>NC_047087.1:15208571-16510714 GCF_902459505.1 Geotrypetes seraphini | reverse complement strand
CATCAGAGATGGCCGCGACTCAGCAAAAGCCCCAAGGCTGCCTTCATGAATCGCTGCGCTGGTAAGTAAGGAGAGCTTCAGAGAGGGAAGAAAGCCACTGTCGGAGGCTCCCCATGATCTCTCAGGCCCAGCGTGGACCAGCCGGAAATATCTCGTCGATCTCGCCGACCCTGCACGGACCGGCAGGAAATTGAAGTTAATCAATCTCGCCGGCCCTGTGCGGACCGGCAGAAATTTCCTGCGGAGCAGCACTGGTCCACGGATCGGCGGTTGAAGAACGGTGTTGTAGACAATATGATAAAACCTTCCGCCCAATGTGCAGTGGCGATCCAAAAAGCAAACAGTATGCTAGGAACTATTAAAACAGGGATGGTTAACAAGACTAAGAATGTTAAAATACCTCTGTATTGCTCCATGGTGCGACCTCAGCTGGAGTATTGCGTTCAATTCTGGTCTCCTTATCTCAAGAAAAATATAGTGGCACTAGAAAAGGTTCAGAGAAGAGCGACCAAGATGATAAAGGGGATTGGTGCTATTTAACATGTATAAATATCTGGAAATTGGAACAAATGAGGTGATAAATTTGAAGATGACACAAAATTATTCAAAGTTGTCAAGACCTTAGGAAACTGGAAGACTGGGCGTCCAAATTTCAGGTGAAATTTAATGTTGCCAAATGCAAAGTGATGCACATTGGGAAGAAAAACATAAATCATAGTTACTAGATTATAGGATCCACCTTGAGGGTTATCCCCCAAGAAAAAGATCAGTGTGTCATTGTAGACAATACGATGAAAACGTCAGCCAAAGTGTGGTGGCATCCAAAAAAGCAAACAAGATACTAGGAATTATTAAAAAAGGGATGGTTAACAACCTTACTTTGAGTATTTCAATCAATTCTAATCACCTTATCTCAAGAAAGATATGGTGGAACTAGAAAAAGGTTAAAAGAGCGACCAAGATGGTAAAGGGGATGGAACTCCTCTCGTATGAGGAAAGACTAAAACGGTTAGGGCTCTTCAGCTTGGAAAAGAGATGACTGAGGGGATTTATAATTCAAGTCTACAAAATCCTGAGTGGAATAGAACGAGTACAAGTGGATTGATTTTTCACTCCGTCAAAAATGACAAAGACTAGGGGACAAGTATATACAGTGTTCTAACTTCAACCAGTATAGCTTCACATAATATTCTGTGACATATTCGGTCTTTTCCAAGCAAAAGAGAGTTCTAACCATTGAGTTTTGAGCAACCTGTAATGTATTCCAACAGGACTGTTGGTAGGCCCATTAGCACAAGATTACAATACCATCATGACCAAAGTCATGATAATACCATCGACTGCAGAATGACCCTAAATATGCTAGTAGGCAAATACAGTCGAAGCCTATTGAAAAGCTACAATCTGAAAAAAAACTTTTTTTGATCAATTCCTGAACATGACATTTAAAAGTCTATTTCGAGTCCACCACAACTGTTAAAAAAAATATATGCATCTTTTTCTCAATCAAATTCAATTTCAGATTCCAACTCAAATACTTATCTTAAATTGTTTGCAGAGGAAAACTTGTAAGTTCAAAGTTCCCAGCATGTAAAGGGTCCACAGAATACATAGCTATTACATTTCGTATATTGAATGTGCTTTGGGGAAGTACTTCTTCTGTAGAAAAATAAAAATTATTGTATATTAAAGTCCAAAGTCTTCAAAAGGTATTACTTCTTATGACTCTGGTTCTTTCAACATTTCTGCCTTATTTCAAAATGGCCATGGTGTCTAACACATAATTCTCACATGACCAGATTCAACCAATCAGGTCAAAATATCTAGTTCCTCATTTAAACCAGAAGCTGCTGTCTTTAGTTCAAAAATCCATTTCTATTATCTTTAGATAAATTGTCTTTAAAATAGTGCTTGATAAAGGAAAAATGGGTCAATGAGGAACTTATTGACGTTGTGGGAAAATTTATTCCATTAGATACTCTCTTTCTGAAGGCCCACAAAAATTAATTTTGACTGAAACACTGATATGGTAATGATGCAAATAACACGAGGATAGACCTAGTAAAGCTTGAAGAATGGTCTGAAATTTGGCAGCTAAAATTTAATGCTAAGAAATGTAAGGTCATGCATCTGGGCTGCAAAAACCCGAGGGAACGGTACAGTTTAGGAGGTGAAGATCTATTGTGCATGAAAGAGGAACAGGACTTGGATGTGATTGTATGTGATGATCTTAAGATGGCCAAACAGGTCGAAAAGGTGACTGCCAGTAAGAAAAAGGAGGTATTGATGCCCCTCTATAAGACTCTGGTGAGACCTCATTTAGTATATTGTGTACAATTCTGGAGACCTCAAATTCAAAAAGATATAAACAGGATGGAATCAGTCCAGAGGAACACTACTAAAATGGTCAGTGGTCTTCGTCATATGGGGACAGACCTAAAGATCTCAATCTGTATACTTTGGAGAGGGGAAATAGGAAAGAGACTTTTAAATACCTACGTAATGTAAATGCCCAAGAGTCGTCTCTTTCATTTGAAATTAAACTCTGCAATGAGAGGGCATAGGATGAAGTTAAGAGGTGATAGGCTCAGGAGTAATCTAAGGAAATACGTTTTTAACAGAAAGGGTGATAGATGCGTGGAATAGGCTCCGGGTGAAGGTGGTGGAGGCAAAGACTGTGTCTGATTTCATGAAAGCGTGGGACAGGCACATGGGATCTCTTAGGGAGAGGAGGAGAGAGTGGATGCTGTGGACGGGCAGACTGGATGGACCATTTGGCCTTTATCTGCCATCATGTTTCTATGTTGTACAATTGCCTAGCTGTTTGAGCAAAGGTACCAGGATGAGGGTAGGGGGAGTAGGGAGGAATTTTCCAGAGTCCATTTTCAAATTTGGGATTACTGTAATTATTGTTATAGAATGAGTGGAAAGCTAGCTGCAGTAAAACTGGGCATGGCTGCCAAAAGCAGATGTGAATATTTGTAAAAATGCCCACAAAGAGAAACAGAGAAGGATTATTCATGTTAATGACATCAGGCTCCTGCTTCACCCATAGAAGACTGGTGCAAGATCAGTGACTGTATAGGCCCTATATGCGATGGTGGGTCACAGAGGGATTTAATAAATTTAACTCATTTAATTGGCCAATATGCTTTTGGCAGTTGTATGCCACTACACACCCAGAATATAACGGGTAGAAATCTAGCAGAGGATAACAAACCTTCCTGTATGCTCCTATGAGTGCCAAGAAAATCCTGTGTTAGATATGTGTAAATGGGTGGGGAGGAAGAGCTTTAATATTGTAAAACAAATTAGGAAAACACATAGAAATAAAACCCAGAGAAAGGGTCATCACCGTTAACTACAGTAAAGATTCCGAATATTATTGGATTGTGGCTCTTAATATTACTATTTACTGATCTGTTTTGGCTAAGCTTATATGATCATTCAGTTGTATGAATAAACTTAGATCTCTTGATCGTGGCCAGTTTCAATACTTCACTAATTAAGTGGTCCCTAGAATACAAATATTTCAGGTGGGAGTCACCAGGTGGAGCAGAATGGCGGACACAAGTCCCCAGGCCCTACCACAAGAAGGGAAAGAATTGCCACAAGGGTGAATCTCTTCAAGAAGGCGGTTAATAAAGAAACAATATGGCTGACAGGTACCCTCAGGCCTTACCAGCCGGAGAAATGAAAGAATCGGTCAGACAGAGCAGTAGGAGCATGTGCTGTGGTCTGTGGTCTTTGGCTTCCTAATGGGTTAATTTTTAAATTAAACGAAAGGTGCTCAGCCAGTGATATAAACCATCCACATGGTAATGGTCACATTTGGCACATCATAGCACCACCTCCCTGCCCTCCCAGTACATAGTCCAAAAACTCATTCATAGAAGAAAACTGTATAAGGGAAAAAAACCCGCTCATCTCAAAACTGGCGTCCCCGCAAGATCTTCAATCGAGGTGCAGCTGGAGGTGGTCGCCATTACCAAGTTCTTCAATCCCCAGAAAGTGTCCAGTGAAAGCAAAGCAAATTGCAAAAATAATCCCCAAGAGACGGTCCAAAGAACAATAAATAAGCAATGTTCCTCTTCTCGAAATCGTGTTTCACAGGCACTTCTTCAGGAGGAAGAAAAAATCCCATTAAAATAAAGACGAATGAAGGTTGTAAAGTAGGCAGAGAGCCACACAGTTCTCAAAAATGGCTACTCCACACAAAGTCCCCATGTTCAATAGAGTGAATTCATTATATGAAAAAAAAGTGATAATTGATGACCATCTCAGAAAAAGCCAACTCTGTATTGTAACTTCTTTACAGAAGCTCAAGTATTGTAACACCATTACAGAAGCTCATGTAAACCACTCTGAATTGACTCTCCAGTTCACAATAAACAATAATAATAATAATAATAAGTAATCTCTGTTTGGTACTGAACTTGAGGCACCTATCAAGCATTCCAAAACCTGGGGGTCAAATTTGCAATTAACCATTAAAAAGGGCCAGATGTTCATTGCTACCGTCAACTAAATCAATCTAGAGAAAGACCAGAGGGAACACACAGGAAGTGCACACATAACATTTCCAGAAGCTTCCTCTTCGGATGAGCCTCGTTCACTAGGTCCCATGAGGAAACCAAGTATCCCATAGATTATGTCACAAATGAACCAGAGTGACTTTTTATGGTCTTCCAGCTGTATTGGTGATCCCTCTGGTAGGGGTCCTGGACCCCCATTATATAAAAATAAAGTTATTATTATTATTATTAACCACAAAATCTAAAGAGCAAATTGCATAGGAAACCCCCTAATGTATTGAGTATATACTACAAGGCTCTTAAGCATATACATACACAAAAAAAATGTGTCAAAAAATCTCAATAAAGTTTTAGATGTAAAACTTCTGTGCCAATAGGGTTGGAAAGGCTGGTATGGCAAAGAGCAATCAGCAGCCTGTCTAGCTGTTGGAGGTTAAGCTTTCTAGCAGACCTGCTTCCCAAACAGAGCCTCTGTTTTGTTTTCCTTGTATTGAATGCCCAGTGATTTACTGCTAATTGTACACTGTAATTAAGGGTCATGAGAGAATCTTTAGTCAAATGGCCAGGCAGCAAGAAACCCTCCCACCCCAAAAAAAAGCTGCATGTACTGCAAAAAGTAACTGTAATAAATTTTTTAAAATCTCTAAATGAACAGGACCCCTATGCGGTGGCAACGCTTGAGCACATTCAAATTAGCAGGAAGTGCTGCTTAATCATTTACCGAAGTGCAGCCAGGCCTGGAGATGACTTCTCATCAGTCTCCAAATGAGGCCGACACAATGAAATATGGCCAGAAGGCAGCAGCTAACACTGCAGGTTCCCCAGTAACCCTGTCATTACAGGCCGGTGGGAAGCCTGGCGGCTTGCAGAAGCTTGCAATATGACAAATTGGTCAACGGAGATATGGAAACTGGTCGAGTGGTTTCTCGAAGGTTCAGTAGGAAAATGAGGAGGTCTGAAATAGTATTTATGTTAAAATGGAAACATATATTTTCTAAAAGCAGGCTGGGTCTATATAGAAAAATAACAATATTTACTTTAAAAAAAAACCTGACACACTGTAAAACAATCAAAAATATCACTGCCAAAACCGTCAAAACATGGAAAATGATGGCAGATAAGCCGCACAAGGCTCACCCAGTCTGCCCAGTTTCAGTCCTGGTACAATGCCATGGATCTCTTTGTTTCTTGATAGAAAGGGATCCTTTCTAAAAATGCAATCAATTTCCATTACAAAACAGTTTTATATCACACCCATATCTACTTCTTAGGGGTCCTATTATTAAGGTGTGCTAACCGATTTACAGCGCTCTAAATGCTAAGGCACCCATAGAATAATGGGTGCCTTAGCATTTAGTCCTTCTTAATAAAAGAGCCCCTTTTGTTGGTAGGAAAAGACCTCAGAGACCAAGTTAGCATGTTTCGATGACTTTAAAGGGACAATTTCCGTCACCGCTCCTGGTTACTCCCGGCACTGACGTCAAAATCTCGCACGTCTACCACTAGGGGTCATATTTTCATATAAGAAAAATGAACCCTTGGACTAGTCACATGAGACTGCTGCTAGGGACATCAGTTTGAAGTCAGCAATGGGAGTGGCCAGCAGTGATTGGGCATTGCTCCTGGCCATCCCTCTGGACCCCACCAGATGACCAATGATTTTTTGGGAAGCAACTAGGGGGGGGGAGGGCTGAAGCTCTGGAACATCGGGCTACGTGGCCCGATGCTCTGCAATGGTAAATAATCCCAGCAAAAAAGCTGGAATTATTTTATTGTGGTTTTTGGGCCCTAATGCAGCTTGTGGTATATCACCACAAGTAACATTAGGGGATTATGAGCCCCATAGTATACAAGTGTAGCTAGCCTAGTATGACACAAAAGTATGATATGTAACATGGTCGAACCTAGTGCGGTAGACATGGGATGGCAAATATTGTGCGGTGGACATGAAAATTTGTAGCATGGTAGACGTAGTGTAGTGTGGCAGATATAGTATGAAAGATACAATGTACAATGGTGTCTTGGTTTGCGAGCATAATTCATTCCAGAAGCATGCTCATAATCCAAGACGTTCATATATCAAAGCAAAGTTCCCCATAGAAAATAATGGAAACTTGGACGATTCGTTCCACATACCAAAAACTTGTAGTAAGTAGACGCAGAAGAGGCAGAACACAGCATTTTAAGCATTATTTCAGCTGGTACTTTATAAGACACCTTCTCCACCGTACCCGTTAGATCACCTGATAAAATTATCTTCTAAATGAGCACATCGCTCATTCAATCACTGACTAGTCCTACAAGCCAAAAGGAGTTGGAACAAATGAGAAGACCGACTACCTCCCTCATCTCCCGGCTCACCTCCTTCACTTCCAGCTCCTCCAGCGTCGGGAGTTCCACTGTATGCGGCATGGTGGAGTGCCAGCACCACTGTCACCTGCAGTCCAGGAATTAGAAATTCTCCATCTTCTTCAACCAACTACCTCGTCAAGTGTCACCCACAACGCACACGTCAACTCCACCTCCTTTCCTGCCTTGGCTCGTTTTTAACCAATGGCGGTCTCCAGACTCAAGAGCTGTAACTTTGAAGGACGGCAGACTACCTCATCAAGCGTTCAAGCGTCACCCACAGCGCACACGTCAACTCTACCTCCTTTCCCGCCTCTGCTCGTTTTTAACCAATGGCTGTCTCCGGACTCAAGAGCTACAACTTTGAAGGACGGCAGCAAGCACTGGCTCTGAAGCTTTATTAAAGCGTATGCGTCAACCCCTCTCCCTTCCCTGTCTCTACTCTTTTCTTAACCAATTGGCTCTGGATTCAAGGATTGATGCACTCGTTTACCGAGGCAATGCTCGGTTTGCGAGCCAAAGTTTGCTGGAGTGTTATGCTCGCCTTGCAAAACACTCGCAAACCACGTTACTCGCAAACTGAGGTTTGACTGTATAGTATAGTAGAGTGAGAGAGAAAAGGTGACAGCATGACAAAATGTGGCAAAGCATTGTATGACAAAACATGGTGTACTGGGATTCTAGCTGTGCTCTTCAGTACAGGTCCTCCTTCCCTAAGTGTTGCAGGAGTCTCTCCTGGGGACTGAGTCTACCAAAATCTCTGATGGCCATTCCTCTCCTCAGTTTCTAGTTAGTGGGGAACTGCAGGAACCACTTTCAGCCATTTTTTTCTTTTTGCTCGAAATCCCACTGGCTTGGGCTTGTCTAGTATTCAGATCGTTTGGTAGAAAAAGGATGTTTATATACTGTACCTGAGGTGATGGCTGAATCATGTGTAGGAAGTAGGAACCAAGTCAGAACATTCAGGTCAGCCTACAGAAGAATTGCAATTAGCTTCCTTTCTCCTCCTTCTCTCAGTAGAACAGAGGTACCTCTATCCCAAGGCCTGCTCCTACATGTAGTATTGGAATAAATTACCAAACAAACCAAATGGAAGGAAGAAAACCACATGGATAAATAAGGAAAACCAAAGAAAGAGTGGGGAAGGAACAAAACACATCAACCTAAGGAACAAATGCAATTTTATCGGAAACAAAAATAACTTTAAAACATATCATGTACGTAAAGCCAAGCCTTATATAAAGTCCATGTCTTGTTGATTTAATGGACCCAACACGGTCCGTGTTTCGGCTTCTGTAGAAAAGTCTTCCTCAGGGGTCGGCCTAGTGGGTGACACTCAATAAGAGACACTTCAAAGGACAAGGCTTAAAGGCTGGAAAAACAGGGTAAAAATGATCCATACAGTCAAAAACGCAATGAAAATCTGAATCCACTGGGCCGACCCCTGAGGAAGGCTTTTGTACAGAAGCCGAAACATGACAGCCAATCACAGAGCTGCGCGGAACCAGGCAGGAAGCACAGCATGCTCCTGCGTTGTGCATCACTCTACAGAGAAAGGCAGCCATCCAGCAGGAGACCACCGCTACTTAAAAAAGGTACCGGGGGGGGCCTTTCTTCGGGCGGCTTCGGGTGAGCCATTCTTCAGGAGGCTTCGGGGAGGGGGGGCATTCTTCGGGTAGCTTTGAGGGGGGGGCCTTTCTTCGGGCAACTTTGGGGGGCCTTTCTTCAGGTGGCTTCGGGCTTCAGGCTGCTTCTTCGGGCTGTTTCAGGCTTTGGGCTGCAGCGGGCTTCCCAGCACCAGAGCACCAGACGCACCGCTGTCTATCTTAAGCATCAAACATTAACATATCTTAGCACATCTTAACACCTCTTCGCACCTCTTAGCTGCAAGTTCTTTTGTTACCTTTTAAGCACTGATTTAATTTAGGCTGACTAAGGTTGTTTTCAATGACATTCCCTAATGTCAGACATGAATGATATGATCTCCCATAGGCCTTAGCTGACATTGGTTAGGCCAACTGACAATGCTGAGGCTGACAGCACCTATGTATAGAGGAGGAAAACCAAGAAGAAAAAAATTCCGAACCAAATTTTTTTGTTTTCTTGGTTTTTCCTCCTCTTCAGGTGGGTGAGTCTTATGGTCCAGTGCATCTTATGGTCCGAAAACTACGATAGTCAATGATGAAACAAATTACAGGGGGAAAATGGCCTCACTTCTGTTCCCTCCCTGATACAATAGTTCCATGAAAGCTTGTTAAAGCTAGAGCAGCCGACCGACGTAACCGAATTGTAATGTTTGTGTTCTCAGAAAAGCAAGTGCAAAGTATAAAAGAGAGTTCACTATGTATATATTTTCACTTTACTTGATAATTACCTACTGGTTTGTGAAATCAATTACAGCTGTTCATAGTTCGCATTGCCCCTCTCCCCCTTCCCTGGGGGGATCAGAGGTGCACTTCAAACAAGAAGAAATATTTTGCTCACAGATACTTCTAGATAAGACACTTTTATCTAGCTAAAATATATCATTTCATATTTTTTTTTTCTCTCTTTGTTGGCACTGACCTGATGAAATCATTCTCTTCTGTTTGTGCAGTGTGACATGCAGGCCACCTCCTGCTACTGGTGTTATCACTGAGGAAGCACTAGGTGGGCGTGCAGAGGTTTTCAAACAGGCTGCGATAATAGACCAGAGTCATTAGCTTTGCCCCTGCTGTGCACCGCGCAACTGTACCCACCGGTCGCATGTTTCCCTGGGTTGCCTGGCTGCTGGCTGTCATCTGTCCTCCTCTTCTGTATTTTTTCATCAGCATCCAGTAAGAGATCTCGGTGATACGAGAAAAGTCCTCAGCCCAACCAACCAGCTTCCTAAATTCTGAGCCTTATTTTGCCAGTGTAGCTGAAAAGAGTGTCGTCATTTCATTCTGTGTCAATTTACAGAAACAAAATTCTATGTTTTTGACATTGTTTCAGGCCATTGATTGAACCATATCCAGGTCATTCTCTTCTTGGTTGGACTGAGAACTTTTCAGCAGCCCCTCCTAGTGGGAAGAATTTTAGTGGCTGGCAACCAGAGCTGAGACTGTGATGTCATAATGCCTCATTCTACCAATAAGAGCCAACCTCATCAGTGAAGTCACAATGGCTCGATTGTCCTATACTTGGCCACTTTTATTACATACAAGGTGGTGCTGAAAAATTCTCAGCTCAACAAACCAACTTCCTAAATTCTGAGCATTATTTTGCCACCGGAGCTGAAAAAAGTGTTATCTTATTTCATTAATTTGCAGAAACAAAATTCTCTGTTTTGACATTGTTTCAGATCAATGATTGAACCATATCCACATCGTTCTCTTCATGGATGAGCTGAGAACTTTTCAGCCACCCCTCATACTTTGTATTAAGAGACCTTTGAAATTTTCAGGGTATGATGCAAAAAGGCAACTGTGGGCTTAGCTGCGGGATTACCAGCAACGCAGAATGGAATTGTAAGTGGGTGTTAGCTTCTGCAGGAAGACACAGCACAGGCTGTATTAAAATGTATACTAACAAGCTAAGTAATGTATTTCATGTAATGCTAAGAGAACACTGCCCACTTTTAAGATGGGCACAATGGGAGACTTTTTCTGTACAGGTCTTTGTGACATACAAGTTTTTACAGAGAGGATTTCATGTCAACCTTTCACATTTAAGTGCTGGTTGTCTTGTTATTCAAGTAGGTAGAAGCCCGTGTAAGTTTTCAACATGAATGGTAAGTAACAAACATCTGTGTGTCCCCCCCCCCAAAATCTGAAAGTGTCAGCACACATCAGTGACTAAAATATTTCAAGTGCAAACAGTTTTTGAAAGGCTCATGAAGAAAGACCTGGTGAAGCTTGAAGAACGGTCTGAAATACGATACTATATTTAGACTTATGTATGGTGTTGTCTTTAGACTTACTGTATTGTATTATATTTAGACTCATTGTATTATATTGTACTGTGTTGTATACACTCATTGTATTGTATTGTATTGTATTGTTTTGTCTTGTATTGTATGTTGACTTATTGTATTGTATTGTGACCTTGTTATTCGCTGAATGTCCAGCCTTCTTACAGTGTAAACCGCCTAGAAGTCACCCGACTATGGCGGTATAGAAAAATAAAGTTATTATTATTATTATTATTAAATATGGCAGCTAAAATTTAATGCTAAGAAATGCAAGGTCATGCATTTGGGCTGCAAAAACCTGAGGGAAGAGTACAGTTTAGGAGGTGAAGAACTTATGTGCACGACAGAAGAGCGGGTCTTGGGTGTGATTGTATGTGATGATCTTAAGGTGGCCAAACAGGTTGAAAAGATGACAGTGAAAGCAAGAAGGATGCTAGATTGCATAGGGCGAGGTATGACCAGTAGGAAACAGGAGGTATTGATGCCCCTGTATAAGACTCTGGTGAGACCTCATTTAGAATATTGTGTACAATTCTGGAGGCCGCACCTTCAAAAAGATATAAAGAGGATGGAGTCGGTCCAGAGGAAGGATACTAAAGTGGTGCGTATAGGGACAGACTTAAGGATCCTAAAAGGAGTATAGAGACAGACTTAAAGATCTTAATCTGTATTCTATGGAGGAGAGGCAAGAGAAGGGAGATATGATAGAAACGTTTAAATAACTACATGACGTAAATGTGCATGAGTCAAGTCTCTTTCATTTGAAAGGAACATAAGAACATAAGAATTGCCGCAGCTGGGTCAGACCAGTGGGCCATCGTGCCCAGTGGTCCGCCCGCTCACGCGGCGGGCCCTTAGGTCAAAGACCAGCGCCCTAACTGAGACTAGCCTTACCTGCGTACGTTCCATTTCAGAGGAACTTGTCTAACTTTGTCTTGAATCCCTGGAGGGTGTTTTCCCCAAAAACAGCCTCCGGAATAGCATTTCAGTTTTCTACCACTCTCTGGGTGAAGAAGAACTTCTATTCCTTAAGAACTAAGTCTATTCCCTTCATTATCCTGAATGTTTTAATCATGTCCCCTCTCAGTTTTCTCTTTCAAGGGAGAAGAGGCCCAGTTTCTCTAATCTCTCACTGTACGGCAACTCCTCCAGCCCCTTAACCATTTTAGTCACTCTTCTCTGGACCATTTAGAGTAGTACCGTGTCAAGTTTCAAGTTTCAAGTTTATTCATTATTAGATCAATCGCCTATCATTAATTACTAAGCGATGTACAAAAAATATTAATATTGGGTAAACAAGAACAAAAATGAATAAAAAGATAAAATCTTTAAACACAGACAAAATACAAACGGGAAACATTAGGATGGTAGGGAAGGAACTACATTTTCTGATAGAAAAGGAAGAACAATTAAGGGTAATATACAAAGGGGAGGGGAAAACGAATTAGTTTATTGGAAATAGGATACACAATTAAACAGAATGGATTATAGCTATAAAGAGCAATTGGCTTTTCAATTATACATTAAAAGCGTCTTTAAAAAGAAAGCTCTTGAGTTGGCTTTTAAATTTATCTAAGTTTTTCTCCTGTCGTAAATATAGTGGGAGGGAGTTCCAAGTTTGTGGTGCTGTAACTGTAAAAATGAATCGCCTCTGTGTATTAATCATTTTAAGGGTAGGAATAACCAATAAAAGTTGTTCGTTTGATCTTAAAGTTTTGTGAGAGGAGTATGGAATTAAAACTTTGTAGATAAATGAAGTCTTCATGTATGGCGACCAGTGCTGGACACAGTATTCCAGGTGAGGGCGCACCATGGCTCGGTACAGCGGCATGATAACCTTCTCCGAACTGTTTCTGATCCCCTTCTTTATCATTCCTAGCATTCTGTTCGCCCTTTTTGCCGCTGCCGCACATTGCGTGGACAGCTTGATAGACTTGTCGACCAGTACTCCCAAGTCTCTTTCCTGTACCACACCGGACATCCTGTATTCGTGTATAAGATTTTTGTTACCGACATGCATCACCTTACACTTATCCACGTTGAACCTCATTTGCCATGTCACAGCCCATTTCTCGAGCATGTTTATATGTCATGTTGCAGGTCTTCGCAATCCT
Organism: Geotrypetes seraphini; assembly: GCF_902459505.1. Classification (NCBI taxonomy): domain Eukaryota; kingdom Metazoa; phylum Chordata; class Amphibia; order Gymnophiona; family Dermophiidae; genus Geotrypetes; species Geotrypetes seraphini. The sequence goes on along the minus strand of NC_047087.1, from coordinate 16,497,785 downwards.
CCTGCGTCTTCACTACTCTGAATAACTTTGTGTCATCTGCTGTGGAATGTGAGGGCATAGGATGAAATAGGCTCGGGAGTAATCTAAGAAAATACTTTTTAACAGAAAGGGTGGTAGATGCATGGAATAGGCTCCCGGTGAAGGTGGTGAAGGCAAAGAAGGTGTCTGAATTCAAGAAAGCATGGGATAGGCACGTAGGATCTCTTAAAGAGAGGAAGAGATAATGGTAACAGAGGATGGGCAGAATGGATGGGCTATTTGGCCTTTATCTGCCATCATGTTGCTATGTTTCAAAACTGTGCAGAAGAATGTGCTGACTCTTTCTGTTTCGGTCCAGACATGCACACAAGAAGCAAAAAGTTGCTTCCTCATGGATGCCCACCCCTCTAAAAGAGGATCATAAATTGCTTTCAACCTGTCTCTATTCCACATACTTCCGTAACAATATTTAAACATATTTTTCCTCATACCTTCCGTTGTTGCTACGGATACTTCTCATACCCCTATCACATTTAGAGCACATGTGGGATATTAAGTACCCCTGACCGGATGGAGCAAGACATTTAAGCTTTTAAAGCTAAGGCCTAGATTCTCAAAAAACCATGTAAACAAATGATGGGCTGTATCGCAGCCATTCTGGTAGTGATGTATAAAAAGTGAGACATTCTCCACAAAACGCTCATGCAAATGAGGTTGTCGGAGAGTAGCGAAGACGCGCTAAATATGCGTATGCCCATCGCTGGTGATAGCAATGGGCATATGAGCAGAAGAAACGCAAAAAGAAAAAAAACCCAAAACACAACAACAGTGGGAGAGATGCCCACTCTCTTCCACCGCCAAGTGACAACCCCTCCCCCCAGCAGCAGGAGATATGCCCATTCTCTCTTGCCACAAACAACCCCGCCCCCCCGCAGAAGAAGAGATGCCCACTCTCTCCCACCGCCAATCACCCCCCCCCCCCCCCCAGTTTTCTCGGAAAGAAGTAGGGAGATTGTGGATGCCTTTCAAGAGGCTCTGCTCAGACAAATGGTGACGGAACCCACAAGGGAAAAAGCGATATTGGATCTGGTCCTCACAAATGGAGAGAGTATCTCTAATGTTCGAGTGGGTGCTCACCTGGGTAGTAGCGATCATCAAACGGTTTGGTTTGATATAACGGCTAAAGTGGAGAGCGGCCGCACGATACTTAAAGTCCTAGACTTCAAACGTACAGACTTTAATGCAATGGGAAAGTACCTGAAGAAAGAGCTGTTAGGATGGGAGGACATAAGAGAAGTGGAAAGACAGTGGTCTAAGCTGAAAGGAGTGATAAAAATGGCTACGGACCTTTATGTGAAGAAAATCAATAAAAACAAAAGAAAAAGGAAGCCGATATGGTTCTCCAACCTAGTGGCTGAGAAAATAAAGGCGAAAGAGTTGGCGTTCATGAAATATAAAAAAACCCAAGAAGAGGAGAGCAGAAAGGACTACAGGGTGAAACTGAAAGAAGCCAAGAGAGAGATACGTTTGGCGAAGGCACAGGCGGAAGAACAAATGGCTAAAAATGTAAAAAAGGGAGATAAAAATTTTTTCAGATATATTAGTGAAAGGAGGAAGATAAAAAATGGAATTGCTAGGCTAAAAGATGCTGGGAACAAATATGTGGAGAGTGATGAGGAGAAAGCAAATGTGCTAAACAAATACTTCTGTTCTGTGTTCACAGAAGAAAATCCTGGAGAAGGACCGAGATTGTCCGGCAAAGTTACACGAGAAAATGGAGTAGATTCTGCGCCATTCACGGAGGAGGGTGTTTATGAGCAACTTGAAAAACTGAAGGTGGACAAAGCGATGGGACCAGACGGGATCCATCCCAGGATACTAAGGGAGCTCAGAGAGGTTCTGGCGAGTCCTATTAAAGACTTGTTCAACAAATCTCTGGAGACGGGAGTGATTCCTGGGGATTGGAGGAGAGCGGATGTGGTCCCTATTCATAAAAGTGGTCACAGGGATGAAGCAGGAAACTACAGGCCGGTGAGCCTCACTTCAGTTGTTGGAAAAATAATGGAAGTGTTGCTGAAAGAAAGGATAGTGTATTTCCTTGAATCTAATGGGTTACAGGATCCGAGGCAACATGGCTTTACAAAAGGTAAATCGTGCCAAACGAACCTGATTGAATTTTTTGATTGGGTGACCAGAGAGCTGGATCGAGGACATATGCTAGATGTAATTTACTTGGATTTCAGCAAAGCCTTTGATACAGTTCCTCATAGGAGGCTGTTGAACAAACTTGAAGGGCTGAAGTTAGGACCCAAAGTGGTGAACTGGGTCAGAAACTGGCTGTCGGACAGACGCCAGAGGGTGGTGGTTAATGGAAGTCGCTCGAAGGAAGGAAAGGTGACTAGTGGAGTCCCTCAGGGTTCGGTGCTGGGGCCAATCCTGTTCAATATGTATGTAAGTGACATTGCTGAAGGGTTAGAAGGAAAAGTGTGCCTTTTTGCAGATGATACCAAGATTTGTAACAGAGTAGACACCGAAGAGGGAGTGGAAAATATGAAAAAGGATCTGCAAAAGTTAGAGGAATGGTCTAATGCCTGGCAACTAAAATTCAATGCAAAGAAATGCAGAGTAATGCATTTGAGGATTAATAATAGGAAGGAACCGTATATGCTGGGAGGAGAGAAGCTGATATGCACGGACGGGGAGAGGGACCTTGGGGTGATAGTGTCCGAAGATCTAAAGGCGAAAAAACAGTGTGACAAGGCAGTGGCTGCTGCCAGAAGGATTCTGGGCTGTATAAAGAGAGGCATAGTCAGTAGAAGGAAGAAGGTGTTGATGCCCCTGTACAGGTCATTGGTGAGGCCCCACATGGAGTATTGTGTTCAGTTTTGGAGACCGTATCTGGCGAAAGACGTAAGAAGACTTGAGGCGGTCCAGAGGAGGGCGACGAAAATGATAGGAGGCTTGCGCCAGAAGACGTATGAGGAGAGACTGGAAGCCCTGAATATGTATACCCTAGAGGAAAGGAGAGAGAGGGGAGATATGATTCAGACGTTCAAATACTTAAAGGGTATTAACGTAGAACAAAATCTTTTCCAGAGAAAGGAAAATGGTAAAACCAGAGGACATAATTTGAGGTTGAGGGGTGGTAGATTCAGGGGCAATGTTAGGAAATTCTACTTTACGGAGAGGGTGGTGGATGCCTGGAATGCGCTCCCGAGAGAGGTGGTGGAGAGTAAAACTGTGACTGAGTTCAAAGAAGCGTGGGATGAACACAGAAGATTTAGAATCAGAAAATAATATTAAAGATTGAACTAGGCCAGTTACTGGGCAGACTTGTACGGCCTGTGTCTGTGCATGGCCGTTTGGAGGAGGATGGGCAGGGGAGGGCTTCAATGGCTGGGAGGGTGTAGATGGGCTGGAGTAAGTCTTAACAGAGATTTCGGCAGTTGGAACCCAAGCACAGTACCGGGTAAAGCTTTGGATTCTCGCCCAGAAATAGCTAAGAAGAAAAAAAAAAAAATTTAAATTGAATCAGGTTGGGCAGACTGGATGGACCATTCGGGTCTTTATCTGCCATCATCTACTATGTTACTATGTTACTATGTATTTATAAATATTTAAACAAGTTTATATATAAGCTGTAGCATAATGAGAAGAAAAGTATTTAAAGTGCAAAACAGTGAAGTAAAGACCGATGACGATCTGACACGTAAAGCTTTGAAAGTTTCTCAGTCTTAAGTGGTGTTGCTGAGGTCTGTGAAAACAAATCAAGTAGACGAAAGAAGCCTATTTACAAATTCCCCAGTGTGTGAATAAAGAGAGTGTTCTAATCTGTACTAAGCTGGGTTGAATTTGCCGGTAGGTTGTGGTCTTTAGTTCTGACTATCATATCTCTAATTTCTCACATCATTTATCAACGCACGTTGCATTACGTTCTAATCCTCTACAACTCGCCACTTAAGTATTTCACCTTCACATTGTTCACATCTGATAACGAAGTTCATCAGTTTGGGTCAAGACAAGTCCCCTGTTCATTGTGGTCCTTCCACTCCCAGGATGAAATGTGCCTCCTGGTTGTGGTCTTCAACTGCAAACCACCAAATGACGGTCTTACTCTCACTTCATACCGAACCACTGGAATCAACTGCCCCCGCAGATCAGATCCCTTGAAGGACTGCTCAGCTTTAGGAAAGCAATAAAAACCTACCTCTTCACCTAACTCCCCTGCCCAATGGATTACAAAGAAACGTATTTTAGTACTAGATCCCGGTATGTATCACGTTTTTAAAAAACTGGTATTGCAACATCTTCCACTATAACTTTGGCAAATTTAATCTCTAACTGTACATTTTGAGGTACATAATCGAAAGAGAAACACATCTAAAAACCTGCCTAACTTGGTTGACCAAAAAGACAGGTCGCCTAAGTGCTGATAATCAAAATGGGTTTTAAACGTATCTAAAAACAGCTTAGGCCTTTACAGTGCTCCTATACACTCAGTGAAAAGGGGTGTTTTTGAAGGAGTGGTTAGGGCGGGAGGTAGGCGGGATGTGGGCCGACCTAACATAGTAACATAGTAGATGACGGCAGATAAAGACTCCAAAGGTCCATCCAGTCTGCCCAACCTGATTCGATTTAAACTTTTTTTATTTTTTCTTCTTAGCTATTTCTGGGCAAAAATCCAAAGCGCTACCCGTTACTGTACTTAGGTTCCAACTGCCAAAATCTCCATTACCTACTCCATCCCATCTAAATCCTCCCAGCCATTGAAGCCCTCTCCAGCCCATCCTCCTCCAAATGGCCATATACAGACACAGACTGTGCAAGTCTGCCCAGTACTGGCCTTAGTTCAATATTTAATATTATTTTCTGATTCTAGATCCTCTGTGTTGATCCCACGCTTCTTTGAACTCCGTCACCGTTTTCCTCTCCACCACCTCTCTCGGGAGCGCATTCCAGGCATCCACCACCCTCTCCGTAAAGTAGAATTTCCTAACATTGCTCTTGAATCTACCACCCCTCAACCTCAAATTATGTCCTCTGGTTTTACCATTTTCTTTTCTCTGGAAAAGATTTTGTTCTATGTTAATACCCTTCAAGTATTTGAACAACTGAATCATATCTCCACTGTCTCTCCTTTCTTCTAGGGTATACATATTCAGGGCTTCCAGTCTCTCCTCATATGTCTTCTGGCGCAAGCCTCCTATCATTTTCGGCGCCCTCCTCTGGACCGCTTCAAGTCTTCTTATGTCCTTTGCCAGATACGGTCTCCAAAACTGAACACAATACTCCAAGTGGGGCCTTACCAATGACCTGTACAGGGGCATCAACACCTTCTTCCTTCTACTGACTACGCCTCTCTTTATACAACCCAGCATCCTTCTGGCAGCAGCCACTGCCTTGTCACACTGTTTTTTTGCCTTTAGATCTTCGGACACTATCACCCCAAGGTCCCTCTCCCCGTCCGTGCATATCAGCTTCTCTCCTCTCAGCATATACGGTTCCTTCCTATTATTAATCCCCAAATGCATTACTCTGCATTTATTTGCATTGAATTTTAGTTAGTCGTCCTGCAGCAATAATTGAAAGTTCAACGAGACTTCCTAGACAGAACTTATACGTTGTGATTTAGGCAATCTAAAAACAGGTCCAAGTGCCCAGAAGGTATCAAAAGTGACCAGATAACTGCTGGGACAAAGTACAGACACCCACACACTCCCCCAGTGATCACTGACCCCCCCCCCCCCCACCATAAAAATCAGAATAAAAAAGTACATACCTGCCTCCAGAACATCAGCCCTTGGCATAGGAAAGTCTCGTAGAGCTGCTCAGAGGTGCCTTATGTAGTCTGGGGGGTGGGCTAGTGAGCCAAAGAGAGGAGGACCCAGGCCCATAAGCCACTCTAACCACTGCATTTATGGTGAAACTTGTGCACCCACCCAAAAAAACCCAAACCCTACTGTAGTGCCATACAGGTGGCACCTGCAGCCATAGGGCTATTGAGGTGGTAGACAGGTGGATATAGTATGTTTTGGAGGGCTCACCATGACCTGCAAGGGAGTTGTGGTGAGATGTTTATGTGGTACCCTTTTTGTGAAGTTTACAGCAGTGCCTTGTAAGGTGCCCCACTACTCTGTTGCCATGTCTGGATGGCCAGTCCATCACTTTGCTGACCCCTCTCACATCCAAAAGGTCTTGTTCTAGGCTTGGACGATTTTGGGGGACAAGAATGGGGTATAAAGATAGATGACACCAATCTAGATGATCAAATGGCTGGACATACAAGTAGACGATTCTCGAAAAAATATATATGTTGGACGTATTTTTCGAGATTGGACTTTGGACATTTCCGACTGTTCAAGAAATTACATTGGCTTCCAGTGTATTTCAGAATTCAATTGCATTTAAGATCCTATTTGGCATTTTTGCCACTTCAATTCCTTTAGACTGGAATGTTCATAGATCTCGTCTTGCCAGAAGTTCTCATAATTTAAAACATACATTTCCCTCTCTCAGTGGTAAAAACAGAACCTTTAAGAGATTTAGGGCTCCTTTCACGAAGGCGCGGTAGCGGTTTGCCACACGTAATACCACGCGCTAAACCGCCGGCCGCACTTGTCGCTACCGCCTCCTCTTGAGCAGGCGGCTGTTTTTAGGCTAGCGCGGGGGTTAGCGCGTGATGAAAAGTCGCGTGCGCTGAGACCTTAGTTATTCTTTTGCTTTTAAATTAACCGAATTCTGGAATGCTTTACCGCTTACATTAAGAAGTTTAGGTCCTTTTGCTTTATTCCGGAAAGTTCTGAACACTTTTTTGTTTGCTAAACATTTGGGAAATGAACTATTTCAGTCCACTTTGTCTTGTCAAATTTATGGATTATGTTTTACATTCTTGTAAACCGAGTCGAGCTCCTCTGGGTTGATGACTCAGTCTATAAAACTGTTTTAGTTTATTTTTTATTATGCCACTCCACGTACACTATATTTGTATATTACATCCCTAATGTGGGCCTAGTTAAGATAAAAACTTGGATTGAAAAGCTTACACTGTTGAGGATAACTATGGCAAACTTTAACCTCAGAACTCTATTTTATGTTTCCTGGTATTAGACCCCTAGACCTCTTTTACCAAGGCGCGCTAAGCGTTTTAGCACGGATTTAGCGAGCGCTAAATCAACGCTTGTGCTAACCGCTAATGCGTCCATCGGATAACATGCACGCGTTAGCATTTAGCGCGCGCTAAAAAGCTTAGAGCACCTTTGTAAAGGAGGGGGCTAGCGTGTATAGAATTAGGACACAACCTCGGACCATATAAAACTCACTCCTATCTTTATACAGTGTGACTTATGTAGTTAAGTGCTCATGATCACACTTAACCACATAAGAGATAGCCGGCGACATAAACCTGGATAGTCAACGCCAATGCCTGGACATGGTCCACTATTGTATATCTGGGACTAACATCTCTGGTGCCTAAAACAAACACTCTCCGCTGCTGGCTGAATATCTCCCCTACTAGAAGGTTTAATGGTCCTGATGTCCCAGTGCTCATTTCTTCATCATCATGCACCAGTGGTGCTGAGTAAGCAGACATTAACTCCCTATATTCAGTGGCATAGCGAGGGGGATGGAGGGAGGCAGGGGCTCCGGAACGTCTCCTCCTATCTACCCACTCACCTCTTTAAATCTTCAGCGGCGGCGGGAAGCATCTCCCACCTGCTGTGGGACCAGGAAATGACATCAGAGGAAGAGCTGAGACCGTCGTGAGCAGCAAGTAGGAGATGTTGCTGGCAAGATTTGAAGAGGTTTGTGGGGGGTGGAAGAGTGCAGGAGGCACGCAGTGGGGAAAAATGTGAGGGTACACAGCGCAGCAATACTGGTGCCACTGCCACCACCCTGGGCACCTACTTCTCTTGTTAAGCCATTGCCTATATTACACAGGTCCTCATACTCAGGCTAAGGGACCATCCTCATCTTTTTAGCCCGTCCTGCGATTAGATGTTAGCCAAAAAATGGCCAATGTCCAGGAAGACTCTTCCTTGGCATACTCAAACGCGGGAATAGAGTCTGACAAGCTGATTGTCCACAATAAAGGAATGTTCCAGAATCTACTACTACTACTGCTGCTACTACTACTATTAATTATTTCTATAGTGCTACCAGACGCACGCAGCGCTGTACAGAGTCACAAAGAGTAAGAAGACAGTCCCTGCTCAAAAGAGCTTGCAATCTAAACAAAGAAGGCAGACAAACAGGATGTCATGGATACAGTTAAGGGGAAACGGTTAATCAGCTGGCTGGATTGGAGAGCAGGACATTCAAGCCATTGTGACATCACTGATGAGGTTGGCTCTTATTGGTGGAACGAGGCATTATGACATCACAAGCTCAGCTCTGCTTCCCAAAGACTGAAACTCTTCACACTACTACTATGAATTTTTTCTATAGTACCACCAGATGTACGCAACGCTGAACAGTCACAAAGAAGAAGAAAACAGTGCCTGCTCGAAAGAGCTTACAATCTAAACAGCCAGGACAGACAGGATGTCATGGATACAGTCTGCTGTATGCGGAGAAACTTTATCTGTTCACACACTTGACCAGGGCCAGGGTTAGACATGATGGGGCCCAAGACAGATTCTAGTGAGGGGGCCCCAAAGCTTGCTTGCAGACAGAAGATCTGGGCACTCTGTGAGAAGGATGCCCAGGGCAACTGCCATGTTTGCTCACCCCTAAAGCCGGCCCTGCACTTGACTGCCATATAAAGTTCCCTTAAAGTAAACCTTTACATGCATGCTGCCCTCTGAATGTAAAGTCTTACATTTACCGAATTGAGCACCATTCTGGAAGAGAAGCCTTTTCAAACACCACGTCTGTGCTTAGCAGCCGAGCACAATAGAAGAGCACAGTTCGCCCATCTCCTAAACCAAAAAGCAAAGTCTGACAGGCTCTTTAACAGCTGGCCTTTAACAAGCTGTGTTCAGTACTTCAGTACTTCAGTGCGTCTGCCGTGATGTGAGAAAGCAAAATAATCACCTGCCAATGATTTCATCTTCATAAAAGGCAAGGTGCGAGATCAGGTTTCGAAATGTGTAGGAGTTCTGAGCATGCCGTGACATTAGCCTGAACTCTGCCCATTCGACTCCTAGAAGCTTTAAAAGCAGAACATTCATCTCTATCCACTGACTGACTTGGGATGACCCAACTTTGGCAGAAAGCTTTTCTTTTTTTTTTTTGTGAACTTTTTTTCAGGAGAGAGAGAGAAAAAAAATTTGGCAAGGTTTTTGACTCCTCATCCAGCTTCAGTAGGCCGTGAGGATGTGTTTGTTGTTTTGCCCGCTTAAGAGTATTATGTTAACATGCACGAACACTCTTATCTGTGACTTAATCCTAGCAGAGGTGCAAAGTCTTCACACTTGGATGCCCTGAGAAAGTCGAAAACTGGAGGGGAGGCGGAATAAAGTCAATATTAAGTAAGTTTGATGTCAAAATATTGGCGGCTGTGGCTTCAAGTGTTAAAAAACACCTCTCTGCCTCCTTACTAATTAATAAATGCATTCCTTCTACAAAATCACCTGAAGCAGAACTGGGGTGGGTGGGGGATGGTTCCCTTTTGGAAAGAATTCCAGTCGCCATTGTGATCCTGAAGAAACGTGGATTTTTCTCACTCACTGATCGTTATTATTGGACCAGCTTTTTCAGATTAGATATCACCCTACAAACCAATGTCTTTAGGATCCAATATTCAAAGGGGCTTAACCAATTAGTAGAGGATGCTAACAAGGCAAACGACAGCAAAAGGCATATTCTAAGAGTATTAATCGAATAATGCTGTTGAATATGTCCTCTGACCATCTTAGCTCTATCCGGATAGTGCTTGGGTGGTCTATGGATAAAGCTTGAGCTGGAGGTTATCTGGCTCTAACTGGAAAACAAACCATTTAAAGTTAGGACAACATACAAATAGTCCTAATTTATCAGGTTTGCTCAGTTAGTAGTCTGAATATCACCACTAACTGGATAATACTTCCAGGTCAGCAATGAAACCAAATATTCCGTGAAAAAATTAGGAAAATGTTTAAAAAAAAATTTTGAGGAGCAGCTGCAAAGGTCAAAAATATACATCCTGGAAGCCCAGACCAGATATATTCCATATGTCAAAAAAGGTGGAAGGAAGGCCAAACGGCAGCTGGAATGGTTAAAAAGCAAGATGAAGAAACATAAGAACATAAGAATTGCCACTGCTGGGTCAGACCAGTGGTCCATCGTGCCCTGCAGTCCACTCACGCGGCGGCCCTTAGGTCAAGACCAGTGCCCTGAGACTAGCCTTACCTGCGTATGTTCTGGTTCAGCAGGAACTTGTCTAACTTTGTCTTGAATCCCTGGAGGGTGTTTTCCCTATGACAGACTCCGGAAGAGCATTCCAGTTTTCTACCACTCTCTGGGTGAAAAAGAACTTCCTTACGTTCGTACGGAATCTATCCCCTTTCAACTTTAGAGGGTGCCCTCTTGTTCTCTCTACCTTAGAGAGGGTGAACAACCTATTCTTATCTACTAAGTCTATTCCCTTCAGTACCTTGAATGTTTCAATCATGTCCCCTCACAGTCTCCTCTGTTTAAGGGAGAAGAGGCACAGTTTCTCTAATCTTTCACTGTACGGCAACTCCTCCAGCCCCTTAATCATCTTAGTTGCTCTTCTCTGGACCCTTTCGAGTAGAACTGTGTCCTTCTTCATGTACGGTGACCAGTGCTGGATGCAGTGCTCCAGGTGAGGGCACACCATGGCCTGGTACAGCGGCATGATAACCCTCTCCGATCTGTTTGTGATCCCCTTCTTTATCATTCCTAGCATTCTGTTCGCCCTTTTCGCTGCCGCCGCACATTGCACGGACAGCTTCATCGACTTGTCAATCAGAACTCCCAAGTCTCTTTCCTGGGAGGTCTCTCCAAGTACCGTCCCGGACATCCTGTATTCGTGCATGAGATTTTTGTTACTGACATGCATCTCTTTACACTTATCCACGTTGAACCTCATCTGCCATGTTGATGTCAATTCATCAAGCCTGAAATGTTAAAGCCTTTGCATACGACTTGGTCCACTTGGATTGTCATAATTAGCAGTCTGTTGCAATGAACCCCCTAGAATTCTAATTGAGGGGAAGATGGGATAGGTGGTGCCTTGATGGACCCAGGTTCTGATCCGGAGATGGCAATTCTTATGGTCTTATGTTCTTATGTTCTTTCTGAGGCAGGCATTGGCTAGAAAGGATTTAGTTTTCTCAGTATTTAGTTAGTGATATCCATTCTTCTATTGTATACAAAATTGATTCTGTTCTTTGTATCTTGGCTGGTTTTAGGAAGGACAATAGTGATGTCATCAGCATAACTGTAGTGGATAATGTTATGGCAACTTAAGAGATCTCCTAGGTAGACACTGAAGGTGATAAAGGGGAAGAGCCCTGTGGAATGTCACATTTGTTGCTTAATTTATGTGATAGTATTTTTCTTGACTGAACTTGGTAGCTGCATGATTTTAGGAAGCCTTGGAACCAGCGGAGGACATTTCCTGCTAGTCCAAAAGAATCTAGGCAAAGTAAAAGTAAGTCATGGTAGACTAGGTCAAAAGCACTGCTGAATTCAAGTTGAATTACAAGAGGGTTTTTAGCCCTTTACTCAATATACCGTACAAGTCTTTTAGGAGAGAGGCAATTATCGTTTCCATGCTGAATGATGGCCTGAAGCCTGATTGGGAGTCATGGAGTAGTTGAAATTGTTCTAGGTGGTTCATTAATTGATGTTGAACTAGTCCTTCCATTAGCTTCATGAAGAGGGGTATTAAGGCAATGGGTCTGTGTGGTCAGTTTCATTTTGTCTTTTAGGATAGGTTTGATAATGATGTAGCCTCTGTCTTTGGGAAACCCCCCCTTTTTTTAGCATGTCTACCAGCCACATGTAGAGATCAAATAGAAACTTAGATGAGTCTTTTGATATGAGAACGAGTGGACAGGGGTCAATGGGAGAATAGGCTTTAGCGGGTTTTTCTGAATAGTCGGTTAAATTGGTTCCACTCTGGATCGATGAATGAGCTCCAATTTATGTTGGCACGGACTGAGGGTTCCCTTGGGCTCACTAGATTTATGTGGCCAGTGAGTTTGTTCAAAATCACAGTGTCTCTTAATGTTTTTATTTTAGGGCAGAACTGATCTGCGAGGGCGTCTGCAGAAGGAGCAGAATCATGGATAGAGGGTGTTAAAGGGGCAATGTCAGTTAGGTTGAAGACTTGCCTGAACAGCACTTCGGAGATGAATCTGTGTTGGCCTATGAGGTTGGAGTACTACTCTTTACATTTTTCTTTCATTCTGAGTTTGGATTTTCATGACTTGTCTCTCCTTCTCTGTTTGGTGACCTCTTTATTCTTGTTCCTGCTTTAGTCGCCTTACTTGTTGCTTCAACGAATGAAGTTCTTTGTTGAACCATTTGCCTGATTTTGTCTGGTATTTGACTTTTAGCCATTTTGGTGGAATGCGGTTTAGAATGTTCAGGCTAAAGGTTTCCTAGGAGAAAAAGTCCTCTGTAGGGGGAAGATTCCCGATTCCCCAAAGCAACCTCATCTACTCCTTATCTCCTCTAGAAATTACCAGATATCTTCTTCTTGTAATACGTTTTTTGTAATTCTTTTGTAATCCGCCTTGAACCGCAAGGCAATGGCGGAATAGAAATCTCTAATGTAATGTAATGTAAGATCAAAGTTATTATCATAGTTGGCCCAGACTATAGCTTTATGTATTGGACATCTGGTTAGGATAGGAGTTGTGGGAGTGGTCTTGATCTTTCTGGTTTGTTGCCAGTTTAGTTTGAATCTAAACATGTAATGGTCCATCCAGAGTGAATACAACCATTTGTCATCTGATAAGGATAATGAGGGGAGCAATGACTCCTTAGTTGAGGAGCCTACCAGGTCCTTTTGTGTGAGTGCAGCTGAATGGGGACCAGACATAATCTAAGTCAGGTAGAAAGAATCGAAATTCTGTAACTGTCTTATCGTCAGTGTTTCTAGATGGAGACTGAGGTCTCCCAACAGTAGACAGTTGGCTGAGGAAAGCTTGTTTTTGAATAGGAAGTCATAGAATGAGTTCCTTGCATTGGGAAAAGCTTTTGGGCAGCACATAGAAAAGGATGCAAGCAAGGGGATTCTTCAAAGATGGGTTAGACAGCTGGCATGATATGATTTCAAGGTCCTCGCTTTGCTCAAATTTTAATATGGCAAATTCTTTCAATATGATTACTAGGCCCCCTCCTCGTTTGTTCTTCTTGCATAGCGGAATTATTTTGTAGCTTGTAGGGCAGAGGTCTTTAATACTCGAATCTTCTGCTGAGGGAAACCATGTTTCTGAGAGAAATAAACAGCCAATGATCCAGTCCCTGATGAGGTTGCTTATGTTCTTAACCGATCTTACGTATGTTGATGTACATGCAGGAGATTGGGAGGAAGCTAGTAGCTTGGTAATCTGTTGCTCTTGGCTGATGGGTTAGCATTCTCCCCATTCTTGGTTCAGTATGAATCGCTTTGCTTCAACTGCTGTAAGTACACTAGATAGGTTTGGTGGCCTACAGCGCAATTCTGGTGCTTATTAATTAGACGCTGATAGGCACTTTAAAATTGCCGTTTTTTTTGTCATTTTAAACAGCATTTGTTACTTAATTTATTCCCTCTTTTACTAAGGCGCACCAGCCATTTCAGCGTGTGCTAAATATTAACGCACGCTAAAGGCTAACGTGTCCATAGACTATATATATTTAGCGCACGCTGAAACGGCTAGAGCGCCTTAGTAAAAGGACCCCCTTAGGCACTGGTAGAGCGCCTACTAGTGCCTAAAAATAGGCCCTATTTCTAGGACTGTAAATTGTATCCTGTTTGTTTGTGCGTTATGTACGTCAATCTGTTAACCCGTTTTGAGCTCGTTGGGGAGGGCGGGATATAAAACGAACCAAATAAATAAATTTCCCCCAATGTTTGTATTAGCTACTAATATTTATGTTTTATTTCTGTTCTTTGTATATTGATAAAATTGGGGCAGTGTGCAAGTATGGTAAATACATTTAATAATTAAGGACTGGATTCACTAAGCAAACCAGTCGTGTACCGATCGGTTTGAGACCCCTTAATGAGCAAATTTCCCTCCGGCCTGATTCACTTACCTCGCCTGCGATCTGCTTTGAATCCATGCATGCAAAAGAGGAGAACCGCATGCAAATTGGACAGCGACCCAATTCACTACACAAAATTTCACATTGGACTGGGCTGGCCGATCAACGGAAGAAACGACTGCTGGGGAGTAGAGGTCTGTATGGGAATGGGGATCGCGGGAATGCCGCGGGTCCTACGGGGGTCCCACGGGAATCCCCCCCAACCCATGGGACTCCCACGGGGACCCCCCTCTGGCCCAGGGGACTCCCATGGGGATGGAAGGCTTTGGAAGCAGGATTCGTCCATATAATATAATGGACACGTCAGCCTTAGTAAAAGAGGGGGTTTATAAGTTAATTACCTGAACAGAAAACAAAAAAAGGGTTCCACCAAAGAAATTTTACAAGGAAAACAGCAGTGCAAACACAAAAGAAACTGTGGAGTTGATGATCCTGTCAGAAATAATTGCTGCTTTTTATGGAGATGGGCAGGGATGGAGGTAATTCCTTGCGGGGATGGGTGGGGACGGAGAGGATCCTGACGGGGACGGGTGGGGACGGAGAGGATCCTGGCGGGGACAGGTGGGGATGGAGAGGATCCTGGCAGGGATGGGTGGGATTTCTGTCCCCGCGCAACTCTCTACTGGGGAGTAGTCGAAAACGTCCTTCCGACTCTCCTGTTCTATTGAAGCCCTGCTCTCTGCCCTGTCAGTGCTGATCTCCTGCAGCCCCGATCTGCCTGCCCTGGCTTTCGCGGTCCTGCACCCCTGGGTTTGCCTGCCCCGAATGCCTGCCTGACATGTCCTCTCTCTTGCCGCCTTCTCTCCAGTGCCAGGCTGCGGGTTTAAAGCGGGGTTGCACGCCGCAGTGCAGCCCCGCTTTAAACCCACGGGCTCACACTGAAGGGAAGGAGGGAAGAGGCTGCCGCTGCCACTGCCACATGTAACAGCACTGCCCCAAACACGTCTGCCTCGACAGTAACAGCATTGCCCCAAACACTGCCCCAGTAACAGCACTGCCCCGTCTGCCTGTGCAAGTCCGTGAGTTTAACCCGAAGCGGGTTAAACCCACAGGTTGCAAAAGTTTAAAGTTTTATTTTTAAAAAAAGTCACGGCTAGGACGGGTCTGCGCGGTCTGCGCATGCGCGAGCCGTGCAGGCAGATGGGGGCGTTCCTCAGATCGCCCCCATCTGCATATTTTTGTTTTCTGAATTGGTCGGACCTGCCTGGATCGGGCCCAATCTGGCAGGTTAGTGAATCCTGGCCTAAGTACCCTAAACCCTTTCTCCCTCCCTCAGTAAACAAAAGTGCACACAGTGGGACGAACTAGAACCAGTAGCTGTGGTGATGAAAAGGCACCAACCTGTGTTAATTATTTGCCTGGTTTTCCTGTTTAATCTTGCGTTATACTTTTAAATGAAGACCTTGTTCACTGTGAAATCATTAAAGACAGAGGTTAACAATAACTCAGTCATTCTTTAAGGTCTCTCCATTCAGTGCTGGGCTGAAACTTGGAAAATGCAGGGAGGCATCACAGTGACATAAAATGCCTCACATTGTGTTGGTTTCAGATGACTTTTCAGCCTAGAGCCCTGTGCTGAGAAATAAACCTCAGAGGGGATGATGGGAAATAGAAAGGTGAAACCAAATTTTGTATGGTGTAAACAGGCCAGAGCTCTGCTGAACAGGAAGGAGCCTTTAGTAAAATATGTATAAGATGCTAACAAAATATTGTATTACATAAGACCATGAGAGTTGCAATACTGGGACAGATCGAAGGTCCATCAAGCCCAGTATCTTTTCTCCAACAATGGCCAATCCAGGTAACAAGTACCTGGCAAGATCCCAAAATAGTAAAACAGGGATAAACTGTGAATTTTCCCAAGTCCATCTTAATAACGACTTATGGATTTTTATTTAAGAAAATTATCCAAACCTTTTTTTTAAACCCTGCTAAGCTAATTGCTTTCACCACATTTCCTGGCAACAAATTCCAGAGTCTAATTACATGTTGAGTGACTAAATATTTTCTCTGGTTTGTTTTAAATCTACTACTTAGTAGCTTCTTTGCATGCCCCCTAGTCCTAGTATTTTTGGAAAGAGTAAATGAGCGATTCATATCTACCCTTTCCACTCTACTAAGTATTTTATAGATCTCCATCCTATGTTCCCTGAGCCGTCCTTTATCCAGGCTGAAGAGCCTTAGTTGCTTTACACACTTTAGCCTATCCTCATAGGGACGTCGTCCAATCCCTTTTATCGTTTTTATCATATTAGTCAACATATACAGTGGGAGCTTTATTATTTATTTAAAAAATTTCTATTCTGCCTATCAACTAGGCAGATTACAAAGTAAACCTAAATAAAATGTCAGACCTACAAAAAAAATACAAATTCAAATAAAAACATACTAAAATTTGAACTCATTAACAAAAATTCAACAAGAAGAATGATCGTAGGAAATAAGTGATTCCTTTTTTATAGAAGGCTTTTGCAAATAAATATGTTTTCAGTAGTTTTTTGAACGCTCCAAAATTAGAACCTAATCTTAATGGTCCATTCAGTGCATTCCACAATTTTGGGCCAGCTACAGAAATTAGTTGATTAATTGATTAAACAAAAATATGACTCCTAAAAAAGAGCATTATGACATAGGGCTTAATATGGGTAAATAGCTCAATTTCACGGCATACACATGCATTTGCCGACTCTCACATGGAAGCACTTACAAGAAGAGCCAATTATGGAGCCAAGTGAAAGAGCTGGGGGGAAGGTAAATATTCAGCCAGCAATAGTGCTTGTTTAGCCATCACCAGCTTTATGCCTGTGTAGTCAATGCTGGGTCATGTCCGGGCACTGGCATTCAATAACTGGGTGTATAAGTACGGCCTGAATTAATGCATTTAAAGCTAATATTCAGCCATTAACTGGATAGGTGAAACCAAAGATAGGACAATGCTCAAACTGTGTGCCACGAAGAGATTGCAGAATTTTACTTTAATTTTAAAAATTCCCTTCATAAGTATACACTAGCCCCCTCTTTTCCTAGCCGATATAGAGCACGCAAAATCAGCTGGCGCGCCTTAGTAAAAGGACCCCTAGAATAGGCGACATGGCGCTTACACCTAAACAGCTGCTTAATGCCCATATTTCATATTACAAAATAAATGTCTCTTCAATAATTTCTTAAAACCATCGAGATTACATTGCTTTCTGACATACAAAGGTAGGAGATTAAATTCCTGGGGTCCCCTACAGGAGAGCATAGTCACACGTGAGATTGAAGCCCTGAATATGTATACCCTAGAGCAGGGGTGTCCAATGTCGGTCCTCGAGGGCCGCAGTCCAGTCGGGTTTTCAGGATTTTCCCAATGAATATGCATTGAAAGCAGTGCATGCAAATAGATCTCATGCATATTCATTGGGGAAATCCTGAAAACCCGACTGGACTGCGGCCCTCGAGGACCGACATTGGACACCCCTGCCCTAGAGGAAAGGAGAGACAGGGGAGATATGATTCTGACGTTCAAATACTTGAAGGGTATTAATGTAGAACAAAATCTTTTCCAGAGAAAGGAAAATAGTAAAACCAGAGGACATAATTTGAGGTTGAGGGATGATAGATTCAGGGGCAATGTTAGGAAATTCTACTTTACGGAGAGGGTGGTGGATGCCTGGAATGCGCTCCCGAGAGAGGTGGTGGAGAGGAAAACGGTGACGGAGTTCAAAAAAGCGTGGGATGAACACAGAAGATTTAGAATCAGAAAATAATATTAAATATTGAACTAAGGCCAGTACTGGGCAGACTTGCACGGTCTGTGTCTTTATAAGGCCTTTTGGTGGAGGATGGGCTGGGGTGGGCTTCAAAGGCTGGGAGGGTGTAGATGGGCTGGAGTAAGTCTTAACAGAGATTTCGGCAGTTGGAACCCAAGCACAGTACCGGGTAGAGCTTTGGATTGTTGCCCAGAAATAGCTAAGAAGAAAAAATTAAAAAATTTAAATTGAATCAGGTTGGGCAGACTGGATGGACCATTCGGGTCTTTATCTGCCTTCATCTACTATGTTACTATGTACGCAAGAATCTGTCATTGTTATGAGCGTCTGTGTGCGTAAGGATACAACCTCCCAGACAAGCATCATTCTTTGATGTGATTGGTCCTTGAAAACTAAAAGTAAATAATTTTAGTTTAATTTTAATTTTTTAATGCAGTAGTTATGCTAATTTGAACAACAAAGCAATCAAGGCTTTGTTATCATTTGGATCTTCTTATCTTTGTGAACTGGGATTTTCAGCTCTGACAGAAATTAAATTAAAAAAAAAAAGAGAACGGCTGAAAATGGTGGATGATGAAGTGTGTATTTGTTTGTCGACTATCGAGCCACATTTTGAGTTAATTTGCACTAAAAAAACAAGCACATCCATCTCATTGATTAGCAATTCTATTCTATCTACTTTAGTTTCACCGTTGTTACAATTACCCATACATAACATAAAGAATTTTAAATACAATAACTCAAATTTTATTTTTTGTTGGTTTTGCAATTTCAGTTATAATGTGCTGCAAAAAACATTTGCTCCGTTTAGTATGCCAGAGGTAAAAAGGTTTGCGAGATACTGGCTTAGACAGTTGCATTGGTTGTCATTGTGGGAAAAATGTGTTTTTAAATTGCTTTGGGTAGCATTTAAGGGAATCTATATACAGTATATAAAATCGGAGGTATGTATGTGTGTGTGTATGTGTGTATGTGCCGCGATCACGCAAAAACGGCTAGACCGATTTGAACGAAACTTGGTATGCAGATCCCTCACTACCTGGGGTGATATGTTCTGGGGGTCTTGCGGCACGTGATCGGCGGCCGCTTTTTAGGTGGCCACCAATATCAGTGCCTTATAGAGTTATCCAGGCCTTAGGGCTGTCTGTGGTGGTAAAGTGTATCCCGAAAGCTTGTCTTGACGGGCGTAACGTAACACGGAGCTGGGAGGCCCTTGTGTCGCCCGTTGGGACAAGTTAGGGGGAGCGGTAGGTAGGATAGGGCAGGGGGAGTCTTCACGCCAAGAGTCTGCAAGGAGATTGGTGCAGGAGATTGAGAGACGGCGTGAGGGCGAGGCTATCAATCCGGGACCTTGGAGGACTCAGCTCCTTCCAGGTTCCTCCAGGGCAGCTTTTTCCCACCCGCCCGCCCGTGTTTTGGGCTTGTGATGGTAGCTCGGGAGGGCGGGTCTTCCGAGCTACAGCGTGCTGGGGCTCATCTGGCAATGAGTGGTGGGCTGGCTGGACGCCGTGCCTTGGGGTCAGGTGACCCAGTTAAAGGAGCATGTGGTCATGCCACCCCTCAGACTCTTGCTGTATGTGGCGGGGTCGAGGGCAGGTAGCTCAGGAGGAGTTTGTTGATGTTGTACTTTATGAATAATTTGATTGATGTTAATATATGCAATGTTATTTTTCCATATTTGAGTGTGTGTTGAATTATTAGTTAGTGGGTAACGAGTGAAAGGGTGGGGGTGGTTGAGGGCGGCAATAGGGACTATCCAGATCCCGATGTTAACCAGGGCTGCTTCATCTCGATTAGCGCACTACGGGGGAAATTCTATAAATGCGCCCAGGTATGACACCAGTTGGCACCTATGGCACCCAGCGAATTCCACCCACAACTTAGCTTTTTAAAAATTAGGTTAATTGGCATTTTAATTGAAAATGCCATTAAAACCTGATTTAGAAAAACATGAATTAAAGTTGTACGCTGATATTGGCGGTGCCTAACAATGCCTACCTGAAAAGTGGGCATGGTTAGAGGCGAAGAATAGGTTTGATATGACATAGGCGCCACTAGGTATGATTCTAGCCGTTTCTTCCTAGGGTAGCTGCATGGCTGTATGGGGGGTGGGGGTATGAATGTATGTGTGCCTGGTGAGTATTTCTTACGACTTGAGGATGGTTGACTGCGGTTGGAGTGTGTATGGCTGGGGGTTTCTTACCTAAAATGTCAATTGTGATGGGCATCTGACTGAAGGTATATTAGCCCAGAAATAGCTAAGAAGAAAAAAAAAATAAAATTTAAATTGAATCAGGTTGGGCAGACTGGATGGACCATTCGGGTCTTTATCTGCCGTCATCTACTATGTTACTATGTCCTCTCTCTTACTAATTCTATTCCCTTCAGTATTTTGAATGTTTCGATCATGTCCCCTTGCAGTCTCCCTTGAGAAGAGGAGACTGCGAGGGGACATGATTGAAACACTCAAAATACTGAAGGGAATAGATTTAGTAGATAAAAACAGATTGTTCACCCTCTCCAAGGTAGGGAGAACAAGAGGGCACTCTCTAAAGTTGAAAGGGGATAGATTCTGTACGAACGTAAGGAAGTTCTTCTTCACCGAGAGAGTGGTAGAGAACTGGAACGCTCTTCCGGAGTCTGTTATAGGGGAAAACACCCTTCAGGGACTCAAGACAAAGTTGGACAAGTTCATGCTAAACTGGTGAGACTGGACTCATTTGGAGCATTGGTCTTGACCTTGGGCTGCCGGGCAGGATGGACCACTGGTCTGACCCAGCAGCGGCAATTTTTATGTTCTTATGATGGCCTGCTCTACTGCTTACTGAGACAATTGTTCACTTGTTTTGCACTGTTCCTCTTTGTCCCTTTGGTTGTATGTCCTTTTCGCAATTGCTAATAAACGTAATTGAAAAATGGACTGCTGATCTCCAGATTCCCATTACTGATGAGATGGTTCGCACCGGTGTTCGCTTGGGCAATAAAGCTCATTTGTCTACTGTTGAGCAGGAGCGGAATTATAAGTTTCTTTTACGAGCTTTCGATGCTCCTAGTAGAGCCTACAAGATGGGAATCAGTGCGGGACATTGTCGTGGTAAACGCAATCAACCGCTGGGCCTCTCTCGGTCATATGTTCTGGACTTGCCCGCTCATATCTCGCTTCTGGGTTCAACTGGTGTCTTCTGCTGCACGGCTTCGGGACTGACCCTGGCGACTGCATCCGCATTTTCTTCTCACTCTGCAGATACGTTTTCACCCTCTGCGACCGGGCTGTTCAGCTTTCCTTCGAAAGACTGTGCTGTTGGGACGGAAATGTATACTGATCCAATGGCTTTCATCCCAGCCTCCTACCGTTTCTCAGTGGAGAGCGTTGATGCTACAACAAATGTTGCTGGAGAGGAGAGACATTGCTGATTTGACCTCCAGAGCGGGATGGTTGTTCCGCCAATGTTGGCAGTCCTTTAGCTCTACATTTACCTCGTATGTTCAACATCGACTTTGGGACTCCTAATGCTATTCCTCTAATCACTTATTTTCTTTCCCCGCATTATGGTTTTCTTTGTGTAGTTTAGTAGCCGCTGCTGCTTTTAGGGGTGGGTGGGTGGTTGGGTGGTTGGGGGAGGGGGGGTGGGATTGGGGTGGGTTTGCAGTTGGTCTGTAGAAACTGTCATATGTCTAGTTGCAATGTTTTCCGTTGTATGCTGAGTCTTGCTTTTTAATAAAAATGATTTCGCTATAAACGTAATTGAAAAAAAAAACCAACACCTGGAGGTTGCTTGACAACCGAGCAACACCTAAGAGTTAAGTGCCATTTATAGAATCAGCCCCCACGTGTCTATGTTTTCCTTCTAGAGGTCTTTTAGCACTTTCGAATGCAGATATTACTCACATTACCCCTCTCTTAAAATCACTTCATTGACTTCCCATCGTTTCTGAATACAACTGAAACTCCTCTTACTGACCTGCAAATGCACTCACTCGGCTGCCCCTCACTATCTCTCTTCACTTATCTCCCCCTATCATCCCCCTCCTGTGAACTCCGCTCAGCTATTATGTCCCTCCTATCTGTGCCCTTCTCTTCAGCTGCCAGCTCCAGACTCCGTCCCTTCTGCCTTGCTGCGCCCAATGCTTGGAACGAGCTGCCCGAATCCCTACGGCGGGCTCCGCCTCTGACAGTGTTCAAGGCCCAGTTAGAAGTCCACCTTTGTGAGAGGGTTTTCAACTCCTAACCCTCACTTTGGGTTCTGCACCCCTAACCTCTATGTTGTGTCTGTCTGTCCAAGTTAGATTGTAAGCTCTTCAGAGCAGGGACCATCTATAAATGTCAGCCCACCTCTTTGAGAGTGCTTTTGACTCCTAACTCCTCTTAACTTGGGTTCTGCATCCCCAACCCTATATGGCATGTCTGTCTGTCCAAGTTAGATTGTAAGCTCTTCAGAGCAGGGGCCATCTATAAATGTCAGCTCACCTCTTTGAGAGTCCTTTCGACTCCTAACTCCTCTTAACTTGGATTCTGTAGCCCCAACCCTATATGTCATGTCTGTCTATCCAAGATAGACTGTAAGCTTTTCAAAGCAGGGACCATCAATAAATGTCAGCCCACCTCTTTGATAGGGCTTTCAACTCCTTACCCTCACTTTAGGTTCTGCACCCCTAAACTCTATGTCGTGTCTGTCTGTCCAAGTTAGATTGTAAGCTCTTCAGAGCAGGGACCATCTATAAATGTCAGCCCACCTCTTTGAGAGTGCTTTCGACTCCTAACTCCTCTCACCTTGGATTCTGCATTCCCAACCCTATATATCTGTCTGTCCAAGATAGATTGTAAGCTCTTCAAAGCAGGGACCTTCAATAAATGTCAGCCCACCTCTTTGAGAGTGCATTCGACTCCTCACTCCTCTCACCTTGGGTTCTGCATCCCCAACCCTATATGTCATGTCTGTCTGTCCAAGTTAGACTGTAAGCTCTTCAAAGCAGGGACCATCAATAAATGTCAGCCCACCTCTTTGAGAGGGCTTTCAACTCCTAACTCTTACTTTAGGTTCTGCACCCCTAAACTCTATGCCGTGTCTGTCTGTCCAAGTTAGATTGTAAGCGCTTCAGAGCAGGGACCATCTATATATGTCATCCCACCTCTTTGAGAGTGCTTTCGACTCCTAACTCCTCTCACCTTGGATTCTGCATTCCCAACCCTATATGTCATGTCTGTCTGTCCAAGTTAGATTGTAAGCGCTTCAGAGCAGGGACCATCTAAAAAATGTTCAGGGCTGGATACGCTATATAAGTGATAAGTAGTAGTGGTAGCCGTTATGAGAAAGTAGGTGTGAAAAAAGAGTCTGTATTGGAGTGGAATATGTTGCCTGACAAACTTAGGGTGGAGGAGTCGGGCTTCTGGCTTAGGAAAGCAGTGAAAGGAATGCTATTTCCTAGTAATTATATTAATAACATGGATTTATGATTGTATATTTTGCAATCAAACATCAATGGCAAATATATAACCTCAGAAATGTCCACACTTCACTTAAATCCAAATTTCTAAGGTGCTTCTATGCTGTTCATCTTTTAAGTGATGTATATTTTGCAATGGCACGGAGAGGGTTTGTACATTTTTATAAATAAATCATATTTTATCTAGCATGCCCAACATAATCAATACCTTCCAATATGCAATTGTTAAATTAAACAATAGCATTTGGAATTTCTGAATGACATCCTTTTAAATCCTAGAGTCAGACAATCCTGCCCCAAACAATGCATGTGAAATAACTGAAGTACTCAAATGCTTCGGGCCCCTGGGGCTTAAACACGTAATGTGAAAACCTGGTGTTGTTTTGTTTATCCACAGGTCTGCTATAGTGAAGACAGACAGGGTTCAAACCTTTCCGTAATGCCCTAACATTGACCTCCAACCCGAGGACCACCCTTGCTCGCGCAGAGAAAAGATACATTTTCGCCTATGGAGAGAAAAGAGGTCTAAAAATATCTTAAGACCATATGGTTCTGTAAATTCATAGCATTAGGTTTCGTTGTTTTGCATACTTAACCCCTCTTTTAAGAACGCATAGCACCGGTTTTAGCGCTGGCGGTAACTGCTCCGACGCTCATAGAAGTGCCGGGTTTTGGAAAAGCCATCCGGACCCCCCGGACACGCCCTCAAAAGGGAAATCCGGACATCGGGTAACCCTACTCCTCTTACCCTCAGTATCCACTGCTTCCCAGTTAAATCCTGCTCAGTGACCCAGTACATGATAACCAGTGCCACTTAACCAGTAAAGGTCACTGAACATCACTACTAACCAGCCATCTCCCAACCAGTCAGGTTAGAAGCGGGTCAGGGGCAGAACACCTACTAAGCTGGATAATGATCTTCAGTCCACTATCCGGCTAAGTAACATAGAGTTAGGATTGCAAAAAGGTTGCGCAAACTTCTACAGTGAAGTTAACCTGTCTGAATATTGACCAACGCCCAGTTAGCTTCCAAGTGACTGCTGAGACCCAGATGGGCAACGCCAGAAGCCACACAGGCATTGGCATTGAATATGATGAAGTCTACAAAATCCAGAGTGGTGTAGAAGGGATACAAGTGGATCGATTTTTCACTCTGTCAAAAATTTCAAAGATTAGGGGACGCTCGATGAAGTTACAGAGAAATACTTTTAAAACCAATAGGAGGAAATATTTTTTCACTCAGAGAATAGTTAAGCTCTGGAACGCGTTGCCAAAAGTTGTGGTAAGAGTTGTGGTTAATGGAGATGGTTTTAAGGAAGGTTTGGACAAGTTCCTAGAGGAAAAGTCCATAGCCTGTTATTGAGAAAGACATAGGGGAAGCCACTGCATGCCCTGGATGGGTAGCATGGAATGTTGCTACTCTTTGAGTTTTGGCCAGGTACTAGCGACCTGAATTGGCCACCTTTAGAATGGGCTAATGGGTTAGATGGACCATTGGTCTGACCTAGTATGGCTGTTCTCTTTTTTTTTTTTTTTTTTAATTGTCTTTATTAGCAATTGCAAAGGGAACAAATAACCAGGGTCAAAACAAGCATAAAAACATAACAGGTAAATAAAACAATACTGGAAAACCAGAACAGCAGATGCTCACAATACAGAAACACAATGGCTGGATGCCCAGCAGCTGTTCTTATGTGTGCTAAGTATAGGACAATCAAGGCATTGTAACATCACTGATGAGGTTGGCTCTGAGGCATTATGACATCACAATCTCAACTCTGAAATGTTGCTCTCATTGGGGTTCCTTGGAAAATAGTCAGTCATTACACTTTCCTGAACCCAAAACACTGATTTTTGGATTTTGAGTTTCCTTGGTCTTGGAGAACCTCAGTGCCACCATTGTAGGGTTACCAGACATCTGGATTTCCAGATTTCCCCCGATTTCTATGGATTTCCTCCTTTTTGAGGACTTGCTTGTTAGTCTGGACGGCTTTTCAAAACCCGGCACCTTGTTCGGGTTCTGAAAAGCTTCCTCAAAATCGCATTGGGCAGGAGGGCATCCACGCATGCCAATGAGAGCAGTCAGCGGGGGCGGGGCTGGGGCAGGTCTAGGGCGGGACTGGGGGTAGAATGGGGCAGGGATGGGTGGAACTGAGCGGACCTGGGGGTGGGTCTAGGTGTCCGGATTTTACTAAACTAAAATCTGGGAACCCTGCACCATTGCATGGACTGTTTTGTCTCAGGATCATAGTGGTGTAGCTATGTTTTTATCAACAGTAATTCATCATTTCGAAAAGTTGCACCAGCTCGCTGAAAATGCTGCAAAATCAAGTTGGAAGTGTCCACTCAATGTTGTTTCTCAACAGCATTCAAACATTTGGGCACCATTTGGCTAACGGCTTCTGCACGCCCAGCTGCTCATGGACTATACACCCAACACATTCCCTGGATATCTGTAGTGTTTCAGCGATTTCCCCAATGAATATGCATTGAAAGCAGTGCATACACATAGATGTCATGCATATTCATTGGGGAAATCCTGAAAACCTGACTGGATTGCGGCCCTCAAGAAGGGACTTTGAGATCCCTGGATTAGAGTGTCTATGTCAAAGATGGGCAACTCCGGTCCTCGAGGGCCGGAATCCAGTCGGGTTTTCAGGATTTCCCCAATGAATATGCATGAGATCTATTTGTATGCACTGCTTTCATTGTATGCTAATAGATCTCATGCATATTCATTGGGGAAATCCTGAAAATCCGACTGGATTCCGGCCCTCAAAGAGAGACTTTGAGATCCCTGGATTAGAGTGTCTATGTCAGGGATGGGCAACTCCGGTCCTCGAGGGCCGGAATCCAGTCGGGTTTTCAGGATTTCCCCAATGAATATGCATGAGATCTATTTGCATGCACTGCTTTCATTGTATGCTAATAGATCTCATGCATATTCATTGGGGAAATCCTGAAAACCCGACTGGATTGCGGTCCTCAAGGAGGGACTTTGAGATCCCTGGATTAGAGTGTCTATGTCAAGGATGGGCAACTCCAGTCCTCGAGGGCCGGATTCCAGTCAGATTTTCAGGATTTCCCCAATAAATATGCATGAGATCTATTTGTATGCACTGCTTTCATTGTATGCTAATAGATCTCAAGCATATTCATTGAAGAAATCCTGAAAACCCGACTGGATTGCGGCCCTCAAGGAGGGACTTTGAGATCCCTGGATTAGAGTGTCTATGTCAAGGATGGGCAACTCCAGTCCTCGAGGGCCGGATTCCAGTCAGATTTTCAGGATTTCCCCAATAAATATGCATGAGATCTATTTGTATGCACTGCTTTCATTGTATGCTAATAGATCTCATGCATATTCATTGGGGAAATCCTGAAAACCCGACTGGATTACGGCCCTCAGAGAGGGACTTTCAGATCTCTGTTTTAGCCAATATTCGCTGATCTACCAAAATCAGGTCATGGACTTGCTCTACAATTTCAGGAGCTGATGCCGTTCCAGGACTCCCAGACCTTGCTGCCTCTTGGTGACAGGTCAAAAGCGCGCGAGGACAAAGGCGTGCCGACAACCGAGTGCAGATAACTGAGCGCAGGGCTTAATCGCGCAGAAGAAAACCCATATTTTAAAGGGCTCTGACGGGGCGTGTGGGAGTGTGTGTGTGTGGGGGGAACCACCCCCACTCTACTTAATAGGGATCGCGCTGCCTCATGCTGCCATATTGGGGGGGGGGGGGTGGAGGGTGTAACCCCCCACATTATACTGAAAACTTAACTTTTTCCCTAAAAAACAAGGAAAAAGTGAAGTTTCCAGTATAATGAGGGGGGTTACAACCCCCCATCCCCCCTCCAGAACGCCAGCGCGATCTCTATTAAGTAAATGGGGGGAGGGGTTCCCCACCAACACTCCCCTTCGGAGCCCTTTAAAATACGGTTTTTCTTCGGCACGATGAAGTCCTGAGCTTAGTTGTCCGCGCTCAGCTGTCGGCACGCCTTCGTCCTCGCGCGCTTTAGACTATGAACCCTGCCTCTTCACTCTCAAACTCTCCATGCTGAAAGTTCACACACCACTTCTTCACTGTGGAGTACGATGGGCATTTGCCACTCTCTGTTTGCATCATACATTCTTCTGCAGGAATAGGAACTTCATGGTGTCTTGGCGTTCCACATTTGCAACATACTATACCTACCATGTCCCGCGACCATGATGAAGCAATTGCAGACAATGCAGAATACAGCCCTAAGACTTGTCTATTCACTAAAAAAAATATGACCATATCACAGAGGCGTACCATGACTCGCACTGGCTTCCAATAGAAGCGAGAGTGCACTTCAAATTCTACTGCTTACTTTACAAGGCTCTCAACGGAGAAAGCCCAACCTACTGGAACAACCGACTAAATCAATCCTCCTCAACCAGACACAGAAGATCCCACTCACTATTCACTCACCCATCATCAAACGAAAAAAACTTTATGACAACCTAATAGCCTCCAAAGCAGCTAAACTGGACAGACAAATCACCACTCTGTTATCTTCAACTACAAAACCTTCAAGAGAGATACTAAAACCATATTCTTCAAAAAACACATAAAACCTATCCAGCCCAATGTCCAACACTCTATTTACCCTTAGATCTCTCTAATACTCTTTTATCTACCAAACGTTATCTAAAACCCATAATTTCACCCTATTCTTATCTCCTAAAGACCTCCACTTCCCTTTGGTAACTCTTTTTCCAACGTTTTTATTACCTTAAAAATTTTATGTCATCGCTTTTTCTATTCCTTCAAATTTTCGTCGACATGGTTCAATCAATGATCTCAAACAATGGCAAAAAGCATAGCATTCTGATTCTGCAAATTGGCATTTCTCAAAATAAAATAACACTCTTTTCAGCCACAGCGGCAAAACAGCGCTCAGAATTTAGAAAGTTGGTTGGGCTGAGAATGCTTCAGCACCCCCCACCCCCTCATAGATTTAGCTCCAGGATGTGACTAGTAAGATTAGTGAACCTGAATCTCACGGTTGCGAATAGGTAGGAAACGTTCACCCCTGTGGGAAAACAGTGAAGGCGTTCTTTCTCAAGGTTTAGACAGCGGAAGCCCAAGCTGCCTGCTTTATATTAAAAAAAAAAAAAAAAGTTGTTACGTCTTTGTAATCAACTGTCTTAAAAGACTTGCCGCAACATGCAAGGTCTGCTTGCCTAAACTAAAGTACAGAATAAAGTCTGATTGACAGGACTTCAATTAGGCCTTAAATCATAATTCATCAGCCCATCATCCTTTTAGTAATAAAATACTTTGATCCTTGAAATTGTGCGAACAATGGTTTTCTGAGTTACCCAGTTCTCAAGCAGTGCTTCAGTGTAAATTATGAGCTGTTAAAAACAAATGGGAGATATTTGCTCTTCATAAGACGTTGCAACCACATGCTTGCTTCGTGTAAGTGGATAGACAACTTGCATATCGCTGTCTGCTAGATGATTAAGGACTAATTTCATGTAGAATGTCTTTCTTCTCAGATCAAGGAGGATATACTGAGGCTTCTTTAATGGCCAACAGCAAAATAGTCCTCAGTCGAAATTATATCTCAAATGGTAGTGTATCTTTGGATCTGGTAGTGTATCATTGGATCTGGATCAGATCCAATGGAGGGTGATAGAGAGTCTGGAGATGGGGAGGGAGGGAGGTAATAGTGAGGAAATGCTTAATTATAAAGAGCAACGGTGGATTTACCATCTGAACACGGTAATACTTCACGGGCTGAATGGTGAACTAGAATGGGGGACTTTGATTTAACATGATGTCCTGGGTAGAGGGCTTTGGAAAGATCTCAATTGTATTGAATATGAGTAGTATTTCCACCTTAAAACCGGCTCTCGGTCCCGTGACGCTGATGCCACGTATTCACGTGAGTACAGTGTTCCCGGGTCCGACGGTATATAATGTTTGCAGAAGACGCCGCCGCCATCTCTGAGGACTGAGTGGTTATACGTGCTGGCGGCTTACTATTGGGGTAAGAAGTTTACTGTCTTTGGTGATTTTTAAAGGATATGGATCACTTGGGGAGTAGAAGTGAGATGTATTTATATTAATGTAACTTTTGCTATTTTCTTAGGGGATATTCCTTGAAAAAGCTACTTACAGCGAAACATGTCGGTATGACATTCCCCTTGCCAGAGACCACACGAAAAAGCTAAGTGACAGCTTTTAAACATTGATCAAAAAATATCTTAATCCTAAAAACGTTTTGATAAAA
This sequence comes from Geotrypetes seraphini, assembly GCF_902459505.1. Taxonomy (NCBI): domain Eukaryota; kingdom Metazoa; phylum Chordata; class Amphibia; order Gymnophiona; family Dermophiidae; genus Geotrypetes; species Geotrypetes seraphini. The sequence goes on along the minus strand of NC_047087.1, from coordinate 16,468,140 downwards.
TGCAAGAGTGAATAATAGTATGATTAAATTAGATAGAAAAACAGGACCCGATGACGAGTAGACACATAAAGCTTGGAGCAATGAAATGTTATTGAGCTCCAAGTGGTGCCGCTGAGGATCCTTTAACTTGACTCAAAGTCTTTGTATGCATAAGGGTATTCTAATGGTGGAAAAGATACACTACCATTTGAGATATAATTTCAACAGCAAAATAGACCATGAGTTTTGTCTTCTGCTGCCTGGCATGATAGATACAATTGTTAATTATTTGTTAAGAGTAGCCCGAGAGCCCGTCTCGACGGGCGTATGATAACACGGGGCTGGGAGCCCTGTGTCGCCCACGGGTGTTTGGGGAGTAAGGGTTAGGAGGAGGAGTGGGAAAAAGAGTATGCGTGCGGGAAAGTAGCGCGCCAGTAAACTGGTGCGCGATTGGTTAAGGGGTAAAAGGGGGCGGCAACGGAGGAGGCTTTAAAGCCGGGACCTTGGAGGACTCAGTTTTTTCTGGGTCCTCCAGGGCGGCTTTTTCCCCGCCCACCCGCCCTCTATTAGTGGCTTTAGTAACTGGGTAGGCGGATCTCCCGAGCTACTGGGTGCTGGGGCTCATCCGGCGATGAGCGGAGGGCCGGCTGGGAGCCGTGTCTTGGGGTCTACTGAACTGGTTAAAGGGGCATGAGGTCATGCCACCCCTCAGACTCTTGCTGTTCATGGCGGGGTTGGGGGCCATTTATTGATGATTACACCGGGTAGCTCGGGAGGAGCTGGCAGATTTTGTTATATGAAGTTACTGTGTTAAGGATGTTAATTTATGCAAATGAATTTAATTGCTGTTTGATTAATAAATTGAGCTGCGGCTATATTCCAATATATTTCAGTTATTGGGACAAGGATAAGGGGAGGTGGGTTGTAGGGACGGCAGCAGGGGCTATCCAGATCCCGCTGTTACTAACAGACATATGGACTGTTGAAAACGAATGAAATGGAAAAGATTCATTGTTATTAAAAGAGAAAGTGTTTGCATAGTCCTTTTTTCGTTTTTTCTTCTTAACTGTATTAGACTCGGGACAGATACTAAAGAATTTTTCTCCTGTCTGTGGGGGGAAAATATTTAATATATCTGGCCCTCAAATGTCTCAGATCATGTGGCTACACTTTGTTTTACTACTTGGGATCTGGCTAGGTACTTGGGACTTGGGTTGGCCACTGTTGGAAAAAGGATACTGGAACTGATGGACCTTCGGTCTGTCCAAGTGTGGCAACTCTTAAGTTTTTATGTGAGCCACGTATAGGACAATCAAGCCATTGTGACATCACTGATGAGTTTGGCTCTTAGGAATTGGTGGAATGTGGCATTATGACATCACAATAGGAACTCTGGAATGGTACCTCTCTGGGATCTTACCAGGTACTTGGGACCTGGGTTAGCCACTGTTGGAAAAAGGATACTGGGACTGATGGACCTTCGGTTGGCCCAAGTGTAGCAACTCTTATGTTTAATGTGAGCCACGTATAGGACAATCAAGCCATTGTGACATCACTGATGAGTTTGGCTCTTAGGAATTGGTGGAATGTGGCATTATGACATCACAATAGGAGCTCTGGAATGGTACCTCTCTGGGATCTTGTCAGGTACTTGGGACCTGGGCTGGCCACTGATGGAAACTGGATGCTGGCCTTGATGGACCTTTGGAATGTTTCAGTATGGCAATTAACGATCGTAACGCAGAGTGTACAGGCAACCAACAGTGCAAAGGTGCAATGCTCAATGCATGTACAAACAGTAGGAGAAAAGCAAAACAGGCAATATACATGAAAAATATATGTGGTATCCAAGTCCAGTCCAGTCACAATCAACAGTTTTGCTATGTAAAACCCCCGTTCTTATTTTAACATGTTATAGAGGAACAGAGTCCATGCCTTCTCAAAATTACCATTTTAGAGTTTCTTCAGCCAATATTCAGTGGAATTTAGCTGGCCGGGAATGTCTCTCAATTGGCTAAGTACCACTTAGCTATCTGCCGATATTCAACGGGAGTTAGTCTTCTATCTCCTGCTGAATATCCAGCTCGCCAGACTGGCTGGTGACCGGCTAAGTCACATGACATAGCCTGTCACTGCCAATATTCATTGGCTGGCCCGCAAAGGCTAGTCGTTAGATAAGCCTGCCTAAAACGCACGTCTATTTTGGACGCTTTGCCTTAGACAGCCAGCTGATGAATATCGGCCTGGCCAGCTAAGTACAAGGCGGCAAACCGTGCCACAGAAATTCAATGCTTGTGGCCATATAGGCCCCAGCATTGAGTATTCTGGATCACCATGGGCCACAGAAGGAAGCCGGATTGTCTCCCGCGGTCTAAAAAATTGAAGCTTCTCTCTTACTTGTAATCAAATCATTGTGTCATCAGATCCATAAATTTCATAGCAATAGGATCGCCAGGAGTCAAAGTATTTTCACCATGTTGGTATATTTTGAACCATCTTGCTATGGAGGTAATACTCCACAGAAAAAATATAGAGAGAGAGTATATATTTTATCAGGGATCTCAAAGTCCCTCCTTGAGAGCCGCAATCCAGTCGGGTTTTCAGGATTTCCCCAATGAATATGCATGAGATCTATGTGCAGGCACTGCTTTCAATGCATATTCATTGGGGAAATCCTGAAAACCCGACTGGATTGCGGCCCTCAAGGAGGGACTTTGAGATCCCTGGATTTTATATAAAAGGATCTATAAATATTTTGCTCCTAGTTGAACTGAATTGACTCACAGGCCAGAAATCACTTCTTCCTTCTTTAGAAACCACTAGTAAAATTAATAGTTTTATTCACAGATAAATTTGACAAGATTTCAAAAAAGATTAAATTACAGTAGTCCAAAAAAAGTTTCACTGACAACTTGTTCACCCTTTTTCCACAAGTTCAGTCCTTGAGGGCTACAAACAGGCCAGGCTTTCGGGATACCCCTAATGAATATACATGAGGGAGAGCTGATTGCTCACTACCTCTACTGCATGCAAATCTGTTGCACGCATATTCATTAGGGAAATCCTGAAAGCCTGGCCTATTTGCCACCCTGAATACTGAACATTGCACAAAAGCCTGACCTAGACAAACACGTGCATTAAGCTCTTGTCATAATATAAATACATTTTTAACACCCCCCCCCCCCCACACACACACACACACACACACACAAATGCATGAACACCAGTAAATTATCCCTAGTTTACCTTTCAGACTCTAGGTAAAGACTCTACCTTTTTTCCCTCCCAGTTCCCTTGAAGCATTCCTCATCTCTTTTCTGTCCTAGTCCCAGGCAAACATTCTCTACAATCTCTAAAACTCCCCCACTACTACTAATAATTACTTATATAGCGTTGAAAGGCGTATGCAGCACTGTACATTTTGATATTTATAGATGATCCCTGCTATGAAGAGCTTACAACTAACTTGGACAGGCAGACATGATATAGAGGGTAAGGGATGCAGAACCCAAGGTGAGTGGAGTTAGGAGTCAAAAGCACTCTCAAAGAGGTGGGCTTTTAAACAGGTCTTGAACACTGCAGAGACGGAGCCAGCGGTAGGGATTCGGGCATCTTGTTCCAAGCATACGGTGCGGCCATTAAGTGCTTTGAGATCTCTAACATGTCATGCGCGCTTTGTGCAGGTCAGGTCAATGTACAAAGGGGCTCCAGATTCTTGTAAGCCAATGGGCCCCTTAAGATACCAGGAGGCCAGGTCTACAGAATAAGGGGGGAGGGGAGTGCAACGGTTTTCAATCCACAGCACTAACTGATGACAATTCTTGTTCCGTATGGACCGATGCAACCGTCACAATTGTTGATTTCATCTGTTTCCTGCACTGCACTTGGGCAGGGTCGGCATTTAAGAAGAGGAGCATTTACCCTAAACCCCCCAGACCTGTGGGGACTTCAAGCCTGCTTGAAGCTGAAAAAGGCAGAGCCCACCAGTAGGCCTCTTCTCAAACTTCTGTTCTGGGTTCCAGTAGGTGTAACCCTTGCCTTGAGCAGAGGCAGATTAAGGCATATCTGAAAAGATCCCTGCCTCCCCAGACCTGGACACGAATGCAGTTTGGTTAGGCCTTGGTCATGCCTTGGTTCAGTCTGAAGGAAACGCTTAAGCTGGTTCCCTCAACCACAGAAAACAGAGCCCCAAATGTCAAAAGAATTGCAAGTTCTAACTATTCAGCAGGTTCCTACAATCTTCTCTCAAAAGATACCTCCCACATTGTAATCTGGAGGCTGTTGGTTTTTACAAATTCCCAGCGCGCTTTTCAAGAGGGTAAAAGTCTTGGATTATAATTAGAATGCACTCTTGGAGCCTGGGCTCTCTTGATCAAGGCTATTAACCTTGATTGATTGATGGGTTGTGATTTATTAATCACTTACTTCCCAGAGTCCTACAGGGGTTTACAACAAGAACTTAAATGCTAACATTGACAATCAACTCATTTATAATCAACATTTCTGCCACCCAAATAGTTTAAAATTCCTATGTCAAATAAAGAATAATTATCATAGCTCTTCATCCTCAGGCCAGTTCCCAAAGCCAAGCTTTTACCTGTTTCTGAAACCACAAATAATTAGCTTTCAGACGAATCTCTCCAGAAGCCTAAACCACCATTCCAGACCCAACGTAGAAGAGGTTCTTTTTTTCTGATTCAGTGCAAATGAATGACCAGAGGAAGGGACCTACCCAGAGAAGACAGGCAGCAACTGGATACTGACCACCAGATCTGTATCCTGTAAGAATAAGGGGTCCAACATGCGTTAAGGGCCAGAGAATCAGAACTCAGATGTCCAGCTTAGACTGCGTTCAATTCAATTGCAATGCAGAGCCTTTTCCAACATGCCTGCAGAACTGGACTTTCTATTTGCAGGCCATGTGCTGTGAGAGCAGCCATTTTGAAATACATCTATGGATCAAATGAGCGGTACAAGCTCAGCAGCTTCTACTTGGAACTGTCCCATTTGAGTTATGTAGTGAGACCACAATATTAATTTTACTTTATTTTGGAGGTAAGAACATAAGAATAGCCTTACTGGGTCAGAGCAATGGTCCATCAAGCCCAGTAGCCTGTTCTTATGGTGGCCAATCTAGGTCACTAGTATCTGGCAGAAACCCAAAGAGTAGCAACATTGCAGCATCTCAAAGAATAGCCAGATTCCGGAACCCCAATGAGAGCAACATTCCAGAGTTGAGTTTGTGATGTCATAATGCCTCAGAGCCAACCTCATCAGTGATGTTACAATGGTTTGATTGTCCTATACTTGGCACACATAAGAGCATAAGATCAGCCATACTGGGTCAGACCAACGGTCCATCAAGCCCAGTAGCCCATCCTCACAGTGGCTAATCCAGGTCCCTAGTACCTGGCCAAACCCAAGGAGTAGCAACATTCCAGCATCTCAAAGAATAGCAAGATTCTGGAACCCCAATGAGAGCAACATTCCAGAGCTGAGATTGTGATGTCATGACATAATGCCTTAGAGCCAACCTCATCAGTGATGTTACAATGGCTTGATTGTCCTATACTTGGCACACATAAGAATAGCCATACTAGGTCAGACCAATGGTCCATCTAACCCATTAACCCGTTCTCACGGTGGCCAGTCCAGGTCACTAGAACCTGGTCAAAACCCAAAGAGTAGCAACATTCCATGCTACCGATCCAGGGCAAGTAGAGGCTTCCCCCATGTCTTAATACCCAGGTAGAAAAAAAAAACCCAGCAAGGGATTAAGGAGAATGACTCCTTCAATCCCTGGCTGAAAATGGGTGTCTGGCTCTGAGCTGCTCTAAGTCCGTAAAAAAGTATATTCCCTTTGTGAAATGAGGAAAAAGTATAGATGTGTGTCCAACTCAAACCCTGCCTCCTTGAAATCTCTGCATGTTGTGGATCTCCACATGTAAACATCAGCTCTCTAAAATTGCAGTTTGCATATATATGTGATCTTAACATGAAAATGATGCTATTTACATGTGGAGATGCTTCTAAGATGACCCCCATAATGTCTTGAAAACTTTGAAGAGCACCCTTGTATGTCTCTGGCAATACCTGCCGTATTGATGAAACATGATCTCAAGCTCCTAAGCACCCTCCCCCCTCCCTGCAAATGCCTGCAGGATTTTGGGCAAATTAATGTGTGCTGCAGATTTGAAGGGGGGGGGGCAATCCTGCCATCATTTAAAATTTGCATTTACCAAGCTTCTGCTGTACACTGGAAACCAGTGCAAGGGATGGGGAGGGCAAAGAATGCAGAGGAAATTTACAACAGGTTGCTTAGATTAATTGGGAAAGAAGGCACCTGGTTTAAATGGTATAGAAGCACGCAAAGGGTATTTTTGAAAGAAACATAGAAACATAGAAACATAGAAATAGACGGCAGATAAGGGCCAAGGCCCATCCAGTCTGCCCACCCTAATGTCCCTCCCCTATCATTGCCCTGTGAATAGATCCCTCCTCTTCCTTTGCCCTGTGAATAGATCCCACTGACGATCCCATCTGGCCTTAAAATCAGGCATGCTGCTTACCTCGATCACATGTAGTGGAAGACTATTCCAGCGGTCAACCACCCTTTCTGTGAAAAAGAATTTCCTGGTGTCAGCTCGTAGTTTCCCTCCCCTAATTTTCCACGGATGCCCTCTTGTTGTCGTGGGACCCTTGAAGAGGAAGATATCTTCCTCCGTCTCTATGCGGCCCGAGAGATACTTGAACGTCTCGATCATGTCCCCCCTCTCTCTGCGCTCCTCGAGTGAGTATAGCTGCAATTTGTTTAACCGTTCCTCGTATGGGAGATCCTTGAGTCCTGAGACCATCCGAGTGGCCATTCTCTGAACCGACTCCAGTCTCAGCACATCCTTGCGATAATGCGGTCTCCAGAATTGCACACAGTATTCCAGGTGGGGCCTCACCATGGATCTATACAATGGCATAATGACTTCCGGCTTTCGGCTGACGAAGCCTCTGCGTATGCAACCCATGACTTGTCTTGCTTTGGATGAAGCTTGCTCCACTTGATTGGCAGCCTTCATGTCCTCACTGACGATCACCCCTAGGTCACGTTCTGCTTCAGTTCTTGTTAGGATCTCGCCATTTAGGGTGTAAGTCTTGCATGGATTTTGGCTGCCCAGGTGCATAACTTTGCATTTTTTGGCATTGAAGCTGAGTTGCCAGGACCTAGACCAGCGCTCCAGTAGGAGTAGGTCGTGCATCATGTTGTCGGGCATTGAAACATCATCTATTGTGCATTTGCCCACTACATTACTTAGTTTGGCGTCATCAGCGAATAATGTTATTTTACCCCTAAGCCCTTCTGCCAAGTCCCTTATAAAGATGTTGAATAGGATTGGGCCCAAGACCGAGCCCTGTGGCACTCCACTGATCACCTCCGTCATTTCAGAGGGTGTGCCGTTCACCACCACCCTTTGAAGCCTACCTCCAAGCCAGTTCCCAACCCATTTCGTCAATGTGTCACCTAATCCTATAGAACTCATCTTGCTCAGCAACCTGCGGTGTGGTACGCTATCAAATGCTTTGCTAAAGTCCAGGTACACGATGTCCAGGGACTCCCCAATATCTAGCTTCCCCGTCACCCAGTCAAAGAAGCTGATCAAGTTGGATTGGCACGATCTCCCTTTTGAAAATCCATGTTGATGGGGATCCCGTAGATTCTCCTCATCCAGGATCTTATCCAATTGGTGTTTTATTAGAGTTTCCATTACTTACTATCGATGTTAGACTTTGCTTACTATCGATGTTAGACTCACTGGTCTGTAGTTTGCTGTCTCCATCTTGGAGCCTTTCTTGTGGAGTGGAATAACGTTAGCCGTCCTCCAGTCCGACGGAACGCTGCCTTTGCTAAGGGAGAGGTTGAAGAGCTTGGACAGTGGCTCCGCCAGGACATCACACAGCTCCCTTAGCACCCTGGGGTGTAGGTTGTCAGGCCCCATTGACTTGTTAACCTTGAGCCTTGATAGCTCACTGTAGACACTGCTGGGCGTAAACTCGAAATTACTGAACGGATCAACTGAGTCAACCCTTGTCTGTAGCTGAGGGCCAAGCCCCGGCGCTTCTGTCCTGTGTTTTCACTGGAAACTGAAAATTTCTCTTTTGTCTTATTTCTCTCTCCCCTCGAGATTTACCCTGACATGTCCTTCTTTTAGAGGGCACATTTGGGCGTCCGGACGGCTTTTCAAAACCCAGCACTTTGTCTGAGGAGCTGAGGCTGAAGTGGGCGTAATGGGGCGGAGATGGATGGAAATGGATGGGCCTGGGGGGGGGGGGGGTTTGATCCGGATTTTACATAAGTAAAATCTGGTAACCCTACTCCAAATAATAGTTGCTCTTCTCCCCCTCCAATCCCCACCACCCCCTCTAGGCTCCCCTGGGCTTATCTTAAAATCCCCAGTGTTCTAGGGGTATAGTTAGAACAGGAGTGAACACCCCCCTCCCCCCCCCAGTGACTCCGATCCATTCCAGCTCTGCTCTCAAAATGGCTACCATGACGGGGGCATCACTCCTGCCCTGACTATACCACTACACCTCCAAGGATTGTAAGACAGTTCTGGGAAGGTGGTTGGGGGGGTGGGGTATATTTGGTTTTGTACTTTGCAAGTGATAAATTTATGGTCTTGCACAATATGGTAAATAGAGTGCTCCAAATAAATGCTTTTGATACAAAATTTTAGAAGGGATTTAAAGGCTCCTTTTATCAAACTGCGGTAGAGGGTTTTACCGCCAGCCAGTGAGGTAAATGCGCCGATGCTCATAGGGATTGAATGAGCATTGGAGCATTTGTCACATCGGCCTGTGGTGAAACCCTCTACCGCAGTTTGATAAAAGCCAGTGGAAGTTTGTAAATTAGGAATTAGCCTCTCTGTGGAATTATGACGTCAGCCCTCACTCTGAATGTCGTGTCAAGTCAACTCTAGGCTTTTAGGGCTCCTTTCACCAAGGCGTGCTAGCGGTTTAGCACGCGTTAAACCACCGGCCGTGCTAGCCACTACTGCCTCCTCTTGAGCAGCCGGTAGTTTTAGGCCAGCGCGGGGGTTAACACGTGATGAAAAGTGGCGCAGCCGGATAAAAGGAGCCCTTAGTTTCAGTTTTCATTAAGCTGCAGTTCATGAGCATGGATAGGGCTACCAGACGTCCGGATTTCCCCGGACATGTCTGAGGATCCGGATGGCTTTTGAAAACACGACACTCGTGCGTGTGGCATCCGCACATACGTGGACTTCTTGCCTGCCCGACAAGAGCGGGCAGCAGGGGCTAGAGCAAGACTGGGGGGGCGGGATTAGCCAGGCCTGGGGGCGGGTCTAGGGGTTCTGATTTTCCAGTTGGAGGCTATGTTGCTTGGAGGTATAATACAGTCTTTCATTATTTAAATTATACTTTGGTTTCGAAACTGTGGGTTTAGCAGACTGAAAGCTCTGACCGTCCCCAGCGGCTCTCAGTGGTTCACTTTCACACAACAAACTTGAGTTGTCAGTTTCCCCTCCTTAATACCCATCCACCAGTCCTTGGGGTGGGCAAACAGGACAATTGCACCAAATGCCAAGCTTGGTGAGTCCTTTTGAGTTGACTGTGGAATCTGCAAGACACACAAACCCATAAGAAAAGGGAGACACACCAAAGGCAGGTCCTTGTTCTAGATCAGGGGTGCCCCCACTTTTTTGGCTTGCGAGCCACTTTTAAAATGACCAAGTCAAAATGATCTACCAACAATAAAATTTTAAAAAACACAAAGCACACTGTACGCAGAGAAAATGTTAATTATCATTTGTATTTGGGTTTTTTTATCAGAGGTCAAGGCAGATGACTTTAAAATATGCAATTTCACCTCAGGAACAACTATACAAAAAATAGCATTTTTTAGCGCCGGAAGCTGCCCCCAATCCCACCCTATCCCCCTCCCCACCCCCGCTGCCTGCTCTCCTTGGGCTGGAGGGCATCCGCATCTGCCTGGACGTGACGCAATGACGCCACGTGCACGTGTACGTGACATCATCGCCTGGCATCCGGGCACGCTCGGATGCCCTCCTGCTTTTCAAAACCCGGACAAAAGTGCTGGGTTTTGAAAAGTCGTCCGGACACCCAGACATGTCCTCGAAATCCGGACGTCTGCTAACCCTACCCCAAGTCTACAATTTTCCTTCATTAGCTTGGAAAGCCGGAGGGTTCTATCAGCCCAGCAGGCCACTATTGCACTTTCTGCTCTTCCGATATGTCGCTTGCTGCCAAGATTGTTGAAAGTGGGCTCCAAAAAAGAATGGTTTGTGTATTTAAATTTCCTGTGTTTGTTAGAACACTCAAAGGTATTTTTATTAAGTTTCATATCAGTGAATGAAAAACAGAAGGTTTTAAGCTCAGCTCCGAACATATTACAAATCAGCTGGATTCTTGTTCCACCGGGAAAGTCTATTAATGCTTAGGAGAAAAAGAAAAACCCTCCTGTTTCCAATGACCACCTAGCTGCCATCGTCTAAGACATTTCTCAGCCCAGAACTGAGAGATGGTGATTGACTTAAATACCGCACTTTAGCCTTTGACCTGTGACACAGGGAACATATGATAACAAGCCTGACTTTTGTCCCTTTGGGAGGGTGCTAAGGTCTGCACTGGATTAGGGGTCTCAAAGTGTGACTACTTCCCCAAAATGAAAGCAACAGAAAGTTATTCACATGTCCTGCCAGGGCATGTACTGTTATGCATCCCAATGCACCGCCATGCTTCGTACTGTCAAGCTTTATTAGTTATCGTAATGTCATACGAAACTCACCACCTCATATTGTATGAGGTCTTGTCCTGTCATATCCTATTAAGTAATGCCATGCTTTTGAGTTCTGTCATGCTACCCCCTATATTGTCCAATCATGTCATGATCTAAAATGTACTGACATGCTGTACATTACTATACCATGGATTACAGGACCGGAGGCAAAGTGGATTCACTAGAGATAGGTCTTGTCAGACAAATCTGATCAATTCCTTTGACTGGGTGACCAGAGAATTGGAAAGAGGATGTTCGCTAGATGTGGTGTATTTAGATTTTAGCAAAGCCTTTGACAGATGTCTAATAAAAAAACTGAATGCCCTCGGGATGGGTCCCAAAGTTTCCAAATTTATTAATCTCTTGATATACCGTCTATCACAAAAGAATATCTAGGCGGTTTACAATTTATAAACTAAATTTTAAAAGAAAATGTTTAAAAAAAAGGGGGAGAAAGAAAAACCCATCACCGAATTTTGTGAAGGGGGGATTACATAATTTAAGACTAACATTTTGGGTAAGGTAAGTACATAAGGTTTCAAAAATACATCAAGATAAAAAATCGAGATAAAAAATATATAAATGCATGGAGATAAAGGGTAGAACAAGGAAGGTTGGTTCGCCTCTAAGGAGGAGTTTAGATTTAAAAATCTGCAGGGAGAATTGTTCCAGGGAATTCTTAGATTTAAATACGTTTTGAGTTTGGTCTTAAATATAGGGAGAGAGGACTCATGTTTTATATGCAGAGGCAGAGAGTTCAAAAAAGAGAGCTCCATGACTGAGAAGATGGAATTAAGGGTTGTATCGTAAAAGATTTCTCGAATGGATGGAATAACAAGAAGATCTTGATAGTTTGAACCAAGTGTATGACTAGAGGCGTAAGGGATTAAATATTTACCAGTAAAGGCAGGGGTAAGATGTTGTTTGATTTTTAGAATTTTGAATGTGATGCGATGGGGGATAGGGAGCCAATGTGCGTCACCTAGAAGAGGGGTGACATGATCAAATTTTTTTAGCGTGATAGATTAGTTTAACGGCAGTATTTTGTAGAATTTGTAGTCTGCGAATCTCTTTGTGATTTATACTTTGGTAAAGTGTATTACGGTAATCAGTGTTTGAGATGATAAGGGAGTGGATGAGAATATTTAGGGAGGAAGGATCCAGGAATAAGTTTTAATTTTTAGAAGCATTTGCTAAATACAGAGCTGATTTGTTGGTGATAAGAAAAATGTTGGTCTAAAATGACTCCTAGTATTTTCACCTTGGAGTCTGATTGGATTGGGATGGCAGACTGGGTCAAAAACTGATTGAGTGGAAGGTGACAGAGGGTAGTGATCAATGTTGCATTGCCAGAGAATGTGCTAAGAGCGGATAGTGTAGCTGGTTTTAAGAAAGGTTTAGACAAGTTCCTGGAGGAAAAGTCCATAGTCTGTTATCGAGAAAGACATGGGGGAAGCCACTGTTTGCCCTGGATGGGTAGCATGGAATGTTGCTACTCTTTGGGATTCTAGAATCTTGTTACTCTCTGGGATTCCGGAATCTTGCTATTCTTTGGGATTCTGTATGGAATGTTACTACTCTTTGGGATTCTAGAATCTTGTTACTCTCTGGGATTCCGGAATCTTGCTATTCTTTGGGATTCTGTATGGAATGTTGCTACTCTTTGTGTTTTGGCCAGATACTAGTGACCTGGATTGGCCACATCTTCTCTATAATAGTAGAGCTCGGCACGGTTTACAAGAAATTAGAAAAGAGAACAGATACAATATGGAACTGGAATAGTACGGAGAGGAGCGGAATTTACAACTTTGAAAATAGCCAAGTTTTCAGATGTTTTAGAAATAGTTGGAAAGAGCCCAGATCGCGCAGTTGAATAGGAAAATTATTCTACAACTCAGTAATTTTGAAAAGTAGAGACTTCCCTAATTTGCCAATGTAGGTCACGCCTTTCAACGTAGGAAAGGACAATTTAAATTTTTGAGTCGCTCTGGTAATGTCAGATCTTACAGAATTCCAAGACAGGGGAATTAAAGGAGGAAGGATGCCCTGCAAGATCTTAAATGTTAAGCAGGCACGTTTAAAATAAACCCTGGAAATTATTGGAAGCCAATGAAGTTTTTGCAGGAGCGGAGAGACGTGATCAAATTTACTTTCTGCAAAGATCAGCCTAGCAACAGTATTCTGGATCAGTTGAAGTCTTTGAAAGCTTTTTTTGGTCAAGCTTAAATAGACCGAAGTACAATAATCCAGCCTCGAAAGGATGATTGATTGAACAAGGGCTTGATGGACCATTGGTCTGACCCAGTAAGGCTATTCTTATGTTCTTATGTAACTCCAGCAGTGCAGAAGCAAAGTCAGTGCCAGGCATACATCTGTCATCTGTGCCCTGATCATGGCTGGAGAGATATGGATGGCAGAAGTGGGGCTCTGATGACAGCTGAGTAGGCCAGTGCCGGGCAGATTTCTATGGTTTGTGCCCTGAAAATGCCAAGGACAAATCAAGATCAAGAATTCATATGTAGTATCATATCATACTTTATGCTTTGGGGCTCATAATCGAAAGAGAAAAACGTCTGTTAATCCCCTGTCACAGCGAATACAGAGGGCGAAGTGAAGTACATAGTGCTGTGGTACTGCTGGATGTTTCTGTTATTGAGTGGATTTTTGTAAGCATCCTGGCTTGAGATTTATTTTTCGTTTTTATACAAGATGATTAAACTATATTTACACCACAACAAATATAGATACTTTCTTATAAACCCCAAAACATTAAGGGGCTCATAATCGAAAGAGAAAAACGTCCAAAAACCGGCCTAAGTCGGCACTTGGACGAACACTGTCCAAATACGTCAAAGTGCCGACAATAAAAACGGGTTTTGGACATATTTCTAAACGACCTAGGCCTTCATAGTGCCACTGAACGACCAAAGCTAAATGGGGCGTTTCATGAGGAGTGTCGAGGGCGGGAGTTGGGCGGGACGTGGGCCGGCTTAAACTTAGTCGTACAGCATGTATAACCGAAAGTTATACAGCCCAGGATCGACGAAACTTGGACGTTGTGACTTAGACCATTTAAAACATGGTCTAAGTCACAAAAACCCACCTAAAGTCACCAGATAAGCACTGCAAACACATAAAACAGACCCCCACACACTACCCTAGTGATCACCGGCAGGACGTATAATTAGACAATTTTTGAAAGGGAAAAAAATTTGGATGTATTTTTCAAAAATGTGTCCTAGGCTCTTTTTTACTTTGGACGACTTGCGACATAGACGAAAACGGACTTAGACGTTCCTTTCGATTATGCTCCTCCATGAGTTTATCTTGTTGGAAGACTAGATGGGCTATATGGGTCTTTAACTGCCATCATCTACTATGTTACTATGGGGCTTATTTTCAAAAAAGAAAAACATTATTAAAAATCATAAAATGGCACTTGGAGATTTGGATCGCCAAAATGTCCAAATCGCCATTTATAGGGTTACCAGATTTTCCTTCGGGGAAAATTTGGACCCATGGTCATACCTCTAAGACCACTCAGTTCCGCCTCTGTCACGCCCTGTTCCACCCCCCAGCCCCACCACCAGAAGGCATCTTCACATGCACAGACGTGACGCAATGATGTCATAAGCATGGACGTGACTTCAACACATTGCGTCCACACATGCCCCTTTCCAATGCAATTTTGTTGGGAAGCTTTTCAAAACCCGGACAAAGGCAATGCGAGTCGATCGCGGGTCTCCCTGCTTCCCCCGATGCCAGGCCAGGCATGTACAACCACCAGGCCCACAGACTTACCCCCCCAACCCACACATACACGTCAATTATGACATCGGAGAGGAAGTTCTGGGCCAGCCAATCGCTGCCTGGCTGGCTTGGAACTTCCTCTCCGACGTCACAATTGACGTCGGAGGGGGGGGGGGGGGAGGAGGGGAAAGCTTGTGGGCCCATCACTTGTACGAGCCTGGCCTGGCGTCAGGGAAGCAGGGAGAAATCGGCAGCAGTGGCTTGGAGGGGAGTAATGAAAGAGAAAGACAGACAGACAAACAGAAAGAAAGAAAGGGTAGGGCAGAGAGGGAGAAAGAAAGAGTAGGGCAGGGAGAGAGAAAGAAAGAAAGAGGGGCCAGGAAGAAAGAGAGAGAAAAAAAGGGAGGGGACAAGGAGAGAGGAAGAAAAAGTTGGACTCATGGAGGAACAGAGACAGATGTTGGTTGGGGAATGGAATGAGGTCTAAAGGAGAGGAAGCATGCAGGAGGCAGAAAGAAGGGAAGAATAATTGGATGTGCAACCAGAGACTCTTGAAATCGCCAGACAACAAAGGTAGGAAAAATGATTTTATTTTAAATTTAGTGATCAAAATGTGTCTGAATTTATATCTGTTGTCTATATTTTGCACTATGGCCCCCTTTTAGCGGTTTTTAGCGCAGGGAGCCTATAAGCGTTGGGAGCAGCGCAGGGCAATCAGCACAGCTCCCTGTGCTAAAAACCGCTATCGCAATTTAGTAAAAGGGGAGGGAGTCTATTTATCTATTTTTGTGTAGTTGTTCCTGAGGTGACGTTGCATATTTTAAAGTCATCTGCCTTGACCTCTTTGAAAAAACCCCGAATATATATGATAATTAACATTTTCTCTGCGTACAGTGTGCTTTGTGTTTTATTTAAATTTTATTGTTGGTAGATCATTTTGACTTGGTCATTTTAAAAGTAGCTCACAAGCCCAAAAAGTGGGGGCACCCCTTTTATAGATAAATGCCTATATTACATTGCGATATCAAGAAGAAGTTCCAGTTCAATATTAGTCTTCAAAAATGATAAATAAGGAAATACTTTGATACCCGATCCTCAGAGGGTCAATTACCCATTAGTTCAAGTGGACAGAGCCCACCGAACCCGATCTTCATAGGATCAAATGTATCTTTTTTTCTTTTTATATAATTTATCTTGTTCATAAGTTATAAATATAAAACTTTTACTTAGCTTTTATATGCGTGCATTTTATAGGTAAGTGTTTGCTTTTTTGGCCGCTGCCACACATTGGGCGGAAGGATTCATCGTATTGTCTACTACGACACCCAGATCCTTTTCTTGGTCGCTAACCCCGAGGTGGACCATAGAATCCGGTAACTGTGATTCAGGTTATTCTTTCCAATGTGCATCACTTTGCATTTGTCCACATTAAAGGCTCCTTTTACAAAGCCACGTTAAGCGGTTTAATGCGCGTAATAGCGCGCGCTAAACTGCCAGCCGTGCTAGATGCTAACGCCAGCATTGAGCTGGCGTTCGTTCTGGCCATGTAGCACGGGCATAGTGAGCTCTAAAGAGCTGCGTGCACTAAAACCGCTAACGCGGCTTCGTAAAAGGAGCCCTAAATTTCATCTGCCACTTGGACGCCCAGTCTTCCAGTTTCCTAAAGTCTGCCTGCAATTTTTCACAATTTGCGTGCGTTTTAACAATTTTGAACACTTTAGTGTCATCTGTAAATGTAATCACCTCACGCGTTGTTCCAATTTCCATATCATTTATAAATAAGTTAAATAGCACCGGTCCCAGTACAGACCCCTGCGGCCTCTCATGAGGAACTTTATCAAAAGCTTTCTGAAAATCTAGATGCACTACGTCAACTGGCTCACCTTTATCCACATGTTTATTCATACCTTCAATGAAATCAAGCAAATTGGAGAGGCAAGATCTCCCTCGCCTGAACCCATGCTGACTCCGTCTCATTAAATCATGTTTGTCTATGTGTTCCACAATTTTGCTTGGTTCTGAAGTCACACTTACCAGTCTGCAATTTCCCGGATCTCCCCTGGAACCCTTTTTAAAAATTGGCATAACATTGGTCACCCTCCAGTTTATGGGTACTACAGACAATTATAGTGACAGGCTACAGATTACTGACAGTGGATCAGCAATTTCATGTTTGAGTTCTTTTAGTACCCTGGGATGTATACCATCTGATCCAGGTGATTTATCACTTTTTAACTTGTCGATTTGGCTTAGTACATCTTCCAGATTCATCGAGGTTTCTTGCAGTTCCTCCGCATCATCACCCTTGAAAACCATTTCCGGTTCAGGTAGATCTCTTACATCTTCTCCCTGAATAGTTAAGACAGCTTTTTTTCTGTCCTAACTTTGTTTCTACTGCAGCCAGAATGCTAAATGAGTGTCAGAGCAGTGTCGGAGCACTTAGCGCACCAAGCCATGGTAGAAACCTCTACCGCGACTTAGTAAAAGAGGGGTGGGTTATAAGGTAGTTTAACAGGTTAGCAGATTGGACTCCACTTTGACGCTACTCTCAGACAGCCCATAACTGCAGCTGAATAATCCCCAGATAACCCCACACAAGTGATTTAAATGGCCAGAAGCTTCTCCTGGCTGTTTAAATCGCTTTGAATATCTACACTTCTCCCTCGGTATTTGCAGTTTCTGCACTCGCAATTTCAATTATTCACGGTTTTTAGCTTGCTGGCTCCTCCCCCAAATTACATCATCCATGAGGGCAGATAAAAATTTTGGCGTGTTTTTCCAAGCACTGATTCCCAGCATGCACAGAGAAAATCGCTGATTCCCAGCACCTTTTTTTGCCATGCTTTGCCTCTCCTTCAGGAACAGGCCAGGTCTCCCACCATGTTATTCGCGGTTTCACCGTATTCATGATGGATTTTAATAGAAAACCGTGAATAACATATGAAAAAGTTATTCGCGGTTTTTCTGTATTTGTGGATCTGTTAATCCCCTCTCATCACAAACATGGAGAGAGAAGTGTATACCATTTTTTCTTTTTTTTTAATCTTTATTCATTTTAAAGCTTCCAATAAGTGTGTTATAATATACATTCATTATACACTGTAACATCGCTTAATATTCTTACAGGATACATTCAGAACAAATATCCCATCCCCTCCCTACCTGACATTTATCTCCACATAAGAAACCAGAAAGTATCCCCCTCCCCCTCCCCCCACCATGGATGTGTATATTCAAAGGGAAAAATATTATTCATTCTTTACAGTATTTTGTTAATGGCTCCCAAACATCAAACATCAAGCGTGCCTTAGTAAGAGACGGGGTTAATTTTCTACTTTTTGAGAAAAGGAAAACACTCAGAAAAGATCACCTTTAAATGCTGATAAAGCTGCCACTATATAAATGGTTGCCAAATACTTTTTAATCGTAGGCAAAAATCACCTCCACTTTTTGTACAATATAAATTAGTCCATTATAAAGGGCTAGTTTTAAAATTATTCAATAAGGATGGATGCTATATAACAAAAACCAATTCCAACGCTTCTATTCAAAAACTATTCTCTTTATATTCACGCATGTGCTAATTTACAATAATGCCACTCACTGGAAGTCTCCCATCCAACGAAACTGTCCATTGGTTCAATCCATTAATAACCCTCTAATTTCACTGGGCGCCATCTGATATAAATATTGCAATGTCTCAGGACATCTGCTTTGAACAAATCCCCCAAACAAGCCAAAGGAATTTATATTGGTTACCGGGAGAACAGAGAGTTCAATTTAAAATTACTCCATTGGTATTTAAATGTTTACAGACCACCAGGCCATAATATCTGACCTTTCTTCTACAACCCATTGTTCCCAGTCGAAATCTGAGATCATCCCAGCAAGAATGATTATTTCCCCAGGCCATCCTGATATTAAACTAGAAGAAACAAAGCATACAGCTTTTCCACGCTTTGCTCCAATATAGTGGAAACAACTTTGAGCCCAGATTAGAGAGTTGCGCGGGGACAGAAATCCCACCCATCCCCGCCCGTCCCCGCCCGTCCCCGCCAGAATCCTCTCCGTCCCCACCCGTCCCCGCAAGGAATTACCTCCATCCCCACCCGTCCCCATAAAAAGCAGCAATTACTTCTGGCAGGATCATCAATTCCACAGTTTCTTCTGTGTTTGCGCTGCTGTTTTCCTTGTGGAATCTCTTTGGTGGAACCCTTTTTTTGTTTTCTGTTCAGGTAATTAACTTATAAACCTCCTCTTTTACTAAGGCTGACGTGTCCATTATATTATATGGACGAACCCTGCTTCCAAAGCCTTCCATCCCCGTGGGAGTCCCGTTGGCTAGAGGGGGGTCCCCGTGGGAGTCCCGTGGGCCAGCGGGGGGTCCCTGTGGGAGTCCTGTGGGTTAGGGGGGATTCCCGCGGGACTCCCGCAGGACCCGCGGGATTCCCGCGATTCCCATTCCCATGCAGACTTCTAGCCCAGATACTTTTAGAATAAGGTTAGTGAAAAGTCTACAAGTTGCTTGAAGCCTGGTCTTGGGAACATGCAGGTGACTTATCTGTATTGTAACTGAGGGATCAATTTTCAGTCACCAGAGGTGAACATTTTGGTCGCCGTCAACAGCAGACTTCTAGTCTGCTTAAACCAAAGCGAGTTCCAAAAGAAAAACAAAATACTAACAATAGTGTGAATAAAAAGCATAGGACATTTTAAAACAGTAAAATCTACATCCTGTTCCCGGATATTCAAAGCTGGGCCTTGTGTGGGCTTCAGCTGTGAATATCCTGTTACTTTTAAGCTGGCTAAGACATAGGGCTCCTTTTACAAAGCCGCGCTAGCGGTTTAACTCATGTAATAATGCGTGCTAATTTGCCGGCCGCGCTAGCTGCTACCGCCTCCTCTCAAGCAGGCGGTAGTTTTTTCGGCTAGCGCAGGGGTTAGCGCGTGCAAAAAATCTGCGTGCGATCAAGCCGCTAACACGGCTTCGTAAAAGGAGCCCATAGCCGCTTAACTAGATTTTCATCGCCTAAGCAGCCATGTATACTGTACATAAATAGGACAGACTTCATGCGGTCCCATTTTTGAGCTAACCCTGACTCCTTAACATCTATTTATTTATTTAAAATGCTTGTAGCTTACATATCAACCATCTGTGCAGATAACAACACATACATATTAAAAAGAAAACATTACATACATAATGAAACAATATAATAGATTATTAAAATAGCAGCATACAATAAACAACTTACACGTGTGCCTTAAAATAAAAGGCCAAGCAATTACAAGATTACAAACATAACATCCGCTATAATAAAACCCTTAGCGCACATGTGCACTTCAATCTTTGTGATCCTTGCGTCCGTGTTCCATGCTTCCGTGCCACATATGTGCAGTAGAAGGAGCCAGCGGTGGTTTCCCCATCGCCCTCCCTCGGTGACACTGGCTCTTTCTACTGCACATGCGGGGGCACCTTAAGCATGGAGGCACGGAGGCGGCGACCACGCCCTCCTGCCCTCACTCCGTCTAACACAGCATTTTCAAACTCACAGCCCCCCAAGTACTATTCTGCTGCACAGGGAAGAGAAGGGGGAGGGAAATGCTGCTGCAGCTGCACAGGGAAGTGGAGAGGGAGGGAAATGCTGCTGCAGCTGCACAGGGAAATGGAGGGGGAGGGTAGTTCTTCTGCAGCTGCACAGGGAAGTGGAGAAGGAGGGAAATGCTGCTGCACAGGGAAGTGGAGGGGGAGGAAAATGCTGCTGCACAGGGCAGTGGAGGGAGAGGGAATGCTGCTGCTGCTGTACAGGGAAGTGGAGGGGGAGGGAAATACTGCTGCTGCTGCACAGGGAAGTGGAGGGGGAGGAAAATGCTGTTGCAGCTGCAAGGAAGTGGAGGGGAGGGAAATGCTGCTGCTGCTGCACGGGGAAGTGGAGGGGTAGAAAATGCTGCTGCACAGGGAAGTGGAGGGGAGGGAAATGCTGTTACTGCTGCACAGGGAAGGGGAAGGGGAGGGAAATACTGCTTCTGCTGCACAGGGAAGTGGAGGGGGAGGGTTATTGAGTAGTGCATTGGCTGCAATGAAGTTTAAGTTTGGTTGCTTCTGTTTTAAGGCTTTGTTTGGTTTAGCTCCCAACATATAATTGAGGTTTTCTCTTTTGCAACCAACAGACATAAGAGAAACTCACATCTGAATTTTGTTTTTCCGCCTGTTAGAGGATGTAAACTTCAATCTCTTTTATTTATTTTATGATGGAACTATTAGATTGATTAATTTGGTACATCGTTAGAACATGTCTCCTAATATGTTTTATCTCCTTTTCTTGAACTTATGTCTTCTCTCATGTCTATTTTATTTCCGATGCATTTATTCATTTGTGATTCTTGTTTAATTATGGACGCACTTCACATTTGTTAATGATATTGTTATACTGTGTTCCTTGTTGGAGCACTCATATTGTTGGCTTTGTATTTCTTCTTTTATAAAATCAATAAAACTATTTGAACTTAAAAAAAAAAAAAAAAACATCATCAAAATCTTTTTTCATAACAAGCAGCGTTATGGGGTCAGGATTTAGAACAATTGCTTTTGCTTACTGACACTTATGGGGAATTTAGGAGACATCTAAAAAACATCTGTTTTCGAAGTATTTAGGCAGCTAATGCGTAAAAATTTTATTATGCACTATTTTGATCATTTTAGTGTCTCTAATTATTGGGTTTTAACATTTTTAGTTCTATTCAACTTCTTTTATTGGGTGTTTTTTTTTAACTATTGTAAACCGCATAGAACTTTATGGCCTTGCGGTATATAAACTGATTATTATTAATATCAGCGGAGATGAGTTTAATTCAGAGAGATGGGGCATAGATATTCTTCTTAGCATTATGAAGAATTACAAACTAAGCAACATTTGTAATGCAAATGAAGCAAGTCCGAATTAAAGAGCGATTTGCTAAGGAGACACTGGCATTTAAGCATGCCGAGATGTCTGCAAATAAAATGCCAAAGGAAAGACTGAAGCTGCTGCTATCATGTAACATGAACATAGGTGAAAAGTTAGAGCCACTGACAACTGGGAAAAGTAAACAGCCATGTTGCTCCAAAAACATAAAACGGCTTCTCCTGACAAACAAAGCAAACAAGAATGCTTGGATAACGTGAAAGATTTGGCTTCAGTGTCGAAGGAAATTGTATATCCTGATGTGAAGGCAGGAGCGTAACATTCTGATGCTGTGTGAAAACTGTGTGACGCACAACGGTGTCAGGTCAAAAGCGCGCAGGGACAAAGGCGCGCCCAGACAATTGAGCGCAGCGCGGAGGCGTGCGCCACTCAAAATTACTGTTTTTAGGGCTCCGACGGGGTGGGGGGTGGGGGGAACCCCCCTCTTTACTTAATAGACACCGCGCCACGTTGTGGGGCGTTGTGGGGGGTTTGGGGGATTGTAACACCCCACATTTTACTGAAAACTTCACTTTTTCCCTGTTTTTAGGGAAAAAGTTAAGTTTACAGTAAAATGTGGAGGGTTACAACCCCCCAAACCCCCCATAACGCTGGCGCAATGTCTATTAAGTAAAGTGGGGGGGGTTCCCCAGCAAAACCCCCCGTCGGAGCCCCTAAAAACAGTAATTTTGAGCGGCGCGCGCCTTCACGCTGCGCTCAATTGTCTGGGCGCACCTTTGTCTTTCGCGTCGTTGTCTATGAACCATGCACAACGCCATCAGACTTGAGCGTGTGTTCCTGTTGTCCACCACAACTTCTCGGATTTGGCCATTTGGTCAGCCATCTTTAAAAGGCATCCAGGGCACTGATGTTGCACCTTCCAATGGTCACAATGGACAATGACGGAAACATGAGCAGCTGACCCATGACCCACTCCCCATGCACACGGAGGGTGGGCAGTACGACTTCCAACTGCTGAAGGAAGGCTGCTGAGGACCAGTCGCTGAAGCCCTTTCCGACTGCCTTCTGCCACCCTGCTCTCAGCCCTGTCAGCCCCGATCTCCTGCTTCCCTGATCTGCCTGCCTGCCCCGACTGTAGCTGCCCTGATCGGTGATGGGACTAAATTGCGCGAGACAACGGCGCGCCGACAACTGAGCACAGACAACTGAGCGCAAGGTTGACGGCGCGCCGAAGAAAAGCACTATTTTAAAGGGCTCCGCTGGCGTTGTGGGGGGGTTTGGGGGGTTGTAACCCCCCACATTATACTTAAAACTTAACTTTTTACCTAAAAAACAAGCAAAAAGTTCAGTTTCAAGAATAATGAGGGGGGTTACAACCCCCCAAACCCCCCACAACGCCAGCGCAATGTCTGTTAAGTAAAGTGGGGGGGGGTTTCCCTCCCACACACCCCTTCGGAGCCCTTTAAAATAGTGCTTTTCTTCGGCGCGCCGTGAACCTTGCGCTCAGTTGTCGGCGCGCCGTTGTCTCGCGTGATTTTGTCTATGAACCGCCCTGATCACCTGCCTGCCCCGATTCTCCTACCCTTCCCCGCAGTGTAAGCCCATGGTTTTAACCCGCAGGCTTTAAGTGGGTTAAAACCACAGGCTGTAAAAAAAGTTTTAAAAAAGTGCCGGACCGGAGGTCCAGCGCATGCGCAGACCATCTAAAGACCATCTAAAGAGCGATCCGTGCCAACAGATGGGGGTGTTCCTCCGATTGCCCCCATCTGCATGTTGCAATTTGGTGAATTCATTGGACCTGCCCGGATCGGGCCTGATCGGGCAGGTTAGTGATTCTAGCCCTAACTTAGCCCTAAATCAGAGTTTTAAATTTAGCCCTGTAAGGTACTGGTTGCCAGTGCCATTTCTGCAGGAAGGCTGTGATGTGGTCACGCCACTTGCAGCCTTCTATGAGGGGATGCTGAAAAGTCCTCAAACCAAACAACTTCCTAAATTCTGAGCCTTATTTTGCCACTGTAGCTAAAAAGAGTGTCATCTTATTTCGTTAAGTGTCAATTTACAGAAACAAAATTCTATGTTTTTGACATTGTTTCAGGCCATTGATTGAACCATATCCACGTCATTCTCTTCTTGGTTGGACTGAGAACTTTTCAGCACCCCGTGGGAAGAATTTTAGTGTCTGATAACCAGAGCTGAGACTGTGATGTCATAATGCCTCATTCCAGCAATAAGAACCAACCTCATCAGTGATGTCACAATGGCTTCAATTCCTATACTTGGCTCACTTTTATTACATGCAAGGGGGTCTTGAAAAGTTCTCAGCCCAACCAACCAACTTCCTAAATTCTGAGCTTTATTTTGCCACCGTAGCTGAAAAGAGCGTTATCTTATTTAGTTAAATGCCAATTTGCAGAAATGAAATTTTAGGTTTTGACATTGTTTCAGATCATTGATTGAACCATATCCACGTCATTCTTTTCTTGGTCGGGCTGAGAACTTTTCAGCACCCCCTTGTAGAGTGAAGACGTTCCGTCTCTGGTAACCAGCGCTGAGATTGTGATGTCATTATACCTCATTCCACCAATAAAAGCCAACCTCATCAGTGATGTCACAATGGCTTGATTGCTCCAAAAGCTGTGAATTGAAGCTGCCCAGAATTTTCAATGCCCGGCGCTTCATCAGGAAATTACATTGTCGGAATTCAAGAAAGTGTGGGACGGGCGCGTGGGATCTCTTAGGGAGAGGAGGAGATAGTGGATTCTGTGGATGGGCAGAATGGATGAGTCATTTGGCCTTTATCTGCCATCGTGTTTCTGCGTTAACACCAATAATTGACTGCTAGCACTTGATTGACTAATTAGCTTACACACAAATCTTGGATCTGTGCCCAAATTTGGGTGACCTAAATGGAATCTTGGGTTATGTTCTTTTAGTGCTTATTTGTAGAAAATCGCTTAGGCGTCCAAATGAAATTTCTTTGCTAAGTTCTCAGGTGTCTAAATGTCAGGATTCTGTCCATGTAGAATGCAAATGTATGCCACTTGTGATATAATTCACCCTTCACCTTTGCTTTTTTTCAGCAAAATTTCAGCAGTAAAAAAAAAAAAAAGCAGCTTGAAAGGATGGGCAGCTCTACCCACAGTATTTGCACTTTTAGGTGGGTATTTGAAAATTCTTTCCCCCCACCATGAAAATTTCTTTCTCTGCATGAAGTCAGCTGGTTAATAGATGCTAATCCCGAGTTTGTTTATTCTGGTATCCCATTCTATGGAATTCTGCATAATTAAGGAAAGAAAACATTTGATTTGCCCGCTGGTCTTCCACACATTGCTAGTTCACAAGGTGCCGTTAATTTAAATCAAGGGTGGCTAAAAGCAAACATGTTCAACAACCCCCCCCACCCCAGCTTTCTGCCATCTCTCTGCTGTTTCCATCCCAGTCTGCTCACTCACATCCATTATCTGACCCCTGTGGGGAGAGAGAGAGAGGAGGTTAGCTCCTTATCTGGACCAATTCATAGGTTCTCAGCAGTGAGGACTTCACACCCATCCCCATTCACACATCCATCTTTCTGTCCTTCCTTCTTCCTCAGGGAGCTTTATTGCCAGGCTGCTTGAGTTATCTCTTGTCATGGAATCAGATAGAAAAACACCTCATCAAGAGCCTGGTGCAAAAACACTGCAGGTAGAGCCGTGTGCAAATCTCTGCTTCTACCACGAGGGTAATTCCATGGCATGCAGCAAGCTAAGTGGATGCAAATTTTATGCACATCGAACTTGACGCTGAAGTGGAAAGCCGTGGGTAGAGTTGTGGGGGGGGGGATGTTCACATTTACGGTGAGTGCAATTCCATGGCATGCAGCAAGCTAAGTGTATGCAAATTTTATGCACATCGAACTTGACGCTGAAGTGGAAAGCCGTGGGTAGAGTTGTGGGGGGATGTTCACATTTGCGGTGAGTGCAATTCCATGGCATGCAGCAAGCTAAGAGCATCCAAATTTCATGCACGCAGAAATCGTGCAAAAATCTTGGGAATCATGCTGGATGTGTGCACACAAAAGTTTTCTACTGTTAGCCTCCAAGAGTATGGCTGTTTTAATGATAAATATTTTACCAGTATCTAATCAGTATATCAGGTAGTAGTGAAGAAACCGGTATATAAAAAGTCAATTGTTTTAATGAGTATGCCTCAGTCCCACCACTCCACCGCTGTGCTATCTCTTGACTACGGAGAGATTTATGTGGCACTTCATCATTGGCTGCTCATAACCATATTTTTTATATTACTAATCACTTTTAGATATTTTTTTAAAATATTTTTTGTTTGTGATATAACATGTGTACTTAACTTATGTGCTTAGCTGTTGTCAGGGAGTTTAACCCGACATGTTTCGCACCGACTGGCGCTGTATCAAGGGTCTCCCGAGATCACGCGTGTCATCCGACTCAAATAATTTTCTAGTCAGCTCAGCTTCTTGTGCAAATCAAACCAAAGATGGAAGGGTCGGCCCCTGTCCTGTACACAATTTTTTTTTTTTATTTTTTTGCTAGGCTATTTATATGCAGAAAAACAGGTAACAATGGGCTAGATTCACTAAGCAAACCGATCGTGTACCGATCGGTTTGTGACCCCTTTGCGACCCAGTTTCCCTCCGACCCGATTCACTAACCTCTGTCCCGATCATCCTCCGATCCGCGCACGCAAATGAGGGGGAACGGCATTGAAATGATGGTAGGCAGCGATTCACAAACCAAAACCCTGCAACACTGACTGGGCTGGCTGATCACAAACAAGCGACTGTGGGGACCAGTCGTTCACTGCTTTCCAACTGCCATCGCCCGCTCTGCCTGCTGTCTACCCTGACTTTCCAGCTCTCTGCCCCCGATGCTCCTCCTCTTTCTGCCCTGACTCTGCCGTGATTTTCTCCTGCCGCCCTGCTCTGCCCCGAATCTGCTCTCCTGTTCCTTGCCCCGACTCTCTGCCTTTTTCTCCTGCTGCCCTGCTCTGCCCTGAATCTCCTACGCAACTCTCTGCCCCAAGCGCTGCCCTGGCCTTCCCCCACAGTGCGAGCCTGTGGTTTTAACCCATGTCTTGAAGATCTGATAGACTATAATACTGAACACATCCTTAACATTGTCAACTCTCTGACTTCTAGATGGTCTCCACTACGCCTGTCCTGGTGGGGTCGACTTGCCCCCATTAAGATGATGATAATGCCTACTATCAATTATGTACT
This sequence comes from Geotrypetes seraphini, assembly GCF_902459505.1. Taxonomy (NCBI): domain Eukaryota; kingdom Metazoa; phylum Chordata; class Amphibia; order Gymnophiona; family Dermophiidae; genus Geotrypetes; species Geotrypetes seraphini. Next base: position 16,441,463 of record NC_047087.1, on the reverse strand, counting down.
TAGCATGTTACTATTATACCTACATAAATCTACATACAAGAAAATAGAAGCTCTTCTTACGCGTTATTTATGGAACAACTCTACACCTCGTATCAGTTTACAGAAATTGAAGAGAGATAAAGTTGAGGGTGGTGTGAGATTTCCCAGCTTCTACGAATATCATACCTCATTTATTCTGAGACAAGGCTCTATATGGTTGGTCAATAACAACTCTTCTCCAATACCCTTGTGGGCACAGATAGAAAAACAATTAGTAAGACCTGCGGAATTACAAACTTATTTTTTTGCTGATGCGATTAACTCAACTGCAACTCCGGGTCACATACTTTCAACCAAACAGGCTATCAACGAATTGAACTCTATACTACCTATCAACTGGAATTCAACTCTTCTGACTCCCATATGGAATAACCCTAAAATACTTATTCAAAAAAAATCCATTTGCTGGTCTGTCTGGAAATCTACAGGTATCATAACCCTTGGTCAATTAATTGAACACGACGCTTGGATTTCCTTTGATGTTTTATGCCTACGTTATGACTTACCTCGTTCTCACCATTTTCGTTGGCTGCAACTCTGCCATGCTATCAAAGCAGGGTATGATATACTCTCTCTTTCATCTGAAACCCCTTCTATCCTATCCTTGAGCATGTTTGTTCACAATAAACAGAAGGGTCATTCAGCATTATGGTATAAAAACTTGTCGTCATACAAGGATATCTCAGATTTGGGAGTACAGGAAGTCTGGGATAAACTCACAGAGAAATCTATTGACCCGGATAATTGGAAGAAGGTGTGGCAAGAATCCCTTTCTACACTACATTCTGCTGCTATAACCCAAACTATGTTTTTCTTATTGCATCGTTCATATTGGACACCACATAAATTGTCTAAACTACCAAACCATGACGATAATACATGCTGGTCCTGCCATAATGATGTAGGTACTCTTGAACACCTAATTTTTCATTGCTCTGCGATTAAAGTTTTCTGGAATCCTATTTGGCGCACTATATCCAAAATATTTGACATTCAGGAACCTTTCTCTTTAGCCATATTAATATATGGTAATATAGGTTTATCTTCCCCACTTCATGACCTACCAGCGAAACTGCTACGCTGTTTATTGATCATTGCTCTTAAACTGATAGTGACTAATTGGAAAAAAGCTGACAACTTGTCTTATAACTTGTGGTGGCATGAAGTATGTTTAATAATGAGATATGAGAGATGTTATGCAATAAAGTTTGGTCATGTACACAAACATGAGCAACTATGGGCGCCTTTAACTGAATTTTGCGAACTCTAGTGGTTATAAGTCTCTATTCCCAGTGACAGCTGTTATATTTATGATTCCTTATTTCATGATTATTCTACTTATTGTACTTGCATTTCTAATGCTCACACTGTGTTATAACATGTACTGCAGACTGTTTACTGTACTTGTTTTATACACTGACTCTGCTTGTACTGCTATTTTACTGTCTGTTATGAAAAACCAATAAACATTTCGAACTTAAAAAAAAACAAACCAGGGGCTCGCTGGGCTAGTAAAAGTTTTTAAAAAGTCACGGCTCTTAGACGCATGTGCAGATCATGTACAGATTGTCTGCGCATTCGTCGAGATTGCACACTTGCGATCCGTGTGGTCGGAGGGAAGCGATCCTCCGATCGCACTCATTTTAATATTTTTGTTTGCTGAATTGGTGGGGCCTGCACAGATCGGGCACAGAGAGTCAGGTTAGTGAATCTAGCCCAGACATGGGCAACTCCGGTCCTCGAGGGTCAGAATCCAATTGGGTTTTCAGGATTTCCCCAATGAATATGCACTGAAAGCAGTGCATGCAAATAGATCTCATGCATATTCATTGGGGAAATCCTGAAAACCCAATTGGATTCCAGCCCTCGAGGACCGGAGTTGCCCACTCCGGATCTAGCCCAATGTTTGTTGACGCTGGAAACTGGGTAACTTGGTATCGGTGCACAACAGCAAAAAACAAAAAAGAAGACCCAAAATTTCCACAGTGAGAGCAATCCAAACGATGAAAAAAAAAACTGTAGAAATGGATGTTTTTCACGCCATTCCGTCTGCCCAACAGTCATATAGTGACTTGTTCAACGATACGTAAACTGTTTTTAGTCTACATTTTTTATCTGAGATTTTTATATCAACTGGACCCCTGAGGAAGGCGTGTTCGCTGAAACACGGACCGATAAGGGTCCGGTAGGACCCGTATATGTGGACTATGAACTTGCATCTGTATTTGTTTTTATTGTGAAGAGTGATAAATACATCATCTTTCAGAACATCCACGTCCACAGTTTTTTTTGTTTTCATAACTTGGTATCGGTACCATAGGCAGCAGAATGCTTTCTTGTTTGGGAGGGCCCAAAAGTTCCACCTTAGACCCCCCCCAAGCTCCACCCCCGACCCCACCCCATAATAATAGTACTAATTGTAATTCCATTTCTTCCATCCATTCTTCATATAAACACAATACATAACGGTTGCCACAAAGCACACTATAAGCAGAAAAGTTTTTAATTAACTATCATTTATATTCTGGTTTTTTTCAGAGAGGTCTAGGCCAGGGATCTCAAAGTCCCTCCTTGAGGGCCGCAATCCAGTCGGGTTTTCAGGATTTCCCCAATGAATATACGTTGAAAGCAGTGCATACACATAGATCTCATGCATATTCATTGGGGAAATCCTGAAAATCCGACTGGATTGCGGCCCTCAAGGAGCACATCAAGAAGTAATGCAAAACCCTGCAAGGAGCTTAAGAATAGCAATACTGGGTCAGACCAAGGGTTCATTTATTTCTTTCTTCCATTTGTACATCGCACATACCTATACAAGCTCCAGGCGACATTACAGAGGAAGGGGTTAGAAGAGGGTAGGGAGGACTGTGGAGGGCAGGAAGGAGTGGAGAGGAGAGAAGCATGTCGAATATTTCATAGAAATTCCTAACTTTACAGACAGGAGCACCATCTATGTAAATGATATGTAAATGAATTAAAGGAATATGTAAAAAGGAATAGAAGGGAGGAACCGTTAAACAATAGAAATCAGTTAATAAAATAAAAACAATGGAATAAAATTTAAAATAATTCATAAACTGGAAGAGAAAATTGAAAAACAAAATCAAATAAGTCTGGCAGAAGTCCAATTTCCTGAAGCAGCTCTGTTGCTTCAGCATATTTTAAATAATACCAACGGCAAAAGTCCAGACGGGACAGATATCAGCTCGGGCTTTCCAGCTGCTGCAGCCCTGACTCCGCTTCTAGGCAGAAGATGAACAGAGATAGAACAATCCATTGGCAGCTCCCAAAGAATACGGCACTCTGCCTCTATTGGCGGACAACCGGGAGGAGGAGTCCATGCCACGGCCCCACTCCACGGATCCGGAGACACCATTAGCCCCTCCCCAATGAGAGAGCAGACGCCGCCCCATCCTAGGCAACCACCAGCAGCGATCCACCATGCCTCCACTGGCCCCGCCTCCAGCAGCGATCTCCAGTCACCACACGCAGGTAGGAAGGGCCTCTGCCGAAAATAAACCGTCCCAGGCCTTTAGGTTAGTCGACTGTTAGTCTGTGATTCTATAACTGTCAAACTCCTCCTATCCAAGATGTTTTCTGACTCGCCCGAGTGAAAATTAAAAGAAAAAAGTACAGAACCCTGTAAAACTATGAATCATGTAGATGAAAGGAACAACATAAAGTAGAAACCAACTAAATAGAACTAAAAACTTAAAAATATAACAGAGAGACACTGACACTGCCCAAGTCTCGTCCTTGAGATATACTGGCAAGCCAGGTTTTCAGGATATCAAGGATATCAAGTATCTAATTTCATCTTAGTTTGATATATTGTAAACCGCTTAGGTCAGTAAAATGTAGGAGCAGTAGATCAAATCTTAAATAAACATAAACGTATCCACAATGAACATGCACGAGAGAGATTTGCATACCAAGAAGGCAGTGCAGGCAAACCTCTCTCATGCATATTCATTGTGGATATCCTGAAAACCCGGCCTGCCAGTAGATCTTGAGGACCGGACTTGGCCAGCCCTGATCTAGTGTTTCCTTTTTTTTGTAACTATTTAATTTTAATAAACAACATACATTTGCACAAACTGCGAAGTGTTGTGAGTTCTTCAACGCCCACTCTCAACACAAATCACTGCAAAAATACAGTAGGCGGTCGGACAGTGGTCTTCACTCATTTATAAGTTGGGGGCTGTTTCGAGTAGAGGTCTGCACGGGAACGGGGATCGCGGGAATCCCGCGGGTCCTGCGGGGGTCCTGCGGGAATCACCCCCTAACCCACGGGACTCCCACAGGGACCCCCCTCTGGCCCATGGGACTCCCACAGGGACCCCTTTCTAGCCAACGGGACTCCCACAGGGATGGAAGGCTTTGGAAGCAAGGTACGTCCATATAATATAATGGACACGTCAGCCTTAGTAAAAGAGGGGGTTTATAAGTTAATTACCTAAACAGAAAACAAAAAAAGGGTTCCAAAGAGATTCCACAAGGAAAACAGCAGCGGAAACACAAAAGAAACTGTGGAATTGATGATCCTGTCAGAAGTAATTGCTGCTTTTTATGGGGACGGGCGGGGATGGGTGGGGATGGAGAGGATCCTGGTGGGGTCGGGTGGGGATGGAGAGGATCCTGGCAGGGACGGGTGGGGATGGAGAGGATCCTGATGGGATTGGGTGGGGACGGAGAGGATCCTGACGGGGACACGTAGGGATGGAGAGGATCCTGGCGGGGTCGGGTGGGGACAGAGAGGATCCTGGCGGGGACGGGTGGGGATTAAGAGGATCCTGGTGGGGACGGGTGGGGATGGGTGGGATTTCTGTCCCCGTGCAACTCTCTAGTTTCGAGTCCAAAAAAGCTGAAGGAGAGCCGACAAATACCTTCCTACTTGGGGCCATGCCACGAACCAAAGTTTCTGGACATCCACACCAGATCGCCTGGCCTCAGTCATACAGGCAGAAAACAGAAAAAAAAACAAAAAACACTTTTCAAATATACTTATTGTGCCATTTAAAGCTGATTAAAACAATTAAGTCAGGCTGCAACAGGCGCGATCTAGGCACCTAACTTTAAGCGGACCTTACAGAAGTTCCCTCTCATCTTGCATGTGCAATTCAATTGAATAGCCAGCCAATTAGTGCAAATAATTGGAATCGTAATGAGCAATTATTGATGCTTATTAGTTTTAATTATATGATGTGCATGTAAATTTATGTGCAGGATCCGGGCCTAAAGTTGGCACATGAATCAAAACAGGGAGCATGGAAACTACTGAAAACTTCACTTTTTCCCTAAAAAAGAGGGAAAAAGTTAAGTTTCCAGTAAATGAGGGGGGTTACAACCCCCCAACCTCCCACAACGCTGGCGCGATCTCTATTAAGTAAAGTGGGGGGGGGGGTTCCCTTCAAATACTGTTTTTCTTTGGTGCGCTTCCGCTTTGCGCTCAGTTGTCTGCGCTGGGTTGTCAGCGTGCCTTTGTCGGTGCACGCTTTTGTCTATGAACCGAAACAAATGAATACAGAGAAGGGAAAAACAAAATGAAAAATGGACTTTTTCCAGGCATACCCAATTGTGCAGCAAACCCTGTTCCAAGAATCAGAGCAAGTCTATCCTCCTACTCTAGAAAAGAGAAAGAACGGGTCTTTGGGCCCCTCTTCTTTCCCCAGGTCTGGAATGGCCAAGTTGTCGTCCCCTCACACCCCTGTCAAACCCAATCCCAACCCGGAATTTCAACACCCCTTCCCAGTATTTTCTTACGCACTTATATCCTCAGCAATGCTGTCAATGATAAATAAAACACAGACACTTTATTGATGGTACAAATCCGGCCGCAGCTTTGTTTATTGGGACTACCAAGAAGCAATGAACAATTGTTTCACCCCGAGCTACAAGACATTGCAATTTTACAAAACTCACAAATGTATTCCCCTGACCCTGCCAACTCAGCAAGAGCCTAGGGGGTGGCATGGATCTCCATACCCCTATTCCGTGCCACGGGCCTCAAGACATATTCGCTCACTTGAGCTCGCTTTCCCTTAACCGCTCATCCCCTGATGAGCCTAGAGGGTTAGGCATGGACCATCACGCCCCCCCCCCCCTTGCAGGGTCACCTGACCCACGGCATCACCACTCAAGTGAGCTGACTGCCAAATATCCACTCATCTTCCGATGAGCCAAAACCTTGTAGTTTGGTTACCGCCACTGCGACAACCCGAAACCCCCAAAAGAAACCCTATATCCAAAGGGGAGGGTGGGCGGGAAAGTTGCCTCCGAGGGACAGAGATGCGCACTGTTCCTCGGAGGGATGCAATCTGTAAAACCCCTTCCCCTTGCACAGCCAATCCATTCCCGTCCTACCAGCGGGAAACCAGGTCCCTCCTTTCCACCCCCACCCACCCTTACTCAACTACATCCCCCATAACCTTACAAACTGTCTCAACATGGGCGACTACTTGGGCCATCCAGCCCATTGTTATAATCGTCCATCGAGACAAGCTCTTGGGCTCTTTTTTAACAAAGGGAACATTACTGGCAGGTGACAGCAGAGAGCACTGTGCAACAGAGTTGCAACAGAGCTCGTTACATTGTTTCAAGTGGCTGAGTAAAGTAAGATGAATCGTTTTCTGTTCATGCAACTAAGGCAAACACATAACTTCTGCTGTTTGCTATAAAATTTAGCTGGGTCAAAATCTTTGCCTCTCCAACTGTCTGTACAGGAGGGGCCGATGTAATAGGCTGTAAATTAGAGCTTGGGTGTACAAACTTTTTGTTAGCTCTAGCAGGGAAGGGGTAAAACGCGGACCTCACGGACCTGACGGACCTCGCGGATCTAAACCCGCACGTCCTTAAAAATCTGAGGTCCGGGCCATTTGTAGTTAGTTTCTGGCTCCAACAGACCTCGGTGACAATTTAGCACTGACGGATCCATCTCAGCATAGGGAGGGAAAAGTATTAGAATCCGTCAGCGCTAAAATGTCACCGAGGTCTGTCGGAGCCAGAGACTAGTGCTGGAGCGGCTAAAACGAATCCTTTAAACTGGTTTCCTGCAGCCCCAGTAAATCGGCTCTGACAGACCTCGATGACATTGTAGCGCTGACGGATCCTAATACTTTTCCCTCCCTATGCTGACGGATCCGTCAGCGCTAAATTGTCACCGAGGTCTGTCAGAGCCAGAAACTTAACTACAAGTGGCACAGACCTCAGATTTTTAAGGACGTGCGGGTTTAGATCCGCGAGGTCCGTCAGGTCCGTGAGGTCCGCGTTTTACCCCTTCCAGGTCTGTCAGAGCCAGAAACTTAACTACAAGCGGCATGGACCTCAGATTTTTAAGGACGTGCGGGTTTAGATCCGCAAGGTCCGTCAGGTCCGCGTTTTACCCCTTCCCGCTCTAGCATTACATTACATTACATTACAGATTTCTATTCTGCCAAAAGAAGCGTAGAGTAATAACCATTGGGGACTCCATGTTGAGGGGCACCGAGGGACCAATATGCAGACCGGATATGCAGTCGAGGGAAGTCTGCTGTCTGCCCGGAGCCAGAATAAGAGACGTGACCACCTGTCTCGATAGATTTCTCAAGCCCCAGGACCACTTCCCCATGCTGCTAATCCACGTCGGAACGAATGACATTGCCAAGAACACCCTGGAGGACATAGCGAGAGACTTCGGAGCTCTGGGAAAGAGGCTAAAGCAGATAGGAGCACAGGTAGTATTCTCTTCAATTCTTCATGTTAGGGGCATAGGAAGGGACAGGGACGAACGCATCCTGAAGATGAATGAGTGGCTACAACGATGGTGCCAGGAGATGAAATTCAGATTCCTGAATCATGGAGAGACACTATAGGGACTACAGGGACCAGACGGACTCCACCTGACCAACAGAGGTAAGAATGTCTTCGGACACAGACTAGCCCGCCTACTTCGAAGGGCTTTAAACTAGGTAAGTCGGGGGTGGGTACCCACTTTTACACTGGAGTGGTAAGTAACAATCCTGATGTAGCGAACCAACATTACGCTTCTAGGTCTGAGGTAAGTAACCTTACTGCAAACGAATTGCTAGGAGACAATTTGACTCAAATGGGCTCACAACAGGAGCTTAGCAAACAGAAAGAGTGGAGAGCTATGTATGTTAACGCACACAGCCTAGGGAATAAATTTCTAGAACTAGAAACAGAAATAGTTAATGCAGACCTAGACGTAGTAGCAATATCCGAAACATGGTTCACAGACTTTCATGGGTGGGATATAACCATTACACTGAACTTCCTTAGTGGGAAAATACTTCAAATAATAAAGACCAACGATTTCCCACTACTATGAAAAAGTGCATAAACAATACACTATATAACTATTACTGGAAAGGCCTCAGTCACGGAGCCTACGCAAGTCATAGACACTGACTGCAAAAGTCCGCGTAGTTTTCCAGCTCCTTAGCTCCAATCATTGGCCAGATTCCAGTCACTAAACTATTTATTGCAATCACTTATATTTTTATTTTGTTTTACCTTTTTTCTTTTTCTCTTTTAAATAATTTAACGCCTATCAATAACTTATTCTAAAAAGATCACTAACTAAAAGTTTTTATCTTACAGTCTTATACATATAATGCACTAATTCAGCGTTATGAGACTTTGTTTCAGCATTCTTAGTTATGGTAGTTTCGTTTATATTTTTCAATAAAATTACTTAGCTTTGCATTGGTATTCGTGTTATATGCACTCAGCACTATGTTTCAAATCATGCCAACGTGGCCAGCGTTTCGTGGAGTATTATTCATAACCACTGCCTCAGGGCCAACTTGTGAAACAAACTGCTGAAAATAAAATACAAAATCAGTAAAGTATATCCCTTACCATATTACAAATTATCTACTAGCAAATTTTCTTACTTACTGTGTTGTGCTGTTGAAATTCTTTAAAATGAGGCTGTTGCCATTTTGTCTGCTGTTTGGAGACCGGGACTTGGGAGTAATCATCAGTGCAGACATGAAGGCTGCCAAACAGGTAGAGAAGGCCTCATCCAAAGCAAGGCGGATGATGGGATGTATCAATAGAAGCTTCGTCAGCCGTAAACCTGAAGTCATAATGCCACTGTACAGAACCATGGTGAGACCTCACCTGGAGTACTGTGTGCAATTCTGGAGGCCACATTACCGTAAAGATGTACTTTGAGCTGAGTCAGTCCAGCGAATGGCCACTAAGATGGTCTGGGTCTCTCATACGAGGAGAGACTGGGCAAGTTGCAGCTCTACTCTCTAGAGGAGCGCAGGGAGAGGGGTGACATGATTGAGACATTTAAGTACGTCACAGGTCATGTCGAGGTGGAAAACGACATATTCTTTCCTAAGGGACCTTCAGTCACAAGGGGGCACCCGCTCAAACTCAGAGGAGGGAGATTTGGTGGTGACACCAGGAAGTATTTCTTTACAGAAAGGGTGGTGGATCACTGGAACAAACTACCGGTGCAGGTGATCAAGGCCACTAGCGTACTCGACTTTAAGAATAAATGGGACATCCACGCGGGATCTCTACGTGGGTCGAGCAGCACTCTGACTTAATGGGGTGGGACAGTAGAGTGGGCAGACTTGATGGGCTATAGCCCTTTTCTGCCGTCATATTTCTATGTTCTATGTTTCTACCTTTCGGTTCAAAGCGGATTACAAAAAGAGTTATGGAAGAAGGGTTACAACGTTCGATCAGAGAAGGTTTCCAAGAGAGAGAAAAGTAGGATCTGGGGTTAGGGAGGGGATGGTAAGAGGGGGGTTAAGCTTTATCATGGTATTAAGCTTTATTAAGGGATTTCTTGAAGAGTATAGTTTTTATTTCCTTTCTGAACATCTTGTAGTCTGGGGTTGTTGTCAATAGGTTGGAGTCTTGGTTGTCTATCTTCGCTGCCTGAGTGGCCAGTAGTCCGTTGTATAGTTTTTTCCATTTTACTTCTTTGATTGGGGGGTAAGTGAATGGGATGTGTGTTTTTCTATGCCTGGTAGAGGTGGTTTGGATGAGGCGGTTGTTTAGGTAGGTTGGGCTGTCTCCATTTATAGTTTTAAATAGTATACAGTAGAATTTAAATTGTATTCTTTCCTGGATTGGAAGCCAATGAGAATTGATGAATGCCTCAGTAATGTGATCATGTTTTTTCAATGAATAGTGAATTGTCTGTAGTTGTTTAATCATTATTGCAAGGCAGGGGAGGTAGAGGATGTTGCAATAGTCTAGGATACTTACACTAAACGGAGCAAATGTTTCTCATGGCACATTGTGAAATTATAAAATTGCAAAACCAACAAAAAATTAAATTTGAGAGTTATTTATTTAAAGTTCTTTAAGCTATGTAGGGGTCATTGTAACAACGGTGAAACTAAAGAAGATAGAATAGAATTGTTAATCAATGCGATGTATGTGCTTGTTTTTCAGTGCAAATTAACTCAAAACGCGGCTCGATAGTCAACAAGCAAACACGCATTTCACCACCCACCATCTTTTTTTTTTCAATTTAATTTCTGTCAGAACTGAAAACCCAAGTTTGCAACGTTAAGAAGATCCAAACGGTAACAAAGCCTCGATGGCTTTGTTGCTCACGTTAGGATAACTACTGCATAAAAAATAAAAATAAAATGACTTGCCGTTAGTTTTAAAGGACCAATCACGTCAAAGAATGATGCTTGTCTAGGCGGTTGTATCCTTACGCGCACAGATGCTCATAAACATTGACAGACTCTTGTGTACGCAATGTACATGTCATCTATTCTAGTGTATACTCATGAAGGGAATTTTTTAAAATAAAGTAAAATTCTGGAATCTCTTGTGGCACACCACTGAGCCTTGGCACAGAGAGACACGGTGTACAGCTTTCTAATGCATGTGGTGAAAAAGATTTTAATCCCAATCCTAATGCAGATTGTCAGCAGTATAGGAGAAAGACAAGGGAGATGTCCTTTCAACCAGATGCAAGCCTTTATTCATAGAAACATGATGGCAGATAAAGGCCCAATGCCCCATCCAGTCTGCCTATCCATGGTAACTATTATCTCCTCCTCTCCCTATTGGCTAAAGCTCTTAACATTTGCATCTCCTCTTCCTATAGGCTAACACAGCTTTTTACACCTGCATTGTGAGGTCATACATCTTAATGGTTATAGAAACATAGAAACATGATGGCAGATAAAGGCTAAATGGCCCATTCAGAGCATCCACTATCTCCTCCTCTCCCTATTGGCTAAGGCTCTTTACACCTGCATTGTGATGTCATAGAGTTTTATGATTATAGAAACATGATGGCAGATAAAGGCCAAATGACCCATCCAGAGCATCCACTATCTCCTCCCCTTCCTATTGGCTAAGGCTCTTTACACCTGCATTGTGATGTCATAGAGCTTTATGATTATAGAAACATGATGGCAGATAAAGGCCAAATGGCCCATCCAGAGCATCCACTATCTCCTCCTCTCCCTATTGGCTAAGGCTCTTAACATTTGCATCTTCTTTCCCTATTGGCTAAGGCTCTTTACACCTGCATTGTGAGGTCACAGAGCTTTATGGATGTAGAAACATAGGAACATGATGGCAGATAAAGGCCAAATGGCCCATCTAGTCTACCCATCTGCAGTAACCATTATCTCTTCCTCTCTCTAAGAGATCTCACATGCTTATCCGAGGCCCTCCTGAATTCAGACACAGTCTCTGTCTCCACCACCTCTTCCGGGAGACTGTTCCACGCATCCACCACCCTTTCTGTAAAAATGTATTTCCTTAGATTACTCCGGAGCCTTTCACCTCTTAACTTCATCCTAAGCCCTCTCATTCCAGAGCTTCCTTTTAAATGAAAGAGACTCGACTCATGCGCATTTACGCCACGTAGGTATTTAAATGTCTCTATCGTCCCTCTCCCATCTTTCTTCCAAAGTATACAGATTGAGATCTTTAAGTCTGTCCCCTTACGATGAAGACCACTTTAGTAGAATATTTTAGTAGCCTTCCTCTGGACTGACTCCATCCTTTTTATATCTTTTTGAAGGTGCGGCCTCCAAAATTGTACACAATATTCTAAACGAGGTCTCACCAGAATCTTATACAGGGGCATCAATACCTCCTTTCTCCTACTGGCCATACCTCCCCCTAGGCAACCTAGCATGCTTCTAGCTTTCACCGTCACCTTTTCAACTTGAGAATGTGGTCCCAATAAGGATCCTAGTGTCAGCGTGTAGAAACGCCTTTCTCAGGGGACACTGATTCAAGTTGCAGTGGCTGGGAAAAGCATTTGGTGTTGTTAAATAGTAACCGAGACAAAAATCTTGACGCTTAGAGATTTTTCTCTCGGCTACTATTCAACACGGTGTCAGGTCAAAAGCGCGCCGGGACAAAGGCGCGAGAAGACAATTGAGCGCAGCGTGGAGGCACGCGCCAAAGAAAATTACTGTTTTTAGGGCTCCGACGGGGAGGGGGCGTGGGGGGAAACCCCCCACTTTACTTAATACAGATCGCGCCGCGTTGTGGGGGCGTTGTGGGGGGTTTGGGGGGTTGTAACCCCCCACATTTTACTGAAAACTTCACTTTTTCCCTGTTTTTAGGGAAAAAGTTAAGTTTACAGTAAAATGTGGGGGGTTACAACACCCCAAACCCCCCACAACGCCGGCGTGATTTGTATTAAGTAAACTGGGGGTGCTCCCCAACAAAACCTCCCGTCGGAGCCCCTAAAAACAGTAATTTTCTTCGGCGCGCGCCTCCGTCTTGCGCTCAGTTGTCGCCGCGCGCCTTTGTCTTCCACAGTGTTGTCTATGAACCATTCAACACCATTAAGTACTGATGATGCTTGAAAGTGAGTTTTTCTCTGTTTGTTCGTCTGCAGATTGTCAGGGCATTTTTTTTGCAACGGGCAGAAATGTGTTGGGATTTTTTTCTCTTTCTCCTTTCCTCTCAGTGTGCGATCTAATCCTCAATTTGTGAATGGAAACTGGCTCACCACAGACCAGGAACGAGAAAAGCAATTTCTCTTTCTGAGGCAGTTTGGCTCTGGGAATCCCTGGCGCCTACCTCTCCCCTGAATTGCAGCTTCGGGAGGCGCATTACGACGCCTAATGCCACGGCAGGTGTTAGCCACGCTTACAATGGCATTAGACGTCATAAAGTGCCTCTGTAGTCACGATGCAGGTGTCTATTTTTAGATCCAACAAACCACAGTGGAAGTTCAAGACAATTGGTGTGCAATTTTATTAGTCAAATCACAGTGCAGTATATTTTTAGGTGCCAGTAGGTGTCTACATTTTTTTAAACACTTCTCTTTTTTTTAAGGCAGTTTTAAACTTAAGTTAGGCGCCATTTATAGAATATGAGCCAAAAGGGTTATTTTCGATAGGACATCTAAGTACGACTTTGGACGTTTCCCACAAAACATCCAAATTCACAGGCATACAAAAGGCCATTTTCAAAACCAGAACCATTATACATTCAAAAATATATATTTCTTTGAAAATCGTCTACTTGGACATTCAGACCATCCAAAGTTATACCCCATTTTTGACCCAAAAAAGGTCCACGTTGGAAACGTCCAAATAGTCGGCATTTGGATATATGAGGGGACAACCTTGCAATGGACTGGCCAGTGGGACACCTTAGAGGGCACTGCTGTGAACTTCACATAAAGGGTGCCAGAATGGACATCTCGCCATAAGCACTTTATAATTTAGAGCGAACCCTCCAAAAATCCCCCAGTACCTACTATATTCACCTTTCTGTCATTCCAATAGCCCTTATGACTACAGGTGACAACTATATAGTATAGTAGGGTTAGGGTGGGGTTCACACTTTCCACCATAAATGTACTCGTTAGAGTGGCTTATGGGTCTGGCTCTTCCTCTCTATGGTTCACTAGCCCACTCACTAGGCTACTCAAAACACTTGTGAGCTACTCTAGTAGACTTTCCCATATCAGATGTTGCTGTTCTTCAGACAGGTATATAAGTTTTTATTCAGACTTTTGCAGGGTGTTAGGGGGTCTGTGACCACTGGAGGGTATTGGGGGGGGGGTCAGTACTTATTCTCTCCAGTGGTCACAGGGTCAGTTTGGATAGATTTGTAGTACTTAGATGCTTCTAAATCATATCTAACCCAAAATGTTCCGACAGGATGTCCTGCAAAATGATTGATTATAGCTGCAAAACATCCAAGTCTAAGCTTTCCCACAGCAAGGCTCCCAACAACACCTCTTTGAACTCTGGATGCATAGCGGGACAAACGTTCCGCTAGATGTCCAGAAAAATGGTTTTGAAAATTGGCGCTTGGACGTCCTGGTGATTAGGATATCCAAGCGTCTACTTAGGCGGGTTTTTGGACAGTTTTCTTTTTTGAAAATGCCCCTTTATTGATTTATTTAGATTTATATCCTGTCCTCCCCAAAGAGACCCTAAATGGCACTGAAACTCTACTCTGACATCAAAGATTAGAACACGCATGAGCATCAGACAAGTCCTTGAACTACAATTCGACTTAGCTAGATCTTTTGATGTGGTAGACCATCTATTCCTATTATTGATCCAAAGGGGCTCATAATCGAAAGAGAAAAACGTCCAAAAACCGGCCTAAATTGCACTTCTTCGAAGGAATTAACAAAAGGATGGACAAAGGAGACCCCATAGACATCATATACCTTGATTTCCAAAAAGCCTTTGACAAGGTGCCCCATGAACGTCTACTTCGGAAACTGAAGAACCATGGGGTGGAAGAAGACGTACATAGATGGATCAGAAACTGGTTGGAGGGTAAGAAACAGAGGGTAGGAGTGAAGGGCCACTACTCGGACTGGAGGAGGATCACGAGTGGTGTCCCGCAGGGCTCGGTGCTGGGGCCGCTGCTATTTAATATATTCATAAATGATCTAGAAACAGGGACGAAGTGTGAGATAATAAAATTTGCGGATGACACCAAACTGTTTAGTGGAGCTCGGACTAAGAGGACTGCGAAGAATTGCAAAGGGACTTGAACAAACTGGGGGAATGGGCGGCGAGATGGCAGATGAAGTTCAACATTGAGAAATGTAAAGTGTTACATGTGGGAATCAGAAACTTGAGGTACAACTATATAATGGGAGGGATATTATTGAATGAGAGGACCCAAGAAAGGAACTTGGGGGTAATGGTGGACATGACAATGAAGCCGCTATGTGCACAATGTGCACAGCGGCCGCTAAGAAAGCAAATAGAATGCTAGGTATAATCAAGAAGGGTATTACAACCAGAATGAAAGAAGTTATCCTGCCGTTGTATCGGGCAATGGTGCGCCCGCATCTGGAATACTGCATCCAATATTGGTTGCCGTACCTTAAGAAGGATATGGCGTTACTCGAGAGGGTTCAGAGGAGAGCGACACGTCTGATAAAAGGGATGGAAAACCTTTCATACGCTGAGAGATTGGAGAAACCGGGTCTCTTTTCCCTGGAGAAGAGGAGACTTAGAGGGGATATGATAGAGACTTACAAGATCATGAAGGGCATAGAGAGAGTAGAGAGGGACAGAAAGAGAGAGAGAAAGGGAGAGAGACAGAAAGAAAGAGAGACAGAGAGAGAGAGAAAGAGAGACAGAGAGAAATAGAGAGAGATAGATAGAGAAAGATTGGAGGAACTGGGACTCTTTTCCCTGGAGAAGAGGAGACTTAGAGGGGATATGATAGAGACTTACAAGATCATGAAGGGCATAGAGAGAGTAGAGAGGGACAGAAAGAGAGAGAGAAAGGGAGAAAGAGAGAGAGAAAGGGAGACAGAGAGAAATAGAGAGAGAGAGAGAAAGGGAGAGAGACAGAAATAGAGATATATAGATAGAGAAAGATTGGAGGAACTGGGACTCTTTTCCCTGGAAAAGAGGAGACTTAGAGGGGATATGATAGAGACTTACAAGATCATGAAGGGCATAGAGAGAGTAGAGAGGGACAGATTCTTCAAACTTTCAAAAAATAAAAGAACAAGAGGGCATTCGGAAAAGTTGAAAGGGGACAGATTCAAAACAAATGATAGGAAGTTCTTCTTTACCCAACGAGTGGTGGACAACTGGAATGCGCTTCCAGAGGGCGAAAAGGGCAGAGTACAGTACTGGGGTTTAAGAAAGGATTGGACAATTTCCTGCTGGAAAAGGGGATAGAAGGGTATAAATAGAGGATTACTGCACAGATCCTGGACCTGTTGGGCCGCCGCGTGAGCGGACTTCTGGGCATGATGGACCTCAGGTCTGACCCAGGAGAGGCATTGCTTATGTTCTTATGTTCTTAAGTTGGCACTTGGACGAACATTTCCCAAATACGTCCAAGTGCCGATACTAAAAACGGGTTTTGGACGTATTTCTAAACGACCTAGGCCTTCATAGTTCCGCTGAACGACCAAAGCTAAATGGGGCGTTTCGGGAAGAGTGTCGTGGGCGGGAGTTGGGCGGGACGTGGGCCGGCTTAGACTTAGTCGTACAGCATGTATAACCGAAAGTTATACAGCCCACGATCGACGGAACTTGGACGTTGTGACTTAGACCATGTAAAACGGAGCTTACAGGAATGGGGCTGGGACAGGGACAGTGACAAAAGTCGCGGGGACAGGATGGGCAAATTGAGTTCCTGCAGGGACAGGGAAAAATTTGTCCCTGTGTCATTCTCTAATAGACATCCAAAAGACAGCATAAGCCAGCACATGGACATGTTACTAGTTAAAATGTCCAAATGGGGATTCTCAAAACCAACTTTCTAGATGTCTTTCTGGTCTTTTTGTCTCCAGTGCATCTAAATCTTAAGGAAGCATGTTAGAGGCAGGCTTAGGGGAGACTTAGGCTTGGATGCTCTGTTGGGATAATCAAACCTTAAAAAAAACCATCCATGGCTTGTTTTTAGACGTTTGGAGCTAAACTTGTTTTAAACATCAACTAAATTTCAATGTCCCCTATACTCTTAAATAATACTTTTATAAGTCCTCTTAGGGCTTCAGATTTGCCTTTTGGTGTCCAGACATTTCTATGGTCACCATTCAACTTTGGCTTATGGCCTCCTCACTAGGCCATCTCAATTTTTTTCATGTTTTTCAAAAAAATTGAGATGGGCTAGTGAGGAGCCAAAGTTGAATGGTGACCATAGAAATGTCTGGACACCAAAAGGCAAATCTGAAGCCCTAAGAGGACTTATAAAAGTATTATTTAAGAGTATAGGGGACATTGAAATTTAGTTGATGTTTATCTCAGTCAATGTCTTACTTAGTGACTACAATCGATACGGAAGCTTGTTTTAAAAGCATTTAAATGCTAAAAAGGTGCCCAAAGTGACTAGATAACCACAGGAGTGATTGAGACACGACCCCCCCCCCTTACTCCCCCAGTGGTCATCGAACCCCCTCTCACTACCCATAGATATGAAAAAACAATACTGACTAGCCTGTATGGCGGATTCACAAGGCTCCCATACGGAGCAGATGGCCACTCTAAGGATTACTGCAGTGAATACCATATATTGTATGCTGAGCTCTTCAAAACCTTCTGTACCTACCTAAAGATAACACCTGCAGGTATAAGGGTTATTGTTGTGATGTACATGTAAGTACTGTAAGTTTTGGGTGGGCTTTGGAGAGCTCACCATACAATATAAGCAAGTGGACTTTATGGAAGAAGATGTAAGAGATCTACCTGAACCAGAAATGTTTTTCCAGGGTCATGATGCGGAGGAATTGAAAGAAATCTCGGTGAATCTGGAAGATGTACTAAGCCAAATCGACAAGTTAAAAAGTGATAAAAAGGACCGGATGGTATACATCACAGGGTACTAAAAGAACTCAAACATGAAATTGCTGACCTGCTGTTAGTGATCTGTAACTTGTCGCTAAAATCGTCTGTAGTACCTGAAGATTGGAGGGTGGCCAATGTTGCCCTTGATTGGTAAAAGGGTTTTATTATATTTATTTATTATGATTTTTGAATTTTAACTTTGGTACAATAAATTTTGCCTGCATCTTGTGCATAGTCTGCAGTTTTGTTTGTTTCTCCTGGTTGGTTTTTTCTGCAGACTAAGGTTGGACTTTCTCCTTGTTTTTGTTGCCCAGAAACAATTATAAAAAATAAAATTGTGGAACACGTAGACAAACATGATTTAATGAGACGGAGTCAGCATGGGTTCAGCCGAGGGAGATCTTGCCTAACCAATTTGCTTGACTTCTTTGAAGGTGTGAATAAACATGTGGATAAAGGTGAGCCAGTTGATATAGTGTATCTAGATTTTCAGAAAGCTTTAGATAAAGTTCCTCACAAGAGACTCCTGAGAAAATTAAAGTGTCATGGGATAGGTGGCAAAGTTCAGTTGTGGATTAGGAATTGGTTATCGGATAGAAAACAGAGGGTAGGGTTAAATGGTCATTTTTCTCAATGGAGGAGAGTAAACAGTGGAGTTCCGCAGGGGTCTGTACTGGGCCCGGTGCTATTTAACTTATTTATAAATGATCTGGAAATTGGAATGATGAGTGAAGTGATTAAATTTGCAGATGACACAAAACTGGCCGCATCGAGGTAGAAGAAGATATATTCTTTTTCAAGGGTCCCGCAGCAACAAGGGGGCATCCGTGGAAAATCAGGGGCGGGAAACTGCACGGGGACACCAGGAAATTCTTTTTCACTGAAAGGGTGGTTGATCGCTGGAATAGTCTTCCACTTCAGGTGATTGAGGCCAGTAGCATGCCTGATTTTAAGGCCAAATGGGATAGACACGTGGGATCTATTCACAGAGAAAGATAGGGGAGGGTCATTGGGGTGGGCAGACTAGATGGGCCGTGGCCCTTATCTGCCGTCTATTTCTATGTTTCTATGTTTCTAAAGTTGTTAAAACGTATGCGGATTGTGAAAAATTGAAGGCGGACCTTAGGAAATTGGAAGACTGGGCGTCCAAATGGCAGATGAAATTTAATGTGAACAAATGCAAAGTGATGCACATTGAGAAGAATAACCTCAATCACAGTTACCGGATGCTAGGGTCCTCCTTAGGGATTAGCGCCCAAGAAAAGGATCTGGGCATCATCGAAGACAATACGATGAAAACTTCTGCCCAATGTGCGGCGGTGGCCAAAAAAGCAAATAGGATGCTAGGAATTATTTAAAAATGGATGGTTAACAAGACTAAGAATGTTATAATGCCCCTGTATCACTCCATGGTGCAGCCTCATCTGGAGTATTGCGTTCAATTCTGGTCTCCTTATCTCAAGAAAGATATAGTGGCACTAGAAAAGGTTCAAAGAAGAGTGACCAATATTCCTCTCGTATGAGGAAAGACTAAAATGGTTAGGGCTCTTCAGCTTGGAAAAGAGACGGCTGAGGGGAGATAGGATTGAAGTCTACAAAATCCTGAGTGGAGTAGAACAGGTACAAGTGGATAGATTTTTCACTCCGTCAAAAATGACAAAGACTAGGGGACACTCAATGAAGTTACAGGGAAATACTTTTAAAACCAATTGGAGGAAATATTTATTCACTCAGAGAATAGTTAAGCTCTGGAACGCGTTGCCAGAGGATGTGGTAAGAGCGGATGGCGAAGCTGGTTTTAAGAAAGGTTTGGACAAGTTCCTGGAGGAAAAGTCCATAGTCTGTTATTGAGAAAGACATGGGGGAAGCCACTGCTTGCCCTGGATCGGTAGCATGGAATGTTGCTACTCTTTGGGGTTCTAGAATCTTGTCATTCTCTGGGATTCCGGAATCTTGCTATTCTTCGAGATTCTGTATGGAATGTTGCTACTCCTTGGGTTTTGGCCAGTTACTAGTGACCTGGATTGACCACCATGAGAATGGGCTACTGGGCTTGATGGATCATTGGTCTGACCCAGTAAGGCTATTCTTTTGTTCCATCATTGACCTTAGTTTTTTTGTTGTTATTTTTACTGAACCTGGTGTGAACAAGAGAACAGCTCAGTATAAATTTTTACTTCATTGAGAAAGGTATCACCAATAAAATGCTGACTAACCTTTATTTCTGCGCAACCAGATTTAAATCTGAATTTTTATCCATATGTAATGGAAGCAGTGAGAGTATTTAGTAGTAGGCATCTATACTTGTTAGGCTGGTCTTAGATAAGCCCATAGAATTGGAAGATGATTTCAAAATGCAAAAAAATATATATATATATCTTGGGTTTTCAGCTTTCTTAGTCAGTCTTCTTGCTACAACATGTTTTGAAATGTCATAACTGAACTGGGACAGCACAGAGGTGTGGCTCCCGAATGAGACACCAACTTCTTCATTCTTTCCGCATTTTCAATCAAATTGATAACACGGGGAAAGCCAAAAGAATGTCATTTCAAGTTTCAAGTTTATTTAAATTTGATAAATCACTTATTACATTCTAAGCGAGTAACATTAAAATATAAGATAGATCTAGAGTTCATTATACAACTTTAAAAGAGGTTAAAAACAAACTGACAGAACAGACAGACTCGGATACATAAGGGAAAGGAAAAGGAAATGATGGCAGACGGTTGAACCATCCTGTCTGCCCAACAAGGTGGTCACAGTTGCATCTGGCACCCTGTGCGGGTTACACCGCTTCATTCGTAAACACCGGCGCCGCAAATAGGGCAGTGGGTAATCGGTGGCGTGGCGAGGATGAGAGGTGCCAAGGATGGAGGCGCCCCTCCCCCCAGCCTCGTCTCTACCCTGCTCCCCCCCAATGCCCAACCGCCCGCCCCTTCCCCTGTACCTCTACTTGTTCACTGCCGCGAGCAACAAGAATGTCAACGTGCTCCTCGTGACCCCCGTTGGTTATCCCTTTGACGTCACTTCCTTCACGCGGCACCGGGAAGGGACGTCAGTGGGAGAGACCACATGGTCGCGAGGAGCACGTTCAAGTTGTTGCTCGTGGCGGTCAACAAATAGAGGTGTGGGGGAAGGGCGAGAGGAGGAGTGGGAAGAGGTGGGGCAGAGAGGAGGAGGGTTGCCGGTACCCCCTCCAACATTGTGCCTGGAGCAGACCGCCTCCCCCCCTTACTGTACCACTGTTGGTAATTTACCTCCATGCCAACCTCATATAAGCAATGATATATGATGTGGTCATAAGAACATAAGAATAGTCTTACTGGGGTCAGACCAATGGTCCATTCAGCCCAGTATCCCGTCTTCACGGAAGCCAATCCAAGTCACAACTGCCTGGCAAAAACCCAAAGAGTAGCAACATTCTACAGCTCAGATTGTGATGTCATAATGCTTCATTCCACCAATGCCTAAGAGCCAACTTCATCAGTGATGTCACAATGGTTTGACTGTCCTATACTTGGCTCACATAAGAACATAAGAATAGCCTTACTGGGTCAGACCAAAGGTCCATCAAGCCCAGTAGCCTGTTCTCATGGTGGCCAATCCAGGTCACTAGTACATGGCCAAAACCCAAGGAGTAGCAACATTCCAAGCTACCAATACAGGGCAAGCAGTGGCTTCCCCCTTGTTGAACAGAAGACCTGAGAGTAGCAAGTTGCAGTAATCTAAGTGAGAGGTGGTATGAGTGTGGATAAAGGTTGTGGTAGTATACTCAGAAAGGAAAGGTTGGATTTTGATAATACTCGTATTATAGAGAAAGAAGCAACAGGATTTAGCAGTTTGTTAGATCTGAGTGGAGAAGGAGAGAGAGGAGTCAAATATGACCTCGAGGTTGCAAGCTGATGAGACAGGGAGGAGAGTGTTGTCCACAGAAATAGAGAATGGGGGAGAAGGGGGAGGTGAGTTTAGATGGAAAGATAAGGAGCTCAGTCTTAGCCATATTCAGTTTTAGATGGTGGTGAGACATCCAGGTGGCAATGTTGGACTGGAAGGCTGAGTCTCGGGTCTGGATTCTTGTACAGATATTTGATGTGGAGAGATAGATCTGGGAGTCATCAACATGCAGGTCATACTGAAAAACATGGGAGTGCACCAACAGAATGGGTATAAATGGAGAAAAGGAGAGGTCCCAAGACAGAGCCTTCTGCTACACTAATGGACAGCAGGATAGCAGTGGAGAAAGATCCCCCATTGCATACTCTGAAAGTGTGATGGGAGAGATAGGAGAAAAACTAGGAGTGTATCGAAGAGTAGGTGGTGATCAACGGTATTGAAAGCAGCAGATAAATTGAGAAGGATGTTACATTGAAAACAGGTATCTCATTACATTTAGATTTTTCCTCCAGAATCCTGGGTATTATTTTGGACTCTTCACTTACATTTCTTGATCAGATAAATTCTCTGGCAAAGAAATGTTTTTTTAGCCTGCTTATGCTGAGGAAAGTTAGATCGCTATTCCATCAAGAACACTATTTAGTATTGGTACAGTCCACTGTGCTTGCTTAGTTGGATTATTGCAATTCTGTTTACTTGGGTATTAAACAGGGTAGTCTAGATCGGCTACAGTTGATACAAAATACGGCAGCTAAACTCATCTTTGGAAAGAGAAAGTATGATCATGTCTCCCCTCTGTTAAGAAAGCTTCATTGGCTTCCAGTTCGTTTCAGGATACAGTTTAAATGCGTATGTGTTATCTTCAAGTTCCTTTATGGAATACTTGAACCTTCAATTCCTTTTTGTTGGAATACTACTAGATCTTGCTATTGAAGGATTTCACAGACATACAAATTATCATTTCCCTCTTCTAGAGGACTTAAATCGGTGTCAGGTCAAAAGCGCACCGAGACAAAGGCGCGCGCAGACAATTGAGCACAGCGCGGAGGCACGCGCCACAGAAAATTACTGTTTTTATGGCTCTGACGGGGGGGGCGTGGGGGGGAACCCCCCCACTTTACTTAATAGAGATCGCGCCACATTGTGGGAGCGTTGTGGGGGGTGTGAGGGGTTGTAACCCCCCACATTTTACTGAAAACTTAACTTTTTTCCTGTTTTTAGGGAAAAAGTTAAGTTTACAGTAAAATGTGGAGGGTTACAACCCCCCAAACCCCCCACAATGCTGGTGCGATATCTATTAAGTAAACAGGGGGCTCCCCAACAAAACCCCCCATCGGAGCCCCTAAAAACTGTAATTTTCTTAGGCGCGCGCCTCCGTCTTGCGCTCAGTTGTCGGCGCGCGCCTTTGTCTTTTGCCGATTTGTCTACGAACCCCTTAAATCTGTTGGGAAGCTTAGCAAATCTATGGCGTTTAAACTGGTAGAAATTTTGGAACAAACTTCCTGACTCTGTCAGATTGATAGGTCAGCGACAACAATTTCGAAAAGATCTAAAAACTTGGCTGTTCACACAATATCTTAAAGGCTTACCTACTGAAGTGCCCCATCAATAGCATATTTCATTCTTTCAGTTTTCCATTCAATGTTATACCTCAGTCTTAACTATCAGTGCTTTCCTGGAAATGATGCGTTAATAGCATTTTCATTCTTTAGGTTTATACTTTACGATATACTCTGATCTTAATCATTTGTGAACCGAGTCGAGCTCCTTTGGGAGATGACCCGGTATATAAACTGAAGATTAGATTAGATGAGGATAGAGTAGAGGCAGTTGGATCTAACCAGGAACAGATCATTTGAGATTTTAGTAAGTGCAGTTTCCATGGGAATGGACTGGGTGAAAGCCTGATTGAAGTGGGTCAAAAATAGCTTTAGATGAAAGGAAGTCCAGGCAACTGTGGTGAAAAGCACATTCAAATAGATTGGCTAAGAAGGGGAGGAGGCACTGTTGGATGCCTGTGCATTCTGTGTTGCAATTGCTAATAAACATATTTTTAAAAAAAAATGAAGGGGAGGAGGAAGATAGGATGATAGTTCGAGGGAGATGTGGAGTCTAGTGAGGGTTTTATGAGGAGAGATGTAACTACAACATATTTGAAAACATCAGGAACAGTTGCAGTGGAGAATGATAGGTTGAGGATGTGACAGATAGGAAGGATAACAGTGAGAGAGATATCGCTGAGTAGGTAGGTAGGAATCAGATCAGAGGAGCAGGTAGTGGGTTTGGAGGAGGAGAGAAGGTGAGCAGTTTCCTCTTCCGTGACTTCAGAAAAGGAGGAAAAGGTGGCAGGGGTTGTTGAAGGGAGGTTGACAGAATGGACTGCTGAAGGGGGTGGGAGGGGGGCGATGACCTGGTTGAGCACCTTCTTGTAGAAGAATTCTGCCATCATCTGGGGGAAAGTGAAGGAGAAATTGGAGGTGAGGGCACTTTGAGTAGAGAGTTGAGTGTGGCAAAGAGATTGCGAGGATTAGAGCTAAGAGAGTTAGTTAAATGGGTGTAGTATTCTTGTTTGACAAGTGAGAGGGCAGACTGGAAGGATGTCAGCAGGAATTTGAAGTGTATGAAGTCACCATGTGTGTGGGATTTAAGCCAAAGATGTTCAGCAGATCAGGCAAAGGAGCACAGGTAGTGAATGTTGGAAGTCAGCCAGGGCTGGGGTTTGGCATGCCATACAGGACGTGAAATGGGAGGAACGAGGGTATCTAGAGCAGAGAAGAGAATGGTGTTATAGAGGAGACAGCTTCATTGACAGACGTGTATGACATCGTAGTTAAAGGGAGGGGTGTGACAGTGGTGGAGTTTGTGCCAGAGTCAATAGCCTGAAGGTTGCTAAATGTGTAGGCAGTGATTGGCTGGGTGTAGGAGGAGAGGGGGAGGGTGATGAGTTGTGAACATTAACAATGACGGTCAGAGAAGGCAAGAGATGAGGTGTAGAATTTAGTGATACAGCAGTTGAAGGTGAAGACAAGGTCAAGGAAGTGGCCATTCTTATGCGTAGGGGTGGTACAGCACAGCTAGACATTGTATGAGGATGTTAGAGTGAAAAACCCAGAAGTACAGGAGTTAGAGGGGTCCATATGGATGTTGAAGTTACCAGCGATGAAGGAAGCAGATGAAGGTTTGATAAAGAAGATCCTGTAATCAGTCAGTGCGGAAGGATGAGATGGACTTATCAGGGGGTTGGTAGATGACTACTACATGGGTGTCGGAATGAGGGAGATCACAGGGTCAATGGCCTCTTCCAATGGTCGCTGGTCAGTTATAGTTCTACTCCTCCACCCACTTCCTCCCAGTGCTGTATTTTTAAATCTTCAGGCAGCCGCCGCACAACGAGCCGGCCTACCCCAGAACCATTCAACGGGTGGCAGGTGAGGGAGTCGGGTGCTGGTGAGAAGTTGTGCAGCAGGACTCTTGCTGGGGGCCTAGGGCAGAGTCCCTGTCCCCTCCCCCCCAAACAAAACAGCGCTCCGCTGCCTATACCCTGTATTATCTCATGAAAGAGCATCTAAACGGTGTCATGTGTAATACCAAACTGGAGACCACCATCTTGGTTTGGGTACCGAATTAGGTCTTTCACTTCCCATACACTGGAATTCACAATAGGTCCTAGAAGCAGTATGTGTCAACATGCAGGAATAACGTGAAAATAATTTATACAGTGGATTTATCTTTAGGGTCAGGGTCCAGCCATAAGATTTAAGCTAAAGCAAAGGAAAAGCAATGAATCAGTGGTCTTGTAGGTCTTCAGAGTGCCAACAGAACTACCAGTTGTCAAGAACTATAGCTTGATTAGAAATCATCTGAGGTTAAGATTTCCGAATCCTAGAGGTATTAAATATATATCTTTTCCATATTTGGCGGCAAAATGGTGGAAGTACCCTGCCTTACGAGAGTTTCTATAAAAGCCCGAAGACCTACCTGTCTGCAAGATATCTCATTCACTGCAACAGATGAGCAGATTTTTGGTGTGTTTATATTTTGATTTCTAAAGTAAGATTGCAATTCCTGGTGATGGCCAGCTTAACTTGGAAATCTCATTGAACTCTTATTGGGGTATTTTAGCGATTCATAAACATTTATGTAATGCAATGTAATTGGTTAAAAAGCAGAGACAACCTTTCAGCAATGGACAGTTATTATCTTCAGTAGATCCTTGTTGTGTTTTAGGGGATCGTTGCACAAGCATTATTTGCAATTTCCACATAGAAGTTCTGGCATTTACATATGGAAACAACATCCACATGTATAAGATGGTAACAGAAAGGGCTCAGTTTACCTACTGGATGGATGTTCATAATATGTAGAAATTGAAAGGGGGTATGGTTTGGGCTGTGGCTGGGCAGGTAAAAATCTGGACATATGTTTTCCATTTGATAGAGGCAGGACCAAATATTTACATATGGGGATTTAGAGCTCTCTATGGTATGTGTAGATCTTTAAAAAGCGCTCACTTTGGCCTTCCTTGTCCAGAAAGGATTAAGGGAATTATCCTCTTTAATCTCCCGTTGCTTTCCCCCCTTCAGACTGATAATAAATAAAGAGAAAGGGGATGGGATTTGACATACCGCCTTTCTGTGGTTACAATCAAAATGATTTATGTACCATATATACTGTATTTTTCACTCCATAAGACGCACTCCCCCCCCCCCCGAAAAAAAAAAGTGGGTGGAAATAAAGGTGTGTCCTATGGAGTGAATTCACCCCTGGTCCCGTACCTTTTTTTAATCCCGGCGGTCCTGCGCTGAATCGGCAGGAGCTTTCCATCCTCCTGCCCTTCCCTCACTGGACCGCTGCCCCCTGATGTCTTTCGGCGGTGAACAAGACAGGCATGAGTTTTTTGCCGCCTGCCTGGTCCCGCGTGGCTCTCTGAATGGTCAGTTCTCGCGAGTCTCGTGAGCAGCCATTCAGAGAAGATGCATTGGACCAGGCAGATGGCAAAAAGATTGTGCCTGTCTTGTTCACTATCAGAAGACATCAGGAAGCAGCAGTCCAGCAACAGAAGGGCAGGAGCACGGAAAGCTCCTGCTCCATCAGGATTAAAAAAAGGTACGACCGGGGGGGGGCAAGGGGGGAGGAGGGAAGGGGGGTTATGCCATTGCCGTCATTGTGCCGTGGCTTGCCTCGCACCTGCTTAGGGTTTGGGTGATTTGGAGTTTGGATGAGCTGTGGATTTTTGAGACCTCATTGGGTACCACAGGTCATCAGTACCATCCCCTTTCCTTCGTTTGCTCCTCCAGGACCAATTGTGACCTACATGCTGCTGAGAAAGCAGTATTATCGCTATAAAGAAAATATTACTGACAAAATTACTCCAGTGGACTATAATGGAAGCAGGACAGTATTAACTCTTTAGTGGCCCCTGGACAATCAAGTGCATTGACTCTCATAAATACATTTTTAAACTCTTACAACTACAATGGAAGCCTTGACTGGCCTTGCGCTTTGCCTTGCCACAGGCTTGGGTATCAGACATCCATCTTTTCAGTCACTTTCCTTTCTTTCCAGTTCCAGAGCAATGGGAAGAGCTGGCCCGGCTAGTGGTTTCAGTCCAGCTCAGTGCCCATCAGCAACTTCAATCTGAACTCTAGACCTTTTTCAAATTCTAGCTCAGGCCGTCATGAAAAGGAAATTCAGAGACTCACCTCTTTGGGAGCTGTGTTGGATGTAGTATTCTGTTTGGGATTAAATAGAATTTGTTATTATTTGGTGGATGGGGTACAGTATCTCTCATGTATGCGTTATTTGTTGGAATATCTGTTTTGTATTGGTTTTGGGTTTTTTTTGCATGCTATCAGTTGTGTTGCAGATTGCTCTGGGCTTTGTTTAAGAAGGACGGTGGGACAGGGTACTCCATTTGGCTCAGAATTTTTTTTTCTTGGTTTTTCCTCCTCTACAGGAGGGTGCGTCTTATGGCCAGGTGCGTCTTATGGCCAGGTGCGTCTTATAAAGCTAGATATTCTGCTTGGCTGAGGTAAGCCAGTTCTTTGGTACTAACCACATGTGAGGCCTGCTCTAAGGTGTGGCTAGGACCAGACCTTGCTGCCCGTTTGGAAGAAGACATTTTGCAGTCTGTCTCTGGGGCATGGCAGTATCAGCTTCAGGCTCAGCTCAGGACGTTTGTTGTCAAATCAAGAGAATGTTTATCTGTGTGCCTGATCCTGCGAGGCAACAGGATTTAGCGAGTTTTGTTTTCTTTTGAGTCACTAGTAGGGGCTTACCATGTTTGTTCACGCAAAAAAAGAAGACAAGTGACCCTGCCCCCAGCCCCGCCGTGTGCTGGGGGCAGGATGTGTGTGCAAGGATGTGCTGAGACTGGAGTCGGTGCAGAGAATGGCCACCCGGATGGTCTCGGGACTCAAGGATCTTCCATACGAAGAACGGCTTGACAAATTACAGCTATACTCGCTCGAGGAGCGCAGAGAGAGGGGGGACATGATCGAGACGTTCAAGTATCTTACGGGCCGCATCGGGGCAGAGGAAGATATCTTCTTTTTCAAGGGTCCCACGACAACAAGAGGGCATCCGTGGGAAATCAGGGGTGGGAAACTAAGAGGTGACACCAGGAAATTCTTCTTCACTGAAAGAGTGGTTGATCGCTGGAATAGTCTTCCACTACAGGTGATTGAGGCCAGCAGTGTGCCTGATTTTAAGGTCAAATGGGATCGGCACATGGGATCTATTCACAGGGCAAAGGTAGGGGAGGGACTTTAGGGTGGGCAGACTAGATGGGCCGTGGCCCTTATCTGCCGTCTATTTCTATGTTTCTATGTTTCCATCTCAGCCTCACCCTTATCTACTTCAGCCCCACCCTATTCTGCCCCAGTCCCGCCCCTACACACACCTCTCCTCCCATAAGCTTGGAGTCGTGTCTTGAGGTCCTCTGAGCATGCGCGGATGGGACGTGATGATTTCACATGCACATGTGCATGCATAGACGCCCTCCAGATGCCGCCTTGAGCTCTTAAACCTGTACAAACTGCCATATTTAAAAAAACGCATCTGGAGAGTACCCTAAAAAGAGGACATGTCTGGGTAAATTTGGACATATGGTAACCCTGTCTTTAAAGAACCTTTCTGCACTATTGCTGGTGTGTTGGCTGTGTGTTTACTTGTCCAAACCCCCAAAACCCCGCTCGTCCTGGTACAAGCAGTTCTGCATAGAACTGAAATTATAGAATTCGCCCTTAGCATCCTGTGTCTGGGCCCGTATCTTTACATAAGAACATAAGAATTGACACTGATGGGTCAGACCAGTGGTCCATCGTGCCCAGTAGTCCGCTTCCACACGGCGGCCCCCAAATTAAAGACCAACTTCACCTGTGCACGTTCCAGTTTAGCAGGAACTTGTCCAACTTTGTCTTGAGTCCCTGAAGGGTGTTTTCCCCTATGACAGACTCCGGAAGAGCATTCCAGTTTTCTACCATTTGTACGGAATCTATCCCCTTTCAACTTTAGAGAGTGCCCTCTCGTTCTCTCTACCTTGGAGAGGGTGAACAACTTGTCTTTATCTGCTAAGTCTATTCCCTTCATAAGAACATAAGTGCCATTTACTGTGTTCTTTTTCACAGAGAGGATAGTGGATGCCCTCCAGAGGGAGGTAGTGGAGAGGAAAACGGTAATGGAATTCAAAAAAGCGTGGGATAAACACAGAAGATCTCTAATTAGAAAACAAATTGTATAAATTAAAGAGCTAAGGCCGGTATTGGACAGACTTGTACGGTTTTGTCCCATTTGTGGTGATTCGGTGTGGGATGGACTGGGGAGGGCATCAATGGGAACTCCACTAACTTGGAACATGAGTACATTACTGGCCAGACTTCACAGTAGATGTCCTGCAAACAACGGGATGGTTGGATAGGCTGGAGTGAGCTTAGATGGCAACTTCAGCAGTTGGAACCTAGAACAATACCAGGTGGACTTTAGTCCAAGGCTCAGAAATATCAAAGATGAGACAAGTTAATGTAATCATGTATTTTTATTTATTTATTTAATTCAATTTCTATCCCATCCTCCCAGTAGCTCAGGATGGGTTACAAGCAAACAGTCACAGTGGAATCCATTTGGACAATACAAAGACTATACAGCAACTGAAGTATAGGTTAAGAATGGAGAAGTGGGTGCAGGAGGAAGGGGGAATTTTAGGGGGAGATGGGTATTGATTGCAGTTGGAATTTTAGTTGAAGAGGAGGGTCTTCACAGCTTTCTGGAAGGTCATCAATGAGTTCTGTAATCTGATTTGTGGGAGGAGTTGGTTCCAGAGTTGGGGGATGACATGATTGTAGGAGCTTTTGCGGGCAGTTTTTGACAGGAGAGACCTTCCTTGGGGGATGCATAGGCGTTTCTCCGTTTCAGAGCAGAGGAGGTGGGTGGAGATGTATAGGGTTAGCTTGGATCCTATGTAGGCTGGGGTGGTGGCGTAAATTCTTTTATGCGCTATTACCAGGGCCTTGAGTGCGCAGTGTTGGTTGATCGGAAGCCAGTGCTCTGCGCGGAGGGCTGGGGAAATGGGGTCGCGGTAGTTGAGGCTTTGTAGGAGGCAGATTGCTTCGTTTTAATGACAATAACTAATGGGCAGACTGCATGGACTGCTCAGGTCTTTATCTGCCGTCATTTACTATGTTGCTATGTTCCATTTGAGATAGATTCACTAATCCAAGAGGTAAGCAAAGCTCCAGAGTCAAGTGCTCTTCCAAACTTTGGTTTCAAAGGTTAGTCCAAGGTTCTGTGTGATTTTGAGCAGTGGGTAAAAGTGCCAAGGTCCATGTCTATTGCCATTATACAATGCATCATACAAATATTTTTGAAATGACCGTCTAGAACAGTGTTCTTCAACCACCGGTCCATGGACCAGTGCCGGTCCACAGAAATTTCCTGCTGGTCCACAGGGCTAGCACGTGCATCAGGCCCAAAACAGTGTTCTTCAACCGCCGGTCCACGGTGTGATCGATGCAGAGTTATCTTCGAGCCAGCTCCCTCTTCCTAACTGATTCAGTGCACAAAGCCACGGGCAGCGGCTCCTACGGGCATCCTGCGCCTAAACCGGAAGCCTTCTCTCTGACGTTGCAACGTCAGAGGGAAGACTTCCAGATGAGGCACGGGACGTGCAAGGTGCAATTAGTACTATTATGGGGGCGGTGTTTGGGGTGGAGATTGGGTAGAGATGGGCGGGGTCTGGCCCATGGCTTAGCCCAGTGTTCTTCACTGTGGACCGATGCCGGTCCACAGAATAATTCTTTTATTTCTGCTGGTCCATAGGTGTAAAAAGGTTGAAAAACACTGGTCTAGAACACACCTTCTACATGTAAGTTGGACCCTTTATAAATCATAAGTTCTTATACAGATTCTGAATCCAGGGCCTAATATATTTATAGACTTCTCCTTTTATGTTGATAGTACAAGTGATCTATGCTAGATTACTGCCTATTTCTATATCGATCTGTCCAGCAAAGCACATAAACAAATGTTTCAGAATTATCATTATTTCGGTTACATTTATAATACAGATTGTTGCCACTGGTTTCAAATTCACAAGGCTTTTTCACACTGTCATTATATTTAATTACTTGCAGTAAATCATGTTGGCATCCTCAATTAGCGTCTGTCACACTACTCTGGTGACTATGAGTCCCAGGAATTTGTTACTTGACCTGTTCTCACTTAACAGAGGATGCAATACCTTTCCGCCGTGTTGAAACCTTGCAGAATCTTATGAAGACGTCTCGCAACCTCCGATGCCAGCGACATAACCAAGGAGCGAAAGCCAAGATCTCAACAAGCAAAGCAAACCATTTTACTAGCAGAGGTCACGAAATGCCAACGAGTAAGCCGTGATAAAGATCGCGTTGGTTGGCGAGTGGGTCGGCGTTTCGAAAGGTGGCGTGGCCTCGTGCTGTTTGCAGCTTTCAGCGAGGAATGTGAGCCTGCTGCTGCGGTGGGGATTCAGCAGCACGGTCTTATTATTTCAACATTTGCTGCTCCAGTGGTTGTGGCACTACAAACAAACTGGCATCACTGAGCTGAACAACCTTGTGGGCGTCCGTGGTGAAACTAATTAGGCATGTTCACAGTTTATTAAAATCATAAATATTCTTCTCTTGGGAGAATGCCTGCAGTTCTCTGCCTGACTGAGTTCTCCATAATATCAGCAAGGCTTTAGCGAACGATGAGTCTCTGCAAAGGAAGCTGAATTTGAATCTCTCACAGGAGACAAACGGGTAGATTGCAGCAGTGACATAGTAAGGGAGGGGTCGGACCTCCCCGGGTGTTGTCTGTGGGGGCACCGGTACCTCTCCACCCTCCACACCATCCTTTCCTTTCTCTGTTTCCCATTTTAACTTTTTAATTTTTTAACAGTAAAACGCTTAGAATGTATGATTAGCATTTCATCAAATTTGAATAAAACTTGGAAACTTTAAAATCTTCCTGCTGCTCACACGGGCCTGGCTCCCTCTGTAATCATTTCCGGGTCGCGGGGTTCAGGAAGTGACATCAGAGAGAAAGCCAATGCTAGCGCGAGCACCAGGTCGGAGAAGCTGCTCATGAAGACTTAAAGAGGAACAGGGGTGGGAAGGGAGGGCGTGAGTGTGGCGGGCGGGGGGGGGGGGGGCAGAGAGGAGGGTGCGAGAGAGACGGCGTGGAAGGATTGGGGCAGAGAGGAGGGCGCAGGGGGTTGGCGTGGAAGGAGCTGGGGGCGGGGGGAGCGCCGCTGCCCTGGGCACCTCCTACCCTTGCTAAGCCACTAGATAGCAGTAAACCTTCTTATTTTTTAGTAGGGCAATAATTGTGCACCAGTGGCAGTCGGCATAGTTTTTTTTAAGCAGTGTTTAAAAAAATAAGTATATTTAGCACCACTGCAGGATAACCCAGTGGTGCTCAATATACATAACAAGGGAACTCTAAAAATAGACTCCAATTAGGTGCATAAGTTAAAGAATAATAGCAGTGATCAGTGGTGTAATAAGGGGGGGTGGGCGGAACGACCTGGGCGCCATCTTTGTGAGGGCACGGCACCTCTCGTCCTCTTTTTCCCCTCCTGCGCATCTCTTGAAATGTTTACCGGCAGGTCAGCCACGGCTCCCTTCCGACATCACATGATGTCAGAAGGGAGCCGCGGCAGGCGGAAGATGCTGCTCGCGCCAGCGAACATTCCAAGAGGCACTTGGGGCAGCGAGGGGAAGGGGGAGGGGCTCAAGTGGGGAGGGGTGGGGAGGGCGCACGACGCAACTGGGAAGAGCAGAAGGGGATGCCTGGTGTGGCAATGCTGGACGCCACCCTCCTCTGCTGCGTCACTGGTAGTAATTGGCATTTATGCGCCTAAGTGGTGGGCGCTATTCAAACCATAGGCGCCAAAATTGTTCAGCGATTGGATCCTGACTCTATAAACGGCACCTAAAATATAGGCACACTCTATATTTGCCAGGCTTTTCTTGACCTATATGAGTACACTTAAATGAGGTCCCCTATTGGGCCCAAATCAAAACACAGCCATAATCCACCTCTTAAATGTAAAATGCACCAATGATCCACCCCATAGCCAAGCCTACTTCATGGTAGGCGTCTTAGAGTAGGTGTCTACCTGAAAGCGCTAGGCGCCTACCTTCTAATTGCAATTAATTGTTCCTTAATTGTAATTTTCATTTAAGAGCATTGATTAAGGCTTTCTAACAGTGGCATAGTGAGGGTGAATGGCGCACAGGGCGGTGGCACCCCTCCTTTTTCCCCTCCCCCCCTCCCGCTGTGCACACGCCCCTTCCCCGTACCTTTTTAACATCGGCATGAGCAGCCACCAGCTTACTGCCCGCGTTGGATTCGGCGCTCCCTCTGACGCCACTTCCTGGGCATGGGCCAGAGAGAGCGCCGAAACCGACGCGGGCAGCAGGTGGGTGCCCGCCGGCGCCGGTTAAAAAGCTACGGAGAAGGGAAGAAGCACACGTGAGGAAGGAGGGAGGAGCGGGAAGGCGAAGAGGAGGGGTGCCCCCCTTCGCTCCCCATTTGCTGTGCCACTGCTTTCTAAATAATGAAGGCCCGCTTTTATCAAGCCACGTTAGGATTTTTTTTTTAATCACCGGCTGCCGTGGTAAAAGCTCCAACACTCATAGGAATTCTATGAGCGCTGGAGCTTTAATCGCAGTGGCCGGCGATTTAAAAAAAACCCTAACGAGGCTTGATAAAAGAGGGTCTAAGTTAAGCGCCTAGATTAGCTAGCCATTCTGATCTAGGAGCCTTTTATAGAATCTAGGCCTTAGTTACAGGGAAATACAGTAAAACCTTGGATTGCAAGTAACCTAGTTTATTTAAAATCTGTTAGTCCGCTTGTCAAATTTCTAAGCGGAGTGCATAAATTTAAAATCAGGGTTATGCATAAAATAAGTCAGACAGTCAAGCTGAAACAAATTTGGAAGATGTGAGAAGAACTACGTCGAATGATTAGGATAGTAAAACATGTGGGGTTTAAAGTAGAGAATGACACGGTGACAAAATTCATCACCGTTCCCGTCCTCGCGGATAACCGCAGTAAACCATCTTCATGTCATTCTTTAAGGAGAGAGGGAAGAATCAGAGTATGAATGGCCACAACCACTGACCCGCAAGCTTTGCTTTGAAGAATGCTGGTGTAGAAGGACTGAGGTTGACATAGACACTACAGAATGACAGTCTCTGGTATCCAGAGCAGAGATTATGATGTCATAATGCCTCATTCCACCAGTGCCTAAGAGCCAATCACATCAGAGATGTCACAATGGCTTCATTATCCTTGGCTCAAATAAGAATCAGAGTATGAATGGCCACAACCACTGACCCACAAGCTTTGCTTTGAAGAATGCTGGTGTAGAAGGAC
The DNA here is from genome assembly GCF_902459505.1 of Geotrypetes seraphini. NCBI lineage: Eukaryota > Metazoa > Chordata > Amphibia > Gymnophiona > Dermophiidae > Geotrypetes > Geotrypetes seraphini. The sequence goes on along the minus strand of NC_047087.1, from coordinate 16,406,881 downwards.
TGAGGTTGAAACAGACACTACAGAATGACAGTCTCTGGTATCCAGAGCAGATATTGTGATGTCATAATGCCTCATTCCACCAGTGCCTAAGAGCCAATCACATCAGTGATGTCACAATTGCTTCATTATCCTTGGCTCACATAAGAATCAGAGTATAAATGGCCACAACCACTGACCCGCAAGCTTTGCTTTGAAGAATGCTGGTGTAGAAGGACTGAGGTTGAAATAGACACTAGAAAATGACATGGGATTATTTCCCGCGGTTATCCGCGGGGACGGAAACGGTGATGAATTTTGGCACCGTGTCATTCTCTAGCATATACCTCAACGTCTCATCTGGTAAACCTGTTTGTAAACAGGTTCGCTTGCCTGAGCTGCCCAGCTGTCCTTTCACTAATTTCTGTCAACGCTAGGAGCGTTTCCACACATAACCTGGGCACTGCCATCCCATCTCAATTTTCTCATCTTTTACACCGCCCTGCTCTCACTCCAAATCTCTCCTGCCTGCCACCTCAACTCGCCGCCCCAACTCTCCCCAAATCTCCTGTCCATCTCCTGCTTGCCCTGAATCTGCTTCCTGCCCCGAATCTCCTGCTCTCACCCCAAATCTCTCCTGCCCTTCCCCACAGTGCAAGCCTGTGGTTTTAACCTGCGGGTTAAAACCATGGGCTCGCAAAAAAAGTTAAAAACCAGTTTAAAAAAAAAACACTTCTCTGCCGGGCTAGGAGGGTCAGCGCATGCACCATCTACAGATGGTCAGTGCATGCGTCAGGATCGCTAGAGAGCTATTCCGGCAGACGAATGGGGGCGTGATTCCGATCGCCCTCATTTGCATGAGGGCGATTCGTGAATCAGCCCCCCGGACGCGGATCGGATCCCTCAGGGATCAGATCTGATCCATGCCCTTTGTGAATCTAGCCCAAAGGGTCCACTGTGTCTCCTACAAGAGCTAATTTTCACCTCAGATTAATGCGAAAGCATTACACAAAGGAAATCTGATACGGGTGTGACTTGCTAAATACTTATTGCAGCACCGATAGGCATCCTTCTTTGGTTCATTCTTTCACATTTACTTGGCTGAAGTGCTTAAAAACAGAGAAGAAGACCATACTCAACATTCTGGGCTATAAGGTGTGGTTGGAATCCCTAACCAATTCAAGGATCACTGTGTGTTAATTGATCATGTACCATTACGACAGCCCTACTATGAGTAAGTTGTAGACTCACTATAAACAAGAATATAGCATATGGGAGATATAAAAATATAGAAAACCCTAAAGGAATACTTATAATGTCAATAATATCAATAATGATATTAATAAATACAGTCAAACCTCGGTTTGTGAGTAACGCGGTTTGCGAGTGTTTTGCAAGACGAGCAAAACATTCTCACAAATCTTGTCTCGCAAACCGAGTGTTGATTCGATTTGAAAGCATCCCCCCCCCCCCAAGAACCGGCATCGCTCCCCCAGCGCAAACCGGCACCCCCCGCCCGAACAGCATTCAGTCTTCCCCCCCCATCTGGCACCGGCACGCAGCCCACATGAAGTGTCGGTGCCGGTGAAAGAAGTTCCTGCCTCTTGCATGGGCCTTGAGCTTCTGCACATGCTCAAGGTCTTCTGGTTCTCGCTCTCTCCGTGCGCCAGATGGGGAGTAAGGCTGAATGCTGTTCGGACGGAGGGGGGGGACGTTCACGAGTGGGGGGGTAGTGTTGCCGGTTCTTGAGGGGGGGGAGTGGAGCAGCGCCGCTGGCCTCGGGGGGTGGGGATGGGTGTGAACATATCAAGCAAGTTTCCCTTACTTCCTATGGGGAAACTCGCTTTGATATGAGTAATTTGGTTTTCGAGAATGCTTCAGGAACGAATTACAGAAACAAAGGTTCCACTGTATAATGAAGTGCTCAGTGAAAACACCAGGTCTACATCGGCAACAGTATTTCAAGACAGTGTTATATACATCATTGCACCTACCTGCTTCCTATATCTTTGCTGTATAGGAAAAAATCAACAGCTATTGAAAATAAAAATAATATTCACACTTATCTTATTCTTGGAATGATGTTACTTCAAGTGAGTAGTTGATCTCTGAACAGCATAAAGTTTGTTTCTCCGTTGCCGAGAAATCCCAGTGTATATCAATAACTTTCAATATTTTCTGAATGTCTAGAATTTAAATACGACCCACAGGACTCCAATAGGAATGGGTAAAGACAACACAGGTGATGGTTCTGAATCACTCGCCCAACTGAACTCCTCATGACTTCAAAAATCTGACATCATATACCTGTATAGCATCAATAATGATGGATTGCCCCCTACTGTGTTGTCAGCAGATCAAAATGCTGAAAGAGTTGATCCACTTGTGCCATTACAAGAAGATAATGATCAGATGTCACTCCTTCTGCACCGTCGCCCATATGTATGAATACCTCCCCTCTGGAGGGCGGTCATACATATGCACTCGATGCGGAGAACTGGACAGCCTGAAGAAACAAGTCAGACTCCTGGAGGGCAGAATACTGGAACTGGAGGCACTTCAAGCAGTGGAGGAGGAAGACAAAGATGCAGAGAACATCAAGGCAGAGGACACCATCGAGGAAGAACTCTGAGAGCTGGAGAAGTTCATAGAGGAAGCATACAGGGAGGCTGTGGAAAATCACCAGCAACAGTGGAATTACCGAGATACACCTACAGAGAGTGTGGACCACCCGACGGACAACCACCAGGAAGAAATGGGTGACACAGCAGTGAGATCTGGAAACAGCAGAGGGAACCCACAAGAAGACAAATCCGGTGCAAGCCAACGCCAGGATGAGAGAAAATGGATGGGAACGAAAGACACGGACCTACAGCTGGAGAGATGGACATACACCATGGACATGGACCTACAGCTGGAGAATCAAGAGAAGATAGAGAGGAAAGCAATAGACGTGGGGGTCTCCATCATCAGACATGTCGACAGCCACATAGCAGGAGGAAGACTGGATTGGCTGGTGACCTGCCTACTGGGAGCCAAGGTAGAAGACATAGTTAGCCGCATCGACAGGATCATCGACAGTGTGGAAGAAGAATATACAGTAGTGGTGATCCATGTGGGAATGAATGTGAGCAACAGGACCAGTTCTGGATGCTAGGAAGGAAGCTGAAGACAAGAACGCAGAGGATTGCATTCTTGGAGATCCTGCCGATATCCAGGGCCGACGAGAAGAGGCAGATGGAGCTGCAAGCAGTCAACATGTGGATGCGGCAATGGTGTGAGGAAGAAGGATTACACTTCATGCGCAACTGGACGACGTTCTGGGGGAAAAGCAAGCTATTCAGGAAGGATGGACTCCACCTCAGCAGAAAAGGAACGAGGCTATTTTTCAAGCAACATCAAGAGAGAAGTTGAGAAGTTTTTAAACTAGGATGAAGGGGAAAGCCAACAGTTGACCGAGAGAGAGAGAGTTGATGGTTCTGGAACCGGTATACCTAGAGGATACCGTGCAGGAAGATAGAAGGGAAGACTCACCGGATCACAGGCAAGACAGATTGAAAGGGACACAAGAGGAAAGGAAATGCAAGAAAGGAACAGGCCGCAAACTCAAGTGTATGTACACAAACGCAAGGAGCCTAAGGAATAAGATGGGTGAATTAGAAGCTATGGCACAAAAAGATAAAGTGGACATCATCGGCATCACGGAAACATGGTGGGCTTAGGAAAACATCTGGGACACTATGCTGCCAAAATACAAACTATACCACAGAGACAGAGTGGCTCAAAAAGGGGGGGGGGGGCATTGCCATATACGTAAAAGAGGGATTTGAATCTACTGGAGAGAACACGCCACAACAGATGGATAAGTTAGAGTCTCTATGGGTCAACGAAGATCGGCATCTACTACCAACCCCAAGGGCAGTCTGAAGAAATTGATGGAGAAATGATGGACGAGATTAAACGCAACTGCAAGGGAGGCAACACAGTTATCATGGGCAACTTCATTTATCCTAGGCACCTCCGGATGCGCTAGGGAGATCAAGTTCCTGGATGCTGTAGGCGATTGCTTCCTAGAACAACTTGTCAAGGAAAATACAAGAGGAAATGCAATTTTGGACTTAATTCTAAATGGACTGTGAGGACCGGCACAAGGTGTAGAAGTAGAAGAGGCAATGGGAAACAGTGATCGCAACATGATCCGCTTCGACCTGGATGCAGGGGTAAAACATCAGTCCAGAACGACAGCCACAGCACTGAACTTCTGAAAAGGGAATTACGAAGGGATTAGACTCATGGTGGGGAAGAAGATTAAAAAGAGGATAAGCACTGTAAAAACGCTAGAGCAAGCTTGGTCCCATTTTAAGGACACAGTAACCGAGGAGCAAAATCTATATATAGAAACCGCGTATCAACAAGCAATCCAAGAGGAAAAAGAACAAGGAACCGGCGTGGCTCACTGTAGAGGTGAAGGAAGTGATCAGAGACAAGAAAACTTTGTTTAAGGAATGGAAAAGGTCAAGAACGGATGAAAACTGGAATAAGCACAAACAACATCAACGCAGGTGCCATAAGGCAGTAAAAGGGACCAAAAGAGACTATGAGGAAAAAATATTCAAGGAGGCACAAAACTTCAAGCCATTCTTTCAATATATTAAGGGGAAATGACCCGTGAAGGAAGTGGTGGGACTGTTGGATGACCATGGAATAAAGGGAGTGCTAAAGGAGAACAAAACAATCGCCTACAAACTGAACACATTTTTTGCATCTGTATTTACTGAAAAGGATATACACAGCATACCGGAACCCATCAGGTTATATGCTGGAAACGAAGACGGGAAACCGACAGGGTTGACGGTCAGTCTAGAAGAAGTATGCAGGCAGATTGATAGGTTTAAAAATGATAAATGCCCAGGACCAGATGGCATCCATTTGAGGGTAATCAAGGAACTGAAAGGGGCTATAGTTGAACTACTTCAACTAATAGCCAATCTGTCGATCAAATCAGGAAGGATTCCGCAAGACTGGAAAGTGGCGAATGGTATGCCGATCTTCAAGAAAGGTTTGAGGGGAGATCCGGGAAACTACAGACCAGTGAGTCTGACTTCGGTACTGGGAAAGATGGTAGAGATGCTGATAAAGGACCGCATCATTGATCACCTTGATGGATACAATCTGATGAAGACCAGCCAGCACGGCTTCAGCAAAGGAAGATCTTGCTTGATGAATTTGCTGCACTTCTCCGAAGGATTAACAGGCAGATAGACAAGGGTGACCCGATCAACATTGTATATCTGGATTTTCAGAAGGCGTTCAATAAGGTTCTGCATGAATGACTACTTTGAAAAATTGTGAGCCATGGAATCGAGGGTGAAATACTCACATGGATTAAAAAATTGCTGGAGCATAGGAAACAGAGAGTGGGGGTAAATGGACAATACTCAGACTGAAAAAGCATTCGGTGCTTGGACCCGTGCTCTTCAACATATTTATAAATGACCTGGAAATTGGTACAATGAGTGAGATGATTAAGTTTGCAGACAATACAAAGTTATTCAGAGTAGTGAAGACACAGGAGGATTGCGAAGACCTGCAACATGACATAAACATGCTCGAGAAATGGGTTGCGACATGGCAAATGAGGTTTAACATGCATAAGTGTAAGGTGATGCATGTTTTATACACGAATCATATACAAAAATCTTATACACGAATACATGTTGTCTGGTGCAGTACTTGGAGAGACCTCCCAGGAAAGAGACTTGGGAGTACTGGTCAACAAGTCGATGAAGCCGTTTGCGTAATGTGCGGCGGCAGCAAAAAGGACGAACAGAATGCTAGGAATGATTAAGAAGGGGATCACAGACAGATCAGAAAAGGTTATCATGCCGCTGTATCGGGCCATGGTATGCCCTCAACTGGAATACTGCATCCAGCATTGGTCGCTGTACATGAAGAAGGACACAGTACTATTCGAAATGGTCCAGAGAAGAGCGACTAAAATGGTTAAGGGGCTGGAGGAGTTGCCGTACAGTGAGAGATTAGAGAAACTGGGCCTCTTCTCCCTTGAAAAGAGGAGGCTGAGAGGGGACATGATTGAAACATTCAAGATAATGAAGGGAATAGACTTAGTAGATAAGGACAGGTTGTTCACCCTCTCCAAGGTTAAGAGAACGAGAGGGCACGCTCTAAAGTTAAAAGGGGATAGATTCCGTACAAACATAAGGAACTTCTTCTTCACCCAGAGAGTGGTGGAAAACTGGAACGCTCTTCCGGAATCTTTCATAGGGGAAAACACCCTCAAGAGATTCAAGACAAAGTTTGACAAGTTCCTGCTGATTCAGAACGTACGCAGGTAAGGCTAGGCTCGGTTAGGGCGCTGGTCTTTGACCAGAGAGCCGCTGCGTCAGCAGACAGCTGGATACGATGGACCACTGGTCTGACCCAGCAGCGGCAATTCTTATGTTAGATTGGATTAAATGGGTTTAGCGCTTCTGCACAACAGGCTTTCTATATTGGTTTTAATTGCCTGCAGAACACTTTTTTTTAACTTGTAAAATTCTGGAACTGTGCAGATGCCATTCCTCCAGTAATATTTTGGTCTGTAGCAAAATTGATTTTTGGGCCAGTTTGAGGAATGTCTCAGCTCCATCCCTGAGATCTACTTCTGTACCTAAAGTTTTTGGGTTTTTTTAACTTATCCCAGATTTAGAAGAATAAAAATGATTATAAAACTCTCGCAGACTCGGAGAAAAAGTGGGACATTCATTAGAGCAAATGGTGTCAATAGCAAAAAGCAGTCTCATCAGAAACCAATTCCTGCTGCATGAGAACATCTGCTGGATTCTGTGATGTGGCATAGGAACGTGGACTCATTAGCACGCAGTCGGTTCATTTCGACATCTTCAAACTTTTCACACACACAAAATCAATTGTGCATGCATTAACTTACAAATGAATGTGTATAATTGATTTATTGCATAAAATAGTTCTGGCATGTGTAAAAAGTTATTAAAATTAATGTGTGAAATGAACTGAATAAACACCCAAAATCTGAGAAACAAAATCCAGACAAGAAATTTCCCTATGTACATACATTCCTACTTTGTCTCCTTACGCAATGGTTAGTGCAGTGAGCTGGAAACCAGGGGAACTGGTTCAATTCATACTGCAGCTCCTTGTGAATCTGGACAAGTGTCTTAGGCCCTCTTTAACTAAGCTATGGTAGAGGTTTCTACTTCGGTCCTGGACGCTAAATGCTCCAATGCTCATAGGAATTATATGAGTGTTGGAGCATTTAGTGCTCCAGGCTGCAGTAGAAACCTCTATCACAGCTTTGTAAAAAGGGGGATGGGGGTATTAACCTCCATTGCCCCAGAGATTAAATAAGTACCTGTACATAATATGTAAACCACTTTGATTGTCAACACAAAAAGGCAATATATCTAATGGAATATTGCTGCTCCTTGGGTTTTGGCCAGGTACTAGGGATCTGGATTGGCCACCGTGAGAACGGGCTACTGGGCTTAATGGACCATTGGTCTGACACAGTAAGGCTGTTCTTATGCTCTTATGTGTACCAAGTATAGGACAATCAAGCCATTGTAACATCACTGATGAGGTTGGCTCTGAGGCATTATGACATCACAATCTCAGCTCTGGAATGTTGCTTTTACTGGGGTTCCGGAATCTTGTCATTCTTTGAGATGCTGGAATGTTGCTACTTGTTGGGTTTTGGCCAAGTACTAGTGACCTGGATTGGCCACTACGAGAATGGGCTACTAGGCTATTCTTATGTTCTTTCAATAGGAGGGGGGTAACTCCTAGTGAGCATATAGGGCAGAAGGGGAGGGGATACAACTGCATAGGGATGGCAATTTCAGATACATAAAAGGGATAAAAGGGGGTGCAGCATTAAAGTCAGGAAATTGGAACAGAGAAGACAGTTCTAAACTGGATGAGCCATGGGTAAAATGCGGACCTCGCGAACCTCATGGATCTTAACCGTACGCCCTTAAAAATCTGGTCACCTCAGAGATTAGCAGTATCCGTGAGGTCCGAGGGAGTTAAAGTGAGGATCTCATGGGCCCCACAGAACTAAAAGCGCAGCACCTTAAAAAGAGAGCGGCTTTGGCGTGGGGTCCGCTCGTATCGTCATTTTTTAACTCCTGCAGGCCTCACGGATCCTGCTCACTCCCGAGGTAAGCAGATTTTTAAGTGCGTGCGGTTAAGATCCGTGAAGTCCGCGGGGTTCTTGCTATACCCTGCCCCCGAGCCAGAAGAAATTTCTCAAAGATATATCAAATCTCATCCCCCTTATACGGGGAAAATATTGTAGTTATTTGCATATATCACTGTATAATATTATTTATTTTTTAACCTTTTCCTGTCATGTGTCATGGATGACAGGACATTCCAAAAATGTCGTTGCCATCGTATGTCCCATGGCATGGGACATACAGTACACTTTCTACCTATCATTTGTCCCATCTATTTATTACCAAGCAGTTCGGAGTCCGAGTTGGATAATGATTCGGACTTTGATGCAGAAAATGTAGCGGGCAGTAGCGATAATTACGATTGGAACCAGCGTAACGTAAAATTTATTACGATAGGAAAAGGTTAAATCTGTTTCTTCCCCCTAGCGCCATTTCTCATAATCAAGACAACCTTTCAATCCGTGCTAAATATTTTCATCTGTCCACTACCATAGTTTTAAGAGTCCTTCTACAACACCAGCAAAAATTTGCAAACAGACCTTAAAAACCTGGGTGGTAGTTTTTGACCTTCCGTGGGTCAGTGCTTGTCTGTCCCTAGCCCTCCTGTTAGATATCTTTTTTCTATATGCGTGATAGACTAAATACTTGAACCTCCATGAACTGTAAATTTATAGTCTTTCCCTTTGCTAGGCATAGAGACAACAGTGCATACGGAGATACGATCTGCTGCTCATTGTCTTGTATTGGCTTAATTATCTCGGGGGAAAAAATGCAGAGTGGTTGTGCCTGGCGAACCATGAAATTGCCACTGCTCCCAGGAGCCATTTATCACCTGCACTTTGCATTAAGGAGGTCAGGTGACTCAGTGGGAGTGGCAGGAGACCAGGTATGGAGGCAGAGTTTGGCCATAGGAATGCATGTCTCCCCCCTCCCCCTCCAGCGTGTTTTCCTTTTCACTCCTTCCAAAATTTCCCCAATAATCTATTAGTCTTTGTACATAATATTTGACGACGGCCAGAATGGAATACAAATCCGATTGGGAACTTCACAAAAACCATCAGCTGATTCCATAACGAATCTAACAAGCTTTTTATTTCAAAATCACCGATAGGTGACGGCAAGAAGGTCTTCCTTCCAATTCATAGCTGAGAATTTTAGCGCCAAGAAGCTTCTGGGTTACTACTTTTTATTTATTCCATTTTTACTATACCGTTCTCTCAAGGGAGCTCAGAACAGTTTACATGAATGTATTCAGGTCCTCAAGCATTTTTCCCCGTCTGTCCCGGTGGCCTCACAATCTATCTTCATATTAAAAATTATCTACTTTTAAACTGATTAATTATTCCTAACATTACCTCTTTCCTTGAATCATTTTAAAATAATTGAAGCTTTTTCTATCAATTAATTTTCTTCATATTTTTTCTTAATTGACCCTATCATTATGTACAAATCTTAAATGTTCCTTTTTTATTTTTATTTTTTTTTAAATTAATTTTATTAATTGTATAAATTGTATTTCTGCCTTTTACCCACTTGTTCCAGTTTGTATTAATAGAACATAATGATTAGTCTGTATAATTTTGTCTCATTTGTATTTGTATTTGTCATCCCTGGCTTTTATTTTACACTAGCTGATGCCCCGGCGTTGCACGGGTATTTAATTATAGCAATAACACAGTAAATGGATTCAAATAAAGATACTTTATAGTGGTGAATGAAATTATATTTTTACAGCTTTATAATAAGTACAATATTCAAATTATAATGTGAAATATTTGACAAAATGAATACAATACAACTAACACAAAACTTGACTAGAAACAACATTTTTAGTTTCACCTCCAGGAGCAAGAACATATAAATTCTTGGGTGAAGAGACCCCCAGAACATAGCACCCCAGGTAGTGAGGGATCTGTATACCAAGTTTAGTTCAATTCGGTCAAGCCGTTTTTGATGTACTGTGAGAATGGCAGCTGTTTACATTTTTTGCATTGACATGAATGGGTGAAATCTGATTTTCTGTTTGTAGCTCCGCCCACGTGTGTAGGTGGGCCGTGAGACCCCCAGAACATATCACCCCAGGTAGTGAGGGATCTGCATACCAAGTTTCGTTCAAAGCGGTCAAGCCATTTTTGAATTACTGAGAGAATGGCAGCTTTTTACTTTTTTTCCATTGACATGAATGGGTGAAATCTGATGACTGTTTGTAGCCCCGCCCATGTGTGCAGGTGGGCCGCGAGACCCCCAGAACATATCACCCCAGGTAGTTGGAACTACTGTGAGAATGGCAGCTTTTTACATTTTTTCCATTGACATGAATGGTTGAAATCTGATGTTATGTTTGTAGCTCCGCCCACGTGTGCAGGTGGGCCGCGAGACCCCCAGAACATATCACCCCAGGTAGTGAGGGATCAGCATACCAAGTTTTGTTCAAATCGGTCAAGCCGTTTTTGAATTACTGTGAGAAAGGCAGCTTTTTACTTTTTTTCCATTGACATGAATGGGTGAAATCTGATGTTCTGTTTGTAGCTCCGCCCACGTGTGCAGGTGGGCCGTGAGACCCCCAGAACATATCACCCCAGGTAGTTGGAATTACTGTGAGAATAGCAGCCTTTTACATTTTTTCCATTGACATGAATGGGTGAAATCTGATTTTCTGTTTGTAGCTCCGCCCACGTGTGCAGGTGGGCCGCGAGACCCCCAGAATATATCACACCAGGTAGTGAGGGATCTGCATACCAAGGTTCGTTCAAATCGGTCAAGCCGTTTTTGAAGTACTGTGAGAATGGCAGCTTTTTACATTTTTTCCATTGACATGAATGGGTGAAATATGATTTTCTGTTTATAGCTCCGCCCACGTGTGCAGGTGGGCCGCGAGACCCCCAGAACATATCACCCCAGGTAGTGAGGGATCTGCATACCAAGGTTCGTTCAAATCGGTCAAGCCGTTTTTGAAGTACTGTGAGAATGGCAGCTTTTTACATTTTTTCCATTGACATGAATGGGTGAAATATGATTTTCTGTTTATAGCTCCGCCCACGTGTGCAGGTGGGCCGCGAGACCCCCAGAACATATCACCCCAGGTAGTGAGGGATCTGCATACCAAGTTTCGTTCAAATCGGGCAAGCCGTTTTTGCGTTGGCAGCTTTTTATATTTTTTCCATTGACATGAATGGGTGAAATCTGATTTTCTGTTTGTAGCTCCGCCAATGTGTGCACGTGGGCCGCGAGACCCCCAGAATATATCACCCCAGGTAGTGAGGGATCTGCATACCAAGTTTCGTTCAAATCGGGCAAGCCGTTTTTGCGTTGCAGCTTTTTATATTTTTTCCATTGACATGAATGGGTGAAATCTGATTTTCTGTTTGTAGCTCCGCCAACGTGTGCAGGTGGGCCGCGAGACCCCCAGAATATATCACCCCAGGTAGTGAGGGATCTGCATACCAAGTTTCGTTCAAATCGGGCAAGCCGTTTTTGCGTTGCAGCTTTTTACATTTTTTCCATTGACATGAATGGGTGAAATCTGGTTTTCTGTTTGTAGCTCCGCCCACGTGTGCAGGTGGGCCACGAGACCCCCAGAACATATCACCCCAGGTAGTGAGGGATCTGCATACCAAGTTTCGTTAAAATCGGGCAAGCCGTTTTTGCGTTGGCAGCTTTTTACATGTTTTCCATTTTCATGAAAGGGTGAAATCTGATTTTCTGTTTGTAGCTCCGCCCATGTGTGCAGGTGGGCCGCGAGACCCCCAGAACATATCACCCCAGGTAGTGAGGGATCAGCATACCAAGTTTCGTTCAAATCGGTCAAGCCGTTGTTGAATTACAGGGAGAAAGGCAGCTTCTTACATTTTTTCCATTGACATGAATGGGTGAAATCTGATTTTCTGTTTGTAGCTCCGCCCACGTGTGCAGGTGGGCCGCGAGACCCCCAGAACATATCATCCCAGGTAGTGAGGGATCAGCATACCAAGTTTCGTTCAAATCGATCAAGCCGTTTTTGCGTGATCGCGGCACATACACACACACATACATACATACACACATACATACCTCCGATTTTATATATATAAAAGATAATGACTGGGGTTGCCATTCAACAAATTACATATAACTGGAAGAACTGGAGTAGACTAAATTATAATTTTTGGTGGAATTCCCTATATATAAAATGGAAAGATTTATTGCAATACAGCGAGGATGTTTTATGAAATTTCAAGATGTGTGGGAGCCGTTAACAAAATATTGTACTGATTAGAAGACATTTTTTCCCTTAATTTACAGGTTCAATTATGAGGGGGGGAGAGGATAATTTTATTATTTTATTATTATATATTGTACAATGTAAGTGATTATACTATAGGAAGGGGTGGGAAGGATGGGTGATAATAGCATATTATTTGTTATCTTGATGATTATTAAGTGATATATTTATGATTAATTTGTCTTAATATATTGATACACTTATTGTACGTTTGAAAATGAATAAAGAATTAAAAAAATAGAATAAAACATTAAGCTAGAAATATGAAATAACACCAAAAACCGTATCTGAATTTCATGTCATTAGAATTAACCACATTTAACCCCTCCCTTCCCCCTCCCCCCCACACACACACCAGAAATTAGTAAAAAAAAACAAAAACAAAAAAACAATAAGGGTCTGATATTCAGCCAAAGGCATTCATCAATTTTCAAGGGCAGGATTTTAATTCGATTAGAAAGACATCATCTCTAACATGTTGACAGATCTTAATTTCTCCACGATCACATATAGGATTCCTTTTACTAAGATGCGTTATAACTGGACTTAGCACACCCTAAACTGTGCTAAACCTGTTTCCTGCCCATCCAAATAGGGCATTTTCTATTTTTGCTTTTGCAAGTCATGCGTTCATGTTTGTCATTAGCATTTGACAACTGCACTAAGGGCTGCTTTTACAAAGGTGCGCTAGCGTTTTTAGCGCACGCCCCGGATTAGCGCATGCTAGCCGAAAAACTACCGCTGCTCAAGAGGAGGCAGTAGCTGCTAGCGAGCGCAGCATTTTAGCGTGCGCTATTCTGAGCGTTAAGGCCCTAATGCACCTTTGTAAAAGAAGCCCTAAATATCTGGCTACTGGAAGTTATCTGGATGCCGACCAATATTCAGACTCATACCCTCCTCTTTTATTAAGGTGCGCTAACCGATTTAGTGCACGCTAAATGCTAATGCGTCTATAGAATATATTTATAACGTTGCATATATTTATAACATTGGTATAATTTAATAAAGTAAGTGGGGGTATAAGAAATGAAAAGTTATGTTAAGTATGGTAGTGAAACAATGTTTATAGTATAGATGTAATTACTGTGAAAACCTGAAGCAGCTTCAGCTCCTGAGGACGTCTGTGCGGCGAAACGCAAGATTGTGTTGGGCTGGTTGAGGAGTATTTGTCATCAGAAGTGAACTTAAGTGGCTCGATTTTATTAACACAAGAGGAGTGAAGTCCATGGAGTATATGATCAACAGAGATGTCTATTGGAAGGACTTTTGAAAGACTGGACAATGAGGAACTGGACAATGATCGAAACTGGATGATCGAAACTGGACAGTGATTGAAACATTCAAGGTACTGAAGGGGATAGACTTAGTAGATAAGGGGATAGATTCTGTACGAATGTAAGGAAGTTCTTCTTCACCCAGAGAGTGGTGGAAACCTGGAACACTCTTCCGGAGTCTGTCATAGGGGAAAACACCCTCCAGGGATTCAAGACAAAGTAGATAAAGACAGGTTGTTCACCCTCTCCAAGGTAGGGAAAACGAGAGGGCACTCTCTAAAATTGAAAGGGGATAGATTCTGTACGAATGTAAGGAAGTTCTTCTTCACCCAGAGAGTGGTAGAAAACTGGAACGCTCTTCCAGAGTCTGTCATAGGGGAAAACACCCTCCAGGGATTTAAGACAAAGTTAGACAGGTTACTGCTGAACCGGAACATACGCAAGTAGGGCTAGTCTCAGTTAGGGCGCTGGTCTTAGACTAGAGGGCCACCGCGTGAGTGGACTGCTGGGCACGATGGACCACTGGTCTGACCCAGCAGCGGTAATTCTTATGTTCTTATGAACTGATGTTCCAGGTTTTCTCCTCTGCAAGGGTGTTAGCCTGAGTTGCAATTTGATATTGTAAAGTTGTATGTTTGTGAAAGTGTGTAGTATATTTATAATATTTATGGTAAAACTGAGGAAGATTTAATAAATTGAATTGGATTTTGATTAAATTATAGTATTTAGCTTCTTCTAATTTTATGGTATGTAGAATATAATGGGCGCATTAGCATTTTAGCATGCGCTAAATTGGTTAGCACCTTGGTAAAAGGACCCCTCAGTTTATCTGAGCACTTATGAGTATTGATTATGAGGCTGAACATCTCCACTGACTGGGTAAATCCTGAGTCCATCAAGGCCCCGCCCCAGACCACCCCACCACTAGCCAGATTATACCACATCAGTTTGCCCGGATTTGCAACAACACTATCCAGTTAGGTACCGTTGAAAATTCGGTTTTACTAGGTCAATGGGAGATAATTAGGAAATTGGACAATTTGATACTCTTTAAAACAGTTTCTCAACTTTTTCAAGCCAAGTACCCCCTAAGTCTAACAAATATCAACCCAGTACCCCTGCCTAAGCTCCGCCCCTGACCCCGCCCCCATAATAATAGTACTAATTATAATTTCTTCCATTCAATTTCCATATACACACAATATAGTCTTATTAACAATACATAATGGTAGCCACAACATTAAACTAAACGAAGCACAGAGAAAATGTTAATTATCAATTAGATTCTGGGGGGTTTTTCAACAAGCTCAAGGCAGATGACTTTAAAATATGCAATGTCACCTCAGTAACAGTTACAGAAAAATAAGCAAATATAGTGCAAAATATAGACAGCAGATACAAATTTTCAAAATGGATACATTTTGATCACTAAATTGAAAATAAAATCATTTTCCCTACCTTTGGTGATTTTATTTTTCTAATCATCCTCTCCCAGTCTCCCGTTGCACTTCTTTCTGACTATGCTCTTAACTGTATTTCCAGGGCTTTCTCATCCATTGATTGTTTATCACTCCTTCTTCACTTTCTGTCCTTCATCCATCTTTGGCATTAACTTTTAACATTCAACTTTTTTCCATTTTTCTGCTTTCTTCTCAAAATCTGCTTTTCAATGTCTTCCCTTCCCTTCCTGTCTTTTTCCTCTCCTATGGTCTGCCATCTCTCTCCTTCCCTCCCTCCTTCCAGTGGTCTGACATCTCTTTCCTTCCTTTCCCCATTTTCCACAGTCTGGCATCTCTCCCCCTCCTTCCTTTCCATTCCCTGGTCTGGCATCTCTCTCTCATTCCCTCCCCTTCCTATTCCACTCATCTGACATCTCTCTCTTCCTTGAGTCATCTTCTCCCCCTCTCCCTAGTGTAACATCCTTTCCTCCTTTCTGCCCCCTGCAGTTCAACATCTCCCCTTCTTTCCTCTTTTCTGGCCCCTCTCCTAGTCCAACATTTCTTCCTCCTTTCCCTCCACCAGTTCAACATTTCTTTCTCTCCACCTCCTGCATGCTTCCTCTTCTCCAGACCTCATTCCCTCCCCCAACCAATATCTCTCCCTCCCTCCATGAGTCTAACTTTTCACTCCCCTTTCCCCTGAGTGTAACAACTCTCCTTCCCTCCTTTCTGTCCTCCCCATTCAACATCTCTCTCTCTCCATGAGTCCAATACTTTCTACCTCCTGCACACTTTTTTTCTCTCTCTCCCTTCACCCTTTCCTTCGAATGTGACATCCCTTCTTCCAACCCCCCAACAATTTTCCTTCCATCCTTTTTTCCGTACCCTCAACCCACTCACAACTTATATGCTCTCTCCCCATGCACCAACTCACTCCCCCCTCCCCTCCATGTCCATTTCTCCCTCTCTCACCACTCTCATCCCTTCTGCACAATTTTTCCTTTCCTTCCTCCCTCCAGGTTTGTGGCAGGCAGCATGCTGCACCTCTCCCTTCCCTTCCCTCTCCCTCTCCTTCAAGTCCAACAGAACCAAGAGAGGATCGCCTTTGATACAAGGTCAAATTGCATAACACACTTTAGTGAAAAGGTTCCTAAATTGTGCTAACATAATTTTCAGAGTCCCTGAGCAAAATACACTCTCCTGAACAGTGTCATAGTAAAGGATCAAGAAGTGACTTCAGAGGGAGAGCCGAGGCCGGTGCGGGCAGCAGGTTGGAGATGCTGCTCATGCTAATGAAGAGTTAAAGAGGTACTGGGGAAGGAAAGGCATGTGTGGGGAAGGAGTTGGGGCATAGAAGAGGGTGAGGGGCACTACCAAAACTTTAAATTAAAAAGAGGATTTTTTTAAAGACCAATGAATGTAAAGGAAACCTATCTTTAAAAACACATAGTAACATAGTAAATGACGGCAGATAAAGACCTGAACGGTCCATCCAGTCTGCCCATTAGTTATACCCATTAAAAATACATGATTAGATTAACTGGTCTCTTCTTTGATATTTCTGGGTCATAGACTGTAAAGCCCACCTGTATTGTCTTAGGTTCCAAATGCTGAAGTTGCCATCTAATCAAGCCATTGTGACATCACTTCTGAGGTTGGCTCTTAGGCATTGGTGGAATGAGGCATTATGACATCACAATCTCAGCTCTGGAATGTTGCTACTCTTTGGGTTTCTGCCAGATAACATAGTAACATAGTAAATGATGGCAGATAAAGACCTGATCGGTCCATCCAGTCTGCCCATTAGTTATACACATTAAAAAATACATGATTAAATTAACTTGTCCCTTCTTTGATATTTCTGGGTCATAGATTGCAAAGTCCATCTGGTATTGTCATAGGTTCCAACTGCTGAAGTTGCCGTCCAAGCTCCCTCCAGCCTTTCCAACCATCCTGTTTGCAGGATATCTACCATAAAGTCTGGCCAGTAACATCCACAGTTATATTTATCTTTTTAAAAGGTTGCTGGGGAGGGGGGGGGGTTTCCTCTCATTTTTGCAATATTGATTAGTCATTTAACTAGTGGGCAGAACTTTTGGTGAGTTCTAATAATTCTGTGTCCTTGCATCCAGAAAGACTTCCTGGTTCATTGTGCTGCCCTGAAACGATGACTCGTCGGTTTCTTATGTGCTTCTTTGTCTATTGATCTAAGAAGTTCTTGCCTGAGGTACTTAAACAGGAGAAACCTGGAACAGCTGCCGGGAGGCTTTTTGCTGTGTTTTGTGGTTCGCCTCCCACTTGAGAAACCTCCCGGAGTCGTGTAACAGAATAATGACTTTGTCAGATGCCACGTTCCCCCTTTCAGCAATTGTTGTAATGTTAACCAGCTGGAGGCAGTCACAACAATTCAGTTTTCCACATATAGTCTCCAGCCTCATCCTGGTCACTTTAGCTTCGCAATTTCCTCTCTTCTTAGTGTAACCCAAACCACATGAAGGATGGATTTGCAAGTAGCTTGGTGGAACTCCAGCTGAAGGTTCTAGTTAAATAAAAAGGCTCCTAAGAGGAGGCATCATTGTTATGAATATTATCATTCTTTGGATGGGATTATCTCTTGCAATAAACCACCCAAGAAGTGATTATTATCACAGCAAAGCTTTGCTTGCATGTCCCTTATTATTTTCTAAGTAGAAATTTAAAAATGTCATAAAGCCATTAAACATATATAAATAATAAACAATATTGATATAAAGCTGTCAATAACTACATCAATGGAACTAGGCTGACTTATGGCGCTTTTCGGAAAGAAATTAAAACTGACAGATTTATCTCCTAAACAGAAGTCACACTAAATTTATATTTTCATCCTATCGATTTCCGACTGCATCGGACTTCCGACGCAGGTGGGGATCGTGAGAGGAGCCGCTACCACATCTTTCAGCTTAAAAATACACTAAGGCAAGGCAAGGAGCAGGGCATACCGAAGAACAGCATGAACATACCAGTAAGGCTGGGGACTCGCGCATGCGCGCTCCTGTGGTCACGGACCTACACCTCACAGAACACGCAGATAGGAGTGCGCCTGCGTGCCTGCTCATAAATTTGTGGAGTATGTAACTTGTCGCTCATGCATATTTTTTTTTGCACACACCTCATCAATCCTTAGAGGGAACATTGGTCTGGGGTGGAGATTGGGTAGAGATGGGCGGGGTCTGGCCCACGACTTAGCCCAGTGTTCTTCAGCCGCCGGGCCACAGACCGATGCCGGTCCGCAGAATAATTATTTTATTTCTGCCGGTCCATAGGTGTAAAAAGGTTGAAAAACACTGGTTTAAACTCCCGACGCCCTCTTCAAACTGGGCGTTTCAATCTATACCAGAGCTTCTTTTGGGGATTTCAAACGTGCGCTGCCTCTGCATAATATATAACGCTCCTACATTATTTTCATCTGGAGGCACTTGTTGTTTTCAAAGTGGCCGTAAAAACCAGGCCATTTTTGAGGCTGATTCTTTGTAACAATCCTTTTTTTTTTTTTTTTAACTTTATTGATTTTCAAACTTTGACAGTGCAATACAATTAATTGAACATAAATACTACATAAAACGCACTATTAATTACACAAGTAATATATAAAACAATCATTGTAACAATCCTATAAATGGGACCATATAAAAGTCAGTCCTATCTTTATACGGTGCCCCTTAGCTGATTAAGAGCTGAATATTGCACTTAGCCAGTTATGCAAACCTAGAAATTCAATGCAGAAGCCCAGACTTAACGCCGGTGGTGGTGATCAAAATGCTGTACCACTGGCCAAATATCAGCCTTGTTGCTTTTATGATGTCTTTGGAGAATTCCAAAAGTTCTCCCACTTACCAAAAAACACTGGCAAAGTTCCACTATTCATCTTCATTTCTGAACAGCAGTGTGTAATGTGGGGTCCTTTTACCAAGCTTGTTTTATCTGTTAATATGGCAATTAACACTTGCTATAAATATATATATTCCCAAACAAACTTCTCCTGTAAAATGAAGAATCACTTACAGACAGTCCAGTGACTAACTGGATGAAAAGGATCTCGGTGGCAAAAGAAAAACCTATACAAATCAAGCCCTTGATATAATTCAGGCAGATTCTTTAGTCGTATCATGAGTCCTAAGAAAAACTCCACAAGTCCTGGGGTAAGTAATCTTCATCCAGTTAATCTATCAATAATGTTCATCATAAATATAGTCCATATTATTCTCATAAACATACAGGAAACTGTTGCACTAGAAACAAAGTGGTTCTTCGTTGCTGCTGTTTTTCTACATTTCACAATATTGTTTTATATATCCAAAACCGCACTAGCGGCTTCCACGTGTCAAAAGCCTCCAAAGCCCTTTAAATCTCTAAGGGCTTCGGGGCAGTTAACGCAGCGCCCTCCACTGGTGTGGCTTTGTAAAAGGCGGGGGTATATTTTTTTGTATTTAATTGTATTTTTTTTTTTCTTACTCTTAAGTATTTAAGGTCCTGGCCACTAGGATGGTCTCAGGACTCAAGGATCTCCCGTATGAGGAACGACTGGGTAAGTTGCAGCTGTACTCACTCGAGGAACGCAGAGAGAGAGAAGACATGATCGAGACGTTCAAATATGTCACGGGCCGTATCGAGGTGGAAGAGGATCTCTTTTTCCTTAAAGGACCCTCGGCAACAAGAGGGCATCCGTTGAAAATCAGGGGTGGGAAATTTCATGGCGACACCAGAAAATATTTCTTCACCGAAAGGGTGGTTGATCGCTGGAATAATCTTCCACAACAGGTAATTGAGGCCAGCAGTGTGCTAGATTTTAAGAAAAGATGGGATTGGCATGTGGGATCTCTTCATGGAGGTAGTTAGGGGGTGGGTCATTAGTGTGGGCAGACTAGATGGGCCTTGGCCCTTTTCTGCCGTCATGTTCTATGTTTCTATGTTTCTAAGATCCCCTTTTACAAAGCCATGAAAGCGATGCTGCTGCAGTAAATGCACTGAAGGCCATATGAATTGCTGTATTTTTCGGTCTATAAGACGCACCTGACCATAAGATGCACCTACTGGTAGAGGAAGAAAAACCAAGAAAAAAAATTTGGTTCTGAATTTTTTTCTTGGATTTTCCTCCTCTACACGTAGGTGCGTCCGGTGGTCTAGTGTGTCTGGTGCTGGGAAACCCGAGGCATCCCGCAGCCCGAAGACCCTCCGGTACCTTTTTGGCGGTGGTCCAGCATGGTCTCCTGCTGGACGGCTGCTTTTCTCCTTGCAGAGTGACCTTTGCATTTCCTGCCTGGTCCCGCGCTGCTCCATGCTTGCTTCGTGATTGGCTGCCATCTTTTCCTACTATCCAGTTGTGTGTGTGTTGTTTTGTACCAAACCATATCATACAGTTTCTTATATCCCACAGATTTTCAACTAGGATAAGAAATGATGTAGCTACAGGAGATTCGCTCTTTGCTTGTCATTTTAATGTTATTGATGTATACTTCCCATTGGCCACCGTACATGTGAGTCGCTTCTTGGATCCCTGAAGAAGGTTCAATTGAACCAAAACACGGAGTGTGTCGGGTCCGTCACCAACCATTGGGTCAAATTGCTCTCATGTGGATATAATTACCTGAATTTGACAATAAAATGACATCTCAAGAACATTGTTGTTCCACAGTCTTGTTTTGCTTTTGGTACATCGTCTCTTACTGCGAAAACCTTGGGTTTTTGTTGTTTTTCTTCTCTTGTCTTTTGCTCAACTAGGATTCGTTACATTACATTACATTGGTGTCTTCTATCCCGCCAATACCTCTCAGTTCT
The DNA here is from genome assembly GCF_902459505.1 of Geotrypetes seraphini. NCBI lineage: Eukaryota > Metazoa > Chordata > Amphibia > Gymnophiona > Dermophiidae > Geotrypetes > Geotrypetes seraphini. The sequence continues at coordinate 16,385,898 of NC_047087.1, read as the reverse complement.
AGGCGGTTTACAAAAGAATTGGCCTGGGCATTCCCATGGAGATTATAAGGTTAATAGTTAGAAAATGTATTAAGCGGTTTATAAAAGAAATTGTCCTGGGCATTCCCAGAGAGATTACAAGGCTGATAATTGGAAAAAGCATTAGGATCTGGGGAGTTGAGAAGATATTACAATTAATATGAGGATTAGATCTTGGGTTACCATATATACTCAAATATAGGAGTATTGTATTGTTGAATATAGGAGATTTTGAGGCCAAAAAAATGGCCCTAAAATGGGGATCTCGTCCTTTATTAGGGTCATCACTCAGTGGCCACCTGTCACCCTCCCAGACTTGCTGCAGGCTTGCCATTAGGCTGGGACAGAAGGATCCCTCCTGTCCCGACAGATACTAACAATTTTTTACCCTTTCCCTCCCTCGCATACCTTTTACATCCCTAGTGGTCCTGCAGTGTATGGGAATTAGCGAGCTTTCTGCGCTGAACCCCTTCTTCCGATCTCATGGCCAGCAGCTGTGCACCCGGGCTGTCACACAGAAGTGAGCTTTTCGAGCTCCCATCAGCCCCAGCACTGCTCCCTGAATGGCTGCCACCAGTTCTTGCGAGTCCTGCAAGAACTGACGGCAGCCATTCAGGGAGCAGCGCAGGAGATCGAAAAGCTCAGTCCTGTATGCTAGCCCAGGTGCGCTGCTGGCTGCGAAATTGAAAGGAGGGGCTCAGTGTGGGGCGGGAGAACGGAAAGCTCGCTCCTGCCCATGTACCACCGGACCACCAGGGATGTGAAAAAAGGTACGCGGGAGAGGGAGGGGGTAAAAAATTGTATCGGTCAGGACGGGAGACGGGAGGGATACCTCCTGTCCTGGCCTACCACTAGACAATCAGAGGGGGAAGAGGGTACAGGTAAGGAAGGTGGGACAGGGTACAGAGCCTGGCAGGGTGTGAGGGGGCTGGGTTTAGAGCCTGGCAGGGAAGGGAGCTGAGTTCAGAGAATAATACCCCATTCCCACCCTGGATGTGTAAGGAAATCAGACAAAAATAAAAGAGAAATGACAACTTTATAGAAGCAATAAAAGATGCCAATGGGCTCCACACCAAGTTAAATACCTTCCTATGCCCCAAAATTTCAGCATTCATTTTTTTCATATTTGTAGCTGGATCATAAGTTTGCCTACCAGAAAGGAAAGTTAAATCGATCATAGTTCTTCCAATTATGTGTTATCATCTGTATGGCTATTCCCATCATAATTAAGAAAAGCCGGCATGTATCATGGACTGTTCTAAAGCTGGGCTGGCTGCGGGCGGATCGTATTGCTCCCAGTTGTCTAAGCCCGAAGAAGAATTTTTCTAACCAAAGTGTCGATCTGGTCTTTGAAGGTTAAGTGAGAGTCCAGAGTGACACCTAGGACTTTTGAGAGACGCTTGACCTTAAGCTTCTCACCTATAGCCAACACCACCTGATCAGTCAGAAAGAACGAAGTGGAATGCAAAATCAGTAATATAATAGAATTAAAAACGCAATCTACCAATGCAGAAAATGTAGTCATATAAATATGCAGAGATGCCACCATCAAATGCATGTGGGCCCCTTAGAACATAAGAACTGCCGCTGCTGGGTCAGACCAGTGGTCCATCGTGCCCAGCAATCCACTCACACGGCGGCCCTCTGGTCAAAGACCAGTGCCCTAACTGAGACTAGCCTTACCTGCGTACGTTCTGGTTCAGCAGGAACTTGTCTAACTTTGTCTTGAGTCCCTGAAGGGTGTTTTCCCCTATGACAGACTGCGGAAGAGCGTTCCAGTTGTCTACCACTTTCTGGGTGAAGAAGAACTTCCTTACGTTTGTACGGAATCGATCCCCTTTTAACTCATGTGCTTAAATGGCCTGATCTCAGCCACTGGCTCCCTCCCTGTGCCCCTAACAATTTGGGTCTCATCGGTTTCCTTCCCTTAGTATTTCTGCACCCTGCCTCCTCAACCCCCCTGGTCCTCCAACCTTCTTTGTAGAGGCGGCACCGCTGTGTTAATATGTTTCTGAAATAATCTAATGTGAACTGAAAAATCTTAATATTTTTTCCCCTTTTTTTTAATGTGTTTTTTTAAAAAAATTCAGCATGGCCTTGAAAAACCCTGGCACCAGAATCATTTGGTTGAACTTATTTTAATCCTATCCTGCGAGAAGAAAGGATGAGACCAGGCTGCTTGGAACGTACGACAGGAAGACTGGTATGCGGTGTGGTTTTGCAAAGTTCAGTCCACCCAATTCACCATGTTATTAGGAAGTATTTATCGAGCCGACATAGCAAACTACTGTCCACCAGTCGACTTGCAGTATCCTTAGGACAGAGAAGGTAAATTATAGGGTAAAACTTATCTGCCTTTCACCCAGATGTTTACATTATAAAATCTGTTATGGTAGCAACCAAAATTGACATTTAGAAGGCAACTAATACTAAAAGATTTAAAAAAAAATACAACCCTAAACCTCTCTGTTTACTACAACATGAAAACCAGAATCTATTGGCTGAACTTTCAAGCTACTTGTGCTGCTAGTTTTTCAATGAGAACAATTTTCAAAGCCACTTGTGCATGGAAATTGGTCGTTGGAAAACTGCCCTACCTTAATTGCTCTGCCCCTGGAATGTTTCTGTTGCTATATGGGTGAGGAACAGGAAGAGCTTAGTAGATGGTATGGGTGGGCGGACTGGATGGGCGGTATGCCTTTATCTGCCATCCTTTTCTGTATTTCAAGATGGGTCCAGACAACATCTCTCTCCTTTACCCCCACCTTGCATCCAGTGTCTCTCCTCCCTCCTTCCAGACTGAAGGAAGAAAGAGACAGCGGCTAGGGTGGGAAGTAGAACAAGGGAGCAGAGACGCTGGACCCACAAATGGAGAGAGGGAGTTCTGGGAGGGGGCAGGGATTAAAGAGGGAGAAATACGGGAGCTGGGGTGTAGGAGGAAGGGAGGCACAGACAAGAAATGCCGGGCTTGGAGTAAGAATAGAGAGAGGGACAAAGGGAAATGCTGAAGAGGAGGAGACAGAGAGCAGAAATGCTGGACAGGACAGATAGAAATGCAGAAAGAAGATAGATGGCAGACATGGAGAGAGAAGCAATGTCAAGGGCATGTCATCGCATTGTCTCAGTGCATGCGTGGACGCCCCTTCCCAATGCTATTATGTTGGGAAGCTTTTCAAAACCAGGACAAAGTGCTGGGTTTTGAAAAGCTGTCCAGAGAAATCCGGACATCTGGTATCCCTAGCTAAGGCTTTTTACAGCTGCATTGTGATGTCATAGAACTTTATGGTTAAAGAAACATTGTATCGCCAAAAGGCATTCACTCTATAAAGCCTCACTCTGAGGTAAATTAAGGCAGGGTCCTAATAAATACGGAGAAAAGAGCTCAGTGTTCCCTAAGAATAAACTTGGGAAACTACTATGACAAATCCTAAGTTGTCATAGAGAGCACATCCTCGGTCATAGAAAAACTACGTAAAAGTACAATAAATATTAATTATGTTTTGGCACAAAAATGCTAATAGCAAAAGAAGAAGCCCCGCACTTATCTTAATATTCTCCTCAGATGAGGGAAAGATCACCGCTGCTCGATTCCCACAGTGCAAAGGCTCAATGCGATATCCATCTTATGACTGTCATCTCATAACTCCCGATTCTAGAAGATTTTTGAAGCGATAGCTCGTTATTCAGATCGGGAGTTATGAGATGACAGTCATGTGCTCTCTATGACAACTTAGTATTTGTCATAGTAGTTTCCCAAGTTTATTCTTAGGGAAGACTGAGCTCTTTTCTCCGTATTAGAACCCTGCCTTAATTTACCTCAGAGTGAGGCTTTATAAAGTGAATGCCTTTTGGTGATATTTTGTTTGTTTTGGTATTCTGCTTGTACTACTAATTTTTATAGAAATATTGTAACATGAGGGCAGATAAAGGCCAAATGGCTCATCCAGAGCATCCACTATCTCCTCCTCCCCCTATTGGATAAGGCTCTTTACACCTGCATTGTGAGGTCATAGAAACATAGAAACATGATGACAGATAAAGGCCAAATGGCTCATCCAGAGCATCCACTATCTCCTCCTCTCCCTATTTGATAAGGCTCTTAACATTTGCATCTCCTCTTCCTATTGGCTAAGGCTCTTTACACCTGTATTGTGAGGTCATAGAACTTTAGTAACATAGAAACATGATGGCAGATAAAGGCCAAATGGCCCATCCTGTCTGCCCATCTGCAACAACCACTATCTCCTCCTCTCTCTAAGAGATCCCACATGCCTATCCCAGGCTTTCTTGAATTCAGACACAGTCTCTGTCTCCACCACCTCTTCCGGGAGACTATTCCACGCATCTACCACCCTTTTGATAGGGTGCCCAAGGAGGCAATAGAAAGCATCTAGCAATCATGTCAACCACCAAAACAAGGCGAAATATAACAAGAAAAATAAGCAAAACTGTACAGAACCCCAGATGTGGAAAAAAAATTATATTATTTTTTTCCTTTTAGTATGTGTGTGTGTGTGCATACAATATATTTGTCTTGTGCCACTCCCAGTAACCACTCACCCATGAATCCTGTAACTATGACAAGACACATACTATATGACAAATGTAATGGTCTGGAGTATCGCTTGTTGGTTAACCTCCAATAACCAATTGCATTCTTACAATAGGAGAAGTGGATCTAAATGTGAAACTGTGTTAATTTCTCTTTTCTAGAAATCAGGTAGCATAACTATTCAATTGCATACTTACCTTGTCAATCAGGTTGATAAAAGGCGCAAGGTGCTATCTGTCTCTAATTCGTAATGCAAAGAAGGGAAAGATGCTTCCCCCTCTCCCCTACAAGTTATGAGTTATGGGCATTAAATGGTTTGGTGTAATATATCCTGAAGTCAGGATGTGGCACAAGCAAAATCATAATAAAGTCGTCTTTGTAAGCCAGCCAACCCTCAACTTAGCACAGATCTGAGCCAAAAGGACGCCTATAGAACTGAAAGTCCCCTTGTTCCCCACTTCCTCCGGTGTTAAAAAAATGTCCAGCATGCACCTCTTTTCCTCAAAGATGCTGGAAATATATTCCATCTGAGTTCCAGACACATTTACTGAATGTGCCTAAAGAAATGCAAACACATATACTGGACACCGAGTAGTAAACATTAAAAAAGGTTGAATGTACACAGATTTGAAACGTCTCTATTCACATATTTACATATATGTATACGTTCTTCTTAAAAATCTGTCTAATACAGAAACCGTCACAGAAGAATATAAGACTGGCCATATCCTGTTTTCAACAGTGGCCAACCTAAGTCCCAAGTACCTGGCAGATACCCAAAGAACAGAAACATTCCAGAGCTGAGCTGGTGATGTCATAATGCCTCATTCCACCAATGCCTAAGAGCCAACCTCATCAGTGATGTCACAATAGCTTGATTGTTGTATACCTGGCTTACATAATAACATGAAGAGTTGCCATAATAAGACAGACCGAAGGTCCATCAGGCTTAGTATCCTGTTTCCAACAGTGGCCAACCAAGGTCCCAGATACCTGGCAGAAACCCAAAGAATAGCAACATTCCAGAGCAGAGATTGTGATGTCATAATGCCTCATTCCACCACTGCTTAAGAGCCAACCTCATTGGCGATGTCACAATGATGTGATTGTTCTATACTTGGTTCACATAAGAACATAAGAGCTGTCATACTGGGACAGACCAAAGGTCCATCAAGCCCAGGATCCTGTTTCTAACAGTGGCCAACCCAGGTCCCATGTACCTAGCTAGATCCCAAGGAGTAAAACAGATTCATTTGGAATAACATCAGAAATGTTATAATCAAATATGAAAATTCAGCGCCTGCATAATTCATTTAAAAAACCCACATGAGGTGGAAGAGGATCTCTTTTTCCTTAAAGGACCCACGGCAACAAGAGGGCATCCATTGAAAAATCAGGGAAATTTCATGGCGACACCAGAAAATATTTTTTCACTGAAAGGGTGGTTGACCTCTGGAATAATCTTCCACAACAGGTAATTGAGGCCAGCAGCGTGCCAGATTTTAAGAAAAGATGGGATTGGCATGTGGGATCTCTTCATGGAGGTAGTTAGGGGGTGGGCCATTAGTGTAGGCAGACTAGATGGGCCGTGGCCCTTTTTTGCCGTCATTTTCTATGTTTCTATGAATAACTGGCTTCAGCGGTAACGCTGCACTCGCAGGGAAGTTGAAAAGAATTTCATGAGCCACACTTACACTCCCCCAGCTCCTGATTGGATAAGACCCGACTTAGTGCAGGAAGAGGCGGTCGGAGCATACAGCGAGTGATTTCCTGCACTCGCTGGCGCTCTGGCTGCTCTCTCCTGCCTCTCCCGCTGCCCTCTCCTTGTCGGTGGTTAGCGGTCAGAAAATACCGCGAATGACCGGGACCGCGAACCGCCGACCGCAAACCACCGGGGGAACACTGTATTCTGAAAATACATGTAGGCTCTCAGTCAACTCTAGCTCCCCAGTCCAGCGTTTTCCTGCTGACCACGTAAACAGTAATGGTCATAAGTACTTTCCAAACTCTATAACTACATGTGATAAGTGAATTATAATCTCATAGCAATTCTTTTGGGGGTAACACAGTAACACAGGTAGAAAATGACCCTCAACAAGATGGCCAGAGTCGTGCTCATCACGCTGTGCAGGCCCCAGTCACCCATGTTTAAATGCTGGTTGTGAAGTCACCACCATGCCAAACATGATGAGGGTGATATGTGGTTATAAACAAGACTGCAAATATTGTTGACAGCATTCAACTTAACAGGCAAGATGCCTTCACCTCCCCGCTAAGCTGCCCAGCACTCGCCATTCACAATATGTGACAACAAAATGATCTAATACGCTGATGGTGTCAAGATTTCACCAGTCTCTTGCCACTTGCGGGACACAGACCACATAGAAGTCTTCCAGCAACGACCTCAGTTCCCTGATGCTAGATATGTCTAATCTTCTTTCAGTGTACCCTATTCACTCTCTAGTTGAAGATTTCAGAAATGGGAGTTTGGAGGAGGAAGAAGGAGGTGTAGGGGTATTTTGAGGGGGTTTATAGTTGGTATAAAGATGGGCAATGGGGTCTTTCATTGAAAGTTGTTTGTATAAGGACAACTAGGTACGATGAGTACTGAAAAGTTCTTAGCTCAACCAACAAGAGAATGACGTGGATATGGTTCAATCAATGATCTGAAACAATTTCAAAACAGAGAATTTCATTTCTGCAAATTGGCACTTTAACAAAATAAGATAACATTCTTTTCAGCTCCAGTGGCAAAATAACGCTCAGAATTTAGGAAGTTGGTTGGTTGGGCTGAGAACTTTTCAAGACCCCCTTGTATGTAATAAAAGTGAGCCGAGTATAGGAATTGAAACCATTGTGACATCACTGATGAGGTTGGTTCTTATTGGTAGAATGAGGCATTATGACATCACAGTCTCAGCTCTGGTTATCAGACACTAAAATTCTTCCCACGGGGTGCTGAAAAGTTCTCAGTCCAACCAAGAAGAGAATGACGTGGATATGAATTCAATCAATGGCCTGAAACAATGTCAAAAACGTAGAATTTTGTTTCTGTAAGATGACACTCTTTTCAGCTCCAGTGGCAAAATAACGCTCAGAATTTAAGAAGTTGGTTGGTTGCGCTGATGACTTTTCCGCATCCCCTTGTATGCTTTAGGGCTGCTGTTTAATAAAATGTCAATGAAAATATAGCAATTCTATGAATATTGTTATTTAATGGGATGATTTGCTATTCAATGATTTATACTCCTGAAGTTCTCATTTATAGGACTGAGCATCACTAGGGCTTGTCATGGTTTCTACTATCCACTGGGAGGAGTTCACAGATCTATAAAGTCTTGTGATTTCTTGCAATTCTATGAATATTGTTATTTAATGGGATGATTTGCTATTCAATGATTTATACTCCAGAAGTTCTCATTTATAGGATTGAGCATCACTAGGGCTTGTCATGGTTTCTACTATCCACTGGGAGGAGTTCACAGATCTATAAAGTCTTGTGATTTCTTGCAATTCTATGAATATTGTTATTTAATGGGATGATTTGCTATTCAATGATTTATACTCCTGAAGTTCTCATTTATAGGACTGAGCATCACTAGGGCTTGTCATGGTTTCTACTATCCACTGGGAGGAGTTCACAGATCTATAAAGTCTTGTGATTTCTTGCAATTCTATGAATATTGTTATTTAATGGGATGATTTGCTATTCAATGATTTATACTCCAGAAGTTCTCATTTATAGGATTGAGCATCACTAGGGCTTGTCATGGTTTCTACTATCCACTGGGAGGAGTTCACAGATCTATAAAGTCTTGTGATTTCTTGCAATTCTATGAATATTGTTATTTAATGGGATGATTTGCTATTCAATGATTTATACTCCTGAAGTTCTCATTTATAGGACTGAGCATCACTAGGGCTTGTCATGGTTTCTACTATCCACTGGGAGGAGTTCACAGATCTATAAAGTCTTGTGATTTCTTGCAATTCTATGAATATTGTTATTTAATGGGATGATTTGCTATTCAATGATTTATACTCCAGAAGTTCTCATTTATAGGATTGAGCATCACTAGGGCTTGTCATGGTTTCTACTATCCACTGGGAGGAGTTCACAGATCTATAAAGTCTTGTGATTTCTTGCAATTCTATGAATATTGTTATTTAATGGGATGATTTGCTATTCAATGATTTATACTCCTGAAGTTCTCATTTATAGGACTGAGCATCACTAGGGCTTGTCATGGTTTCTACTATCCACTGGGAGGAGTTCACAGATCTATAAAGTCTTGTGATTTCTTGCCAACCCTGGTTTTAAACAGAGCACTGGTCAAGATACTATTTATTAAAGCTTTAGGGCATGGAGGGGGCAGCGCCTGCTTTACGGTCCACATGTGAAAACTGAAAACAGCAGCAGTTTGTTATTTAAAAAAAATGAGTGACCGAGGGTGACGGAAAGGCCTCTCATTGCTTTTTTGCAGGATTTATTAGAAACAAGGTGAAAATTGCTTGCATGGACCCTCCTGATAAATGATTTTGATTACTGCAATATTACTCTCTTAGGCCTTCTGGATAAACATTTATGAAGACTGAAAATTTTTGTAAAATACAGCAGCTAAGTTGATTATGGGAGGGACTGGGCCGGCATTGAATATCCAGGTCTAGCACCAATTTCTTTATTTATTCCATTTTCTATACTGTTCTCCCAGGAGAGCTCAGAACGGTTTACAGGTACTCAATCATTTTTCCCTGTCTGTCCCGGCGGGCTCACATTCTACCTAATGCACCTGGGGCAATGGGGGGATTAAGTGACTTGCCCAGGGTCACAAGGAACAGTGTGGGTTTGAACTCACAACCCCAGGGTGCTGAGGCTGTAGCTTTAACCACTGTGCCACACAAAGAACGGAAGCGTGATAACAAGTTGAAAATGCGAGATCGTTATTAGTTGACCCGACACGGCCGTGTTTCAGCAAAGTGCCCACTTCAGGGGTTGTTGGCCGATTGAAAACAAATAACAGCATTCCCACACTAAAACTTATTGATAAGCCTTCCAAAGAACTGCTCCCATAGAGAGACACATTTTTATTAGGTATTTATATACTGCCTATCAAGGTTATCTAAGCTGTTTACCATCAGGTACTCAAGCATTTTCCCTATCTGTCCTTGTGGGCTCATAATCTATCGAACATACCTGGGGCAATGGAGGATGGAGTGACTTGCCCGTGGACACATGGAGCAGCGCGGGTTTGAACCCGCAACCCCAGGATGCTGAAGCGGTAGCTTTAACTACTGCGCCACACACCCCTCCCCCCCAGCAGAAAGCCGAGCGCTGCCAGCTGAATGTTCAGCACATTTATGCGTTCCCGTTGCCCAAATTCTGGTGGCCTACTTGTAGAATTACCCGCACTCATTAAGACGGCTTCAAATAATTCAAAATAGGGCAATAAAAATCATTACAAAATCAAGATCGCGTTACACCTCTCTTGAAGAATGCACACTGGCTCCCAATCTCCTATAGGATTCCGTATAAAATAGCTTTAACAACCTTTACAACTTGACGGTCAAAAGCACCTGTATTTCTCGATAACCCTACCCTTTACACCCCCCTCTAGGACATTAAGATCAAACGAACACCATCTATCCATCCCTTCCTTCAAAGTTCATAATAAGCGGCGCGCTGACATCTTCTCGATTACAGCCCCCAACTCTGGAACTACTTACCGGCCTATCTAAGGGCGGAAACAGTACTAGGCAGAGGCAGCATTTGACTGAGGTAAGCCAAACCTTATTTGTAATGTTCTCTCATCTGCCGACCTCTCCAGGAAATCCAGGCCAGCTTGACACACCAGGTTGTCTGTTATAGGGGAACACAGATAATGCACCAGTGCTCCCTCTAAGGACTGGCTGAGTGTGTGCAAAAGTTTTTCCCATGTGAGCCACAAGTTGTAAAAAAAAAAAAAAAAGTTTTTCGTGTGAGCACCAAATTCTAAAAACCAACAATTTTCCAGATTTGCAAGTATTTTCTTGAGCGACGCTCCTCGGACGATTGCTCACATGCTCCGCCTGCAGGGATCTTAAAGTCCCTCCTTGAGGGCCGCAATCCAGTCGAGTTTTCTTGATTTCCCCAATGAATATGCATTGAAAGCAGTTCGTGCACATAGATCTCATGCATATTCATTAGGGAAATCCTGAAAACCCGACTGGATTGTGGCCCTCAAGGAGGGACTTTGAGATCCCTGCGCTTTGTGGGAACATAGGGCGTGAGCACGAGAGGGACGTGAGCAGGTCATGGGTGTTCTGAGAATTTGCGCACACTGCCACAGAATACGCCTGATCCATGCCTAATTTAGGTGTAAGGTTTCACACGAGGGTTCAGTTGGTGTAAATCCTCATGCTTAAAAGTTAGGCAGGAATCCCGATGCTAAGCACCCGATTCAGAGCACCATTTATAGAATCGCGCTGAGTATTCATTGTTTTCACGCCAATTTTTTGATGCCATTCAGAGAATATGGGCCAAAGTGGCTTCCACTAGTGTTCTATAAGGAAATACGGGCACCATTTTTCTGTGCAGAGCAGGCTTCACATAGACGTAGTAAGAGGGGGTGTTCCTCCCCGGGCGCCATGTTGTTGGGGCCATCAGCATACTTCCTCCTCAACATCCCCTGCCTCTTCCCAGTCCTCCCCTCGCCATGGGCGCGTCGCTTTCCCTTCCTCGTCCCCTCTAGCTCAGGGGTGTCAAAGTCCCTCCTCGAGGACCGCAATCCAGTCAGGTTTTCAGGATTTCCCCAATGAATATGCATGAGATCTATGTGCATGCACTGCTATCATTGTAAACTAATAGAGCTCATGCATATTCATTGGGGAAATCCTGAAAACCCAACTGGATTGCGGCCCTCGAGGAGGGACTTTGACACCCCTGCTCTAGTTGTTCACCGCCAATGTGCTCCTCGCAGCCACATCATCTCTCCCTCTGACATCACTTCCGGGTGCCGTCCATAGGAAGTGATATCAGAAGGAGAGCCAACGGGGTCGCGAGGAGCACGTTAAAGTTCTTGTTGCTCGCGGTGGTGATCAACGAGAGGTACGGGAGAAGGGAAGGGGATCAGGGAAGGAGCGGGGGTCAGAGACGAGGGCAGAGGAGGGGCGCCACCATCCCTGGCACCTCTCACCCTCGCTACGCCACTGCATAAATCTAGGTACACTTTATAGAATTACCTTCCATGTGTTGATAAGTCACTGCTGTATAATAAAGTTGTGGGAGGAGGAGGGGAGCATTCCAGATGCTCAGGATTTGCCTTAGCAAAATTTGTGTTTTTGCACTGCCAATGGGGCATGAAAATGTGTCTTTTTTTTTTTTTTTTTTGCTTTCAAGTTCCTGATACTGTAAACAAACAACATAAAATCATTTCTACTTCTTCCATGCCAATCCAAACAAGCTAAGCTCTTGCAGATACTTCAACAGTTTTTCTCTGCTGCTGCTGCTCTACAGAAACATTTCCAGCCCTATAGCAAGGCTTGTATGGCCTCTTCTTCAGATGTTTTAATGCATTAATGAGATCCGCTTGACTGTGTTACACGTCTGAAGTAATCTGGCCTTTCGACGTCACTGTGGAGAATATACCAAGTCTATCAGAGAAAGGGGACCGAACCATTTTGTTGCCCTCCTGGAAGTGCTCTATTAGAACATACTGTAAGCGTTGCCATGCTGGGAGAAACCAAAAGCCCGTCAAGCCCTGTATCCTGTTGCCAACAGTGGCAAACCCAGGTCACAAACACCTGGTAATATACCAAAAGTGTACAACGGATTTTATGCAGCTTATCCTACAAACAAGCAGTGGATTTTCCCAAGTCTTTCTTCTTCACGGCTAATGGACTTAAGGGAAATTATCCAGACTTTTGTAAACCCTGCTAAGCTAACTGCTTTTAGCACATTCTATGGCAACAAATTCCAGAGTTTAATTACACACAGAGTGAAAGACTATTTTCTCCAGTTTATTTTAAATTTACTACTCAGTAGCTTCATCGAATGCCCCTTATTTCCAGTATTTTTGTAAAGAGTAAGCAAGTGATGCACGTATACCCATTCCACTCCACTCAGTGTTTTTTAGATTTCTATCATATCTCCCCTTAGCTGTCTCTTACCCAAGCTGAAAAGCCTTAACATCTTTAGCCTTTCCTCACAGGGAAGTTGTCCCACTCCTTTTTAACTTTTTTTTTTTTTTGGCGCTTCTCCGTACCTTTTTGTAATTCAATACAGAGTTCATTTTCCGCCAAAAAAAATCCAAAACATGGTATAAACTGGTGATTTTTCCTTCTAATTCACTATTTTCAAAACCTATTTTAATCTAGACAGATATCTATACTGTTTATCTGCAGTTTATCTAAATCTCAAGGGGGCATAGACAGAGGCATGTTGTGGGCGGGACTAGAGCAGGCTTATCACTTGGACGTTTTTCTGTCATAATGGAACATTTAATAACAACTGACCAGATAACCACTGGAAGGATGTAAGCATGAACCCCACACACTCCTCCAGTGGTCAGTAAACCCCTCCCACCCCCCACCCAGTCCTATTAGAGCAACAATCAGGTCCCTGGAGTAGCCTGGTGGGTGGTGTAGTGAACCACAGAGATGGGAAGTCAGGCCCATATTCCACTCTAACCAAGCGCTGCCGGATTTCCTCTTTGAAAAAAAGAGGACACCTGTCTCATTTCGCCTCTGGCTCCGCCCCCATTCCTCCCCCCCCCTAGCCCCACCCCCACAAACCTCCCCGAGCTCGAAGGCCGCATTTGGAAGCTTTCGCACATGCGCGGACGTCGCCGCAATGACATCGTTTTGCCGTTTTGAAAATAGGCATGTTTGGTCCTGGATTTTTGGCCGTGTTCCACAAAACATCGGAACTCAGCCCCTCAAAATCTTTTTTAAGATGTGGTGACCAGAATTGCACACAGTACTCGAGGTGTGGTCGCACCATGGAGTGATGCAAAAGCATTCTTATATTTTCATTTGTCTTTTCCATCCCTTTCCTAATAATTCCTAACGTTCTTTTTTCCTTTCTTAGCCACTGCTGTACGCTGAACAGAGGGTTTCAACGTATCATCTACAATGACACGGAAATTTAATCCTGGGGGGGTGATTCCTAGTGTCGAAACTTGGGTCATGTAGCTATAGTTTGGATTCCTCATTCTCACGTGCGTCGCTTTGTACTTGCGCATATTAAGGGCTCCTTTTATCAAGCTGCGCTAGCGGGATTAACGCGCGCAACATTTCATCGCCCGTTAACCCCCGCGCTGGATGAAAACTACCGCCTGCTCAAGAGGAGGTGGTAGCGGCTAGCGCGGCAGGTGGTTTAGTGCGTGGTATTACGCGCATTAACCGCTAGCGCGGCTTGATAAAAGGAACCCTAAATGTCATCTGCCATTTTGATGAAAGTCTCCCAGTCCTGTAAGTTCCTCTTTGCAATTTTTTTACAATTCTCTTGAGATTTAACAACTTTGAATAACTTTCTGTCCTTGGTAAATTTAGGGCTCCTTTTATCAAGCCGCGCTATCGGTCCAACGCGCGTAATACCGTGCGCTAAACCGCCGGCCGCGCTAACCGCTAACACCTCCCTTGAGCAGGCGGTAGTTTTTAGGCCAGCGCGGGGGTTAACGCGTGATGACAGGGGATGTGAGGGGAACCCCCCTACTTTACTGCATACTGTTTGTGCTGCCGTTGGGGGGGGGTGCAACCCCCCACATTATAAAGAAAACAAAACTTTTCCCGAAAAAAATCAGAAAAAGTTCCATTTTCTCTATAATGGAGGGTTCCAACCCCCCAAGCCCCCTCCCAACAGCAGCGCGAACACAATCCCCCCAAACACCCCCCATCGGAGCTCTTTAAAACTAAATTTTCCCGCGGCGTGCTGGTGTCTTGCGCTGAATTGTCTGCCCTACAATGTCAGCGCACTGATGTCTCGCGCGCGACTGACTATGAACCCTAGAAAAAGACCAAAAACACAGCAGCAAGAGTTATCCTTTGCAAAACCACATGAGAGAGCAAGTCACTATTTAAGAACATAAGAAGTTGCCTCCACTGGGTCAGACCATGACCTGTGAAGTGGTTCCTGACTATTTCTATAACCTTCCTCTACTTCTATCTGTACCCCTCAATCCCCTTATCCTTTAGGAACCTATCTAGACCCTCCTTGAACCCCTGTAGTGTGCTCTGGCCTATCACAACCTCCGGAAGCGCGTTCCATGTGTCCATCACCCTCTGAGTAAAAAAGAACTTCCTAGCGTTTGTTCTAAACCTGACCCTTTCAACTTCTCCGAGTGCCCCCTTGTACTTGTGGTTCCCCACAGTCTGAAGAATCTGTCCCTGTCTACCTTCTCTATGCCTTTCAGGATTTTGAAGGTTTCTATCATGTCTCCTCTAAGTCTCCGCTTTTCCAGGGAGAATAGCCCCAGCATTTCCAACCTGTCATAGAAACATAGAAAAATGACGGCAGATAAGGGCCATAGCCCATCAAGTCTGCCCACTTCACAGGCCCACCCCCCTGAGTCTGCTCTCCTGGAGATCCCTCTCCTAATGACCCATCCTTAACTCCACCCTCTTAAGGATCCCACATGGGCATCCCTTTTACCCTTAAAATCTGGCACGCTGTTGGCCTCGATTACCTGTATTGGAAGCTTGTTCCAATGATCAACCACTCTTTCGGTGAAGAATACTTTCTGGTGTCCCCATGAAATTTCCCGCCCCTGAGTTTAAGTGGATGCCCTCTTGTGACTGAGGGTCCCTGGAGAAGGAAAATATCTTCTTCCACCTCGATACGTCCGGAGATGTATTTAAATGTCTCAATCATGTCTCCCCTCTCCCTACGTTCCTCGAGAGAGTAGAGCCGCAGCTTGTTCAGCCTCTCTTCATATGAGAGATCCTTGAGCCCCGAGACCATCCTGGTGGCCATCCGCTGAACTGACTCTGCTCTTAGCACATCTTTACGGTAATGTGGCCTCCAGAATTGCACACAGTATTCCAGATGTGGTCTCACCATGGTTCTGTATAGCGGAATGATGACCTCAGGCTTCCGGCTGACGAAACTTCTGCGGATACAATCTAACATTTGTCTTGCCTTAGATGAAGCCTTCTCCACTTGATTGGCAGCTTTCATATCTGCACTGATGATCACTCCCAAATCTCGTTCTGTTACAGTCCTAGCTAAGGTTTCACCATTTAAGGTGTAAGTTCTGCACGGATTCCTTCTGCCGAGGTGCATGACCTTGCTGCCAGGTAGATGACCAACGTTCCAACAAAAAAAGGTCATGCGTCATACTATCGTGTAAATCAGAGCCGCTCACTATGTTACATAGTTTGGCGTCGTCAGCAAATAGTGTTATTTTACCTTGAAGCCCCTGAGTCAGGTCCCCTATGAATAAGTTGAAAAGGAGCGGGCCCAAGACTGAGCCCTGTGATACTCCACTTGTCACTTCTGACGTTTTAGAGAGGGTACCGTTAACCACCACCCTCTGAAGTCTACCACTTAGCCAATCCTTGACCCATGCAGTTAGCGTTTCTCCCAACCCCATCGATTTCATCTTGCTCAACAGCCTACGGTGAGGGATGCTATCGAAGGCTTTACTGAAGTCTAGGTACACTACGTCTAGGGATTCTCCCAAGTCCAGCTTTCTTGTTACCCAGTCAAAGAAGCTAATGAGATTGGATTGACAGGACCTTCCCTTGGTGAATCCATGTTGACTGGGATCCCGTAGATTCTCCTCATTCAGGAACGTGTCTATTTTACGTTTGATCAGTGTTTCCATGAATTTACACACTATTGATGTTAGACTCACCGGTCTGTAATTCGCTGCCTCCGCTCTGCAACCTTTTTTGTGCAGTTTAACAACGTTAGCCGTTTTCCAGTCCATGGGCACTCTCCCCGTACTGAGTGAGAGATTGAAGAGTATGGATAGTGGTTCCGCCAGGACATCACAAAACTCCATGAGTACTCTGGGGTGTAGATTGTCCGGACCCATGGCTTTATTCACCTTGAGTGTTGTAAGTTCGCAGTAGACGTCTCCGGGTGTAAACTTGAAATTCCAAAACGGGTCTTTCGTTCTTTGCTTCGTCTGTAAGTGTGGACCGTGCCGGTATAGAAGCTTCCAATAAACAATAATCCACCAGGAGCTGCCACTCACGCCGGTACATGCCGGTACATGTATGTTATACGCATGTGCCGGCGTGAGTGGCAGCTCCTGGTGGATTATTGTTTATTGGAAGCTTCTACACCGCTACTAATGACTGGGGAGTCAATTCAGATCGGTTTGCGTGAACTTCGCTTGCTTGCGATTCCAACTGGCTCTTTTTGCATCTGGGACCCATGATGAAGGTGTTTTTCGAAACACGGACCATGTCGGGTCCATTTGTTTTTATGTAATGTTTTTAACCGCGTTTTACCTATTGTTATAATAAACTTTGCCTGCATCATTGCACGCTCGTCTGCAGTTTTTTCTTGTTTTGGTTCATCTTCATTTTCCTGACTGCAGACCTTGTTGGTTCTTCCTTTTTGTTTTCTTCACATCAGATTTTGTATCATGCTTCTCCGGTTATTATACAAGAAATTTTTGAAATTTTTCAGCCTAGAAGGTGTCTGAGATGGGGAAAATAGTATGAGACTGAGCTTAGAGGGTAAGATGTCAGTCTCTCATGTTAGGATTGGTGCAGCGATGCTGCCTTTGGCAGGTGCTAAGCTTTCGAATGCGTTGCCTGAAATTTTGCGTTACTGTGATGGGAGGATGAATTTTAAGAAAATGCTGAAAAATCAATTGTTTCTTAGCGCTTTCTTGTGTTCGTTTTTTTTTTTTTTTTAATGAGAGCTGTTCTGCAATTGTGTCTGTATATGAACAACAACCTTGGAATTCCTGCTAACAGATTATTCAACATGGATGAGTTAAGCTAATTACTTATGGGCTCCACAATCTTATACAGAGAGGAAAATATAATGATTCTAAAGATAAGCGTCCACAAACAGCTTAGATTTTAACAGTTTCTTAAAATTGTTACGATCAATATACCTGTTACAAAGGTGTGTTAGGGCCTTAACGTGCAGAATAGCGCACGCTAAAATGCCATGCTCTCTAGCCGCTACCACCTCCTCTTGAGCAGGCGGTAGTTTTTCGGGTAGCGCGCACTAATCCAGTGTGTGCATTAAAAATGCTAGCGCACCTTTGTAAAAGGAGCCCATAGTCTCAGGTGACTAGACAGCTTGTCCCAAAGAGACGTTCCAACAATAGAGAACGTTTTTTTAAATTTTGTAGCCCACATATCTCACGCTCTCAGCTGTTTTTGCTACTAATCTCATGCCACCCTCTGATCTCAAGATCTCTGCGCTGGCGATGATTTTAAAGAAGTAAGGGGGGAGGGGAAGGAAGGGTGAAAGCTTGATGTGAGGAGGTGGGGAGATGCTGGTGCTCCCACCAAGATGTCACCCCTTCTCCTATACCACTGTGAAAGACCTCCTTCCAAATACACACTAAGCCAAGCACCTATTTACAGATATCAGTTAGGCGCCATGTTAGCACTTATGTGGGTAAAAATAACGGGTCACGGGATTTAATATAGCACCTTTCTGTGGGTACAAGCAAAGCGGTTTACATATACTGTGTGCAGGTACCTTCTCTGTCCCTGTTGGACTCACAATAAGTTCTGTGACTGGGGCAATGAAGGATTAAGTGACTTGCCCAGGGTCACAAAGAGCTACAGTGGGAATCGAGCCCAATTTCCCAGGTTCTCAAGCCATTAGGCTACTCCTCCATAGCTATCCACAAGGGTAGGGTAACCATATGGCTCCAGAATAAGGAGAACGGATTGAGACATCTAAGTTTTACTTCCTTTGAAAGCAATGGAAGTGAGGAGGATGGACTGAGACTTAGAAACATGATGGTAGATAAAGGCCAAATAGTCCATCCAGTTTGCCCATCCACAGTAACCATTATCTCCTCCTCTCCCTATTGGCTAAGGTTCTTAACATTTGCATCTCCTCTTTCTATAGGCTAAGGTTCTGTGCATCTGCATTGTGAGGTCATAGAGCTCTATGATTATAGAAATATAGAAACATGATGGCAGATAAAGGCCAAATGGCTCATCCAGAGCATCCACTATCTCCTCCTCTCCCTATTGGCTAAGGCTCTTAACATTTGCATCTCCTCTTTCTATAGGCTAAGGCTCTGTGCACCTGCATTGTGAGGTCATAGAGCTCTATGATTATAGAAATATAGAAACATGATGGCAGATAAAGGCCAAATGGCTCATCCAGAGCATCCACTATCTCCTCCTCTCCCTATTGACTAAGGCTCTTAACATTTGCATCTCTTCTTCCTATTGGCTAAGGCTTTGTGCACCTGCATTGTGAGGTCATAGAGCTGCCCATCTGTATTATCTCTTCCTCTCTCTAAGAGATCCCACGTGCCTATCCCACACGTTCTTGAATTCAGACACAGTCTCTGTCTCCACCACCTCTACCGGGAGACTGTTCCACGCATCTACCGCCCTTTCTGTAAAAAAGTATTTCCTTAGATTACTCCGGAGCCTCTCACCTCTTAACTTCATCCTATGCCCTCTCATTGCAGAGTTTCCTTTCAAATGAAAGAGACTCGACTCATGCGTATTTACATCACGTAGGCATTTAAACGTCTCTATCATATCTCCCCCCCCCCCCCCGCCTTTCCTCCAAAGTATACAGATCGAGATCTTTAAGTCTGTTCCCATCCGCCTTATGATAAAGACCACATACCATTTTAGTAGTCTTTCTCTGGATCGACTCAATCCTTTTATATCTTTTACTAGCTGATGCCCCGGCGTTGCACGGGTATTTAATTATAGCAATAACACTGTAAATGGATTCAAATAAAGATACTTTATAGTGGTGAATGAAATTATTTTTTTACAGCTTAATAAAAAGTACAATATTCAAATTATAATGTGAAATATTTGACAAAATGAATACAATACAACTAACGCAAAACGTGATTATAAACAACATTTTTAGTTTCACTTCCAGGGCAAGAACATATAAATTGTTGGGTGAACCCACCCTTGAGCAAGCAACATAGAGTTGTGAGCCGAGAGACCCCCAGAACATATCACCCCAGGTAGTGAGAGATCTGCATACCAAATTTCGTTCAAATCGGTCAAGCCGTTTTTGAATTACTGTGAGAATGGCAGCTTTTTACATTTTTTCCATTGACATGAATGGGTGATATCTGATTTTCTGTTTGTAGCTCCGCCCACATGTGCAGGTGGGCCGCGAGACCCCCAGAACATATCAGCCCATGTAGTGAGGGATCTGCATACAAAGTTTCGTTCAAATCGGTCAAGCCGTTTTAGATTTTCTGTGAGAATGGCAGCTGTTTACATTTTTTCCATTGACATGAATGGGTGAAATCTGATATTCTGTTGGTAGCTCCGCCCACGTGTGCAGGTGGGCCGCGAGACCCCCAGAACATATCACCCCAGGTACATAAGAACATAAGAACATAAGCAATGCCTCTGCTGGGTCAGACCTGAGGTCCATCATGCCCAGCAGTCCGCTCACGCGGCGGCCCAACAGGTCCAGGACCTGTGCAGTAATCCTCTATTTATACCCCTCTATCCCCTTTTCCAGCAGGAAATTGTCCAATCCTTTCTTAAACCCCTGTACTGTACTCTGCCCTATTACTCCCTCTGGAAGCGCATTCCAGGTGTCCACCACTCGTTGGGTAAAGAAGAACTTCCTAGCATTCGTTTTAAATCTGTCCCCTTTCAACTTTTCCAAGTGTCCTCTTGTTCTTTTATTTTTTGAAAGTTTGAAGAATCTGTCCTTCTCTACTCTCTCTATGCCCTTCATGATCTTATAAGTCTCTATCATATCCCCTCTAAGTCTCCTCTTCTCCAGGGAAAAGAGACCCAGTTTCTCCAATCTCTCAGCGTATGAGAGGTTTTCCATCCCTTTTATCAAGCGTGTCGCTCTCCTCTGAACCCTCTCGAGTAACGCCATATCCTTCCTAAGGTACGGAGACCAATATTGGACGCAGTATTCCAGATGCGGGCGCACCATCGCCCGATACAATGGCAGGATAACTTCTTTTGTCCTTGTTGTAATACCCTTCTTGATTATGCCTAGCATTCTATTTGCTTTCTTAGCGGCTGTTGCGCACTGTGCCGTCGGCTTCATTGTCATGTCCACCATTACCCCCAAGTCCCTTTCTTGGTTGCTCTCATTCAATAATATCCCTCCCATCGTATAGTTGTACCTCGGGTTTCTGTTTCCAACATGCAATACTTTACATTTCTCAACGTTGAACTTCATCTGCCATCTCGCCGCCCATTCCCCCAATTTGTTCAAGTCCCTTTGCAATTCTTCGCATTCCTCTTTAGTCCCAGCTCCACTAAATAGTTTTGTATCGTCCGCAAATTTTATTATCTCACACTTCGTGCCTGTTTCTAGATCATTTATGAATATATTAAATAGCAGCGGCCCGAGCACTGAGCCCTGCGGAACACCACTCGTGACCCCCATCCAGTCCGAGTAGTGGCCCTTCACCCCTACCCTCTGTTTCCTACCCGCCAACCAGTTTCTGATCCATCTATGTACGTCTCCGTCCACTCCATGGTTCTTCAGTTTCCGGAGTAGACGTTCGTGAGGCACCTTGTCAAAGGCTTTTTGGAAATCAAGGTATATGATGACTATGGGGTCTCCTCTGTCCATCCGTTTGTTAATTCCTTCGAAGAAGTGCAATAAGTTCGTTAGGCACGATCTCCCCCTGCAGAAACCATGTTGGGTTGTTTTCAAAAGTTCGTTTCTTTCCAGATGTTCATCGATGTGTTCTTTAATCAGTGCTTCCGTCAGTTTCCCCGGAACCGAAGTCAAACTCACTGGTCTGTAGTTTCCCGGGTCACCTCTTGATCCCTTTTTAAAGATGGGCGTGACATTGGCTATCTTCCAATCCTCCGGGATCATGCCTGTTTTCAAGGATAGGTTGCAAATTTGCTGCAGTAGTTCCGCTATCTCCTCCTTTAATTCCTTCAGGACCCTGGGATGGATTCCGTCCGGACCCGGGGATTTGTCAGTTTTAAGTTTTTCTATCTGCCTGTGTACATCATCAAGGCTCACTTCCATGGATGTTAATTTTTCTGCTTGATTTCCATTGAATATTTGTTCAGGTTCCGGTATGTTGGTTGTGTCTTCGTTTGTAAATACAGACGAGAAGAACATGTTGAGTCTTTCTGCGACTTCTTTCTCCTCCTTCACCGCTCCCTTCCTGTCTCCTTCGTCCAGCGGTCCTACCTCCTCCCTAGCTGGCTGTTTCCCTTTAACATATCTGAAGAACGGTTTGAAATTTCGTGCCTCCCTGGCTAGCCTCTCTTCATACTCTCTTTTGGCTTTTCGAACCACACGGTGACATTCTTTTTGATACTTCCTGTGCTCCTTCTGGTTCCCTTCAGTTTTGTCCTTTTTCCATTCCCTGAATGAATTTTTCTTATTGCCTATCGCTTCCTTCACTATTTTAGTCATCCATACTGGGTCTTTTGTTCGACCCTTTTTGCACCCCTTTCTGAATCTGGGGATGTGCAGATTTTGTGCCTCGCTCACTGTGTCTTTGAAAAAAGACCAGGCATGTTCTACTGTTTGCCATTTTTTGGTAGTGAGGGATCTGCATACCAAGTTTCGTTCAAATCGGCCAAGCCGTTTTTTAATTACTGTGAGAATGGGAGCGTTTTACTTTTTTTCCATTGACATGAATGGGTGAAATCTGATGTTCTGTTTGTAGCTCCACCCACGTGTGCAGGTGGGCCGCGAGACCCCCAGAACATATCACCCCAGGTAGTTGGAATTACTGTGAGAATGGCAGCTTTTTACATTTTTTCCATTGACATGAATGGGTGAAATCTGATTTTCTGTTTGTAGCTCCGCCCACGTGTGCAGGTGGGCCGCGAGACCCCCAGAACATATCACCCCAGGTAGTGAGGGATCTGCATACCAAGTTTCGTTCAAATCGGTCCCACAGCTTTTTACATTTTTTCCATTGACTTGAATGGGTGAAATCTGATTTTCTGTTTGTAGCTCCGCCCACGTGTGCAGGTGGGCCGCGAGACCCCCAGAACATATCACCCCAGGTAGTGAGGGATCTGCTTGCAGCTCGTCCAACGTGTGCAGGTGGGCCGGAAGACCCCCAGAACATATCACCCCAGGTAGTGAGGGATCTGCATAGCAAGTTTCGTTCAAATCGGTCAAGCCGTTTTTGAATTAATGTGAGAATGGCATCTTTTTACATTTTTTCCATTGACATGAATGGGTGAAATCCGATTTTCTGCTTGTAGCTCGGCCAACGTGTGCAGGTGGGCCGCAAGACCCCCAGAATATATCACCCCAGGTAGTGAGGGATCTGCATACCAAGTTTCGTTCAAATCGGTCAAGCCGTTTTTGAATTACTGTGAGAATGGCATCTTTTTCATTTTTTCCATTGACATGAATGGGTGAAATGTGATTTTTGTTTGTAGCTCCGCCCACGTGTTCAGGTGGGCTGCGAGATCCCCAGAGCATATCACCCCAGGTAGTGAGGGATCTGCATACCATGTTTCGTTCAAATCGGTCAAGCCATTTTTGAATTACTATGAGAATGGCAGCTTTTTACATTTTTTCCATTGACATGAATGGGTGAAATCTGATTTTCTGTTTGTAGCTCCGCCCACGTGTGCAGGTGGGCCGCGAGACCCCCAGAACATAACAACCCAGGTAGTGAGGGATCTGCATACCAAGTTTCGTCCAAATTGGTCACAGTGAGAATGGCAGCTTTTTACATTTTTTCCATTGACATGAATGGGTGAAATCTGATGTTCTGTTTGTAGCTCCGCCCACGTGTGCAGGTGGGCCGCGAGACCCCCAGAACATATCACCCCAGGTAGTTGGAATTACTGTGAGAATGGCAGTTTTTTACATTTTTTCCATTGACATGAATGGGTGAAATCTGATTTTCTGTTTGTAGCTCCGCCCATGTGTGCAGGTGGGCCGCGAGACCCCCAGAACATATCACCCCAGGTAGTGAGGGATCAGCATACCAGGTTTAGTTCAAATCGGTCCCACAGCTTTTTACATTTTTCCCATTGACTTGAATGGGTGAAATCTGAAGTTCTGTTTGTAGCTCCGCCCACGTGTGCAGTTGGGCCGCGAGACCCCCAGAACATATCATCCCGGGTAGTGAGGGATCCGCATACCAAGTTTCGTTCAAATCGGGCAAGCCGATTTTTCGGAGGCAGTTTTTACATTTTTTCCATTGACATGAATGGGTGAAATCTGATTTTCTGTTTGTAGCTCCGCCCAGGTGTGCAGGTGTGCCGCGATACCCCCAGAACATATCACCCCAGGTAGTGAGGGATCTGCATACCAAGTTTCGTTCAAATCGGGCAAGCCGTTTTTGCGTTGGCAGCTGTTTTACATTTTTTCCATTGACATGAATGGGTGAAATCTGATTTTATGTTTGTAGCTCCGCCCACATGTGCAGGTGGGCCGTGAGACCCCCAGAACATATCACCCCAGGTAGTGAGGGATCCGCATACCAAGTTTCGTTCAAATTGGGCAAGCCGGTTTTGCGGAGGCAGTTTTTACATTTTTTCCATTGACATGAATGGGTGAAATATGATTTTCTGTTGGTAGCTCCGCCCACGGTGCAGGTGGGCCGTGAGACCCCCAGAACATATCACCCCAGGTAGTGAGGGATCCGCTTACCAAGTTTCGTTCAAATCGGGCAAGCCAGTTTTGCGGAGGCAGTTTTTACATTTTTTCCATTGACATGAATGGGTGAAATATGATTTTCTGTTTGTAGCTCCGCCCAGGTGTGCAGGTTGGCCGCGATACCCCCAGAACATATCACCCCAGGTAGTGAGGGATCGGCATACCAAGTTTCGTTCAAATCGGGCAAGCCGTTTTTGCGTTGGCAGCTCTTTACATTTTTTCCATTGACATGAATGGGTGAAATCCGATTATCTGTTTGTAGCTCCGCCCACGTGTGCAGGTGGGCTGCGAGACCCCCAGAACATATCATCCCGGGTAGTGAGGGATCTGCATACCAAGTTTCGTTCAAATCGGTCAAGCCGTTTTTGCGTGATCGCGGCACATACATACATACATCCGATTTTATATAAGTGGTGCCTCACACAACGAATTTAATTGGTTCCAGGAGCAAGTTTGTTATGCGAAAAGTTCGTTATGTGAAACGCGTTTTCCCATAACAATACATGTTAAAAAAAATAATTCGTTCTGTAGCATAAAATATGCTAAGATGACAAAAAAAGATAAATTTTTTGTTATTATTTTTATTTAGATACATCTAAAAACATAATTGTTTTTTAAAACAACACACATTTTTTAAATTTAAAGACAGACTAAGTAGAGTCTAATTTTACAGTGAGAGAGGGCAGTTAAGCGCAGTGCCATCAGTTATCCTGCCCCTCTCAGTGAATTGCCTGGGATGGAGGGAGGGAGAGAAGAAGGCAGATGATGGAAGTGGGAAGAACTTGTGCCGTCAGCATCAGGCACAAGCGGGAAAGCAGCAGCGGTGAGGGGCTAGAAGTTATCTTCCTTTCATTCATGTCCTTGCCACCCCCGTCCCTTGGTCGGTCCCATAATTTCACAATTTCCTGCATATCTCCTCCCTCCATTCTTGTAGCCCATAATCTCCTCTCCTGACATCTCCCTGTCCTTTTACTTCCACTATCTTCCTATCCCATCTCTATTCCCTTTTGTCCCTCTCCCCATGATCAATCATCTCACCACCTCTCTCTTCCCTCACCCTCTGGGTTCAAGATTGCTTCCACTCTTTTTCCTGTTGTTCTCTCTGCCTGTCACCCTATGATTTAGCATCCCTTCTGCCCTTGTCCAATATTTCCCCTTCTCTCCCTCCCTCTCATCCCCTGCTCCAACATACCGTATTTCGACTGCCCTTCCATCCCCAGGCCTGCCAACTTCCACTCATTTACTGCTTTCTCCCACCTCTGCCAAAGCCCGCCCCCCCACCCCCCCGCAGTGATCGGCAACACCAGGCACCCCCCCTCAATCGGTGAAACAGGGCCCCCCCTCGATTGGCGAAACAGGGCCGGCGACTGCTTTCTCCCGCTGCTGTTGAAGTCTGTAAACAATTTTAACACAAGCCACGGGGCTCTAACAGTGCGTATGCTGCCAACGGCTTCCTTCCTCCTTCCTCTTCCCTCATGATGTAACTTCCCATTTGGTTGATGGAGGAGGAGGAGGGTAGCCGGTAGCGTCACGCACACTGCGCGGAAGGATGCAGCTCGGGCGACTTCGTTGTGTGAAACGAAGTTCGTTGTGGGAAGCAAGACCTGAAGTTCGTTGTGCGCAGCGTTCGCTGTGCGAGGCGTCCGTTATGCGAGGCACCACTGTATATAGATGAAGGTGCGGCCTCCAGAATTGTACACAATATTCTAAATGAGGTCTCACCAGAGTCTTACACAGGGGCATCTGGTTTTTACGTCTATTGAAAGCAATGGAAGTAAAACCTGGAAGTCTCAATCTGTCCTCATTTTTCTGGAGCCATATGGTAACCCTACACAAGGGCTACCATTAAGACAATGGTCTCAAACTCAAACCCTTTGCAGGGCCACATTTGGGATTTGTAGGTACTTGGAGGGCCTCAGAAAAAATAGTTAATGACAATTTTGCATGAGGTAAAACTCTTTATATTTATAAATCTTTCCTTTTGGCTAAGTTTTAATAATAATATTGTAATTTATAGCTAAAGAGACATATGATCAATAAACGGTTTTATTTTACTTCTGTGATTATGATAAATATACCGAGGGCCTCAAAATAGTACCTGGCGGGCCGCATGTGGCCCCAGGGCCATGAGTTTGAGACCACTGCATTAAGATGTTATTTTATTGTTAATTTGTTATTTTTTAGCACAGGTCCTTTTTTATCCAATAAGACCTAAATGTTAATAACTGGAGTTAACTGTAACATAACAGTAGCCCTCCATCATAATTGTAAAGATATATGGGGACAGAATCAGCAAATATACCAGACAGTAGAAAAAGCATACCCTGACTGAAAATGGTAATAGGTCATTAAATGCAGCAGTTAGGGAAGTCGCTTTGGGCGTTCAGGGAATTACGATGTTGCCACAATCCTCCGTTCCGCTTAAAACATCTTTGTTGCTAGCTCCCAAACACAGAGAAATCAAAGCTAGAAAAATAAGCAGGCCGTCCTTTACGTTCTAAGAGAAGCTCACTCTTGAAATATCAATTCAGATTAAAATCCGTTCTCTGTATTTACAGTACATGAATGCTTGCCTTTCATTTCACAGTGGCTCAGCCCGCTGTTATTTGAGGGCATAAACAAGTTTAGGCTGCCAGCAGCTCTGAGATGATCCAGGCTCTAGTATGCCAGAACACATCAGCTTTGAGTACAGGCAGCCGGCTTGTTTCGTGTTTACTAAGGGATGGATATTGTAAAATTGCTTGGCTTCGTCGGGGGTGGAGAGAGGCTCGTGTACCTTTGCTTCCGTAACTTTTTTTTAAGACTCGATCTATTCTCCCAACGTTTTCTGTGGCAAATTTTGGTCCGGGCCTAGGAGGTGCCCAATTTTCAGACGACAGCCTTAAGGCCTTAAGGAGAACTAAACTAAACTAAACTAAACCTTAGGTTTGTATACCGCACCATCTCCGCAAGCGCAGAGCTCGGCACGGTTTACAGAGGTTGAGAGGAAAGGAACTACAAAGATGGATATAGGAGAAGGACTGAGAAGATAGAGAGGGACAGGGTACTAGAGAACGGGGGGTGATTAGATTTTTGAAAAGAGCCAAGTTTTCAAGTGTTTGCGGAAGGATTGGAAGGAGATAGAATTTCTGAGCGGGGATGAGAGGTTGTTCCAGAGTTCTGTGGTTCTAAAGGGGAGGGATGTTCCAAGTTTTCCTTTTATAGATGGGAAAGATAGTTTCAGTTTTTGGGAGGATCTAGAGGAGAGTGGGTTTGAGGAATTCCAAAAGAGTGGGATAACGGGAGGAAGGGTGCCATGTAGAATCTTGAAGGCTATGCAGGCACATTTATAGAGGACTCTGGAGTATACTGGGAGCCAGAGAAGCTTGGAGAGGAGTGGGGAGACCCAGATCCCGTTCACCTACCCCCCACTCAAAGGCACTAGACGCAAAATACTATATGACAACCTACTTGCTACACGGGCGGCAAAACTTGACCCCACCATCTCCAAGCTGCTGATCACAACTACTGACTATAAAGCGTTCCAAAAAGATATCAAAACCATACTATTCAAAAAACACCTCATTTCCTATCCCTACCGCACTTTCCTTACAATTCCTCCCTTTCAGGCAACATCTAATCAAGTCTCTATGACAATACGTCAATACATACCCGGAAACATTGCAACCACTAAATATCTCAAAACTTCCGATATCTCTACTTATAAACTGAATCTAGCTTTCTGTAATGTAAAGTTATGCTATGTAAAATAATGTAATGTAAAGTTATGTAAGTACTGCAAGGTAATGTAAAGTAATGCAAAGTAAATCTACGTAAAGCTATGTAAAGTTATGTAAAGTTATGTAAAGTAAGGTATGCAAAGTTTGTAAAGTAATGTAAAGTATTGTATTGTCATCGCCTGGAAATGACCAGCCATCTTCTAATGTAATCCGCTTAGAACCGCAAGGTACAAGCGGAATAGAAATCACTAATGTAATGTAATGGAAATAGTCGGTGAGTCAAAACATGCAGGGTGCGGGGAGGGTTTTCTTTTTTCACAAGTTCCCGTTGAGAGTGGTATGATGAAGTCTGGAGGAAAAACTATTCTCAGAAAATGCCCACCATTTGAAGAATAAAGTGAAGGAGCCTTGTGAGGTTTTCATTCTTTATACCGATTGTAACAATTATTTCCAACTCCTTGAAAATTGCTCCTTTTGAAATAACAAACAGGTCTCAGACTGAACCTAATGGTCCTGGAGAGAATATTCCTTCAGTCATGGCTGGAATGTCTAAAATTAGCCAGTATTATTCAATTAGGAGAAAAAGAGAGAAAAGAGCTACTTTAGACTAATTACTCCTCGTTTTCTAGATGGATGACACACGGTTTTGTGTTTCACTCAAGTGAAATGGTATATAAATAAAAGGGAGTGGGGTGACGGTGGGAGGGGGGTGGGGAGTGCAGTGGAAAAGGCGGCCATTGCCTGTCTGACTCAATGCTCTGTTATTCATCAAACTGTGTGGTTTGTATCATTTTAAGGCTGATTCATTTTTGCCTACAGCTGGTGCGTTACCAGTGCACAGAAAGTGCCTACTAAGATGTGATTCATCCCGGCTTTTGCGGAGAATCAGGAGAAGGAAGGAGACTGTGTAAAAGATGAGAAAATTGAGATGGGATGGCAGTGCCCAGGTTACGTGTGGAAACGCTCCTAGCGTTGACAGAAATTAGTGAAAGGACAGCTGGGCAGCTCAGGCAAGCGAACCTGTTTACAAACAGGTTTACCAGATGAGACGTTGAGGTATATGCTAGAGAATGACACGGTGCCAAAATTCATCACCGTTCCCGTCCCCGCGGATAACCGCGGGAAATAATCCCATGTCATTTTCTAGTGTCTATTTCAACCTCGGTCCTTCTACATCAGCATTCTTCAAAGCAAAGCTTGAGGGTCAGTGGTTGTGGCCATTCATACTCTGATTCTTATGTGAGCCAAGGATAATGAAGCCATTGTGACATCACTGATGTGATTGGCTCTTAAGCACTGGTGGAATGAGGCATTATGACATCACAATATCTGCTCTGGATACCAGAGACTGTCATTCTATAGTGTCTGTTTTAACCTCAGTCCTTCTACACCAGCATTCTTCAAAGCAAAGCTTGCTGGTCAGTGGTTGTGGCAATTCATACTCTGATTCTTCCCTCTCTCCTTAAAGAATGACATGAAGATAGTTTCCCGCGGGGACGGGAACGGTGATGAATTTTGTCACCCTGTCATTCTCTAGTATATTTGATGGAATATTTCAGGTACTCGTATATGCTACTGAGGAGTGACAGATTTGCCTTTTTGACTTTCCTAGATGCTTCTGGTGCTGTCTCCTGACCTACGCCCGCAGTATCTCCCCTCCCCTTCCGGACCTCTAATCCTTGGACAGTGAGCCACCATGCTTTTTGCCACCCCCCCTCCTAGAATTACCAGATGTCCGGATTTCCCCCAACATAATAATAATAATAAAAGTTTATATACCGCAGTACCGTGAAATTCTATGTGGTTTACAAAAGATTAAGCAAAGATACAAATTGATTGACTTTAAGAGGGGTGGAAGAAAGAGAATTAATAGGATGTTGAGGAGATAGTGATCAATAGAACAAGTTAATCGTTATTTAGGGGAGAGAGATGAGTGGATCAGTTGTCAAGATGCTTTAGGAACAGGTGTGTTTTTAGACGTTTCCTAAATTCCTCTTAAGTAGTGGGCAAAAGCAATTGTTCTATGTCTTTACCCCATGATGCTGCCTGGTGTGAGAGAAGGTGTTCATGGTGCTTTTTCAGTTTGCAACCTCTCACTGGGGGGGAAACGAAGTTAGAATGTGAACTTCTCTTGTGTCTGTTGGTTGAGAAGGAGAAAAGGTCAGTAATGTATTTAGGGGTGAGTCCGGAAAATGCTTTAAAGCAAAAACAGGCGAATTTGAACTTTATGCGTGCCTCCATCGGCAGCCAATGCAGCTGCTGGTAGTAGGGTGTCACGTGGTCAAACTTCCTCAGCCCAAAGATCAGTTTGACCGCTGCATTTTGCATCAATTGTAAACGTCGCATATTCTTTTGGGAAATTGCCAAATAGGCGATGTTACAGTAGTCAAGTAGTCTCAGTACGAGGGATTGGACCAGGGTTCTGAATGCCGATGTATCGAAATAAGCTTTAATGGATCTGAGTTTCCAGAGAGTAAAGAATCCCTTTCTCCTTTTGAGGACATGTCCAGGGGTCCGGACAGCTTTTCAAAACCCGGCGCTTTGTCCGGGATTTGAAAAGCTTCCCGACATAATCGCATCAGGAAGAGGCATCCACGCATGCACAGACGCAATGCGGTGACGTTGCACGCACGCGCATGTGCGCGTGACGTCATTGTATCGTGTCTGCGCTTGCGCGGATGCCATCTGGGGGCGGGGCTGGGGGGCGGGACAGAGGCAGAACAAGGCGGTCCTGGGGGCGTGACCATGGGTCTGGATTTCCCCCGAAGGAAAATCTGGTAACCCGACCCCCTCCCAATCTCCAATCAAGTTTCAAGTTTCAAGTTTTATTTATATTTGATTAATCGCTTAATTAAAATTATTTCTAAGCGAATTACAATGTATAAAAGTAACATATGAATAAACATAATACTAAAATAGGAAATAACATATAAGATATTATAAAACTAACAATTTATACAATAAATACAATTTAAAAAAAAAACAACAGAAGAATTTACATAACAAATATATAATGAGCTAATAAATTTATACAATAATGCAAACGATATCAACATACGAAAAAAAAAAAAAAAAAGATTTAGGAAAAGAAACATGGAAAAGAAGAAAAAAGAGAACGAGGGAGAGCTCAGAAGTAATTTATACGTTAAAGGCATCCTTCTACTCTCCCACCTACAGTGGTCACTCTAGCAGCCCATTGCATCCAAGGCAGGATTTTTATTTATTTATTTTTTAGTTCAATCATTTTTATTGGAAGTTTTAAAGTACAAGAATTGGCAGCAATGACCAGTACACAAAGCAGATAATAGCAATACGAATACATTTAGTCTGTCATAGCCACCAAAAGAAATTCAAGGTAGGAAACATCCAACCAGAACAATAAGTAAAAAGAACAATAAAACTGGCAGACGCGTAAAGTAGAATATACAAACAGAAACAGATTATCAGTGTGAGTGATAAAACGAGCATTGATAGCAGTGGCTTAGCAATAATAAACTCAGGTTCGCAAGGGGCTGCAGTAGGACATGTCACATTAGATAGGTTCAAGAAGGGCATCCAAGGCAGGATTAATTTGGCAAGGGCCCCTAGGCACACAAGTCCCCTGGGCCTTCCTGCCCTGCCCCACCCCCATTTATTTACCCTTATTTTTTACTTCTTTATTTCCACTTGATTTCTTTTTTCTTTTATTTTAAAATTCAAAACAAAGATGGTCATACCAGTGCCAGTGTACAGTTTTTCTACTATGCTACCCCCAAACATCTCTAAACAAATCCCCCCCTTCCTTTCTAGAGGAAGAGATCTTCAGACGGCAGGGCATTTGGATAGGAGGCATGCGGCATGGTGGGAAGAAAATTTAGTCCCCACCACTTTATTGGACTAATACATTTTTAAATTAACTTTCAGAGGCTAAAACCTCTTTCTTCAGGTCAGTAAATTATACTGCTGTTACAGTATCCCTGTCCTGACCTGAGGAAGGGAGTTTTGGCCTCTGAATTAATAAAAAAATGTATTAAAATTAGTCCAATAAAAAGGATCACCTTATTTCCATTTTCAATTACTAAACGATTATCAACACAGCTACAATAATACTTTATCCTAAAGCAAAAAGAAATAAATAAAACAAATAGAATTTTTTTTTCTTCCGTTGTTGTCTGGTTTCTGCTTTCCTCATCTTTTCCTCATTCTCTTCCTTCCATCCACTGTCTGCCCTCTCTCTGCCTCTTCCATATGGCATCTGCTCTCTTTCTATGTCTCTTCCAGAAACTGTCTGCTTCTCCCTTCCATCTCTTCCTTCCCCTATCCCCATTGGTCTGGTATCCATCTATTTCACTCCACTTCCCCAATAGTGTGGTATCTATCTTCTTCCCTTCCATTTCTCCCTCCATCCCAGCAGATTTTAGCATCTCTCTCTCTCCTCCTTTCCTCCCTTCAGATCTGGTATCTGTCTCCTTCCTCCTCTCCTCCTCCCAGGTCTGGAATCTGTCTCTTCCCCTCCACACCCCCCCCCCCTATGCTCTGGCATCTCTCTCTCCTCTCCCTTCCTCCTTTTCTTCCCTGGTCTCCCTTCTCAATTTATTTTCTGCCTCTGTCTAAATTCTTTCTTACTATTCAGTCCTCAATTTCCCTCTTTCATTGTGGCTACCTACAGCTTGCCACCTCTTTCCCTCACCCCTTCCAGTATCTAACTCTATCCTCTTCCCTCAATTTAGCATGTTCCTTTTTTCTTTCTCCTCCCCAGTTCCTTCCAGACTCTGTTCCCCTCTCTCATCCCCCCTTCCATTTAATGTCTGACCCCCACACACACACACTTTCATTCAACATCTGTGCCCCTCCTCATCCCCCCACTTCCATTCAGCATCTGTCCTCCTAAACCTAAAGCACCACTCAACCTCTTCCTGTTATCAGGCCATTTCCCTCACCTTCATGGATGCTTTCTAAAAGCAAAGTTCTCTCTCTCAGATGGGCCCTAACGGGGAAGCCGTTGTCACAAGTTGCATGCACGCGGTTTCCCCGAAGCTTTCCTCTGATGCAACATCCGGTTTCTGAAAGATCACATCAAAGGAGAAGCTTTGCGGCAGCCGTACAGGTGGAACTAGTGAGGGCCCCTCTGAGAGAGAGCTTGTAAAAGCGCCACAAAGGTGAGGGGAAGGGGAAGAGATGCCCGGACAGCTGCCCTGTTTGCCTTCCCATTATGCCGGTGGGTCCCCCTGATGTTTTTGGGCCCGAGGCAAGTGCCTACTGGGCCTACCCTTTAATCCGGCCCTGATTACATCCCCAGAATTTTGATGCTGTAGCCCAAGTCCACAACTACTGATACTCAAAAGCAGTTAACCAGATAGCGCCACTGAAAATCCCCTCGAACCACCTAAACTGAAACCAGCTATGTTGCGGGCAATCCAGGGGGAGAGTCAGCACTTAGGTGGTTAAGTGTCACAATTCAGCATTTAACCGGATAAGGTAACCAGACAAATCGGACTGTATAAAACACAGTCCTGACTTTTTCCGGTTTCAGAAAAAACAGGGGAAAATAATACCACAACCACAAATATGCACAAAAGAGAGTGGAATTGTCCAGAAGAAAATGATGTGCCCTAAAAAAGGGTCCTCCAATGTGTCTGGTGATTTGAATATCTTTATTGTTCAAACATCAATAACACACATTCATCGACTCGACATGAACATGTTTCGGCCATCAAGGCCTTCCTCAGGAGTCTTAGAAGTATGAATGATGATATAAGAAATATACTGGTACTCAAGAAGATATACGACCAACAATCAATCAGAAAGGAATGTCATCCCGCAGAAAATATGGGAGATGTCTATTTCCACCTTATGAGACATCTGTAATGATCTAATGAGACATAAGGTGGAAATAGACATCTCCCATATTATCTGCGGGATGACATTCCTTTCTGATTGATTGTTGGTCGTATATCTTCTTGAGTACCAGTATATTTCTTATATCATCATTCATACTTCTAAGACTCCTGAGGAAGGCCTTGATGGCCGAAACATGTACATGTCGAGTCGATGAATGTGTGTTATTGATGTTTGAACAATAAAGATCTTCAAATCACCAGACACATTGGAGGACCCTTTTTTAGTGCACATCTTTTTCCAGTTTCATCCATCCAGTGAAGGACTGAGGCAGGGCAGGATTAACCAATAGGCCAAGTAGGCACGTGCCTAGGGCCCAAAATGGTCAGGGGGACCCGATAAAGGAGTGCATCAACATTGTTTTTTCCAAACGGCGATGGGCCCCTCCAGCATCGATAGCCAACGTGGGCCTCCCCCCCCCCCCCCGATTGGCAATGCGAGCCCCACCCCGATCGGTAATGCGGGCCCCACCCCTTCGACAGAAAGTAAAACAAGCAAGCAACGCGGGTAAGAAAGGCAATGGGAATTGTAATTATGCAAGCGGTGCTCCTTGCCCAAAGCTTCCCTCTGATGCAGCTTCCTGTTTCTGCCTGGGCACATGGTGGGGTGGGGCGGGGCATGGGGCCCAGTGTACTTGGGTGCCTAGGGGCCCTCGACGAATTAATCCTGCCCTGGACTGAGGTCCAGATTCTCTAAAATTGGCTTTAAAATCCCATGGGTCGCTGCAACGCTGGTAAATGTAACAATTTCAAAATGACGAGCGATACTCCAAAAACTTTGCATGCAAACGAGGCCTGCAGATGTCCACGGAAAGTTCATCAGCTCGGTCGTTAGAGAGATCGACTGACACATGCGCAGGACAATCCACGGAAAGAGACATAAATGTGGGCATATGGTAGGAAAAGTTATGTCATAGGCACGCATATCATAGGTGTGCCTTATTGTGACATATATATCACAGTAATCACACCCTACAGAAAAATTTGTATGACAAACTTAAAAAAAAAATTATTATTTTATATTTTTTGGTGTTATGTGTTTTTTTTTTTTACTTTATGTGGTTGCCTCAGAATCTGGCTTAATCTACCCCATCTGGGGTTTTATCGTGTAAACATACACGCTCCTGTTAACATTATGTGCAACCAACCACCTCCCTATTTTATTTAAAAACTTTTAATTTTCTAATTTATTTAATTTATTCTAATCTATTGTTTTTATTTAAATAAACTTGTTCAGGACAATATCTTTAAAAAGGCAAAAAGGCCAATAAGCCACACAAATTATTTCAGTAGGGAATCGGCAGACCGGTGCAGCTGTATCGCTGATTTAAACTGGGGCCGTTATTGAAAGTGTTTTTAAAATCCACTTCAACTTATTGTGGATAAAACCAAAAAACACATAAAGCAAAAAAATAAAATACAATTTTAATTTTGCCATACAAATTTTTCTGTAGGGTGTGGTTACTGTGATATATAATTCATACTACTATTTTAACCACATGAAGTTTGTGTATTGACGTCATATGACCTTATTGTGACATGTCATAGAATCCGTCAAACAATCAATGGGGAAACCAATTTATTGGCAAAATATCACTGAGGGTGATCAAAGTAATGGTATATCATTAATAGAAAGAAAAAAAAAATCACTCCCCTAAAAGGTGTTCAAACATTCTCCTAATAATGATAGTATCTATGGAAAATGTATATGCTCAGAGACTTGAAGGCAAAAACAAGGGGCGAACCCCAAGAATATCGCCTTATCACCCAATCATTGCCTATAGTTAAATAATGCTGAAAAACAGTTTCTTCGCTGCTATTACAGTCAACTTATTTCTTACTATTCATATGCACAAAACCAAGCACTTATCTTTGTCAGAGGCTCTGACGTGGCCCGTTTTGATCCTGCATCAGGGAACCAAGTTGAAAGCTTTTAAGTGAACTTTAAAGGTGGCTCAGTCCCTAAAAGCATAAACGAAAATTTTTTTCAACTTTTTAATCATTTCAAAAACCTCCAACATATAGCACAAATCTTTAAAAGCGTTAAATGGCTAAACAGAGGGTACCCACCAATTTCACCAAATTTAACTACACTTCTCCCTCCGTATTCACGGTTTCAGCATTCACGGTTTCGATTATTCACGGTTTTTAGCTTGCTGGCTCCTCCCCCCAAATTACATCAGCTTGCATAGAGAAATCGACGATTCCCAGCCCTTTCTTCACCGTGTTTTGCCTCTCCTTCAGGAACAGGCCAGGTCTCCCACCGTGTTATTCGTGGTTTCACCATATTCGCGACGGTTTTTAATAGAAAACAGCGAATAACATATGAAAAAGTTATTCGCGGTGTTTCTGTATTCGCGGGTCTGTTAATCCCCTATCACAGCGAATACGGAGGAAGAAGTATATATGCAATGATTGGGTGGTAAGGAGATATTCTTGGAGTTTAGCCCTTGTTTTTGCCTTTAAATCTGAGCATATACATTTTTCAAGTTTTGTTTAATAAATACCATCATTATTAGGAGAATGTTTGAACACCCTCTAGCGGAGTGATTTTTTTCTATTATTATGTCGTAGAATCCAAGCAAACCGTGCAAATGCAGATACTGTTTTCTATACAGCTTCTGCTGCTCCCCCCTCCCTGTTTTTTTTAAGTTCCAGCCCCAGACCTACCGGTATACGCTTTTAACACGCGTGCATGAGACATGCTTTTAATCCAAAACAAAAAAGCGGCAATGCCAACTCCTTTATATATATATAGATACTCTTCTTTATATAATACATTTAGTATTTTTTTGTCTTCAGATTATGCCAACCGCCAGCCAATTTACTGTTAGGCTTCTTTCTCGTGTTGACTTGCATATCATCATCAGACCTGAATTATAATTTTTTTTAAGTGCTCCGTGCAATTCATGTGCAAAATTCATTGTGAGAAATCAATTTCATAACTTGTTAATATAATAAAAACTTTGTACTTAGCTTTTAATTGTTGCTTTTTTCAGCTAAGTCTTTAGACCATGGGTGGGACCTATGGGTTCAACATGTTTCGCCCGAAAGCTTTCTCAAGAACAAGTCCCCTATGAATAAAAAGCAAAGTAGTAAGCATCTCATATCTCTGCAAGTTCATAAAGTATCCTATATAATAAAACCCTATACGCGCATGCGCACTTCCACCTGCGTGTTCCATTTTCCCTGTTCCGTGAGATGTAGGTCCGTGGTGGCAGGAGTGCACATGCGCGGGTCCCCAACCTTACCACACCTAACTACACTCGCCGGCAGGACTGGCCGCCAGCGCTGGACTCCCTGCTCTGCTGAAAGTAAGTTCTTCGCCTTGCCACCCCCCGTTCCCTTCCCGCGGTCCAGACTCCAAACCTGCCGACTCCAGCAGCATCTGCATAACTCTACACACGCTGCTTCGGGGCCATATATATATAAAGGAGTTGGTATTGCTGCTTTTTGTTTTAGATTATATGCAATATTAGCGGTATGCTGAAGAATATTTGGCTATATATCTACACTATTTGTGAGACATGCTTTTAACACACATGTATGTTATATGGCCTCCCAACCCCATTAAACTATTTTTTTTAACTTCCACATGCAATCGGCAGCCCAGACCTGCAGGTATATGCTTCTAACATGTTTCAACGCTACCGACGCCTCCAGACCTGTCATTAAATCTGAAGCACTAAAGGTCGGCGCTTCATGTCGGAGGGCTCATTTTAATATTGATGAGCTCATTGTAACACATTTCCCTATGATTATCGGTGTCTGCTTCAAAGCATGGAAAAGACCACGATTAGCCATTTTGCGCATCGGTTGCTGAAATAGTTTGACACCAAACCGGTTAGATCTGGTTTAAGGTCGATCATTAAACACGAAGTAGGTTTTGAGCATCAAGGGCTGAATATTGGACTTAACTGGATCAATGCTGCCTGTTTGCACATACTCAGATATTCCATGCCAGTATCTGGACATGAGCCAGCACTAACCCCCCCCCCCCCAAAAAAAAAAAAAAATAACCACCCACCGCTGCCAGCTGAATATTTACATTAAAGAACATGAACGTTTTGGGGCACCACATCCTTAGCTGAATGCTATTTAGGTTCTTCCTCTGAAATTCCAGAGACATCCCAAAATCAGTCCGGCTTGCTTTAATGCGCCTTTCCCTTTTTTTTCACCATGCGCATCAGCTCAAGTCGACACAACTTGAATCCCTTGAAAACTGGGGCAAACTCATAGAAACATAGAAACATAGAAGATGACGGCAGATAAGGGCCATAGCCCATCAGGTCTGCCCGCTCTACTGACCCACCCCCAAGTCTACTATCCTAGGGATCCCACTCCTGGTGACAGGTTCCCTTGGCTTAACCCTCTAAGGGATCCCACATGGGCATCCCATTTGCTCTTAAATTCTTGCACGCTGTTTGCCTCGATCACCTGCACCGGGAGCTCGTTCCAAGGATCAACCACTCTCTCGCTGAAGAAATATTTCCTGGTGTCGCCATGAAATTTCCCGCCCCTGAGTTTGAGCGGATGCCCTCTTGTGGCTGAGGGTCCTTTGAGAAAGAGAATCTCTTCTTCCATCTCGATACGGCCGGTAAAATACTTAAACGTCTCAATCATGTCTCCTCTCTCCCTACGTTCCTCGAGTGAGTACAGCCGCAAATTTTTCAGCCTTTCCTCGTACGATAGATCCTTGAGCCCCGAAACCATCCTGGTGGCCATCCGTTGCACCGACTCTACTCTCAGCACATCTTTTCGGTAGTGTGGCCTCCAGAAATGTGTTTGATTCGAACATCGTGCAGCATTCTCCAAAGACTTTAATCCCTTCTTAAGGGTGAGGAAATGAAAGGCTCTCTGCAAACGCTCGTGTGTGGAAGAGTATCCCGTGCGGCTGCGGATTTAGGTTGTTTGACTGCAGGCTTGCACGGAAAACCTGAAACAGACTTTTCCCGCGCTCAATGCATGTCCAGGAGACCACTTCCTTGGATTAACACAAATGAAAATCAGACAGATTCTTTCATGAGCGCACATATCTTCCTGATTTACTAAATGCAGCCAGCACTGGGCCAAGAACTTACTTTGTTAAATGCCTTCGCATGTTGCACAAAGGGGCTCCAGTGGAGGGAGCTGCTCTGACCTTCCGCACATGTCTGCTTTGTGCTCTCAGAGAACTGAGGCGCGCAGTCCTGAAAGAGATTAGCAAAGCATCCCACGTGTGCTCTGCTCATGCCAGTGGGAAATGACAGGGAATGTACAAGGTCATGGTTTGCTAAAAATATAAAGGTTTCACATGTGGAGTTAATAGAACACACAACGAGGGTCAGCAGTATAATGGAAAATAATTCATTTTCATGTCAGGCCAAGTAATTCATCAAGAAGAATGGACCATTTGCAAGCTTAATCCAACGTTTAATATCCTTTTCTTTCTTTTTTTTACTACTATGAGCCTCCAGTGACAAAAACAATGTCTCTATGAATTACAAGGAGTTCATTATAAAAGAAACTTGAGATGTACACCCTGCCTACCGAAGTGAAGTTTTTTATTTACTCTATTTTTAGCAGTATTCATTTATTTATTTATTTTTTTAATATCCTCTGGGCCTGATTTACTAAGAGACTCGTGCACTAACCTCCCAAATTCTGTAAAGGTCACCCAAACGAAACTCCAGAGTGAGAGGGCATAGAATGAGGTTAAGAGGTGATAGGCTCAGGCGTAATCTAAGGAAATGCTTTTTTACAGAAGGGGTGGTAGATGCGTGGAACGGTCTCCCAGTGGAGGTGGTGGAGACAAAGTCTGTTTCTGAATTCAAGAAAGCGTGGGACAGGCCCGTGGGATCGCTTAGGGAGAGGAGGAGATAGTGGATTTTGCAAATTGGCAGACTGGATGGGACATTTGGCCTTTATCTGCCATCATGCTTCTATAACTATAAAGCTCTATGACCTCACAATGCAAGTGTTATGAGTCTTAGCTCTATGACCTCACAATGGAGATGTAAAGAGCCTTTGCCTAGAGAGAGAGGAAGAGATAGTGGATGGACAGACTGGATGGGCCATGTGGCCTTTTTCTAAAGTTTGACACACAATTATGGGTGCAGACCGGGGATCTAAGCCAAAAGTAATTGGCTAAATTGGTGATAACAACCCCTAGTTGGCCTTAAGCACTAATATAATTTGCACTAATTACTAGTTATGTGCAGATCTCCAATCCACCTATATTCTATAACATGCGTGCCTAATTCATCTCATGTCCAGCTCAAAGGGAGCATGGCCAAGGTAGAGGCATGAGTGGATCAAGGGTGTTTCCAGAGTTACAGAATACCTCCTTTTCTGTGTCTAACCAACGGTAGTTAGTCACAAACATTTTCACCAGCCTTTTGCAGGCGTGAATGCTCACTCCTAAACTTAGGTGTGAAAATGACTTACACTAGTACAGTCCTTTCTCGTTATTTGCGGTAACCCAGTTCCCGAAAATGTTTGCGAACTGCATAGACACGAGTAACAAAACGTGGAGTCTATGGGGAGATAGAGGTTAAGTTCCAGGCATACACGTTGTGCCTCAAAACCACGGAACGTGAACAGTGGATCCTATTGGGAAAATCGGGTTAGGTTCCTGCATGGGACAGCACTTGAAGTTCCTGTAATTTGCTCTCTGGATGCTTGGGGACCATATCTGGAAGCAAAGCCTGACCACGCGGTGAAAGTGGAAACAAAAAAGCTGGGGGGGGGAGGGGTTAAGCGCCGGTTCGAGAATACATGAACATAGCAGTTTAAAAGGGGAATTTTGGTTGCAATTGATGCAACCACAGATAGGCAAGAATGCGCAAATAACGAGAATGGACTGTATTCTATATGAACAGCCTTTATGGAATTTGCATTTAACGTGATCATTTCAGCGCCGTTTACAGAATCTAGTCCTAAGGGAGCAATTTTATAATTGCCTCCAAATAGGTGCCCAAAGGATGGACAGTAGGCACCAATTCAATAAAGGAAAGGAGGTGCCCAGGTTCTGTTATAGAGAAGTTGGAAAGGGAGTAGGGGTGGCGAAGCATAACTGGAGGTCAAATGAGAAGGTTAAAGCAAGAAACTTAGGGCTCTTTTAACTAAGCTGCGGTAGCGTTTTTAGCGCGTGCTGCAGATTAGCGCGTGCTAACCCCCGCGCTACGCAGGAAAACTAAAGCCAGCTCAATGAAGGTGTTAGCGTCTAGCAAGCGCAGCATTATAGCGTGCTCTAAAACCGCTACCGCAGCTTAGTAAAAGGAGCCCTTAGTGGCATAAGTGTCAGCGTGAATGTTAAAATCCCCAGAAGGAAGGAGGGAGAAGATGGATCAAGGAATACGGGAAGCCAGGGATCAAACTCGGTGAGAAAGGTGGAAGGGGACTTGTGAGAGAGACAATAAATGACGGCTATCCAGAGAGGTAGAGGAGTGAATAAGTGGATGAAGTGGACTTCAAATGAAGAAAAGCGGTGCAATCGGGCTGGGAAAATAGGTTGGAATCTACTTGAAGGTGAGAGAAGAAGCCCAACACCACCACCTTAACCAGTAAGGCTTGGAGTATGGAACAACTGGTAGCCTCTGTGAGAGAGGGCAGCAGCTGAAGCAGAGTCCTTGGGGCGAATCCCCGTCTCAGTTACAGTAGAACAAGCAAGTGGAGGGACTGGGAGATAATGAGGTTGTGAATATGGGACACTTTGTTGGAGGCAGAGTGAAGATTCCACAGGGCACATGAGAAAGGGAGGAGAGGATTAGGAATAAGGTTGGGGTGGTTACACATGTGGGGAGGCAGATGGCGTGGCGAGCCAGGGTTAGGGTTGATATCCCCCCCTGGAGCACAGGAAAAAGAGTAGGAGAACGCGTCGAAGCAAAGGGGAAGTGTGACAGCAACGACGAAGATGAGAGGTGCTCACAGAGAAAGGAGATGGATGAATGGAAGGGAGAAGATGTTTGAGCTTGAGAGTGGAGAAAAGTAGATGACAGGAAGAGTGATATGGGGAGAAGGAAGGGAGAAAAATAGTGTGGACTTACAGGGTGGAATGGAAAGGAATAGGGAGTAAGATTGGGGAGAGTGAGTAAGAGAAGCAGAAAGTGGATTGGAGTCATAAGGAGAAGAGAAAGTGAAGGAAACAGAAACATACAAAGGAAGTTGTGGTAGTAAGAATAGGGAGGCGTCCTCAGAAGGCGCCCGAAGGAGAGCACTAAGGAGCAAATGCTCCTTGTTTGCGCTCCATCATCGCGTGATGCGTCACGTGTCAGTGGCTCGCACCGCCCCAAGGGGGCTTTGCTTAAGTAGGGAGCAGGGCTTGTGAGATCACCTGAGTTGACCACAAAGATTCTGCTGTAACTTCAGTGGCCACTCAGGTCAGAGCTCCCATCCTTCCACAACCTTCGTGTATTCCTCCAACTGCTCAGTGGAAGTGCTGAAACCTGGTGTAAATGTTGACCTTGAGGCAGTATTCTATATGAATTTCACACAACTTTTCAGGATGCTTCTAACATGCCCTTGCCATGGCCACACCCCCTTTTTGAGTTATGCGCTATTAGAGTTAGACACCATGGGGCTCATAATCAAAAAAACATAGACATCCAAAAAGCATCCTAAATCAGCACACGAACGTCCTAATCGCCAGAACGACCAAGTGCCGATAATCAAAACTGTCTTTTTGTATGTCTAGCAAGGTGTTGCAGCCTCAGTTCAGAGCACGAGATGAGCATGGTGGAGGTGTGTTATGGGCGGGCTTTGGGCAGTCTCAAGGGTGGCTTAGACATGGACATCTTGCAGCAATAATCAAACATTTTGCAAGACCTCCTGGCTAGAACTTATACTTTGGAACTAGACCTCTTTTAGAAGGGTCTAAGTGCCACAAAGGTGCCCAAATAACCACTGCATGCATGAAGATAAGACACTCCCACACTCCCCCAGTGCTCACGGACCCCTTCATACCCACAAAGATCAGAATACATTCATACCTGTCTCCAGAACATCAGCACCTGGTATAGGAAAGTCTAGTAGAGCTGCACGCAGGTGTCTTAAGTAGCCTGGGCAGTGGGCTAGTGAACCATAGAGAGAAGTAGCCACTCTAATCACTTTATTCATGGTGGAAAATGTGAGCCCACCAAACCCTATTCTACTACCATATAGGTGCCACCTGCAGCCATAAGGGCTATTGGGGTTGTAGACAGGTAGCTATTGAGGGTTTTGGGGGGCTCACCATAACCTATAAGGGAGTTCTGGTGAGATGTTTATCTGGCACCCTTTATGTGAAGTTCACAGCAATGCTCTCTAATATGCCCCGCCGCTCTGTCACCAAGTCTGGGTGGCCAGTCCATTACAGGACTGGCCCCTCCACGTCCAAATGGACTTGTTCTGGGCGTTTGGGACTTGGATGTAATTTTGATCAAAAATATGTTATAAGGATAGACATCCTGGCGGACTGGGCGTCCCAGTGGCCTGGACATCCAGATAGAGGATTT
The DNA here is from genome assembly GCF_902459505.1 of Geotrypetes seraphini. Taxonomy (NCBI): domain Eukaryota; kingdom Metazoa; phylum Chordata; class Amphibia; order Gymnophiona; family Dermophiidae; genus Geotrypetes; species Geotrypetes seraphini. The sequence goes on along the minus strand of NC_047087.1, from coordinate 16,342,513 downwards.
AAAAAAAAAAAAAAAAATTATTTCTAGATATATGGTGGTTTGCCTTTTGAAAATAGGCATTTTCTTACTGCCGACTTTGGACATCTTACTGCCAAATCGGACTTAGATGCATGTTTTGAAAATGCCCCTCCAAGCCTTATAGAATAGTGCACAACCAGAGGTGTGTACAAATTTTAATGTGTGCCAATTTAACATCAAAAATTAATTATTCACACCCATTTATTGACACTAATTGGTTTGTTAGCCAGTAAATTTGTGTACTCATTTTGGGAGTGCACCCTAATATTGGCACACAAATCTCTGCGCCATCTACAGAATCTGGGGGTCAATGAAAAGATTTTAAGGCACAACTTAAGCACCAAAGGAAAAGGTTGTCTTTTCTCTAGATTGTGCAATTGTACACCTTAGAAAATCTCAGCCCTTTTCAAGTTTGATATAAGAAACAAAAATAAGAGCTGAATATCAATAAGTCGGAAATGGCAACTTATAAGGATTGCTACAGATTAATATTTCTGGGTGGGGGTTTTGCATAGTTTTCCTGCCTGTAATAATTATTGATTCGAGGTTGGGTAGTTGCCTGAAAGTATGCCATGTGGAGTTCTTCAACATACTGTTGATTCCTGGAGATGTTCCATTGGCTTGTCCATTGCATGGCTCGGGGGAGAGCACTAAATTGATAGCACGTTCCAGGCTCCAAAATGACTCTCTGAAGGGCTTCCTATTCCAGTAAACAACGAGCAAGTCAGACAGAGTGCATTCGTCAAAGCCCAGAGAGAGGCAAGTTCACAGTTTGTGCAGAGTCCACCCTTCTATTACACTAGTTTGCCAACATCGACTCTCCTTCTCAGTTTTAAATGGTTTGGGGAAAACACAAAGACTTTTCAGGAATTTAACTTTCAAAAGGATACAAATTTTGAAATTCAACCTCAGAATTCCTGCACTTCTGCTGATCATCATCCCACTCCAAACACTGAGCCAATAATACATTCTTCCTAGCCAACAATCCACTTTCTTCTGGCAGAAGAGCATTTCCAAACTTAACAGTTTGATTCCAAGAAGACCTTGGCAAACATGATACCTTTTCAGAGAGAAATCAGAACATGAATAACCCGAATGAGCAGATATAAAGCTACACATAAAAGACTTGATAAATTACACATAAAGGAACAATTCAGTAAAGAGCATCAAAGGTTAGGTGCCTAGATTTCGAAATAGAAAGAGGATAGTATCAAAACAGAACTTGACCGAACAACAGCTATAACTTAATTTATGATACGCGGGAGTGGTGCATTAATGGCAACTCTAGCAGTGGGGAAGTGAAGCCGATACTGGAGAGACTTCTATGTCTGTGTCCCGTATAAGACAAATAGAAATATGATGTCAAATAAAGACCAAATGGCCATCCGTTGACAAAACAGATCAGGATGGGTTGGAGTTAGCTTTGATGACAACTCCAGCAATGAGGCAGTTGATGGTCTGTGTCTGTGACGGGGTGTATGTCCCATCTCGAGGGAGGAAGGTTCCCTGTAACTTAACCTCCAGAAAGACATGGGTATAAGGGTAGCCTTGTTGAATCCCTGAGTTGGGTGGTACTAGTTGGTAGTAAGGTGGTGTCCGTTTCCGAATACAATTCAAACTCCTCTTACTGACCTAGAAATGCTTTCACTCAGCTGCCCCTCACTATCTGTCTTCACTTATCTCCCCCTATGATTCCCCCCCACCGTGAATGCCACTCAGCTAGTAGGTTCCTCCTATCTGTGCCCTTCTCTTCAACTGCCAACTCCAGACTCCGCCCCTTCTGCCTTGCTGCGCCGTATGCTTGGAACAAGCTGCCCAATTCCCTATGGCAGGCTCCGTCTCTGGCAGTGTTCAAGGCCTGTTTAAAAGCCCACTTCTTTGAGAGTGCTTTCAACTCCTAACTCCTCTCACCTTGCATTCTGCATCCCCTACCCTTTATGTCATGTCTTATCTCTCCAAGTTAAATTGTAAGTTCTTCTGAGCAGGGACCATCTACAAATGTCAAAATGTACAGAAGTGGCATAACCACCTCATATTTGAAGGCATCAGGGACAGTTGCAGTGGAAATACCCTTGAAATACCCTTGAAAAAGACTTGGGTGTGCTGGTGGACACAACAGTGAAATCAACGGCACAATGTGCAGTAGCCTCAAAGAAAGCAAACCGAATGTTGGGTATTATTAAGAAGGGTATTACAACAAGGACGAAGGAAGTCATCATGCTGCTGTATCGCACGATGGTGCGCCCGCATCTGGAGTACTGTGTCCAATATTGGTCACCGTACCTCAAGAAGGACATGGCAATACTTGAGAGGGTTCAGAGAAGAGCGACGAAAATGATAAAAGGTATGGAAAACCTTTCATACGCAGACAGGCTAGAAAGGCTGGGGCTCTTCTCCCTGGAAAAGCGGAGACTCAGAGGAGACATGATAGAGACTTTCAAGATCATGAAAGGCATCGAGAAGGTAGAAAGGGACAGATTCTTTAGCCTACTGAGAACCACTAGAACAAGGGGGCACTCGGAGAAATTGAAAGGGGACAGGTTTAGAACAAATGCTAGGAAATTCTTTTTCACTCAGAGGGTGGTGGACACCTGGAATGCGCTTCCGGAGGTTGTGATAAGACAGAGTACACTACCGGGTTTCAAAGAAGGATTGGATAAATTCCTGAAGGATACGGGGATTGAGGGATATAGATAGAGGTAGAGATAGGTTATGAAAGGGTATAGATAGAAGGACAAGGGGGATTAAAGGATTTAGACAAGGATCACCTTACAGGTCATGGACATGATGGGCCGCCGCGGGAGCGGACTGCTGGGCATGATGGACCTCTGGTCTGACCCAGTGGAGGCAACTTCTTATGTTCTTATGTTCTTAAATGGATAGATTGAGAATATGGCAGATGGGAGGGAAAGCAGTATGTGAGATGGGGTCAAATAGAGGGGTGAGAATAGGGTCTGAGGGGCATGTAGTTGGCTGAAGACAGAAGTTGTGCAGTTTCTTCCTCTGTGATTTTTGAAATGCATCCTTTTAATGTTGAGAATAAAAATAGGGAAATTCCCCGCTTAGGACGAGAATTTGCAGGGAACACAAAATGATTAAAGAGATAAATAGGGATAAGTCCAACCAACGTCTTATAAGTTTCAAGTTTATTGTAGTTTTGATTTAAATGCAATATCAAGTATTTTCAATGCGTATAACAATAATAAAAATTTTGGGGAACAAATAAAATCATTTGAGACAATAAACATACAAACCTATCCATAGTTAAAAATACATAAGGAATATCAGGAAAAACTACATTTGTTTTAATAGAAAAAAAATAAAAATAAAAAAAACATTTAGAAAGGAACAACATCAGGAAGGGTATTAAAAAATTTTTAATGAAATTTGGTTTGGAAAAAATGTTTTAAAAAAGGCTTAATCTAGAAGTAAATAGGAAAATCAAAAAAGATTATCTGATCTAAGATTCATATGCGTCTTTATAAAGATAGCTTTTTAGTTTACTTTTAAATTTTTCTAAGGAGGTTTCAGCGCGCAGAAAAATTGGAAGTTTATTCCAAAGCTGGGGTCCCAAGATAGAGAAAGTTGTAGTTCTTCTAGTGCCAATTATTTTCAATGATGGAATGGTCAACAAGTACTGATCTAAGGGATCTAGCTGGGGAATATGGTATTAAATATCAATATAAGAATATTGGAGTATTAGTTTTCTGAATTTTAAATGTTAGTAACGCGTTACTGGACCTGGTCCTCACCAACGGTGATAGTGTCACTGAGGTCTCGGTAGTTGACACACTGGCCTCCAGCGACCATAATATGGTATGGCTCAACCTCAGAAAAGGATTCCCAAAATCAAGCACAGCAACAAGGATTCTCAACTTTAGAGGCACAGACTTTAACCGAATGGGAGATTTCGTCCATCAGGAACTACATAAACAAGCACAAACTGACAACGTGGAGGATATGTGGTCGTCCCTGAAGTCCATACTACATGAAGCAACAGACCAATACATAAAGACAGTAAGTAAACGTAGGAGAAACAAAAGACCCCAATGGTTCAGTAAAGAAATTTCAGAACTACCGTATTTTCATGCATATAACGCGCGCGTTATACGCGTTTTTACCTACCGCGCATACCCCTCGCGCGTTATACGCGTGAGCACGGTATACAAAATTTTTTTTACATAGTTCCCACCCCGCCCGACACCCGATTCACCCCCCCCAGCAGGACCGCTCGCACCCCCACCCCGAACGACCGCTCGCACGCGCTCCCACCCGCACCCGCATCCACGATCGGAGCAAGAGGGAGCCCAAGCCCTCTTGCCCGGCCGACTCCCCAACTCCCCGACAATATCGGGCCAGGAGGGAGCCCAAACCCTCCTGGCCATGGCGACCCCCCTACCCCCACCCCGCACTACATTACGGGCAGGAGGGATCCCAGGCCCTCCTGCCCTCGACGCAAACCCCCCTCCCTCCAATGACCGCCCCCCCCCAGAACCTCCGACCGCCCCCCCAGCCGACCCGCGACCCCCCTGGCCGACCCCCACGACACCCCCACCCCCCTTCCCCGTACCTTTGGTAGTTGGCCGGACAGACGGGAGCCAAACCCGCCTGTCCGGCAGGCAGCCAACGACGGAATGAGGCCGGATTGGCCCATCCGTCCCAAAGCTCCGCCTACTGGTGGGGCCTAAGGCGCGTGGGCCAATCAGAATAGAGGAGAGTCGGGGCGGGCGAAAGGACAGTCGGGCAGCATGCGCGGTATACCCGTGAGCGTGGTATACAAAAGTTTTTGTACATAAAATCGTGGTTTCTGCGCGCTATACCCGTGTGCGCGTTTTACACGGGTGCGCGTTATCTGCGTGAAAATACGGTAGTTAAACAGAAAAAAGACACATTTATCGCCTACAAACATTTAGGCAGAGAGGGGGCAAAAGAGGACTATCTAGACAGATCCAAAACTGTCAAAACAGCAGTCAGAGAGGCCAAACTCCGAATGGAGGAAGAGCTAGCACGGAAAATTAAGAAAGGGGATAAATCTTTCTTCAGCTATATCAGTGACAGGAAAAGAAACAACGATGGGATAGTACGCTTGAAGCAATCGGACGGTAAATTTGCAGAATCAGACTCTGAGAAGGCAGAATTACTAAACCAATACTTCTGTTCAGTATTCACTCGTGAAGCACCAGGAGCTGGTCCTCAGCTTCAGACGGGAGATAACCGGAAAGACCCGTTTCAAGATTTCGAATTTACGCCCAGTAGCGTCTACAACGAACTATCAAGACTCAAAGTAAACAAAGCAATGGGACCGGATAACCTACACCCCAGAATGCTCAGGGAGTTAAGAGAAGTCCTGGCAGAACCATTATCTGTTCTTTTCAATCTTTCCCTAAGCACAGGAAGGGTCCCCTTGGACTGGAAAACCGCCAATATAATCCCACTCCACAAAAAGGGCTGCAGGACAGTGACAGCAAACTACAGACCAGTGAGTCTCACGTCTATAGTGTGTAAACTCATAGAAACACTGATCAAACAGCATATTGACACATTCCTAGACGAAGAAAAACTACGTGATCCACACCAACACAGGTTCACCCAGGGTAGATCATGCCAATCTAACCTGATTAGCTTTTTTGACTGGGTTACTAGACAACTGGACGCCGGAGAGTCACTGGACGTGGTATATTTGGACTTCAGCAAAGCATTTGATAGCGTCCCTTATCGAAGATTACTGAACAAGCTAAAATCGATAGGATTAGGAGACATTCTAACTACATGGATTGGGGATTGGCTGAGCGGCAGACTTCAGAAGGTGGTGGTGAATGGTACCCCATCTGAAGCGTCGGATGTGATCAGTGGAGTGCCGCAGTGATCGGTCCTGGGCCCGATTCTATTCAACTTATTCATAAGAGATATGACGCAAGGACTTAGAGGAAGGGTATCACTGTTCGCCGACGCCGCCAAACTTTGCAACATAGTAGGCAAAAGCTTATTACCTGATAATATGACACACGACCTACTGCTGCTGGAACAATGGTCAAATACTTGGCAGCTAGGCTTCAATGCTAAAAAATGCAAGATAATGCACTTGGGCAAGAGAAACCCGCGTAGAACTTATGTACTAAATGGTGAGACCTTGGTTAGGACCACGGAGGAACGTGATCTAGGAGTGATCATTAGCGAAGACATGAAAGTTGCCAATCAAGTGGAGAAGGCTTCCTCCAGGGCAAGACAAATATTGGGGTGTATCCGCAGAAGTTTCGTCAGCAGGAGACCTGAAGTTGTACAGAGCCATGGTGAGGCCACACTTGGAGTACTGTGTTCAGTTTTGGAGACCACACTACCGAAAGGACGTGCTGAGGATCGAGTCGGTTCAGCGAACGGCCACCAGGATGGTCATGGGGCTCAAGGATCTCCCGTATGAAGAAAGACTAAAGAAGTTGCGACTGTACTCACTCTAGGAGAGAAGAGAACGGGGAGATATGATTGAAACGTATAAATACATCACGGGACGCATCGAGTCAGAAGATGATATCTTCTGGCTCATGGGACCCTCGACCACCAGAGGGCATCCGCTGAAAATCAGGGGAGGGAAGTTTCATGGCGACTCCAGGAAGTACTTCTTCACCGAAAGAGTAGTGGATCATTGGAACAGACTCCCACTCCAGGTGATAAAGGCCAGCAGCGTGACGGATTTTAAGAAAAAATGGGATACTCTTGTGGGATCTTTAAGGGAGTAAATTCAGGGGGGGGGGGGATACTTGGAATGGGCAGACTTGGTGGGCTATAGCCCTTTTCTGCCACTTTTTCTATGTTTCTATGTTTCTATGATTTTATATGTTATTCTGTGTGAGATCGGCAGCCAATGCGCTTCTTTTAAAAGTGGAGTGACATGATCATATTTTTTGGAGTTAGTAATAATTTTTATTGCTGTGTTTTGTATGATTTGCAACCTTCGTATTTCTTTCTGAGTTATGCCTTGATATAATGTATTGCAGTAATCCAGCCTTGACTGGCAACCAATGTAATTTCTTGTAATATGGAGTAACATGATCTGATTTTTTTCAACCCAAATATCAAATGTACTGCGGTATTTTGAATGATTCTTAATCTCCTGATAGTTTTTTTTTTTTAAATACGATCCTACATAAATGATATTGCAGTAATCTAATGTGCTCAAAATAAGGGTTTGGACCAGCAGTCTGAAAGACCGGAAATCAAAGTATGATTTTAGTGAATGTAATTTCCAGAAAGTGTCATAGCATTGTTTTAATTAGAACTTCAGTATGAGCTTCAAAAGTTAAGGTATTGGCAGAATAGAAATCACTAATGTAATGTACCGTAATGTAATTACATAATAAATGTGAAATCCATCCAAAAAGTTGAACCTTGAATTAAGTGGAAAGCTAGTTTCAGAATAATTGCTGGAGAACAATTGTCTAACCGACGATGAGAATATGAGGATTTGTTCTATAATGTCAAAAACTGTTGCCAGTCGGGGATATCAAAGTGATTGCAGCTCATATTAACGTAGAATAAAGCACTGATTGGAACAGGATTAAGAGAAGATCCCTGAAAAGGCAACCTTAAATTAGAAATTTTAGTCGTAAAATGGGAAGCTATCCCCCTCTTTTACAACGATGCGCTAATGCTTTTTAGAGCGCACTAAACACGTGCTAAACGATAACGCATGCATGTTATCCTATGGACGCGATAGCGTTTAGCATGTGCATTGATTTAGCGCGCCTTTGTAAAAAAGGGCCTAAATTTTCAGATGTTGGGATATTAACAAAAGAGGATCACTTCAGATGATCAGTATCAAACAGTGTGTTTACTAAACTGAAAAGTTCTTCACTATTAACTACCGATGAGCCTATTCTATTAGAAGTAAAAAAAAAAAAAAAAAAAAAAGACGTTTTTTTTTTTCTTTAATCGATCTTTTAATTCCCTTTCTAAAAATTTTCCGGTGTCCTGCTCTATGGGATGAAACCATCTCGATGACCCTTGCTGTGATATTTCTCCTTGTCAATCCCATCGTCGATATCATTAGACAGCACCAGAACAGCTGGAACAACCAAAATATGCTCCATTTGTAGCTGCAGTGGAGGATTCCTCAGTTCCTGACTAGAAAATATTTCATGGCCTATAAATCATTGACAGATCTCTTATCCCCATCAAAATATTCCCAAGGCAAACACAGAACTCATTTCTTGAACCCCCTAAACACTGAGAGCAGACTAATGGTTAGTGCAGCAGCCTAAGAACCAGGAGGACTAGGTTCAGTTCTCACCACTGCTCCTTGTGGCTCTGGACAAGTCACTCAACCTTCATAAGAATAGCCTTACTGGGTCAGACCAATGGTCCATCAAGCCTAGTAGCCCGTTCTCCCGGTGGCCAATCTAGATCCCTAGTACCTGGCCAAAATCCAAAGAGTAGAAACATTCCAGCATCTCAAAGAATAGCAAGATTCTGGAACCCCAATGAGATCAACATTCCTGAGCTGAGATTGTGATGTCATAATGCCTCATTCCACTGTGCCTCAGAGCTTTATTGTCCTGTACTTGGCACACATAAGAGCATAAGAACAGCCATACTGGGTCAGACCAAAGGTCCATCAAGCCCAGTAGCCAGTTCTCACAGTGGCCAATCCAGGTCACTAGTATCTGGTAAAAACCCAAAGAGTAGCAATATTCCATGCTACCCATCCAGGGTAAGCAGTGGCTTCCCCCATGTCTTTCTCAATAACAGACTATGGACTTTTCCTCCAGGAACTTGTCCAAACTTTTTTTTAAACCAGCTACGCTATCCGCTCTTAGCACATCCTCTGGCAATGCGTTCCAGAGCTTAACTATTCTCTGAGTGAAAAAAACATTTCCTCCTATTGGTTTTAAAAAGTATTTCCCTGTAACTTCATTGAGTGTCCCCCTAGTCTTTGTAATTTTTGACGGAGAGAAAAATCGATCCACTTGTACCTGTTCTATTCCACCAACCCATAAATAATACATGTGTACATGGTTGTAATCGCAGAAAGGCAGTATATTAAATCTCTTTCCATTTCCAAACATGTCTGCCAGAACAATGGGAAGTAAAACCATGTCTTAGACTTTCATTTGACCATAATTAGAGGATCTCACTGGGCTTTAGGGGCTTCCACCATCTTACATTCCTCTAATAGCTGTACATACATATTTTATAAAATATGCAATTACATGCTTCTTGGAGAAGGTACAAATCTGTGCATTGGAATTTGCAGGCTACTGGGGCTGGATCTGGGAATTTATGGGTCAGTTTCCAGCCACCATTGTCAACATTGTTTTTAATGCTTTCAAAAAATAGCCAAATATTCATCCCCATTATCTGAATAATGGCCAACATTGAATATCCAGATATAGTGATCAGAGCTTGAAATTATTTAGTCTGCTATCTAGAGAACTTACCTGAAGGCAGAACGGGGCTCTTCAGTAGTACATAGAAACATAGAAAGATGACGGCAGAAAAGGGCTATAGCCCATCAAGTCTGCTCACTCTACTGTCCCACCCCATTAAGTCAGAGTGCTGCTCGACCCACGTAGAGATCCCACATGGATGTCCCATTTATTCTTAAAGTCGAGCACGCTAGTGGCCTTGATCACCTGCACCGGTAGTTTGTTCCAGTGATCCACCACCCTTTCTGTAAAGAAATACTTCCTGGTGTCACCACCAAATCTCCCTCCTCTGAGTTTGAGCGGGTGCCCCCTTGTGACTGAAGGTCCCTTAGGAAAGAATATGTTGTTTTCCACCTTGACACGACCCGTGACGTACTTAAATGTCTCAATCATGTCATCCCTCTCCCTGCGCTCCTCTAGAGAGTAGAGCTGCAACTTGCCCAGTCTTTCCTCGTATGAGAGACCCTTGAGTCCGGAGACCATCCTAGTGGCCATTCGCTGGACTGACTCAACTCGAAGTACATCTTTACGGTAATGTGGCCTCCAGAATTGCACACAGTACTCCAGATGAGGTCTCACCATGGTTCTGTACAGTGGCATTATGACTTCAGGTTTACAGCTGACGAAGCTTCTATTGATACATCCCATCATCCGCCTTGCCTTGGATGAGGCCTTCTCTACCTGTTTGGCAGCCTTCATGTCTGCAATGATGATTACTCCCAAGTCCCGTTCTTCTGAGGTCGTAGCTAGTGTTTCTCCATTCAAGGTGTATGTTCTGCATGGATTTCTGCTGCCGAGATGCATCACCTTACACTTCTTTGCGTTGAAGCCCAGCTGCCATGTTGAGGACCAGTTTTCCAACTTGATCAGATCCTGCGCCATACCATCCGTGAGATCGCTTTCACCTACTATATTACACAGTTTGGCGGCGTCGGCAAACAGCGCTGTTTTTCCCTGAAGCCCTCGGGTCAAGTCACTTATGAATATGTTAAAAAAGGATGGTCCCAGGACTGAGCCCTGCGGCACTCCGCTAGTCACCTCCGATGTCTCAGAGAGGGTGCCATTGACCACCACTCTCTGAAGTCTTCCACTTAGCCAATCGTTGACCCATGCAGTTAGTTTCTCACCTAACCCCATCGATTTCATCTTGTTTAATAGTCTACGGTGTGGGACACTGTCAAAAGCTTTACTGAAATCCACGTATACTATGTTCAGAGACTCTCCCGAGTCTAGCTTTCCTGTCACCCAATCAAAGAAGCTGCTGAGATTGGACTGGCATGACCTGCCCCTAGTGAATCCATGTTGACAGGGATCCCTCAGATTCCCCTCATCCAATATCGTGTCTAATTTCCCTTTAAGTAGAGTTTCCATGAGTTTACACACTATTGATGTGAGACTTACTGGTTTGTAATTCGCAGCCTCCGCTCTGCAACCCTTTTTGTGCAGAGGAACAACATTGGCAGTTTTCCAGTCCAGGGGGACCCTCCCCGTACTTAGGGAGAGATTGAAGAGCATGGCTAACGGTTCCGCCAAAACATCGCATAGCTCTCTGAGCACTCTTGGGTGCAGATTGTCCGGTCCCATGGCTTTGTTCACCTTGAGTCTTGACAGTTCTCTGTAAACATCAGCTGGTGTGAACTCAAACTCCTGAAATGGGTCATCCATGCTTTGCTTTGCATCCAGCCGAGGCCCGTGCCCTGGTGCCTCGCAGGTAAAGACTGAACAGAAGTAATCATTCAGTAGTTTGGCTTTATCGGAGTCAGTTTCCACATAATTCCCGTCTGGTGTTCTAAGGCGTACTATCCCGTTTGTGTTCTTTTTCCTGTCGCTAACGTATCTGAAGAAGGATTTGTCCCCTTTCTTGATGTTCTTCGCTAGAGCTTCTTCCATATGAAGTTTGGCCTCCCTGACTGCTGTTTTGACCGCTGCAGACTTTGTCCTGTATTCAATGTTTGCTTCTTTTTCCCCCATGCATTTGTATGATAAAAATGCTCTTTTCTTCTCCTTGACGAGGTATGATACCTCATCTGTGAACCATTGGGGTTTCCTTTTTCATCAGAGTGTTGATGGAGCCCCTAGGGTAGCAGTTCCTTGGGGGAGCAAGGAAGCAAAATTTAAAAGATAGAGTGAGTTGTGAAAGCAGTTCCAGAGTTTGGGAAGTAAGACCAATACCAGGAAGACTTCTACGGTCTGGATCAAGGTTGGAATGGCCTTCGACAGCAAAGATGTTTGGAGTAGTACCAGGCAGACTTCTACAATCTGTGCCCTCAAATTGACATGTAGATAGAGATTTATTCTAATGTTTAATTTGTGAAGAGTGACACATATAACTCTGGCCACCTTGTTGAGTAGAGCAGATGAGCTGTGTAGATCTTCATCTGCTGACATTTACTACGTTAAATGTTAAATAAAAGTATGATGTCCATTTTTGTATTTTTATTGACTTCTTATGGGATTTATTTATTTAAGAAATTTTTCCTTTAATGTGAATGGCCTGAATCATCCCATTAAAAGAAAAAAGATATCCAATTATGTGTCCAATAAACATCCAGACATAATTTTATTACAAGAAACCCACCTCCCATCTGCTGCCGCCACGAAATTTCAACTAAAGGGATACTCTGCTCATATATACTCCCCTGCGACTTATCAAAAGAAAAATGGTGTTTCAATCTTTCTTAAAGATAAACTCTCTCCCATTATTCATTCAATTAAAACAGACACAGAGGGAAGATGGTGTCTGGTACATGCTGCGTTGCACTCAATAGACTTTGTTCTTCTCAATATTTATGGCCCGGTTAAAGATCACCCGGATTTTTTTAGAGACATTCAACTAGCACTAATTGAATTCAGTTCTTGTTCTCTGATATTGGGTGGAGATTTTAACCAAATCCAAGACTTATATATTGATAGATCTTCTTCCTGTAAACCATCCAAGACCAAGTCTTTCACAGCTCTACAGGCCCTAAAAGATGCTTTCTCCCTTGTAGATCCTTGGCGACTACTTCACCCGAAAGGTAGAGAATATTCACATTTTTCACCACCGCATAATACATACTCGAGAATTGATTTCTTTCTTATATCCTCCTCTCTCATTCATGACCTTACTAATACTAGTATACATCCAATCTCCCTTACGGACCATGCTGCCATTTCTTTATATATTTCTATTTCGGCTCCACGTAATGAATCTCCTTCTTGGCGACTAAACAACGCCTTACTCTTGGATGAAGAAACTGTTGAAAAAATCAACTCATTTACATTAGAATTCTTCGAAAATAACTCTAAAGATCCTGAAGTTTGTCCTTCCATAATCTGGGAAGCTTATAAAGCAACCCTTAGAGGTGAATTGATAAAAATTGCCTCTTGGAAAAAAAAACAGTCCATGAAAAAAGAAAAAGAATTAGAAAACGCTATTAAAACATTAGAAATACAACATATGTCTAATCACTTACATGACCCAACTATTCTCCATCATATCCAAAAACTTAAATATGAATATAATACTTTAGTTTCATGCACAGCCAGACGAGATATCTTCATTTCCAATTCTGGTCATTATATGGGAGATAATCTTATGGGTCGTCCACTGGCCAGATACCTTAAAATTAAATCCAAAAGATTACATATCACATCTATCCAAAATTCATTAGGACAATTAGTCAAAACCAGATCTTCAATTTCTTCTCAATTTGAAAATTTTTATACTTCATTATATAAGTCTGAAGTTGTGGCTCCTGAATCAGATATAGACTCTTTTCTTTCCTCCTTATCTCACCCGACCATATCGGAGCCTGTTAAATTGGAACTAGATTCTCCGATAACCATAACAGAAATAGAAACTGCTATATCTTCCCTACCGACTGGAAAAGCCCCAGGTCCGGATGGTTTTACTAACGAATTTTATAAACTATTTCGAAACATCTTAGCTCCTCATCTCCTTACATACTATGATTTCCTCCACTCCTCTCCAGATAAACAATTTAATTTCACAGAAGCCACCATCGTTGTAATCCCTAAACCTGACAGAGACGCTACCTTGGTCAAAAACTTCCGTCCCATCTCTCTCCTTAACTTAGATTATAAAATAATGGCAAAGTTACTTGCATTAAGACTCACCAAAGTGATTCCACATCTTATACACAAAGACCAAACGGGATTTATTAAACAAAGATATATAGGAGATAACCTACGACTTTTTCACCACGTGAATGCACATGCTAAAACATTGACAGACCCAATAATAGGCCTAGCTATAGACGCTGAAAAAGCCTTTGATCGAGTGGAGTGGTCTTTTCTTTTCAGTGTCCTAAAATGGTATAACTTTGGATCATTTTTCACGAAATGGATAAAAACATTATATTATAGTCCTAATGCTTGTATTCTAATTAATAACTCTTTATCCAATAAATTTCCCCTTCACAGAGGCACTAGACAGGGCTGTCCTCTCTCACCACTATTGTTCAATTTAGTGTTGGAGCCTCTTCTCTCTGCTATTCGACAATGCCCGCTAATTAATGGTATTCCCTCCTCTGATCGAGACTTCAAACTAGCAGCATATGCTGATGATGTATTAATTTTTCTAAAGAACCCTCAATCTTCTCTCCCTCATCTTATACATATCATCAAACAATATTCTAGCTTCTCAGGATATTCTGTAAACTGGGAGAAATCAGAAATCTTTCCTCTGAACAATAACATTCTTCAATCAGACTTGGCTAATTTTCCATTCACATGGTCAAATGAAGCTGTGAAATATTTAGGGATTTTAATACACAAAGATCCAGTCTTTGCTCAAGATCTTAATATATCCAAAATCAAAAATTTAGTTCTTAACACTACATCTAGGTGGTCTCCACTTTATTTGTCTTGGTGGGGTAGAATATCATCCATCAAAATGACCCTAGCACCTCAAATTAATTACATCCTCTCAATGCTTCCTCTTTTATGCCAGAAATCATTTTTCCATTGGCTAAATAAGAAGCTATCTGAATTTATATGGAACAAGAAAAAACCCCGAATTGCTCTAGCCAAGCTGAAGGCCTCTAAAATTAACGGTGGTCTTAACTTTCCAGATTTCTACCACTACTATATTGCTTCATTAACTAAATATGGAGCTTACTGGGTCAATGACTCCTTCTCTCAAGACCCTCCTAATTGGTATGAAATGGAATGTTTTCTATGCAAACCTTTACACATCTCTTGCCTATTAACGATACCAATACCCAGACATTTGAGAAAATACTCTCTTTTGAATTCAACGCAGCATGCTCTCCATCATTTAGATAAAATAGCTGATATCTCAATTAGTGTTAGCCCATTCATGTCCCTTTGGAACAATCCCAATATCCAAAACCAAGGCAAATCCCTTTCATGGAAACGGTGGCAACGGACAGGTATATGGTTTGTTCATCAATTATATACTCTTAATAAACTAATCCCTTTTGATATACTTTGCTCCACATACCTACTAACATCCTCTGCTTATTCACAATGGATCATACTCAGTGAAATACTGTCTTCTGTACAGATACAATATGACTTCATATCTTCTAAAAATACTATTTACCATTGGTCTTTACGGTCTCTATCAAAAGGGAAAGCTATATCTTTTTTTTATAATATTTTAAGAGACCAATCCTTCACTTTCTCATATCATGCTATGAAACACTGGGATAATATAATAACCATTCCACTTTCTGACATTGACTGGGAACTCTTTTGGTCTTCAACAAATCGCCCACTTTTATCTTCTAGAGTTTCACAGTCAATGCTCTTTGTAATGTGGAATGCAATATGGACCCCATTTCGTATGTGGAAAGCCAAATTAAAACAAGATTCTATCTGCTGGAACTGTTTGAAAGAGGAAGGAACTCTTGATCATATGTTCTTCCATTGTACTCTGGTCCGTTCTTTTTGGTCCAAAATCTGGAATACCATACAATCTATCACCAACTGCTCAGAAGAGATTTCTATGGACATTATAATCCTTCGATCTCAACACCCCTGTTTCGCGCAATCAAATTGTCCTCCTAAACTTATTGATACCATGTTTGTGACTGCTCTCATGCATATTCTGAAAAATTGGAAATCATCTTCGTTATTAGATTATACTTTTTGGTGGAACTCTCTATGTATGTACCACAGATTTGAATCATATGCATATGAAAATAAAATTTCACTCCATAAATCCATGAATTGGAAAAACAAAAAATCACCCTGGTCATTTTTAGATTCATATGTACATTCTACTATGTAGACACTCCTGTCTTCTCCTCTCTTTAAAAATTATATATATATATATTTTTTTTTTCTTTCTCTCTTCTTTTTTCCTCTCTCTTTCAATTTTTACTTTGTCCTATTTCACTTTCTATTGTCATACATCACCACAAACAAATCCAAAAACAACTCTGAGCTTTTCTTAATAATATGGGCCTTTATAATTAACTGTATATTAATGCAAAATGTTATACTACTTTTATGTATTTGAATTGCTCCTTGTATTTTTTAAAATACTGAATAAAATTTATTGAACTAAAAAAAAAAAAAAAAAAAAAAAAAATTGATATACCGCATATGACCTACAGGGTTACATAAGTAGCATACATAAAATTTGACAATGCAACATAATTGTTATTAAAACAATGTACATGTCATAAAATAGCATCAAAAGGCATAAATCAAATCCTTTCCTTAACTATGCACCCAACTTCACATCTTGATCACATTCGCGCTCCATTACCTAAATGCGTCGACAAACAAATAGGTTTTCAATAGTTTCTTAAAACCCAATCTGGGTATAGAGAACCATAAGGTTCCAGTCAAGCTGTTCCAAAGATTGACCCCACCCCACCTTCTACCGACAGCATAACATCTCGGATCTTGGAATGAACAATAGACTGATTTTTATTGGAATTTAATTGCATGCTCATGATTGATGAGTTTAATTATCAAATTATTAAATTCTTGGGGATGGGAAAATGGGCTAAAGGCAGGAAATTTAGCTGAAGGGAGCACAAGGCTGAAAGTTCATCTAGAGCGCCTAATACTCTTGTCAAATGGTTAGGCTACCTCTAGTGGAGCCTCTGCACTTGATAAGGAAGCCAATGGTCTTGAGTCTCCATAAAGGGTCGGATGGGACAAGAGCAAAAAGCCAAAACAGGGTGAATGGTTATTTTGTATTCTGATGCGTACAAATTAAGTGTGGATGTTATTTGTTTGCAAGAATGGGGGTGGACGTTGGTACATGGCGCATCTTGGATGCCTATATTAGCAGCGTTCCATGAATCAAGTACCGTGGTGGGTGTGTTCAAGGAATAGACATAAAGATCAACCAGCACATTTCAACGGAGACCTTTTCATTGGACCAGCTTAATACACTAGTGACTAGTTCTTCCTACAGAGTTTCGTAACTCGTTGTTTGGCGGACCGTGATCACTAATAATCATTCACTTAAGCCATGATTGTTCAGTTTGCTCCCTTCTCATTGAAAGTTCCCCCACTCCTTGCCTTTGAAGTGCATCTAAGCTTCTAGTCGTTATAAGCTGACACTTACGTTATACTTCTGCATTCTTATCTCCTCCGTCAGCAGCTTTTGAATTGTTGACATTTTGGCAGGCTTGACGGCCTTTCTGCTGAGGGGATTGTCCCTTGCGTGACCTTTTGGCATTCTGAAGAGGACACCTGAAACCTTCAGTGAATAGGATCAGACGGAAGAGAGCTCTCCTCGTCTTCATCAGATCCCAAGGTGTCAGGTCATTCCACAGGAAGCAACCCTTGTCTTATCTCTTGTACGACTCTTGTCAGACTTTTTCCATTTGGGTCCAGGGGCTGCCGCAGTGTTTTCCCACCTAATGTGTTTCTGAACCAGCTCTTATGTTTTGTATGTTGCTTAACTGTTTATCTTTTACTCTGGGTTCGGTTCACCACCAAATCTTTTTGGCCTTTGAAGAGTATATAGGTTAAAAAAAATTGGAATAGCAACTGTAGTAAAAGCGAGCATTTATTTAAAAAATAAAATATACCGTACTACGTAACATGATTTTGGTTCTGGGCAGTAACTGTAATTTCCTAATTGCTTATGCCTAAAAAGTAGCAAAGGTCTGTTATTTCCGTAAAACTTTGCTTTTGTGACCAGGATAATCAATTTTTGCAATTTACCTATTTAAAACATGAAAATACCAAATTTTTATCTTTTCATTTATATAAAGTCATAAAAAGCAACATATGAATCAGAATTAACTTGTATATATATTGAAATTATACAAGGATGACCACAGAAGATTTAAAAGTGAGTGAGTTTTTGCAATTTGTGATTATATTGTAAGTCACTTTCACAAATCTACCCCCAGATGTAGTCTCCCATCATTGTTCTCATTATATTGTCCTTGGTAGGGGCGTTCAAAGTCCAGTATATCCTGGTGGATAAAGAAATGTCCAGATATGTGATTTTGGATTCATGATTGCCAGTTCAACTTTTGGAAGGGTCCACCATGCAGTAGCAGTTGTTTGAGTGGTCAGTGGATTCCTGCCAAATTCTTGGGATAGCAAACTTCATGCCTCTCTTTTCCCCTCTGTACCAAAATGAAATTGTGGTAATGAAAACAATAAATTGATTTCACCTATGACTAATGTGTACAAGATTCTCACAACATATTTCATATATGATATATTTTCAAATAACATTGAAAATTTTTTTTTTTTTTTTTAGTTCAAAAAGTTTTATTGATTTTATAAAAGATGAAATACAAAGCCAACAATATGCGTGCTCCAACAAGGAGCACATTATAACAATGTCATTAACAAATGTGAAGTGCATCCACAGTGGAATAATAGTCATAAATGATTGAATGCATCAGAAAGAAAATAGAAGTTGAGAAGACATTAGTTCAGGAAAAGGAAATAAGACATAATAGGTGCTAAGTTCTAACAATGTACCAGAATAATCAGTTTAAATGATCCAAGCATAAAATAAAGAAATTGACATAAACAATATTAAATGAAACATGGTAAAACCGGAGAGGTGCCTGAAATGAAAAGACTAAGGGTGAGGCAAGATACAAATTATACTAATGAGTGCAGTAGTCAAGGGTCTGATTTACAATATTCAAGCAAGGGGGACCAAATTTTTGCATAAGAGGACATGGAATTATTGCAAATATTTTTTAAAATTAAACATTGTAAGAAATTTTATAGCAGAAATTTATTTGCCATCCTAGCGAGAAACAAAATTGCTCGCATGTGAAGTGAGGTGCCCAAAGTTTGTCTTGATCCCCATCAGGCATGCCAAAGTATAGCTTGTATGCATTGCACATCTTAGATGCTTCTATGGAGTACTTTTCCCTTCTTGTCTTGTGAAATTGGCCACATACGTAGCAAAATGCATCTGTCGGATTTTGGGCCTTAGTAAAAGGTAGGGCTACCATATAACTCCAGAAAAAAGAGGACGGATTGAGACATCCGGGTTTTACTCCCATTGCTTTCAGTGGAAGTAAAATCCAGATGTCTCAATCTGTCCTCCTTAATTCCGCTGAAAGCAATGGAGCTATATGGTAACTCTAGTTTATGTTTATTGAGAGTTTCTATACCGCTACGAATGACTGGGGAGTCAACTCAGAGCAATTGACGTGGGCTTTTGCAAAGGTGCTACATGAGCTTCTGTAGACATGTTTCCATACAGAGTTGCAAAGAGCTTCTGCGAGGTGTTACAACACGTGGGCCCTATACTGAAATACACGGAGCTCTGTGATGGCGCTACCACACAGAGTTATTAATATCGGCTTGATTATGCCATAATCATCTTACTTATGTTACTGGCACATTGATCATCCTTATGTGATCAATGGTCCTTCGTACATACACATATAAACTAAGGGGTCTTTTTACTAAGGCATGCTAATCGATTAGTGAACCTTAGTAAAAGGACCCCTAAGTTTATTATTGCAGCTAAATACATTATCGACCTCTTTTACAAAGCCACGCAGCAAACAGCCTCGAAGCCCTTTAAATCTCTATGGGTTTCGAGACCATTAGCGCAGCGCAGCTGCTAGCGTGGCTTTGTAAAAGAGGCCGTATATTTATACACCTCCTAAGGAGGTTGACCATTTCAACTAGCTATAATCTAATATAAATAAAACGCTAGCCGCGCATGCGCACTCCATCTGTGTGTTCTGTTTTCCGTGCGCTGTAGGGCACCGCAGGTTGGAGTGCGCATGTGCGCGAAGCTCTCTCTCTCCAAACCCCCCCCCCCCCCCCCGAGGCGGATGTCAGCTGCTCTTCAGCTCCTCCAGGCAGTGGCAGACCAAACAGGGCCCGACCCGAGGTAATGTTCTGACTGAAGTTAGTTTTAAGTTCTAAGCCAAGGCAGCGGCTCCTCTCACGAGCTGCACCTGCGTCAGAGAAGGATTCCGACGCAGGCAGGGATCGTGAGAGAAGCCGCTGCCACGGCTTAGAACTTAAAACTAACTTTGGCCAGAACTAAGGGAGTCAAGGCCCCAATTGTAAAGGTCATCATTGTCGTCTTTGCCCCTCTCCCCGGCACACCCGAACCCCCGTTCAGCCTCCAATCCGACCCTCCCTTCAGCTCCCTTAGTCCCTTGCCGCCACTCTTCTTCTCTTCCCGCAGTCCCGACACGGCAGAGCAAATCAGGCCAGTAGAAGGCCGCGAAGCAGCGTGTTTAGAGTGCTGTGGCCGCTGCTGGAGTCAGAACGTTTGTCGGGACTGTGGGAAGAGGGCGGCAAGGGACTAAGGGAGCCGGCGACGGGGAGGGAAAGGGGGCTGCTTTGGGGGAGGGGCGTGCTGGGAGGCAGACAGCTTTGCTTGAGGGGGAAGACAGAAGGGGAGCCACAGAGAGACAGTCAGGGAGGAACTGGAGGGGGAGAGGGAAAGGGGGCTGTTTTCTAGCACCCATTAATGTAACAGGCTTTAACACTAGTCTAGTAATAAGCCTCTACATTTGCTCAGCTTGGAATCAATCCGGAATGTTCTGCAAAAATTTAAAAAAAAGGTAATTTTTAAAATATCAATGTCCTGGTTACAAAAGCAAAGCTTTAGGGGAATGATAGTCATTTTCTATACTTTCGTGGCACAGTCAATTACGAAAAAACACTTAGGGCTCCTTTTACTAATGTGCGCTAGCGTTTTTAGCGCGCGCTGCCCCCCGCGCTATGCGTAAAAACTAACGCCAGCTCTGTGGTGACGTTAGCGTCTAGCGTGTGCGGCAATGCAGCACACGCTAAAACCGCTAGCTCAGTATTACCCAAGAACAAAAATAAATTGTTACCTAGTGATATAGGTCATGACCTTTAAAAAAGGGATATTCAGATTGTGCAGGATGAACAGAGCTACAGGGCCTAGACTTAGACGCAGCCCTAATAAGTCTTTGCCAAAGATTATCGTCCCCTCTCTTTTACAAAACCATGATAGCGATTTTTAGCATAGGCAGGCGCGCTGAATGCTCTGCATTGCTCCCGACACTCAGAGAGTTCCTATGATGCTGATGGCCCTCTCCAAACCCCCCCCCCCCCACTGCAGCGACAATGGCAGAAGGGGTGCCTGCTCCCTCCTGTTGGCCGAATACCCCCGTACCATGCCCCCACCTAATCCTGACCCCTTTGCGCCACCGACTCCCCCAAACCAATCTCCTCCCCTTCTCCAAAAATAGGCAGGAGAAATGCCCACTCCCTCCTGCCATGCAGAACACCCTGTGCCATGCCCCCCCCCCTGCGCCAGGCACCCCCGGGCCACTGTTACCCCCAAACCCCCCTAAAATGGATATCCACTCCCTCCTGTCACTGGATGCCCCCCTATACCTCCCTCCGAACCTCCTCCATACCTTTTTAAAAAGTTGGAAGCAGGAGGGCCCACTCTGAGGCTCCTGCTTCACGCCCGCCAGTCCTAAATGACCGTCCTTCCCCTCCCTGGTGCATCATGTGATGCATGGGGAGGGGCCAAAGGCCCTGAATGGTTCAGTCACCTAAGGTGTCTGAGTCAATCAGGCCTTAGGCACCTCCCTCTGTATCCAGGCAGACCTGACGGTTTTTCTGATTGCTAAAACCCCTTTTTTTTTGTGGGGGGGGGGGGGAATAGCCAAGCGATGTTAGTGCATCAATAAATTGGCTACTTTGCATGGCCAGATCGGAAAATGGGCGCTCGATGGGGAAAAACACACGTTGGTCCATTTTGTGAATCGGGTCGGTAAAAGTGATCATCGCTAAAGCTGTGAAAACAGGTTTAGTGATGATCGCTGACTTTAGAAACATAGAAAGATGACGGCAGATAAGGGCCATATAGCCCATCAAGTCTGCCCACACTATTTACCCACCCTCTTGAGTCTTCTGACCCCTTAAGTATAATTGTAATTATACTGTCACTCTACTGACCCACTTATTCAAGTCCTAGTGACCCTATCCCTTGGCATGACCCCGTAGGGATCCCACATGGGTATCCCATTTGTTCTTGAAGTCTGGGATGCTGCGTGCCTCGACCACCTGTACTGGAAGCTTGTTCCAATGCTCAATCACTCTCTCCGTGAAGAAGTACTTCCTTGCGTCTCCACGAAACTTCCCTCCCCTGAGTTTGAGCGGATGTCCTCTTGTGGTCGAGGGTCCCCTGAGAAGAAAGATATCCTCTTCCACTTCGACCCGTCCCGTGATGTACTTAAATGTCTCAATCATGTCTCCCCTCTCCCTACGCTCTTCAAGAGTGTAGAGCTGCAATTTGCTCAGTCTTTCCTCGTAAGGGGAGGAAATCCTTAAGAGCTGCTGAAAGAATATTAGATTTCAGTGACAAAAATCTGTCATTTATCTATGAATTCGTAACCCATCGAAAAACAGGCGTGCTAGAAATGAAATTACATTAGGGGGGGGCATCCGGGCAGGCCTAGTCTCAAAAGGTTTCTGCATCCAAACTTCCACCTCCATTTGACCCTACTTGGCTTCACAAAGAAGAGAACGCGTTTGTAGAAGGCCTCCATAAACGAGGTAAAAGTACGATTTTTGTCAACTGCTTCTTGTTTTGTGGGTTGAACTTTAGTTCTTCTCAGAAAAACCTTAACTATGTTTAAATTGGCAGCTCCTGCTTTTTCTCCGTCATATTTGCCTCACCACATTTTGAATTGTTTTGTGACATTGAAATCCAGAAAGTGCTTGAACTCACAATTACTCCACCTTTCAAGTGCCCCAGTCTTTTGGAGGGTTTCCAACCTGAGCACCCGGCTCTGGCTCCATCCAGAAAGTTCTTGTGGTAGGATTCCTATAATGAATGCTATCACAAGCCAACAAACACAGGGGAATGAACTATCTGGTTCACCCTGAATGGGAGAAGAATAAGTGTTTGTGTGGTACAGATATGCTTTTGGGAAGCGAAGTGGTTCGGGAGGTGGAATAGGGCATTCTCAGTACCACTGATACTCTGAATGACCTTGGATTTGTAACAACGCTGCTAGCAACACGGAGGACTGATGCAGACAGTCCAAAAACACTGTGACCACAATCCAGGCGTTCTCTATGGCATGGAAATATCAGTCTGCCATCATTAGTTGTGATCATAACACAGTGCAACAGAGGTTTTGGGGCATGAATTGTAGTGGGTGCTCTATAGTGATTTGGGGGTCGCTGAATTCTAAACTGACCTTTATTTTTCGGTATAACCCTCTGATTTTTGGCAAAAGAGCATTATAATGCAAAAATTAACATTTTTGCTATATTTTCTAACGCTTGGAGTAAACGGTATAACAATCTGTGAAATATTAAAACAGTTTGTCTCAAATTAGATTTTCTTTTTCCCCCGATAATCTTGGTAGTGTTAGTGATGAGCACGGGGAAAGCTTTCACCGGGACGTTGCTGCGATGGAGAAACGATATCGGGGCAGATGGAATTCACCCAATGCTGGCTGACTATCGTTGGACATTAGAGATGCTCCTAATCTCGTTTATAAAAACGCGCTTCAACGGCAAAACGATTCTAGAAAATAATAATCAGAGGAACTCTTTAGAGTACAACATCCGGAAATTTAGGGCTCCTTTTACAAAAGCGTGCAGGGCCTTAACGCACGGAATAGCGCATGCTAAATTACCGTGTGCTCAAAGCCGCTACCGCCTCCTTTTGAGCAGGCGGTATATTTTCGGCTAGCGCGCACTATAGCGTGCGCTAATCCGGTGCGTGCATTAAAAACGCTAGCGCACCTTTGTAAAAGGAGCCTTAGTGTAATGCCCTGCTTGATATTTTTTTTAATAACATCGTATTAGAAATAGCTTTTGCTACGCCACGCGCTAGACCTTAACGCCAGCATTGAGCTGGCATTAGTTCTAGCCGCGTGGCACGGGTTTAACGCAGCTTAGTAAAAGGAGCCCTTAGTCTGCATTTCATGATAAAACTGGACAATGACTTTTTGAGTTCAGTTTAAGAAGGTTTTTCAGCAACTGAAAAATATAAATGCCAAAATAAAGAGATTATTTTGTGGTTAATAGTAAAAAAAAAAAAAAAAAAAAAAAAGAACTCTTAAATCGCGCATTGCGTTGCATTATGACTTCTCACGCTATAAATATTTGCGATTTGCTCAAAAACTTTACGTGATAGGAGAAAACTGAGGCTATTTTCATACACAGGAGGACAAATTCTATAAAGTGCACCTCATTTTCTTCTTGCCCCAGAAAAAAAAAAGTTAAAATTTGTTGCGCAGCGTAATAGAATTGAAAATCAAGAAATAAATGGCAAAGCACTTTATACAGCAGTCAATATAGAGAGGGAATCAAAGTATGAAACACAAAAAAAAGTTTTTTTAAAAAAAGCAGTGCCAAGGGCTTTTGATACTGAGACAATGAATCTTCCTTTTATTGACGGACCCATCATGGGACTTGTTTTGGAAAAACCTACCTGCTTCAGGAGTTATGAATGTCACTATCGCACAGTCAGGCTTACTATATGGGTTGTATTGACACTCAACTCTGTGTGTGTTGTACTGTTGAGGTTATCTCTTATTTTCATGGACTCTGGAGTTGTGAGGGGATACAGGCTTTTTGGAAGGCGCTGGCTTCCTTTTTGCAGGACCTTTTGCAGGTTCCCGTGCCTGTATCGGTGCTTTCTATGTTATTTGCTCATTTTTCCTTACTCTCCGTGTACACTTCTTCAGAAGAAGTTAATTTTTGCAGGTAGGTAATATATTCGGAGTAGTTATGTTTGCTATGAGTTACATACAGCAGAGTTACAAATAGAAGTGTTACATACGGCGGTAAAGAGTCTGGGGAGGGTCGAGGTCAGAGGAGGAGGAGGGAGAACGTTCAGAGGAATTTGTCAAAAAGGTAGGTTTTAGTTAATAAGAAGGAGCGCGATCCGAAACCCACTCCCCCAAAATAATTTTCTTAGCTACCAACCTAGCCTTGCGCAAGAACAGCTGGCCAACACCCGGTGGAAAGCAAAAAGCCTCATATTTATCCAAGAGAAACCCCACCGGAGTAAGAGGGATAGAATGATTGTGATCCCCTTCTTAATCATTCCTAGCATTCTGTTCGCCTTTTCGCTGCCGCCACGCATTACACGGACGGCTTCATTGACTTGTCGACCAGTACTCCCAAGTCTCTTTCCTGGGGGGGGGTCTCTCCAAGTACTGCACTGGACATCCTGTATTCGTGTATAAGATTTTTGTTACCAACATGCATCAGCTTACACTTATCCACGTTAAACCTCATTTGCCATGTCGCGGCCCATTCCTCGAGTGTGTTTATGTCACGTTGCAGGTCTTCACAATCCTTCTGTGTCTTCACTACTCTGAATAACTTTGTATCATCCGCAAATTTAATCAACTTGCTTGTCGTACCAATTTCCAGGTCGTTTATAAATATGTTGACGATCACGAGCCCAAGCACCGAACCCTGCGGCACTTCACTCGTGTAGTCCATTTACCCCCACTCTCTGTTTCCTATCTGCTAACCAGTTATTAATCCATGTGAGTATTTTACCCTCGAGTCCATGGCTTGCAATTTTTCGAAGCAGTCGTTCAAGTGGGACCTTGTTGAACACCTTTTGAAAATCCAGATATACAATGTCGACCGGGTCATCCTTGTCTATCTGCTTGTTTACTCCCTCGAAGTGCAGTAAGTTCGTTAAGCAAGATCTTCCTTTGCTAAAGCCATGCTGGCTGGTCCTCATCAGATTGTGTCCGTCAAGGTGATCAATGATGTGGTCCTTTATCAGTGTCTCTACCATCTTTCCTGGTACCGAGGTCAGACTCACTGGTCTGTAGTTTCCTGGATCTCCCCTCGAACCTTTCTTGAAGATCGGCGTAACATTCATCACTTTCCAGTCTTCCAGAATCCTTCCTGATTCCTGATTGAAAGATTGGATATTAGTTGAAGCAGTTCAGCTATAACCCCTTTCAGTTCCTCGATTACCGTCCAGTCCCGGGGATTTATTGTTTTTAAGCCTATCAATCTGCCTGCATACCTCTTCTAGACTGACCATCAACCCTGTCAGTTTCCCTTCTTCATTTCCTGCGTATAGCCTGTCGGCTTCTGGTATATTGTATATATCCTCTACGGTAAATACAGACGCAAAAAAATGTACTCAGTTTGTCGGCAATGGCTTTGTCCTCCTTTAATACTCCCTTTATTCCATGGTCATAAAACGGCCCCACCGCTTCCTTCGCGGGTTGTTTCCCCTTAATATATCGAAAGAACAGCTTGAAGTTTTTTTGCCTCCTTGGTTATTTTTTCCTTGTAGTCTCTTTTGGTCCCTCTTACTGCCTTATGGCACCTGCTTTGATGCTGTTTGTGTTTTTTCCAGTTTTCATCTGTTTTTGACCTTTTCCATTCCACAAAGTCTTCTTGTCTCTGATTGCTTCCTTCACCTCTACAGTGAGCCGCGCCGGTTCCTTGTTCTTTTTCCTCTTGGATCCCTTGCTGATACATGGTATTTATAGATTTTGAGCCTCGGTGACTATGTCCTTAAAAAGGGACCATGCTTGCTCTAGCATTTTTACAGTGCTTATCCTCTTCTTAATCTTCCTCCCCACCATGATTCTCAACCCTTCGTAATTCCCTTTTCGGAAGTTCAGTGCTGTGGCTTTCGTTCTGGATCGATGTTTTGCTCCTGTGTCCAAGTTGAAGTGGATCATATTGTGATCACTGTTTCCCAGCGTCCCTTCTACTGCTACACCTTGCACCAGTCCTCGTAGTCCATTTAGAATTAAGTCCAGAATTGCATTTCCTCTCATATTTTCCTTGACAAGTTGTTCCAGGAAGCAATCGCCTATAGCATCCAGGAACTTGGTCTCCCTACAGTAGCCAGAGGTGCCTAGGTTCCAAACTATCCCCGGATAATTGAAGTCACCCATGATAACTGCATTGCCTCCCTTGCAGTTGCGCTTAATCTCGCCTGTCATTTCTCCATCAGTTTCTTTGGACTTCCCTGGGGGTCGGTAGTAGATGCCAATCTTCATTTCCGTTCCATTTGTTCCCGGTATTTTGGCCCATAGAGACTCTACCTTATTTTTCATTTCCGGTGTGTTCTCTCCGGTAGACTCTATTCCCTCTTTGATGTATAGGGCAATATTCCCACCTTTTTGTCCTACTCTGTCTCTGTGGTATAGCTTGTATCCCGGTAGCACAGTGTCCCAGACATTTTCCTCGTTCCACCATGTTTCCATGATGCCGATGATGTCAAGGTTATCTTTTTGTGCTATTGCTTCCAATTCCCCCATCTTATTCCTTAGTCATAAGTTAGCTAAGGCGGTGCCTAGAGCAGTGGTTCCCAACCCTGTCCTGGGGGACCACCAACCGGTCGGGTTTTGGGGATAACCCTAATGAATATGCATGAGAGAGAATTGCATATAATGGAGGTGACAGGCATGCAAATCTGCTCCATGCATATTCATTAGGGCTATCCCGAAAACCTGACTGGCTGGTGGTCGTCCAGGACAGGGTTGGGAGCCACTGGCCTAGAGAACATATAATTTTATGTCCTTTTGTTTTGGATTTATAATGTTTGTGTTGCTTCATTTTCCTGTGTTTATCATTTTGTTTGTTTCGTTTGTTTGTATCATTTTGTAATAGGCATGTTTTATCATAATCGCTACTGAGGGCCACCTGACCTGTGGACTGGCTGGTGTGCCGCAGGGCATGGGACCACAGGAGGACAGGATTTGGCCAGGAATCAGACTATAGACTAGTGGCCCAAAACAGCCTGTGTTGGCTTGCGTTTTGAGGCAAATGCTACTGAATAATGAGAGACAGCAGAGAGGGTCTTTGGCTGTGCATGTCTCAGGTCACACCTGAACGAACGCCTCATCTGGAACAACACAACCAGGCCAAGAAGAACTCGGGTGCCTTTTACTCACCCTCCACTCGAGGGCACACTGCGCAAAAAAAAAAAAAAATGTACGATGGCCTACTAGCAACACAGGCAGCAAAACTAGACTTCCATCTCTCCAACCTGCTGATAACAACATTCGACTACAAAACCCTCCATAGGGAAATATAAAACCTACTATTCAGAAAATTTGGCATTGGAACACAGAAGGACAGATTTTGGCCAGGTATCAGACTATAGACAAGTGGCCCAAGACAGCCTGTGTTGGCTTGCGTTTTGAGGCAAATGCTACTGAATAATGAGAGACAGCAGAGAGGGTCTTTGGCTGTGCATGTCTCAGGTCACACCTGAACGAACGCCTCATCTGGAACAACACAACCAGGCCAAGAAGAACTCGGGTGCATTTTACCCACTCGATGGGACACTGCACAAAAAAAAAATAAGACAACCTACTAGCAACGAAGGCAGCAAAGCTAGACCACCACCTCTCCAACCTGCTGATAGCAACATCTGACTACAAAACCCTCCATAGGGAAATACAAACCCTACTATTCAGAAAATTTGCTAGACAATGTGATGCTGAACCGAAAAATATCTCTATCCCTGTAATTAGCACAATTTGTCACAGCACCGTATATTCCTCCATTCCTGTACCTTGTTCTTTACCCTGTACCTTTTCTGGTAATGTCCAGCTTACATCTTTTGTAATCCGCCTAGCACTGCAAGGTTACGGCAGAATATAAATCACTAATGTCATGTCATGTTGTGTGTATACATCAGTGGTGTTCAGATACTGATGGTGTTACTATCTTATTATCTACAGATAAGGTCTTGGGCTTAGATGTAGACAGAGGAAGGTCTGAGCAACCAGACCAGGAACAATGGTGGACAAGCATCCCAGAGATGTCCAATCAACATCTGAAGTCTACCAGTTGTCACCTGAGGAGCTTCAGGAGGAGGAGGCTAGAGTCTCTACCACTGCTACAGCTGACATGAAGACAGCAGATAAGAGACAGACATTCTTCTGCCACCCCAGAGTGGGGTGATCTACCTACTGCTGTTTTACATATTCTTCGCAGGAACACCTCGGTGGAAAAAGGATAGGGTTACCATATTTTTTTTTTTTAAAAACCTTGGACACATGACCCTGCCCCATTCCACCTCCAGCCCCGCCCCCCTTCTGCCTCAGCCACGCCCAGTTCTGCCTCTAGCCCCACCCCATTCTGCCCTCCAGCTCCACCCCCAGAAAGCCTCCTCTCATTGCTACGAGCTCCGGTCAAGTCTGGAGAGCCTGGAGCATGTGTAAATGCATGCGACATCATGCGTGCATGCTCAGAGGCCCTCCAGATGCGGCCAGAGCTTGTAGGGGCTTTCCTAAACCCGGACAAATGTCGGGTTTTGGAAAGTCCATATGGGAGCCCGGTCAGTCTTCTAAAAAGAGGACATGTCCGGGTTTTTCCTGGACGTCTGGTAACCTTAAGAAAAAGACAAGATTCTTCCCTTAATTCATACATCCCTTAAAAAAAGCTCAAATTTCAATGCTATTAGGCTACTTCCTTGAAGAAACCGCCTCCTTTTCAGGTTTGATTGACAACTTTCTGGAGCAGAGGCCCAGAATGGTCTTCCTGTAGCTGTGAAGGAATGCATACCTTTTTGAAGGTGTGCCACCTAATTGGGCTCTTTCATCTCCCCTGTTCCCCGGTTGCCGCATGCCATTCACTTCTACAGCAATTGGTCATGACTGGGAGGTTTCCACAGCCCCACTAGTTCACAGAGCCTGGCTATTTGGGTGTACCTGAATAAACGTCTTTAATCCGGAAAACAAACGCCACCTGAAAGAGGCAGAATGAAAGGGTCTTTCATGGGCTGTTTGCAAATGCATTGCTTCATGGTTTCTTTGGATCCAACCTTACTTCCTCTGCTAATGGCCTCTGGAAATATAGCTGCAGTTTGCCTTTCTGGTCTTTAAGAAACACAGCAGTAATCGGATCAGAGGAGAATAGGCCACAGCCATGTTGACACAGAACTCTAAAAATAAAAATCAGAATGAATGAATTGCATTGATATCAAATCACTTAACGACATATCAATTAATAGCATAATTAGGGGCTAAAAGAAATTATATAAATATTTAAAATATTTATCCTTTTCTTCTTTTCTAAAAACTAGCAACATCACCAGTTTAAAAAACAAAATAAAACTGGATGGGAAGCCATGGGTCAGAGATGGAGTGGCAGCAGGAAACCAAAATGATATCTGTACACAGTCAGGGTGAGAGCAGAGACCCCAAGAGCTGGGGCAGTAGAAGCCATCACTTCCAGGGCAGCTGAAAAGGAGCATCAGAGGCCCTGCTGGGCCTGTTGACGGAAGAGGATCCTGCTGAGAGATGTTCCATAAAGTCACCCCAAGGCACAGCATAGGACAGGGGTGTCCAACCTTGGCCCTCACTAGGTTAGGTTTTCAGGCTTTCCCAAATGAATATGCATGAGATCTATTTGCATACAAAGGCTGCAGTGCATGCAAATAGATCCCATGCAAATTCATTGGGGATATCCTCAAAACTGGCTGGATTGTGGCCCTCGACAACTGGTGTTGGACAACCCTGGCATAGAAGAAAGAAAGGTTCCTAACCACACAGCCCAGTGAAGAAAGCTGAAGAAAAGTTCCCCTCAGAGAAGAGGAATCAGAAAGCAGGCACCAAAAAGACAGAGAACAGGAGGAAGAGGCCTGTGGAGCACTCTGAAAAGCAAGAGGACATAGACAAGTTTAAGTTTCAAGTTTATTCTGACTTTTTATTTATTTAAAAATTTATATATCAAAAATCTTATACATGAATACAGGATGTCCGGGGCGGTACTTGGAGAGACCCACCCAGGAAAGAGACTTGGGAGTACTGGTGGACAAGTCGATGAAGCCGTCTGTGAAAAGGGCAAACAGAATGCTAGGAATGATTAAGAAGGGGATCACGAAAAGATCGGAGAAGGTTATCATGCCGCTGTACCGGGCCATGGTATGTCCCCACCTGGAATACTGCATCCAGCTCTGGTCGCCGTACTTGATGAAGGACACAGTACTACTCGAGAGGGTCCAGAGAAGAGCGACTAAAGTGGTTAAGGGGCTGGAGGATTTGCCGTACAGTGAGCGATTAAAGAAACTGGGCCTCTTCTCCCTTGAAAAGGGGAGACTGAGAGGGGACATGATCGAAACATTCAAGATAATGAAGGGAATAGGCTTAGCAGATAAAGACAGGTTGTTCACCCTCTCCAAGGTAGGGAGAACGAGAGGACACTCTCTAAAGCTAAAAGGGGATAGATTCCGTACAAACGTAAGGAAGTTCTTCTGCACCCAGAGTGGTAGAGAACTGGAATGCTCTTCCGGAAGTTGTTACAGGGGAAAACACCCTCCAGGCAGGGCAAGATTAACCAATAGATCAAGTAGGCACGTGCCTAGGGCCCAAAATGGTCAGGGGGGCCCGATGAAGGAGGGAAATGGGCCCCTCCAGCATCGATCGGCAGCGCGGGCCCCACCCCGATCGGCAACACGCCCCCCCCCCCCAATCGACGGAAAGTAAGACAAGCATGCAACGCGGGTAAGAAAGGCAACGGGAACTGTAATTGTGCAAGCGGTGCCGCTTGCCCAAAGCTTCCCTCTGACACAGCTTCCTGTTTCCGCCTGGGCGCATGGTGGGGTGGGGCGGGGCAGGGGGGCCCAGTGTACTTGTGTGCCTAGGGGCCCTCGACAAATTAATCCTGCCCTGCCTCCAGGGATTCAAGACAAAGTTAGACAAGTTCCTGCTGAACTGGAACGTACGTAGCTAGGACTGGTCTCAGTTAGGGCACTGGTCTTTGACCTAAGGGCCGCTGCGTGAGTGGACTGCTGGACAGGATGGACCACTGGTCTGACCCAGCAGCGGCAATTCTTATGTTCTTATGCATAAAAACTATGCGGTTTACAAAATTGCATGCATACATATTAAAAATACTAAAACATGTTTTGACAGAACAAACAATAAAAATCCCATAAAAACATTTACAGGACGGTAAGTCTTCAGCAGCAAATAGCATTAGTACATGAAAACATTGACAAATAATTGTGCGTTCAACATTTTCTTAAACTGAGGAGAAGGGGAAAGCCGACAGTCGATCTGACCTCGACACATCGGACAATAGTATCAAATAAGGATACTGGGAAAGGACATTGTAAAAGAGGGCTCGAGACTGAGTGGGAATTTTCGGAAAAAGGACCTAAGGACGCAATGCAGGAGCCCAGGGCACAAATGAAACTAGCAATCAGGAACAACAGAGAACAACGGGAGGCAGAGGGGCAACCAAAAATGGGGGAACAGGCTGAGGACGGAAAAGACACACCGCAGGTGGAAGATGGCCGAGACGAGGCTCAGGGGCTAGCAGACCATGAGGTGGTCGCCAGGAACACCAAACCACGAGAGAAAACAGCAGGGAAGGCAAACAACCGGGACTTACACTGCCTATACACCAATGCTAGGAGCCTAAGGGCCAAAATGGGAGAGCTGGAAGTCATAGCCAGAAAGAAGGACCTAGACATAATTGGAGTCACAGAAACATGGTGGACTGATGACAATAAATGGGATGTAGCCATGCCAGGGTACAAACTCTACAGGAGGGACAGGACACACAAAAAGGGTGGAGGAATAGCGCTCTATGTAAGAGACTCCTTACCCTCAACCAGGATGGAAACAACAGTAAAGGTGGATGGTTTGGAATCACTCTGGATTAAGCTACCGGGAGGAACTGGAGCAGATATAAAATTGGGTCTGTACTATCGCCCACCTGGACAATCGGAAGAAATCGACCATGACCTGGAGACTGAACTGAGGCAGGTATGCAATAGTGGAAGTGTGGTGGTGATGGGGGACTTCAACTACCCTGGGATAGACTGGAGTATCGGGTACTCAAACTGCACGAGGGAGACGAAATTCCTGGAGGCCACGAGGGACTGTTTCATGGAGCAGCTGGTCACGGAACCAACACGGGGAGATGCCACTCTTGACCTAATCTTCAATGGGCTAGGGGGACCCGCAAAAGAGGTGGCGGTACTAGCCCCACTGGGAAACAGCGATCATAACACAATCCATTGCAGGCTTGAAATTGGATCATCAAAAGTGAAAAGAACCACAACGACGGCACTCAACTTCAAAAAAGGAAATTATGATGCCATGAGGAAAATGGTAAGAAAGAAACTCAACGGAAACACAAGGAAGATGGAGTCCGTAGAAAAAGCCTGGACCCTACTCAAGGGCACGGTGCACGAAGCACAGAACCTGTGTGTCCCCAAGTTCAGGAAGGGGTGCAAAAAAAAATAGAACAAAAAACCCAGCGTGGATAACAAATGCAGTAATAAAGGCGATAAGTGACAAGAAAACATCATTCAAAAAATGGAAAAAGGACCAAACAAAGGACAACCAAAAAGAGCACAAAGAACACCAGAGGGAGTGTCACCAAGTGGTTAGGAAAGCAAAAAGAGAATATGAAGAGAGACTGGCGGGGGAAGCAACAAACTTCAAATCATTCTTCAGGTACGTTAAGGGGAGACAACCAGCGAGGGAGGAGGTGGGACCCTTGGATGATGGAGACAAAAAGGGAATAGTAAAAGAGGAAAAGGAGATAGCTGACAAGTTAAATGAGTTCTTCACGTCAGTCTTCACGAGGGAAGACACAACCAACATTCCGGAATCCGAAGAGATCGCAAATGGAGACCAGGATGATAAGCTGGTCCAATTAGAGGTAAGCCAAGAGGATGTCCTCAGGCAGATGGATAGGCTAAAGAGTGACAAATCGCCAGGTCCAGATGGCATTCATCCAAGGGTACTCAAGGAACTAAGGAACGAAATAGCAGAGCCACTTCAACAAATATATAACCTATCCTTAAAAACTGGAGAGGTTCCGGAGGACTGGAAAATAGCTAATGTCACGCCCATCTTCAAGAAGGGTTCAAGGGGTGACCCAGGGAACTACAGGCCAGTGAGTTTGACCTCGGTCCCAGGAAAGATGATGGAAGCGCTGATTAAGGACAGCATCTGTGAGCACGTTGAAAACAATGGGCTGTTAAAGTCAAGTCAGCATGGCTTCTGCAAGGGTAGGTCATGCCTCACAAACTTATTGTACTTCTTTGAGGGGGTAAACAGCCAGGTGGATAAAGGGGATTCCATAGACATCATTTACCTTGATTTCCAAAAAGCCTTCGACAAGGTACCTCACGAAAGAATGCTTAAGAAGCTATGGAACCACGGGGTGAAAGGGGAGGTTCACCAATGGATCAAAAACTGGCTAGCAGACAGGAAACAGAGGGTTGGGGTAAAGGGCCATTACTCAGACTGGCAATGGGTCACGAGCGGAGTTCCGCAGGGGTCGGTGCTGGGACCACTCCTGTTCAATATATTTATCAACGACCTGGAGGCGGGAACAAAATGTGAGCTCATTAAATTTGCGGATGACACCAAACTATATAGCAGGGTTAAAACCAAGGAAGACTGCGAAGATCTCCAAAAGGATCTGACGACACTGGAGGAGTGGGCCAAAAAGTGGCAAATGAGCTTCAACATAGGGAAATGCAAGGTCATGCATGTGGGGAAAAAGAACCCGATGTTCACTTACAAAATGGGGGGATCACCGCTAGGGGTGAGTAACCTAGAAAGAGACCTGGGAGTGATGGTAAACACAACATTGAAATCGTCGGCGCAGTGTGCCACAGCCTCAAGGAAAGCAAACAAAATGCTGGGTATCATCAAAAAGGGTATCACGACCAGGACGAAGGAAGTCATCCTGCCACTATATCGTGCAATGGTGCGCCGACACCTGGAGTACTGCGTCCAGTACTGGTCGCCGTACCTCAAGAAGGACATGGCGGTACTTGAGAGGGTCCAGAGAAGAGCAACTAAGCTAATTAAGGGAATGGAAAACCTCTCGTATACTGACAGACTGAAGGAGCTGGGGCTGTTCTCCCTGGAGAAGCGGAGACTTAGAGGTGACATGATAGAAACCTTCAAGATCCTGAAGGGCATAGAAAAAGTAGACAGGGACAGATTTTTCAAATTACGGGGAACCACAAGTACAAGGGGCACTCGGAGAAATGGAAAGGGGAAAGGTTTAGAACAAACGCCAGGAAGTTTTTTTTCACCCAGAGGGTGGTGGATACATGGAACACACTTCCGGAGGCTGTGATAGGCAGAAACACGTTACAGGGCTTCAAAGAAGGTTTGGATAGGTTCCTAGAGGACAAAGGGATTGAGGGGTACAGATAGGAGTAGAGGCAGGTTATAGGGATAGGAGTAAGAGGTAAGTACAGATAGGAGTAGAGGCAGGTTATAGGGATAGGAGTAAGAGGTAAGTACAGATAGGAGTAGAGGCAGGTTATAGGGATAGGAGTAAGAGGTAAGTACAGATAGGAGTAGAGGCAGGTTATAGGGATAGGAGTAAGAGGTAAGTACAGATAGGAGTAGAGGCAGGTTATAGGGATAGGAGTAAGAGGTAAGTACAGATAGGAGTAGAGGCAGGTTATAGGGATAGGATTAAGAGGTAAGTACAGATAGGAGTAGAGGCAGGTTATAGGGATAGGAGTAAGAGGTAAGTACAGATAGGAGTAGAGGCAGGTTATAGGGATAGGAGTAAGAGGTAAGTACAGATAGCAGTAGAGGCAGGTTATAGGGATAGGAGTAAGAGGTAAGTACAGATAGGAGTAGAGGCAGGTTATAGGGATAGGAGTAAGAGGTAAGTACAGATAGGAGTAGAGGCAGGTTATAGGGATAGGAGTAAGAGGTAAGTACAGATAGGAGTAGAGGCAGGTTATAGGGATAGGAGTAAGAGGTAAGTACAGATAGGAGTAGAGGCAGGTTATAGGGATAGGAGTAAGAGGTAAGTACAGATAGGAGTAGAGGCAGGTTATAGGGATAGGAGTAAGAGGTAAGTACAGATAGGAGTAGAGGCAGGTTATAGGGATAGGAGTAAGAGGTAAGTACAGATAGCAGTAGAGGCAGGTTATAGGGATAGGAGTAAGAGGTAAGTACAGATAGGAGTAGAGGCAGGTTATAGGGATAGGAGTAAGAGGTAAGTACAGATAGGAGTAGAGGCAGGTTATAGGGATAGGAGTAAGAGGTAAGTACAGATAGGAGTAGAGGCAGGTTATAGGGATAGGAGTAAGAGGTAAGTACAGATAGGAGTAGAGGCAGGTTATAGGGATAGGAGTAAGAGGTAAGTACAGATAGGAGTAGAGGCAGGTTATAGGGATAGGAGTAAGAGGTAAGTACAGATAGGAGTAGAGGCAGGTTATAGGGATAGGAGTAAGAGGTAAGTTATAGAAATAGTCAGGGATCACTGCTCAGGCAATAGGCCTGAAGGGCCGCCGCGGGAGCGGACCGCTGGGTGAGATGGACCTCTGGTCTGCCTCAGCGGAGGCAACTTCTTATGTTCTTATGTTCTTCAGTCTCCCATCACAGAATCGCAGAATACCAGGCAGCGCATTCCAAAGCTTGGCACCTGCTAAAGACAGCATTTTTGCCCCAATCTTAACATTACATTACATTAGGGACTTCTATTCCGCCTATACCTTGCAGTTCAAGGCGGATTACAAAAGAGCTAACTGGACATTTCCAGTGAAGTTACAACAGTATTGGTTGTTGGTTATTTTTTTGGTTACAAGGGAGGAGAGGTAGCTGGATTAATTCCGGAAGAACTTGCAAATTGGATATTAAATTGACTGTACGTTACTGTGTGATATAACAAATCTATATATATAAAATCGGAGGTATGTATGTGTGTATGTATGTATGTGTGTATGTGTGTATGTATGTGTGTGTGTATGTGTGTATGTGCCACGATCACGCAAAAACGGCTTGACCGATTTGAACGAAACTTGGTATGCAGATCCCTCACTACCTGGGGTGATATGTTCTGGGGGTCTCTTCACCCAAGAATTTATATGTTCTTGATCCTGGAGGTGAAACTAAAAATGTTGTTTATAATCAAGTTTTGTGTTAGTTGTATTGTATTCATTTTGTCAAATATTTCACATTATAATTTGAATATTGTACTTTTTATAATGCTGTAAAAAAATAATTTCATTCACCACTATAAAGTATCTTTATTTGAATCCA
The DNA here is from genome assembly GCF_902459505.1 of Geotrypetes seraphini. NCBI lineage: Eukaryota > Metazoa > Chordata > Amphibia > Gymnophiona > Dermophiidae > Geotrypetes > Geotrypetes seraphini. Next base: position 16,305,645 of record NC_047087.1, on the reverse strand, counting down.
TTTACGGTGTTATTGCTATAATTATATACCCGTGCAACGCCGGGGCATCAGCTAGTAGATTATAGTTAGAGTACAAATAAGATTACGTTACATTTCAGGGATCTGAATACTTGGTTGGTGTTTTGGGGAGGAAGAGATTATTTAAGTGGAGGTTTTGGGGGAGAATTTATCTAGGAGGAGGGGGAAGGGTTGGGTTAAGATATCTGGATAAATTTTTTTTTAAGTTCAATAATTTTTATTGATTTTATATATAAGATAAAACAAAACTAAATAAAGAGAACATCAGTCAAGAAGTATAACAATCATAACAATCTTCATCTGTGATACAAAGGGAAAATGAAAATGAAAGGACAGATCCATAAATGTAGGATTCATTACATAGGTGTGCATCAATATTCATGTGTATATAGCATTTCTCATGGAAGAGATAGAGGTACATAAGCATATACAAGAAACAGTGCCAGAAAACCAATTGACAAAAAGAAACCTTATACATCAGATATGTTACATATATTGGAGCAATGATTTAATACAGGGTCCCAAATGTTATGGAATCGTCGTAAAGATCCCGATTTACGAGCATACAGCAGTTCATATTTAACAACTATGTTAATATTCGACCACCACATTGAAGGTGTAACCCTATCCAGAGTTTTCCAGTTGGAGGTAATGCAACGTAATGCTAACAAAAGTAGGCCTCTAAGTAGAATACCTTCATCATCTGTAATAGGTGTTGACAATGCGTGCATGCCAGTGATGATAATAGCATAGGAAAAATTATTATGTATACAGAGTATATCACATATATCTGACCAAACTGATTTCCAGAAATACGCCAGCATTGGACAATCATAGATCATGTGTCTCAAAGATCCATCATACATTTTGCAAGACCAACACAGTTTTGATGCAGAGGCGTCTATCTTAACTAGCCTACAAGGGGTCCAGTATGCTCTATGCAATAAAAAGAATGCTGATTGGAGTATGGAGGAAGAGTGGAGAGCTTTACCAGCAGATATCCATAATTGATTCCAAGCAGGTTCGTCTAAGTCTAAGGATAGCTCCTTATGCCATATTTCCCTGATGGATCTCACAGAAGCATATTTATATCCTTGAAGGAGTTTGTACCATTTAGAGGCAGCCTTTCCAGAGGCAGAAATAGTGATACATGCTGTGATATATGAAGGTATGTCTATCTTGTAAGTATTAATTTTTAAAGCCTTTTTAATACAGTGAGTCAACTGAAGCCATCTAAAAAATTGTGATGGAGGTAAGTTATGTTTCCTACAAATGTCTTCATATGTAAACCAAGTATATCCATCGAATAGATTGGATATATTCCAAATACCATGTGTCTGCCACAATTTCCAGGAGATCAATTTGTTCTGTATTTTGAATGCAGGATTATTCCATATTGGGGCAAATGTTGAGGAGGACCAAGGAATCTCCATCAAGCAATCTATTGATCTGATAGCGGTAATAGTGGATTTCGCTATTGGGTGTAAGTCTAGCTCTTCAAGTCCCACCATAAGAGCGGCATGTTTCAAATATAAGGGGTCGCCCAATGATTCTAGGGTGGCCCACAGTGGAGTGTACGTGAGTTGTAATGGGTCATTCCATATCACGCAGAAAGACTCAACATGTTCTTCTCGTCTGTATTTACAAACGAAGACACAACCTACATACCGGAACCTGAACAAATCTTCAATGGAAATCAAGCAGAAAAATTAACATCCATGGAAGTGAGCCTTGATGATGTACATAGGCAGATAGAAAAACTTAAAACTGACAAATCCCCGGGTCCGGACGGAATCCATCCCAGGGTTCTGAAGGAATTAAAGGAGGAGATAGCGAAACTACTGCAGCAAATTTGCAACCTATCCTTGAAAACAGGCATGATCCCGGAGGATTGGAAGATAGCCAATGTCACGCCCATCTTTAAAAAGGGATCAAGAGGTGACCCGGGAAACTACAGACCAGTGAGTTTGACCACGGTTCCGGGGAAACTGGCGGAAACACTGATTAAAGAACACATCGATGAACATCTGGAAAGAAACGAACTTTTGAAAACAACCCAACATGGTTTCTGCAGGGGGAGATCGTGCCTAACGAACTTATTGCACTTCTTCGAAGGTATTAACAAACGGATGGACAGAGGAGACCCCATAGACATTATATACCTTGATTTCCAAAAAGCCTTTGACAAGGTGCCTCACGAACGTCTACTCCGGAAACTGAAGAACCATGGAGTGGACGGAGACGTACATAGATGGATCAGAAACTGGTTGGCGGGTAGGAAACAGAGGGTAGGGGTGAAAGGCCACTACTCGGACTGGATGAGGGTCACGAGTGGTGTTCCGCAGGGCTCAGTGCTCGGGCCGCTGTTATTTAATATATTCATAAATGATCTAGAAACAGGCACGAAGTGTGAGATAATAAAATTTGCGGACGATACAAAACTATTTAGTGGAGCTGGGACTAAAGAGGAATGTGAAGAATTGCAAAGGGACTTGAACAAATTGGGGGAATGGGCGGCGAGATGGCAGATGAAGTTCAACGTTGAGAAATGTAAAGTATTGCATGTTGGAAACAGAAACCCGAGGTACAACTATACGATGGGAGGGATATTATTGAATGAGAGCAACCAAGAAAGGGACTTGGGGGTAATGGTGGACATGACAATGAAGCCGACGGCACAGTGCGCAACAGCCGCTAAGAAAGCAAATAGAATGCTAGGCATAATCAAGAAGGGTATTACAACAAGGACAAAAGAAGTTATCCTGCCATTGTATCGGGCGATGGTGCGCCTGCATCTGGAATACTGCGTCCAATATTGGTCTCCGTACCTTAGGAAGGATATGGCGTTACTCGAGAGGGTTCAGAGGAGAGCGACACGCTTGATAAAAGGGATGGAAAACCTCTCATACGCTGAGAGATTGGAGAAACTGGGTCTCTTTTCCCTGGAGAAGAGGAGACTTAGAGGGGATATGATAGAGACTTATAAGATCATGAAGGGCATAGAGAGAGTAGAGAAGGACAGATTCTTCAAACTTTCGAAAAATAAAAGAACAAGAGGACACTTGGAAAAGTTGAAAGGGGACAGATTTAAAACGAATGCTAGGAAGTTCTTCTTTACCCAACGAGTGGTGGACACCTGGAATGCGCTTCCAGAGGGCGTAATAGGGCAGAGTACAGTACAGGGGTTTAAGAAAGGATTGGACATTTTCCTGCTGGAAAAGGGGATAGAAGGGTATAGATAGAGGATTACTGCACAGGTCCTGGACCTGTTGGGCCACCGCGTGTGCGGACTGCTGGGCACGATGGACCTCTGGTCTGACCCAGCAGAGGCATTGCTTATGTTCTTATGTTCTTATGTTCTTATGCTTTGACGTAATAAAAATGCTAAATGATACTCATATACACTAGGAAAGTTAACCCCTCCATTCCGTTTATTGCACTTAAGTTTTTGTAAACTAATTCGAGGAGTTTTAGCATTCCAGAGAAAGGAAGTTAAGATGCGCTCAATTTTCTTATATTCCGATATCGGGAGCAGGCATGGCAGCATGGAGAGAGTGTAGTTAATTACCGGGACTAACATCATTTTTATAGTGTCTAAACGGCCCCACCAAGTAAGCTTGAGTGGTGACCAACAGGACGTAAGCCTTTTAAGTTTAGTAATCAGAAAATCCAGATTATATGATATTGTATCCTCTATTGACGGCCCAAAGTAAATTCCCAAATATTTTATTTTATTAGATGACCATGTGAAACCATATTTAGCAAGATTTTCTTTAACCTCGGGACAGTGGAGAGGCATTATTTCAGTTTTAGATAGATTAAGCTTGTATCCCGATATAGAAGAGTATGTAGATATCAAATTCAAAATGAAGGGTACAGAGGATGGAGATGCATATAATAAGACATCATCAGCATACGCTGACAGTTTAACATGAGCCGAAGGTGTGTGAAATCCCGTAATATTAGGGCAAGTACGAATCGCTGTTAGCAATGGCTCAAGGGCAATGTCAAATAATAGTGGAGAAAGCGGGCAACCCTGTCGGGTACCTCTGCTTGGCTGAAAGGGTGCAGAAAAGTAATCATTAATATGCAATTTAGTTGTAGGTGATGTGTATAGGATTTTAATCATTGATATAAAAGATGTTGGATATCCATACCATCGTAATACTTGGAAAATGTAATCCCACTCTACACGATCGAAAGCTTTTTCAGCATCCAATCCCATAATCAGCAAGGGCTCCGAGTTAACTCCAGCTAGGTGGATCACATCTGCCAGTAGTCTAGTATCATCACTGGACAGGCGTCCCGGGATGAATCCTGTTTGATCTGATGAAATAATACAGTGCATACTAGGAATTAACCTATTTGCTACAACTTTTGCAAAAATCTTAGCATCTGTATTAATTAAAGAAAGAGGCCTGTAGTTAGAAACCAATAAGGGCGATTTATCCGGTTTAGGTAAGACAATTATAGTTGCCTCTGTAAAGGACCCTGATATTTTACCCGTTTGGATGATATATAGAAAGAAGTTGTGTATATGAGGCAATATCTGGGGTAAGAATGCCCTATAAAATTCCGCCGTCAGTCCATCTGGTCCAGGAGTTTTATTATTAGCTAAGTGTCTAATAGCTTTATCTATTTCATCACAACTTAAGACATTGGATAGATCTCGTTGTTGTGAACTGGATATTGTTACATGGGGAAGGGAATGTAAAAATTGTTCCGTGGAATCAGAATCACTAATTTCTGAGGAGTACAGTTGGGAATAGTAGGTATGAAATTGGGAGACTATATCCACAGAGTCAGTAATTACACAATTATTATCACATTGTATAGCGGCTATGTGAGTCTTAGTCGACCGTCCCTTAAGATATTGAGCCAACTGATGCCCACAGCGATTATTCTCCATATAATAGGAAGCATTCTTGAGCAATAGGGTATGTGAAGCAGATTTGCTCAAAAGTATATTATATTCTACTCGAAGTGATCTAAGGTGCATCAGGGCATCAAAATCAGCAGGATGGGCTATATGAGATTCTTCAGCTGCTTTGATTTTAGATTCTAACTCTGCAGTGGCACGCAGACGTTCACGTTTTAAATGTGCCGCTCTAGATATAATTTCCCCCCTAATAACTGCCTTAAAAGAATCCCATAGGTTAATCCAGTCTGTGGAAGTGGGGCCATTAATTTCAAAGAAGTCAGTTATTGCAGCAGAGATATGTTCCTTAAACTCAGTTTCCAAAAGTAAAGAGTTATTAAATCTCCACTGTTTATAGGGAATATTATTAACAATCCTATTAAAGCTTAGGAGGATAGTCGCATGGTCTGAGATAGCGATTTCTTTTATTGTGGTAGATGAAAGGTATGTGGAAAGAGTTGCACTAATTAAAAAATAATCAATGCGAGAATAAGTATTATGCGGTGGAGAGTAAAATGTAAAAGTAGAATCTGTAGGGTGGGTAATTCTCCATGGATCTGTTAAATTAAAATGTTCAATGATCTCCTGCAATTTATACCAAGAACGGGATTTTTTATATGAAGCATGTGATTTGCGATCTAGATCAGGATCTATAATAAGATTGAAATCCCCTCCTAGAATATATTTATTGTCAGGAGAAGCAGAAATCTGCATGAACAATTCCTCAAAGAAATCAGGGGTATCAGCATTAGGGGCGTATATGTTAAAGCATGTAATAGTTGTACCATTAATATCCATATGAAATTTGATCCATCTCCCCATTAGATCAGTGGAGTGAGTTACCAATCTAATATCCTTCCTACGTTTAATAATAACCATAACACCATTTTTTTTATCTATGGCAGAAGAGTATAGAGACGGGAAAGCCCAGGGTAAGCAGAATTTGGCAGAATCCCTATCAGAGAGATGAGTTTCTTGGAGTAACGTTATGTCAGGTTGTAGTCGCGAAATATAATCACATATTTTTTGTTGTTTAATAGGATTATTGAGCCCCTTCACATTAAGTGAGCAAAGTGTAAGTGTCATATCAAGTTAAAAGTATAATCTGGAGTGATACAATAGGAACAATCATGGTGAATATATTGAGAACATATACTCAGTTATTACATTAGAAAGCATCTCATAAACATATAAGACATGTGTTAAAAGCACTGCATTATAATAGTCACACAATGAGATCTCTTGGGAACCCAATAAAGTTGTGCTTAATACTCCAATGTATATTAGGTTAGAAACTAAAGTAACCAAGTAATAAACCAAAGGTGCACGCGTACAGTTATACTTAATCACAAAAAGAAACATAAATGAATCTATAATATTGACCAAAAGCAAAAGAACATAAGGATCTGTCGTAAGAGGAGAGAATAGAATCAGCAGAGTCAGAATCAAAGCAAAGATATAGGGATAGTGAGATCACAGAGGCAGATAGCGAGTCACTCAACGCATCCCAGCCAATCTGTAATGTAAGCATATGAACCATAGAAAGACAAATTATCACTTGTATAAATGCCTGTATAGCAAGGAAAACAGCAGAACAAGATCAACAGTGCTAAGTACAGGTCATTAATCAATAGTCCAAACAGCAGTGATATAGACATATTAGGGCAATCATATAAGCCCATAACAAGTAGCAAAACCAGCAGACCAAATTAAGTATTGTGATGAACAGTACACAGGTAGGACTAAGTAGAATCTATAGAACTTGGAGCTAGAGTCTCCAAGTAGTCTGCCAGCTCGTGAGGGTGAGTAAAATTTCTGGTGTTATTGTTGAATGTGACTCTGAGAGTGGCAGGTAGAACATGCCAAATTTGGCACCAATAATCTTCAACTTGGGCCTGTATTCTAAAAGTTGTTTTCTTCTTTTGGCTGTTTGTTTAGCAAGATCAGGAACTATAAGAATATTATTTCCCTCAAACTTCAATGGACGTTGTAACTTCGCCTGTCTCATGATTTCCATCACTTGGGCGTAGCGCAGCAGTCGAGTCACTATAGGCCGTGGATATTTGGCCCCCACATCTATCTTGTGCGTCGGCACTCTGTGAGCGCGGTCTATTTCCAAATCATGTTTAAACTCGATTCCGAGGAGTTTTGGTATCAGCATCTGCACAAATGCAATAACATCTTTTCCTTCTCTCGACTCCGGGATGCCCAGAACACGCAGATTGTTCCTTCGCGAGCGGTTCTGGGCATCTTCGAGCTCCTGCTCAAGTATAGTTATTTTTTTAAATTGACGTTGTAAAGTTTTCACATTAGTCTCTGTTACCTCAATCTTCTGTTCAGCCACATCCAAACGAGATCTGCACATCGCCATCTCGACCGTGAGAGAGGCAAGATCAGTTTTTATATCCTCAGTGTTTTTGTTGGTAGAGGCCAGAATTTCCCGCATGGCTCGAAGTTCCGCCATGACACTTTGCAACGTGTCTTCTTCATCCTTCGTAGCCGCTGATTTCTGCGGCGAAATGGGCTCAACATTTTTCCTTTTGCCGGTTTTTGTAACAGACATGATTAGCTGCACGATCCGCTGGTTTGCCGAAGTTTGAAAAGCCCTAAGGCTATATCAAAAAATGCTTTTTAGTGCGCTGGGCTACGGAGCTGAATCGCTACGCTGCCATTCACAGTGGTGCTCACTAGCGCCCCTCCTGGATAAATTTTTTGAAAAGTAGGGTTTTGATTTCTTTTCGTAAAGTTTTGAAGTCGCCCGTTGCTGTCAACAGGTTGGAGATGGAGTGGTTAAGTTTTGCTGCTTGCGTCGCCAGAAGGTTATCAAACATCTTTTTGCGCTGAGTGCCCTTGAGTGGAGGGAAGGCAAAAGGGTTCGGAGTTCTTCTTTGTCTTGAGGTGAGGATCTGGTTTAGGCGGTTGTTTAAACCAGATCCTCACCTCAAGACATGAGAGATTAACATCTTCCCCTCCAAATGCAACATCATACCATTTTCAGATCTCAAACATTTTCTGGGTTGATAGATTTCAAAAAAACTCCTTTAGTGCCCGTGGGGAAACGTGATATAAGGTTTGCTGTATGACTGAGAGAATCTTAAACTGGACTCTCTGCTGCAACCCTGGGGTTATACGAGTCATTCTTGAAACCCCAGTAATCAATCTTGCGGCAGAGTTAATTAACATCTGCAGTGCCCTCATCTTCACTTTAGTAACTCCCAAATAAAGACTTGATAGACCGCTTTGACATAGCAAAGCGGTTTACACTTCTCCCTCCGTGTTCGCGGTGGATGCGGGCAGAACATAGCCGCAAATATGGAAAAACCGTGAATAACTTTTTATATGTTATGCGCAGTTTTTTTATAACAGCCAGCGGTATTGTGATTAAAACCACGAATAACTTTTCAAGCAGCGATTCCCAAAGCTGTTAGCAGGCATGCAGCGATTTTATTGGTAATAGCAATTTTCTCCATGCATGCTGGGAAGCAGCGTTTCTCTCTAAGGATGATGGGAAGCAGCATTTTTCTCTGTGCACGCTGGGATGCAGTGATTTTCAGAGTGAATGTTGGTAAGCGTTAAACTTTTTTCAGTAGAGTAAAAGGAAAGGAACTTTAATTATGATGTAATTTTTTAGGGGCGGAGTCAGCATGTGAAAAATCGCGAATAAGTGAAACCATGAGTACAGAAACCGCGAATACGGAGGGAGAAGGTTACATCTTTGCAATATTAAAAATGAATCAAAAACCTGAAGACAGTCAAACAAACCAATAGTGACAAGACAAAAAAGGATTGAAACAAAAGGAAAAAGGGTGAGGGTACAATATGAAAAATAAAAGGAAAGGTTGCAGGGAAAAAAACGACGGAGGAGAGGGATTGTCGGAAACAGGTGTCTTTGCATTTTTCTCTCTTCTCCCCCCCCCCCATTATCAATCGTAGATCTCATAAGCGTCTTTGAAAAGAAGAGTTTTAAGATTGATTTTAAAATTGTCTAAATTAGTTCCTTGCCGTAGAGTTAGGGGAAGGGCGTTCCAAAGTGTGGGCGGAATTACCGAATAAACGGTGAGAAGGATGAGAAGTTAGACCGCAGTGCAAGTGGCAGCTCGAAGAATGAGTTATTCAAGAGCTGCATACATAGGGTTACCAGACGTCTGGATTATGTCCGGGCGTCCGGACAGCTTTTCAAAACCCGGCATTTTGTCCGGGTTTTGAAAAGCTGTGTCGGGCGGGGAGGAAGTCCGGGCATGTGCGGCCGCCACGCGATGATGTCACACACATGGGCGGACTTCCTCCCTCCCCGACAAGAGCAGGAAGTAGGGGGAGGGGCTAGGGCTGGCTTAGGGGCGGGGATGAGCGGAACTAGGCAGGCCTGGGGGCGGGGCTAGGGGGTCTGGATTTTCCAAAAGGAAAATCTGGCAACCCTATGCATACAGGAGACGCTATGGAAGAGCTGCATCATTAGAGGAACTAAGGAAGTGAATGGAACCAACAATAGCAGGAGAAGATGACCAGAGCCAGATTTAGAGCACCGACATGCATACAGGTGATGGTAAGGGCTCACCCGCTAATTTTAGATGAAGAAGTGGCCTCAGCACTTCAGTAACCCATGAGATAAAAATACACAGGTCACTTTTTAGCAGAGCTTAGTAACAGACCCCATAGAAAATAAACTCTCTCTTTTACTAAGGTGCGCTGGCATTTAGCACACGCTAAATTGGCTAGCACGCCTTAGTAAAAGACTCCCTTAGAGTATTAAATCTCACTTAATATCAATTATTTACAAAAAAAAGTCCTTGAAAATATTTATAAAAAAATTTTTTAATGTTATGTAAAAAAAATTCCATTTAATAAAAAAATTTTTTTTTTAAATATTTCTTACCAGTTTTCCCTCTCATATAGAAATATAAATGATTGCTGAAAAGATCATTTTGAAAACCTTTGTTAAACAATAATGTAATATAACCTCATAGACCGGAGTTAATACTACTCTATTCCATATTGAAACAGGCTGCATTTCATCACTGACTACCTTATATATATATATATATTTTATCGTTATAAATCAAAACAAATCATAAAATTGTATACTTATCTTGAAGGAATGCCGAAAGCTCCTAGCTACTGAAATCCAAGTGCTCTAAGTTGCTTTGCAGTTCATAGGATGAAATACAATCCATTGTTAGTTGGGAGAAAATTGGAGCTGGCCTAAGTCTGCTTTTTGAAGTTTATGGTTGTGTAGAAAGAAAAATATTAGATTATGTTATAAATTGAAGCTTTTTGTCTTCCTTTTTTACACTCGTTTCTTAGAAGAAGCCTCTGGTGAGGCAAACCCAACGGCCAGGGTTGGACAGAGTTTTGCATTAAAGACTAATTATATCTCATGCAACTTTCAAAACTCCAAAATGTCCCACAAAAACCTGAATAAATCAGCACTTGGATGTTTTTCTCACTAAAATATCTAAGTCCTCAAATTCAAGGACACAAATTTCAAAGAAATGGGAGACTTCATTCACCAGGCGCTACAAAGCCAAGAAGAAACCGATAACGTGGAAGACATGTGGTCGACTTTGAAAGCAACCATACAAGAAGCAACAAACCGCTATGTAAAATCAGTAAGTAAACGGAGAAGGAACAATAAGCCACAGTGGTTTACTGCGGAGATCTCAGACCTGATCAAGGAGAAGAAAAAAGCATTCATCTCTTACAAACAATCAGGGAAGCAGGACTCTAGAGCAGACTACCTGACCAAATCAAAAGCCGTCAAAACAGCAGTCAGGGAGGCTAAATTCCTCATGGAGGAGTCTCTAGCAAAGAACATCCAGAAGGGAGATAAATCCTTCTTCAGGTATATCAGTGATAGAAGAAAAAACTCAGGCGGGATTGTACGTCTTAGGAATCCAGATGGAGACTATGTGGAAAAGGATTCGGAAAAAAGCCCAACTATTAAATGAATACTTCTGCTCAGTCTTCACCCGAGAAGCGCCAGGGCTCGGCCCTCAGCTACAGACAAGGGTTGGCTCAGTTGACCCGTTTAGTAACTTTGAGTTTACGCCCAGCAGTGTCTACGGTGAGCTGTCAAAGCTCAAGGTTAACAAAGCAATGGGGCCGGACAACCTGCACCCCAGGGTGCTTAGGGAGCTGAGTGATGTCTTGGCGGAGCCACTGTCCACGCTCTTCAACCTCTCCCTTAGTACAGGCAGCGTCCCGTTGGACTGGAGGACGGCTAACGTCATTCCACTGCACAAGAAAGGCTCAAAGATGGAGACAGCAAACTACAGACCAGTGAGTCTAACATCGATAGTGAGCAAACTAATGGAAACTCTAATCAAACACCAATTAGATAAGATCCTGGATGAGGAGAATCTACGGGATCCCCGACAACATGGATTTACTAAGGGGAGATCCTGCCAATCCAACCTGATCAGCTTCTTTGATTGGGTGACAGGGAAGCTGGATATTGGGGAGTCCCTGGACATCGTGTACCTGGACTTTAGCAAAGCATTCGATAGCGTACCACACCGCAGGTTACTGAGCAAGATGAGTTCTATAGGATTAGGTAACACATTGACGAAATGGGTTGGGAGCTGGCTTGGAGGTAGGCTCCAAAGGGTGGTGGTGAACGGCACCCCCTCCGAAATGACGGAGGTGATTAGTGGAGTACCACAGGGCTCAGTCTTGGGCCCAATCCTATTCAACATCTTTATAAGAGACTTGGCAGAAGGGCTTCGAGGTAAAATAACATTATTCGCCGATGACGCCAAACTGAGTAATGTAGTGGGCAAATGCACAACAGACGAAGATTCAATGCCCGACAACATGATGCACGACCTACTCCTACTGGAGCGATGGTCTAGGACATGGCAACTCAACTTCAATGCCAAAAAAATGCAAAGTTATGCACCTGGGCAGCCAGAATCCATGCAAGTCTTATACCCTTAATGGCGAGATCCTAGCAAAAACGGTAGCAGAACGAGACTTGGGGGTAATCGTCAGTGAGGACATGAAGTCTGCCAATCAAGTGGAGCAGGCTTCGTCCAAGGCAAGACAAATCATGGGCTGCATACGAAGGGGTTTCGTCAGTTGTAAGGCGGAAGTCATTATGCCATTGTATAGATCCATGGTGAGGCCCCACCTGGAATACTGTGTGCAATTCTGGAGGCCGCATTATCGCAAGGATGTGCTGAGACTGGAGTCGGTGCAAAGAATGGCCACCCGGATGGTCTCGGGACTCAAGGATCTACCATACGAAAAACGGCTTGACAAATTACAGCTATACTCGTTCGAGGAGCGCAGAGAGAGGGGAGACATGATTGAGACGTTCAAGTATCTTACGGGCCGCATCGAGGCGGAGGAAGATATCTTCTTTTTCAAGGGTCCCACGACAACAAGAGGGCATCCGTTGAAAATCAGGGGCGGGAAACTACGAGGTGACACCAGGAAATTCTTTTTCACTGAAAGAGTGGTTGATCGTTGGAATAGTCTTCCACTACAGGTGATTGAACATAAGAACATAAGAACATAAGAAGTTGCCTCCACTGGGTCAGACCGAGGTCCATCTCGCCCAGCGGTCCGCTCCCGCGGCGGCCCATCAGGTCCGCGACCTGTGAAGTGGTTTCTGCCTATTTCTATAAACTACCTCTAGTTATATCTGTACCCCTCTATCTCCTTATCCTCCAGGAACCTATCCAAACCCTCCTTGAACCCCTGTACAGAGTTCTGGCCTATCACATTCTCTGGAAGCGCGTTCCATGTGTCCACCACCCTCTGGGTAAAAAAGAACTTCCTAGCATTTGTTTTAAACCTGTCCCCTTTCAGTTTCTCTGAGTGACCCCTAGTGCTTGTGGCTCCCCACAGTTTGAAAAATCTGTCCTTATTCACTTTCTCTATGCCCTTAAGGATTTTGAAGGTTTCTATCATGTCCCCTCTAAGTCTCCTCTTCTCCAGGGAGAACAGCCCCAACATTTTTAACCTGTCAGAGTATGAAAAATTTTCCATACCATTTATTAGTTTAGTCGCCCTCCTCTGCACTCCCTCGAGTATCGCCAGCAGCGTGCCTGATTTTAAGGCCAAATGGGATCGGCACATGGGATCTATTCACAGGGCAAAGGTAGGGGAGGGACATTAAGGTGGGCAGACTAGATGGGCCGTGGGCCCTTATCTGCCGTCTATTTCTATGTTTCTATGTTTCTAAGTGCTGATAATTAGAGAATGATACAGGGACAAATTGTTCCCCATCCCCGCAGGAACTCATTTTCCCATCCCATTCCTGCGAGTTCTTTTCCTGCCCCTGCTCCATTTGTTCAAGCTGTGTCCTCATCTGCACAAGCCTCAAACCCTTTAAAATCCTAAGTAGCAACATTCTAGAGCTGAGATTGTGATGTCATAATGCCTCATTCCACCAATGCCTAAGCTCCGTCCTCATCTGCACAAGCCTCAAACACTTTAAAATCATAAGTAGCAACATTCTAGAGCTGAGATTGTGATGTCATAATGCCTCATTCCACCAATGCCTAAGCTCCGTCCTCATCTGCACAAGCCTCAAACACTTTAAAATCATAAGTAGCAACATTCTAGAGCTCAGATTGTGATGTCATAATGCCTCATTCCACCAATGCCTAAGCTCCCTCCTCATCTGCACAAGCCCCAAACTCTTCAAAATCATAAGTGTTCGAAGCTTCTGCGGTAAAGGCAGAGCTTACAGGAATGGGGCAGGGACAGTCACTTAATCCCCCCATTGCCCCAGGTACATTAGATAGATTGTGAGCCCACTGGAACAGACAGGGAACAATGCTTGAGTACCTGAATAAATTCATGTAAACAGTTCTGAGCACCCTTGGGAGAATGATATAGAAAATGAAATAATCTACTGCATTTCTTTGAAGGGACATGTGGATAAGCCTGAGCAGGAAGAAAGAGGAGATACTGGATGGCAAGGAGGACAGAGAGAGACAGAAGCAATAGTACCTACAGGGCACTGGACAGAGGCATGAGTGTGCTTGCACATGTTCCTTGGCCCTCTAAATGTTATGAAATATTAAATGTGGTCACCAATAAAAAAAAGTTGGACAAGGCCATTCTATTATGCATATTAAATGGAATAGGGCATAGGCTGCTTGATATACACGGTCGAGTCACAATATTATGAGCACTGTCTATCTCTGACGTCAGGGATCCATAGCCAATGAACACTTCATGGGTATATAAAGTGGGATGTCAGAAATTTGCCAATATAGCAGCTCTGGCTGTCAAGGGGGAAAAGCGTGATTTATCAGACATTGAAAAAGACAACCAAGTGCCGATTTTTGAAGCCGACTTTCTGGACACCTTGTTAGGCTTCTTAGCCGCTTTGCATCCAAAGGTCAAGGGAGTGTCTTAGAGGTGTGTCATGGGCCTGCTTGTTCATGGGCTGCTGGAACTCTGTCAACAACCCGATGTAGCAACTGTGAAGCGCCATGAGCCATCGATGCCAGAGGTGAACGTTGGCTGTGCAGGTTGGTCTGGGACGATCAGCCCGCTACTGTGGAGCAACTCACCGACCAAGCAAACCAGGGGGCTTCCAGGTGCGTGTCCGAAAGAACCGCGCAGCGAACCCTGTTGCAAATGGGTGCTCTGGAGCAGACTGGTTGGTGACTGCACCCATGCCCATGAGAGTTCATCACAAAAACAGCCAAAATTTGCACCGGCGTACCGACATTGAACTTGCACCGACTGGCAGAGGGTTGCTTTCTCTGATGAGTCATGTTTTGAACTCCATCGAACAGATAGATGTTGGCATGTCAGACATGCAACTGCTGAGAACAGACACCCAGCAACAATTGTTGTATGTACACAAGCTGGTGGCGGCAGCATTATGGTCTGGGGAATGTTTTCTTGGTATGGTCTGGGTTCCTTCATACCTCTGAAAGGCAATCTCAACCAATATGTGTATCTCTCCATCCTTGCCGATCAAAACAGCCATACATGTTAACAGTCTTCCCTATGACCGATGGGATCTTTCAACAGGACAATGCAACATGTCATACCGCCAGAATTGTTTGTGAGTGGTTCACTGGACTCTGGCAGTTGTAGGTGTTTTACCTACTTTGAATATTTTTTTATATCTGCAATTTGATCAGTCCACTCATCACTCCCTTTCCCCAATTGTTAATAAATACAAGGCCCGTTCAAAAAGTGTCAGACCTTTATTCATAAAAAATACTCGTATTCAGATACAACAATCTTATACTAACCTCCTTCAAAGTCGTCCCTTTGGGCTGCCACACACTTCTTCTAACGGTTCTGCCACTGTCGGAAGCAGCGCTGGAACGCCTCTTTTGAGATTGCTTGCAACTGGTCCATCGCATTCTACGTGATGTCTTCTCTTGAACGAAATCTGGTCCCTTTCAGGGGCGTTTTCAGCTTGGGAAAAAACCAGAAGTCACACGGAGCCATGTCGGGAGAGTAGGGAGCCTGAGGAATCACAGGTGTGTTGTGTTTGGCCAGGAAATGTGAAGAATAGGCAGGTGCGTTATCGTGATGGAGCCGCCAATTGCCCGCTGCCCACAGGTCCGGCTGTTTGCATCTCACAGTGTCACGAAGGCAACACAGAACTTCTTGGTAGTACCCCTTGGTGATGGTTGTGCCGTGATGAACCACACCACTGGAGTCAAAGAAGATGGTCAGCATGACTTTAACATTGCTGCAGACCTGCCTTGCTTTTTTTGGCCTCGGGGATGTTGAATGCTTCCATTGTGATAATATCAAATTGGTTTCTGGGTCGTACCCATAAACCCAGGGCTCATCGCCAGTGATCACTGTGCTGAGGAAGTTGGGACGACTGTTTTCAGTCTCCAGCATGTCGTGTGTGATCTCCAAATGGAGTTGCTTCTGCTCGATCATTAGCAGCTTTGGCACGAACTTCGCTGAAATTCTCCTGAAGCCCAAATCCTCAGTCATAATGGAATGAACGGATCCAACGCTGATGCTCACCTCATCTGCAAGTGATTCAACAATCCTGCATCACCAGGGTCCTCACTTGGTCAATGACGATCTCATTTCTGGATGTTGAGGGCCTACCAGAACGTGCTTCACTCTTCACTGATGTGCGGCCATCTCTGAAGCGGTTGTACCACTCCTTTATCTGTGTGGAGCACATTGCTTCGTCCCCGAAGGCCTGTTGAATTCTTGCGGATCATTTCCACTTGGGAATCGCCAAGCTTTACACAAAATTTAATGCAGTAGTGTTCAACTTTTTCTGTCATTTTGTCAAAAACAAAAATCCAATGGCACTCACTTGAATTTGTGCTCTATCCCTATTATAACAAGGATGATTAACGATGTTGTCTCGATATGTCTATGTTATACCTGATAATCGGAGGGAAACAAGATTCTATGTATGTCATATGTACGCATAGTTGTATGCGGTATATAAATTTTTTAATAAATAAATAATACACTTTCTCACTCATCGGCGGTCTGCCGGTGACTGACAGCTTCTGTAGGCGGGAAAAAATTCAAGCATGCACATTAGAGTCGCCTACATACGGGCACCAAATCACGCCTCCCTAGCTTTATTCGTTTACGCAAAAAAATTAAGGTCTGATACTTTTTGAACAGCCCTCGTATGTTCAACTACACCAGGTCCATCACAGATCTCTGAGGCACTCCACTGGTTACCTCTTTCCATTTAGTTCTCTTTGCGTCCTGTCTTTACCAGTTGCTGATCCACATTAAAATTGCATGCAGCCAATTCTTGCTCATGTTACCCTCCTCTTAAAGAAAGTTCATTGGCTCCCCATTCAACACAGAATAACTTATGTGATTGACATGTTATTATTTAAAACCTTTAAATCAAAGGAACCAGCATTTATCGATAAACATCTGATCCTGTATGAATCTAACAGATCCCTAAGATCTTAAAATTAACACCTGCTTTGGGCCCCCTCATTAAAAATTGTAAACACTTGCCGGATAACAATATTTTCAATCACTGCCCCTACAATTTGGAATGCCTTGCCCCTTCATTTTCGAGTAGAACAAAATCTAGATAAATTTAAAGGAGGCTTAAAAAGCTTCTTATACAAAGATGCTTTTGAAAATTGAAATCTCCTCTCTCTTTTCATTGGTTCTAACTTTTTTCTCCTTTCCCGTCGGACCTATTGTTTTTTTCCTAAAACGTTCTCTTTTCTATAATCCATTGTAGTTCTCCCCCCTTTCTTAGTGTTATTATGTGTTCAGTCATATTTTTATTATTTGTTTATTGAGATATTAACATAATTCACAAGAATATCCTCTTGTAGAAGCAAAACAGAAGGAAAAAAAACTAAATACAAACTAGCAATTTGCCGCTAAATTAACAAGGAAAAAATAAATACATTTCTCCCTCAATATTCGCGGGGGTTAGAGGCAGAGCCGGCCCGCGAATATTTAAAAAATGGTGAATAATATTCGGGCCGGTTCTGACCCACCCTCCGCCTTCCCCCGGAATTCCGGACCTTACCTTAAGCCCTCTGAGACTCCCCAGAACCGTACCTGGTGGTCTCTCGAGACTATGATGGGAGCTCACGGCAGCCATTTCCTATGAGTGATCTGCACGGGGCAGGAGCATAGGAAGATCGCTCCTGCCCCGAAAGCCCACTAGACCACCAGATAAGGTTCTGGGGAATCTCAAAGGGCTTAAAAATAGCCCCCCAAATTAAAATCGATTATAAAAAAAAAAAAAAAGTCACGAATAACCGAATCCGCGGATTCGGAGGGAGAAGTGTAATCTTTCTTAAATCACAAACTCCAAAAGGGGAGGAGAATTGAATAAACTGAAGAGATAAAAAGAAACACAGAAGAAAAAATACAAATTATGAAAGGCTTAACAGCTTTAACCCCCCATTCTTTCTGCTGTTACTTTAAACCAGGGATCTCAAAGTCCCTCCTAGAGGGCCGCAATCCAGTCGGGTTTTCAGGATTTCCCTAATGAATATGCATTGAAAACAGTGCATGCACATAGATCTCATGCATATTCATTGGGGAAATCCTGAAAACCCGACTGGATTGCGGTCCTCAAGGAGGGACTTTGAGATCCCTGCTTTAAACCTTCCTAGCAGCCAGGTTCTTCACATCTATGAAAGCGCGTAGTTGTTCTGGTGAATAGAAGACATATTTAACTCCATAGTATTTTAGCAAACATTTGCACGGATATGCCTGCAAGAATGTCGCTCTGAGGGTTAAAGTCCTCTGCCCTCAAAGCAAGAAATAACTTTCTTCGTTCCTGCGTTGTTCTAGTGACGTCGGGAAGCATCCATACTTTCTTTTTTTTTTTTTTTTTACAATTGTAAAACACTTAGGCCTCCTTTTACGTAACTGCGATAGCAGTTTCTAGCGCGGGAAGCCACGCTGAATGGCCTACGCTGCTTCCGACGCTCATTGAGTTCCTATGAGTGTTGGGAGCAGCACGGGCCATTCAGTGTGGCTCCCTGCACTAGAAACTGCTATCTCAGTTTCGTAAAAGAGGGGGTTAGTATTTGATAGGCGTTTAATCTAATTTTTAAATAAACTTGGTAAACTTGATAATCCCTGATCGGCTTCTGCCATGTGCATTGTCTGTGTTTCTTGCATAGGTGAATAGAAAATGCGGGAAATTAGCCTGGTATGGGGAAGCATACGCAGTACTTCCTGTGCTTTTTGGACATACACATTGTGATGGCAGCAGGGGGTGGAGGTCTGCCCCAGGCGCCATGTTGATGGGGGCGCCGGCACCACTCCTCCTCTCACTCCCCTCTCACCCTCCTCTCACTCCCCTCCTCCTCTCACTCCCCTCTCACTCCCTTCCTCTCACTCCCCTCCTCCTCTCACTCCCCTCTCACCCTCCTCTCACTCCCCCCTCACTCCCCTCACACTCCCCTCTCACTCCCCTCTTACTCCTCTCCTCCTCTCACTCCCCTCCTCTCACACCCCTCTTACTCCCCTCCTTCTCTCGCTCCTCTCCTCCTCTCACTCCCCTCTCACCCTCCTCTCATTCCCCTCTCATTCCCCTCTCACCCTCCTCTCACTCCCCTCTCTCTCACTCTCCTCTCATTCCCCCCTCACTCCCCTCCTCCTCTCACTCCCCTCTCACCCTCCTCTCACTCCCCTCTCACACCCATCTCACCCTCCTCTACTTCCCTCTCACTCCCCTCCTCCTCTCATTCCCCTCTCACTCCCCTCTCACCCTCCTCTCACTCCTCTCTTTTCACTCCCATCCTCCTCTCACTCCCCTCTCAGCCTCCTCCTCTCACGCCCTCCTCCTCTGCCCCGCTTCTTCCCACTCCTCCCCTCGCCACATTCACGCCCCCCTTCCCGTCCCCCATACCTCTAGTTGTTCACTGCAACGAGCGACAACTTGAACTTGCTCCTCGCGACCGCATCGTCTCTCCCATTGATGTAACTTCTGTGCGCGGCACAAAGAAGCACGTTGAAGTTCTTGCTGCTCAAGGCGGTGAACAACTAGAGATCCGGGGGAAGGGGGCACATGGGCAGCGGGGGGCAGAGACGAGAGTGGGAGAGGGGCGCCACTGCCCTGGGCACCTCTTATCCTCGCTAAGCCACAGGATGGCAGTTCAGGAAGGGAAAACCAACAGCATTATGAGGATCGTGTTCCCAGTAGGTCATACAAAATGGTGCGCACAGAGCTTTTGTGACAGTGGAAACCCAAAGGAGCAGGAGAAAACTACAGAACAGAATCATTTTAAAAAAGAGCCCTGAATAAGTTACTTTTCCATATAGTCTACTTACATCATCATTACCATAAAAATTTTCTCTATTGTGCTTGAATAGCATCTTTTCATTATTTCTCTCTGTTTACCTTGTATTGTAATATAGAATGAATAATAATGATTAATGGTCATGATATCCCTCACAAATATTTCAGTAAGCACCACTCAAGTGTTTTGTTGTCTCCGTTATAGGATATCTTCCATTACCTTGTGAGGTCTTGAACTCATTTGTCGTCTGTGAAAAAAAAGGGCCTGATTTCAGTATCCTGTGAGACGGAGGCTTTAATGAAGAGCGGAAAGAAGTGACAGCTTTGGGTTTCCTGTAGGTCGTCCTCAGAAATGGAAACTCCCAGTGCTGAGTGACTTGCTTGGCAAAGAGCGAGAAGCCAAGCAAGAGCATCAGGCCGAGGCAGAGGACGGAACACCATCAGAGAATTTCATTCATTCACATCTGGATCTTCACTCTTGCATCTTTCGGGTCACCTGACCTTCCTGGTGCTCTTGATAAAATAAAAAAAAAATCACCAGCGATGAGGACCCTCTCACTAAAATGCCAGGCTGGTAAAACAGATGGGTCACGTTGAATAGAAACATAGAAACATAGAAAAAAGCGGCAGAAAAGGGCTACAGCCCACCAAGTCTGCCCATTCCAAGTATCCCCCCCCTGAATTTACTTCCTTAAAGATCCCACAAGAGTATCCCATTTATTCTTAAAATCCGTCACGCTGCTGGCCTTTACCACCTGGAGTGGTAGTCTGTTCCAATGATCCACCACTCTTTCGGTGAAGAAGTACTTCCTGGAGTCGCCGTGAAACTTCCCTCCCCTGATTTTCAGCGGATGTCCTCTGGTGGTCGAGGGACCCATGGGCCAGGAGATATCATCTTCTGGCTCGATGCGTCCCGTGATGTATTTATACGTTTCGATCATATCTCCCCGTTCTCTTCTTTCCTCGAGTGAGTACAGTCGCAACTTCTGTAGTCTTTCTTCATATGGGAGATCCTTGAGCCCCACGACCATCCTGGTGGCCGTTCGCTGAACCGACTCGATCCTTTGCACGTCCTTTCGGTAGTGTGGTCTCCAAAACTGAACACAGTACTCCAAGTGCGGCCTCACCATGGCTCTGAATGAACGTGGAGAAGCTAATGATTGTCATGACCGAATCAAGACCTGGACAACCGCTACAATTGTCCTGAATAAAGAGAATTCAAAGATTCATTTGGTAGATGCTGGTAACAATGACTCAAATATCATTTGTGCCTTTAGATTTGCGATCATCTCGGGGAAAATGTGACTTATATGGGCCCTTTTACAAAGCTCTGAACAGATTATATAAGCGACACCTGAAGTTATTAATAATAATAATAACAGTTTATATACCGCAGGACCGTAAAGTTCTATGCGGTTTACAATGAATTAGAAAAATTCTACAAATTGAATGGGACATTCACAGGCTGCAAATACAAATCCTTCCTGGACAGAACCTTCATGTACCCAGCAAACAGACAGCAATCCTGGCTGGGAAACTGCAAAAATGAAGCCAAACAGCACCACAACGCATTCCGAAAATCAATTAAAACCACTCTATTCGACAAATTTATTGCCTAAACAGCTGACCTTCTCTCGCTAGGTTATTTCCCTCGCTGCAATCTCTCAGGTAACTCCAACCTCTCATATTTTTCCTTCCCCATGTAACTCCATTCTCTAACTTTTCTCTTCATGCATTCTGTAATTCGCTGATTGTCCAGCCTTCTTTCAATGTGAACCGCCTAGAAGTCGTTTGATTATGGCGATGTAGAAAAATTAAGTTATTATTATTATTATAGACTAGCTGATGCCCCGGCGTTGCCCGTGTATTTAATTATAGCAATAACACTGTAAATGGATTCAAATAAAGATACTTTATAGTGGTGAATGAAATTATTTTTTTACAGCTTAATAAAAAGTACAATATTCAAATTATAATGTGAAATATTTGACAAAATGAATACAATACAACTAACGCAAAACGTGATTATAAACAACATTTTTAGTTTCACCTCCTGGAGCAAGAACATATAAATTCTTGGGTGAACCCACCCTTGAGCAAGCAACATAGAGTTGTGGGCCGCGAGACCCCCAGAACATATCAGCCCAGGTAGTGAGGGATCTGCATACCAAGTTTCGTTCAAATCGGTCAAGCCGTTTGTGAATTACTGTGAGAATGGCAGCTTTTTACATTTTTTCCATTGACATGAATGGGTGAAATCTGATTTTCTGTTTGTAGCTCCGCCCAGGTGTGCAGGTTGGCCGCGATACCCCCAGAACATATCACCCCAGGTAGTGAGGGATCTGCATACCAAGTTTCGTTCAAATCGGTCAAGCCGTTTTTGCGTGATCGCGGCACATACACACATACATACCTCCGATTTTATATAGATAGATTAGAGTGCTTAACTAAACTAGGCCACTAACGTAGGCCCCCTTTTATCAAGCCACATTAGGGGTCTTTTTAATCACTTTTACTGAAGCGGCCGGCAATAAAAAAAAACCCTAACGCCGCTTGATAAAAGGGGGCTTTAATTAGTCAATTAGGTTTAAACAGAGCTGTTAATTGAAAAGTGCCATTAAAAAGCAATTTAAAAAAAGATTAATTATCTGGTAGGTGCCTCACTCAGTAGATATCTACCACTTTGAGTAGGCGTCTACTCTGGAGCGCCTACCTGAAAGCAGGTGTGATTAGGGGATGATTTGGGGCATGGTAGGCACCTATCTAGCCTGCACTTATTTAGGCCAAGAAAACCTTAGCCTAAATGGCAGTGCACCTAAGGTTTTAACCTCAGAATGCTTAGATACCGCTAGTCATCTAATATAATAAAACGCTAGACGCGCATGCGCACTCAGACCTGCTTGATCTGAAATCCCTGATCTCTGAGATGTATGTCCGTGGCTTTGCAGGAGTGCACATACGCGAGTCCCCAGCCTTATTGCTTCCCAGCCGCATTGCTTTCCAGCCGCCACCGTTGGACTCCCTGCTCTCCAGATCGCGGTGTACAGACCGGTAGGGCACTGGGAGCTAGGGAGAAAGCAAGGGCTCAGTTCGTCTTCGCCCCTCCCCCCAATCCCCGTTGAGCCTCCCACCCGATTTTCTCTTCTCGCGGTCTGGCTGGCTACCTTAGTCCCTTGCCACCGCCGCCGCCACCACCCTCTTCCCTTCCCTTCTCTTCCCGCGGTCGACAAACCTCTTGGCTCCAGCAGCGGCCGCAGCACTGTAAACATGCTGCTTAGCCGCCTCTACTGCCTTGATTTGCTCTTCCGTGTCCCTGATGACATCATCAGATACGCGGCAGAGCTAATCGGGGCAGTAGAGGCCACGAAGCAGCTTGTTTACAGTGCTGCGGCCGCTGCTGGAGCCAAGAGGTTTGTCGACCGCGGGAAGGGAAGAGGTTGGCGGCGGCGGCAAGGGACTAGGGGAGCTGGCCAGACCGCGAGAAGAGAAAATCGGGTGGGCCACGAAGAGACAAAGAGGAACTGGAGTGGAACAGAGAAAGGGGCCTGCTTTGGGGGAGGGGTGTGCTTGGAGGCAGACAGCTTTGCTTGGGGGGGGGGAGACAGAAGGGTGGCCACAGAGAGACAGGGAGGAACTGGAGCGGGAGAGGGAAAGGGGCCTGCTTTGGGGGAGGGGTGTGCTTGAAGGCAGACAGCTTTACTTGGGGGGGGGGAAACAGAAGGGGGGCCACGGAGACACAGTCAGGGAGGAACTGGAGGGACAAAGGGAAAGGGGTCTGCTTTGGGGGAGGGGTGTGCTGGGAGGTAGATAGCTTTGCTTGGGGGGGAGACAAAATGGGGGGCCACGGAGAGACAGTCAGGGAGGAATTGGAGGGGTAGAGGGAAAGGGGTCTGCTTTGGGGGGGAGGGGTGTGCTGGGAGGCAGACAGCTTTGCTTGGGAGGGGAGACAGAAAGGGGGCCACGGAGACACTGTCAGGGAGGAATTGGGGGGGTAGAGGGAAAGGGGGCTGCTTCGGGGGGAGGGATGTGCTGGGAGGCAGATCGTTTTACTTATGGGGGGAAGACAGAAGGAGGGCCACGGAGAGACAGTTAGGGAGGAACTGGAGGGGGAGAGGGAAAGGGGGCTGCTTTCTAGCACCCGTTAATGTAACGGGCTTAAAGACTAGTGGTTCTATAAATAATAATAATAATAATTTTATTCTTATATACCGCCAAAGCCGTGGTAGTTCGAGGCGGTTTACAACAAAGAAGAGCTGGACAGTCAGCGAATATAGGTACAATGTAAGGTCATCAAAATACAGGTGAGCAGGATACAGAGGTAAGGCATAAGAGATCTTGGGAAACAATTCGGTTGGCATTGAAGCGATAAGGCTTAAGAGGACTTAGGTTACAAATCGGTTAAACAAGTTTGTTTTTACTAGTTTTCTGAAACTTAGGTAGGATGAGGAGTGCGCGATAATGTTACCCAGTTCAGTTGACCTGCTTGGAAAGCAAGTGTTCTGTTCAGGTATCTTTTGTAACGGCAGGTGAACTCTGCGGGTGGGTCTTAGTATATAAAATGCTTCAAGAAAAGGCCAGATTACATTTATGGCACCCAAAAGAAAATGAGCCATTCACTGCTTGATTCGCTAGTGGCATAAGAGGTCGTTGCCTTTGGAGGTGAAACTATGGAACTTCTAGACTCATGAGCCTTTGGCGCCCCACAAGCCATCAGTGAATGAGGCCTAGCTGAGATCTTGGTCTGGAACCACTGTACTCGCATAAAATACCAATTGAGGAACAAATGAAATGTGCTTTAGAAAGAACTGTAGCCCTTGGTTTCATTCTCTGAAACGGCGTCGCTGCATAGCCAAGGCGACCGCAGCGTATGAGTCTCTCAACGGGTGCTGCTGCCACTTCCAGCTGAAGTTTGGAAGGCTTTGTTGCTAATCACGGTCTACTGTACTTTCTGAATCTTGATCTCAGCGAGATGCTCTGTCCTGGCTTTATTTTGTTATATATACACAGTACCCCCGTCTTCTTAAATTGGAAAGCTGCTGCAAGATCCAGTTATATTAAAAGCTGTAATGGGAGAGGGAAGGGGGAGGGAGGACAGAATGCAAAATTTTTAAATGTACTATCCATTCAGGAGTTCAATTTCTGTGGCTGCTGTTGCTGGTATGGATATTCCTGATCTTGGAGATTACGGGAATAAAGTTGTCTCCTGCCAATTACTCACTTCCAGTCCCTTTCTGTTGCTCAAGCATTTGAACGCACGTAGTGCCTCCGCAGGATTATTTCAGAGTGCAAAGCAGAGCAGGACTGCTAAACCTGAGGGCACTTGGTTTCTAGCTGATTTCATCCAGCTCTGTTTCATCAGCTAGTTTCAGTTAGGGAAGGAACAGTACTCGGAGGTTAACGAAGTTATCCCAGGTCACTGTATTCTTGTCTCAAGGTATTTGGCATCACCTTGGATGACTTCTCATGAAGCATTCTGGTATGTATGTATTGAGCAGGACATTAAATCAAAGTGTTAACATTTAGGAGACAACTAGCTATGAACAAACCAATGCAGATTTCACATTATATCCAAGACCTCAAACACCCGAGACACTACTAAAATGTTCTTCATGTCCTTACTGGGGTGAAGTGTTCATCATCGGTCTTGTGTTAAAATTCTTATTTAGAGAAGGCAAAGAAAATTTTTTTCTAATGTGGTGGAATAATTAATATTAAGAAGAGCACTTAAGTTATAGCCCGAAGGCTACCCAGCCGATTCACTGGTAGGTTTCCTCAAGGGCTGATACTCTTCAGAATCAGACCTATGTCTATTTTGACATTTGAAGTGGAATACGTTCGAAAGTTCTCCTCACACCACTCAGATTAAGATCTGAAAAACATTTAGGAGACCCCCATTGTTTTACCATCAACTGAAATATCCACAAACTCTTGAACCTCTCCGAATTTATGGAATCTCAACAAAACCTTTAATTAAAGAGAAAGCATCCATTCCATTTTCATTTGATCGGAAGCAAACTATAAGAAGACTAGGGGGGTAATAATAATTTAAAAAAAAACACGTCTAAAAAGTGTCCTAAATGGCTACTTGGACGATCAAAAATCCTGATCGTCTAAGTTCCTATAATCAAAGCTGGTTTTTAGACGTATCTAAAAACAGCTTAGGCCTTTCCCCTGCCTCTAGACACACAGAGAGAAAAGAGGTGTGTTTAGAGGAGGGGAAAGGGTGGGCAGTGGGCGGGAGGTGGGCTGACCTACACCTAGGCGTACAACAGGTATAACCAAAACATTTACAGGTTGCCTAGTTGGCACTTAGACCTTTTTGACTTAGACGTAGTCAAACCAGGTCTAAGTGCCGGAAAAGGGGCCGCTGAGCTGATGGCCGCTGGTGCCATCAGTTCAGCGGCCCGGCAACCTACCCACCACAAGCATCGTGGCAGGAGAGATGCCTCATCTCCCCTATCGCGATGCCATCACTCCTCTACCCGAACTGCTGTGACCCACGGCAGGAGAGATGCCCTATCTCTCCTTCCACGGGTCGCGGCAGTTCCAGTAGAGGAGTGATGGCATCTTGGTAGGGGAGATGAGGCATCTATCCTGCCGCGATCCATCACCCCCCCCCACTCGCAATTAACATTGGGCCAGGAGAGAGCCCAAGCTCTCCTGGCCCGTGGCGACCCCCCCCCCCGAGTATGATCGGACACGGAGGGAGCCCAAACCCTCCTGGCCCTGGCAACCCCCCCGCTACTGGAATGGGCCAGGAGGGAGCCCAAGCCCCCCTGTCCCCGGCGACCCTCTACCCCTCACCCCCCACTATAATATGGCAGGAGGGATCCCAGGCCCTCCTGCCCTTGACGCAAGCCCCCTCCCCCCAACAATCGCCCCCCCAGAACCCCCGATAGCCCCCCTGCCGACCCATGACCCCCCCACCCCCACCCCCCTTCCCCGTACCTTTTCCAAGTTGGCCGGACAGACGGGTGCCAAACCCACCCGTCCGGCAGGCAGCCAACTCCAGAATGGGGCAGGATTGGCCCAGCCGTCCCAAAGCCCGCCCACAGGTGGGGCCTAAGGTACCTGGGCCAATCAGAATAGAGCGGGGCCTTAGGCACATATTATTTATGTTTAACCTGAGCTCTTTGGGGTCAATGATATAGAAAATGAATTTCATAAATGAATAAACGTGTGTGCCCTATTTGGAAGAGTGTGCCTTCTTTCTGAAATAGTGAGTTCTTTCCACACTATTTCCAAAGGTGGTGCACTATGATCGGAAACTGACAAAATGACCCAAAAACCCAAATTAATTGCAGGTGTCTGTAATCAGTATAAAACAAAGCTTTTCTGGCTGCCTATTCCTACCTAAATGGAGATGTGTGGTTCGTTTATAGAACTGTCCCCAAATTCTGTAGTCGCGGTGTCCGATCCTAAAGGTTGCTTTAATAATTCCTAGGCTCCCACTCTTGAGACTGTACCATAACGCAGGTCTTGCACCCCCAATGGCTTCTCACTGGTTGACTTTACATCAGAGAAAGATTCTTGCTATTTTTTTATGTCACTGCACCTCAGCTGTGGAATGCATTACCTCTAAGAGAAGACTCAATCATTTTAAGAGTAAACTAAAAAGCTTCTTACGAATATTTAAGGATGCTTTTTCATCTTAATTCAATATAGCATTTTAAATATTTTTTATTTTTCCACTTTTTTCTTCTTTTCTTCTTTCCTACCTTTTTGAGATCATTTTTTCCTTTCCTAACTTTTTGAGATCATTATCTCACTATTTTTTCTTTTTTTCTCTTTCCTACCTTTTTGTGATCATTTTTTCCACTATTCTTTTTTCTTTTTCCTACCTTTTTGTGATCATTTTTTCTTTTCCTACCTTTTTGAGATCATTTTCTCACTATTTTTTCTCTTTCCTACTTTTCAGAGATCATTTTCTCACTATTCTTTTTTTTCTCTTTCCTACCTTTTTGTATCATTTTTTCTCTTTCCTACCTTTTTGAGATCATTTTCTCACTATTATTTTTTCTTTTTTTCTCTTCCCTACCTCTTTGAAATCATTTTTTTTCCTTTCCTACCTTTTTGAGATCATCTCACTATTCTTTTTTCTTTCTCTTTCCTTCTTTTTTGTGATCAGTTTTTCCTTTCCTATCTTTTTGAGATCATTATCTCACTATTTATTTCATTTTTCTCTTAACTACCTTTTTCAGATCAATTTTTCATTTCCTATCTTTTTTAGATCATTTTCTCACTATTTTTTTCTATTTTTCTCTTTTCTACCTTTTTGTGATCAGTTTTTCCTTTCCTATCTTTTTGAGATCATTATCTCACTATTTTTTTCTTTTTTCTCTTCCCTACCTTTTTGAGGTCATTTTTTCTCTTTCCTACCTTTTTGAGATCATTTTCTCACTATTTTTCTTCTTTTCTTCTCTTTCCTACCTTTTTGAGATTATTTTCTCACTATTCTTTTTATTTTTTTATTTTCCCTACCTTTCTGAGATCATTTTCTCACTATTCTTTTCTCTTTTTTACTCTTTCCTACCTTTTTGTGATCATTTCTTTCCTTTCCTACCTTTTTGATATAATTTTCTCACTATTTTTTTCTTTTTTTCTCTTTCCTACCTTTTTGAGATTATTTTCTAAATATTTTCTTCTTTTTTCTCTTTCTTACCTTTCTGTGATCATTTTTTCACTATTCTTTTTTCATTTTTTTCTTTTTCCTACCTTTTTGAGATCATTTATCCTTTTCTACATTTTTGAGATCATTTTCTCACTATTCTTTTTAAATTTTTTCTTTTTTTCTTTCCTACCTTTTTAAGATCATTTTCTCACTATTTTTTTCTTTTTTTTCTCTTTTCTACCTTTTTGTGATCAGTTTTTCCTTTCCTATCTTTTTGAGATCATTATCTCACTATTTTTTTATTTTTTCTCTTCCCTACCTTTTGGAGGTCATTTTTTCTCTTTCCTACCTTTTTGAGATCATTTTCTCACTATTTTTCTTCTTTTTTTCTCTTTCCTACCTTTCTGAGATCATTTTTTCACTGTTCTTTTTTCTTTTTCCTACCTTTTTGAGATCATTTTTTCCTTTCCTACCTTTTTGAGATCATTTTCTCACTATTTTTTTCTTTTTTTTCTCTTTCCTACCTTTTTGAGATCATTTTTTTCTTTCCTACCTTTTTGAAATCATTTTTCTTTTTTATCCCAGTTTCTAGCTGTGTTAACCGTATATGTTTTTCTATCCTATAACTATTGTAGTTCTTCCCATTTTTCCATCCATGTTCTTGTTCGTTTTCCCTCATTGAAAATTTATGTCTTATGTTCTTGTTGTTTTGTAATGTATATACTTTTATTGTTTTAAACTGTATTTTATATATACTTGTAATTCGCCTAGAAATTCATTGATAGGCTATTATTTCAAATTTTAATAAAACTTAAAACTATGGAGTGATGCAGTATGTCAGACTTGGTTGACAAGATGATCCACTCTTTTGCCTCTCTGGTTCCTCGTGTAGCATGAAGGTAATTTTTTTTTTCAGCATCTTAACTCGGGAAGGGCGGGAAGTCAATGCTAACAATTTTTATTTTCCTGGCAAAGTCCCTGCAAACTACCCACAGTCCAGAAGCAGCATAGTAATTGCAGATAAACTTGTGGGCATGTCTGAACAGATTGTGTTACATCGCCATGCGAGGAAAATGCGGGCTAGCAAAAAGCATGTTTCCAGAAGAGCATTTTTTTAAACTGGTTATTCATGTCACATAATAAAAGAGATGTTTTCTTTTTATAAAAGGCTCCATTTTATCTTGTGGAGAGTTATGGTCCGGTGCCCATCAACTGCCAAATGATGGCTAACTCTCAATTTGTGGTTTCTGCCGCAGTCCACAACAGAGAGTAAAAATAGGTACGGACCTAACCTGCACCACCATTATTTTTAGCAGTGGTTCTGGGAAATGAGGAGGAAGCCGAGAATGGAGCTGATTCATCTAGCTTTTCCTGCAATGTTTCACAGGACACCCCCTCCCCCCCTCCTTTGTCCCTAAAATACTGAT
The DNA here is from genome assembly GCF_902459505.1 of Geotrypetes seraphini. Lineage (NCBI taxonomy): Eukaryota > Metazoa > Chordata > Amphibia > Gymnophiona > Dermophiidae > Geotrypetes > Geotrypetes seraphini. Next base: position 16,275,967 of record NC_047087.1, on the reverse strand, counting down.
TCTGCCTGCTCAGATCTCCATTCCCACTGTAGAGGTCTATGGGGCTCATTTTCAAAAAAGATAAACATCCAAAAGGTGGCAAAAAGGGGCAGATGGACATTTTTTCTGCCCATTTCTTCTAATTCCCTGTTTTAGAAGCTTATATTCTAGATCCATATCTGTGCAGTTCATCTGCAGTTCATCTAAATCTCAAGGGGGCATGTTAGAGGTATGTTTTGGCCCCAAACCTACTGGACCATCATATACTCTCCAATCAGATTCAGCCAGATGCATCCAATCAAATTTCAGTTGCTATAGAAACTACATTACCCATAAAGCTTCTTTTCTTCAAGGCAATAGAATATATATTCAATTAAAATTAAAGACATCTAGTCCAGCTCTTCATTCAAACCTCCTGGGGAAACAGTTTTAACCTGAAAATCCAGTATTGTTCTTTATAATTTAATATCTTTCAATTCAGTAGAATATGCTCTCAATCCTTCAAGAATATAAATATCAAGTGCTTTTTTGAACTCATCCATCAGAACGTAGATACACTGAGAAGATTATTAAGACAGTTTATCTCTGGGCTCAATATGCCCGACTTTAACTATTAATACTTTGCCAACATCAGGAGAAAGCTGAAAGGCTGACTTCTGTGTTACCTTTTTCAATAATGTCATCAAGTTTAGTTGACATTCTGAGAAATCATTGGTACCTTATGGGTCAGTTGGATAAGAAATTGGAATTCCCTCTGATAGTTTATTGATGCAATGGGTTGGGGTTTGAGGGGTGGGTGGTGGAGAGAAAATGATTGTTATCATTCTTGTTCTCAGACCAGCTCCCTTAGGCCCATCCCCCTCCCCCCCCTTCCCACGGTCCCGACTCCAAACCTGCCAACTCCAGCAGCCTGCAGCACTGTACACACGCTGCTTCGGGGCCTTCTACTGCCCTGATTTACTCTGGCACGTCCCTGATGACATCATCAGAGACGCGGCAGAGCAAATCAGGGCAGTAGAAGGCCCCGAAGCAGCGTGTGTAGGGTGCTGCAGACGCTGCTGGAGTCGCAGGTTTGTTGGGACCACAGGAAGGGAAAGAGGGGGTAGGGGAAATGCTGCTGCTGCACAGGGAAGTAGTGTGGGGGGAGGGAAATGGAGGGGAAATAATTCAAACAACTTACTCTGTGAAACTTCCGTTATTACACAAAAAAAAGGTAGGTGACAAAAGGAGAGAGAGACACAGAAAAAAAAAAATTCCACATACAGCAGCCAAAGAGTCAAACACCAAAACAAACATAGACAGAGAGACCAAAAGTAAGAAATACATACAACAGCCAAAGAGATAGACAGAAGGTGACAGTCAAAAAACCACACAGAAGAACAGGGGTTTAAAGAGACAGATTTAAAGAAGAAAAAAATATTTGGACAAGGAAAGAGAGACAAACAGAAAAAAAAGACAGGGGCTACAGAGAAAGATTGAAAGAGACAGACACCAAAACATGGAATGTTGCTACACCTTGGGTTTTGGCCAGTTATTAGTGACCTGATTGGCCATCGTGAGAACGGGCTACTGAGCTAGATGGACCTTTGGTCTGACCCAGTATGGCGGTTCTTATGCTCTTATGTGTGCCAAGCCATCAATCAAGCCATTGTAACATCACTGATGAGGTTTGCTCTGAGGCATTATGACATCACAATCTCAGTTCTGGAATGTTGCTCTCATTGGGGTTCCAGAATCTTGCTATTCTTTGAGATGCTGGAATGTTGCTACTCTTTGGATTTTGGCCAGTTACTAGTGACCTGGATTGGCCACTGTGAGAATGGGCTATTGGGCTTGATAGACCATTGGTCTGACCCATTAAGGCTATTCTTATGTTCTTAATTCTGGTCGCCTTATCTCAAAAAAGATATAGAAATGAATATAAGAACATAAGAACATAAGCAGTGCCTCTGCCGGGTCAGACCAGAGGTCCATCCCGCCCAGGAGTCCGCCCCCGTGGCGGCCCAACAGGTCATGACCTGCCTTAATCACCAGAAGGGACCCCCTTGCCCCCTAGGTTTCTCATCGAAGTCCTATCTTCCCATCAATGTCCTAACCCTCCGGCCTTGCACCTGCACGACCTGGTGAGCTGTCTATACTTATGCAACACCCCAGCACCTCCCTCAGTACCCCACGATCCCCTTTTCCCTCAGGAATCTGTCCAATCCCTGTTTGAATCCCTATACTGTACTCTGCCGGATCACTTCCTCCGGGAGCGCATTCCATTTGTCCACGACCCTTTGGGTGAAGAAAAACTTCCTTGCATTTGATTTGAACCTATCTCCCTTCAGTTTCTCTGAGTGCCCCCTCGTACCTGTCGTCCCTTTTAGTCTGAAGAACCTGTCCCTGTCCACCCTCTCTATGCCCCTAAGTATTTTGAAGGTCTCTATCATATCCCCCCTGAGCCTCCTCTTTTCCAGAGAGAAGAGCCCCAGTTTATCCAGCCTCTCAGCATATGGGCAGTTTTCCAGCCCTCTTACCAGTTTCGTTGCCCTCCTTTGGACTCTCTCAAGAACTGCCATGTCCTTCTTGAGGTGCGGCGACCAATATTGAACACAGTATTCCAGATGTGGGCGCACCATCGCTCGATACAGCGGCATGATGACTTCCCGCGTCCTGGTTGATATGCCCCTCTTGATGATGCCCAGCATCCTGTTGGCTTTCTTCGAGGCTGCTGCACACTGTGCGGATGGTTTCATGGATGGATCCACTAGCACACCCAAGTCTCTCTCAAGTCCGGTGTCTTCCAGCAATCTCCCCCCCATTTTATACTCGAACAACGGGTTCTTTTTCCCTATGTGCATGACCTTGCATTTATCTACGTTAAAGCGCATTTGCCATTTGTTTGCCCAGTCCTCCAGCTTATCGAGGTCCCTTTGCAGTTCCTCACACTCCTCCCTGGTCCTAACTCTGGCGCAGAGCTTGGTATCGTCTGCAAATTTTATAACCTCACACTTTGCCTCCGTTTCCAGGTCATTGATAAATATGTTGAAGAGTAGCGGCCCCAGCACCGATCCCTGCGGCACACCGCTCGTGACTCCCCGCCAGTCAGAATATTGGCCCTTTACTCCGACCCTCTGTAGTCTACTTGACAGCCAGTGCTTGATCCATCTGTGTACATCCCCGCCCACCCCGTGGTTCCACAGCTTCCTAAGCAGCCTTTCATGTGGCACCTTGTCAAAGGCCTTTTGAAAATCGAGGTAAATGATGTCTATGGGTTCCCCTTTGTCCACCTGACTGCTTATTCCCTCAAAGAAGTACAGAAGGTTTGTCAGGCACGACCTTCCCTTACAGAATCCGTGCTGGCTTGTCCGCAGTAGGCCATTTTTCTCGATGTGCTCGCAAATGCTGTCCTTGATCATTGCTTCCACCATCTTCCCTATAAATGAAGTCAGGCTCACCGGCCTGTAGTTCCCGGGGTCACCTCTCGATCCCTTCTTAAAGATAGGTGTGACATTCGCCAGTTTCCAGTCCTCTGGTACCTTTCCAGTTTTCAAGGATAGGTTGCAAACATGCTGGATTGCGCCCGCTATTTCCTGACTTAGTTCCTTTAGAACCCTTGGGTGGATCCCGTCCGGTCCCGGTGATTTGCCGCTTTTCAGTCTGTCAATCTGCTTGAGGACATCCTCCCGACTTACCTCTATATGCCCCAATCTTTTGGCCTGCTCCCCACTCATGAGCTCCTCTGAGTCCGGTATATTGGACGTGTCCTCGCTCGTGAAGACCGACGAGAAGAACGTGTTCAACCTCTCAGCTACCTCTTTATTCTCCTTAATCACTCCCTTCCTATCCCCATCGTCCAATGGCCCCACCTCCTCTCTCACTGGTTGCTTCCCCTTTACGTAACTGAAGAATGCCTTGAAGTTTTTCGCCTCCCTGGCCAGCCCCTCCTCGTATTTCCCTTTTGCTTTTCTAATCTCTCGGTGGCATTCCTTTTGGCATTTCCTGTGCTCCTGGTGATTTTCCTCCGTTGGATCCCTTTTCCATTTCCGGAAGGACACTTTCTTGTCACTGATTACCTTCTTTACTTCATGTGTCATCCAAACCGGGTCTTTTGACCGCTTGTTCTTGCGGCCTTTCCTGAAACTGGGGATGTACAGTTTTTGCGCTTCCTGCAGTGTGTCCCTGAGAAGGGTCCAGGCGCTCCCTACAGTCTCCATCCTAAAGCCGTTCCTGAGCTTTTTCCCCACCATTTTCCTCATAGCAACATAGTTCCCTTTCCTGAAGTTGAGCGCTGTCGTTGCGGTCCTCCCCACTATGGGTGACCCCCTTTCTAATGTGATATAGATATAGAAATAGTTCCAAGAAGAGTGACCTAGATGATAAAGGGGATAGAACTCTTCTCGTATGAGGAAAAAGACAGCTGAGGGAAGATATGATTGAAGTCTACAAAATCCTGAGTGGTTTAGAACGGGTACAAGTGGATTGATTTTTTTACTATATTAAAAATTACAAAGATTAGGAGACACTCAATAAAGTTACAAGGAAATACTTTTAAAACCAATAGGAGGAAATATTTTTTTTTACTCATAAAATAGTTTGGAACGCATTGCCAGAGGTTGTGGTAAGAGCAGTTAACGTAACTGATTTTAAGAAAGGTTTGGACAATTTCCTGGAGGAAAAATTGAGACAAACATGGGGGAAGCCACTGCTTGCCCTCGATCAGTAGCATGGAATGTTGCTACTATTTGGGATTCTAGAATCTTGTTACTCTTTGGGATTCTGAAATGTTGCTACTCTTTGGGATTCTAGAATCTTGTTATTCTTTGGGATTCTAGAATCTTGTTACTCTTTGGGATTATGGAATCTTGTTACTCTTTGGGATTATGGAATGTTGCTACTATTTGGGATTCTAGAATCTTGTTACTCTTTGGGATTATGGAATGTTGCTACTATTTGGGATTCTGGAATGTTGCTACTATTCGGGATTCTAGAAGCTTGTTATTCTTTGGGATTATGGAATGTTGCTACTCTTTGGGATTCTAGAATCTTGTTACTCTTTGGGATTCTGGAATGTTGCTACTATTTGGGTTTTTGCCAGGTACTAGTGACCTGGATTGACCACCGTGAAATGGGATATTGGGCTAGATGGACCACTGCTCTGACCCAGAGAGGCTATTCTTATGTTCTTATAAACCACACTTAAGACCATTGTAAGCAAATATCAGAGATCTAAGGGGATGCTCATTAGCATGTCAAATCAGTCAACTCCACAAGTGAGGAAGTTTGAAAAGAACCAGCATACGGTACTTTGTCTCTCTATATTTTCCTTGCAGCGTTTTTTGGAATGTGACAACAGCTTTTTTTTTTTTCCTCCTAAGAAGAAATATTTACTTCTGACACGGTAAAGGAAAACCACAGGAACCAACTGAGTTGAAACACGTACGTCAGCTCTACAGTAACTTAACTTGCTATCTGTGCTTTCAAGAGAATATCAGCACTTGGAAAGACTTCTTTCATGGCATCTGAAGGTTATAAAGCTTCCTCTGATTGGACAAGCAATAATAAGACATGGTGCTTCTGGCAAACAAAGGACAGTGTGTAATGCTGAAAGCGTTCTTTTGAAATGGCAGATGATGTTTGGAGAGGGTCAAGTGCTCTAGTGCTAAAGAGCTGACACTGCTTTCTCGAGTTGCTTGTATGAAATGACAATCCTATCAAAAGGATTCCCCACCAAAAGACAACTTATTCAGCACTTAGAAGAGATAAAAACATCAACCTAACATAGGTGTAGTTTGGAGTAGACAGCAGAACGGGACTTGGGAGTAATCATCCGGGAAGAACCAAGGAAGTTATCCTCCCGCTGTACAGGGCAATGGTGCGACCGCATCTGGAGTACTGCGTCCAGTACTGGTCGCCGTACCTAAAGAAAGATATGGCGATACTCGAGAGGGTCCAGAGAAGAGCGACAAAAATGATAAAGGGCATGGAAAACCTCTCGTATGCTGAGAGGCTGGAGAAGCTGGGGCTCTTTTCCCTAGAAAAGAGGAGACTTAGAGGGGATATGATAGAAACTTATAAGATCATGAAGGGTATAGTGAAGGTAGAGAGAGACAGATTTTTCAGACTGGCGGGGGCAACAAGAACTAGAGGACACTCAAAAAAATTGAAGGGAGATAGTTTTAGAACAAATGCTAGGAAGTTCTTCTTTACCCAGAGGGTGGTGGACACCTGGAATGCGCTTCCAGAGGGGGTGGTTGAGCAGAGTACGGTTTTGGGTTTCAAAAAGGGATTGGATGAATTCCTGAGGGGTAAGGGAATCCAGGGGTACAATTAGAGGGTTACTATACAAGACAAAATGCTCTTGATTAATAGATCACTACAGGTCATTGACCTGGGGGGTCGCCGCGGGAGCGAACTGCTGGACATGATGGACCTATGGTCTGACTCGGCAGAGGCCATGCTTATGTGCTTATAAGATATGAAAGCTGCGAATCAGGTGGAGAAGGCAACAGCCAAAGCTAGACAAATGCTGGACTGCATCAGAAGGAGCTTTATCAGTCGTAAGCCTGAAGTGCTACTGCCGTTGTACAGATCCATGGTGAGACCTCACCTGGAGTACTGTGTTCCGTTTTGAAGGCCACATTATCAAAAGGATGTGAAGAGAAAGGAGTCGATTCAGCGAATGGCCACTAGGATGATCTCAGGACTTAAAGATCTCCCATATGAAGAACGTTTGAGAAGGCTGCGCTTGTATTCTCTCGAAGAGCGCAGGGAAAGGGGGGGGACATGATAGAAACATTCAAATACATCACGGGCCGTATTGATGTGGAGGAAGAAATATTTTGTCTTACGGGTCCCACGGCGGGGGGAAGATTTCATGGGGACACCAGGAAGTATTTATTCACCGAAAGGATAATTGATCGATGGAATGGTCTTCCACGTCAGGTAGTCGAGGCCAGAACCACGCTCGACTTCAAGGGACGATGGGACATAAAGGTGGGGTCGCTCCAGAGGAATGCACAAAAGATGGAGGGAGGGAAGAGGGAGGGTTCTTGAGTGGGCAGACTTGATGGGCCGTCGGCCCTTTTCTGCCGTCATACTCTATGTTTCTATATGTTTCTATATTGTGAAGCATCCATTTCCTCACCCCCACCAAGCACATATGTTACCAGTGCTAATGTTTAAATGGTCCCCATCTGCCCAGTCAAAATAGGGTTAATTCTATAAATAAGATATTAACATTTACACGGCGATCATGCAAGATTCCATGTTACCAAACCTAGGGACAGCAATGGCTTTCCCTTGCCTATCATAATATGAGGGTGGTGCTGAAAAGTTTTCACCCAACCAAGAAGAGAATGACCTGGATACGGTTCAGTCAATGATCTGAAACAATGTCAAAACCTAGAATTTCATTTCTGCAAACTGGCACTTAATGAAATAAGCTACAGTGACAAAATAATGCTCAGAATTTAGGAAGTTGGTTGGCTGGACTGAGAACTTTTAAGCACCCCCCCTCGCAGTAGTTTATGGATTTGTCCTCCAAACATTTGTCCAAACCTTTTTTAAATCCAGATACACTAACCTCCGGATTCTCTAACCAGCACTGAAGTCAGCGCCCACCTTGAAAGCAGTTACCGATCGCATGTCAATCGTGTGACAGCCCTGGGAGGGGGAAGGGCCACCATTTTGAAGAGCTGGTCTTATCGGTAGGAGGGAATGAGCATCCCTCCTGCTGATGTTTCATTGTGGAGATATCAGTAGGGGGGCTGGGGGGATGTCAAGGGCTGTGGAGGGGTTACGGGGTGTGAAGGGGTATGAAAGGGTGTCAGGTGGTTTGTGGGGTGTTGGGCAAGGCATGAGAGGGCTCTCTTTCGAGGGGGATGGGGGGATTGGTGGATGGGAGGGAGGGTGATAGGAAATGGGGATCTCTTTGCCAATTCAGCTAATCGCAGCAAGGGAATCCACGATCCACTGAGGTGACAGGACTCCCTGAAGCAACAATTTCGGGGAGTCCTGCCAGTTCAACTGATTAGGGATTCCCCTGCCATGATCGGCTAAACTGGCAAGCTGTGCACTATTTTTGCGATCCCCCAGCAAAGATAGACACCAGAAATGTAGACCATGGCCAGGCCTATCTTTGCGTAAATTGTATCTATGAAGGCACTTTAGGCTGCCTAACGCTACGATTATCCAACAGGGGAAGCTCCGATCAGCTGGGATTCCAGAGCCAGCAGGGTCTCATAGGTTCCAGAGCCGGAGTTCTCGGCGGTTGATATATTTTTTAAGTTTCAAGTTTAAGTTTCAAGTTTCAAGTTTATTATATTATTTCATTAAACGCTTTTCAGGATACAAAGCGTTTTACAAAGAAATAAAATTAGATTTCTAAAATCACAAATACATTGTAATTAAAATTAACTACTTTAAATTAAAAATAAAAACAAACTGGGGTAAACAATCCACATGAAACAATAGGAAAGGGGGAAGAAAGAAAAAAAAATACAATTTAATTAAAAAAAAAAAAAATAAGCAAGTTGGGTTAGTACATAGGGAAGGTATAAAGAAAAAAAAAAATTTGAGAACTGGAAAATCTAAAGAGAAGGGGAATATAATCTGAATTTAATGAAGGAAGATGAAATTCGGAATTAATTTACAGGTACTTCATGCATTTCCCTATCTGTCCCAGTGGACTCACAATCTATCTAATGTACCTGGGGCAGTGGAGAATTAAGTGACTTGCCCGGGGTCACAGGGAGCAGCGCAGAGTTTTGAACCCACAACCTCACGGTGCTAAGGCTGTTGATCTAACCACTGCACCACACCCTCCTCCAGAGACGCCATCAGCTGAACAGAGTTGGAAAATGGTGGATGAAGTCCTTGGGGGGGGAGTGGGGGGTGCAGCTGTTGTGTATATGTTGTGTGAGTGCACAACACATGCACAGTAGTTAACTGCCAGAAAATTGTGATTGTAAAAGGGGGTGGGGCCCTTCCCTTTAGTGCATCACAAGGAGAGCTCATTAGAATGCTATTCAGCTCCTTCTAATGCATTTTCATAAGGTTCTTGGTGGCTGCTACTAGGATTGGTAGCAGCCACGGAGAACCCTTTTAAACATTGAGAGGAGAGTTTCTGTGCCAGTAAGAATGCTTTAACAAGTCTTAGGGCTAGATTCACTAAAGGTTCCGGTCTTGTCCCGACGATCGCAAAACCAGTTTGGCCAATCAGGGACTTCCTTAGGCTCAACCCTAAGGAAGTCCCTGATTGGCTCAGGTGCTTCAGGCCCCTCCCATGGTGGAGGAGCCCAAGGTAGCTGAGCCAATCATATTCTTAGGCCCCGCCATATGCATCACATGATGCATTGGGGCTGGGCCTAACGCCTGCATTTGCAAGGAGGAGCCCCTCCTGCTCCCAACTTTTTGAGGTACAGGGAGGGGAGTAGGGATCCAGGGGCTGGGGTCAGTAGCAGGAGGGCATCCCTCCTGCCAGGTTTTTTCAAGGGGAGGGAGGAGATATTTGCCAGCAGGAGGGAGTCAGCCATTTTGGGTTGGGGCTTTTGGTTGGGAAGCCAGGCGATGGCAGGAGGGAGTGGGCATCCCTCCTGCTTTTTTCTTCAGGGGGTTCAGGGTGTGTTTGTCGGGGAGGGGGCTTTCTTTACTTTTTTTGTGGCCTCGCAATATATGTGGCCCATTTAAAAAAAAAAAAAAAGCCGCTGACAGCAGTGACAGGAGGCTGCTTCTCCTGTCACTACTGTCAAGGCTGCCCCGACTTAATCGCTCACTGAGTGATTGAGTCGGGGATGTGCATGCAAATGATTTGCACCTCCGTGCAAATCATTCGCATGCAAAAAAGGTAGTGAATCAGTCGCTGTTTCAAAATCGGCCGGTAATCGGCCAACAGCGATTGAATGGCTACCTTTTAGTGAATCCGGGCCTTACTGGCATAGAGACCTTTTGAGCATCTGAGCCTCTGTCTCTCATTCACCCCCACCCCCTCCTGTGAAATTGAAATGCTTTGATGTTTCACTTACATATACTGGCAGTTCTCAACATTTGCTTATTTCTGATCTGAAGAAGAAGTTAATCAAACAATGCACATTAAAAGATATCACCTTTTTTCAATTCTATATATTATCTGAAACAGTATAGGCTAGCACACCATTTCAATATATATCTTCCAAAAGGGCATACTTTTTTGAGAAAATATGTATTCTCTTTCAAAAGAGGGCGCACTCTTTCCAAGAAAATACTTCCATACTGAAAAAGTTGAAGAAATCTCCCAAATAAAAGTTTCCTGGGGAAACTTGTACAATGAGAATATTTGGGGCTGCACCCCCCCCCCCCCCCCCACACTGAAAACAAAAAGTGATTTGCTTTGAGCCACAGAACAAACGGTGGATAAGAGGACTGGACCCAAGGTCTGTCGGTTCATCCATCTGTCCTCTCGCTACTTAACTATACTGCCTGTTTGACTGTAACCCCCCCTGTGGTCAAAATAATGGCAAACAGACTATCCAAACACACTTGCGGAGAGGCATTATGAATAAGGTTATTATTTTAATTATAGCACAGGAAAATCTTATTTCATGGGAACACTCCAGTCGCTTCTAGCAAGTAAGGACTGTACAGTATCAAATGCAAATATCCTTTCAAATCTGCGCTGGTCAAGAGGTCTTGGGAAGAGGGACTTTGGAAATATGCAGTAAGTCAAGAGTAGGAAAGCAAAGTCACGCAACTTTGCTTTGATCTTTCTTTCAGGAAAAAATGGACTTGGAAACGCCAAACGTTTTATACATTGAAAAGAAGACATTATCCATTTAGGATCAGGTGAACAAAATATTGGAAAAATCCAGTGGCATTGACGTACGATACCATCCTATTTGGTTAACGAAGGCTAAAAGCCACATATCTGCTCAGAATAACAAACTTCTCTTTATGACAGAGGTTGCCATGCAGCTTATTTTGAGGAACTGGAAAAACTGGGATGGGTTAAATTACACTTTTTGGTGGGAATCTCTATGTCGCACTTTTAAAATGGAACGTATGATGGCCATAAAACAGGGACATTATAGGAAGTTTATGGATATTTGGAAGCCATTGACAAAATTCTGTAAGGCAGGGGTGTCAAAGTCCCTCCTTGAGAGCCGCAATCCAGTCGGGTTTTCAGGATTTCCCCAATGAATATGCATGAGATCTATGTGCACGCACTGCTTTCAATGCATATTCATTGGGGAAATCCTGAAAACCCGACTGGATTGCGGCCCTCAAGGAGGGACTTTGAGATCCCTGCTGTAAGGAATGATTGTTGATTTTGCCCATTGATGATACACGTCCAGGGTGGGTGGGGAGATATTTTTTAATTTTGAGTGCAATTTTTGGATACATAGACGGAGGTAATATATGTGTATGTCATAGAATATAATTTTGATTGAATTTTACATTACATTACATTAGGGATTTCTATTCCGCCATTACCTTGCAGTTCAAGGCGGATTACAAAAGAGTTAAAGAGGGTGTTTTACAAAAAGATTTCTGGTCCTTCTGGGGAAAAAAAGAGTAGAGCGGGTTGATTTGGGGGTTCAGGGGGGTAGAGGGATGAAAGAAGGAAGCTTGAGAGGTTAGGACTTTTTCAGGGATTTTCTGAAAGTTTTGTAATTTGGGGTCGTTATCAGAAGGTTGGTGATGTGGTTGTCTATTTTTGCTGCTTGAGTGGCTAGGAGGCCATTATATAATTTAACTTCTTTGATTCGCGGGTGTGAGTTTTCCTATGTCTGGTTGAGGTGGTTTGGATGAGACGGTTGTTCAAGTAGGTTGGGCTATCTCCGTTTAAAGTTTTAAATAGTAGACAGTAAAATTTGAATAGTATTCTTGCTGGAATTGGAAGCCAGTGAGAGTTGAGGTAGGCCTCTGTGATGTGGTCGTGTTTCCTCAATGAGTAAATGAGTCTTAGAGCTGTGTTTTGAATTGTTTGTAGTTGTTTTGTTATTGTAACAGGGCACGGGAGATAGAGGATATTGCAATAGTATTAGTGATTGTACTATGAGCTGAAATTGTGTTTTTTTGAATAATTTTCTGACGGCTTAAGTTTCTCATAACTGCGAATGATTTCTGTATTGTTTTATTGGTTTGCGGTTGCCTGGTGCAGCATCTGTCTATCGTTATTCCTAGTAGTTTTAGGGTGGGTTCTATGGGGTAGTTAATTGCGTTGATTTCTATGTTGGTTATGGTTGGGATTTTGTTATTTTCGAGGAGGATAAATTTTGTTTTGTCTGGGTTCAGTTTCAGTTTGTGATCTTTCATCCAAGTCGCTACTGTTTCAAGTGTTTAAGTGTTGTTATAGTGTAAAAGGACCGTATATATATGTTGCACTCATTTTTGGCTTTGAAATGAATAAAGATAATTTTTTTTAAAAAAAAGAAGACATCATTTCTTTTATTGGGAACTTCTGCAAAATAACTTTCCTTTGATACGCTATGGGCTTCTTTTACAAAGCCGCGCTAGCCGAAAATCTACCGCTTGATCAAAAGGAGGCGGTAGTGGCTAGCGCGCAGGGCAATTTAGCGTGCACTGTTCCGCGCATCAAGGCCCTAGTGCGGCTTTGTAAAAGGAGCCCTATGTTTCCCTTGAGCCTTAAAGCAACTCATAGAAACATAGAAACATAGAAAAATGACGGCAGATAAGGGCCATAGCCCATCAAGTCTGCCCACTCCACAGACCCACCCCCCTAGTCTGCTCTCCTGGAGATCCCGCTCCTAATGACCCATCCTTAACTCCACCCTCTTAAGAATCCCACATGGGCATCCCATTTACCCTTAAAATCTGGCACGCTGTTGGCCTCGATTACCTGTATCGGAAGCTTGTTCCAATGATCAACCACTCTTTCAGTGAAGAAATACTTCCTGGTGTCACCATGAAATTTCCCGCCTCTGAGTTTAAGCGGATGCCCTCTTGTGGCTGAGGGTCCTTGGAGAAGGAAAATATCTTCTTCCACCTCGATACGTCCGGTGATGTATTTAAATGTCTCAATCATGTCTCCCCTCTCCCTACGTTCCTCGAGAGAGTAGAGCCGCAATTTGTTTAGCCTCTCTTCGTATGAGAGATCCTTGAGCCCCGAGACCATCCTGGTGGCCATCCACTGAACCGACTCTGCTCTTAGCACATCTTTACGGTAATGTGGCCTCCAGAATTGCATACAGTATTCCAGATGTGGTCTCACCATGGTTCTGTTTCAGGTTTCACTGATCTAACTCGTATTTAAACTAGCTTTCAAGTTAGGTGCCATCAACTGGGGCTTGAGATGGGTTTTGTGCTAGTCCAGGGATCTCAAAATCCCTCCTTGAGGGCCACAATCCAGTTGGGTTTTCAGGATTTCCATAATAAATATGCATGAGATCTGTGTGCATGCACTGCTTTCAATGCCTATTCATTGGGGAAATCCTGAAACCCCGATTGGATTGCGGCCCTCAAGGAGGGACTTTGAGATCCCTGTGCTAGTCCGTTTGCATGACGTTTGCTAGTCAAGCTTTGCCTCTGGAATTTCCGGCTTCGATTCTCTACCTGTTCCTCCTCTTGAGAAAGATAGTATCGAAACACGGCCTGTGTCGAGGAAGGATAAGAAGACTGGTTGCCTTTTAGGCCTCTATCATACATGTGGAACATCTTCTGAGTTTGCTTTTGCACTATACTGAAATACTGTTGTTCTTTTATTGGATTCACAACTGCACTTCAGCACTTTAGCACTTGGTTTTGCCTTGAACTTGGATTTGACTTGGATTTGTCTCACTTAACTTTGAGACGGCCAGGGTGCTCACCTGCTGCACTGGCTTCATCGGATTTTCAAGCTAAGTGATCTTTTGAACATTTAGCCTATGAACAGAGTGAACCCCTATGGCTGTCTTTTGTAGTTGCACTGATATATGATTTTTAGTTTATTATTTGTTTAGATTATGTATATGTATGTGTCTCGAGTGTCTTGATGATAAGAATGAAATTAATAAAGTGTTTAAATTATTAATAAATTATATTACTCTAGTATATTACACCAACTTTGTATTTGGCTTCAATAAGTTTGCTTTTCTTATAAGGGATTCTTTATTTTGAACATATGTGTTATTGCTGAATTCTTTTTTGCTCTTAATTTTTTCTCTCAGTTTGGTTTGGATAAATCTATCTTAGGCACAATTATTGAAGATATTCTGAAACCAGAGTGGTTGGTGCTCCCCAGAAAGGCTCAATAGATTATCAGAGCCTAACACCAGTAGATTTGTTTCTTAAATATTCTCTTCTTCCCCCTCTCCCTCTACCATTAACACCTCTATGTTTGCACCATTCAGCCTTAATCTGGGCAGAGCCAGCTGTTAGCTCCTGGAGTGGTGTTAGCCAACCTGGAGCTCCATCAGCAATTGTTAGTTAGCAGAAGGCCAAAAACAACTGACTTTACTAACCACATCCAGGAATCACGCCTCGTTTTGCAATAATCTGTATAATACGGGACTGTTTCTTTAAAATTTTATTTATTTATTCATTAATTCAATTTTCTATACCAATCTTCCAGGGGAACTCAGAAGTGTTTCCATTAATTTATTCAGGTACTCAAGCATTTTCCCCTGTCTGTCCTGATGGGACACTAGAGGGGATTAAAGTGACTTGCCCAGGGTCACAAGAAGCAGTGGGGGTTTGAACCCACAATCTCAGGGTGCTGAGGCTGTAGCTTTAACCACTGCGCCACTCTAGAAATCAAAGTATAGCAAAAGTGAGCCAAGTATTGGACAGTCAAGCCATTGTGACATCACTGATGAGATTGGCTCTTAGGCATTGGTGGAATGAGGCATTATGATGTCACAATACCAGCTCTGGTTATCAGAGGCTGAAACTTTTCACACTACAGTATAATCTCGTTATAACGGACTTCAAGGGACCTGGAATAACAGTCTGTTATATCCAGAATCCATTATATCCAGAGATGCATTTTTAAAAAACTTTATTTAGGTGAACTTGAAACAATGTACAATCAATGAACAACAGTCACTGCACAAGCATATCAGTAACATCAAAAACAAAACTCAGCAAAACATTGGTTTGGCACGAAATGATTGCAAAACCAGAACCCTAAAAGATATTCTAAAGCATTATGTCGCACTGTACTGGAAAGAAAAATAATCTGTCATTTTCTTCTGGGCTGCATTTTGATACTATATCACCGGCACACCACGCACCTTGTAGGCAGAGCCTGCATGTCCGTTATAGCCGAAAAAAACCAGATAAAAGCAGCTGTGCGGACCAAATTGTTTGTCCGTGGTGATTTTCTGCATGTTCATAAAGTTGCACGGCTGAGACCAGAAGACCTCGTCCGCTATAAACGATATTCCGTTATAAGCGAATCTGTTATAACAAGATTTTACTGTATTAGTTTATTCAGTTTTCTAATCTATACTGTTCTCCCAAGGGAGCTCAGAATGGTTTACATCAGGGGTGCCGGTAGATCGTGCTTCCCAAGAGCCAGACGGACCCAAAGCATCCTGTCGGTCCTTGCGCGCCTGGCAGCTCCTCTCACTACCTGCACGGAACGGCACCAATCAGTCAGTCAACCTCTCTCCCCTCCCCCCATCCTACCTTCTCTCTGGGATTCCCAGGCCAGCCCTGGAGCTTTCCCCTCTGCCACGGGCCGCCCCACCGGAAGTAGGAAGTTGCATCAAGTGTGGGGGGGGGAGGGGCTGGGGGTCAGGAAGCAGCAGAGAGCGTGAGCTCCGGGGGGTCGTTCGCGAACGCCCTCGGAGACTCTGGTGCGGAGGGTGGAAGCGGGAGGAAGGGCGGATTCGGGGGTGGGAGAGAGAACCGATCGAATGCCTGTTTGCACACTTGTAGACGTTGATAACATCGGTCTGGCTTCAGCTTCATTGATATCCCCGGGGGGACCATCCTTGCAAATACATGCAGAAAACTCCCGTTCCGTGCAGCAGTTTGCGACAGGTAGTGTTTGTGACTCCTAGGGGGAGGAGGGGAGGTGATGGTTTGGAGGCCTGGTCCCCGGTTTGAAGGCCTGTTCCCTGATGGCGGCGGCAGTGGCTTGGGAGCAGGCAGGGAGACAGAAAGAAGGGGGAGCAGGGAGACAGAAAGAAAGCGGGCAAGGAGAGAGAAAGACAGACAGAAAGAAATAGGGGCAGGGAGACAAAGAAAGAAAGGGGGACAGGAAGACAGAAAGAAAGACTGAAAGAAAGAAAGGGGAAGACAGCAGGGAGAGAGGAAGAAAATGTTGGGGGAGGGAATGTGGTCTGGAAGCATACAGCAGACTGAAAGAAGGGAAGAAATATTGGATGCACAGTCAGAAGACTAAAGTGCAATCAGAGATTCATGAAATCACCAGACTACAAAAGTAGGAAAAATTATTTTATTTTCAATTTAGTGATCAAAATGTTTCCATTTTGAGAATTTATATCTGCTGTCTATATTTTGCACTATGGCCCCCTTTTACTAAACTGCAATAGCGGTTTTTAGCACGAGGAGCCTATGAGCGTTGAGAGCAGCGCGGGGCATTCAGCGCAGCTCCCTGCGCTAAAAACCACTATAGCGGCTTAGTAAAAAGGGAGGGGGGTATATTTGTCTATTTTTGTATAGTTGTTACTGAGGTGACATTGCATAAAGTCATCTGCCTTGACCTCTTTGAAAAAAACCCGCAATATAAATGATAATTAACATTTTCTATGCGTACAGTGTGCTTTGTGTTTTTAAAAAAAATTTTGTGGGTAGATCATTTTGACTTGGTAATTTTAAAAGTAGCTCGCAAGCCCAAAAAGTGTGGGCACCCCTGGTTTACATGAATTTATTCAAAGTCTCAAGCATTTTTTCCTTGTCTGTCCTGGTGGGCTGGTGGGACACTGGGAGGCTTAAGTGACTTGCACAGGGTCGCAAGGAGCAGCATGGGTTTGAACGCACAACCTCATGTCATTGTGGCTGATCCCTACCTGACACTAATGCAGTGAATTTAAGAATGCAGCAAAAGGAGTGAGATAAATCAAATCCCTGCTCTTCAGAATGTTGAAAAATATCTGGATTTTTAGTTTTAGAAAGCCAGAAGGGGGAAAAAAAAAATCAAAGTCATTTTGTCCCATCAAAAGCCAACGGCGATTAGCTCAGCAGTAAACCCCAGGGAATCCCAGCAGGTCGGAGTTTCACATCTGAACTAAATGGGATCCAGCCATCCTTGTCCTATCCCTGCTGCAGAGTTGCTATAGGATTCAAAGAGCCTAAAGAGACTTTTTTTTTTTCTTTTTCAAACAGCTGTATAGCTGGAAAGCAAAAGATTATTACAGGTTTGAGAAACATTATTTGTGGGTGGCAACAGGAAATGAAGGAGGGCTGTTAAAAAAAAAAAAGTGCAACCTGCCCATAATTTTTTCCATTCGGGAACAATCGCAACATTCATGTTTCTTAGGCAGAAAGATTTCATCATAAATGCTAACATTGTACTTAAAAAAATGACGACAGAATTTATTGCAACCCTATTTATTACTGGATACATAAGACGACCTTTCTTCAGTAGAGTTTCCATTCCAGATGTTCCCATCCTGAACCGTCAGCCCTGGAAAATGTGGGTTTCAAAAGCTTCTCTGCTCCAAGATTGATTTAAATAAGCGTCGTCTGCACACACTCTGCTGGAAAGACTCAAGCACAGGAGAATGTAAGGGAACAGGGCCCCACTTTCTTTTTAGCGGGTTTCTTTCTGCGTTTATGATGTTCTCCTCTTTTGCCCATGATGCTGGCCTCCGTGTGCCACTGCTTTTATGGCACAGTGCTACTTCTGCTTATTCTTCTAGCACTGCTAGACATACCCAGCGCTGTACATTAAAACATTCAAGAGACAGTCCCTGCACAGTAGAGCTTACAATCGAATCAAACAGACAAACAGGACAAGTAGGGGGTTAGGAAGTTTCTCAGACTTGGGTGCTTTACTAGTGAGTGGGGGGGTGGGTGGGTTAGGAGCAGTGGCGTAGTAAAGGGTTACAGAGGGAGGCAATTTGCCCTGGGCGCGGCACTCCATTGCCACTCTGTGAGCGTTTAAAACTAGCGCCAAACGATTAAGGCCCAGTTTTACTAAGGCGCGCTAAACGCTAATGCTTGTGTGTTAGTCTATGGACGCGTTAGCGTTTAGCACGGGCTAATTTGATTAGCGCGGGCTAATCGATTTGCGCACCTTAGTAAGTCCGTTGCCCTGATGCAGCTATATGGCAAAACGCCAGCTAGCTATCATTGGCAAGAATGGACTGGGGCAGAAACAGTGGCAAGTGATAGCGCAACCATCCAGCGCAAGATGAGTTTTGTTATAGAGTTGCGCAGGGACAGAAACCGCACCCAACCCCGCCCATCCCCATCAGGATCCTCTCCGTCCCCACCCGTCCCTGCCGGGATCCTCTCCATCCCCACCCATCCCTGCCAGGATCCTCTCCGTCCCCACCCATCCCCGCCAGGATCCTCTCCGTCCCCACCCATCCCCGCCAGGATCCTCTCCGTCCCCATCCATCCCCGCCAGGATCCTCTCCGTCCCAACCCATCCCCGCCAGGATCATCTCCGTCCCCACCCATCCCTGCCAGGATCCTCTCCGTCCCCACCCATCCCTGCCAGGATCCTCTCCGTCCCCACCCATCCCCGCCAGGATCCTCTCTGTCCCCACCCATCCCCGCCAGGATCCTCTCCGTCCCCACCCATCCCCGCCAGGATCCTCTCCATCCCCACCCATCCCCGCCAGGATCCTCTCCGTCCCCACCCATCCCCACCAGGATCCTCTCCATCCCCACCCATCCCTGCCAGGATCCTCTCCATCCCCACCCATCCCCGCCAGGATCCTCTCTATCCCCACCCATCCCCGCCAGGATCCTCTCCGTCCCCACCCATCCCCGCCAGGATCCTCTCCATCCCCACCCATCCCCGCCAGGATCCTCTCCATCCCCACCCATCCCTGCCAGGATCCTCTCCGTCCCCACCCATCCCCGCCAGGATCCTCTCCGTCCCCACCCATCCCCGCCAGGATCCTCTCCGTCCCCACCCATCCCCGCCAGGATCATCTCCGTCCCCACCCATCCCCGCCCGTCCCCACCAGGATCCTCTCCATTCCCACCCGTCCCTGCCGGAATCCTCTCCGTCCCCACCCGTCCCCGCCAGGATCCTCTCCATCCCCACCCGTCCCCGTCAGGATCCTCTCCATCCCCACCCGTCCCCGCCAGGATCCTCCCCATCCCCATCCATCCCCGCAAGGAATTACCTCCATCCCCGCCCGTCCCCATAAAAAGCATCAATTACTTCTGGCAGGATCATCAATTCCACAGTTTCTTTTGTGTTTGTGCTGCTGTTTTCCTTGTGGAATCTCTTTGGTGGAACCCTTTTTTTGTTTTCTGTTCAGGTAATTAACTCATAAACCCCCTCTTTTACTAAGGCTGACGTGTCCATTATATTATATGGACGAACCCTGCTTCCAAAGCCTTCCATCCCCGTGGGAGTCCCGTTGGGTATGGGGGGATTCCCGCAGGACTCCCGTGATCCCCGTTCCCATGCAGACCTCTATTTTGTTATTGAGTTGCCCCGTCATACAATGCACGCATAGCAAGTGCAATACGTGAAAGACTACACTTGATACATTTACTAATGCACACTATTGTTGAACTATATAGAAACTTGCTCAGTCTGGAGGTTTTTAAGCCGATCAGTTGTTTCCCTTTCTAGCATGTCTGCTTAGGGTTCCTTTTACTAAGCCGCGTTAGGGCATTAACGTGCGGAATAGCGCGGGCTAAATTGCCCCACGCGCTAGACGCTAACATTACATTATATTAGAGATTTCTATTCCGCCATTACCTTGCGGTTCAAGGCGGATTACAAAAGATATAAAAATGGGGGTTACAATGGAAGAACAATTGTCATTTCTAGAGTTGTTAAGAGTAAGTGAGGTTAGGACTGTTTCAGGAATTTCTTGAAGAGTATAGTTTTTATTTCTTTTCTGAAAATCTTGTAGTCTGGGGTGGTTAACCCTTTCAGGACCAAGGGACATATTTGTCCCATAACTTTAAAATCCTATCAATTTTGATTGGGAGAGTCTACAGTTCTAAATTTGATATGTACGGATTCCATATGATACTGCCTTTATGTAAACAAACTGGTTCCGACATTCATTCATTAGCGTCGTTGCTAGATTGACGAGAAGATTCACTTGCCACACTGTCCATAAGCCAGAAGTGTGATTTTTTTAAATAAAAATAATGATATTTCACAAAAAAAATCAATTTTTTGGCATCTGCAAGCCCTTTTTACCATAAAAATGTCGTCAAAACCACAAAAATTGGCCTACGATCCTTATGGTCCTGAAAGGGTTAACAGTAGGTTGGAGATTTGGTTATCTAGTTTTGCTGCTCGAGTGGCTAGGAGGCCATCGTATTGTTTTGTCCCTTTTACTTCCTTGATCGGGGGAGGCGTGAACGGGGAGTGCTGGAAGGGAGGAGGCGCAGAAAGAAGGAGAGTCGCCGGCGCCAGCTGACTGCCTACAGGACACGCCTCTCATGGCGAGAGGCACATCCTGTAGGCAGTCAGCCGGCGCCAGCGACTCTCCTTCTTTCTGCGCCTCCTCCCTTCCAGCAACCCCCACCGGCATCTCATGGCCCCATCTTCGCACTTGCGCGGAAGTCGATGTGATGACATCACACGTGCGCATGATGTCATTGCGTTGACGTCCACGCATTTCAGGATGCCTCGAGCCACGGCCACCCTGTGCCGCAATTTTGCAAAGTTTGCGAGACACTGTTTTATCCAGTTCTTAATTCATAATAGGACTTTACCTCTTGCCCCATCACAACCTAAGTTCCTCAGATGTCTTTCATGCCTGTCAAATGCTTTTTGGAAAATCCCAATACACAATATTGACCAGCTAATCTTTATCCACGTGTTTATCACCCCTTCAAAGAAATGTAGTAGATTGGTGAGTCAAGATTTCCGTTGACTGATACAATGTTGATTGAATGATTGATTGAGATTGGCTTTATCTCATTAATCCATGCTTATGTATATGCTCTGTAATTTTGTTCATTATAATAGTCTCTACTGTTTTGACCGGCACTGCCATCAGACTCACCAGTCTATAATTTCCCAGATCACCCCTGGTGCCCTTTTAAAAAATTGGCTTTAGATTGGCCATCCTACAGTCTTCTGGTACCATGCTAAATTTTAAGAGCTCTGCAAGTTCATTTTACAATTCTATCAGTACTCTGGGTTATATACAATCAGGTCCAGGCAATTTGTTGCTGTTCAATTTGTCAAATCGCCCCATTACATCTTCCAGTATTGCAGAGATTTGTTTCAGTTTCACTCTGACTCATCAGCATTGAATACCATTTCTGGCACCAGTATCTCCCCCACACCTTCCTTCTATGTGTGTATCCAGGGCAGGATTAATTCGTCGAGGGCCCCTAGGCACACAAGTACACTGGGCCCCCTGCCCCGCCCCACCCCACCATGCGCCCAGGCGGCAACAGGAAGCTGCGTCAGAGGGAAGCTTTGGGCAAGCGGCACCGCTTGCACAATTGCAGTTCCCGTTGCCTTTCTTACCCGCGTTGCATGCTTGTCTTACTTTCTGTCAATGGGGGGGGGGGGGGGGGGTCGCGTTGCCGATCGAGGGGGGGCTGCGTTGCCGATCGATGCCGGAGGGGCCCATCGCCGTTTGGAAAAAACAATGTTGATGTCCTCCTTCATCGGGCCCCCCCTGACCATTTCGGGCCCTAGGCACGTGCCTATTTGGCCTATTGGTTAATCCTGCCCTGTGTATATCTTACACTAGTATTCAATAAGTTTGGCATTCAAGTATGTGACCTGCCCTTGCCCCCTTCCCCCCCACATGAACACCCCCTTTGCAATTACATACTAAATCACTTTGGTGCTAACTTATAAAATAAAGCTTAGTTGCCATTTACCCCTATTGGGGCAGCTAACTTCCTATTCCGTGCCTAAAGTTGTATGCCTAACTTGTGGTTCACTGTAGAGAAATGGGAGGGGGGGGGGAGGGAGAGAGCACACTCATTGCAAAGATTGCTCACTCTTGATGAGATTAATTTCTGAATAAGAAAAACCCTGAAAAAATTACATAAAAAATTTTGGCTGCCCATCAATACAGTATTTTTGAAATATAAACCTTGTTTTTCAGATCTGAGCTAATGCTTTTGCCCTCCTTCTCTCTGTATGATAAAACTGTTCCGTATATACTAGTCGCAGCCCTGGACTGGGTTAGTCATGGAGGACCATTACAGGTGATTAAACAGATTCCTAAGCTGGACCCAAAGATCATTTCCAAGGATATTCTTCCTACAGAGCAGGGGTGTCAAAGTCCCTCCTCGAGGGCCGCAATCCAGTCGGGTTTTCAGGATTTCCCCAATGAATACGCATGAGATCTATTTGCATGCACTGCTTTCAATGTATGCTAATAGATCTCATACATATTCATTGGGGAAATCCCGAAAACCCGACTGGATTGCGGCCCTCGAGGACCGGAGTTGCCCATGTCTGGTCTAGGGCCTAGGGGTGTCAAAGTCCCTCCTCGAGGGCCGCAGTCCAGTCGGGTTTTCAGGATTTCCCCAATGAATACGCATGAGATCTATTTGCATGCACTGCTTTCAATGTATGCTAATAGATCTCATACATATTCATTGGGGAAATCCCGAAAACCCGACTGGATTGCGGCCCTCGAGGACCGGAGTTGCCCATGTCTGGTCTAGGGCCTAGTGGTGTCAAAGTCCCTCCTCAAGGGCCGCAGTCCAGTCGGGTTTTCAGGATTTTCCCATTGAATACGCATGAGATCTATTTGCATGCACTGCTTTCAATGTATGCTAATAGATCTCATACATATTCATTGGGGAAATCCCGAAAACCCGACTGGATTGCGGCCCTCGAGGACCGGAGTTGCCCATGTGTGGTCTAGGGCCTAGTGGTGTCAAAGTCCCTCCTCAAGGGCCGCAGTCCAGTCGGGTTTTCAGGATTTTCCCATTGAATACGCATGAGATCTATTTGCATGCACTGCTTTCAATGTATGCTAATAGATCTCATACATATTCATTGGGGAAATCCCGAAAACCCGACTGGATTGCGGCCCTCGAGGACCGGAGTTGCCCATGTCTGGTCTAGGGCCTAGGGGTGTCAAAGTCCCTCCTCGAGGGCCGCAGTCCAGTCGGGTTTTCAGGATTTCCCCAATGAATATTCATGAGATCTATTAGCATACAATGAAAGCGGTGCATGCAAATAGATCTCATGCATATTCATGGGGGAAATCCTGAAAACGCGACTGGATTGCGGCCCTCGAGGAGGGACTTTGACACCCCTGATATAGAGAAACATCAAGAAGAACAGCAAATATATCTTCTGTAGAAAAATTATATAGAAAAATGCTGGTATAATCATGGCAAGATGACCCCAAAACACACCAGGTCTCTGAGTACAGGCAACTCATTGCACTGTACATCACGTCTCTGGTTTCTACTTCATGATATTTTCTGCACAGATCTGAAGCTGATTCTTTGGACTGTGTTCAAACCTCCAGACATTTTTATCTGCTTTTTTGGTCTTTAATGAAAGTTAAAACCCTAATGGGACTTCTCAGTCTAGAATGAACAGTTCCAAGGGAGGAAGTGGTACGGGATAAAGAAGGGAGTGTTTGGTTTCAAACACTTCTTAGAGAAAAATCCATGAATAGAAAACATGAACACTGCCAATTTAGGTGTATTATGCTATAGGGCAGAAATTAATTTTCATGTCTGCTCTATAGAAAACGAAGGATGTACAAGGGGCAGCTGAAAAGTTCTCAGCCCAACCAACAAAGTTAGGGCAGTCTCCATTGGGGGTTTGGACATAGGGTGCTAGTTGCCCCAAATCGGCAGCAACAAAATGTCCATTCTCGAAAAGTACGTCTAAAATTTTTTTTTCAAAAATTGTCTATCTGTACGTCCAGGCGTTTGATTGTCCAGACTGCCATTACAGTCTGTCTTTATACCAAAAATTCCGCTAAGTCCCAAACGTCCAGAACAAGACCTTTTGGACTTGATAAGGGACAGCATTGTGATGGACTGGCCACCCAGACGTGTCAACAGAGCAGAGGGACATCTTACAAGGCACTGCTGTAAACATCTCACCAGAACTCCCTTATAACTAACCCTTAACGCTCCCCCCCCCTCCTCAACGCCCCTCACCTCTTCCTTACTTTTCCACCCGCCCCCCTTCTAAGTTTGTTGCTCCCCCCCTTTATCCATCTAATATACTTTGTTCCCCCCTTCTCTTAAACTCAATTGTATTCTAGTACAGCACACACTGTATGTACTCCGTATTTAGCCCTTCCCTCACCTAAATTGTTAATGTAAACGAGTTTGACCCTACGATTGCCTTGCTATGTTCTTCTTTTTTTCCAATCGCACTGTATGTAATTCATCTATCTGTTGTGAACCGCCTTGAACTCCCTGGGTATGGCGGTATACAAAATAAATTATTATTATTATAGGTTATGGTGAGTCCCCCAAAACACACTACAACCCCAATAGCCCTTATGGCTGCAGGTGGCACCTATATGGCAGTACAGTAGGGTTTGGGGTTTTTTTTTTGATGGGCTCACATTTTCCAGCATGAATGTAGTGGTTAGAGTGGGCCGGGGACCTCCTCTCTATGGTTCACTAACCTACCCCTCCAGACTACTTAAGCCACCTTGGTGTAGCTCTACTAGGCTTTCCTATGCTAGGTGCTGATGTTCGGGAGGCCATGTACATTTTTATTCTGAATTTTGTGGGGGGGGTGCAACGGGGTCAGTGTACACAGGGGGAGTGCGTGTGTGTCTTTACTTTGTCTCTGCAGTGGTTATCTGGTCACTTTCGATACCTTTTGGGCACTTCTACCTGTCTTTACATCATCTAACTCACAACGTATAAGTTTCGCCTAGGCAGTCTCGTCAAACCTTCAATTATCCCTGCAGGACGACGAAGTCAAGGTTGGCCCACATCCCGCCCTAACCATTCCTCCAAAAACGCCCCTTTCAGTTCTGGGTCCACAGTGGGATTCAGAGGCCTAAAATGTCCCTGGCTATGTCCAAAAAGTCATTTCAATTGTCGGCACGGAACGGCACCCTCCCACCTAAACAACCGCCTAAATAGGAACCTCTCTTCCAGACAGAGGAGAACCCAGTCCCCTTTCTCCTACCCCTCTTTTAAAGGAACTAAGCGCAAAAAGATGTACGACAACTTACTAACAACACATGCAGCTAAATTGGACCCCTCCATCATCAACCTACTGACAGCTTCAACTGACCTCAAAGCTTTCCGAAAAGAAATCAAAACCATACTATTCAAGAAATTCATCCTAATTTCCTAACCCCACTCTTCTCCCTTCTCTCCCCCTCTTAGTATCCTCCCTTCAAAATTGTATTCCTCTTCCTGAAAACGTCCAGCTATCGTTCTGATGTATTAGGCCCAACGTCTTTAATTGTATTCCTCTTCCTGGAAATGTCCAGTTATCTTTTTGATGTAATCCGCTTAGTACAGGTACAGGTACAGGTACAGGTAGTGCAAGGTACAGGTGGAATAGAAGTCATTAATGTAATGTAATGTAAGTGCCAACTTGGGAGGGTTTTTAGCTGTATTTAAGTTTTGAATATGAGCCCCTTAGTCCAGCGATTTTCCACTTTTTTTGTTCCACATTTTTCCGACAGAACGAGAAAAGTGGACTGGACTAAGCCCTCGATGGAGACTGCCCCAACTTTGTTGGTTGGGCTGAGAACTTTTCAGACGCCCCTCCTATGGGCACAGGGGGGTAAGTCACTACAGGTTACCTAAAATTAGGCACTGGGATGGTATACGCTAAGGAATAGATTCTATAAATTTATTTTTAAAAATTTCTATACCATTTAAAACTAAACGGTTTACATAATTTACATACATAATTTTAAAACAACATGTTAAAATAAACATACAAATAATCCTTAGAAAACATGTCTACAAAATAATACCATAGCGTGCATAGTACAGATCATGAATAATTCATCAACTCTACCAAAGAGGAAAATTATTAACTAGTGAAAGGCATCTACAAATAACTGCGTCTTAAGTCATTTTTTGAGCATGCCCTTTTCACGACAGTTTCGTATCTGACCAAGGAGTTCCATATCTTAACTCCTGCACAACAAAAAGTCATTTTCCCAGTCTCAACAAGCCTGGGATTCACAGTCGTCTTCAGGAAAGCTAGATTCTCAGTGCGCAATGATCTTTTTGGTGTACAGCTAAGTATATTATTTTTAAGCAATTCTGGAATGTTTCCATACAAGAATTGATGACAAATCGTTACTGTACTCTGAAGGCGACTGGTAGCCAATGCAATTTTTGCAGATGTGGCAAAATGTGATCATATTTAATAATAATAATAATTTATTTTGTATACTGCCATACCCAGGTTCACAACAGATAGATGAATTACATATAGTGTGATTAGAAAAAAAAGAAGAGCATAACAAGGCAATCGTAGGGTCAAACTCGTTTACATTAACAATTTAGGTGAGGGAAGGGCTAAATACAGGGTACATTCAGTGTGTGCTGTAGTAAAATACAACTGAGTTTAAGAGAGGGGGGGAACAGAGCATATTAGGTGGAAACAGGGGGGGGGAGCAACAAACTTAGAAGGGGGGCAGGCGGAAAAGTAAGGAGAGGAGAGGGGGGGTTTGAGACGGGGGGAGGGGAGCGTTAAGGGATAGGTCTGTTGCAAAGAAGGGTTTTAATCTGTTTTCTAAGGAGGAGAAAGGGAAACGTTACGACGGAAGAGGGGAGCGTTAAGGATTTGGTCCGTTGAAAAGTAGAGTTATCAATCTTGCTGATGCATTTTGTATAACCTGCAATGCTCTACATCTTGCTTTTGTTATTCCACGGTACAGGGCATTGCAGTAATCGAGTCTTGACAAAACCATAGCCTGGACGACAGGCGGGAAATCATATGGCGCTAACATTGGTTTTAATCGGTGTAACAAATGCATTTGTACAAAACATACTTGTACGGTCTTGGTTACTTGCAACTTCATTGTTAGGCTAGAATCAAGCCTTACACCTAAGATGGTCATAGACTTGTGTACCGAAAGAACATCATCAATAACTTTCACTTAGGCCACTGATGATCCGGCTTTCCTACCAACATTATTTCAGTTTTATCTACATTTAATTTCAAGCCTTGTTCTCTCATCCACTCCTGAATTTTACACATATATTTACTCAGTGATTTAAATTCTTATCCCATCCGCCTACTGGTAAAAAATGATACCTAAGAAATATGCACTGAAAAAAATACTGCTTTGCGCTATTCAATAAATGGTACTCAAAGGAGCCACACCTAGCTTTAGGCAGAGCCATTTACACCAAGTGTACACCCTGAGCGTGTAGAATTCAGGAATGCCCTCGCTCCCCCCATGACCCTCCCATGGCTGCACGCCTGAAGCCCCTCCCAAGGGGCGGGGCCTGAGGAGTCTCAGCAAATCAGGGCCTTCCAGATATCCACTAAGAGGGTTCCTGTAATCATGATGTACACCTAATCATAACATTAGATAGCAAGTGAATGTTTTGAGTGTAGTGGGGGTCCCCCCCACCTCCCCTCTAAAAAGAGGGTTACTTTGTAACCCTCAAAAAAGACTAAACAGAATCCTGTTGGGGCGCATTTGACAGGTCACCCAATGCTGGTGCCCAAACATGACCTAGTATTGAATATCCAGCAGACCACACCCAGAATGCATCTAGGATTATAAAGATCCCAGTAATACACTAGAAAATGCAAATTTAATATCTGGAATCCCACAGAACATATTTTTATTTGTTTCTATTAATTAGGATTTATTTACCAACTTTTGGAAGTAATTCACTCAAGGCGGTGTACACCCCAACCCCTTCCACCTTTAAAAACAACCACCACCAAGCAAGAATAGAAATAAATATATATATATTTTAATTTATTTATTCAATTTTCTATACCGTTCTCCCAGGAGAGCTCAGAACGGTTTACATGAATTTATTCAGGTACTCAAGCATTTTTCCCTGTCTGTCCTGGCGGGCTCACAATCTGTTTAATGTACCTGGGGCAATGGGGGGATTAAGTGACTTGTCCAGGGTCACATGGAGCAGTGTGGGATTTGAACCCACAAACCCAGGATTTACATCTTGTTTGTCGACTTTAATGTCTACATATCCAAATACACCAGCAAAGCAACCGCACTGTTCAAAAAGAATCCATGGAGAGTCTTGTACACGATAAATAAGTGGGATTATCCCAGGACAAGCAGGCATGATATTCTCACATGTGGGTGACGTCATCTACGGAGCCCCGATGCGGAAGCATTTTCAAGCAAACTTGATTGAAGATTTAAGTTTGCTCTGCTGCTCCACGCATGCGTGCCTTCCTGCTCCACTAGGGGGCGCATTCCCTCGTGGTCTCCAGTTCAAAATTTTCCGCTGAGCCTAGAAGTCGTGTTTTTTCAGGCTCTGCCCCAACTGCCTTCTAGCACCGCAATTTTTTCTTGTTTTTCTCGATTTAGTCGCTGTGCGCGAGTTTTTTTCTTGTTTCAACTGTTCCTGCTTCGTTTTTCACCGACCCGGAGGCTTCCGGGTCCCCGTGGCCGCGTGGCTATTCGAGCCGCGGCCAGTTTCGATTCTATGTCCCGGCCTTTGACCGGCTTTAAAAAGTGCTCCTGGTGCGAGCGGCTTCTTTCCATCACAGACCCGCATCGCTGGTGCATCCTCTGCCTGGGGACCGCTCATCCAACCGACTCCTGCCCCCAGTGCTCTACTTTCCAGAACCGGGCCCTCCGTCGAAGGAAAGCCCGCATGGCGGACCTTTTCGCCCCGGACCAACCCTCTACCTCGGCCTCGAGGTCGGCCCCGGCCTCGGCCCCGGCCTTGACCTCGGCCCCGAATACCTCGGCATCGCCTCGAGACTCGAACCTGAAGTCCTCGGGACAACAGAAGACCTCGGCTCCGGGTAAGTCCCCTCTTCCCTTTTCAGGTTCTGTACCAGCAAAGAAACCAGCCTCGGGGACGCCGGCGACGCATGGCGGAAGTCCCATGCTTACAGCCCCGGCGAAGCCCTCCAAGCCTTAGGGCCGTGCCTCCACCACACGGGAATACTCTGATACGAGGTCGCCCCCGGTGGAGTGCACCGAGGCAGTGGACATGCCCTCGATGCTATCCGTGCCTGTTTTCCAGGACCTACTCTGAGCGATGATCTCGTCGGAGCTGTCCGCTGCAATGGCCCATTTGCAACCGGCCTCGACCTCGACCTCGCATGTGCCAGACCAGCCTGAGACTCGCGTCGAGCCACCTCGAAGAAAAGCGCGCAAGCTTCGCCGCATCTCATCCTCCTCGGACTCCTCACCGAGGCACCCGAGGCGCTCTCCCTCCACAGACCGCCGCGGTGCAAAACGTAGTGCTAAAACGACAGACACCTCGAACCGCCGTACCTCCAAGAAGGCCCGGGGTTCCCCCACTCTACGAGGCCGTTCACCTACATCTCGTATGGGACCGCTAAGGGTGGCTGAGTTATCACTCTCCAACCCGCACATCTTCCGAACTCCCCCTCGAACCGGGACTCTGACCCGAGGTTGCAGGTTGTCACCGAGGGAGTCCGGGTCGAGGTCACCGATTCGACATCGATCGGTACCTCGAACCCCAACATCGTCTCCGAGGGGCTCCTCGAGACATCGGAGATCTACGACACCGGAACACTTTCACAGTACTTCCCCGGTCTTGGAGCGTGGATCGGAGCAGGAACCTCGATACTCGAGGGAAGCCTCCCCATCCTTCTCCACCCGACGGAGGTCTCGTTCACCGACCCCGCACGGGGCCTCGGGAACATCTCGCCCATCCTTCACTCGCTTTGTCCAGGACATGGGCCACGCTTTGGACTTAGACCTCCAGTCCGACTCCAGATACTCTAAGGAATACCTAGCGGAGCTGGATATGCCATCACTGCCCAGAGAGTCCCTCCGCTTACCGCCTAACCCGGTACTCCAACAGGCCTTCTTCAGGAACCTGGAGACCCCCTACATGGTCACAGCCGTACCCTCCAAAATGGAGGCCAAGTACCGCACAGTACCCTACCCGGGATTCGAACAACCACAGCTCTCCCACCAGTCGCTGCTAGTAGAATCCTCCTTGAAAAAGGCCCACCCATCCCGGGTCTTAGCCGCAGTCCCCCCAGGCCGAGAAGGCCGAACCCTAGACAAGTTCGGCAGGAGACTATATCAGAATGCCATGATGGCCTCTAGGGTGCAAAGCTACACTTTCACCTTCACATCCTACCTCAAACACCTCATTGGACTATTGAGAGCCTTTGAGACTGACCTACTGGCCTCCCGGCAAGGAGCGTTTGGCCTGCTTTTAGAGTCCCTCTCCAACCTGAGCCTCCATCTATTCCACGCGGCCTACGATGGCTTCGAACTCTCCTCCAGAGAGGCAGCCTTTGCTATCGCCATGCGCCGACTAGCTTGGCTGCGCCTGGTCGACATGGACCCCAACTTACAGGACCGGTTGGCTAACCTACCCTGCGTGGGAAAAGAACTGTTCGATGACACGATCGAGGCGGCCACAAAACGCCTCTCCGAACACGAACGCTCGTTTGCCTCCCTCGTCCGGCAAAAACCTAAACCGCCTGCGCCCAGGCCGTTCAGGGCCCCTCCACGCCGCTACCCACAAAAATCCACCCCTCCCTTCTCGCGGCCTCCACCCAGGCGTCCGCAAGCCCACCACCGGGCCATGCCCAAGTCCCAACCGCCTGCGACTTCCAAACCATCCCCGTCCTTTTGACGGGATTCGTGGAAGGGGGCGGGCCCCCTCCGCCATAGTCCCAGGCCTCCTTCCCATCGGGGGTCGCCTCAAAGCCTTTTACCCTCGCTGGGAACAAGTCACGTCGGACGCATGGGTCCTTGGCGTGATCTCATCAGGATACTCTCTCAACTTTCGGGCCATTCCTCCAGACAACCCCCCAAGGAATTGCCCTCACAACCGGACGCAGCTACCCCTACTCCTCTCCGAGGCTCGAGACCTGCTTCGCCTCAGGGCAGTGGAGGAGGTTCCCCCCGACCAACGAGGGAAGGGCTTCTACTCCCGTTACTTCCTGGTACCGAAAAAAACGGGAGACCTACGCCCAATACTAGACTTGAGACGCCTCAACAAATTTCTAGTACGGGAAAAATTTCGGATGCTTTCCCTACCGACCCTCTACCCCCTGATCGACGAGGGCGACTGGCTCTGCTCTCTCGATCTGAAGGAGGCGTACACACATGTCCCAGTACACCCCGCTCACCGCAAGTTCTTGCGTTTTCAGGTAGGGGACTGGCACCTACAATACCGAGTCCTCCCCTTTGGCCTAGCATCATCACCTCGGGTCTTCACCAAGTGCCTCGTGGTGGTCGCAGCAACCTTACGCTCCCAGGGCCTCCAGGTATTCCCCTACCTGGACAACTGGCTGATCAAAGCCCCGTCCAGGGAAGGGGTTATCTCAGCGACCCAACAGACTATTACCTACCTACAAAGTCTGGGGTTCGAAATAAACTTCCCAAAATCCCAACTACGCCCCTTGCAGTCCCTACAGTTCATCGGGGCCACGCTGGATACGGTTCGCCTCTGTTCCTTCCTCCCCCCTCCGCGCCTAGAGGCGTTAGTAAGTCTGAGTCGAAGGATCTCTCTGCTGACCTCGGTATCAGCTCGACAGATGATGACTCTCCTAGGCCACATGGCCTCCACCATCCATGTCACACCCTTTGCCCGCCTCCATCTGAGAATCCCTCAATGGACCCTGGCCTCTCAATAGCGTCAAGACCGGGACCCGATCGACCGTCCCGTGACAGTGACTCCTTCCTTGCAAAGATCGCTCCGCTGGTGGGCCGACTCTTCAAATCTTTCCTGAGGTTTACTCTTCCTCGCCCCTCATCACAGCAAGGTACTCACCACGGACTCGTCAGAGTACGCTTGGGGAGCCCATCTGGACGGCCTACGCACGCAGGGGATGTGGTCAGCGGAAGACCGCCGCTGTCACATCAACGTGCTAGAGCTCCGGACCATCTATCTCGCAGATGTAGCCTTTCAACATCTGCTCCACGACCGGGTGGTCCTCATCCGAACCGACAACCAGGTAGCAATGTACTATGTAAACAAACAAGGAGGAACAGGGTCTTGGTCCCTCTGTCGGGAAGCCCTGCGCCTCTGGAAATGGGCAATCTCCAACAACACCTTCCTTCGAGCGGTGTACATACAAGGAGAACAAAACTGTCTGGCGGACAAACTCAGCCGCCTCCTCCAGCCACACGAGTGGTCACTGCACTCTCAAACCCTACGACAGGTGTTCAAACAGTGGGGGACACCTCAAATAGATCTGTTCGCATCCCCCCACAATCACAAACTGCCTCTCTTCTGCTCCCGGATGTACTCCCCGGACCGTCTCGAGGCCGACGCCTTCCTCCTCGACTGGGAGGGAAGGTTCCTGTACGCGTTCCCGCCGTTTCCTCTGATCCTGCGGATGCTTGTCCACCTGAAAACAGTACAAGCCACCCTGATCCTGATTGCTCCTCGCTGGCCACGCCAGCCTTGGTTTTCCCTTCTGCTTCAACTCAGTGTCAGAGATCCACTGCCTCTGC
Source organism: Geotrypetes seraphini (assembly GCF_902459505.1). Lineage (NCBI taxonomy): Eukaryota > Metazoa > Chordata > Amphibia > Gymnophiona > Dermophiidae > Geotrypetes > Geotrypetes seraphini. Next base: position 16,243,355 of record NC_047087.1, on the reverse strand, counting down.
CTCGGTTTCCCTCTCTACTATCACAGGGTCAGGGTTCGCTGTTACATCCCAATCTTCAATCTCTTCATCTGAATGCTTGGTTTCTTTCCCCCTGACTTCTCTCCCCGTGTCTCAATCAGTCAAGGAGATATTGGAGGCCTCTAGAAAGACCTCAACGAGAACCTGCTACTCCCAAAAGTGGACCAGATTCTCAGCCTGGTGCTCCTCTCACAGCCAGGACCCGGTGTCGGTCCCCGTCCCCCTGGTCCTTGACTATTTACTTCAATTATCTCACTCCGGCCTAAAGACCAACTCTATTCGAGTACACCTCAGTGCGATTGCAGCCTTCCATCAGCCCCTGGAAGGGAAAGCCCTCTCGCTCCACCCCCTAGTCTCTCGCTTCATGAAGGGTCTTCTGAATGTCCACCCTCCTCTCAAACCTCCTCCGGTGGTTTGGGACCTTAACGTGGTTCTGGCTCAACTAATGAAACCTCCATTTGAGCCCCTAGACAAATGCCATCCAAAATTCCTCACTTGGAAGGTGATTTTCCTGCTTGCACTCACTTCCGCTCGGCGGGTTAGTGAGCTGCAAGCTCTAGTGGCGGACCCACCCTTCACGGTATTCCATCACGACAAGGTGGTACTCTGCACTCATCCAAAGTTCTTGCCTAAAGTAGTGTCTGATTTTCATCTCAATCAGTCCATTGTCTTACCTGTGTTTTTTCCCAAGCCCCACTCTCATCCCGGAGAGGTGGCGCTCCACACTCTTGACTGTAAGAGAGCGTTGGCCTTCTACCTCCAAAGCACTCAACCACACCGGAAAGTCCCACAATTGTTTTTGTCCTTCGACCCAAACCGGTTAGGTCACCCAGTCTCCAAGCGCACCTTGTCCAACTGGTTGGCCGATTGCATCTCCTTCTGCTACGCTCAGGCTGGTCTCACACTGCATGGTCGAGTAACGGGACACAAGGTCCGAGCGATGGCAGCCTCCGTAGCGTTCCTCAGGTCCACACCTATTGAGGAAATCTGCAAGGCTGCCACGTGGTCTTCGGTTCATACTTTCACCTCCCATTACTGTCTGGACTCACTGTCCAGGAGCGATGGCCGGTTCGGCCAATCGGTTTTGCGAAATCTATTTGCTTAAATTGCCAACTTCCCTCCATCCCTTTTCAGTTAGCTTGGAGGTCACCCACATGTGAGAATATCATGCCTGCTTGTCCTGGGATAAAGCACAGTTACTTACCATAACAGGTGTTATCCATGGACAGCAGGCATATATTCTCACAACCCGCCCACCTCCCCGAGGTTGGCTTCTTTGCTAGTTAAGTGAACTGGAGACCACGAGGGGATGCGCCCCCTAGTGGAGCAGGAAGGCACGCATGCGTGGAGCAGCAGAGCAAATTTAAATCTTCAATCAAGTTTGCTTGAAAATGCTTCCGCATCGGGGCTCCGTAGATGACGTCACCCACATGTGAGAATATATGCCTGCTGTCCATGGATAACACCTGTTAGGGTAAGTAACTGTGCTTTATGGCATGGAAGGATGGAGGACCGGCGATACAGCTTTCCGAATCTCTGTTTCCTCTCTCTTTTTAGTTTCAGTTTGTTATCCTATCAGGACGACAAATACTTGTGCAACAGTACCAGACTTAATGAAAGTATTTCAAGAGGAAAGAACCTGTCAAAAGGCTTCATTCTTTAGGAGATTCTTACATCCTGTAGAGTAGACGTGGGCTGTAATGGGTGAGGTTGTTCAGATTTTTTGTCATTACTTGATAAATTCCTGGCAGATACTACTGATGGCTGTCACCCGCCACAAACCACTGCCAATAACTTGTAGTTCTAGAGGAGGAAATAAACACACAAACTGTGTCCACCCTGCAAATTCTGGCAAATCCTGTCAGGCTCATACATCCGAATTTGTCATGAGTACATAGAGTCTCATCCAGCCCAGTGACAGACAAAGTAGCCACGTGGTCAAGCTGGAAACACACAGTCATCCGTCAGAGCTGTGTTTCGAGAAAGCAATGAAAATCTGGTCCATTTCTTTTAAATCTTGACCAGAAGGTACTTACTTTGCCAGGGTTTTCTCAAGCCATAATGCCTGGCTATTCTTAGCAGGGCACGTAGACAAGAATGAGTCATAAAGATGTTAAACATGCAGCTAGTTTAGGTTAATCTGTTGAAAATACTGCTGGGAATTTCCAAAAGACAATATTTCTGCGCTCCCCCCCCCCCTCCGCCCCCCTCAAAAAAAAATGTATTCATGGCATTACACTACTGCCATTCAAGCCCAGCCATTAGCCCTGACCTGGGAACATGAAAAGGAAGTATGCATATGGGAGGATTTTTTATAATGTATAATCCCTTACTGGTGTGGAGATAAGTGTCAAGAACAATTTGGATTTGACACCTTTTTATTGGAATAGCTTATTATATCTCTAATAAGTGCAGAAGTCTCAGAAATATGCTTTCCGGAGTCCCAGTACCTAGGTTTAAAATCAGTTTACAGTATGATGTAATAGAAGCTGAACTTGACAGCTAATCAAGGTTTTATGAAAATTTGATTTAATCGCTCATCTAATTTCTAAGCGAGTTTACAATATATATATAAAAAAAGAGCATGAACATAATAAAAATGCCATTAACAATACCATTAATACCTACAAAAAGAAAGCAATTACAAAGAAACATCAACTAATAATTGGCATATTAAAAAGGGATAAATGAGACAGACAGATGGAAGACAAAAGGAAACAGGGTTAAAAATACAATTTGGATAGGAACGAAAGACAAATAAGGGAAAAAACAAAAGGAAGCTGGATGGAGCTATAGGAGTGCCTGGCATGGAGGAGCCCATGTCTTCCTTCCAGAGGAGTGGCTGCAGTTATAGGCTACTACACAGCCAAGGGTTACTGTGGATGGGCAGATTAGATGGGCCATTTGGCCTTTATCTGCCATCATGTTTCTCTATCATGTGAGCATCTCAGCCACTTCAGCCAATGAGAGCAGTTCACCTACAAACAGGTTAGGCTTCATCCGGCTGAAACAAAAGAAAAGGAGAACAGATCAAGGGAGGTGCGGGAAGAAAGAAACCAAAAAGCAAGCCAACTGGTCCGCAGTGAAATAGTGCAAACGTGGAGCAAGAAGAGAAGACTGCGGAGCTGATGTTCGTGATGCACTGATTTATTGCATCACACAAAAGTACGGCTGTCTATGCAATCAACAGTATCCACATTAGCTTGACATGTACAGACCCAACTTTGGCCGCGTTTCAACTTAACCGTCTTTCTCAGGTGTCCTAAGATTGAACATAGATCTTTTTTAGAGAGATGTTGTGAAAAAATTGTCAGTTGTGGAAAACTTGTCAAATGAATGAGTGAAAGTGGATGAGAAAATTATGAGCAACAGAATTGCCAGTGATGGGTCAGACCAGTGGTCCATCCTGCCCAGCAGTCCGCTCACACGGCAGCCCTTTGGTCAAAGACCAGCGCCCTAATTAAGACTAGCCCTACCTGTGTACGTTCTGGTTCAGCAGGAACTTGTCCAACTTTGTCTTGAATCCCTGGAGGATATTTTCCCCTATAACAGACTCCGGAAGAGCGTTCCAGTTTTCTACCACTCTCTGGGTGAAGAAGAACTTCCTTACGTTTGTACGGAATCTATCCCCTTTTAACTTTAGAGAGTGCCCTCTCGTTCTCTCCACCTTGGAGTATAAAAAGTGAAATGTGTGGTGCATAAAGAGTGATAAATACAAATTGAGTGGTGTGAGGGTGTGGATGTGAAGCAATCAGTATACTGAAGAATAATGACCATGTGGCGTGATTTTAAATACAAAAGAAAGCAATTACAGAGCAGTTTTTATTTTATTTGGATTTTGCTCACATATTTTCAGTAGTATTTTAAGGTGTAATAAGTATTTTTCTGTCCCTATATAGCTCACAACCTAATTTTGTACCTGAGGGTTGGGTGACTTATCCAAGATCACAAGGGGCAGTAGTGGGATTTGAATCTAGCAACCCTGGATAGGGAGGGCTATGCTGTAACCACTAGACTAATAACAGGAGAAGAAGTATTTGTCACATCAATGTGTTGTGGCATCTAAAAAAGCAAATAGAATGTTAGGAATTATAGTTTCTTGTGCAATTTTTAAGAATTTATTAAAAGTGTGTAGTGACTTTTGGGGCACCCTGCATATCTACAGGCTACACAAAAAGTTGAGTTTTCACAGGGCAGTAGGGGAGGAGTGGAAAGAAGGATGAGGAAAAAAAGAGGGGACCGATATCAGCATATGTGAAAATGAAAGGGCCTTTCAACATGGAGAAATGGGATGAGAAGAGGGGTGGAGTGTCTGGAGAGAGGGGTGGAGATAAGATATGAAGGATCCAGAGGGGCTGCTAAGGGACTGAGAGAGAAGATAAAGGAACGGGGGAGTGTGAAAACTGGGGTGAGAGGTTGTGGAATGGGATTGGAGAGGAGATAAAAGGGTAGGGTTGCATGATTTCCTCTTTAAAAAAAAGAGGACACCTGGCCCCACTCTGTTCTTCCTCAGCCCCGCCCCCATTCCACCTCCACTTCTGCCCCCAGCCGAACCTCCTGTCTCCATCCTCGAGGTCTGGAGGGCCTCTGAGCATGAGCGAATATCGACGCGATGATGTCACGTTTATTCGTGTGTGCGTATGAAATCACCACATCTATGTCCGTGCATGTGAAGAAGGCCTCCAGACGTGGCCCCGAGCTCAAGAACTTCCAAAACCTAGACATACTGCTGAGTTTTGGAAATCGCTCCAGGCACCTGGCCAGTCCTCTAAAAAGAGGACATGTCCGGGTTTTCCCAAGCATCTGGTAACCCTATGAAAGGGGAGCACCAGGAAATTGGGCAGCAGTAAGGGAAGGACTTAGATGTCCGGAGGAGTTGTTCAAACCTGAAGAAAACTTAGAAAGAAAGCAAAACAAAACGAATTGCCATGTTGTAGTCTGAACCCTCATGTCCAAGAAAATGTGACGCACACCCAGCTTCCTGTATTTGACTCTCCATCCAATTCAGAAATGGAAGCCAAATTTCAGGATAATTGACTTTATATTCATGTGTTCATTTTTCTAACATATTTGAGCCCCATAATAATTGAATCAATAAAGGATTTGGAAGGATTCATCTAGTTATTTCCTGTAAGTATTAATGCAGCCTCTAATATGATTTCCCAGTGGAATCCTCCCACCACCACCATCCCTCTTAGATCTGAATGGAATCTTCCTGTCCAGGAACTGGAACTGGATTACACCTGGGACTGACAGCATTATCTCTTTATAATTGCTGAAACATTTGAACTATAGGACTTTGTAAAACAAAAGCACAATGGCCCTGATTCTACAAATGGTGCCTAATTTAAGGCATCGAGGACAATGGCATAGTAAGGGTGGGGAGGGGTGAAGAGGGTGGCGTCTTGCTGTGGGCGTCGGCACCCATCCTCCTCTCCGCCCCCCTGCTCCTCATCCCCCCCCTCTTCCCTTCCCCTGTACCTCTGTAACATTCCTGGCACGAGCAGCAACTCCCAACCAGCATCGTTTACGGTTAAAATTTTATACTCTAATATTTAGGGCTTCTTTTACTAAGGTGCGTTAGGGCATAGAGCTTGCGTTAGTATTTTCATTTATTGCGCAGTTTTGCGTGCGCTAATCTTCAGGATAGCGCACCTTAGTAAAAGGAGCCCTTAGTCTCAGCCAGTCCTTATTTATAGGACGCAGACTTTTTCCTCTTTCTTCTTCTCTACTTTCTTCTCTTCCCTCTTTGCTCCTCTCCTGATGTGCTCCCCATAAATGTTTCTTTATTTTCTTTAATGATTGTAGTTCATCCCTTTTGTATCGGTAATTAAATTTGTACGTATATATTTTATTTGTAATTAATCGTCTTATAATTTGTCCCCTATTTTTTAACTTGTAATACACATTGAAATACTTGATATTGCATGCACAACATCTAATATAATAAAGCCCTAAGCGTGCATGCGCACTCCCACCTGCGTGCTCCCGTTTTCTGTGCGCTGTAGGGACTCACAGGTAGGAGTGCGCATGCGCGCGGCGGCGCGGAGCCTGTCGGCCGCGGCGGTTCTTGCCGTCTGAAGGATAAAGCCAAGAGTTAGGTCCAGGGAGGAGTGTGAGGACCTGCAAAGGGATCTGGACAAGCTGGAAGACTGGGCAAACAAATGGCAAATGCGCTTTAACGTGGAAAAATGCAAGGTCATGCATATAGGGAAAAAGAACCCGTTGTTCAACTACAAATTGGGGGGGGGGCATTGTTGGGAGACAGCAGACTTGAGAGAGACTTGGGTGTGCTGGTGGATGCATCACTGAAGCCATCTGCACAGTGCGCAGCAGCCTCGAAAAAAGCCAACAGGATGCTGGGCATCATAAAGAGGGGCATAACAACCAGGACGCGGGAAGTCATCATGCCATTGTATCGAGCGATGGTGCGTCCACATCTGGAATACTGCGTTCAGTATTGGTCGCCGTACCTCAAGAAGGACATGGCGGTACTTGAGAGAGTCCAAAGGAGAGCAACGAAACTGGTAAGAGGGCTGGAACACTGCCCATACGCCGAGAGGTTGGATAGGCTGGGGCTCTTCTCTCTGGAAAAAAGGAGGCTCAGGGGAGATATGATAGAGACCTTCAAGATCATGAGGGGCATAGAGAGGGTGGATAGGGACAGATTCTTCAGACTGAAGGGGACAACAGGTACGAGGGGGCATTCGGAGAAACTGAAGGGAGATAGGTTCAAAACAAATGCAAGGAAGTTTTTTTTCACCCAAAGGGTCGTGGACACTTGGAATGCGCTACCGGAGGAAGTGATCAGGCAGAGTACGGTACAGGGATTCAAACAGGGATTGGACGGATTCCTGAGGGATAAAGGGATCGTGGGATACTGAGAGAGGTGCTGGGATGTAACACAGGTATAGAAAGCTAACCAGGTAATAAGTATAGAAACCCAACCAGGACGTGCATGTGCAAGACCAGAGGGTTAGGACTTCGATGGGAAGATAGGACTTCAATGAGAAACCAAAGTGGCAAGGGGGCCCCTTCTGGTGATTCAGACAGGTCGTGACCTGTTTGGGCTGCCGCGGGAGCGGACTGCTGGGCAGGATGGACCTGTGGTCTGACCCGGCGGAGGCACTGCTTATGTTCTTATGTTCTTAAGAAGCACAACGGACTTTAATTCCTGCCTCCCAGGCTTCTCCTCCTGCTCTGGCTTGGCCCGCGTAAAACACCCCCAGAGCTCGCTTCGAGTCCGGCAAAGGCTGCGGGTCCTGAAACCTTCCGATTCAAGCAGCGCCTGCAGCACTCTACACACGCTGCTTCAGGGCCTTCTACTGCCCTGATTTGCTGGGCAGTAGAAGGCCCTGAAGCAGCAGTGTGTAGAGTGCTGCAGACGCTGTTGGAATCGGAAGGTTAGTCGGGACCGCGGGAAGGGAAGGGGGGGGGGGTAAGGGACTAAGGGAGCTGGCCAGATCGTGGGAAGGGAAAGGGGGGTAGGGGAAACGCTGCTGCTGCACAGGGAAGTGGTGTGGGGGGAGGGAAATGGAGGGGAAGGGAATGCTGCTGTGGCTGCTGCACAGGGAAGTGGTGGGAGAGAAATGCTGCTGCATAGGAGGCAGGGAGAGAGACAGATAGATAGAAAGAAAAGAAGAAAGACACAGGGGCAGGGAGAGACACAGAAAGACAGACAGCCAAAGGGGGCCAGGGAGAGAGACAGACAGCGGGAGGGAGAGACAGACAGAAATAAAGACACACAGACATATATTCTAGCACCCGTTAATGTAACGGGCTAAAATACTAGTATTTTAATAAACTTGAACAAGAAGGTTTTTAGGCTGATCTTAAAGGTATTTAGAGACGTCTCCTCTCTTAGGTGGATAGGAGCTGAATTTCAAAGCGTTGGGGCCGCTACAAAAAAAAATATGAGAACACATTGTATTGATATGTTTTAGAGAGGGCATTGAGAGCAAATTTTGACTGACCGAGCGAAGAGATCGTTGTGGCAAGAGGAGACGGGGAAGGAGCATGTGAAAGTGGGGGGGGGGAGGGGGGGAGCCTTTCACCCTCGCTATGCCACTGGTTGAGAAGCACAGCTGTCAATCATCCACTAGGTACCGTTGAAACCTTAGGTGCGCTCCGGGGTTTTCTTGGCCTAAATGACGGCAAACTAATTTAGGCGCCTACTGGTTCCTAAGTCAAACCATGTCCAAAATCCACCCAAATTTGCCCCCTAACCTCGCCTACTTTCTGAAGAGAAGCCTATCAGAGTTAGGCACTTACTGAGTAGACACCTACCATCTAATTGCTTTTAATTGCTTTTTAATGGCGCTTTTCAATTAATGAGCAGGGGTGCAGAAGGAACGGAAGAGAAAGGGACAAAGCTGGAAATGGGGAGAAACAGGGGTACAGAGAAGAAATGCTGAATAAGAAGGGAAGATAGGGACACTGAGAGGAGAGATGCTGAACAGGAGATGATGGATGGTGGATATAGAAAAAGAAGAAATGTCAAAAGAACAGGAGACCCTGAAAAGAGTAAGAAAAAAAAAAACACAGAGATTAGCAGAAAAGAGACACTGGTCCCCTATATTCAGCGTGCGGGAGGCAGTCCACTACCTCTAACGGGCTGCAGCAATCCTGGATATTTAATACCAGAGCTACTGTATATCCAGACATCGAGTCAGAAGATGATATCTTCCGGCTCATGGGACCCTCGACCACCAGAGGGCATCCGCTAAAAATCAGGGGAGGGAAGTTTCATGGCGACTTCAGGAAGTATTTCTTCACCGAGAGAGTTGTGGATCATTGGAACAGACTCCCACTCCAGGTGATAAAGGCCAGCAGCGTGACGGATTTTAAGAGAAAATGGGATACTCACGTGGGATCTTTAAGGGAGTAAACTCAGGGGGGGAGGATACTTGGAATGGGCAGACTTGGTGGGCTATAGCCCTTTTCTGCTGCTTTTTTTCTATGTTTCTATGTTTCTACACCAGCATTGAATATCTGGGTCAAAGTTTGCAGACTCAGGCTTAGTTAGTGAAGCCAATATTCAGCAGCTGGCTGGCTAAGGCAAAGCAGCAAAAGAAAGACCTGCTTCTCCTACTTGCTGCTTAGTTGACCCTGCCCTCTGATGTCACTTCCTGGTCATGCACACAAGAAGGGATGTCAGAGGGAGGGCTGAGGCAAGCAACTAGAAGAGGTGGGGGCGAATGCATTTGGAGAGGAGAGATGACAGTGCCCAGGGCGCCCCGCTTACTTTGCCACTGTTCATAGATGAGGGCAGAAAAAAAAACCATCTCTACATGTGAATGGCATTCACACATGTACTGTTCATCATATACACCTGTAAATGGTGATTTCAGAAAGCCACTGTCTTACAAGTATTTATTTATTCAGTTTTCTATACTGAGCTCAGAACGGTTTACATGAATTTATTCACCTATTCAAGCATCCTGTCTGTCTATCTAATATGCCTGGGACAATGGGGGATTAGGTGACTTGCCCAGGGTCACAAGGAACAGCATGGGATTGAGCACACAACCTCAGGGTGCTGAGACTGTAGCTTTAACCTCTGTGTCACACTCTCCACACCACTCAGCAATTTCAAGAACATAAGGTAGAAGAATGGTTTGGATGTGGCCTGGGTGGGCCAAATCTTTACATATGTCTTCTTCCTTCTACAAATGGTTTACTTTTGTATGGGAAACATTACCCCTGTTAGGTTTTGCACCACCTCAGAAGCATGAGCACATTTCAGCCAGGGCTTTATACAAGGAGCTAAGGGAGTCATTTTCCTTAATACCCCATTATTTCCACCACCAAAATTAAAAAAAAAAAAGATCCATTTTAAAAATTGCATTATCACTACTTAATTAGCAGGGTTTAAGCAGGATCTTGCCAGGTACTTGTGACCTGGGTTGGCCACTGCTGGAAACAGGATACTGGGCTTGATGGACCTTCAGTCTGTCCCAGTAAGACAACTCTTATGTTCTTATGTGAGCCAAGTATAGAACAATCACATCATTGTGACATCACTAATGAATTTGGCTCTTAGGCATTGGTGGAATGAGGCATTATGACATCACAATCTCTGGAATATTGCTACTCTGGGATCTTGCCAGGTTCTTGGGCCCTGGGTTGGCCACTGCTGGAAACTGAGCTTGATGGACCTTTGGTCTGTCTCAGTATGGCAATTGTTATGTTCTTATGTAAAGTTTGGACATACATATCTGTGAACTACCTTTCAACTGGCTGCTTCTGTGTTCTTCTTTGTTTGCTTAAAGCCAAAACTGACAGAATTTAATACGAGCTCTAATGAGTCCTAGACTGAATCAGTAATCGAAGGTCATCCAGGGCTGGTGTTAGGGAAATGCAAATAGGGCAGTTACCCTGGCTCCCCAAACTACAGAGGTTACAAGCCTGTCTAGATCTTTAGGATTTATGGTCTGATGGTGGACTTTGGAGCGCCCTTCCAAATTTCTGCTCTGAGCACGTTTAATACCATCTCTGAAGCCCTCCATCCTGATTGGAAATGCATGTTCAAATTTGGGGCATCGCAAGGGCTTGGCATGAAGAAGAGCAACCGCTTGGAGGCACCACACCAACTTTTGGATCAGTTTGCACGTCCGCAAACATGTGAGCCAGAAAAGGAAGGAGGCATTGAAAGTAATCCTTTGTCCAACAATGGCCATGTTCAAGTTGAAACAGTCTCTCAATGCTGGGTCGGTCTCATCAGTCATCTTCAGTCCCATGGATAAAAACCAAAAAGGTGAACCCAACAGGGCAGATGCTTGAGTACCTGAATGTAATACCACTTAGGTTATAAGTGGTATATTAATATGAAATAAATAAATAATTAAGGCCCTCTTTTATGAAGCCATGGTAAAGGTTTCTACTGCAGCCTGGAGCGCTAAATGCGCTGACGCTCATAGGTGGGGGTGGGGTAAGCATCTATCTTTAGGTACCTATTATAGAATTTGCCTTTTAGAGTGCCTGATCACCATTCAATGTAAACCACATAGGATTCCCTTGGGGTATATTAATAATAATAATAAAAAATATTGCCCCACCCTTATTCTACACAATTATTTGTAACCAAGAGCACATATTTTATAGAATTGACCTCCAAATGTATTACTTCTGAGTTTTCTAACAATCTTAACATCTTTGAAAACTAGTGAGGACTCTTGCTCAGGAACTGATGAGACTGTTGCCTGAACCTACTGGCGTAGTAAGGTCATGTGATCCAACCTTGTTTCCCGGGTAGGCTGTGGAATATAGTCAAGTGCCATTAACCACCCAGCACGGGTCTGCGGCTATAAAGTCACACGCCTTGGAATGTACTCTTAACGTTAAAAAAAAAAAAGTCTCAATAATGGCCAATGGACTTCTCTTTTAGGAAATCAGCCAATCCTTTTTGTAAACCCTGCTGAGCTAACTGATTTCACCACATTCTCAAGGACTGTCTTTCATGTAGTTGTATTTATGAGGTTACTCAGGTTGGTTGGCATTTAACTGGTCAAAGTACTGACTCCGCCCCCAGAAAGTCCCCAAAATAACTGATTTTCTGTTCGGCACTAATTGATTATTTTCAGCAACAGTAACTAGTTAAGCATCGCTGTAAATTAGTGAATAGCTTGAACAGGTGATTTAACTAGCAAGGAGCTGGTCCATCCTGGGTGCCGCCTTGGTGAGGGCGCAGGCACCTGTCTTTCTCTCCGCCCTCTGCTCCTTCCACACCTCCCACTGCCATTTGTACGTACTACTTCCCTTCCTCTGTACTTCTGGAACATTTTTGGCACGGGCAACAACCCCCAACCTGCTGTCACACCAGCGTCGGATCTTCCTCTGATGTCACTTCCTGAACCCGCACCTAGGAAGTAATGACAGAGGAAGTGTCGACGCTGGCACAGCAGCTTGGTTGCTGCTCATGCCAGGAATGTTATACAAGGAAGGGACGGGGACGGAGCATGTGGAGGTGGAGGAGCAGAGAAAAGGGAAGGGGAGGGGCGCCTCTCACCCTTGCTATGCCACTGCCTGAACCAATAATCATCTATGTCCTCTGGGTTTACTGGACAACAGCTAGCCACCGCCAACCTGATGGCATCAACCTTGTTGATATCCGGGGAGCTTAGCCTATTGGCCCCAATCCATCCACTTGAAGGGTGTGCTCAAGTGTCACCTGTCTCTTTCTCTCTTTTTGTTTTGTTGTGTGGGTGCTGGCACAATACTTGAGTCCACATATGCCCCCGAGTGTGCCTGAAGCCAAAAGAGTTAAACCCAATGTTATCCTCAAAATCTCCGGAATGCTCATGTTTCAGTCATCGTTGCCAATTAAGGAACTCACTGCTCAGTGTAGCTTATTTGCTTATTAGCACTTTAAATTCTCAAAAGGAAAGCAATAAAAAAAACCCCGATGACTGTATTTTTTAATAGACATGATCAATATCACACAAGATATACGCAGCCTGTAGAAACTGTAGAGGTATGTTTATGTTACAAGGAAGAAACTTAAGAATCCCTGAGCTTCTCATCAACTTTGCCTTGCTTATTAATAAAGATAGTTGAAAAACGCTAAGCATCCGAGAGTTTCTGTGAAAGCAGGAATATACTGCCAGGCATGTGATCCAACCTTGTTTCCCGGGTAGACTGTGGAATATAGTCAAGTGCCATTAACCACCCAGCACGTGTCTGCGACTATAAAGTCACACGCCTTGGAATGTACTCTTAACATTAAAAAAAAAAACCCACCACCTCTATTCCCCTTCCAAGGATATTGGATAATTTTCTTCAGAGTGCAGTAGAGTAATGATTAATACAGTGGACTCAGAATCAGCAAAACTGAGATTGATTTGCACTGGAGCTCCTCGTCACCTTGAGCAAGTCACTTAACTCTTCATTGATCCAGGTACAAAATCTTAGAACCCGATATTCAGCCTGTGGCAATCAGTGATTTTCTGACCACTACTGGCGTTAAACTTGGAAATTTAATGCCAGGCATTGTACAGACCAAAGGTCCATCAAGCCCAGTGTCCTGTTTCCAACACTGGCCGTCTCAGGTCCCAAGTACCTGGCAAGATCCCAGAGAGGTACCATTCCAGAGCTCATATTGTGATGTCATAATGCCACATTCCACCAATTCCTAAGAGCCAAACTCATCAGTGATGTCACAATAGCTTGATTGTCCTATACTTGGCTCACATAACAAAATAAGAGCTGCCATATAAGGACAGATCAAAGGTCCATCAAGCCCAGTATCCTGTTTCCAACAGTGGCCAACCCAGGTCCCAAATAACTAGATAAATTCCAAGGAGTAAAACGGATTTTATGCTGCTTATCCTAGGAATAAGCAGTGGATTTCTCCAAGTCATCTCAATAATGGCCTATGGACTGCTCTTTTAGGAAATTAGCCAATCTTTTTTTAAACCCTGCTAAGCTAATTGATTTCACCGCATTCTCCGGGACTGTCTTTCATGTGGTTGTATTTATGAGGTTACTAGGTTGGTTGGCATTTAACCGGTCAAGTACTGACTCCACCCCCAGAAACTCCCCCAAATAACTGATTTTCTGTTCGGCACTAATTGATTATTTTCAGCAATAGTAACTAGTTAAGCATCCCTGAAAATTAGTGAATAGTCTGAACAGGTGATTTAACTAGCAAGGAGCTGTTTCTGGCTGGTTAAATCATTTTTAATTTTGGCCCCTTAGATTGTGAGCCCACTAGGGACAGAGGAAGCACCTGAATATAATATTTTATTTATTTATTTTGATTTCTATTCTGTTCTCCAGGGGGCTCAGAACGGGTTACAATTGACATTCACAGAAAATTACAGGACAAAGGCATTCCTAGAAGAGACAGGAGAGAGAAAAGGAGAGAGAGGAGGGGAGGGGGAGCACGAGAAGGCAAGGAGTCGGAGGCGGGAAGGGGCAAGAGAAGGAGGGAGAGAGGAGGAGAGCAGGGAGTAGGCTAATCGTTAGCACTGTTGAAGTGAAGAGATGGGTCTTTTTCGGAAGGTCATCAGCAAGATTTGAGATCTTATCTGGGCAGGCAACTGATTCCAGAGACGGGGGATGAAGTAGCTGTATGAGCGTTTATGAACCGTTTCCATTAGGAGGGATCTTTCTGCAGGGATGTGCAGACATCCTTCAGTTTCAGAGTGGAGTGAGCGGGCAGGAGTGTACTGTGGGAGTTTGGATATGATGTAGGCTGGGGTGGTGAGGTGGAATCCATTACGAGGGCTTTGAATACACAGCGCTTGTTAATCGGCAGCTAGTGTTCCTCATAGAGGGCTGGGGAGATGGGGTCATGGTAGTTGAAGTCGTGTAGGAGGCACTTGAGTTCTTTGACGGTGGTTCCATTGAAGATAGAGTTGCAATAATCCATTCTGGAGAGTACATAGGTGTAGAGGAGTTGGGCTAGGTTAGATTTAGTGATATATGGTTTGATCTTTTTTAGCTGGCGCAGATAGTAGAAGGAAGTGGAGACCACCTGAGAGATATGGGCTGAGAGGGACAGGTAGCCATCCAATACCACCCCAAGACTGCGCACTTGGTCTTTTGCTGTCAAGAGTGTGGAGTCCCAAGATAGTGTTGGACAGGCGATATATAAATACACAAAAATAAATTGCTGCATGGATGCTTTATCTGAGTTCCTTTAACATACCATTTACGACTTTTCACAATGCAGAGTTCACTGTTACAATAGTTACAGTAGTCTAAAAAAAGCTGCACAGTAAAAGGAATCCTAGACGATACTGACATGACATCTTTGCTTATACACTCTATGATGGGAATGGCTACCACTGCTGCTAGCTTTAATTCTAGCATAGCTCTCCAAACCATCTCAAAAATGGCCTATGGACTTCTCTATTAGGAAATTATCTAAATCTTTTTTAAACCCTGCTAAGTTAACTGATGTCACCACATTCTCTGGCAACAAATTCCAGAGTATAATTACACGTGTGAAGAAATATTTTCTCTGGTGTGTTTTAAATTTACTGCTCAGTAGCTTCATTGCATGCCCCCTAGTCCTAGTAATTTTGGAAAGAGTAAACAAGCAATTCACATCTACCCTTTCCATTCCACTCAGTAGTTTATCATCCTAACATATTTCGGCAAAATTGCCTCTTTCAGGAGCAATTTTTAAAACTTCAATATAAGTTGGACACCACATATACAAGTATATCTACCTTGTGACTTGCACCAGCTCAAAACAATATAGCAGTGTGCAGGTCCCTTAAAAGCAGCATTTCAACCACAGAGCAATGTGCCAAATCGAAACAACTATTAGCAGTTGAATAAAACATCTGGAGGACTCCTGTCATTACAACAGCAGCCACGGCAGGACACAGAAGATCGGAGCTGGGAATGAAAACCAGGCCTCCCCCCATGGCCCTGCCATTGATGTTCCCACACTGTCTTCTTTCACGTTTAAAAATAATTGAAGGCCCCTGGTTATTTATTCAGACCTCCTCCTTGGTCAGTGTTTAGGTTGATTTTGGTTTTAATTTACATGCTCCAATTTGCTGCCCTGGGGTGCTGGGTACATAATCAAATTTGAACAGTGCACAACAGTACCACTGGGTCACTGGACCAGCCTAGACAATATTATGTCTAAACTGCCATTCTCCTAAATCAGTTCATTGTGAGAAAAATGAAGCTCTGGCGCAATGTGCCCTCCCCTCCACCCCTCCCCCCCCCCCCCCCATCGTGGAGGATCATCTCACGATGTGCTTGAAGTATTTATCTCACGGTACATGAACAGCGTTATTAACATTCATCCAAACTTCTGATGAACTCTTTCTGTACTCATTGAAATTCCCACCTCAGGAACACAGGCCAGTAATACATTCACCTCATAGAGGGAAAATGTGTTTCTGATCACACTGCTGTCAGTTTCTGCAAAATGCTTTTAATATTATAATCTCCTTGCCTGTCCTGCTGGGATATATATTTCCTACTTTCAAAGCAAAAAAGTGAATTTATATTAGCACAGTTCTTTAAAGAGCTTTGTGTGGTCTAACGCATTGCCGCTTGAAGTGGAAGTTGTTTCAGGAGCTTTGGTAGGCGCAGGAGAGGCCGACAACCACCTGGCGTGCCAGACCCTGGGGTTACCAATGTGCCTTTTTGGGACCAGGGTGCCAGGAGCACTTTATTCAATCTTAGGGAGTCAGACACATCATCAGAGAGAGCTCCAAAGGGCCAACTATGTCAATGGAGGGGTTTCTTCACTCCCCACCCTCCTTTGACTTATCTTACCTCGGCTCAGGGTTGATGACTGGATTGGCAACGGGCCTGGCTGTTTAATATAGGTTACGGTTAGTTGGATTTTTTAACACAGACACAAATATTGTTATATTTCTCAATGGCCCATTAGTTCTATATGGATTACAGTTAAAAGAAATTTAAGCAATCCCTGAAGAAATTACAAAACTCGCATTAAGGAGTAATAACATAATATTTTCTAAGAAAAAAAAAAGGAGGAAGATTTCAAAAACTTATGAAACACAATAAGAGACCTCGTATCCTGGATTGGAAGCACATCATGCCCCTGATTTTGTTTTCCTTAAAAGAAGTAAGCAAGGAGCACTCAGGATTAGGAGAAGCCTGAGAACCAATGACTTCATTTCAGTCTTTCTTTTTGTTTTGATCTGACAGCTTTCTTCCTGATTTTTTGGGCTTTCAGCTCAATTGGAACCAACCTCTACTAGACAACAAAGCCACCCGAGTCTGCATTTGCTACTAATTGTCCCTAGTTTTCAATCTCTTTCTACTCTTCAACCTGCCCCTTCACCTCTCCCTCCCTCTCGGGTCTCTGTATCTAAACCCATACTGAGACTCTACCTCTGCTCATCCCTTGAGTTCTCCTTGTATTTCCTACTTCCTTTGTTCTCGACTCCGACCATACCATGGTCCTTTCTATTTGTATTCCTAAGTTACTTGTAATTGCTTACTTACCTCTTATGTACGATCTCATCAGTTAACTACTGTTAACCGCATCAAACATCAAAAGTTTATGTTATGTTGCCCGTAATCGGTCATTGCAGAGAGAGTCCTTGGCCCTCAAGAACAGAACACAATGTACTGGTATTCTGAGTCCGGACACTGTGTGATGACTGAAACTCCTTCCTTAGAGGGCTGTGAGTGCTGCCTCCACAGTTTCCCCAGCTGTAGCCAGTCCAAAGAGCAGAGGTTGGGCTCAGGAATCTACTATATTGGCGCCATACCTGCTGTATTGCTTATTCCCCAGCAGAGTCGGTTTTCAGTCCATGCGAATAATTCTGCCAACTATAGCAAGACCTTTGCTGGTGCATTCAGTGTAGCCAAGGTCTAACCTCTGAGGAGTTTTGCTTTAATATACAAAAACAGTACAAATCAGGGGGTTATGGTTTGTGGTTTATTGGGATTTAATTAATTGCCTTTCCTCAGCGTGATAACAAGGTGATGTACAACACTAATAATTAACACAGTTCAAATATTTATTCCCTTTTATTTTTTCCATTTCTTATAAAACCTTTGTCCTTGGCTTATCACAGTGTATCTCACTAGAATCCTTAGGATAGGCTATCATACAAGGCTATAACTACTATCATACATAGTATAGAGACGAACCAGGAATCTCAAGCGCTCACAATCAGAAGCCAACAAATATTGTCAAGGCTGGTGACTTATTTAGTGAGCTATCATCGGTCCAGTTATGTTCTCTATAATTGTAAATTTATTAATTTAATTGTTTAAAATATTTTTTTCTGTATTTTTTCTTTTTCTTTCTTTAAAACAACTGATAAAGTAGTCTACTAATTTAAATATCCGTTACCCTCTCAAATACTATTCAGGGTTACTTAGCTTTCTTTTTCTTTAGCTGAAAGTGTTCTAATTCAGTTTTTCTCCTCGATACTTTATTTCAATTTCGACGGAAGATCTCCATTTCGCTCTCATTGATTGAACAGGAGCTTCATCAGGGCAAACGCCAAAAATATCACTACAAATAAAGCATGAACATTTTAGTTTGAAAAGAACTAGCCTACTTAATCTAACTTAACTGCTTGTAATGAAAGAGGACTCCATGGAATCGCTGATGGGCAAACTCTTAAATTCTTAAATTTAGAATACAATAAATCTAAACGTTCCCAACCCTGCTATACTAAACAGTTCTTTAGCAGTTAAAAGTATTGTATTATATTTCTAATTTTAAATTTAAAGGTATTTTCTAACCACGTAACTATATACCCGAAGCACATACAAATCCGAACATTCATAAGTACTCCACGGCAGGGAAAACCTATCCCCTCAACAACAACATACCTGATACCAACACCGATGTTACACCGGTAAATAGGCTGGAGATAAAACAATACTTTTAACTGCTAAAGAACTCTGTTCTCAGCTCAGTGGGGCAGTACCTTTAAAGGTTTATATAGCCCCATTCATCCATTCTGTTTCAGTAGGGCTATCATTTGATCTAATATACACTTCTCTCTTTTGATTCATTGACTGACAGGGTTTTCATGCAGTCAAACAATACTTTTAACTGCTAAAGAACTGTTTAGTATAGCAGGGTTGGGAACGTTTAGATTTATTGTATTCTAAATTTAAGAATTTAAGAGTTTGCCCATCAGCGATTCCATGGAGTCCTCTTTCATTACAAGCAGTTAGTGCTTTTAAGTTAGATGAAGTAGGCTAGTTCTTTTCAAACTAAAATGTTCATGCTTTATTTGTAGTGATATTTTTGGCGTTTGCCCTGATGAAGCTCCTGTTCAATCAATGAGAGCGAAACGGAGATCTTCCGTCGAAATTGAAATAAAGTATCGAGGAGAAAAACTGAATTAGAACACTTTCAGCTAAAGAAAAAGAAAGCTAAGTAACCCTGAATAGTATTTGAGAGGGTAACGGATATTTAAATTAGTAGACTACTTTATCAGTTGTTTTAAAGAAAGAAAAAGAAAAAATACAGAAAAAAATATTTTAAACAATTAAATTAATAAATTTACAATTATAGAGAACATAACTGGACCAATGATAGCTCACTAAATAAGTCACCAGCCTTGACAATATTTGTTGGCTTCTGATTGTGAGCGCTTGAGATTCCTGGTTCGTCTCTATACTATGTATGATAGTAGTTATAGCCTTGTATGATAGACTATCCTAAGGATTCTAGTGAGATTCACAATTTTTGGAAAGTGGTATTTATCACAGTGTATCGCAAACTGTGTGCCTCCTGAGATTTCAGATGTGCCGTGACACACTGGGGAGGAGGAGAGGAGCCGGTGCCGGCTGACTGCCTTCAGGACGTGCCTCTCGCGGCAAGAGGCACATCCTGTAGGCCAGTGTTTTTCAACCTTTTTTGGGCAAAGGCACACTTGTTTCATGAAAAAAATCACGAGGCACACCACCATTAGAAAATGTTAAAAAATTTAACTCTGTGCCTATATTGACTATATATAAAGTAATTCTCTTGAATAGGAATCAAATAAACACAAAGAAAGTATTTTATAATGCTGCCACCGCCAACAACACCGTTGGCGGCGGTGGCACTCAAGTGGCTAAAGAGCCGCAGTTTGCCGGCCTAGGGACAACACTGGAGGGTGGCCAGCTGTGCACCCCCTTGGGACGTAAACCCGGGGTGGGGTGGGGCAGACCGCCCCCCCCCCCACCCTGGTATGCAACTATCTATACCTCACTCCCTCCCTATGACCAAAAATTCTCATTTCTTCTATTCCCCGTGTACACAACCATCTCTTTCCCTCCCTTCCTCTCTCCAAAGTCCATGCCTTCTGTGTCCAAACACTCATTCCCTCCCTTCCTCTCTCCCAAGTCCATTTCTTCTGTGTCCAAAAACGCATTCCCTCCCCCACCTCAGCACCTCTTTCCCTCCCTTCCTCTCTCCCAAGTCCATTTCTTCTGTGTCCAAAAACGCATTCCCTCCCCCACCTCAGCATCTCTTTCCCTCCCTTCCTCTCTCCCAAGTCCATTTCTTCTGTGTCCAAAAACCCATTCCCTCCCCCACCTCAGCATCTCTTTCCCTCCCTTCCTCTCTCCAAAGTCCATGCCTTCTGTGTCCAAACACTCATTCCCTCCCTTCCTCTCTCCCAAGTCCATTTCTTCTGTGTCCAAAAACGCATTCCCTCCCCCACCTCAGCATCTCTTTCCCTCCCTTCCTCTCTCCCAAGTCCATTTCTTCTGTGTCCAAAAACGCATTCCCTCCCCCACCTCAGCATCTCTTTCCCTCCCTTCCTCTCTCCCAAGTCCATTTCTTCTGTGTCCAAAAACCCATTCCCTCCCCCACCTCAGCATCTCTTTCCCTCCCTTCCTCTCTCCCAAGTCCATTTCTTCTGTGTCCAAAAACGCATTCCCTCCCCCACCTCAGCATCTCTTTCCCTCCCTTCCTCTCTCCCAAGTTCATGCCTTGTGTCCAAAACGCACTCCCTCCCCCCTTTTGTGTTCCATGTTTGCCTCCCAGCCCATCTTTGCAACTTTCTCAGCAAAACGAAGCTCAAGCCGCGAGGCTTGTCTTCTGCTTCCTGCCTGCCCTGCCGCGCACAAATAGCCGAACGGAAGTATTCTCCGACGTCAGCGCTGACGTCAGAGGGCAGGCTTTGCTTAAGCCCTCCCTCCGACGTCAGCGCTGACATTGGGGAACGCTTGCGATCGGCTATATGTTAGCTGCAGGGCAGGCAGGAACAGAAAACGAGCCTCGCGGCTCGAGATGTATTGAACTCCGCGGGTCCCCCGTCCAGCTCTCTCCTGTCCACGTGGGGCGGACCGCCCCTCTCCCTAGACTGGTGGTACTGCCCTGATGGCGGCCCTGACCGTACGGCACACCAGGCAACATCTCGCGGCACACTAGTGTGCCGCGGAACAGCGGTTGAAAAACACTGCTGTAGGCAATCAGCCGGTGCCAGCGCCTCTCCTTCTCTTCGTCTGCGCACTTCTGGATGCCTCGAGCCGCAGCCACTAAGTTTAGTGTGCCGCGGCTCAACAAAGTTTGTGGAACACTGGCTTATCAGATCTTCCATACTAGCTACCCTTCTTTATTTTTATATTATTATTTATATTATATAAAATTTATATATATATATATTTATATTATATAATTATATTACATATTATATACATACATAATTATATATATATTATATATATATAATTATATTATATATTATATAAAATTTATACATATATTTATATTATATAAAATTATTATTATTATTATTATTATCCTTCTTTCTTACACCATGGAAAAAAGAAAACGTCCAAAACATGGCCTAAAGGGGCAGATGGATGTTTTTCTCACCAAACCCTTCCAATTTGTTATTTTTGAAACCTATTTTCTAATCTAGACGGATTATCTATGCTGTTCATCCGCAGTTCATCTAAATCTTAAAGGGGCGTGGTCTGGATGGGACTAGGGCGGGCTTATAACCTTGACTTTCCCGCCTTAATTGAACATTTTAAAATACACCCAGGGCACCATTTAGATGTCTGGGGCTAGACCTTCAACTAAGGCTAGATAAATCATAGGTTGTATACGTAGGAGTTTCGTCAGCCTTAAGCTCGAAGTCATTATGCCATTGTATCGATCCATGGTGAGACCCCATCTGGAATACTATGTACAATTCTGGAGGCCGCATTACCGCAAAGATGTGCTGAGACTTGAGTCAGTCCAGCGAATGGCCACCCAGATGGTCTCGGGACTCAAGGATCTCCCGTATGAGGAACGGCTGAAAAAATTGCAGCTATACTCACTCGAGGAACGCAGAGAGAGGGGAGACATGATCCAGATGTTCAAATATCTCACGGACCTTATCGAGGTGGAAGAAGGTATCTTCTTTTTCAAAGGCCCCACGGCAACAAGAGGGCATCCGTGGAAAATCAGGGGCGGAAAACTACACGGTGACACCAGGAAATACTTCTTCACCGAAAGGGTGGTTGATCGCTGGAATAATCTTCCGCTACAGGTAATTGAGGCCAGCAGCGTGCCTGATTTTGGGATCGTCACGTGGGATCTCTTCACAGAGAAAGATAGGGAAGGGTTATTGGGGTGGGCAGACTTGATGGGCCGTGGCCCTTATCTGCCGTCAGTTTCTATGTTTCTATATTTCTATGACCTGTTTTAACAATGAATAAGGGCCAAAAAAGGTGCCCAAACAAAGCGATCAGGCGTTTGAAAAGCCTCCGTGCCCAAGACCCCGCCTCCCAAGGCTCTAGTGTCGGCTCACTGGCTACCCACAGGCAAACGTTGTGTCTTCAAGGGCCTGAAGCTAGCGTTCAAATCCTTGCATGACATGGCGCCGGGCTACTTGATGACTAAGCTTTCTCTATATGTGCCGAACCGGTCCCTCCGCTCCCAAGACGAAATACGCCTCAAAATGCCCCCTAATCACGGGGTGTCCAACGTTAAGAACAGTGCTTCTCAACTCGGTCCTTTCTAATCAGGATTTTAGGATATCCGCAATGCATATGTATGAGATAAATGTGCATATAATTGGAGGCAGTGCATACAAATCAAGTTTATGCTTATTCATTGCGGATAACCTGAAAACCTGACTGGCAAGAGTACTCCAGACCCGAGTTGAGAAACACTGGTATAGAATAGTGACTAATGGAAGTAGTGCATGTCACTACAAGTTATTTGCTATACCCAGTGGCGTATTAAGGGGGACAATCTGCCCCAGGTGCCGTCTTGGTGAGGGTGCAGACACCCGTCCTCCCTGACCCCACTGCTGCATGTGCGTTCCGCTTCCCTTCCCCCATACCTCTGTAACGTTCCTGCTGTGAGAAGTCACCCCTAAGCTACTGTCACGCCGGTATCTGATATCATTCCTAGACCCGCACCTAGGACGTGGCATCAGAGGAAGAACTGACGCTGGTGCAACAGGAGCTTGGGGGTTGCTGCTCACGCCAGGAACATTACGGGGGGGAGGGGGGAAGGGAAGAGGCACGCGTGTGCGTCAGGAGGGAGCGGGGAAGGAGCATGTGGATGTGGGGGGGGGGCGGAGAAAATGGAGGGGGAGGGGCACCAGCACCCCAGGCGCCTCGTACTCTCACTACGCCACTGGCTATACCACCTGTTTACGATTACTCCACATAAAAAATAGTAAAAAACAATGAAAAACTAAAAACGCAAACAAATCCTTAAACATATAAGGAAGGGTAAATTTGTGTCAATTAGTGCTTTTAAAGGCCAAATTGCTGATACATATCACCAATTAATTGAAGAGCCAGCTCAAGGGAATTTGGCGCTCTGAGCCAACTTTTGCATTGGCACCCCCTCCCCCCTATGATTTAGTAGCAACCCCTTCATATCCAGTCTAAACACCCCCCTCCCCCCCAATGGTGGTGATAAAGGGCACCCAAATCCTGAATCTCAATTCGGCGTCTCTATCTCCCCACCTGCAGAGGGGAGAGGAAAGAGAGTGATGTCAGATTGGCATTTGGCGTTCTTTATCACTGGTGCCCTGGGCAAGGGCCTCACCTGGTCGGAAGGTTGAGCCAGCCCTACGTGCCAATTCATTACCAACGGCTAACTAAATCGTATGTGTAACTGACCCTAGTCTATGCCTAGGCGGAACTTCACGGCCCTTTCGGCTTGGCTCGGCCCCTTTTAGTGCTGATTGCTCAGAATGAGTTAGAAGGCTCCACCCCCTAGCCCTGATGGGGAGGAAACAAGGAGGAGTTACAGCTCTTTCTGGCTCTTAATGGTC
This sequence comes from Geotrypetes seraphini, assembly GCF_902459505.1. Classification (NCBI taxonomy): domain Eukaryota; kingdom Metazoa; phylum Chordata; class Amphibia; order Gymnophiona; family Dermophiidae; genus Geotrypetes; species Geotrypetes seraphini. The sequence continues at coordinate 16,219,647 of NC_047087.1, read as the reverse complement.
AGAATGGCCAAGGGGCGGGAAGAGGAGTTAGAAGGCTCCAGCCCCCTAGGCCTGATGGGGAGAGGAGGAGTTATAGCTCTTATTGGTCAGAATGTTCTTTGGGGCGGGAGGAGTAAGATGGCTCCACCCCTTAGTCCTGATGGGTAGGAAACAAGGAAGAGTTACTGCTCATTCATACTCTTATTGGTCAGAATGACTGTGGGCCGGGAGGAGGAGTTAGATGGCTCCACCCCCTAATTGCACATCTATTCCACCCATGTCTAATTGCACACCTAACTTTGAGCTCCGTTTCTAGATTTTGAGGTGGGTGGGCTCTTGGTGGTCACCTGGATTGAGAAAACAACGAACAGACTGCAGATAATGTACAAGATGCAGGCGTTGTTTATTAGTAAATGCAGTAACGTATACAACCTTATAACCAACCAAGGGACCCGACACGGCCCGTGTTTCGGATAACACGCCTTCCTCAGGTGTCCATGGTGGTTAAGGTATAAAGCAAACTGCATAAAAGATAACAAACACACGTCAATCACGATCAAATGGGGTCAAGCAAGTCTTACACAATGGCAAAAAAGCATCTTGTACATTATCTGCAGTCTGTTCGTTATTTTCTGGTTGCTGTTGTTTACTGCAGACTATGTTGGATTTTCTTTCTCCCTTTTGATCACCTGGATTGGCCACTGCTGAAAGCAGGATACTGGGCTAGATGGACTAGGGTTGCCAGATTTTCCAGAACTAAACTCTGGACCCATTGCCATTGCGCCTGGCCCGCCCAGTTCCACCCATCCCCGCCAGAGTCGCACCCCATTCTGCCCCTCAGCCCCATCCCTCACCCTGTTCACTTTGGCGGGACGGCACTGGCGCATGCGTTGTTGGGATGCGACGACATCGCACGCGTACACATAACGTCACCGCATCGCATCCGCGCGGGCACAGATGCCATCCCGACATCACTCCTTGCTGGAAGCTTTTCAAAACCCGGACAAAGTGCCAGGTTTTGAAAAGCCATCTGGATGCCTGGACGTGTCCTCTGAAAGGAGGAAATGACCGTGGAAATCCAGATGTCTGGTAACCCTAAGATGGATCATCAGACTGATCCAGTATGGCAATGCTTATGTTCATTGCCCCAGGTCCATTAGATAGATTGTGAGCCCACTGGGACAGACAGGAAAAAATGCTTGAGTACCTGAATAAATTCATGTAAGCTATTCTGAGCTCCCCTGGGAGAACGGTATAGAACACTGAATGAATGAATGAATGAATGAATGAATATGATGTGGAGCCATTAAACTTACAAGTTATTCCATTCTTTTCTTGATATTTTTCATTTCAATGAGGCAAATGCATCCAGTAAATGGGCACCAGTATAGAGAAACTGAGCCATTGTGACATCACTGAGGAGGTTGGCTCTTAGGCATTGGTGGAATGAGGCATTATGACATCACAACAGGAGGGGCTGCTGAAACGTTCTCAGCCCAACCAAGCAGAGAATGGGGAGAGTGTGGTGCAGTGGTTAAAGCTATAGCCTCAACACCCTGAGGTTGTGGATTCATATCCACTGCTCCCTGGGCAAGTGACTTAATCCCCCCCCCCCCCCCCATTGCCCCAGGTACATTAGAGAGATTGTGAGCCCACCAGGACAGACAGGGGAAAATGCCTGAGTACCTGAATAAATTCATGGAAGCCTTTCTGAGCTGGGACAATGGTATAGATAAGTAATGCCCTTTAGAAAGGCATAGCCAAAAAAAAAGAAATAAGAAGACTCCAGATAATACAGAACACCGCCGTAAAGATGATATTCAATGCAAAAAAATCCGACCATGTTACCCCCCTTTTGCAAGAAGCCCATTGGTTGCCAGTGGAATACAGAATCACTTACAAAATTCTTCTGTTAACATTTAAGACCAGACAAAACAATCAACCTGAATTTATTAATAATCTTCTTACCCTTTATAATCCTTCTAAGACCCTAAGATCAACAGCTTTTCTATATATATACAATGAGGTCTACTTTCTTCTCTGTCACTGCCCCCTCTCTTTGGAATAGTATTCCAAATTATTTACCCGAAGAATCAAATCTTAATAACTAAAGACATTTCTCTTCCTTGATGCCTTTGAGGCCTAACTGTCCTCTTATGGGTAATTGAGTGCAAATACTATTGAGTTCAACGCTATTTACATCAGCCCTTCCTATTGTTTTTTTCCTTAATTTGTTCTCTTTTACTCTGATTATTGTAGTTCTTGCCTTTTACCTTTTGTTCCTGTTTGTCTTTGTTTTTAAAAGCCATTAAAAGTTACAGTTTGGTGACGTAATGTCAGCTTAAACTTGTATTTTAGTTAAAGTTTGTTCTCTGTTTTTATGAATTTGTACACCGCCTAGAAGGCCGATTGGGTGGAATAAGACATTTTAAATAAACTTGAACATTCTTTCAGGGCTAGGAATAGCTCAGACAGTTTGTCATCCATTGAAGGCCTTGGGCCATTCTGTCTACCCTTTCCACTCAAATGCTTTCATTTTATTTAGTGGGTTTCCCCGTACTTTTTATGTACCCCTGAAGCTGGAGCTGCCCTTACCCTGTGCTAGCAGGGCCGCTACTTCTGCCTCTACATTGAAATATGTTACAGGATTAATAACCAGGCTATAAAAAAATGGATTCTGTTTTCACGTTTATTAATTTCTCGTTATACCGTCTAGTAGAGTGGGTGAGGGAATCTCTTTTTGTAACGCGTGGGAAGTTTATTCCACATCGAATGCATCTTAAAATAGGAAGGTTTGTAGTTTAGATTTGAATACCGTTAAAGACGATTCATGTCTAAGGTCGCGTGGGGCACCGCATTCCATAATGTCGGGGACCATAATGGAGACGATCGATTTACGGGCGTTATCGTTGAAGATTTCGAGAGTTAGATCTTAGTGTTCTTGGGGAGGAGCAGGGAATAATGAGTTTGTCGATGGAAGCGTTTTGAAGGCGAGTGAGAGCAATTTGTAGGTGATCTGATGGGAGATAGGTAACCGGTGTGCTTTTTGGAGCAGGGGGGTGACGTGATCCTATTGGTTTTGCCTTATGGATACGCTTTACACCCATGTTTTGTAGAATTTGTAGTCTGCTTATTTCTTTTGCGTGTCATGCCTTGATATAAGGAGTTACAGTAGTTGAGCTGGGATATTACAACGGAGTAAATAGGTATGTTGATAGTGGCAGGGACTAGAAGCGTAGTTTAAAGAATGATTTCTTGATGACAGAGCTAATCTGATCGTGATAGGAGAGTCTGTTGTCAAGGGTAAATCCTAATAGGTTAGAATTGGAGTATTTTCCATGCAGATGGAGCACTGATAAAGCTTTATGATCCTTCCTAAGATCTGGGACCATCCAGCACCAGTATTCCGAGTTGGTGACCCGTCAAAAGCGTGTCGGACATTGGTGGGCTGACAATCCCGCGCGACATTTGCGTACAGGACTAATGCGTGCCCCACTTCTGCCGGTCTCAGGCCTTCAGGTTTGATCTCTGAGGGGGTGTGGGGGGAACCCCCCGCTACACTTATAAGTCCCGGTGCTCCCGTTGGGGAAGGTGTGTGTGGGGGGAACCCCCCCACTACACTGAAAACTCCCGTTCTCCTTTCTTCGGGAGTTTTCAGTGTAGTGTGGGGTTGAGGGGTTCCCACTCCCAACTCCCCCCCCCCCAACGGAAGCGCCAGGACTTCTAAGGGTACTGGGGGGGTTTCCCACCACACACCCCTCACAGCACAAACCTGAAGGCCTGAAACTGGCAGAAGCGGCGACCCGCCTTAGTCCTGCACGCAAATGTCACTGCGGCTTTGTCAGCGCGGCAATGTCCAGTGCGCTTTAGTTACGGTACCCTCCAAGTTTGTTCCAAATAAAAAGGGATATTGCAAATTCAAATGGTCTCCTACTGGCCATCTGGCATACAAATTGGAATCGTATGTTGAAGCAGTGTTTAAACCTGACCTCTGTTTTTCCGAGACCATACAGATTTTTCTTCAAGTGTATTCCTGTGCGCTGAGGCAGCCGATGTCCCTGTTAGTGTCAGCAGAGCCAGAAGGGCAGGAAAGAAAGGCAGTACAGCTGCTGGATCCAAGATGGCCACTGCATGTTTGCTGCGGTGAGGAAGCCGTTGATTTTCAATTTTACCTGCACTAAATAAGCCAAAAAGATGGGGCAGGAATGCTGGTGGCACTCCCGGCGATTGATTGCCCCTTCAGTAGCGATCGACGATCTTCTTCAGCGTCTGCAACAGGAGCAGGAAGCATCAGGGGCTAGCCCGCTTCGTATAATAGTGAGGTGGTAAAAACATCAGGGCTCGATGTTACCCTAAGCCCCGATGTGAGGACGCCACCCCATCAGCCATTGCAGCGGGCAGCCAGCTCTCCACAGGACCAGGAAGCACCCGAAGAGGTAGCCCTCTCGTCTCCGGAGGCCAGTGTGTTGGAGGACTTGCTGTTTGAGACATCTCAGAGTTGCGTGCTCACTCTGGTAGGACCTGCGACCGGGACAACCAAGGCTGGGGGAGCACAAGACTTCATGGAGGTAAACCAAATCTCAGAACAGTCTCTCACAGCACAAGTATACTCTTTTACTGCAATCAACCCTCCAGAAGTCACTCTTGAAGTGTTATGGGACTTGGTAGTGAATTTGGGAAACTCTTTAAATCTTCAAATTAAAAATCTGGATAAAGAGCTTAAAGAACAGAAAGGAAAAATAAAATTGATTAAACAAGATATATCTCAGCTAAAAGTAGAGGTACAAAATACAAGTAAAGAGCTAACAGTAGTAAAAAATAATCAAGACTTACTGGTCAAAGATAATATAATTTTGAGGAGGAAATTGGGAGCTCTGGAGAACAATGGTCGAGCTAACAATTTGAGGATTATAAATTTCCCTAAGAAATGGTGAAGCGGTACTTTATGGAAATATTGGATATTCCTGAAAGCTCTCTGCCTCCTCTTACAAGGGTATATTATCTTCCTGTTAAATCCCAAGTCAAAGAAAAAGAAAAGGTTGAGGAACCTCAGGAAAGACCACTGGACATTTCCGCAATACTGGAACAATCGGATAGAGAATTGGCTGTTCCAGCCACTCTCTTGTTGTCTGTGGCTTTGGCTCCAGACAAGGATTGGATATTAAAACTTTTATTTAAAAATAGATCCAAGGACTTCCTGGGACATCATGGTCAGATATTTCCTGATGTCTTTAGAGAGATCCAAAAAAGAAGAAAAGAATTCTTAATTTTGAAACCTGGAGTGACTCAAATAGGGGGTATTTTTTTTCTGAGATATCCCGTTCTTTGAAGTATATCTTTACAGATCCATCTCATTTGATAAGTTTTCTCTCAATGAAGCATCTTGAGAAAGAAATAACTGCGCCTAATGAAGTTTAGTTCTCTGTACTGCGGGAGACATACGCTTTTCCTTAAAAAATTTTCTTGATTAATTTTGCTCTACTCTTTAAATCTTGGTTCCAGTTCTTGAGGACTAGTGTGTGATCAAATGAGTCTATTTTATGTATTTTTATATTTCTAAGTTTAGATGTGTTTTTCAATTTTGGAAATTAAGTTAATTTGGTTTCTGATTGCACTTTTCCATACATGATTTCTATGCTTGGTAAATATTATAAAATTGTATAAATAAATAAATTAAAAAAAAGAAAGGCAGTACAGGGGATATTTGAGCATCAGAGGGAAAGCTATGATTAGGGCATCCGGACGACTTTTTGAAACCCGGCGCTTTATCCGGGTTTTGAAAAAGCTTCCAGCTCGGAACCACGTCGAGAGGGCATCTGTGCGGATGTAACACGGTGACATCACACATATGTGTGCATGCATGAGATGCTATCACGTCACATCTGTGCAAGTGCAGATGCCGTCCCGATGCGGCTCCAAACACAAGAAGAGGTTGGGGGCAGGGCTAGGGCAAAACAGGGCATGACTTGGGTGGAACTGGGCAGGGCTAGGTTGAAATATAGGAGAAGACCCCCCCAAAAAAACAATTTCTCCATCAAACTGTGCCTCCTACAGTTTCAAAAAGGTGATGGAGCCAGGGTTACCATTTGGCTCTAGAACAGACATGGGCAACTCCGGTCCTCGAGGGCCAGAATCCAATTAGGTTTTCAGGATTGCCCCAATGAATATGCATGAGATCTATTTGCATGCACTGCTTTCAATGCATATTCATTGGGGCAATCCTGAAAACCCGATTGGATTCTGACCCTCAAGGATCGGAGTTGCCCATGTCTGCTCTAGAAAAAGGAGGACGGATTGAGACATCCACGTTTTACTTCCATTACTTTCAATGGAAGTAAAGCCCAGATGTCTGAATCCATCCTCCTTTTTCTGGAGCCATATTGTAACCCTATGGAACCCCTGGTTTCATGGAGGGCCAGGGCAGTTTCTCTGTTTGCACCTCTCTAAAGCCAGCCCTGCTTATTATATTTGTTCATCCCAATATTCAGCTGTGGCACTCGGTGCTTTCAGAAATGCTGACCTTCGCCAGCTGAATATGTGTTGGGTCTAGCCCAGGCAACAGCGTTGCATATCTGCATCATAAGTGCTCACTAAAATTTATCATTTTGTGAGTCTAACTCGGGGGTGGGCAACTGCGGTCCTCGAGAGCCGTATTCCAGTCGGATTTTCAGGATTTCCCCAATGAATATGCATTGAAAGCAGTGCATGCAAATAGATCTCATGAGGAAATCATAATAGGTGACCAAGATGATAAGCTGGCCAATTTAGAGGTAAGCCAGGAGGATGTACTCAAGCAGATCGACAGACTAAAGAGCGACAAATCGCCAGGTCCGGACGGCATTCACCCAAGGGTACTCAAGGAACTAAAAGACAAAATAGCGGAGCCACTTCGACAGATATGCAACCTATCCTTAAAAACCGGAGAGATCCCGGAGGATTGGAAAATAGCAAATGTCATGCCCATCTTCAAGAAGGGCGCAAGGGGAGACCCAGGAAACTACAGGCCGGTGAGCCTGACCTCAATCCCAGGTAAGATGATGGAGGCACTGATTAAAGACAGCATCTGTGAACACATCGGAAAAAATGGGCAGCTAAAACCGAGTCAACATGGCTTCTGCAAGGGTAGGTCATGCCTCACAAACTTATTGTACTTCTTTGAGGGGGTGAACAGCCAGGTGGATAAAGGGGAATCTATAGACATCATTTACCTTGACTTCCAAAAAGCCTTCGACAAGGTACCACATGAGAGACTGCTTAAAAAAATATGGAACCACGGGGTACAAGGGGAGGTACACCGATGGATCAAAAACTGGCTGTCAAACAGGAAACAGAGGGTTGGCGTGAAGGGCCACTACTCAGACTGGAAAGGGGTCACGAGCGGAGTTCCGCAGGGGTCGGTGCTGGGACCGCTCCTGTTCAATATCTACATAAATGACCTAGAAGCGGGAACCAAGTGTGAAGTCATTAAATTTGCAGATGACACCAAACTATACAGCAGGGCTCAAACCAGGGAAGACTGCGAAGATCTCCAAAAGGATCTAACGCAGCTGGAAAAGTGGGCCGAAAAATGGCAAATGAGCTTCAACATAGGAAAATGCAAGGTCATGCACGTGGGGAAAAAGAACCCGATGTTCACATACAAAATGGGGGGAACACCACTAGGGGTCAGTAACCTGGAGAGAGACCTGGGGATGATGGTAGACGCAACACTGAAGGCAACGGCTCAATGCGCCACGGCCTCAAGGAAAGCAAACAGAATGTTGGGTATCATTAAGAAGGGTATTACGACCAGGACGAAGGAAGTCATCATTCCGCTGTATCGTGCAATGGTGCGGCCACATCTGGAGTACTGTGTCCAGTACTGGTCGCCATACCTCAAGAAGGACATGGCGGTACTTGAGGGAGTACAAAGAAGAGCAACTAAACTGATAAAGGGAATGGAAAATCTCCCATATACCGACAGATTGAAGAAGTTGGGACTTTTCTCCCTGGAAAAGCGGAGACTTAGAGGAGACATGATAGAAACTTTCAAGATCCTGAAGGGCATAGAAAAAGTAGACAGGGACAGATTTTTCAAATTATGGGGCACCACAATTACAAGGGGGCACTCGGAGAAATTGAAAGGGGACAGGTTTAGAACAAACGCTAGGAAGTTCTTCTTCACTCAGAGGGTGGTGGATACATGGAACGCACTTCCAGAGGCTGTTGTAGACAAGAAAACATTAAGTGGCTTCAAAGAAGGCTTGGATAGATTCCTAGAAGAAAAAGGGATTGAGGGGTATAGATAGGTATGGACCATTAATCAGGCAATGGGCCTGATGGGCCGCCGCGGGAGCGGACCGCTGGGCAGGATGGACCTATGGTCTGTCTCACCGGAGGCAACCTCTTATGTTCTTATGTTCTTATGTTCTTATATTCATTGGGGAAATCCTGAAAACCCTACTGGAATACGGCTCTCGAGGACCGGAGTTCCCTACCCCTGGTCTAACTTTATTCAGGCTGTGACAGGGGTTCTGACATGTGCGGTGGGAAGCTCTTACCCTTCTCTCCCAGGCCCCGTTCTTACTGTAGAAAGCACAATATACCCACCCAGCTGTCTAACCCTGGGATGCATTACAGAGATCCTGGTTTCTCTGTCGGTAGTGTAGGAGGAGCACAACCCCTGAGACGGTAGGATCTTTTTTTTAATTAACTTTTTATTGATTTTTATTCAAAAACAGTGTCATACAAATTAAAGAACAGAAGGTATTACATACATTACACCAATATCCTTATAGGTAACATAAATATCATTCAATAATTTCAATTTATTATATATAACAATATCATAGTAACATAGTAACATAGTAGATGACGGCAGATAAAGACCCGAATGGTCCATCCAGTCTTCCCAACCTGATTCAATTTAAATTTTTTTTTTTTTCTTCTTAGCTATTTCTGGGCAAGAATCCAAAGCTTTACCCGGTACTGTGCTTGGGTTCCAACTGCCAAAATCTCTGTTAAGACTTACTCCAGCCCACCTACACCCTCCCAGCCATTGAAGCCCTCCCCAGCCAATCCTCCACCAAACGGCCATATACAGACACAAACCGTGCAAGTCTGCCCAGTAACTGGCCTAGTTCAATATTTAATATTATTTTCTGATTCTAAATCTTCTGTGTTCATCCCACGCTTCTTTGAACTCAGTCACAGTTTTACTCTCCACCACCTATCTCGGGAGCGCATTCCAGGCATCCACTACCCTCTCGGTAAAGTAGAATTTCCTAACATTGCCCCTGAATCTACCACCCCTCAACCTCAAATTATGTCCTCTGGTTTTACCATTTTCCTTTCTCTGGAAAAGATTTTGTTCTACATTAATACCCTTCAAGTATTTGAACGTCTGAATCATATCTCCCCTGTCTCTCCTTTCCTCTAGGGTATACATATTCAGGGCTTCCAGTCTCTCCTCATACGTCTTCTGGCGCAAGCCTCCTATCATTTTCGTCGCCCTCCTCTGTACCGCCTCAAGTCTTCTTACGTCTTTCGCCAGATAAGGTCTCCAAAACTGAACACAATACTCCAAGTGGGGCCTCACCAATGACCTGTACAGGGGCATCAACACCTTCTTCCTTCTACTGACTACGCCTCTCTTTATACAGCCCAGCATCTTAATATTTAATACAAATGAAGAATAAAGTTACCCAATTGCCGCTATCAATATTTATTCCCCATCTTCTAACCCCCCCCCCCCCCCTTGGATATGTAAAAATAAATGCACCTAAGGAAAGATATGATAAATATACATTAATATATTTTAACAAATTTATTCATTGGGCTCCAAACTTTATTAAAAAATTCACTATCTGGGCTGAAACATTAGGATCCGCTGGGGAGGGGACTCCGGGCCATTTCCCCTGGGAGGAGGTCCCTTCCACATTCCGCCCCCAGAGCTTCTAATTGCTTCCACCTGGAAGTGAGATGGAGTCCTTCTTTTCTTTCTGATTCTATCTACTGATGTGAAATCACTGCGACAGGCCGCCAAGCGGTATAAATTAATATCGGAATATCTGAATAAAAATCCAAAAACTAGCCTAAAAGATATTTGGAGCATTGAGAGAAAGCAGCAAATTTCTGCTACTCAATGGCCACCAATTTGGACTTGGAGGATGAGGTGTACACAGGGCAGAATTAATTCATCGAGGGCCCCTAGGCACACAAGTACACTGGGCCCCCTGCCCCGCCCCACCCCACCATGCGCCCAGGCGGAAACAGGAAGCTGCGTCAGAGGGAAACATTGGGCAAGCAGCACCGCTTGCACAGTTACAATTCCCGTTGCCTTTCTTACCCACGTTGCTTGCTTGTCTTACTTTCCGTCAATGGGGGGGGGGCTGCGTTGCCGATTGGGGTGTGGCCTGCGTTGCCGATCGGGGGGGGGGCTCGCGTTGCCGATCGATGCTGGAGGGGCCCATCGCCGTTTGGAAAAAACAATGTTGATGCCTTCCTTCATCGGGCCCCCCTGACAATTTCAGGCACTAGGCACGTGCCTACTTGGCCTATTGGTTAATCCAGCATCAGCATCTATGAGAAAAACTTGTTTTTTTTCTGTTACAGAGTTTTTTGGACCCCTTTTCATTTACAGAAGTTAGATAGCTCTAAATCTAATAGATGCTGGCACTGTCATCTTGAAATAGGGACACTGGGTCATCTGTTGTATTATTGTCCTTTGATACTCAATTGTTGGAAATCGATATGGGGACATATTACTAACGGTGACGGGACAAAAGCGCGCGAGGACAAACGTGCGCTGACAAACGAGCGTCGACAATTCAGCACAAAGACTTCAGCGTGCCACAGGAAAACCTTCTTTTAAAGGGTTCCAACGGGGGGGGGGGGAACCCCCACTCTACTTAATAGGGATCGCGCTGCCTCGCGCTGCCATGTTGGGGGGTGGGGGTGAAACCCCCCACATTATACTTAAAACTTAACTTTTTCCCTAAAAAATAGGGAAAAAGTTACGTTTCCAGTATAATGTGGGGTTACAACCCCCCAGACCCCCATCCCAACGCCAGCGCGATCACTATTAAGTAAAGTGTGGGGGGGGGGGTTTCCCCCATCAACACACCACATCGGAGCCCTTTAAAGAAGGTTTTCCTGCAGCGCGATGAAGTCTTACGCTGAACTGTCGGTGCTCGTTTGTCAACGCGCGTTTGTCTTACGCGCTTAAGACTATAAACCATTAATAACTTACTGGAACCATCGATTCCATTAACCTATGATGTTGTCATCTGTGGGACATTGTTGCATACTAACCCCCCCCATTGGACCGGTATAAAAGCCGGCTTTTCAGCATTATGACAGGGATTGCCATGCAACTGGTAACTCCGAATTGGAAAAGCTGGGATCGGCTTAATTTTTCTTTTTGGTGGGTGAATTTATGTTTATGTTATAAATATGAGAAAATGATCTCAGGTTGGGGCATAATAATTTATTCAGATTAGTTTGGGGTCCATTAGCGACTTTTGTTACTTCTGTATAGTTGTATCTTACCTTCAATTTCCTGTTATTTTAGACAGACGTCCAGGGAAGGGTGTTTGGATGTACTGGAAGGGAGCGGGGGTAATTCATTTTGTATTGTTATTGATTGATTGTAAGTGCCAATTCTGATTATTAATGCACGTATAATTTTATGCACTTTGTATTAGCATTGAAAATTTAATAAAGTTTTTAAAATAAGTAAAAATCCAGGATTTACTGGCCCAAAATCTCCCTTCTGAAACAGAACATCTTGGCAGCTCAGCAGATGAGTAAAAGAAATGAATTACTACTTCCAGAGGCAGAGTTCAGAATAGGGTGGGAGCCCTTGAAACAGACTGGTTTGGAGCCTGCTGCTAGTGCTATCCATACAATGGGCATTTCCTAAAATGTATCTTTTGGAGTTTACCCTGAGTCTTGCTTTAAACAGGGGTTTGGATTCTGTTTTGCTCAGAAGTGACTGAAAGTATGGACAGTTGGATCTCCAGCCTAACATTTTGGGCTCAGACTAGAGGTCTGCATGGGAACGGGGATCGCGGGAATCCCCCCTAAACCACGGGACTCCCACAGGGACCCTCCTGTGGCCCACGGGACTCCCACGGGGATGGAAGGCTTTGGAAGCAGGGTTCGTCCATATAATATAATGGACACATCAGCCTTAGTAAAAGAGGGGGTTTATAAGTTAATTACCTGAACAGAAAACAAAAAAAAAGGGTTCCACCAAAGAGATTCCACAAGGAAAACAGCAGCGCAAACACAAAAGAAACTGTGGAATTGATGATCCTGTCAGAAGTAATTGCTGCTTTTTATGGGAACGGGAGGGGATGGAGGTAATTCCTTGCGGCGACGGGTGGGGACGGAGAGGATCCTGGCGGGGACGGCTGGAGACGGAGAGGATCTTGGCGGGGTGCAGGCAGGGATGGGTGGGATTTATGTCCCCGCGCAATTCTCTAGCTCAGACAAGAGATTCAAAAGGCGGGTGGGGGCAGTGGTATAGTAAGGGAGGCGGTCCACCCCGTGCTCCATTTTGCTGAGGACATGGCACCCCTCCTCCTCTCCTTCCCCCGCCCCTCTCCTTGCCGCATGCGCAGGCCCCTTGCCTTCCCCGTACCTTTTCTACTTCCACAGCGCGAGGTTCCTGTACATGTCGGCATTAGCACTCTCCCTGACATTGCCTAGGAAGTGATGTCAAAGTGCGAGATGATACCGATGTGGGCAATCTGCTCATGCCAGAGAAGTTAAAAAGGGAAGGGTGGTGAGGAAGAAGGCAGGGGAGGGGTGCGACCGCCAGGGCACCCCTTACTAAGCCACTGGGTGAAGGTATATTTTTTTCCTCAGGACTCCTGGTAGAAAACTCCTGGGCCTGCCTGAAGCTGCCTCGCAGGTATGTTCGGTTTCTTTATTTGGAATTTTGTGCTGTGCTGACACAAGCCCTACGTTGCTGTGGTTTTTCTCCGCATGGTGGAACTTATAATAATAATAATAATAATCTTATTCTTATATACCGCCATACCCAGCGAGTTCTAGACAGTTTACATCAGTTAATTAAGATCCGCGATGGGCTAAACACTGAGTGCTAAGCTCTGAATTCTTTGGCGACCGCTTTGTTGGACTGGGCATTGGCCCCCGGGGACTATTTTGTGGTTATAGTTTAATTGGGTAGAAATTTTATTTGGGTTTTGGAGACTGCCAAGCGGGCATAAATTTTTCCTTTAGATGAACTGAGTGTTAACTCTGTTACCCGGCTCCTCTTTGGTTCCAGTCACACTTTTCCTTTGGGCACTGTGAACCTGGAGTTTTTATGCGCTTTTTTTTCTTGCTGGACCTAGTGGAACACTGTGGATTACGAGTATAGCCTTTCACGTGTGTTCCTGGTACTCCTGAGTTCTGGGAAATAAAGTTGCATGGTTATAGTCCTGCTAGGTTAAACTGTCTGCTGGTGTTCTCCCTCCTTTGGCCTGAGGTTACTGTCTTCCTGCTTCCTCCAATCCGCTGTTGGGTGCATTTACCTCTGGGCATGACAAGGCTCATACCTGATTAGTAAGCTGAATATCTATGCTAAACTAGTAAATCCTGGAACCACCTGGAGTTCCACTACAACCCTATATTGTGCCACAATGTTCATGGCAGATGTTTAGTGGTTATGTACAATTAAATGCCACTGAAAATCTTTAGATGATCCACTGACTGCAATTCAGCCACTAGATTGTGTCATGGTGGTCATGGCAGATGTTTAGTGGCCACGTACAATTAAATGCCACTGAAAATCTGTGGATAATCCACTGACTGCAATTCAGCCACTAGATTGTGTCATGGTGGTCATGGCAGATGTTTAGTGGCCATGTACAATTAAATGCCACTGAAAATCTGTGGATAATCCACTGACTGCAATTCAGCCACTGGATTGTTTCATGGTGGTCATGGCAGATGTTTAGTGGCCATGTACAATTAAATGCCACTGAAAATCTGTGGATAATCCACTGACTGCAATTCAGCCACTGGATTGTTTCATGGTGGTCATGGCAGATGTTTAGTGGCCATGTACAATTACTGTAAGTGCCACAGAAAATTTTTGGATGGTCCCTTGACTGCAATTCAGCCCCCAGATTGTGCCACGGTGGTCACGGCAGATGCTTAGTGGCATGAAAATCCGCAGATGATCCACTGTGTCGTTAAATCAATTTAAATATTTACTCTGTTGATTTAAAAAGAACCATTTCAGCAGTGTATTTTGTGAAAGGACGTCCAGATGGCAGTTCTGCTAAGTGGAATGAGAGAGTGAGCTGTTAGAATATGCTAAAGCCAGTGACAGCAAAAGATGGCATAATGTAATCACCCCACTTCCGAGAGCCAGAAGTGTCCCTTGCACTACTAATAAGATGTTTGTTTAACCCTTTAGTTGGCATTGTTCCTCAGAAGCAACATGTGCCTTCTACGGCATCTGCTTCAAACAAATCTGGGGCCTAGCACTTTCCTATCTGCAAACACACTTTACTCTACACAACCCCACACGAACAACCAGAAACAAAAACATCTTTGCCTATCCTAAAATCACTGGCTGCAAATACAAATACCAACCTTGACAGAACCTTCATGTTCCAAGCTAACAGACAACAATCCTGGCTGGGAAACCACATAAATAAAACCAGACAGACCTAGAAACATAGAAAAAAGCGGCAGAAAAGGGCTATAGCCCACCAAGTCTGCCCATTCCAAGTATCCCCCCCCTGAATTTACTTCCTTAAAGATCCCACGTGAGTATCCCATTTTCTCTTAAAATCCGTCACGCTGCTGGCCTTTACCACCTGGAGTGGTAGTCTGTTCCAATGATCCACCACTCTTTCGGTGAAGAAGTACTTCCTGGAGTCGCCGTGAAACTTCCCTCCCCTGATTTTCAGCGGATGTCCTCTGGTGGTCGAGGGACCCATGGGCCAGGAGATATCATCTTCAACACATTCCGAAAATCTATCAAAACCACTCTGTTTGACAAATTCATCACCTAAACAGATCAATCCGCGCTCACTATGCTTTTTCCCCCGACAAACCCGAAGCAATCTTCAGGCAATTCCTACCCCTCTCACTTTCCCTCCCCCTTTCAACCCCTCTTACATTCCCTCCCCTACAACCCTTTTCTTCTGTAACCTTCCCCTCATGCATTTGTAATTCGCTGAATGTCCAGCCTTCTTTCGATGTGAACCGCCTAGAAGTCGTCTGACTATGGCGGTATAGAAAAATAAAGTTATTATTATTATTATGGGAGGATCTGCATCTCCAAATGCCTGTTTACTTGGCATTGTTGCTCTCGTTCAACTGTTTTCGCCATCTACCAATTAAAGGGTTAAATGAAGACTTATATTTCTGTTCTTTAGCCCTGATTTTTCTGCTCTTCCATTTCCATGTGGAAGTGAAAACGTTCAGTAAGGAGAGAAGCTATACGAAAGGGCAGACCGCCTTGTACAACTCAGTGCGATGACGATTTACCTGCGCAAGCTTTCCTGTAAAGCGGGGGCAAATTTGGTCAAATTGGTTTAAAAGCGTTCCTTGACTTTGGAAAAACAAAACCTTATTTTCCTATATTTGTGGGTTGCCTTACAAAGCTCTCCACATTGGGCAAGTTTCTTGGCTTCCTGTCTGTCTGTTCTCTCAGTGGGAAAACAGCTTTTTCCCACCGAGCTCCAACCAGCAGGGCTGAGGCTAACGCCAGAAATATTTATAGCGCTGGCATCAAACCCAGCTCTCTTTCCTAGGTAGCGCATGAATTGCACTGTGAACCATTATCTCACAGCAGGATTGCAAAGGCAGCCAGTGGCAAGTTCTGTACTCCACCGCGGATCACCCTAGCCCCGGGGTCAGCTTGAACAGCACTGCAGTTTCTAAATCAGTCCTTGGAGTAACACAGCATCCCTTCCACCACTGATCCCTGCTTCAGCCCTTGTCGGTTTTCCTTTCTGTAGTTGCCAAGTATCAAAATCATGGCCGCTAAGGGACATCCCAGCAGCAATTTAGCTTATGGGTTCAAGTACAATGAATCCCATTGATTGTGTGAGATTTAAGCTTGATAGATAAATAAAAGTGATACCTTACACATTTTTCTTGGGAGTTTGTTAGTCAAGGCCCACCAGAATGAGGATAACTCAGGGCTGTGGCAAGCTATGAGTGGCCACACAGGGCACAAGGAAAGCTATCCATTAATTTCCCTTACACGGATGTCACCAAAGTGGGTGGTGCAGGAGTGCATGGTGTCAGTTGTTGGCATCTCACAGGAAGCATTTAGACTAGAGTTACCAGGTTTTCCCAAAGGAAAATCCGGACCGGTGGCCCGTTCTGTTTGTGTCACATCCCGTTCTGCCCCCCAGACTCCCCACAAACGGCATCCGCGCATGTGCGGACGTGACGCCATGACATCACGCGCACGTGCACGTGATGTCCCCTTCCCGACGCAGTTTTGACAGGAAGCTTGTCAAAACCCGGACAAAAGCCCACCACTGTGCACAGGGTACTTGAAAACAATTTTGATTGCTGATTAATGATTGAAGTTTCAGGCTTTTTCTTCACAATTGGTATTACCGTATTTGCCGGCGTATAAGATGACTTTTCAGTACCTTAAAATCCTCCCCAAAGTCGGGGGTCGTCTTATACGCCGGGTACTGTTTACATGCCCTTACTTTACATGCCCTAACATCTCCTTCCTTACCTCCTTACGGTGCTTACGGTACTAGTAAACCTGCCAGGACATCAGCGGGGCCATGGCGGGACATCAGTGTGACAAGGGTGCCAGCTCCTTCATCCTGCGCAGCGGGAAGCAGCGGCGCTCTGGCCCCACCCCTTTTTTCTTTACTACTTCTCTCGCACATGCGGCCGTGTGTGGAGTCTAGCCCTTAAGGAAGTTGCGGGGGCGAACAGGAGGCTTTTGAAGGCTTTTAAAGGGAAACTGTCATGCCAGCAAACTTGCTAGGTGAAGGGACACGTATCAGAACTTTAGTAAGTGTCCTTAGGCATATGTTGTTTAAAGATGCAAAGGTAGGCCCTGTTTATCTTTCCCTTCTTTGAAGATGGTATAAGGACATCTATGTTTGTCTTTCTTTCTTTGACATGAATGTTTAAACAGAGTTGTAGTGAAGTGAATTCAATTGTTTTGTTAAGCCGTATTTACAGACAGCTTTAGTTAAGAAGCTCTGCTGGTCAAGGCTTTTTCTTACCTTTTGGACTTCAATCTCTAGCTAGGAAAAATGCTGATGTGTTTAAAGTTTCATGTGACCTTACGTCACATGCCATCACATGCTGGCAAACCTGATTCGTATAAATATGTGAAACTCATAATAAAAGACGGACATATTTGAAAGATGGTTTCTGGTCTTTAAGATGTGTCCCCAGGTACCTGACTTGAAAATGACAGAGACAGAGAAAGTATGGGGCAGGAATTGGGACCTGAATCCTTTTCAGTTGGGGGCACGTCCGCGATGGGCAGATGATATCACCGGTATTTTGTGAGTATTTCTGAATTTTTTCTGTTCTTTAATACTCACTGGGTAGTGGTGACCTGTACCCAACCCTTTATTTTAAGTTCAAGCTTTGGGTTCTATTATGGAGTTTTTTTGGGGAAAAATCTCGGGGTACTTTTGGTAAGCGCCCCTCATATATATACGCAGCTGCCATTCTTTCGGAAAGAATGAAATTATTTATAGAACCCCCCTGCCCACTCTGTCATTTGTAAGGTTTTTTATAGAGTATAAGATTTTATTGTCTCTTATTACTGTACCTCGCTTATAAGGTAAGATAAGCGAATATTTTTGCATTGTTATATTGCTTTTGTAATGAGTCATAAAGGCACTTACTCCTAGACAAATGAGACTTGTACGGCTGTGTGTGTGTATGACATTTTTGCTCCCATCTTTCTGTGTCACCAATGTTTACCACTGAGGTAGGACATGCTGTTATGTGGAATGAATTGAAAGCGCTGTTTGAATCAGTCTAAGATCTTTCCCTTGTAGTTTGTACACAAGCACTATTTCTTGTCTTCCTTTTGATCCTGACTAATTTTGTGCGTTTCTTCTACCGGCTGCTTTCTTTGTGTTCTGTGCTGGATCATATAAAAAATAAAAAAAAAAGAAACAAGAAAAAGAAAAAATTCCGTTTTAAAGGTTTTCTTTCTTGTGCAGAGCAAAGCTAATCTGTTCTTTGCTTTCATTATCAGGGTCTGTGCATGAATGTTTTTGTCCCTTCCCCCAGACTTCTCTGTTTGGGCTTCCACTGACCCCCTATAGTGCTTCTTTGAAGTTACTCATTCTTGGTTTTATAAAGCAGTAAGGTGAGATTCCACTGCTTGTCTCTTGACTTTTCTCCGGCATTATCAAAACCACCATCTCTTCTTATAATACGCCCATCGCTCTTGTTGCCAAAGCTGATGGCATTCCCTGTTTCGTCCTAGATTTTCGGGCTGTTAATGTTTTGGTAATTCTCATTGCCCTTATGTTTCTTCCACCATTCCACCGGCAGCCAATGATTTTTTTTTCTGTCATTTTCCTAAAGAATGCTTTATTTTTAATCCCTTTGGTGAGGCTGCCTTCACCTTTAAGCAACAGTATACCTAATGTGGAATGTCCTTCGGGCTATTCTACAAGTCATGCACTGCCCCTCATGGTCCTATTCTTATTTTGTACAACTTTTGTGTTCCATAATTCTAGAGACCTGTCAGGCTGATAGTTTGTACCTTTTATAATGATTGTCTGTGTGTGGTCACAAGGTGTCATGAAATAAACTGCACTGGTGTACATCTGAAGTGAAATACCTGGGTTTTGTCCTGTCTCATGGTCAGAGGAAAATCTGCACTTTCTGCACTGCTGCTATTCTGTGTCTGCCCCGCCCAGCTACCAAGAAAGACATGCTTACTTTTCTTGCTATGATTGGTCACTGCCGCCAATGGATCTCTGCTTGTTCCTTCTATGACCAGATTTTGAGACAGACCCTGGTTTCTGAAATGACTGCTCTTATCAGATGGACTTATGAAATGTTGGACATTTAAGATGTGCTTTGGTTTCTAGCTCAAGTTTGGGTTTCCCTGCTTATGCCCACATGTTTTATCTCTTTGTTTGGGACTATTGTAACACCATGAAGGGAGAACATGGCGGTAAATTACGCTCTGTTGCCTTTTTTTATAGTCACTCCTGTTCAAGAAAGCCCTGGCTGCTTGTGCTATTGTGGTAGAGATGGTTACTTCTCTGATCCTAGGTCACCCCATTACCCTTCATACTTTTCACGATGTTCAAGCCCTTCTTTTAAATAGGCTTTTGGGTCTCACGGGTGAACAGGATTCTCTTCCTCTCTTTTTTCACAGCTTCCTCTGAATTTGTTGCCTGGCGTTTGGCAGGTGCCCAAAGCCGCCCTTTTGGACGGACTTTGGTGCAAAGAGGGGAAACCCTGGATACCAGCTGCTAGCTCTCCCTTATTCATTGCCCAATATCATGGTATTGGTTATCGTAGTGCTCGCTCGACATTTTAACTTCTTGCTAGTGATATTTTCATTCTTGACCTTTTGCTCCTTGATACAGAGATATATAGCTCAATAATTACAGCTGGCACGGTTGTGAATTGAAAATAAATTGGAAAATACAATTCCTTTCTATTGTTTTAGCTGAAGTTAGGATGTTGCTAATTTAAAATGTTTTTTTCCGGATTTATACATAGCCATCCCAGATCCATTTTGGCACAGATATTTCTAATGTTTTCCACGGGTCCTCTTTATCACTGCAGAGATAGAGACGCTCCAAAGAGACATTAGCTTTATGCCTTTTTTCAAATATGAGATGGTTATGATATACATTATTTGTTGTTTTGGTTTTTTTTATATCAATGTGTTTATTTGCAGAGTTAAATTCAGCCCTGCACACTTGACAGATGGAGAAATAGCTCCACGCTTAAAAACTTTATGTTTTGTCTGTGTCATGTCTACTTGTCTTAGTTTAGTGGGTACCCCAGGATACATAATATTGGCCATTTCTAGAGCTCTTTTTCCACTTCTTACTAGCCTAACTGCGCAATGTTCTTTTACTTTTAGCTTTTATATTCTGAATGAAGTTTAGTTAAGGGTTATATGTTTAAGAAAAAAGCTTTACTTTATACAGCGTTTATTTCGTGGTGTTCCTTACATATGATCCATTCAGTATACATTTCTGAATACATTCAGTACATCAGTATGGTCTCTCTGAGGTGCATAATAAGTTATATGCAGCACGATAAAAACATATCCTTTTGGATTGTTCAATTAAGAACCTTAAGTAAGTGAGTATTGTCTCTCTTTTGCCATGGCTATGCTAAGTGAATGAATTGGTATTGTGCATGTTGCCACATTCAGTACAGGCAACATGGTTTCTCTTGTTTTCTATCTCTTATTTGGATCACATTGGAGTACAGCTGCTGAATGATATTTGGAATGCTTTTCAAGCATTTCTTTTCAAGTATCTCTTTCTGTATGCACAGACATCTGGCTGCTCTCCCTTTGAGGTTCTCACGGGATGACCTTTCCCCGCCCCATGGGTAGATTTTCCCTTGATACAGGAGGAATACGTCCAAAAGCTAATTGAAATATTAGGGCTTGTTCAAAGAAACGTGTCTTGCACTTCTCCTTTCTCTCCACAGATTCCTACCCATTTTTTCCAGCCTGGTGATTGTCCAGCAGCTTTCCAAGGATCGGAAGCAGACGGATTTCCCCTTTGGCCTTCCCACTACTGTGATCGCTGTGACCAGGCCCGCTGCACTCACTGAGGAGTTTCCTGTTTGGATCCACGCAAGTCGCTTGAAGAGGGTTAACCTAAAACCCCAGAAGCAAGTCTTCCCTGCGCAGATTTCACCTCCTCCAGTGGAACAACATAATGATCCCATTGCAGCATTCTACCAACTTTATCATTCTCTTACTGGCACTGCTGCTGCTAGTTTTTCTCCCTGTATGGATCATTTCTAATTGGGTCTACAGGGATGATGTGTTCTGGGTTCACGACACTTTCTGCCCATACCCATCTGTAAATGACACTCCTGCTGTAAACAGCACCCCCGACACCTCTTTGCGAACACGACGTCAAGCTGGACTACTCCCTCGCAAAGGCTGTCCTTCAATTGGAATCCAGAAAAGACCGATGCTACCCTTTGGTATAATTCCAGCAGTGTACAAGTTGCCACCTTCTCCTTTGAGTATTGTGACATTGTGGACTGTTCATCAATTGATATCCCAAGGCTGTGCCATTGGTCCTCAGAAATTCCTAAAACTAAGGACATATATGTATGTTACTGACTTACGTTGGGGGGATAAGTGTGCATTCTGGGGAGTGGTAGGGTGGAATATTAATACTGACTGGGCTTATAAACTAGAAAATACCCTGAAAAACAGTGGACCAAAATGGTAAATCACTGCTTACTTGTATGACCCTTCATAAGGTTGGACACTGTTATAGGAAAAGTGTTCCTGCACAAATTATTAAGCTTTCTCTTACTATTGACAACCCTAGACCTACTGATGAAGGTATGTACATTATGGACATGTGGTTTAAGGGTGGGTCTAGCTATCATCAGTTTTCTTACGGGATCTATCTACCTCCACTCATACTCTCCCGCCATTTTGTGGGGGCCCCAAAAAATACTAACCCACTGGCCCCTACATTCAATAAACTTACTGACATGATGGCTATTGCCAATCCCACTTTTGAAGATATTGTGGCTGTTGAGGTAGGGTTTTCAGAACGTAACCTTTGGTTAGAATGGATGAAATTCACTGCTGATCAACATAATAAGAGTAATTGTTACATATGTGCTCAAGCTAGACCCCATCTAGGAACCGTACCTCTGGACCTCCCTCCTGGTATCCAACCATGCCTTTTTGGGTTATTTACCAGTATCTCCTCTAATTTTACCTATCCTCTTTGTGCACTGCAGTGTTCTAAATACCCTTTGTTGCCAGGACAACAAAAGCTTGATATTGCCGTTATCATCTATAAGGGCAATTACACATGTCATGTTTCTAATTTGACACAGAGTAGTTTTGTAGGTAATTTACCCCCAGGTTATTGTTCTGTCTTGGCTCATAGGTATGCCCCATTGGTACTACATCAGATTTGATATTTACTGGCTTTATGGAGACTTTTGGCTCCCTGTTAAGCTACCCAGCCAGTGGATAGGCCAGTGCACTTTAGTTAAGGTTACCATGCTCCTGCATATTGTTTCTGAAAGGCATCCTTCCTATTCACATGGTTTTTCCTTTTATTTGTCTTGATATAAATCTGATCAGATGTATACATAGATGCTATAGGGGTCCCAAGAGGGGTCCCAGATGAATTTAAGGCCCGAGCTCAGGTTAAGGCTGGGTTTGAGTTCCTTATTCCCTTTATTACTATTAATAAGAATGTTGATCGGATTAGTTAAAATTATTATAATCAGCAACGCTTTGTGAACTATTCTAGGGACGCCTTGCAAAGTATTACTGATCAATTAGGCTCCACTTCTCAGATGGTTCTCAAAATCGTATGGCCCTAGCTAGGATTCTAGCTGAAAAATTCTCCTCAGTACTTTATGCTGTTGTACTTTTCTTTCTGACAATATAGGTCCTCCTATGGACATTCAGAAATTAGCAGACCTCTTTGCTGAGTTCAAATGTAACTCTGATTTATCTAATTCTTGGGATCAGCACTTTAGTTGAATGCATAATCTCTTATTATTTGCACTCTTATCTTGACTGCTCATGTACTGTGTTATTCGTATTACAGCTCCTAAAAAACCCCTCCTTGAGAGACATACCTAGAGTATCACTCCCTTCCAGCTCATGCTGTGTATTTGTGACGTCATTTACATGTCGTAAGAGGGGATTTGAAGGGACACGTATCAGAACTTTAGTAAGTGTCCTTAGGCATATGTTGTTTAAAGATGCAAAGGTAGGCCCTGTTTATCTTTCCCTTCTTTGAAGATGGTATAAGGACATCTATGTTTGTCTTTCTTTCTTTGACATGAATGTTTAAACAGAGTTGTAGTGAAGTGAATTCAATTGTTTTGTTAAGCCGTATTTACAGACAGCTTTAGTTAAGAAGCTCTGCTGGTCAAGGCTTTTTCTTACCTTTTGGACTTCAATCTCTAGCTAGGAAAAATGCTGATGTGTTTAAAGTTTCATGTGACCTTACGTCACATGCCATCACATGCTGGCAAACCTGATTCGTATAAATATGTGAAACTCATAATAAAAGACGGACATATTTGAAAGATGGTTTCTGGTCTTTAAGATGTGTCCCCAGGTACCTGACTTGAAAATGACAGAGACAGAGAAAGTATGGGGCAGGAATTGGGACCTGAATCCTTTTCACTAGGGACTTGCCCGGCACTTGCTCTCTCCCTCTATGTGTTATCTTCCTTCTATCATTGACAGTTTCAGTTTGGTTAACAGTTTAGAAAACAAATAGCATGGCAGCTCCCATGGGTTTATTGTTCTATTCAGCTTTAGTGAATTAATTAAAATTGTTGAAATAAATTCTGATGTTCTTTTAAGTTTTATTTGTTGTGCAGAAGGTGTGCGGAAGAAGGGGTAGTCTTATATGGCGATTATATAACAAACTCTATATTTTAACTGTAAAAGTTGGGGGGTCGTCTTATACGCCCAGTCGCCTTATACGCCGACAAATACGGTAAATGAGTCTCTCTCGTTGGTAATCCCACCGCTGCTAGTAACATTGTGTTTTTCGGGGTCTTTTTTGGATACATGGCAGAATGCCATAGTGATTGCCATTATCTTTTGTAGTTATCAGTAGACACAATCCGACGGGTTTGAATTGTGCAACCCGAGGGCACAACGCAATGTAAGAACGTTTCACATCAGCCAAAAGGTTCTTCCTTAAGCTTTTCTCCCTTTCAGTGTCCATGGAGAACATTTTGCAAATTAAATAAGACCCAAAATGATAGAAATCCCAATGGTACATGTAGCCCCTGGGGTAACAGTTTTCTGTGATAATCGCCCCATATGTATCTACAGAATGTATTTCTATATCTTCACAACAAAAAAAATGGAGGAACTGGAAAAGAAATCCACAAAAAAAAAACACACACACACAATATTTCCAGTTTGAATGTACACTGGTGGAAAATGTTCAATACTAGTTTAACCCCTCATGAGCACTTATCTGCAAACTAACTTCAAGCCATTATAACTAAGGCACCAGCTCAAGCCATATTGGATCACATAAAACTCAGGCCTATCTTTATGTGGAGCCACTTAGGCTGTTAAATGCTGAATATCGGACTTAACCACATAAAAGATAGATGGCCACATAAATGCAGGTAACGGTGCCTGGACAGCATTTAATATCTGGGAATAATGCCACTGTCTAAAACAGGAGTGTCAAAGTCGGTCCTCGAGGGCCGTAATCCAGTCGGGTTTTCAGGATTTCCCCAATGAATATGCATTGAAAGCAGTGCATGCACATAGATCTCATGCATATTCATTGGGGAAATCCTGAAAACCCAACTGGATTGCGGCCCTCGAGGACCGACATTGGACACCCCTGCCTTAGGGGTTTAAAAGGCTTTGGGGTCGTTGCCGCGCAGTAGCTGCTAGCATGGCTTTTTAAAAGTGGGGGAGGGGTAAAGTCTACAATTATTTATTTTATTTATTTCCACAATTTCTAGATTTGGCTGTCCAATGTACTAGGCAGCTTACAAGTCAATATTCATAATAAAATAACACAGATAAACACTGGCTTTTACAAAGCTATGGTAGAGGTTTCTACTAGACTCTAAAAAAAAAAAAAAAAATGCTCACTGCCGCCAGCTGAATATATGTGTGTAAATGTTGGCACTTCCCTGTGAATGACCCCTTGTATTTATGCGCTATGCTTTATGAGTGCTTAGAAAAGGACTGCCCAAGTCCGGTCCTCGAGATCTACTGGCAGGCCAGGTTTTCAGGGATCTCCACAATGAACATGCACGAGAGAGATTTGCCTGCGCTGCCTTCTTGGTATGCAAATCTCTCTCGTGCATGTTCACTGTGGAGATCCTGAAAACCTGGCCTGCCAGAAGATCTCGAGGACCGGACTTGGGCAACCCTGGCTTAGAGCGTTGCCGCCATTTGTACAGCTAATTTTACGCTTTCGCCTGTGGGTGGCAGTGTTCTATAAATCTGAGCATGCGAATGGTGAGTACTAGAGAATGACAGGGGGACAAATTTTTCCCTGTCCCAGTAGGAACTCATTTTCCCGTCCAGGCAAGTTATTTTCCTGTCCCTACCCAATTCCTGCAAGCCCCATCCTCAGCTGCACAACCTCAAACACTTTAAAATCCTAAGTAGCAATATTCCAGAGCTCAGATTGTGATGTCATAATGCCTCATTCCACCAATGCCTAAGCTCCGTCCTCATCTGCACAAGCCTCAAACACTTTAACATCATAAGTGTTTGAGGCTTGTGCAGTTAAGGTAGAGCTTACAGGAATGGGGCAGGGGCAGGAAAAGAACTCACTGGGATGGGAAAAATTTGTCCCCATGTCATCCTCTAGTGAGTACATCTACTACTACAACTGCTTATCATTTCTATAGCATTACTAGGCCTACACAGTGCTGTATGTGAAAAGATAGAAGTGACAGTCCCTGTTCAAAGGAGCTAACAGTTTAGTCAAGACAGACAAATTGGACAAGAAGGTGCATCTGTACACAGGGCTCAAGTGGGGAAATAACAGAGGGAATAAATGCACATTTAGACGCTCCATTGGGGGGGGGGGCATCATTAATTTCATTTAGTCTCTGCTATTTGGCTAGTCTAGACTAAATAGATAACTTACCCACAGTGGCATACCAAGGGGGGCGGGGGAGCGGTCCACCCCGGTGCATGCCCCAAGGGGTGCACAGCCGTCCTCCCTCCCTATTCTGCCACTGCTGCTTTCCTTAACCAGCAGCAACGGCAGTAAACAGGGGTGTCCTCGGGTGCTTACTCCGGCGGTTCTTCAGCTTCTGGCCGGCTCCTCGCGCGATCCACGGCTGCGTTGGAAGCATTCCTTCTGATG
Organism: Geotrypetes seraphini; assembly: GCF_902459505.1. Lineage (NCBI taxonomy): Eukaryota > Metazoa > Chordata > Amphibia > Gymnophiona > Dermophiidae > Geotrypetes > Geotrypetes seraphini. The sequence continues at coordinate 16,193,635 of NC_047087.1, read as the reverse complement.
TCACAACATCAGAGAGGCTTCCGACGCAGCTGCAGATCGTGTGAGGTGTAGATGCCCGTGACTTTGAGCAGGGGAACCGTCCAGAAATGCTGGGCAGGGAAAAGAACTGTTGTTGTTGCACAGGGAAGTGTGTGTGTGTGTGGGGGGGGGGGGGGCGCGTAGAAATGTTGCACAGTCAAGGGGGGGAGAAATGCTGCTACTGCATAGGGAAGGGGGGTAGAAATACTGCACAGGCAAGGGGGGAAGAAATGCTACTGCTGCACAGGGAAGGGGGGAAGAAATGCTGCTGCTGCAGCACCCAATTGGGGAAAGAGAGGGAAGGAGGGAGAAGGAAGACAAGAGAGAGGAACCAGAGATGCCAAGTCCATGGGAGGGAGGGAAAGGAAAAAAGGAAAGGAGATACCAGACCATGGAGGGGGAGGAAGAGATGCCATGGCATGGGGGAGGGAAGGGAAGGAGATAGAGATACCAGACCATGATGTGGAGTGGGAAGGAAGGAAGGAAAGAAGAAGAGAAAGAGAGAGATGCCAAAGCATGGGGAGGGGGTGGAGATAGAAAAATGGAGAGGGGTGAAGCTGAAATGAATCATGTGCAAAGGAGAGAAGGGACACAGGATATACAGTTTATTGAAGGGACATAGAAAGAGGGAAGATACCATATGGAAGAGAGAGAGAGGGTGGACAGTAGATGGAAGGGGTAGAGAGAGAGGGCAGAAGCTGGGTGAAAGGGGCAAAGAGAGGGCAGATGTTGCATGGAAGGGAGAGAGGACAAACGCTGTATAGAAAGAAGAGAGCAAAGAGAAGATGATTAAAGTCAGGCCTTACCAATCAGGAGCTGCATGTCAAAGCAGCTCCTGATTGGTGAGGCCTGACTTTAGTACAGGAAGAGGTGGTTGGAGTGAGTGATTTCCTTCACTCGCCGGCGCTTCGGCTGCTCTCTCCTGCCTCTCCAGCTGTCCTCTTCTGGTCGGCGGTCGCAGTCGGAAAATACCATGAATGATTGGGACTGCGAACCGCCGACCGCGAAAGACTGGGGGAACCTTTCTGTGGTTACAATTAAAGAGGGGGGGAGGAAGGATGGACCTGGTATACTGCCTTTTTGTGGTTACACATTCAAAGTAGTTTACATATATACAGTGATAAAAACAAAAGACTTTGGATATAGATGTTCTGAAAGATAATTTATTATTCGCTCTTCACAATAAAACCATTAAAATACAAATATAACAGTCCAACCGGACCCTACATGGTCCGTGTTTGGACAAACATGCCTTCCTCAGGGGTCCAGATGATGTAGGGTACATAGATAAAAGAATAGACTAAAAACAGTATACACTTCTCCCTCCATATTCGCTGCGATAGGGGATTAACAGACCCGCAAATACAGAAAAACCACGAATAACTTTTTCATATGTCATTCGCTGTTTTCTATTAAAAACCATCATGAATATGGTGAAACTGTGAAGAACATGGTGGGAGATCTGGCCTGTTCCTGAAGGAGAGGCAAACCACGGTGAAGAAAGTGCCGGGAATCGACAATTTTTTCTGTAAACGCTTGGAATCCGCGATTTCACCATGCAAGCTGACGTAATTGGGGGGAGGAGCCAGCAAGCTAAAAACCGCAAATAATCAAAACCACAATTGCTGAAACCACGAATACGGAGGGAGAAGTGTACATGTCTTTGAGCAGATAACTGGAGACAAGCAAAGAGGCGCGAAAAAAAACGCTACAGGTAACCAGAGAGATTCTTGCCGATTTTGGACGTAGAGAGACTAATGCTGTTTTGGTATACGGTATGAAATACACTTCAGGTTCATTGTCTCTCGTGAAACAGATTAAGAAATACTCTTCTGCCCTCGCTGCCCATCAATGTTTTCAGGATGTAGATTTGACGTTTGCTTATTCACAAAAATTGTAATTTGAAGGACCTCTTATGCAAACAAACCTAATGTATGGACACATGCTCTCATGACAAGTGGGCATGTACAAGGGCATAGAAAATGTGGATATTGTTTTATATGCTCGATTATGGTGGACTCTGAAAGATATGTGTATCCCACCAAGGGATATGAGGTTTTCTCTAAGTACTTGACCGACTGTGCGTCCTCTGGGGCAGTGGCATAGTGAGGGTGAGATGGCACCCCTCCCCTGCCCCCTTCTCCGCCCCTCTCCCCCATTTGTTTCTTCCCCACACCCTCATGCCACATGCACTTATGCCTTCCCCGTACCTCTTTAACGTTTGTAGTGCGAGCAGAAACTCCCAACCTGCCACTGCTCTTCCTCTGATGTCACTTCCTGGGTGCAGGTCCAGGAAGAACCGATGCTGGCGCAAGCAGCAGGTTGGGACTGCTGCTTGTGCCGCGAACTTTACAGATTTACGAAGGAAGGGAAGGGGCACATGTGTATAGTAGTGGGGGGGGAAGGGCAGGGAAGGAGCAAGGAGGCAGAGAGGAGGACACTTACTATGGTGTATTTGTTGGCATGTCCAAGCCATCTTTGGTACATGGGTCAAACTTCTATGACTTTAAGAACATGTTTGGTGGAACATAGAAGGTGTCTCACAGTGGCCTTTGGTGTCTCACTGTGTGCCATTTCACCACAATTTTAAGGACTTCTTTTGCTGTGTGTTGGACCTTATTCCCATTTCTGTCCGACGGGGTAGAATTCAGAAATGTTTATGGCAACTTGAGCAAAAAGGGACTTATGATTGGGCCACCATGGGGCTCATAATCCAAACAGAAATGTGTCTACAAACCTGACTAATTAGCACTTGGACAACCTAAAAGACATGGAAATGCTGCTTTTTTTAGACGTATCCAGGGACTTTTTAGGCCTCTGAATGCCCAGAGCTGAAAGGGGCATTTTAGAAGGAACGGTGAGGGCGGGATTTGGGCAGGACGTGGGCCGACCTAGACTTAGTCGTACTGCAAGTATAACAGAAAGTTTTATGAGGTTGTTTGGACGGAACTTATACGTTGTGACTTAGGTGATCTAAAAACAGGTCTAAGTACCCAGAAGCTATCCAAAGTAACCAGATAACCACTGTAGACACAAAGTACAGACCCCCACACACTCCCCCAGTGATCACTGATCCCCCCACCATAAAAATCAGAATAAAAACATACATACCTGTTTCCAGAACATCAGCACCTAGCATAGGGAAGCTTAGTAGAGCTGCACAGAGGTGGCTTAAGTAGTCTAGGGGTTGGGCTAGTGAATCATAGAGAGAAGGACCCACGCCCAAAGCCACTCTAACCACTGCTTTCATGGTGAAAAATGTGAGCCCACCAAAAAATGCACCTGCAGCCATAAGGGCTATTGGGGTGGTAGACAGGTGGGTATAGTAGGTTTTTGGGGGTCTCACCATGACCTGCAAGGGAGTTGTGGTGAGATGTTTATGTGGCCCCCTTTTTGTGAAGTTCACAGCAGCGCCCTGTAAGGTGCCCCACTAATCTGTTGCCATGTCCGGGTGGCCAGTCCATCACGTTGCTGGCCCCTCCCACATCTAAAAGGTCTTGTTCTAGGCGTTTGGGACTCGGGCGATTTTTTGGGACAAGAATGCGGTATAAAGATAGATGATTCGGCGGTCTGTGTGATCAAACGGCCGGACGTAGAAGTAGATGATTTTCAAAAATATTTTGGGATGCATTGCTCGAGAACGGTCTTTTGACTTTGCTGACTTAGGCCCAAAATGGACTTAGACGTATTTTTTGATTATGCCCCTTCAAGGCTCCATCTGAATTGAACAGTAATAGCGAATGGAATGCATTTTGGTTGTTTTTTTGTGTTGTTGTTTTTTGAGAAATCGAAGCTAGTGATTTTTTTGCTGGGGTTAGGTCATTACCGTATTTTCACGCATATAACGCGCGCGTTATACGCGTTTTTACCTACCGCGCATACCCCTCGCGCGTTATATGCGTGAGCACGGTATACAAAAGTTTTAAAACATAGTTCCCACCCCGCCCGACTCACCCCCCCAGCAGGACCGCTCGCACCCCCACCCCGAACGACCGCTCGCACGCGCTCCCACCCGCACCCGCATCCACGATCGGAGCAAGAGGGAGCCCAAGCCCTCTTGCCCGGCCGACTCCCCGACGTCCGATACATCCCCCCCCCCCGGCAGGACCACTCGCACCCCCACCCCGAACGACCGCTCGCACGCGCTCCCACCCGCACCCGCATCCACGATCGGAGCAAGAGGGAGCCCAAGCCCTCTTGCCCGGCCGACTCCCCGACGTCCGATACCTCCCCCCCCCCCGGCAGGACCACTCGCACCCCCACCCCGAAGGACCGCCGACTTCCCGACAATATCGGGCCAGAAGGGAGCCCAAACCCTCCTGGCCACGGCGACCCCCTAACCCCACCCCGCACTACATTACGGGCAGGAGGGATCCCAGGCCCTCCTGCCCTCGACGCAAACCCCCCTCCCTCCAATGACCGCCCCCCCCAAGAACCTCCGACCGCCCCCCCCCGCCGACCCGCGATCCCCCTGGCGACCCCCACGACCCCCCCACCCCCCTTCCCCGTACCTTTGGTAGTTGGCCGGACAGACGGGAGCCAAACCCGCCTGTCCGGCAGGCAGCCAACGAAGGAATGAGGCCGGATTGGCCCATCCATCCTAAAGCTCCGCCTACTGGTGGGGCCTAAGGCGCGTGGGCCAATCAGAATAGGCCCTGGAGCCTTAGGTCCCACCTGGGGGCGCGGCCTGAGGCACATGGTCGGGTTGGGCCCATGTGCCTCAGGCCGCGCCCCCAGGTGGGACCTAAGGCTCCAGGGCCTATTCTGATTGGCCCACGCACCTTAGGCCCCACCAGTAGGCGGAGCTTTAGGATGGATGGGCCAATCCGGCCTCATTCCTTCGTTGGCTGCCTGCCGGACAGGCGGGTTTGGCTCCCGTCTGTCCGGCCAACTACCAAAGGTACGGGGAAGGGGGGTGGGGGGGTCATGGGGGTCGCCAGGGGGGTCGCGGGTCGGCTGGGGGGGCGGTCAGAGGTTCTTGGGGGGGGGCAGTGGTTGGGGGGGAGGGGGGTTTGCGTCGAGGGCAGGAGGGCCTGGGATCCCTCCTGCCCGTAATGTAGTGCGGGGTGGGGTTAGGGGGTCGCCGTGGCCAGGAGGATTTGGGCTCCCTCCTGGCCCGATATTGTTGGGGAGTCGGCGGTCCTTCGGGGGGAGGGATGTATCGGACGTCGGGGGGGGCATCAGGCTTTCAGGATGGGGACAGACCTTCAAGGGGGACAGTGCACGGAAGTCAGGGGGGGTGAACGGAGCGTCGGGCAGCATGCGCGGTATACCCGTGAGCGCGGTATACCAAAGTTTTTGTACATATTATCGTGATTTCTGCGCGCTATACCCGTGTGCGCGTTTTATATGGGTGCGCGTTATTTGCGTGAAAATACGGTAAGTGGTTTACGTGATCCTGAAGTATGACGTGGCGGAATCAGTTTGAGCGTCGTTAGTTTCAGTATTTATACGCTGCTTTCTTTGAGCCAAGTCCACACGTTGGTGATTTTTTTCGTGGGTGTGGATTTAGTCTTCAAAGAGTCCCAGAGCACAGCCATCAAGATAAGTACATTGCTGCATATTATTGAATATTGGAACTGCTTTTGAGTTTTGGTGGAGTTTTTTTGAGAGACCTATGATTATGCTATAACCCTACTACAGTACTGAATTCATGGGTCTGAGTATTTTTCTCCACAGTTTTTGATGTCCGAACACAGTTTAAACTCCTCTTGCTGACTTACAAGTGCATTCGCTCTGAAGCCCCCAATATCTCTCCTCACTTATCTCCCCCTATGCTCCTCCCCGTGATCTCCATTCATCGGGCAAGCCCCTCTTATCTGCACCCTTCTCTTCCACTGCCAACTCCAGACTCCGTCCCTTCTTTCTTGTGGTGCCGTATGCCTGGAACAGGTTGCCTGAATCGATACGTTGTGCTCCCTCCCTGGCTGCGTTCAAATCCAAACTAAAAGCCCACTTTTTTGAATCTGTTTTCCACTCCTAACTCCCACTTACGGCTGTCAGACACCTAGACCCACTGTATCATTTCCTCTACCACAATCTTCCCAACCACAAAATGTCCTGTCTAAATTAGATTGTAAGCTCTTCTGATCAGGGACCATCTATTGTATGTTAAACAGTACAGTGCTGCATAAGCCTTTCTGTGCTTTAGAAACAATATATAGTAGCAGTAGTAGTAATGTCAAGGGCAGCTGTACTTTCTCTATAACTGTGTATTTTGTTTTAATTTTTATTTAAGGATTTATGTACCACTTATGGTTTAAGTGGTTTACATTCAGGTACTCAAGCACTTTCACTTTCTATCCTGGCGGGCTCACAATCTATCTAATGTACCTAGGGCAGTGGAGGATTAAGTAACTTTCCCAGGGTCACAAGGAGCAGCACGGGATTGGAACCCACCACCTCAGGTTGCTGAGGCTGTAGTTCCGACCACTGTGCCACGCTCTCTTCCAGATCTTTTGTTTTAAATATTCTGATATATAGAAATTTAGTTCTTTTGTTTTGCTGCAAATGCCATCACCCAACTCTTCCTGTTAATGATGTAAAATACTTTTAAGATGTTCAATTCGGAACAGCTGTCAAAGTCTCCACTATTCAAATTCCGAATGAAGAGCAGTATGATAACTCTTTAAAATTATTAGGAAAGTCTCAGCCCCACCACTCCACCGCTTAATATGCCTTAGTAGCGGGGAGAATTATGTGGTTCTCATCTGCTTTTACTTATTTATAACCTCTATTAAAATTATAACATAGCCATGAAATAATTTAAGCCGCTTATCTTCAAGCCTATATGACTCGGGAGAGAAGACCCGACATGTTTTGCACTCCCGTGCTTTATCAAGGGTCTCCCGAGGCTATCACTGTCATCCGACTAGATTTAAGATCTACACAGAGTCGGATGACAGTGACGGCCTCGGGAGACCCTTGATAAAGCACGGGGAGTGCGAAACATGGGTCGTCTCTCCCGAGTCATGTTAGCTCGAAGATAAGTGGCTTAAATTATTTCATGGCTATGTTATAATTTTAATAGAGTTTATAAATAAGTAAAAGCAGAACATATGTAATTGAAAGCCGGTGATGAGAACCACGTAATTCTTCGCGCTACTAAGGCATATAGAGCGGTGGAGTGGTGGGGCTGAATATTGGAGATCACCCAACTCTTGGCATTTGCCTGTGGGAATGGCACTATTCTATAACTCCATGTGCAAATTTGGGGGAATGCCCCTGCCACACCCCAGCCATGCCCTCCTTTTGAGTTGCACACTAGGGTATTTAGGTACATGGGGTTATAGAACAGTACACAGGAAGATGTGTGCACTAAATCTAATGCCAATTAACTGCAGTAATTGATTACTGACATCAATTTTTTGCTAGTTAACGACTTGACTAATTTTCGGAACAGTGCACACTCTTTTCAGCAAATGAAAATACACAAATCAAAGTAGTCTCTCGGCTCGTTTATGTTCAATAACAACACGCATTGCTATTTCTCATGCTGTCGGGAACAACGGACCGTCCCTAATCCTCCACAAGCAAAGGAGACGCGTCCCAAACTGCTACTCTTTCTGCTCGAGTGTGCAGAACATAATCGAGGCATCCCTTTGTAAAAAAAAGCAGCATTGGCCAAAATGAGGCTGGTTTACCGACTCTGGAACGACATCCTTCCTCAGGGGAAAAGGCAGAGCACTTCTGGGATATCTGAAGAGCTCTTACAGTGAGATTAGCATTGAAGCTGAGATCAAGACAACATCAGATTAAACAGAGAGTTAAACGTAAAACATTTTAAAGCAGATTCTTGTCAAACAGTGCTTATTAAAAACCCAGTGTTTGTTTTTCTACTTTAACACTTCAAAGGCTCATTACTTTTTGCTCATGAATTGTATATTCTGTCACTAATCTGCTGAGTGGAAAATCTAAACTGAAACATTATCCCTCACCCCCAGCATATGAGGCATTGGTTAATCCCACGCACCATTTGATGTAGCGTAATCATAGCTTGTGGGCTATGACACTGGAGGCTCCATTCAGAAATGAAACCGTGTGCAGTCAGCAGAATGCAGATCAGAAACAGCAATATCGCAGTCAAAGTTCAAGCCAATCCGATGCAAGTTTGAAAGTAGGAGATCTGGGTTTAATTCCCAGACCTAGTCTTGTCTTAGCCTAATCAAGTCTGGGCTTGAGACACATACACCGGGCTCTGGAGAGAGAGAGTTGCAGCTGATGGGTCAAACAAAGGAGTGGTGTCATAACCCTAGAAGAGGTCGGTTGAGGAACTGGGTAAAGCGCGGACTCCACGGACCTCGCGGATCTTAACTGTGCGCCCTTAAAGATCTGTTTACCGTGCAGTTTTGACAGCTGCGGTTTGTGATTTCACTTTATCTCTGATGGACCTCGTGGACGTCTACCACACAACCTTAAAAAGAAAGTGGCCGTATCATGGGGTCTGCAGAGATCCTTGTTTTGACTCCTATGGACCTCACGGATCCCGTTCACCCCATGCATCCTCATCTTACCCCCTCCAGTGGGATCTGTAAGGTCCACAGGAGTTAAAACAAGGATCCATAGAGTGAGCAAGATCCGTGAGGTCCACAGGAGTTAAGAAACAAGGATCCCTGGGGACACCACACCACGGCCGCTCTCTTTTTAAGGCCATGTGCTTTTAGTTCCACGTTTTTGGGGTGTCGTTTTTTTTCCCCATGTTTTAACTTTTACACTTGCTGATTTCTTTTCTCTTTGTGGTTGGGATTGGGAGGGGGGGTAAGATGCGGACCCCACAGAGATCCTCGTTTTAACTCCCGCAGACCTCAGGGATCCCGCTCGTCTCCGAGGTGAGTAGAGTTTTAAGGGCGTGCGGTTAAGATCCGCGAGGTCTGTGAGGGTCCACGAGGTCCGCGTTTTTCCCAGTCCCGTCAAATTGAGCTAGACGCCAAAGAAACAGCAGAAAACTCTCAAGCCAAGTAAAATCAGACAAAATCAGTCCCCAATAATCTGGCGAGAAACTTGCTTAATAGCATTCTCTCATGCAGCAGCCTGCTGAGACGTGCACAGCCCCTTCTGAAAGGATACACAGAACTTCTCATAAATCCCTAACTATTAAAGTTATTGCTATATAATATTCAAGTCTTTGGCCCATTCTCACAACATTGTTTATCCTGTGGTATAAACATGCTCCTCTTAAGCTTGTGGGCTTTCTCTCTCCTTCCGTGTTCCATGGATTAGAGGATCCTGATCTTTCTGCCACACTGTGCACGTGGCCATTGGTTGCTTGGAGCTCAGTTGTGCTTGAGTTCCAACTGCAAAGGAAGCAGAGAGCATATTAAAAACCGCGCCTTCAACCTGGCTACAAATTCTGTTGTCCCGCCTAGGCTTTTTCTCCACAAGGTTCATCTTCCCTTCAACTCAACGTCTAACCCACTCCAGTGCTTGACAGATTATAAACGTTCAGCTAGGGATTTGAATCCAATCTTTTTTCACGTGAGGTGAGGAGAGGCCTCAGCACCTTGAGATTGTGGGATCAAATCCCACCGCTGCTCCTTGTCACCCTGGGCACCTCATTTAGGGCAAAATTTTATAAGAAGTGCCCCAAGGTTAGGCGCCATATTAGTGCCGCTTAGTGAATCGCGCTGAGCGGCACCTGTTTCGGAGGGGCCCAAGAAATAGGCCAGCTCTTGGTACAACTAAAACTTAGGCGCCCAGGTGAGCGCTTAAGCACGCTTAAGAGCAGCGATTCTGTAACAAGGCGCCTCACACGAAGCCACGGCCACGCCTAACGTGCATAGCGTCTAATTGTGTGAAGGCCGCCTAAATTTTTAGAGGCGCCTTGTTACGGAATCGCTCTTTCTTGATAGGCGCCTAAGTTTCAATTATCGCCGATTAAAAAGCTTAATTGAGCTTCTTACTCAATTTATCTAGTTGGGCGCCTTCAAAATAGGGGCCTAACAGGCGCCGGTTACAGAATTTGGGCCTTAATCTTCCATTGCCACAGGTACAAAATAAGTGCCTCTACATATGTAAACTGCTTTGAATGTGTAGCCACAAGAAAAATAGCACTCTACAGGCCCCATTCCCTTCCCCTTTAGAGGACATATGAAGTCACTTTGCCCACTTTGAGATTATTTGTTAAAAGTAACCCTGGCCAGCCCTGATGCTCTCATATGCCCCTATCTTATTCTTACACAGGTTCTGCTACTCCTTTCCATCTGCCCACCCGGGGGTGTGTGGGGGCAGTCCACCCTGGACACCATGTTAGTGAGGGCGCAGCCACCTGTACTCCTCTCCGCTGCCGCGTGGGCACGCCGTTTCGCTTCCCCGTACCTCTGTAACGTTCCTGGTGCGAGCACCAACCCACAATCTGCTGTCGTGCCAGCGTCGACTCTTCCTCTGAGGTCACTTCCTGGACATAAGGTGTCACCAACTTACACAATGATAACGGAGCTCCAGAGTACATCACTTTATAAACTAACTAGCTGATGCCCCGGCGTTGCACGGGTATTTAATTATAGCAATAACACTGTAAATGGATTCAAATAAAGATACTTTATAGTGGTGAATGAAATTATTTTTTTACAGTTTAATAAAAAGTACAATATTCAAATTATAATGTGACATATTTGACAAAATGAATACAATACAACTAACGCAAAACGTGATTATAAACAACAATTTTAGTTTCACCTCCTGGAGCAAGAACATATAAATTCTTGGGTGAACCCAGCCCTGAGCAAGCAACATAGAGTTGTGGGCCGCGAGACCCCCAGAACATATCACCCCAGGTAGTGAGGGATCTGCATACCAAGTTTCGTTCAAATCGGTCAAGCCGTTTTTGAATTACTGTGAGAATGGCAGCTTTTTACATTTTTTTCCATTGACATGAATGGGTGAAATATGATTTTCTGTTTGTAGCTCCGCCCAAGCGTGCAGGTGGGCCGCGAGACCCCCAGAACATATCACCCCAGGTAGTGAGGGATCTGCATACCAAGGTTCGTTCAAAGCGGTCAAACCGTTTTTGAATTACTGTGAGAATGGCAGCTTTTTGTATTTTTTCCATTGACATGAATGGGTGAAATCAGATTTTCTGTTTGTAGCTCCGCCCACGTGTGCAGGTGGGCCGCGAGACCCCCAGAACATATCATCCCAGGTAGTGAGGGATCTGCATACCAAGTTTCATTCAAATCGGGCAAGCCGTTTTTGCGTGATCGCGGCACATACACACACACATACATACATACACATATACATACCTCCGATTTTATATATATAGATAGCAGAATCTTAAACTGTATCCTAAAATGTACAGGTAACCATTGGAAAAAATAAATAATAATAATGGCATTACAGTACTCCCCTGAAATTTGCAGGGGTTCCGTTCCAGGAATACCCGCGAATTTCGAAAAACCGCAAATACGTTTTTTTTAGCTGATCGAAGGCAGGAGAGGGCAGCTGGGGCACCAGCAGGTGCTTAAATTGTACTTACGAAGGCGGGCACATTTTCCAACCACCTCTTCCTGGTACTAAAGTCATGGTTACACCAATCAGGAGCCAGATAGCGTGTCAAAGCAGTTCCTGATTGGTGTAACCATGACTTTAGTACCAGGAAGAGGCGGTCGGAAAATACCACAAATTACTGAGTCCACGATTTGTGAACCACAAATTTGTGGGGGTTTACTGTATATGATATCTGTCTGCTCCCCCAAAAGTCTTATAGTAGAATTTTGTATGGTTTGGAGTTTCTGCAAATGTACAGAAGACAAACCTCCAAAAACAAACAATGTGGAACGAATTCAGCACAGTGATTATATTTCCCTGAACTATGTTTGGTTTTTATTACAGTGATATTGTATTTTAAAAAGGTATTAATAAATTACAGTACACCCCCCCCCCCCGTGAATTCACGGTTCGCAATTTGCGGACTCAGTCATTTGTGTTTTTTTCTGACCGCCTCTTCCAGGACCCCGCCATGTGCCTCCTCCGACTCCCCCTGATCCGCAAGCGCCACCACCCACATCGGCACTAGCAACACCCGCCTCCGATCCCTGCTCCTAAACCGCAACCAATATCTGCAGTTTTTCAAAGTTTGCGGGTGCTCCGGGAGCGCAACCCCCACGAACTTCGGGGGGAGTACTGTATTCCATTTTAACTCTTGAAAGGCTAGGATCTGGTTCCACATTGTTTGTTTTTGAACACTGGTCCATCGCTGCGGAGGTCGGGACTGTCCTAGCGACATAGACCACTCCGCAGTGTTGTTTGTTTGTTAGTGCAGAAGACAAACCTGCAAGAAGTGCATTTGCATAATCTAAACATGTTGTAAACAGTGTGTACGCCAAGATTAAAAATGCTTGATCATCAATCAAGCCCCACGCACATCTTAACTTACGCAGCGGCACGTACTCAATGCATATTATTGTAGCGACATGGGCTGAGAAAGATAACTTCTCATCAATAATTACCCCCAAATATTGATATGATTCCACTGTCGGAAAGCCACGCTGAACAGATCAGCAGATTGGCACGGGACAGAATTCCCAGCATAGACCCAACAGGCCATCGTTTTATTGACACTGACTAAAATCCGATGGGTATGCAGCCAATCTTGAATGACAGAAAGACAGATGTGCAGAGCAGACAGATCCTTAGATGCTTTCGAAACTCTTGCTATTAATGACAAATCATCAGCATACATATAGAGGACTAATGCCATTTTCCATAATCAACTCAACCAAAGGGGCCGACAAACAAACTTAAAAATAACATTGGTGATAAAGAAGAACCCTGTGGGAGTCCATACTCCAATGACTTAATTTGAGATTCCCGTAAACCAGGCCTCACAGAAACTGTTCTACTCATCAAAAATCCCTCATATACCATGCTTGAACTTGACCTCCAAGACGGTAATGTATGCAATAGGAGTTCATGGATCAACTGTGTCAAAAGCCAAAGCTAAATCCAGTGAGAATACCAATCTCAACTCATTCACCACCTCCAGCAAAATCGTCTTGGTACTATAGCTACTGTTTATACTATCTGTTTCCATAATAGACTTCTTATTTTATAATTGCATGTGCTGGATGGATGATAAGAGACACACAAACAGGAGATTCTACCTCCTTAAGGTAAAACAAAGAAAAGCGACCTTGGTGCTCGATCTTTTTATTCATTCAAGACCTGACACGTACGTGTTTCGGCCGTATGGCCTGCCTCGGGGGGTCTTTTCCTCAATGAAAAGTACATTATTTTCAAATCTCCTCATATAGTGAAAATAAACAAACGGTGGTTTAAAAGGATGACCTTTAAAAGCTAATCAGCTGTGCATAAGAACGATGCAGTGTCTCCATTAAACAGTGACACGGCATCATTCTCATGCACAGCTGATTAGCTTTTAAAGGTCATCCTTTTAAACCATTCGTTTATTTTCACTATAAGAGGAGATTTGAAAATAAAGTGCTTCCCATTGAGGAAAAGACCCCCCCGAGGCAGGCCATATGGCCGAAACATGTATGTGTCAGGTCTTGAATGAATAAAAAGACTGAGCACCAAAGGTCGCCTCTTTTGGATGGATGATCAGCTCATACAAATATTCCCATGTAGCAGGATCACTGTTCAGAAGGTCTTCCCCTGGGGTATCCACAGTAAGTAGGAGTAGCCTGATGGAATAGGGAAGTAGCTAAACAGATTTAGAGTACCATACTTGATATCCTGGGGGTCCTGGTTCAAATCTCCCTCAGAGTAATAGAAAATATTGGCACAGATGAACACTGTAAAAAGGATGGAATCCATTCAACGCAAAACCTCATAACTAGAGTGAGCGTTAACAGTACTTTCAGACCAATGCCGGGCAGGTTTCTATGGTCTGGGTCCTATAAATGGTTAAAAACAGATCAAAATCTGGGATAGCTTACCTGAACGTTATATGCATTACACTGGCTCTGTTCAAAAATCCACCTTACTAAGACTGCTTTGGACATGAAACCTGACCTCCTCCAAATCTTAACTGTGTGAAATTTTGCCATGTTTTGCTGTAACAAACATCCTGAAACTTTCTATTGGTTTTCTCTGTACGTCTTTAACTAGATTTTCTTTGAAATGTGCAGTTGTGATTTTGACAGATGCTCTAATTTCAGGGGGCTTCGGATATGGTGCCGTTTGCTAGACCAGTGTTTCTCAACTCAAACCCGGAGCACCCTTTTGAAACTCCAGTTTCCAGGATATCCACAATGAATATGCATAAACTTGATTGGCATGCACTGCCTCCATTATATGCAAATTTCTTTCATGCATATTCATTGTGGACATCCTGAAAACCTGACTGGCAAGGGGGGACTCCAGGACAGAGTTGAGACACAGTAATCTAGAGCAGTGATTCCCAACCCTGTCCTGGAGGAACACAGGCCAATCGGGTTTTCAGGCTAGCCCTAATGACTATGCATGAGAGAGATTTGCATATGATGGAAGTGATAGGCATGCAAATTTGCTTCATGCATATTCATTAGGGCTAGCCTGAAAACCCAATTGGCCTGGTGTTCCTCCAGGACAGGGTTGGGAACCACTGAGCTAGAGCACTGTTTGAAGAAGTAATTTGCATTACCTTGTTCCCTCCTCCCCTGCCCTCACCCACCCACCCCGTTTTCTGGTTTTCTTACTTTGAGGCACAGATTTGCCCAGCCCCTTCAGTTAAACTGCATTTTCTGCACACATGTATTTGTCTGGTTTGTAACTTCACAAGCTCATAAGCTCGACGGAAGAGCAACTCCTTCTTATGTCTGCCAGTACAATGCTGTGTATCAACTTTCCAGCATTATATTAAAGATGAGACTTCATAATGCTAGGGTATATGAAATAGGACTCCATGATGCTCCCTGTTAGTCATTGAATTAGAATGGAGTATTAAAGGCACCTCAGTATGAGAGCACACGTTGTATAGTGATTGAATGACTTATATGAAAAATAAGCATCACTGAACAAAAGCAACATGCTTTCCTTCAGCATAGGATTTCCTCCGCAGAGACACCATCACAGACTGTCAGAAGCTGGGCAGTACTCCAAGGGTTACAGACAGAGCCAAAACATATAATTTCTCTTTTTCAGAGAGCCATTTCTGTCTCTGAAACTTTAAATACTGTCTCACCACAGCTGCGGCGCTTGGTGCTGTCAGCGCAGCTGGTAACGGTTCGTATTCAACACCCAGTCTCATTCTTTTCATGTCTATGGTCTGCTCGGCGCTCAACATCTGTTAGAACCATCCCCGATAGCGCAGGCGGAAGCGCTTAAATGCTCCCCGAAGCAACCCAAACCCATCATTCTGAGCCGCATTAAGTGGTCCCCTGGTTTACTTCAGGGGCGTGGAAATCGATGAGCTTGAAGGCAGTCGCCTTTCTGCGGGCGGGCGGCAGCGCGTCGACAGCTCCCGAGAGCAAAAGTCTTCCTCCGTACGGTTTTGCGACGGTCTTCGTTTCCATTTTTTGTCAACAGCCGAGCAAAGGCTGCAGCCCAAAGTCTGCGTCTTATTGCGGTGCAGTGGGAGCAGGCACGGCATTGGTTGGAAAGGCTTCCGAAGGGTTAAGGTTATGATCCGACTGGTCTCCGGTTGGCAGAGTGTGTGGGTGGTTTTGGAAATACATCATGTGCATCTGAAGGACACTGGAAGCCAAAAGACTTCTCAGAAAGTAGCACACAGCTGTCTGCATCGGGACAACTTTTGCCGAAACAGTAGCTCCCCAAACTGAGGTTAACCCGCAAGCTCTTTACAACTTGGCATATTTCCAGTGTATAATATAGCAATCATATTTTTTTTTCCTGTGGGTCAGTCATTTCTAAGTCAGCAAAGACCATAGGTGAAAAATGAACCCAGGAATAAGAAGGCAGCTGTATGAGACCTCAAAGCTTATTTGTGTACCAGGTCTTCAGGCAACTGAAGAAGTGACTCAGAGACACTTCTGTCCAGAATAGAGTGGTTAATGATTTCATTGCTTGGAAAGTCCTGCTATTATCATCCTTAAGTTAACATTGATGCAAACTGAAATGAAGCTTCTAGTTCACATTTTCTGTTTGGCCTGAAAAATCTAACCACGAAAGAAAGATTTTTTTCTAGAACCTTCCAGGAAGGACTGGCCTGGTTTCCCCGACGACAGTTTAGCACACCGCCATGTTGAGGATCTTGTTTTGGCTGTTGAGCTCAGCTTTCTGATCCGTGGCTTGGTTGAACTTGAGGACAGATCCTGATGAGTGTAAGTCCCACTCCCAACCATTAAACAATGGCAAAACCTAGTGGCCAAATGTCAAGGTGCATGGGCACCACATTCTGGAAGGAGTGACAGTCTGTGGCCCCTGACTGAGAACTATCAGTCACTCTGATGACTGGCCTACATGGGGCATAATGCATTATATAAGAGGGAGGGAGAGTAAAATCTAGGCATTTATGAATGAACTTAAGAACATAAGAATAGCCTTACTGGGTCAAGCCCAGTAGCCTATTCTGACGGTGGCCAATCCAGGTCACTAATACCTGGCCAAAACCCAAGGTGTAGCAATATTCCATGCTACCAATACAGGGCAAGCAGTGGCTTCCCCCATGTCTTTCTCAATAAGAGACTATGGACTTTTCCTCCAGGAACTTGTCCAAACCTTTCTTAAAACCAGCTACGCTATCCGCTCTTACCACAACCTCTGGCAATGTGTTCCAGAACTTAACTATTCTCTGAGTGAAAAAAAATTCCTCCTATTGGTTTTAAAGGTATTTCCCTGTAACTTCATCGAGTGTCCCCTAGTCTTTGTAATTTTTGACGGATTGAAAAATTGATCCACTTGTACCCGTTCTACTCCACTCAGGATTTTACTTCAATCCTATCTCCCCTCAGCCGTCTCTTTTCCAAGCTGAAGAGCCCTAACTGTTTTAGCCTTTCCTCATACGAGAGGACTTCCAACCCCTTTACCATCTTGGTCGCTCTTCTTTGAACCTTTTCTAGTGCCACTATATCTTTCTTGAGATAAGGAGACCACAATTGAACGCAATAGTCCAGATGAGGTCGCACCATGGAGTGATACAGGGGCATTATAACATTTAGAGTCCTTTTCATGATTACCCCATTCCTTTTTCACTTAAAATATGATTGACATATATTTTATATGTGTATATTGTGGCCGGGCCCGTCCCCGAGTAGGTGGGAAACACCGGCCCGGACCACAAGCAAGAATTTTAATACACCTTTTATATGGTGGTGAAAGGAAGACCCGGATACCGGATTCCTTGAAAAACAGCACCAGGTTTATTAGTGTCCCAAAGTATAAAGAAAAGAAAACAGAAGCAAAAAGAAAACATTCACCTTGGTTGGCTACAGTCCTTTGGGTGCATCTTGCAAACTATTATATGACAGTCCAGGTGAGTCTCAGGTGTTTTACTGAGGAGCTGGATTGCACCTCCTTATCAAAAGCAAAAATACTATAACATCAAAATATTATATCAGTTCAATGCCTTCCTTGGCTCGTATCCCCACTGGGATTTATTGATCTCTCTGGACCCTAATACCTTCTGGCTTTTCTAGCTGAGCACGGCTTGTGTCAAGCCTTTTCCCCTCTCAGCTCTCTTTATCTTCTTAACACGTTTTTATCACCTCATTAGCTTTGCCAGCACTGCTCTGGCTTCCGTGTGAAACAAATAAACAATGGGAGAACGTTCTGCAGGAGATTAGATGAGGACTTTCAAATACTGTATTCCCCCAGGTCCATGTCCTCTTCACTTATATTATCACTCAGGACACTGCACATTTCCCATTCACCCTCATGGGAACTCTGGCTTAACGTTTCCTCATTTCCCCCAGGCTGTGCTTCCCATCCCCCTCTCTGCAAGTCTGCCAAAATACCTGCAGCCTTTCCCTGGGGATAATTTTCCAGCCCTTCTCTCTGGGGTTTAAGCTGCCAGTCACTGCACCTCCCAAGTGCTGTACCACCTTTACTTAGGTGCTGGCTTCCTGCCATACGCTCATGCTGGGTCTTAGGCACCCTCTGTGACCTGGAAACTCCTTGAGTGATTTGGCTCCTCACATCAGAGACAGCTGTGTCCTCCTTCTCTCGCTCTCTCCTTCTTCCCTCTTCTCTCCCAAGTCTGCCAACTTACTTTGCCTATAAGGCCAACTCCTGGGTCTGACTCCACCCCTCTCTAAATTGGTCTCAGGTTTCTCCCTGACCTCTGGAAAGGAGTGATAGGGGTAATTAGTGGTTTTCAGAGCCTTCCCTAATTGGCTCTTCAACTGTGCTGGGAACTGTCCTGGCTTGTATTCTTTTGGCTGAGCCAGCTGTCCTGGCTCCATGCCGGGTTTTACAGAGCCCTGTGCTGCATTCTGGGGAGTTTTAGCAGTAGTTTTCACTGTGCAGGAGCTTCCCTGTCACAATATGCAGATCTATCTTGTGCTGTTTTGTTTTATAGATTTTATCAATACACTTCTGAGGAAGGTTTCTTAAACCAAAACACAGACCGTGTTGGGGGTCCAGTGCAAAAAGGATTAAAGACTCTCCAAAAAGCTTTTCTATGTATTTGTTTTTACAATTTTTATTTTCTCAATAAATTGATTGTCCTTGAGGTTGATGTGCAGTGTCCCTTCCCCACTTTTCTTGTTTTGTATTGCCGTACATGGGGGGGGGGGGGGGGTTGTGCTTTCTTTTGTGTTGTGGGGTTGCAACCAAGGTCTTCAACAATGCCTTGGGAGGCTCTCATAGCTTCCATTAACACACTGAGGGCACACACTCACACACAATATTATGGTTAACTTTGTAAGATTTGGGGGTTTGGTTCCCAGTATACTAACACTGATTACGTTGGGGATATTGAAGAGAGCAGGAAAGGCGAGGGCAAGAAAGAAACTCTTGGGACTTATAGATTTACAACCACACTCAAAGTGGTTCACACACAGGTACATCAAGCATTTCCCCTATCTGTCCTGGTGGGCTCACAATCTATCTAATGTACCTGGGGCAATAGAGGGGTTAAGTGACTTGCTCAGGGTCACAAGGATTAGCAGGGGTTTGAACCCGCAACCTCAGGATGCTGAGACTGTAGCTCTAACCACTGCACCACACTCTCCTCCAAAACAAATATCAGAAGTGAGTCAAGTATAGAGGAATGAAGCCATTGTGACATCACTGATGAGGTTGGCTCTTATTGGTGGAATGAGGCATTATGACATCAGGGAAAGGGATTGGTTCGCATACAGGTACTTCAAGCATTTTCCCTATCTGTCCCAGTGGGCTCACAATCTATCTAATGTAACTGGGGCAGTGGAGGATTAACCCCCTCCTTTACAAAGCCACACTAGCATTTTGGGCGCCGACCGTGGCGGTATGAATTCTGACGCTCATAGAATTCCTATGAGCGTTGGAGGTCTTACTGCCGCGTCCGGTGCTAAAAACGCTAGCGTGGCCTTGAGGGACTAAGTGGCTTGCCCAGGGTCACAAGGAGCAGCTTGGAGTTTGAACCCACAATCTCAGGGTGCTGAGGCTGTAGCTTTAACCTCTACACCACACTCTCCTCTTAGAGCATATGTGAGCACAGTGGCATAGTAAGGGAAGGGTGGAGGGTGGGGGGAGGTCTGCCCTGGGTCCAATGTTGGTGGGGGCACCAGTACCCCTCCTCCTCTCCACCCCCCACCTCTTCCCACTCCTCCCCTTGCCATGCACATGCCCCCTTCCCTTCTCCCATACTTATTTTCCCGTCCCATCCCAGGGAATTATTTTCCTGTCCCTACACTATCCCTACAAGCTCTGGCCCCATCTGTACAAGCCTCGAGCACTTTAAAATCCTAAGTAGCAGCATTCTAGAGCTCAGATTGTGATGTCATAATGCCTCATTCCACCAATGCCTAAGCTCCGTCCTCATCTGTACAAGCCTCGAGCACTTTAAAATCCTAAGTAGCAGCATTCTAGAGCTCAGATTGTGATGTCATAATGCCTCATTCCACCAATGCCTAAGCTCCGTCCTCATCTGCACAAGCCTCAAACACTTTCAAATCCTAAGTAGCAACATTCTAGAGCTCAGATTGTGATGTCATAATGCCTCATTCCACCAATGCCTAAGCTCCGTCCTCATCTGCACAAGCCTCAAACACTTTCAAATCCTAAGTAGCAACATTCTAGAGCTCAGATTGTGATGTCATAATGCCTCATTCCACCAATGCCTAAGCTCCGCCCTCATCTGCACAAGCCTCAAACACTTTCAACTCCTAAGTAGCAACATTCTAGAGCTCAGTTTGTGATGTCATAATGCCTCATTCCACCAATGCCTAAGCTCCGTCCTCATCTGCACAAGCCTCAAACACTTTCAAATCCTAAGTAGCAACATTCTAGAGCTCAGATTGTGATGTCATAATGCCTCATTCCACCAATGCCTAAGCTCCGTCCTCATCTGCACAAGCCTCAAACACTTTCAAATCCTAAGTAGCAACATTCTAGAGCTCAGATTGTGATGTCATAATGCCTCATTCCACCAATGCCTAAGCTCCGCCCTCATCTGCACAAGCCTCAAACACTTTCAACTCCTAAGTAGCAACATTCTAGAGCTCAGATTGTGATGTCATAATGCCTCATTCCACCAATGCCTAAGCTCCGTCCTCATCTGCACAAGCCTCAAACACTTTCAAATCCTAAGTAGCAACATTCTAGAGCTCAGATTGTGATGTCATAATGCCTCATTCCACCAATGTCTAAGCTCCGTCCTCATCTGCACAAGCCTCAAACATTTTCAAATCCTAAGTAGCAACATTCTAGAGCTCAGATTGTGATGTCATAATGCCTCATTCCACCAATGCCTAAGCTCCGTCTCCATCTACACAAGCCTCAAACACTTCATAAGTGTTCGAGGCTTGTGCGGTCAAGGCAGAGCTTACAGGAATGGGGCAGAGACAGGGACAGCGACAAAACTCACGGGGCAGGGCAATTGAGTTCCTGTGGGGACAGGGACAAATTTGTCCCCATGTCCTTCTCTATTCTGTTCTCCTGGCAGGTGGGACGGAAGAGAAAGAAAGCAAGGCAGGGACTAGAGGCTTGGGAGGAAGATCTCAAGAAGCCCTCACAGGCTGATTAATTGCCCTGAGTCCTGCACTCCCTCCTTGGTCAACCCTGTAAAGAGCAAGAAACTATGGAAAGCATCTGTGATGAGTACTAATCTCTGCTCTGCCACTGCCCCTGCATTGGATGTCAAGAAAATAACCCCCCCCCTTGCTTGCTTTTACCAACCTGTAATAAACAGATGCTTATATTAAACCCATCTGAAAGCCATCCAGCCATTCAGAATCCAAAGGACAACAGCGAAGCTCTCCACCCCCCACCCCCCAGCTCTCCACCCCCCAGCTCCATTGGATGCTCCTTGTGACCCTGGGCAAGTCACTTTTAGTCCCCTCATTGCCCCAGGTACACTAGATAGAGTTTGAGCCCGCCGGGACAGATAGGAAAATATGATAAAGTACCTGAATGTAAAACCACTTAGGTATACTTAAGTGGTATATAAATAAATAAATAAATTGTACGAGTAAAGTGTGCAGAAATCCTCTTTGGATGAAAAGTACTTGATGAATCCGGTGTCAGGTCAAAAGTGCGCCGGGACAAAGGCACACCCAGACAATTGAACGCAGCGCGCGCCACTGCGCCACTCTAAATTACTGTTTTCAGTGCTCCGACGGGGGGGGCGTGGGAGGGAACCCCCCCACTTTACTTAATAGACATCGCACCGCCTTGTGGGGGGCGTGGGGGGTTGTAACCCCCCACATTTTACTGAAAACTTCACTTTTTCCCTGTTTTTAGGGAAAAAGTTCAGTTTACAGTAAAATGTGGAGGGTTACAACCCTCCAAACCCCCCATAACGCCGGCGCGATGTCTATTAAGTAAACTGGGGGTTCCCCAACAAAACCCCCCATCGGAGCCCCTAAAAATTGTAATTTAGAGCGTCGCGGCGGCGCGCGATCAATTGTCAGCGCGCACTTTTGTCTTTCGCGCCGTTGTCTATGAACCGATGAATCCAGTTGCTTATGTAATGTCAACCAGGTGAAACTGTCTATAGAAATGTTGCTTAATAAGGAACAGGATTATTACACCGTCTAGAATAATTAGAGAACCGAGGCTCTTTTAAGCCAGTATAAATAATGAACGTTCAATAGTTCTTCACCAAGAATTAATGAATTCATACTGGTAACAATTGTCTGCTTCACTGCACTTATTAGAAATCAAGATTGCTTTACACGAAATGCCCTCGTGGTCTCTCTTTGCTCGGTTTCATAGAAGAGTTGTCTTTCTGTTAGTTTTCTTTGGCTTCCCAATAGAAGAGGACCTGATTGCTTTTGAAGATTTTATTGATAAATGAGCTGCTATAAATAGGTCCCTAGGGCAGAGGCCTGATCTCAGAGTTTACTCTGGACTAATAGTAAACGGGGAATGAGGGCAGGAGACATTTATTGCAGCGTACCATAAAAAAGCTTTATTGGACCTCAATGCATTTGAATTGATCGTTGCAGATATGTGGCCCCTAAAATACAAATTACTTGAATACCAGTTAATTAGTAACGCTTTTATAATGGAAGCAGCAGTTTAGTTAAGGGTGTTCTTTGCCATGGTTCCCACTCAGGCCCCAATGCTGAAAAGCTTTCCACGGCTGTAAGACTCATTAAAGCAGTGGTCTCCAACTCA
Organism: Geotrypetes seraphini; assembly: GCF_902459505.1. NCBI lineage: Eukaryota > Metazoa > Chordata > Amphibia > Gymnophiona > Dermophiidae > Geotrypetes > Geotrypetes seraphini. The sequence goes on along the minus strand of NC_047087.1, from coordinate 16,170,958 downwards.
AACCCTTTGCAGGGCCACATTTTGGATTTGTAGGTACTTGGAGGGCCTCAGGAAAATATAGTCAATGTCTTATAAAAGAAATGACAATTTTGCATGGGGTCAAACTTTTTGTAATTTATAAATCTTTCCTTTTGGCTAAGTCTTAATAATAATAATAATAAGAGACATATGATCAAGAAACTGTTTTATTTGACTTTTGTGATTATGATAAACATACCGAGGGCCTCAAATAACATAGAAACATAGAAATCGACGGCAGATAAGGGCCAAGGCCCATCCAGTCTGCCCACCCTAATGACCCTCCCCTGCCTTTACTTTGCGAATAGAACCCACGTGTCGATCCCATTTGGTCTTAAAATCAGGCACGCTGTTGGCCTCAATCACCTGAAGTGGAAGACCATTCCAGCGATCCACCACCCTTTCGGTGAAAAAGAATTTCCTGGTGTCACCGTGCAGTTTCCCGCCTCTGATTTTCCACGGGTGTCCTCTTGTTGCCGTGGGACCCCTGAAAAAGAAGATATCTTCTTCTACCTCGATGCGGCCCGTGAGATACTTGAACGTCTCGATCATGTCTCCCCTCTCCCTGCGCTCCTCGAGCGAATATAGCTGTAATTTATCTAACCGTTCTTCGTACGGGAGATCCTTCAGTCCCGAGACCATCCGGGTGGCCATTCTCTGGACCGATTCCAGCCTCAGCACATCCTTACGGTAATGTGGCCTCCAGAATTGCACGCAGTATTCCAGGTGCGGTCTCACCATGGATCTATACAAAGGCATAATGACTTCGGGCTTACGGCTGACGAAACCCCTGCGTATGCAATCTATGATTTGTCTTGCCTTGGAAGAAGCTTGCTCCACTTGATTGGCAGCCTTCAAGTCCTCACTGACGATCACCCCTAAGTCTCGTTCTGCAACTGTTCTTGTTAGGATCTCGCCATTAAGGGTATAAGTCCTGCATGGATTTTGGGTACCCAGGTGCATAACTTTGCATTTTTTGGCATTGAAGCTGAGCTGCCATGTCTTAGACCAGCTCTCTAGTAAGAGTAGATCATGCATCATATTGTCGGGCATTGAATTTTTATCTATTGTGCTTTTGCCCACTACATTGCTTAGTTTGGCGTCATCGGCAAATAATGTTATCTTACCTCGGAGCCCTTCTGCCAAGTCCCTTATAAAGATATTGAATAGTATTGGGCCCAAGACAGAGCCCTGGGGCACTCCACTGATCACCTCCGTCATTTCAGAGGGGGTTCCATTCACCATTACCCTTTGAACCCTACCTCCAAGCCAGTTCCCAACCCACTTCGTCAATGTGTCGCCCAATCCTATGGAACTCATCTTGCTTAGTAACCTGCGATGAGGCACGCTATCGAATGCTTTGCTAAAGTCCAGGTATACGATGTCCAGGGACTCTCCAACATCTAGCTTCCCCGTCACCCAGTTAAAGAAGCTGATCAGGTTGGATTGGCAGGATCTCCCCTTAGTAAATCCATGTTGACGGGGATCCCGTAGGTTCTCTTCATTCAGGATCGTATCTAATTGGTGTTTGATAAGAGTTTCCATTAGTTTGCTCACTATTGATGTGAGACTCACTGGTCTGTAGTTTGCCGCTTCTGTCTTGGGGCCTTTCTTGTGGAGTGGAATGACGTTAGCCTTCCTCCAGTCCAACGGGACGCTACCTGAACTAAGAGAGAGGTTGAAAAGCGCCGACAGCGGCTCCGCCAAGACATCGCTCAACTCCCTGAGTACTCTGGGGTGCAGGTTGTCCGGTCCCATTGCCTTGTAAACCTTGAGCTTGGACAGCTCAACGTGGACACTGTTGGGCGTAAATTTGAAATCGCTAAATGGGTCAACTGAGTCAGCCCTTGTCTGTAACTGAGGGCCATGCCCTGGAGCTTCTCTGGTGAAGACAGAGCAGAAGTATTCATTTAACAGTTGGGCTTTTTCTGAGTCCTTTTCCACATAGTCTCCGTCTGGTTTCCTTAGACGTACTATTCCCCCTGAGTTTTTACTTCTGTTGCTGATATACCTGAAGAATGATTTATCTCCCTTCTGGATGTTCTTTGCTAGAGATTCCTCCATGTTTAATTTAGCTTCCCTGACTGCTGTTTTGACGGCTTTTGACTTGGTCAGATATTCTGCCCTGGAGTCCTGTTCCCTTGATTGTTTGTAAGAGATGAATGCTTTTTTTTTTTCTTTGATGAGGTCTGAGATCTCCGCAGTGAACCACTGTGGTTTATTGTTTCTACGGTGTTTACTTACTAGCTTAACATAACGGTTTGTCGCTTCCTGTATGGTGGCTTTCAGAGTCGACCACATTTCATCCACACTATCGGTTTCTGCTTGGTTTTGTAGCATCTGGTGAACAAAGTCACTCATCTCTTGGAAGTTTGTGTTCTTGAATTTGAGGACCTTGGTCAGTGTGGCATGTTTAGTGAAGCCTTTTCCAAGATTGAACCATATCATGTTATGGTCGCTTGAGGCCAATGTGTCTCCCACCGAGACCTCTGTGACACTTTCACCATTGGTAAGCAACAGGTCCAGTATTGCCTGATCCCTCGTTGGGTCCAATACCAATTGCCTGAGACATGTTCCCTTCAACGAGTTTAATAGCTTCCTGCTGCTGCCGGAAGCAGCGGTAAGTGTGCCCCAATCTACATCAGGCATGTTGAAGTCACCTAACAATACCGTGTCCCCACGCAAGGTGATATTCTCTATATCTCCAATCAATTCCATATCCAGGTCATCCTGTTGTCTTGGGGGTCTGTAAATAACGCCGAGATACAGGCATTTGTCCTTCCCTCTGGCCAAATTAACCCAAAGGGATTCCCCCGTGTATTGGACATCTGTGATCCTTGTGACCTTAATGTCATCCTTTGTATATAATGCAACACCACCTCCCAATCTACCCTCCCTGTCCCGGCGGAGCAGGTTGTAGCCTGGTATGACCATGTCCCACCCATGTGAGTCTGTGAGCCAGGTCTCAGATATTGCCACCACATCCAGGTCGGCATTCCTTATTTCTGTTTCCAGATCCAGTATCTTGTTTCCCAAGCTGTGTGCGTTAACGTACATAGCCTTCCATGTTGTGTTTTTATTATGTCTTAGTGGGGATATTCCTGTTTGAGTTACTTGGACACTTTTAGCATTGTTCGCATATTTGGTATTCTCTCTAGACTCCGAGCTATATCTTGTACCTGACCCGGATTCCCCAGACCCAGAGCTACAGTGTGTACCTATCTCAAAAACGGAAATGTGTGTATCCTGTGGGGGAGTTCCCGCATGGGCTACTTGAACTCCTTTCACAAAATTTGCAATGTGTATACCCCTGCTGTACCCAGGATTACAATGTGTACTGCCCTTAGTCCCGGAATTACAGTGTGTACACTTCCCGGACCCAGAATTGCAATGTGTAGTCCTCCTAGATCCTGAATTACAATGTGACCCTGAATTGTAATGTGAACCTTCCCTAGACTCGATAGTGTGTATACTACTTATCCCAGCCTCATAAAAGTAATGACAGTTTAGCACACCAGGTAGGTAATTTGTGCCCGTGCCCTCCCCCAACTTACCTAGTTTAAAGCCCTGTGAAGTAGGCGGGCTAGACGGTGTCCAAGGACATTCTTCCCTCTTCTGGTCAGGTGTAACCCATCTTGTCCCAGTAGTCCCTGCAATGCATCTCCGTGGTGCAGGAATCCGAAATTCATCTCCCTGCACCATCCCTGCAGCCAGTCGTTAGCCCTCTGGATGCGATCCTCCCTGGCACTGCCCTTGCCCCTTACCGGGAGGATCGAGGAGAAGACCACCTGCGCATCCATTCTCCTCAGCTTCTCACCCAGGGCCCTGAAGTCTTCAGGTAAGCTGTTCGCGGTGCTCCTGGCGGTGTCGTTGGTCCCGACGTGGATGAGGATCATGGGGAAGTGATCTCGGGGCCTGATGAGTCTGTCAAGGCAAGCGGTTACATCCCGGATCCTGGCCCCTGGCAAACAGCAGACCTCTCTTGATTGCAGGTCCGGCCTACAAATTGGTCCCTCTGTGCCCCTTAGCAGCGAATCCCCGATGACCACCACTCTACGCTTCTTAGGGGTGGGTCGAACTGTTGACTCTGGAACCATCTGCTGAACATCTTCCTGTACCTCGTTGTCAGGACCCTCCTGTAGCAGCTGGTATCTGTTCTTAAGGATGATTTGTGGTGTTGATGTAGAGCTGCCCTGACGGGCCATGAGTTTGAGACCACTGACTTAAGGGGAACAGTTAATCTGCTGGCTGGGTTGGAGGGCAGAAGAGAGAACAGGACAATCAGCCATTGTGACATCACTGATGAGGCTGGCTCTTATTGGTGGAATGAGGCATTTTGACATCACAATCTCAGCTCTGTTTCCCAAAGGCAAAAAGGATGTCATGGTTACAATTTAGCCAGTGGGCTCCAACTCAAACCCTTTGCAGGGCCACATTTTGGATTTGTAGGTACTTGGAGGGCCTCAGAAAAAAATAGTTAATGTCTTATTAAAGAAATGACAATTTTGCATGAGGTAAAACGCTTTATAGTTTATATTTCCTTTTGGCTAAGTCTCAATAATAATATTGTCATTTATAGCTAAAGAGACTGTTTTATTTTATTTTTTGTGATTATGATAATCATACCGAAGGCCTCAAAATAGTACCTGGTGGGCCGCATGTGGCCCCCTGGCCACGAGTTTGAGACCACTGCATTAAAAGCATTCTTACTGTTGTGGAAAGCTCTCCTGCCAATGTTCAAGAGGGCGCTCAGGGCTGCTACTGATCCTCATAGCAGCCACCGAGATTTGTATGCAAATGCATCACAAGGAGCTCTTTAGTATTTAAATGAGCTCTCCTTGCGATGCACAAAAGGGAACGCCCCCCCCCCCCTTTTAGAGGACAAAAATTGTCGTAGCTGCTGTGCGTGGGTTGTAAGAGGCACAGCATTATCCATTAAAAAGCCATTTAAGGGCTGGCAGAGAGAGCAGGGGCTGCTGGCTTCTTTTTTTTTTTAATGGGCGCAGCTGTTGGAGCTTTGAGCATCAGGGCCTCAAGAGGTTTAGATGAAGTTTAATTTAAACTCAGTAAAGGGTGCCCAGATTTGGGCTCCGATAAAAATGCACGCAAGCATTATTCTATAAACGGTGCTCCAAGTTGGGCGCTGTTTGTACCACAGCAGGTAATGCCAGGATCTGCACCCAACGTAGGGCACAAGGATTCAACCCAGTGAAAAATCCTCATGCAAAAATGAGCCACAGGTCCTCTGAATTCTATAAAACTGTGCACATCTTTACCCACACCTCTTTTTCTGTTGTATGCAAAAAAATAAAATAAATAAAATAAAATTGTTCACACACCTTTATGGAGTAGCACTTAGCAATAGGGCTACCATGCATCTAGGAAAACCCAGACATGTCCACTTTTTAGAGGACTGTCCAGGTGTCCAAATGTTTCTTTTTTTTTTTTTTTCAAATGGAGAGGATGTTGCAGTAGTCGAGGAGACCTAGGACTAGGGACTGGACCAAAAGCCAGCTCTCCCAATTCCCTCACTGACCTCCTCCCTGGCCATTGAAATTTTGAATCTTTGGGAAGCTGGCAGCGGCAATGAGAGGAGTCTGCTGCCTTTAGAAACATAGAAAGATGACGGCAGATAAGGGCTATAGCCCATCAAGTCTGCCCACACTATTGACCCACCCTTTTAAGGCTACTGATCCCCACTTTAATGACCCGCTCATTTAAGTCTATACCCTAGTGACCTTATTCGTTGGCATGACCCTCGCAGGGATCCCACATAGGTATCCCATTTATTCTTGAAGTCTAAGATGCTGCGGGCCTCGATCACCTGTACAGGAAGCTTGTTCCAATGCTCTATCACTCTTTCCGTGAAGAAGTACTTCCTGGTGTCTCCATGAAACTCCCCCCCCCCCCCCCTGAGTTTGAGCAGATGTCCTCTTGTGTTCGAGGGTCCTTTGAGAAGAAAGATATCATCTTCCTTTCGCCTGCCCCGGAAGCCACCTCTCTACAAGTCCCGTCTACATGGGAACAGGAAGTCACTGGGAACAGGAAGTCACTGCAGTTTCTGGAATAGGCTGATGGCAGCAGGCTCACCTTGTTGTCAATGCCAGTTGCCTGAAGATTCAACGTTAAGGAGGCTGGGGAAGAGGTAGGTGGAGGAGTCAGGAGCTGGAGAGAGAGGTCATAAGGGGAAGCAGCATCTGAGGTTTGAGGAGGGAGGACTGAAGAATCAGCACTGAGAGGGGAGAGGAGGGGAGAGAATTGGAGCAACAGCTTGGAGGGAGGGCAGAAGGGCTGGAGAAGTATTATGGAAAGGAGAGAGTGCAGGAGAAAAGATCATGGAGTAGTGCTGGATGAGAGGGGAGACAGAAACAGGAGGAGAAGGGGGGTTGGAAGGCGAGACAGAAGCACAGAGGATGGAGAGGGGGACCAAGGAAATGGGTGAAAGGTGGAGCTAAGGGTGGTGGGCAGGGCGATGGGGGTGTGTGGGCGAGGCTATGGGTGGAGTATGGGCAGGGTCATGTGTCCTGTTTTTTGTCTCCACAAATATGGCAACCCTACTTAGCAAGAGGCATGCTCAAATCCAAATTGTCAACAAGTACCAATTGATTTTTACTACCCAATTATTGCAGCTAATTGACCCACTATTCAGTTAAATTTCAAGTGCAAACTTCAACGCCCCAAAATTAGTGCATGCAATTTTTAGTACCATGTATAGAATCTGGGAGTATACAAGATTAATTTGGGGACTGAGACAAGTCCTTAAGGTGGCAATGTTACACATTGGAGTCTCATTTTAGGTGTCACAAAAAGGTGCAGAATTTGTGCGGAATTCACTACCCGCCCCCCCCCCCACCTCAGGCCAGTGGTGTAGTAAGGTGGGGGGTGGGAGGACAGACAACCCTAGGTACCATCTTGGTGGGGATGCCGGCACTTCTCTACCCCCCCCCCATGTCACACTCACACCATCCATTCCCCTTGAACGTGCTGCTATCAATTGGTATACCGCCCCCCCATGCCCTCCTGTCCACCTCCCCGCTCCTTCCCTGCCTCCCACGCCACACTCACGCCCACCCTTCCCCTCTGTACCTCTTTAAATCTTCGCCATCACAAGCAGCTTCTCTGGCCTGCTGCTTGCGCCCAACCTAGCTCCCCTCTGAAATCACTTCCTGGTCATGGGGTCAGCAAGTGATGTCTGAGGGGTAAACCAATGCTGGCATGGGCAGCAGGCCAGAGAATCTGCTCATGCTGGTGATGATTTAAAGAGGTACAGAGGGGAAAGGTGGGCATGAGTGTGGCGTGGGAGGCAGGGAAGGAGTGGGGAGGCGGACAGGAGGGCATGGGGGGGCGGTACACCAATCGATAGCGGGAAGGCTGTGGAGGAGGAACCACCATTGCATACACTGAAGGTGCGATGGGAGAGATAGGAAGAAAACCAGGAGAGGGCAGAACCCTGGACTCCCAACAAGGACAGCGTATCAAGGAGTAGGTGGTGATCAACAGTATCAAAGGCGGCAGATAGATTGAGAAGGATGAGGATAGATTAGAGGTCTTTGGATCTGGCCAAGAACAGGTCATTGGAAACTTTAGTAAGGACAATTTTCCATGGAACGCAACAGGTGAAAGCTTGACTGAAGCAGATCCAGGCAATGATGGTGGAAGTCCAGGCAATGGCAGTGAACAGCACGTTCAAGTAACTTGGATAAGAAAGGGAGGAGGGAGATGGGGCGACAGTTGGAAGGACACATGGGGTCCAGTGAGGATATCTTGAGGAGGTGTGTGATAACGACATGTTTGAAGGCAGCATGGACAGTTGCAATGGAGAGCAATAGGTTGAGGATGTGACAGAGAGGAGGGATGACAGCGGACGAGATAGCACCGTGTAGGTGAGTGGGAATCAGATTGGAGGAGCAAGTGGTGGGTTTGGAGGATGAGAGAAGATGGGGGGTTTCCCCTTCAGTAATTTCAGAGAAAGGAGAGAGGGTTTCAACATAGGTTCTACAGTATGCCTAAATGTCATTGACATACGCATAACTTATAAAACTCTGTGGGTTATATGCATATGTTTTGAGTTCCATCTATTTCTAACCCCTTTGAAAATGCCATTACGAGCACGATGGGTGCACATACCGTATGTTAGCACCTACCGGGTAAGGCACACCAGAAGTATCCTCTAGGGTTTTTTTTGTCATTTGTTCAGCAACCACTTTGGGTTGGGTAGAGCTTGTGATAGGCCTCCAACATTGCTCCCCAGACATAAGTTTATACCACTGTGATGTCAATCAGTGGCTTAGTAAGAGTGAGCGGCACCCGGGGCGATGGCACCTCTCCCTACCCTCTTCCCTGCCACCCCTTCCGCGCCCGCTCCCCCTTCCCTTTCCCTGTACCTTTTTAACGTCTCTGGTATGAGCAGCATGCCCATGTTGGTGTTGGCTCGCCCTTTGATGTCACTTCCTAGGTGTGGGTCCCAGAAGTGACGTCAGAGAAAGCACCGATGCTGGCGCAGGCAACAACCTCACGCCGGGGAATTCAATGGGTGTGTGCAGCAAGGAGAGGAGCGGGGAGTGGAGAGGAGGAGTAGTGCCATGCCCTTTGGAAGACCGCTCCAGGGGCAGATCGCACTCCCTTTACTATACCACTGATGTCAATTAGAGTATGCTGGTACCCCATGTTTTGTTGGATTTTTAAAAAAAATAATGATAGTTTTACAGTGCAAACATTTTTGAAAGTGTGAAAATCACTAAGTGGTCGTTATAAAAAGTCAGTAACTTTTGCCATGTTTTAAGATAATAGGAATATAAGAGTTGCTGGTACAGTCCACTGTGCTTGCTCAATTGGACTACTGCAATTCTGTATATCTGGGTTTCAAGCAAGGCAACTTGCAACGTCTTCAGTTGTTACAAAACACGTGGCAAAACTTATCTTTGGGAAACGAAAGTTTGATCCTGTCTCTCCTTTGCTTAGAAAGCTTCATTGACTTTCTGTTCACTTCAGGATCCAATTTAAATGCACATGTATTTTTTTCAAACTTCTTTATGGAATATTTGATCCTCTAATTCCCTTACATTGGAATGCCTATAGAATCTGCTATTTGAGGAACACACAGAAATACTAATTATAGTTTCCCTCTTTCAAGGGAATCAAATCATCTGGGAAATTTTGTCAGTCCTATGTTTTCAAGTTGGTAGAGATTTGGAATGGACTTCCTGGTGTTATTAGAATGATAGACCAATTGCAATTATTTTGGAAAACCTTAAAAACCCTTCTACTTTCATAATATCTAATTAGCTTACCTGCAGAACCTACTAACTGTTAACATTGCAAGATTTCCTTCTATGATAGACTAAACTAATTTTTATTATCTTTTATTTATCCTTATTTTATGTATATTCTAGTCTCTTGACTTCTTGTAATCCGAGTCTAGCTCCAACGAGAGATGACCAATTATATAAACTGAAGATTAGATTAGACAAACCAAAGTTCCTTCCAACAATGGTCAATCCAGGACACAAATACCTGGCAAGATCCCAAACAAGCAAAATCTCATTTCACTCGACACATAAACGTAGATGAGCAACAGAAGCCCAAAGATTCTACAGGAGTAGAAGGAGTTCCAAAAAGGCAGAGACTGTGGAATGTTCTTGAATTCATATTTATTAAGATGAGAGAAGTAAATGCATCCACTACAAAGATCAGCTGACCCAGTGTATAGCAGCGGACCCGACATGGTCTGTGTTTCAGCTTACACAAGCCTTCCTCGGGGCCCAGAAGCTTGTGAATATTCGACGATGTTCCAGGTAATTTTTCACCAGCAACACTAATATTTACTAGTTTGCTCACTAGCTTCTTGGATGGCACTCATGTTAGAGACTGAACACCATTTAATAATTGGATCCAAAATTACCTGGAACGTCGTCGAACATTCACAAGCTTTAGGACCTTTGAGGAAGGCTTGCGTAAGCCGAAACACGGACCATGTCGGGTCCGCTGCTATCCACTGGGTCAGCTGCTCTTTACGGTGGATGTTTTGGAACATAAATATAGATAGTAATAACAAATAAAGCTATAACATTTCACATTGAAATTCCAAAGATAAAAACAACAGACTGTGCGTGTGGATGTCCTGTAAGATGATTTTTATTCGCTCTTCACAATAAAAATACAAATAAAAGTCTGAATTAGTAATACACATATGATTGTCCTGACGGACCCTACACGGTCTGTGTTTCGGCGAGACTGCCTTCCTCAGGGGTCCAGATGATGTAGGGTCCAAAGATAGAAATATGAGCAAAACAATGTATGTGTCTTTGAGCATAAAACCTGAAACAAGCAGAGTGGTGCGATTTTACGCTCAAAGACATCCCCCGAAAATAAGCCCTAATGCACTTTTTGGACCCAAAATTAATATAGAAACATAGAAAAAAGCGGCAGAAAAGGGCTATAGCCCACCAAGTCTGCCCATTCCAAGTATCCCCCCCCTGAATTTATTCCCTTAAAGATCCCACGTGAGTATCCCATTTTTTCTTAAAATACGTCACGCTGCTGGCCGTTATCACCTGGAGTGGGAGTCTGTTCCAATGATCCACCACTCTTTCGGTGAAGAAGTACTTCCTGGAGTCGCCATGAAACTTCCCTCCCCTGATTTTCAGCGGGTGCCCTCTGGTGATTGAGGGTCCTATGAGCCAGAAGATATCATCTTCTGAGTCAATGCGTCCCGTGATGTACTTATACGTTTCAATCATATCTCCCCGTTCTCTTCTTTCCTCAAGTGAGTACAGCTGCAATTTCTTTAGTCTTTCTTCATACATGAGATCCTTGAGCCCCATGACCATCCTGGTGGCCGTTCGCTGAACCAACTCGATCCTCAGTACGTCCTTTCGGTAGTGTGGTCTCCAAAACTGAACACAGTACTCCAAGTGGGGCCTCACCAAGGCTCTGTACAACGGCATCATAACTTCAGGTCTCCTGCTGACGAAACTTCTGCGGATACACCCCATCATTTGTCTTGCCCTGGAGGAAGCCTTCTCCACTTGATTGGCAACCTTCATGTCCTCGCTAATGATCACCCCTAGATCGCGTTCTGCCGTGGTCCTGATCAAGGTCTCACCATTTAGTACATAAGTTCTACGCGGGTTTCTTTTGCCCAGGTGCAATATGACAGTCTTATTTCCGGGGAAACATGGTAGCTAATCTACTGCCATTAAATCAACATAGTATAACACAGTACACAGTATAATATTTCTTACTGATATTTGGTCACATGCTCTAGCTCAGACATGGGCAACTCCAGTCCTCGAGGGCCAGAATCCAATCGGGTTTTCAGGATTTCTCCAATGAATATGCATTGAAAGCAGTGCATGCAAATAGATCTCATGCATATTCATTGGGGAAATCCTGAAAACCCGTTTGGATTCTGGCCCTCGAGGATCGGAGTTGCCCATGTCTGCTCTATCTTATCACTCTGAGGGATTCTTTTTCACGTAAAAAGAATATATTGCAATGATGAAAATGTATACTAAATCTTATCCATTTCATTCCAGCTGTGTCATAGTTGAAGGAAATCATTTTCTGCTTCTCCTTAATTTCCATAAATGTGGAATGCTTTATTTATTTCTTTGCACATTCCTGATTTGCAATGCGTCTGAAGAAATGTGGCTAACATTTAGCTGACCGAGTCTCTGCTATATTTAGCAACTGTATTTTAAATAAACACTCTGCACAGGTCAATGCACTGGCCTTAAAAACTATGCTCCAGTGGGGAACCAGTGGTTCTCATCCCCACCCTGTGATGGCATGCTCCAGGCCTGCTTTTGAGGGTCGCTAAGGTATACAGATGAATCTAGTTCCTGCATCAAAGGGAGACAGAATAGAATGCAGACACTGAAAGCTAAATGTTTTTGCCATTTTCCTGGCCTGGATTTCACCATCTTTGCTGGAGCTGGTCTGGCTTTCGGGTTCTGGCTTTATGAATCAGTAGCCAGACTTCAATTTATGGGTGGTGAGCACAATCCACACATTTCTCCTCTACCCACTACCCATTCCCCCCCCCCTCACCAGAAGTGGTAAAAATTAATACATAGACCCTTGGCTGGTCGGGATCCCCAAGCCTCGCCAACTAAAGTGTCCTTCCTAGAGCAAGGGTAGGCAATTCCAATCCTCGAGAGCCGGAGCTAGGTCAGATTTTTCAGGATATCCACAATAAATATGCATGAGATAGATTTGCATCTCAAGGAGGCAGTGCATGCAAATCCATCTCATACATATTCATGGTGGAGACCCTGAAAACCTGACCTGGCTCCGGCTCTCGAGGACCGGAATTGCCTACCACTGTTCTAGAGCTTCCTTGAGCGCACATGTGCACACACTTCATGGAAGTGTGCTGTCAACTTCTCTTGGGTTAAGACAGCTCAGGAAGGATTTGGAGAGGGGTATTTAGCTGTTGAGGCTTGGGGATCCCCTCCAGCCACACTGATGATGCATGCTGCTGCAGGTTGGACCTGAACTGAAACTGGTTGGGCCCACAGTGGGCCTACTGCCCACCTGGGCTCACCCATGGCTATGAATAAGTTAACTGAGTAGGAAAACACCAATTTTAGCAAGCCACATATGCTCCTTTGTTAGGGTGTGCTGGTAAAACATTTTCGTTCATGTTTTTTCCTGTGTCATTTCCGGGAATGTTTATTTTATTGGGGGGGGGGGGTTCCTTATGTCACATGGGTTTAACATCATTAATGTTTGCTCTTCTGAAAGAGTGCCTATTTTTGGAAAGAGCACACACTCCTTCCAAGAAGTGTACACTCTTCACAAAAAGAGATGGAGTCTGGGTTGTGTCGAGTGCGTTCAAGATCTGAGTGGGGGAATTCAGGCTAGTGCTGATGAGTGACCACCATTGACTAGGGAAGACATGGGGAAACCACTGTTTACCCTGGATTGGTAGCATGGAATGTTGCTACTCTTTGGGATTTTAGAATCTTGTCACTCTCTGGGATTCCGGAATCTTGCTATTCTTTGAGATTCTGTATGGAATGTTGCTACTCTTTGGGATTCTAGAATCTTGTCACTCTCTGGGATTCTGGAATCTTGCTATTCTATGGTATTCTGTATGGAATGTTGCTACTCTTTGGGATTCTAGAATCTTGTCTGGGATTCCGGAATCTTGCTATTCTATGGTATTCTGTATGGAATGTTGCTACTCTTTGGGATTCTAGAATCTTGTCACTCTCTGGGATTCCGGAATCTTGCTATTCTTTGAGATTCTGTATGGAATGTTGCTACTCCTTGGGTTTTGGCCAGGTACTAGTGACCTGGATTGGCCACCGTGAGAACGAGCTACTGGGCTTGATGGACCATTGGTCTGACCCAGTAAGGTTATTCTTAGGTCCTTGTGACTATTTGCTGTGACTGTTAGTAGAGCAGCTGCACTTGCTGCCTTCTCTTCTGGTGGTGATAAGTTCAGCTGCACTATCAATGGTGATACTGACCCGTGTACTAGATGTCGTGGCTACGACAGCTGTACTTAATCCAGAAAATCAATGCTGGTGGCTGGATCTGGATTTGCTGCCAACAGCAGGTGGTAGCCGGGCTGCCTCTGGTGGTCTAAATATTGGCCCCTAAGCTTATTTATAAATCACTTAGGTGAAACCACATCAAAGGCTTTGCTGAAATCTAAATATACCACGTCTATAAATCTCCCCTCGTTTAACCTAATGCTTTGGTCTACTTTAATTTAGCTAGCTCCTCATAAACGTGGAGGGCCATTTTTGAAAAGGACATCTAAGTCCAACTTCGACATTTCCCAGAAAACATCCAAAGTTGGAAGCATCGAGAGTCCATTTTTGAATGCCTAACCGCTAGATATTCTCCTCAATTTTTTTTTAATTACCTAGTTGGACCTCTTGGATGATCTCTTGGATGTCCAACCTTTAGGACTTTATACCCCATTTTTAACTACAGAAACGTCCAAGTTGATAATTTCCAAATTTGGAAGAGAATTGACCTAATGATCTCCACAGAAAAATCCAAGAAGAAACAAAAAGCAATGTGGAGAAATTATGTTCCTGAGATGGACTTTATTAATATTAAAATAATATTAAAATTTGGCAAACCACATAAAAACCTCTAGGACGCATTCCGCTGAAAAGCTTTGGACCCTGGACCCACACAGTTTTCACGGATCAGTTTATTTCCGACTGGCATTTTATCCACATATCTTTACCTTAGGACTTCATAGGGACCCCTGAAGAAGACATTCTGTCGAAACATGGTCCAAAGCGTTTCAGCGGACTGCATCCTAGAAGTGTGCCAAATTTTAATATTATTTTAATATTAATAAAGTCCATCTCAGGAACATCATTTCTCTGGACTGGCTACACAGACATGCCAACAGAGCAATGGGACACCTTAGAAGACATTGCTGTGAACTTCGCATAAAGAGTGCCAGATGTACATCTCACCATAACCCCCTTCCAATTTATGGTGAGGTTCCCCCCCAAAACTCCTCCAAAACCTACTAGACCTACTAGCCTTATGGCTACAGGAGGCACCTATATGGCAACAAAGTAGGGTTTTGGTGGGTTTTTGTGGCCTCACACTTTCCACCATAAATATTACCCCGCGCCTCGGCAATACCTTCAGGGCGGCTAACACTCTAAAACCGTGGTCTCAAACTCAAACCCTTTGCAGGGCCACAGTTGGATTTGTAGGTATATGGAGGGCCGCAGAAAAAAAAGTTAATGTCTTATTATAGAAATGACAATTTTGCATGAGGTAAAACTCTTTATAGTTTATAAATCTTCCCCCCAAAGGCCTGCGTGTTCCCCCCTTCTTTGCAGTGTCCTCCAGCTTCTCCCCTGGCCTCCCGGTCTTAGTTTCAGCTAATTACCATGCCTGCAGAGAGGATCACCGGTGCTGTAACATTCCTTGCAGGCTGCCATCGGCCTCCGCAGCACATTCCCTCTGCCGCGGTCCCGCTCCTCCTCTGACGTCAGGGGCAGGATCGCGGCAGAGGGAACGTGATGCTGAGGATGACGGCAGCCTGCAAGGATCGCTACAGCACTGGCAATCTTCTCTGCATGCTGCAGTAATTATCTGAAGGTAAGAGCTGGAGGCCAGGGGGGAAGCCAGAGGACACTGCAAAGAGCGGGCAGCACTAGTACAGACCGCGGGCCGCAAAATAGTACCTGGCGGACCGCGAGTTTCAGACCACTGCTCTAAAAACATAACATAAAAAACAAATTAAAAATACATGAAATTAGGTGACGTTCTGAGCTCTCCTGGGAGAACGGTATAGAAAATTGAATGAATAATTAAATAAATAAATAAAAATAAAAGTGAGTGAGACAAAGATGCACTGACAATGCCGCCCAGACAATCGCACGCAGGACGTCTGCACGCTAGATTTAAACACTATTTTAAAGCTCTCTGAGGGGGGAGGAACCCCCCACTTTACTTACAACTGCTGGCGCTCCCGTTGGTGGGGGTGGGGATGGGGGCAGGAACCCCCAATTACAGAGGAAACTAATTTTTCTCTAAAAAGAGGGGAAAAGGTGTTCCCCCCACCAACACCCCCCAAAACGGGAGTACCAACAGTTCTAAGTAAAGTGGAGGGTTTCCCCTCCTCATACACCCCTTCAGAGCGCTTTAAAATACCGTTTAAATGCAGCGCGCAGACATCCTGTGCACGATTGTCTGGGCGGCATTGTCGGCGGGTCTTTTCTCGCGCACTTTCGTCTATGTACCATGAAATTAAGGTCAAAAGAGAAGAACTACAAAATGTAAAAGAAAAGGTGGGAAAAGTATATTAGGGATGTTTTCTGTTTCACCAGGTGCCAACAGCGCTTTAAACATAATTATTGATTAATGCATCATTGAAGAGAAATGTTTTCAAATTGGCTTTGAACTTGTCAATAGATGTTATTAATGTGGAGGGGCCTAATCGAAAGGGACGTGTAAGTCTGTTTGCGTCTAAGCCGCAAGTCGTCCAAAGTAAAAAAAACAGCCTAGGACACATTTTCGAAAAATATGTCCAAAATTTGTTTTGTTTCGAAAATCATCTGCTGATCTGATCGTCCAAGCCACTAAATCGTCCATCTTTATACCACATTTTCGTCCAAGTGAAAAACGCCTAGAACAAGCCCTGTTGGACGTGGGAGGGGTCTGCAAAGTGATGGACTGAACACCCAGACATGGCACCTAAATAGTGGGGTACCTTACAGGGCACTGCTGTAAACTTCACAAAAAGGGTGCCATGTCATCATCTCACTACAGCTCCCTTATAGGTCAGGGTGAGCCCCCCCAAACCATCTCCAGAATCCCCTAGACCCATTTATCTACCACCCCAATAGCCTTTATGGCTACAGGAGCCACTTATATGCCAGTACAAAAGGGTTTTGGGGGTGTATAGGGGAATGCACATGTTTAAGTATCAATGCAGTGATTACAGGGGCATATGGGCATGGGTCCTCCTCTCTATGGGTCTCTAACCCACCCCAAGATGACTTAAGCTGCCTCTGGGCTGGACGACTAGGCTTTCCTATGCCAGGCGGCCAGGTGATGATGGTCTGGAGGCTGAATTTTAAAGGTGTGATTAATATTTTTATGGGGTGGGGGGGTCAGTGATCACTGGGGTAGTGTGTGGGGGTCTGTGTTATGTGTTTTCAGTGCTTATCTGGTGAGTTTAGGTGGGTTTTTGTGACTTAGACCATGTTTTACATAGTCTAAGTCACAACGTCCAAGTTCCGGAGATCGTGGGCTGTATAACTTTTGGTTATACATGCTGTACGACTAAGTCTAAGCCGGCCCACGTTCCACCCAACTCCCGCCCTCGACACTCCTCCCGAAACGCCCCATTTAGCTTTGGTCATTCAGCAGCACTATGAAGGCCTAGGTCGTTTAGAAATACGTCCAAAACCCGTTTTTAGTATTGGCACTTGGACATATTTGAGAAATGTTCATCCAAGTGCCGACTTAGGCCAGTTTTGGGACGTTTTTCTCTTTCGATAATGAGCCCCATAGTGCTTATGGGTCTGGCTCCTCTTCTCTATGGTTCACAAGCCCATTCACCAGGTTACTTATGACACCTGGGTGATGCTCTACTAGGGTTTCCCATACCAAGTGCTGCTGTTCTAGAGATAAGTATGTACTGTTTCGTTCAGGTCATTGCGGGGTGGGCGCAGGGCCGCCGTTAGGGGGGAGCAAACGGGGCGGCTTCCTTGGGCCCCAAGACTTTGGAGACCCCCGTGGGCCAGCATGTCTTCCCCCTTCTCTCCGAGCCAGTTCAATATCACCCTTGCCTCCAGTCTCAGCAGCGATTCAGAAACATTGCCCGCAGTTCCTCTTCTTGCTTTCTATCTGCCGCGGTCTGTTCCCCAATGACGCAACTTCCTGTTTCTGCCTGCAGCAGACGGAAAGCAAGAAGAGGAACTGCGGGCAATGTTTCTAAATCCCTGCCGAGACTGGTGGATTTTTCAATGAGACAGAAAGTGAGGGCAACCTCGGACCGACGCGGAGAAAAGAGAGAGCACATGCTGGGTCGAGAAAGCCCCCTGGACTAATTTTTTTTTTAAGTACAAGGGGAAGAGTATTAAAAGAAGTGCCTGACTGGGCATGGGGGGAGAGCTTATGGAGCCGGAAACAGAGGAGGTAGAGAGATGGCGCCTTAATGTTAGCGCAGTTCCATAAAAGCTGACGAAGGGGTGCTGAAAAGTACTCAGCCCAACCAAGAAGAGAATGATGTGGATATGGTTAAATCAATGATCTGAAACAATGTCAAAACAGAGAATGTTATTTCTGCAATTTGGATCTGTAACCCGAAGGGACTAGATTAGCCAATACTGTCCAATCCAAAAATAAATAAAAATTAGCTAAGCGGTCCTTTGCCCCTGAAGGAAATATATGAAAAACTAGCAACTGGTCACCTAAATGAATTATCAAAATAAATAATAATACAAGTCAATCAAGGACATCAGTATGAGCCTTAAATAGGTGACATGTGGTGTATAGGCTCAGGCTATTTCTCATAGGTGACTAGCACTTTCAAGCATATTTTTTCACATTGTGATGTTTTGGGGAGTTTTTCTCTTTTTAATTATTTATTAAGATTCTTCCCCTGAAAATAAGTTTTTTCCTATCTTAGCACTCCACACTTTTTACCTTTCGGTCACTTTAAAAGGACTTAATGATGTATGAGGCGACTCTCATTTGGACTGAGGTTCTGGTGCTAGTCACCTATGAGAAATAGCCTGAGCCTATACACCACATGTCACCTATTTAAGGCTCATACTGATGTCCTTGATTGACTTGTATTATTATTTATTATTTATTTTGATAATTCATTTAGGTGACCAGTTGCTTGTTTTTCCATATACTTCCTTCAGGGGCAAAGGACCGCTTAGCTCATTTTTATTTATTTCTGCAAATTGCCAGTATACGAAATAAGATAACACTCTTTGCAGCTCGAGTGGCAAAATAACGCTCGGAATTGAGGAAGTTGCTTGGTTGGGCCGAGAACTTTTCAGCACTGCCTCGTCCTATCTGGGGTTCTGTCAGGTACCTGTAACCTAGATTGGTCACGATTGAAGACAGGAGACTGGGGTAGATGGACAATTGGGCTGACCCAGTATGGCTATTCTTATGTTCTTATGTGAGCCAATGAAGCCATTGTGACATCCCTGATGAGGTTGGCGCTTATTGGTGGAATGAGGCATTATGACATCAGAATCTCAGCTCTGGAATGTTGCTAGGAGGGGGGGTCCTGAAAAGTTCTCAGCCCAACCAACCAACTTCCTAAATTCCGAGCGTTATTTTGCCACCGGAGCTGAAAAGAGTTTTATCTTATTTCGTTGAGTGCCAATTTGCAGAAACCAGATTCTCTGTTTTGACATTGTTTCGAAAATCGTCTAATTATACGTCCTGCTGATCTGATCGTCCAAGCCACTAAATCGTCCATCTTTATACCACATTTTCGTCCAAGTGAAAAACGCCTAGAACAAGCCCTGTTGGACGTGGGAGGGGTCTGCAAAGTGATGGACTGAACACCCAGACATGGCACCTAAATAGTGGGGTACCTTACAGGGCACTGCTGTGAACTTCACAAAAAGGGTGCCATGTCATCATCTCACTACAGCTTCCTTATAGGTCAGGGTGAGCCCCCCCAAACCATCTCCAGAATCCCCTAGACCCACTTATCTACCACCCCAATAGCCCTTATGGCTACAGGAGCCACTTATATGCCAGTACAAAAGGGTTTTGGGGGTGTATAGGGGAATGCACATGTTTAAGTATCAATGCATGGATTACAGGGGCTTATGGGCAAGGGGCTTCCTCTCCATGGGTCTCTAACCCACCCCATGTCACTCTCTTCTTGGTTGGGCTGGGAACTTTTCAGCACCCCTTCGTGGGTGTTGGTAGGCATCCTAAACTTAGACGTACCCTATTTATGCCAGGGTTTTCTTAGCCTAAGTCCAAAACAGGCACCTACATAACAAGCATACCCCCACTCTGACCATAATCGTGCCTACTTTTCTGGTAGGTGCCTTGAACTAGGCACATGCCTACCATCCAATGAAAGTGATGTGGTGTTAATTGTTAATTATCGGTGCCAATTAAGCCTTTTAAATAATTAAGTTAGGCATGTAGATCGGCTAAGCGCAGAGATCCAGACATATAACTTTATGCACCATTTATAGAATCCAGGCCTTTGAGCTAGATTCACAAAGCAATCCGATCGGGTACCGATCGGTTTGCGACTCCTTTACTATCAAATTTCCCTCCGGCCTGATTCACTTACCTCTTCTGCGATCCTCTTCGAGCATGCAAATGAGGTGAAACGCACGCAAAGTAGGCTGGGCCGCAATTCACAACACCAAATTTCCGATCCGACTGGGCTGGTCGATCACCTGAAGAAGCGACTGCAGCCGCATCGCCGTTCTCCTGCCCTTTCCCGCTCAGCGAGCCCGTGGTTGTAACCCGCGGGTTTAAAGTGGGTTAAAACCACGGGCTCGCAGGGCTAAAAATTACCAAAAAAAAGTTTTCAAGTTAAAAAAAAAAAAGGTCGCGTCTCAGACGGACATGCGCGGAGATCGCTACAGAGCGATCGGTGCAGGCAGATGGGGGCGTTCCTCCGATCACCCCCATCTGCATATTTTTCGTTCCTGAATTCATCGGACCTGCCCGGATCGGGCCCGATTGGGCAGGTTAGTGCAGTGGTTCCCAACCCTGTCCTGGAGGACCACCAAGCCAATTAGGTTTTCAGGCTAGCCCTAATGAATATGCATGAGAGAGATTTGCATATAATGGAAGTGAGAGGCATGCAAATCTGCTTCATGCATATTCATTAGGGCTAGCCTGAAAACCCGATTGGCCTGGTGGTCCTTCAGGACAGGGTTGGGAACCACTGGGTTAGTGAATCCCAGCCTTTGTGTCTTACTATAGTGCATCAAATTCAAATCTGAAGCAGAAAGAGTCAAATACAGCGAAAAATGTTTGCATACCTGAATGTCAGCCACTTAGGCTATAAGTGGTATATGAATAGTAAAGATAAATAAATAAAATTAAAAATATAGTCTGCCAATCTGATCCAAAAAGGGAAAATTCCTTTAGTACAAGTACACTTGGCCCTAGGAAATATAGCACTTTTTGATAAATTAAAAGATCAACGTTCAGTGGGGTGGTCTACCTCAGGGGTAGGCAATTCCGGTCCTCGAGAGCCAGAACCAGGTCAGGTTTTCAGGATCTCCACCATGAATATGTACGAGATGGATTTGCATGCACTGCCTCCTTGAGATGCAAATCTAGGTCATGCATTGTGGATATCCTGAAAACCTGGCCTGGCTCTGGCTCTCGAGGACCGGAATTGCCTACCCCTGGACTAGACCAGCGGGTGGGCAACTCCAGTCCTCGAGGGCCGGAGCCAGGCCAGGTTTTCAGGATCTCCACCATGAATATGTACGAGGTGGATTTGCATGCACTGCCTCCTTGAGATGCAAATCTAGCTCATGCATATTTATTGTGGATAACCTGAAAACCTGACCTGGCTCCGGCTCTCGAGGACCGGAATTGCTTACCCCTGGTCTACCTGAACAGGTAAGTGGAAACTTTAGCTGTCCGGTTTCAGCCAACACTGTGCTTTTAAGTGGCACCACCAAATTCAATGTCCGAAACTTAAAGGGACTGCTTCTCCGAGCAGGTTAGAGCGGCTGGTCAAGCAGTCCTGCTTAAACAAACTGAACAGAATGATGGTTCAACATTGCCACGTCCCCAACATGCCTCCGATTCATTCCCCTGCCACTCACAGAACTTTTGGCCGGACAGCTCAATGTCCAGTCAAATGTTATGCATTGTCCATCACCAAAGTTGGGTGAGAAAAGATTTTTGCACTTAACTCTGTTAACCACATACATCACTTTAAATAGGCCTCAAATGTTCATTCTTGACTACTGACCCTAATATTTGATGCTGCCAGCAACTGCTAAAGGCTTGTAAAACAGATATGGCGTGAATTGTCAGCGTACTGACATAAATGTCTTATGTCATTTTTGATGGCCAATGTGGGGTTTGCAAGATTCAGGCACATTTCAGTGGCAGAAAATTTATTGGGAAATATGTAGAGATTTCACGGCACAAAGGTCAGTGGTAGATCACTGATTCATAGGGTGTCTTGTTTATGGGAAGCTTCTATACCGCTGCTAATGACTGGGGAGTCAATTCTGAACAGTTTGCATGAGCTAAATATATGTGAATCTTGCCTATTTATACCATCTATATACATATACTATAATTGTTGTTTCTCATCTTTCTTTGTGTCATTTGTGAGTTTACCTTTTCTTGTTCCAAGTGGGGGGTAGCCTGCTGTTTCCTCCATGTTGCTATTCCTCCTAAATGTTTTTTTTTATTTGCTAAAGTGTTCTGTTGAAGAGCATCGTCTTTATTCCTTTCCTGAACTTTCTGGTGTCCTTTTCTCGTTTTAATTCCCTCGGAAGGAGTTCCACCACATTGGGGCCATCACTGAGAACATTCTGTTCCTGACGCTTTTGTGTTTGATGTCTCTGTAGGAGGATAAGGTTTTGAAACTACAAATGTCTCTTTGGGGTCTTCACTGAGGTGGGGGTTTTTTTTTCTGTAGAATCAGTGATTTTCATTCAGACTCAGTGCTAATGCAACCAGGGAAAGGCAAAGATTGGGGGACGGCTTCACAGAGTTCCTGCCAACAGCGTAACGCATTTACCTAAGCCGGAGGTTTGCATTATGGGTCCTTAATAAAGAACAGTATGTTCTCATATGTAGGACCATTAGAGTGGAATAGGCTGCTTATGTATCAAAGGCGTTTGTCAAACTTGCAAGAATTTAAGCGAATGTTAAACATCTTTTTTTAACATGAAAGATGGTATTTAGTCATTCTGTTTTGTGAGTACGTGTCTATGTATAATAATTGGTTTATTATATATGTATCCTTTTGTAATCTGCCTTGGACAAAGGTGGACTAGAAATAATAAATTGGAAATTGAATTAAAACCAAAGAGCTTGGACTTGTAGATATTTATATTTATAATCAGCAAATCATAAGAATACAAATCTCTAAATTGTAAATGACCGAATATGCTAATCTAGAGGAGTTAGAGAAGGGTGAGAGCAGAAAAAATAAAATGTTTCCTAAAAGTGGTGTAAATTAATTCAATTGATAGCTGAAATAAGCAAAACCACTAATAGGACAATTCAGTTAATTAGCACTAAGACCTAAGGCCAGGATTCATTAACCTGCCCGATTGGACCTGATCCAGGCCCAATCCGGGCAGGTCCGACGAATTCAGCAAACTCCAACATGCAAATGAGAGTGATTGGAAAAATGCCCCCATCTGCAGATGGTCTGAGCATGTGCGGGACCTCCGGGCCGTTGGAGTTGGGGTTTTTTTTTTCCTTCTAATTTTTTACATTGAACGCAGCCAGGGAACCTGAAAAGTGCTGGACCTCAGGGCCGGCGTAGATTTTTTTAAAATAGGTGATCGAGGAACTTTTGGGAGCCCGTGGTTTTAATCCGCTTAAGCCCGCAGGTTAAAACCACGGGCTTGCAATGCGGGGAAGGGTGGGAGAGTTGGGGCAGGCAGGCAGGCATGTTCGGAGCTGCAGGAGGCATTCGGGGCAGCAGGAGATCGGGGCTGACAGGGCAAAGAGCAGGGCTGCAGAAGGCAGGGCAGTCGCAAAGGGCTTCAGCGACTGGTCCTCAGAAGCCGCTTTTTTTTTTTTTTGATCGGCCAGCCCAGTCGGTGTTGCAGGGTTTTGTTTAGTAAATTGCGTCCCTACCTACTTTGCATGCCTTTGCCCTCATTTGCACGCGTGGATCGGAGGATGGGTCGGAAGACAGGTAAGTGAATCGGGCCAGGGTCGCTAAGGAGTCACAAACCGATCGGTACCCAATCGGTTTGCTTTGTGAATCTAGCCCTAAGTGTCACAAAAGCGTGCACTTAAGTGCCAATTCTCAAACTGCTCCTGTCTAGACCACTTCAGAGTATTTATTCTGTTTTATTCACTTTTCTATACCGTTTTCCCAGGGGAGCTTAGAACGGTTTACATGAATTTATTCAGGTTCTCAAGCATTTTTCCCTGTCTGTCCTGGCGGGCTCACACTCTATCTAATGTACCTGGGGCAAGTCTGACAAATTTGGCAAAATAACATTTATAAAGCATGGTAAAAATATATGACAAAACTTGGTATGGTGAGACACAGCATGAGAAACATAGGTGCGCTATACGTTTTAGCGCATGTTTAGCGCGTGAAATATCGTGCGCTAACCGCTAACACGTCATAGGATAACATGCACGTGTTAGCATTTAGCGTGCGATATTTTTCACGCGCTAAAAAGCATAGCGCACCTTTGTAAAAGAGGGGGATAGTATTACAAAGCATGACGAAACATAGCATGGAAGAATGGAACGGCAACATTGTGTGACAATCATGGTATGAGAGAATGTAGCAGGGCCAACATAGTATGGCAAACAAAGTATGGTAAATATGGCATTAGTAAAGTATGGTAGGACAAGGATGGCGAGCAGCGTGACAGTGTGGTAGAACATTGGATGGTAGAGCGGGGCATGGTCAGACATAGAATGAAGCACATCAGCGTTTGAGACTCGAGACAGTGGAGAGTCAAGCCCTTTGGCAGAAGGCCCAGGGAATTTGGCTTGGCGTAGTCTCATAGACAGTCAGGGGACGAGGTGAGTTTTTATTGCCTTCCTGAAGTTCAGAAGACCCTCTAACACTCTTATGCAGGTAGGTAGATTGTTCTAGAGACGCGGTAGGTAGTGCAAGATCTTTTTCAGACATCCTCAAGACCGAAGGCGCGTCCCGAGGGAGCACGTAATCGTTTTTCTTCTTGCGAGTGGAGTGATCTGTTCGAGTGCAAGGTTGCTTTGGTGCACTGAAAATTTAGCATACCAACTTCTGTCAGGTCAAAAGCTGGTGTACGTTGGTACACCTACAGCACATGTTTCCCCCCAAATAAGCCCTACCCCAAAAATAAGCCCTAGTTGAAGCCCTGGAATCACCAGGAGCAGCGCTTCCCCCTACCCCTCCCCCCGTCAAGCAACGTAATCCAGGGCTGGGTCAGAAGGAAAGCATGGAGGTAGGAAATCTGTGGCAGTGCTATGTATATAAACTTCTTTTTGGGTGGTTGGTCTTTTTCGTACTGTTGTTTGCTATATGTTGCTTTTGATAACGACGTTAATGTACAAAACAAAACAAAAGCTTTATTCTATATACCGCAAGTTCTGTCTACAGAGAAGAAGTAGGAGGCCATTGGCTGATGGTCTTCATAGGAAGTGAAGTGAAGCGAGACTCCATCAGGTCTTCTGGTTTGCTTTGGCAGGTTGTTGAGGTTACTGTTCTGCGGTGGGTGATTGAACCACGTGCCTTCTTTCCTTACTCGTCACTCCTTTCTCGTAGGAGCGATGTTCTGATGTCTCAACTCGTCTCCAGTCGGTGACCCTGCATTTGAAGTTTTCTGCAACAGAAGCGGCAGCAATTCGGACTACCCGCTCCCGTTAACTCCTCACTCTTCCCCCTGAGGTAACTTCCTGCTTTCCCGTAGATTGGAACCCTCGGAGAGAGGGCTTGGGTTAGCGCAAACAGGCTCTCCAAATCTCTGCCCGTTACAGAAAAAAAAGAAGCTAAAAAGGCAATTGGGGGATTGAAGCTGTGCATGGGTGAACCTCTGTGGGTCATTGCATCGCGATCTGCCGGGAGAACAGAGCTGGGACCAGGTTTGCTTCTAAGCTGAAGGGCGTGTGCGCAAAAAAGAATTTGCTAGGAGACATAAAGATGACATCTCTGCTGCCAAATGTTGGAGTCACTGTTAGTTGGAGAACTCATCAGGTTCTGAAAAACTTTAATGAGAATTACAGCCCAAACCTGATAAATTTCAAAAGATTACTTCTTCAAGCTCCCTGAACACCATCCGAAAGTCTGTTAGAAAACGACTACCTTTAAAGAAAATGGATTTCAAAATTGACAGAAACCCAACTTGGGAGAGCTTAGAATCAAAAAAGAAACAGCTGGGGGAGAGAAAGGAAAGAGGAAGAATTGGGGGGAGAGGAGAGGAAGGGAGAGATGATCATTGTACATGACAAAAATAAGACCTACCCTGATAATAAGACCTGGTGTGTTTTGGGGCCCAAAATTAATATAAGACAGTGTCTTATTTCCGGGGAAAAAAAGTATAAATCAGAGGTTCCCAACCCTGTCCTGGAGGACCACCAGGCCAATCAGTTTTTCAGGCTAGCCCTAATGAATATGCATGGAGTAGATTTGCTTGTCTGTCACTTCCATTCTATGCAAATCTCTCTCATGCATCTTCATTAGGACTAACCTGAAAACCCGATTGGCCTGGGTGGTCCTCCAGGACAGGGTTGGGAACCACTGGTATAAATTGTTCATGTCACTTGGTGCATGCCCATGACACACCAATGCTTTGCCCCCATAAACACCCCATGGCGGTTGCACACTAAGGGCCAGATTCTGTTACTGACACTCAAAACGGGCCAGAAAAGACCCTAATACCACCAGATCATCCCACAAATTAAAACTATCCTTCCCCTCGCTAAAAGGCATTTCCCACACAGGAAAGCTAGGGACTTCCCTCCACTTCAAAATCACTGAGCTCTGGAACAACCTTACCTCCCCTCTTCGGAACTTGAGCTCTCTCCAAGTTTTCCGCAAACATCTGAAAACCTGGCTTTTCTCAAAAAATATAAGTCTCCCTCCAACTTAGGAATCAAGGAAACTCTTATATCTTGGCATCCCAAGTCCTCTAAATTTTCTTCACACTTCTACCTCTAACCCTCTGTTGTAGTTCCTTCCTATTTCTCCTACTGTAAACCGCGTCGAGCTCTACGAACGTGGAGATGATGCGCTATACAAACCTAAGGATTAGATTAGATTAGATTAGCACCAAGTACAATTCTATAAAGGGCACACAGCGGCCATTTCCCACACCTAAATTTAGGTACCAGCCTTACTCGCGTTGAAACCTGGTGTCAATGCTGGCGCCCAAACTGGGCACACTGAGCCATTATTCTGTAACAATGCAGGTAACTTTTCAGAACACCCCTGTCCCGCCCATGGCCCTCCCAGAGCCACACCCACTTATGAATTGCATGCTATGGGATTTGGACACCAGTATTATGGCATAGCATGCAGTCCGATGCGCACACAAACCCTAATTGATGCCAAGTTGCATCAATAATTGGTTGTTAGTGGCCAATTAAGTTGCATAGGCAACTTGAGATCATGCCCAAATTTAGGCACCCAGATCCGGGCAAGTGACTTACATACACAAAGAATGCCTAGCGCTTATGCTTACAGGGGCAAATTCTATAAATGTCCCCTAAACATCGGCACCAAAAAAGTCGGCGCTTCGCATGATTCTATAAACCGCCTCCAGAGTTAGGCGCAGTTTATAGAATCAAGTGTAGTGCCCGTCCACATGACTAACATTTAGCCTAAATTCCTGGGCCTAAGTTGTATGTAGATCGGACATATTCTAAAAGAGTGCACCTAACTTTTAGGAATCCCCCCCTGCCACGCCCATGCTCTCCCCCACCACGCCCCCTTTTGAGATCTACACCACTTTATAGAATACTAGTCTTTAAGCCCGATACATTAACGGGTGCTAGAATAGATGTGTCTGTCTGTCTGTGTTTCTTTCTCTCTCTCTCTCCTTGGCCACTGCCTGTGTCCTTCTATCTTCCCCCCCTCCCCAAGAAAAACTGTCTGCCCCCAGCACACCCCTCCACCCAAAGCAGCCTCCTTTCCCTCTCCCTGACTGTTTATCCGTGGGCCCCTTCTGTATTCACCCCAGAGCAAAGCTGTTTGCCCCCAGCACAGACCTCCCCCCCCAAGCAGCCCCCTTTCCCTCTCACTGTCTCTCCATGACCCCTTCTGTCTTCCCTTAGTGCCCCCAGTGCCGCCTTCCATGTCCTTAATGTCCCATTCAATGTCCTTAGTGCCCCCAGTGCCTCCTTCCCGTGTCCTTAGTGCCCTTTCCTATGTCCTTAGTGCCCCCAATGCCTCCTTCCAATGCCCCCCTCAATGCCTTTTAGACTTTGTTCCACCCACACTCTCTCACCGAAGCCAGCCTGCCTGCCTCCCATCCCCCTGTGCAGACCTTTAATTTCAACTCCCCCCCCTCCATTCTCCCATACAGTAGATTTCGCCATTTACAGCATGTTTATATCTACCCCCGCCCCCCCCCCCATGCAGTACCACTGCCATGCAGTCGACCCTACTGACCCTGCCATCGTGAGACGAACACAAACCTCCGGCCTGCAGCAGCTCCACAGCACTCTACACTTTCCTCGGCAGTGAAAATGAAGACAGTAGAAGGCTGGAAGCAGAATGTTTACAGTGCTGTGGAGCAGGCCGGAGGTTTGTGTTCATCTGGCGGTGGGAGGGTTGGATGGTAGGCTCAACCCGTCGGGCCGAATGGTACCGTGTAGACACCTCCTTGGGCAGCAAGTTTCGGACGCGCACCGCCACGCGTTTTCGTCAACCCGGGGCTTCGGCGCCATCGACAGAGCGAGCTGCTTCATCTTGTTTCTTCGGAAGCCGCCCCCTCCCCCGGAGCGACTCCGACCTGTACCTGGCCCTCTAGTAGGTCACACTCACACATCCGAGCTCAATCAGCAGGGAATTTTGAAAGCTGCGGTGGCACGAGGTGGAGAGCAGGTGACGTAAAACACGCGCATGCGCGCTCATGTTTCCGCGACGGGATCAGGGAACACGATTTTTTTTAGTGCGCATGCGAGGCCTATCATTTTATTATATTAGATGCTTAGAAAGTTGTGCATGTAAATTCTAATTAGCGACAATAATTAGCTTATTAAACAATTACGTTTCACATGCATGTTGGCAATGCACAAAGAATTTTTTGCATGCAACTCGGCTGCAGTATACAGAATCCGGCCCATAACGGTTCAATCACATGGCATCAAAGACACACGTATGTAAGAGACTTCGGTAACATTCACATGCTACTGGCACCAAGTTTAGCTGCAGCTTATAGAGCTGCCTTTTA
The DNA here is from genome assembly GCF_902459505.1 of Geotrypetes seraphini. Classification (NCBI taxonomy): domain Eukaryota; kingdom Metazoa; phylum Chordata; class Amphibia; order Gymnophiona; family Dermophiidae; genus Geotrypetes; species Geotrypetes seraphini. Next base: position 16,142,381 of record NC_047087.1, on the reverse strand, counting down.
AGTGCCTTCTGATTTCCTTTCCTTTCTGAATGTTTAACCTACGTTGCCCTTTTTGATCCCGCTTTTATGGAGCTCGGAAAACTGAGGAGAGGAAGGGGATGCTGGGATGCTTCTCAGAATCCCATTCAGGCGTCATACGAGTATAGCACTGACAGCGAAAAGGGACTCTGGGCCGCTTCGAAAGGAATCAGCAATCTGTGCAAAAACTGAAATTGGCGCTTCCAGCGTCATCACCTCCAAATTCCTCTTTCCCTCTACTCCTTACGGGAAGTAGAAGGACTTGGGCTGGAGATGCTCTGTCAAGTGCATGTCCGGTGGGGCTGCACTTAAGATGAACCACAAAAGCTGTTCCTGAATGGATATAATGAGGGAGAGCGTGAAAAAGAAGGTGACGGGACTATAGCGCGCCAGACAATTGCGCTCGGACAAATGAGCCGAGACAGATGCACGCAGGACGTCAGCACGCTGGATTAAAAGTTAAATTTAAAGTGCTCCGAACGGTGTGGGGGAGGGGGGAACCCCTCAGTTTACTTAGAAGTTTTGGTGCTGCCGTTCGGGGTGGGTGGGTGTAATTTTTCCTTAAAACATTTGTAATCATAAAGTGAAGCACTATTTATTAGTAATATTTGGAAATGAGATGGGTGGAGGGGGGGAAGGAGGGATGGGAAAGGGGGAGGGAGTATAGAAAGGTACTTTATCGTGTTTATATTGTGGTGATAATTGATTGTTGATTTCTTTGAATTTGTATATCTACAATGTATTAACTGAGTTGAGATGATATTCTTTGTAAGATTTTTGTTATGTATATTTTATTTTTAAAACTCAATAAAAATTATTGAACATTAAAACAAGGAAAAATTTACTCTTTCCTCTGTAATGGGGGAACCCCCCAACGGCAGTGCCAACACTTCTAAGTAAACTTTGGGGGGGTTCTTCCCCAAACCCTGCCTTGGAGCACTTTAAATTTAACTTTTAATCCGGCGCGCTGACGTCCTGCATGCATGTCTCTCTGCTCATTTGTCCGCGTGCGATTGTCCCACGCGCTTTCATCTGTGAACCAAAAAGAAAGGTGGAACACGTTACAGGGCTTTAAAGAAGGTTTGGATAGGTTCCTAGAGGACAAAGGGATTGAGGGGTACAGATAAGAGAAGACGTGGGTTATAGGGATAGGAGTAGAGGTAGGTTATAGAAATAGTCAGGGACCACTGCTCAGGCAATGGGCCTGACGGGCCGCCGCGGGAGCGGACCGCTGGGCGAGATGAACCTCTGGTCTGCCTCAGCGGAGGCAACTTCTTATGTTCTTATAAGAAAAGCAGTATGCCAGTTATTTATTTAATAGCCTTAAACTAGAAACAAGGAAGTGCGCTGTAGAAAAAAAGAAAAGAGCAAAAGAACCAGTAACAGGAAGAGATGAACTGAGTTAACAAACCAGCGAGTCGATACTTTGAACAGTCTTCATCTGTGCACCTCTGCACTTGCCATTCTGATCTCCCAATTGGCGCACAATTTCTACGATACAATATCATTGAATGATGAGCCAATTAGCGTCCAATATTTGGACGCTGACAATCAATTATTGGGGGTCAATTAGCGTTGATTTGCATTTGCGTGTGCATTTTGCTAAGGGCTAGTCTGGAAAGATGTACGTACAAGTTTTTTAAGTGTGTGGCAGAAAGGGGGCGTGTCCATGGGAGGGGTGTGGGCGGGTCGGAAAATTCACTAAGCATGCACGATATTATAGAATTTGGAGGATCTGTGGCTAATTTAGGTACAGGAACTTACAGCAGGTTTCAGTTGATGTAAATCTTGCCTAAAAGTTGGGAATGGATCCTGGAACGACGCAAGTTCCCAGTATTATATAAACAGTATCCAAACTGGAGCACCCTGTCGTAGCTTAACACTCAGGAAGCATTTTTTTTAGCACCTACATTTAGGCAACAACCTCCCCCCCTCCCCCTAATTTTACAAAACCATTGCGTGGTTTTTAGCACCGGCTGTGGCGAAAACAGCTCCAACGCTCATAGAATTCCTGTGAGCGTCAGAGCTGTTACCACCACGGCCGGCGCTAAAAAACACGCTATGGTTTTGTAAAAGGAGGGAGGGTTTAGTTCTCTGTTTCCAAAAATCGGGCCCAGTATTCAGCTCGATTTAAGCAGGCCAGGTATTTAGGTAGGGGGGGGGAGCTTGGCAGGGAAGAGGGGGGATAGGTTTGGGCACTGGGGTGGGGGAGGGGAAGTGGGGGATCCAGGAGGGTCTTTTAAAAAAAAAAAAAAAATTTATTAACAAAAAGGTTTAGCGGTCCTGGCCCGATATTCAGCCAGGCCCACATAAGCTCGGGGGGGGGGGGGGGGGAGGCTGCCCACTCTTATGGCCCTAATATTCAATGCTGGTGACTGGACATGGCCCATTACTGAATTCTAGGGGCCCCATTTAGGAAGGTGCGCTAGCGGTTTTATCGCACACACCGGATTAGCGCGTGCTAGCCGAAAATCTACCGCCTGCTCAAAAGGAGGCGGTAGCGGCCTACGTGCTATTCCGCGCGTTAAGGCCCCAGCACACCTTCGTAAAAGGAGCCCTAAGGCATAAGTAAGCTGGCGACCTTCGGTTCTTTAAAAAAAAAAAAAGTTGACCTCTGTTGGCTGAATATCAGGGGTTTCTGTGTCCTTGACCTCAGCAAGACCCGATTACCATGACCTGCTTGAGGACCAATGAAAATAATACAGCACCTGAATCCATTTGCCATCTTTTTCAACCACAGACGACTCTAGTTTCCTGTTATAGCTCTGAAGCCCAGTCTGTATTTTGCACTGAAAGCACCAAACACATGATGATCATTTGGGAGAATTTTTTTATTTTTAATGAGAAATGAATCCGAACTGGTAATCTGCATTTTTTTTTTTTAAAGCTCTTTGAAGATCTCGGAGGTCAGCACCATCTCCCGTGGTCTGCTGGCGGTCTGCGCTTTTCCAAATCGCACTACAGCTTCTGAACTCCACATAAAGCCCGGCTCGTTCCCAAAATTCAAAGGAGCCCTGGCCGGTGGGGTGCTGTGGGAAAGTGAAGCTATGCTGAATCAGAACTATGCAGAACTATGATCTTCTTTTAAAAGATATCAAAATCACTTGGTGGAAATGTTTATTTAAGTGTGGGCTTTGTGCTCTGTCCTGTTTCAAAGAAAATCCTCTCAAGATTCTTTAACAAGTTCCAATAGGAAAATATCAGATTATGCCCAAAAGTAACTGATATCACATATTGCTTCTAATATGTAGCATTTTTAAGTATTTGCGGGGGAGGGGTGGGGGAGGTTTATGTGCATTTTTTTTTTTAATGAGTGCATACAGTTATGAATAATTCAGGTTCAGCTATAGCAGGGAGTAGGGAACTCCAGTCCCCGAGAGCCGTATTCCAGGCGGGTTTTCAGGATTTCCCCAATAAATATGCCTGAGATCTATTTTCAATGCATATTCATTGGGGAAATCCTGAAAACCCAACTGGAATACGGCTCTCGAGGACCGGAGTTCCCTACCCCTGAGCTATAGGATGGGGATAAATTTAAACACTGTAATTCTTTGTTTCGAATTCTTAAACGCTTTCTGATACCAACTGGCTGCATGTATTTTATACTAATTTTGGTCTTTAAAGATACACGGACAATTCGAGACGAATAAAAGCACACACTGAAATATATTTAAACCTCTCAGCAGTACAGGAAAGCAAAATACTTTATTGATTATGTCGTATTCATAATAAAAACCGTTTATAAATTGTGAAAAGTCAGCAACCACGGACTACCCAAAGAACTTTTATTGGAAAAAGAAAAATTCTAGGATTTGAGTCATCTGCCTGAAGATTTTGTTGGGGGGACTTTTGCACCTTTCCCCTGTGCATGGGTAATTCAAAGTCTCCCAGATCTGAGCCAAATTGGTTTAGCCTTTCTATTATCAAGGCATATAACAGGAGCAGATACACCTGCACTGACAGCAGAAGAAATACGATTGTGTCTTGATACCATATAAATCAGTGGTCTCAAACTCAAACCCTTTGCAGGGCCACATTTGGGATTTGTAGGTACTCGGAGGGCCTCAGAAAAAATAGTTAATGTCTTATTAAAGAAATGTCAATTTTGCATGAGGTAAAACTCTTTATAGTTTATAAATCTTTCCTTTTGGCTAAGTCTTAATAATAATAATATTGTCATTTATAGTTAAAGAGGCATATGATCAAAAAACTGTTTTATTTTACTTTTGTGATTATGATACATATACCAAGGGCCTCAAAATAGTACCTGGCGGGCCGCATGTGGCCCCCGGGCCGCGTGTTTGAGACCACTGATATAAATAGAACAATTTTCCAACCTAGTGAAAAAAAGATTACATTTTCTCCTTTGAAACAATTTGGCGTAGGGGTGAGGGGCTGTGAGCATCTTTCAGCGCAATGCATTATATACAGACTATTATTTAATTTATCCCTTTGTGTTTTTTTTCAGGCAGTGACATGAAGGGAAAAAGTAATGCAAGAATTAATCAGTGTACTGATTTTTTTTTTTTGCCATAATATCTTTGTTATGTCTCCAAGGGCTCCTTTTACTAAGCTGCGTTAGAGTTTTTCGCGCACGCATTTTAGCGCATGCTACGTGGCTAGAACTAATGCCAGATCAATGCTGGCGTTAGCGTCCAGCGCCCGTGCTATTCCACGCGTTAATGCCCTTAGGTGGCTTAGTAAAAGGAGCCCCAAGTGTCAAACAAAAAAAGAACTTTTACAAAACACAGTCTACTCTATAAAGGGGGAATCTTATTACTACTGGAAGCATAATCAACCCGGGATAGTGATCCAGAATATTGATTTGATCAAAAATCCCGAACCAGCACAGATCGCACCCGTGTCTTTTACTCTCTCTGCAACTAAGCTAAAGCCTCCAGTTGCAAAAAAGCTGCCCGCGCTTCTACTTAAAGCTAAAAATGGCTTCCGAGACAGGGACTGGAAAGTAAGAGATGAGAGGAACCCCGATCTGATAGAATCTACCTCGAAGCTGCGCGTCCAGCACCAGAGAATCATTAAACGCTGGACGCGCAGTTGAGTTAGGCGCGAGGGACTCGCTGTGGAATTCACTTGGCAAATTCTCCAGAGCCCTTTCTCCACCTGAGAAAGTCTCCTTGGGCGGCTTTCGGGGGCTTTTGTTAGCCAGAATGCTGTCTATGCTAAAGCTTTTGGACTTGGCCGAGGCTTTGGAGACAGACTGTCCTCTGTCCTTTTGCTGGGGATTTGCCGAGGTGGGCGAAGTCTTGGGGTTGGCGCTTCCGTTGGCCAAGGCAGGCTCCCCAGCAGCTCCCTGAGATCTTTCCACGACCTCCTCGGTGGTGAAGAGCTGGACTTGGGGGGGTTGCACAGGAACCGAAAAATCTAAAGGCGTGGAGCATCCCTGCGGGCTGTGGATCGTTCCAGAAAGCAAGGGGCACGTCCGGGCCGCTGGCATCAGCCGGAAGATGGGCTCTGGAGGCTTGAAGATACGGAGAAGACCTCACGGTCTGATCCTCCTCGTCTGACGAGACCACATTGGCTTCTCTAGAGGCGGGGCCCAGCTGGTCCGAGGTCAGAACCTCTGCCCCCTTGCCCCCGTCGGGTTTCGCGTCCGGGGACCCGGCTGACCCACTGTCCGATCCCTTGGGCCGCTTCGCCTCCTTCTGCTCCGGGGTCCCTGACGATCTGGGCTTCCTTTTGCGGCGCCTGAAGTTGCCGTTCTCGAACATCTCGGTGCATCTGGGGTCCAGGGTCCAGTAGCTCCCTTTGCCGGGTCTGCCCTTCTCCCGGGGCACCTTGACGAAGCATTCGTTGAGGGACAGGTTGTGGCGGATGGAGTTCTGCCAGCCCTGCTTGTTGTCGTGGTAGAAGGGGAAGCGGTCCATGATGAACTGGTAGATGCCGTTGAGGGTCACCTTCTGCTCTGGGGCCCCCTTGATGGCCATGGCAATGAGGGCGATGTAGCTGTAGGGCGGCTTTTGGGCAGGCTCTTGCCTGGGGCCCCCGTTGCTGGGGGCAAAGCTCAAGGCTGGCAGCACCCTTCTCTCCGCCCCGTACAGATAGACCAGAGGCGAGCTGCTTAAGGGGCCACCAAGCTGAGGTAGATGGCTGCTGTAGATGTGGCTCATGGCTACGGCCTTGAAGCTCTCAACCAAGCAGGTTCTTCTTCCAAGGAGCGAGTCCAGGACCAGCTCAGACCCCACCACTGCCTCTTCTCGCTCTGTCCCTTCTTCATAGCTTTAAAAATGTTAAATAATTGTTGTAAAGTTTGCTATTTAATGTTGACTTAGCACTGGAAAATAAATTGTCTAATGATAAACAGTCGTTGTGTTCTCAGCCCACCCACATTAATTAAAATTTCATTGCAACGACCCCCCCACCCCCCTCCTCCGAGCCTTCCTTCCACGTGTCTTTCTGGTACCAGCCAATGGCTTGCCGGGCTAGTCCTTCATTTGTTTAGAGAATTAGGCTGTTGATAAGTCTGGCCACCCAGGTCGAATCAAGCTGTGTTTATTTGGAAAAATTTCCGGGCACCCAATATATAAACGCACTGATCTGATGTTTGAAATATCACGTCCACCCCTTGACGCTGTAAGCAGACCCAGGCAGGAGCTGGAGTTTAAACAACAGCTTGCAAGAAAAAAAAAAAAAAAAAAACTTTAAATGATTAATCAAGAAAAAACACGAGAACCCCCCAAATCCACGTTTCTAAAGCCCGGTTAAACGGGAAAGGTTTTTTTGTTGTTGTTTTTTCAGTGGGCTTTTGAGTTAAGCCAAGCCAGAGTGAAATGCAATTTGGTCCCACGAAATGAAGCTTCCCGAGGAGTTTTCGGCGTCATAAAGAAAATGGCCAACCGCTGGAGGCGTTTGAAAATACGGAGAGGCAACCCCGGAACGAGGAAGCGAGGCCGACTTTAATGGCCACCTGCCTTTTTTTGCATTCAGATTGCTCTTTTGGGGTAACCAAAATCGAAACAGTTCCATCGGGGTAGGGGGGGGGGGGAAGGTTGCAAGCAGAGAAAACTATAAAAGGGGAACTTGGCAGGCAATAGAAAGAGTTTTATTATTTGTAAATGCCTGCTCTTGCTTTATATTATGTACTTTCCTGTTTATAACAAGGAGGGGGATTATAACAACTTTACAAGTGCACACAGCTGGCTGGTGATTACATTAAGCATGTGTGATGCTTTTTTTTGGTGTAAACTTTCAGTTTTCCTCACTGATGTAACGGTTTTTAATCAAAAGGTAAGGGGATGATCCGGATTGATTTCGGGTGCCTGCAGGAAAGGTAGAGAACCCCGAAACACTTACTTTACTCTACAGGTAACGAACTGCTCGTTGGACAGCAATTTGTCAAAGCAGATAAACACATTCCATGTGCGTCCTATCGTACAACAAAGTCTACCAGATTTGGGGTTGGTCTGGAAAAGCAGAATTCGTCTTGGTCACACACATTATGAATGGGCGGCCGAGGGCAATTTCGTTCTGTTTAAGTTAAACAATGCTATAAAAACCAGCCACTTTCTACTCATCAATTCGTTCGACCCAAGCGTCCCATACGAATTCAGCTTGGCCTGGTTCAGGTCCGCCCTTTCAGTCCCAGCAAACCTCGGACGGTTGTGGCCTGACCTTCCGAACGCGTGACGTGAGGGGCGTGACGTCATATGACAATAAATGACGTAAGCAATGCGAGTGGGAGAGGATTTAGAGGGCCAGCGAGCGCCTGAAGCTAATTAAGAAAAGTCGCTCGAAGGGAAGGGTAGTGTTTGCTGAGTTTAAACCCCCCCCCCCCCAATGGTTTACAAAAAGTTGAATCCTACAGACAAGGCACATCAGAGGTGAGATAAACAATACAGTGAAATGAAAGCAGATGTGTGACATATCAAACCAAATATGTCTCAAAGCAAACCAGAAGCCTTTCAAACTGCCCAAACCTCCCCTTCCCATAGAAAACATCAAGACTTCCATTTGTCCATCCTCTGCTTTCCTCCCATTTCCAGTGAGCCTTAGCCTGACTTTTGCCACTAATGCATGTTTGGGATAAAGTGGTATGGTTCTGAGATTCATACGCTTCTATTAATTCACCTAGGTATTATTTAAATTTCACATTCAGGTACTTTATCATATTTCCCTATCTATCCCAGTGGGCCATGTGGGGATTAAGTGACTTGCCCAGGGTCACAAGGAGCAGTGAGGGATTTGAACCCACATCCTCAGGGTGCTGAGGCTGGAGCTCTAACCACTGCACCACACACATAAAGGTCAGCAAACAAAGCGAAGGTGAGAGTTTGCCCCACCCCCTTGGACTCTAGGGTAACCCATTGGGGGGTCAGTTTATCAGAGTTATGCTCCCTTGCCATTAATCCGATGAAAGTAGCCAGGGACTCCAAAATTTACCCACAAAATGTTGCTCCAGTAATCCAGTGCACACACACACACACAAAAAATCTCACCTACAATTTTGGGTTGTTCCGTTTCTCCCTCCGTAACAGGAATTTTTTCGGCTAGTCCTTGGCTATAAAGCTGTCCATCTTTTCTTTAGAAGAGAGAGACAGTAATATTTCTCAGCAGTAGCACTCTCTTCTATCCCTGTTTCCATAATTAACGGGGGAGGGGGGTTAAACGTTTTTTAAAAAAAACATAAGTTATACAAGGCTTAAAAACTGCCATAGTGGCAGAAAAAATCATTTATGCATACAGTCAAATATTTCATTTAGAGGATTAATGGCTGTACAGAAGCAAAGGGCTTTCCTTCCCAAAGTAAATTTAACTTGCCGTATGCCAAAATATGACTTGATCCAGTAAAAAAAAAAAAAAATCCTGGAAGGCATGTGTTGGCTAAACATTATTTCAGATAAAACTTCTTAGAAAAGAGATTTCTCGACTTGAACAGCTGCTTTCACTCAGTTGACACCTTACGGACAAATGCATTAATATTTAGCAGAACCTGAACGGAGCCTGGCGGAGTAAATTGTTTTTTTATTTAAATTCTCACAGTTCCTAGGGCCTCTCCTTGAGAAAACCTAAGCAAAAATGATTTAAAATAATAAATATGACGCCAAGGATCAACTTGATGGTTAAAAACCATGGGTTTCGGAGCCGGAAACGTGTTTGCGCTTTCCCAGTGCCTATAAGTCACTTGGAGGAAAAGTCAGAGCAGGCAGTTTTGGAGTGAACTCATTACATTTGTAATCAGAAAGTGAAGCACTATTTATTAGTAATATTTGGAAACGGGATGGGAAGGGAAGGGAAGGGAAGGAGGGGAGGGAGTGTTGGGAGGTACTTTATCGTGTTTGTACTTGTTGATAATTGATTGTTAATTTCTTTGAATTTATATATCTACTAAGTATTAACTGAGTTGAGATGATATTCTTTGTAAGATTTTTGTTATGTATATTTTATTTTTAAAACTCAATAAAAATTATGGAACATTAAAAGCTCAACTGAGTTTAAAAGGAAAGAAAAAAAAATAAACTTACACCGAATATATTTGCTCCCTGGGTACACTTATTCCTGTGAATCTCATCCGAGACACTATTTAGAGGCATTATTCCTGCCTCTAGCTTTTTAGGAAAGCCGCTGTTTGTAATTTGAGATTCTCTAATGCCTTTTGACCACAGTCAGGCTGAACATTATTCGGTCCAGATTATGAAGCCTAGATGCATTTCAATAATTTTCTTTTATTATTCTAGTTGTTTTCAGTAAAGCCACAAATTGCCCAGGTGCTAATTGAAAGAGAGATGGCGAAGCCCATCTAAGCTCTACAGAACGAAGAATATAGGTCCTCGTGTTGGACGTCAACCAAACTATGCTACTGTGGTGGATTTGGTGTGACCTCAGCTTATTGTAATAGCCAAAGGTTGTTGATAGAGACGAAGAAAGGACCAGCTTGGTTTAAATTGATTTGGAAATGGGATGGGTGGAAGGGGGGAGGGAGTGTTGGGAGGTGCTTTATCGTGTTTGTATTGTGGTGATAATTGATTGTTGATTTCTTTGAATTTATATATCTACAATGCATTAACTGAGTTGAGATGATATTCTTTGTAAGATTTTTGTTATGTATATTTTATTTTTAAAACTCAATAAAAATTATTGAACATTAAATGCGTAGGGGGGGAACTTATTCTGACATCGATGACACGTAAACCTAGGGGTCATTGGCATCTCAAGCAATTAGGTTGTGGATGTTGTGTTTGTGATTAAACACACCCAATTGCTCTTGACTGGAGTATTTTCTGATCAAATGGGATCGCTATTTCACAATGGCCAACCTATAAGAAATAATCTGGGTGTTTTGGTTTCGCCAAAAGAAGGGAACTTTTTTTCTAATAACTGATGGAAGAGTTGGTATTCCTGAAGCTCAACATTCTTTACATGGTTTGCCGATTGTAAATGTAGTTTTTTTTAAATCACAATGGAAATGGTTTCTTTCCAAAATAATAGGGAAAGTGATTTGATTGGCTCATTTCCTGCGTGTGGTTGCTAGTCTTACGGCTTTCCGTATACAAGGGGGGGGGGAGGGGGGGCCTGAAAAGTTCTCAGCCCAAGCGAAAAGAGAATGATGTGGAACCGTGAAACTCACAAGTTCTTTCAGACTTCCTTCTTGTCACTTTCCGTTTCCTTCCATATCACTGAAAGAAAAGTGCCAAGAAAAGCTTCGCGGCTCCACATCATTCTCTTGGTTGGGCTGTGAACTTTTCAGCGGCCCTTAGTACGATGCCGAGCTCTAGATTCACTAGAGTTAATGGTTCACATCTGAGCACACAGCAGCCTCTGGCAGCTAAGTGCGTATTCGCGGGAAGGGGGTAAAACGCGGTTTTAGATCCGCGAGGTCCGTGTTTTACCCCTTCCCTGTTAACACTGTCGCCCGATGCACACCTGTAGTTACTGGGTTAATCGTGAATATTAGGCGCGTACAGGACTTGTCTGAACCAACTGCAAACTCACTGGTGCGCGTTTTCTGCAGAAAGACAAGACCCATCAATAAACCAAAAAGGTGACAAAGCCTTCGGTCCTTCCCAAGGCATATTCCAAGGATCTAGAAAGTCAGAGCAGACAATGGGGAAAGTGGACAGCTATCAAAGTAGAAAAATACAGCTAACCTTCCTGCCAGTCACTCTAGCATACAGAAGGACCCCAAAAATGTATACAGAAGTCAATCCCCGTGGACACTGGTGTTTGTAGAATTCAGAAGTGTCTGGATGCTAAACCACTTCACTAATATTCTTACAGAGTCAGACATCATAAAAGCTTTTATGCGGATATTTTTCATGTTGACGTGGGTATACATTTTTTGTGGCCCCTCTGCATATGAATCAGATATTCCAAGCATTTCTACGGATAGAGCCAGAGACAGAAATGGGAAGAGCCCTTTGCTCTCTCTGAAGCCACAGGTAAAGTACCGGGAAGGGCTGAGGCCACCCACTTTTGCGTTGCATCTTTTGCAAGATGAAAGAGTTTATTTCGGACAGTGGTCAAGTCTTGTAATTGTGAACATTACCTATATACCTGCCAAGAAGATTGCTCGACAGCCCGAAATATCCAAGTACAGGTGCTATGAACATTGTATATAGCCCCCCCCCAAAATAATTAAAAACAAACAAACAGGGGCTTCTTGAGAAAATCATTGTCCATTTCTTCGTATACGAATCAAATGTTTTTGCAAATTAAACTAACTTATTTTTTCAAATACGCTGTTCTAGCTTTCCCTTACTACCTCACACAATCTTAGGCTTAAGATATGCACGACCTTCTCAGTTTTGTGAATATTTTTGAAATATTTCCCCATCTAATAAAGGTCAATTGTTTTAAAAAAGAAGGCATTACAATGGATTAATGCAAAGCAGTATTGTTCCCACCTAAGAGAAAGCCCTTTCGTTCTGTGAGCAAGGGGCCTGAAATGATTTTCTTCATTATCCAACAAGTAGTTTGTAGGGGAGCAGTTAGTGGAGACCTTTGTGCGATAATTGTAATAAATTAGCCGAGATGTGCGTGGACACCCTGCAAATTGGAACAAACGCTGGAAGTGGTTCCCCCACATTCCATGGGGAGAAAAAAAAACAAACAAAGTATATCTGATCCAACATGCTAGGGGCCGCTGAAAATTTCTCTGCCCAACCAAGAAGAGAATGATGTGGCGGCACGAAACTTACAAGCGATTCCACATTTTTCTTGACACTTTTCGTTTCAATGATATGGAAACGAAACAAAAAGTGTGAAGGGTGGAATCACTTGGACATTTCATGGCTCCATTTCATTCTCTTCCTGGTTGGACTGAACTTTTCAGCGGCCTCTCGTTTGCTTGGTCTTCTAATTGATAATAAGCCTGCAAGGACTGAACTCTTAAAGATGACACCTTTGTTTGCGCACTGTGCTGACGGCTTTTTGAAAGACGGATGTAAAGGCCTACCCAGAACAATTTGTGCAGAAAACAGTCAACCACAGAAAAACAATAGAGGCCCAAAAAAGTGCAAAACACTCGGACACTCTAACAGTAGAGCAAAGTAAGTACTTGAAAATATGCACCTTATTTAAATCATGTTGTATTAAACAGCTTTTACACTTTGTACTGCATGAAGCCATGATTGCTTCGTTCAAATACGACAGATCGCACACCAAGGGCTCCTTTTACTAAGGTGCGTTACGACCTTAACGCACGGAAAAGAGCACGCTAAATCGCTGTGCGCGCTAGACCTTAATGCCAGCACCAAGCTGGCGTTATTCTAGAAGCGTACCGCACGGTTTAGCGCGTGGTAATTTTTGTGCATGCACTAAAAACGCTAGCGCACCTTAGTGAAAGGAGCCCCAAGGGTCACCCGTATTTTGGAAAATGACGTTATAATGATTTACAAGAAGAAAACATAAACATGAGAATTTAAATGCAAGATCAAATGCGCCGATGATGAATATTTGATCTTTTTTTAAATTTATTTATCAGCCGGCTTTGTAAATAGCTGGGTGCGGGAGGGAAGGGGGGGGGGGGCTTCTCTGTTGCATTTGTGACTGCAAAGCAATCACCCCCCCCACTCCATCTAAAACAAGGCATAAGGCACTGGTCTAAGCTGCAGAATGAGTGAGTCATCCCATGCATTAAAGCAGGGGTGTCAAAGTCCCTCCTCGAGGGCCGCAATCCAGTCGGGTTTTCAGGATTTCCTCAATGAATATGCATGTGATCTATGAGCATGCCATGAAAGCAGTGCATGCAAATAGATCTCAGGCATATTCATTGGGGAAATCCTGAAAACCCGACTGGATTCCAGCCCTCGAGGACCGGAGTTGCCCATCCCTGACATAGACACTCTAATTCAGGGATGTCAAAGTCCCTCCATGAGGGCCGCAATCCAGTCGGGTTTTCAGGATTTCCTCAATGAATATGCATGTGATCTATTAGCATACAATGAAAGCAGTGCATGCAAATAGATCTCAGGCATATTCATTGGGGAAATCCTGAAAACCCGACTGGATTGCGGCCCTCGAGGAGGGACTTTGACACCCCTGATCTAAAAGGACAATTAGCCAGCTGATGCATTCCCTAAATATGTAAGAAGCATCTCCAACACACCTGCTTCCCACCCACGGTCTCCCCCCCCCCCCTCAAAAAAAAAAAAAAAAAGTTTGATTCATAGCTTTACAGATCCATTTTAGGGAAGAAGTACTCAAGTTACCTTTATGGGGAGTGACCGAGAGAACTTACTCGGTACCCACGCTCCACTCCCTCCCCCAACTCCACACTTGTATATCTTATTAAACTCAACCATACACTGTTAACCCTTTCAGGACCAAGGGACATATTTGTCCCATAACTTTAAAATCCTATCAATTTTGATTGGGATAGTCTACAGTTCTAAATTTGATATGTACGGATTCCATATGATACTGCCTTTATGTAAACAAACTGGTTCCGACATTCATTCATTAGCGTCGTTGCCAGATTGACGAGAAGATTCACTTGCCACACTGTCCATAAGCCAGAAGTGTGATTTTTTTAAATAAAAATAATGATATTTCACAAAAAAAAATCAATTTTTTGGCATCTGCAAGCCCTTTTTACCATAAAAATGTCGTCAAAACCACAAAAATTGGCCTACGATCCTTATGGTCCTGAAAGGGTTAAACGTTAGACTGCTAAACTTCTTAATCCCGGCTTTGCATACATACCTGTGAGCAGAAGATGGACTTTTGTTGGCCTAACAACTTGGCAGTTAACTGGTTATCTTGTGTTTTGTGCTGTGTAAAGCAAAGAAGCAAAGTGTGGCTTAAGGCAAGTGGTCTGCTATCTCACTGGGAAATCAAATCTGTTGGACTCCTTTTGGAGTCAGCTTCCTTTTAATTGAAGATAATGGGTCAAAGAAAAAGATACCGACCTTTCCCCCCCAAGCAATCGTCATTTGCATATGACGGGGAAATGAAATCAAAATCATATCCCCAAAGGGAAAAAAGTATTTTAGACCTCATATAGATAAGAAATATTTTTGCAGGCTGTCAAGATAAAACAGGCCTCTTTCATCACAGAGAGAGAGAGAGATCTTTACTTCATAGAGGGTAAAACATTGAATTGCTTGAAGCCAAATAGTTATTTTTGTAAAGTCGAAGTTAAACATAGATTTCCAAATTTGGAATGACTGCCTGTCCACTCTCATCTCTCTCGCCCCAACTTATCAATCCTTCAGGAAATCTCTAAAAACATACCTCTTTGATAAATTCCTCCAACCCCCGCCCCCCCGACCAAACTAATAATCCCTTGCCTCCCTCCCTACCCTTCCCCTCCCCCCATGCAACAATTATTGGATCATTTTGTAATTGTCACTGGTTTAAACCATATAATTGTTAACTAATTCTCTGCACCTACATTGTATAAATCGCTCTGAACTGTTTTTCGATATGCTGTAACCTCGATGTAACTTCGCTATAACTAAGCTGTAACTTCGCTGTAAATGTACAGTCTCTTATCCTGTAAACCGCTCTGAACTGTTTTGTGGTATTGCGGTATAGAAAAATAAAGTTATTATTATTATTATTATTATTATTCTTCAACCTAGTGGAAGGACCTACTGAGTGTCCCTGCAAAAATCATTCCATATATAAACTGTTCGCGTTCCATGCAGCTATTTATAAAATAGTAATAGCATTATTTTTCAGAGAAATTTCCCATTCTAAAGCTTTATACCCAGGAAGAAATTTGCATCTATTTACATAACACAGTAGAGCAAAGGATTTTTAAAACTTCTCACAACGTGACAAGTATTAGCAAATGGTGGTTTCATTTTTCTATCGAGTTTGGACCACTTGACCTCAAATGTCTTCTCTTCCCCCTCCCCCCCCCCCCCCCCCCCACACACACACATTTTATAACAAAAATTGTAAGCCCTGTTCACGAGCTGGGAATATGCTAGAAGTCCAACTCCCTCTGAAATTTACCTCTTTTCCTGTCCAACTGTGGGGTTGAGACCCCCCTCCCCCAATGGGATGAATCGAAAACGCCTTGTCTAGTCTTCCACTGTTGAGGTTAATGAAGCCTCAGACTACCCAAATGCAAACAGCATTTAGGTACTTTTGTTTCAACCTTAGAGCTTGGCTTTAGGAGGTGGGGGGGGGGGGGGTGCTGAAAAGTTCTCAGCCCAACCAACCCACTTTCTAAATTCTGAGCGTTATTCTACCACTGTGGCTGAAAAGTGGTTAAATGCCAATTTACAGAAACAAAATTCTCTGTTTGTTTTGGGGGGTTTGGTTTGTTTTGGCATTGTTTCAGATCATTCTCTTCTTGGCTGGGCTGAGAACTTCTCAGCACCTCCTCAGTATAGGATTTTTTTTATTTTTTTAAAATATTTTTATTTTTACTAGCTTCTATGTTATGATCTAATCTTTCAGGACTTTTTAAAAAAATTAATTTTAGATAGCTTTTCTGAACAACTTTACACTTACTGGTCATTCTGGGGTTGGACTACTGGGATTATTCTATATCCAGCCTCTGCCGTTCTAAGAGCGATAATGAATCTTAGATTCTGGGCCATTGACACTAGAAGTCTTTAAAGTTTGTGCTAGAGAAATAATTCTTATTTGGAAAATCCATTATTCGCATGAACAATTAGAATCTTATATTCAAATTCAGTGCATTTAAACTATTGTCCTTTTTATACAGTACAATATTATTTGCGGGGGTTATATACTATGATTACCTAGTCTTATTTTTCATGGTTTCGTTCAAGCTTTGTAATTATTGGTTTGGCTTAACGTTTTCATGTATAAATACATTCGTTAATTGCAAATAAGACTGATTGTGTAAAATGCGGAAAAATTAGCAGTGTGTAAAATTTTAAAAAAGGCACACAACCGCAAAGTGTAAGCAGAAAAACAACAACAAATTTATTTTTAAGGTAAGTGTACAGTTAAGACCACAGAGACAAACAAACGTGCAAATAAAATATATTTTGTAAGTTCTTGGGAATGGTCAGGGCCACGTCTTTTGTACAAAACACACCTTTTTGTAAATAATAAAAAAAAAAAGTATTAAATAACTTGGCTTTTATCCACCAACAAAAAATAAATTATTTCCTTGTTTTGGGGGAGAGAAAAAAAAAAGGAATGGACAGAATTTCTATTTCTTGATTGTACAAACCACAATAGGATCCTTTAAAAAAAAATAATAATAATTTGGCAGTTAGAAATGGGTGGGCAATGTTTAAGACAATCCAGTGAACTTAACTTTAAATATTATATTAAATCGGCTCTGAAAATTAGCCCGATTAAAATTCCACACATTGTACAGGATTTAAAACTTATACCCAAGGTCATACAGTTCATTAAATCTTTGGGCTTTGGTCCATATAACTTACTTTCCAAGAAACCATTCTTTTCGCATTTCTGGACGCTTTGGATTTCCTTGTCTGGAGCTTACGGAACCGCGAGATTAACCTTAATTCGTAATGTCAAAATACATTCTGCTTTCAGATGTCCGCTTTCCTATGCAGTCTTTAAATGCTTCGAATTGCCCTATGCACCACAGTAAAGGGGATTTCTAATCAATATTTAGTGCAGTCATAAGAATAGGGGGTAGTGTGGCGATATATGGAAGGCGTAGATCTATAGGGGATCTGACAGCTCGTGTTGCCGCTCACCTGGTGCTCGCTGAGGGTCGAGCTCTCAATTCCGAGTCGATGGGAGCTGAACATCTCCCTGACGTTGGGGAAAGTCTGTTGCTGGGAGCCAAAGCCGTGGCCGGAAAGGTGGTTAAGGTCTGCGGAGTGGTTCAGGTACCAAGAAGCCGTCTGGCCAGCGACGCCGCCCTGCTGGTGATGGCCGGACGGCAGCGCGCTTTCCTGACTCATGGAGTTGAGCGGGGAGGATGTTACCGCGTGATGCTCAGAGATGGCTTCTTCCAGTGTGGTCGGGACGCACATGTGACTCGGTCTGTCACCCGTGTACAGGCTCATGGCCCTCATGCTACACTGGTAGCTGCCGCCCGTGTCCATGCTCTGGGCGCAAGCCTGGCTGTAAATGGACGGCTGAGTCTGAGGGTAGCTGAGGGACACCATGCCCGACCTGCCAGAAACAGCGGGCACCGGGCTCAGGTCGCCCTGAGGAGAAGTTCTTAAGGTCATGATGTTCTCCACGCTGAAGCCCGACAGGCCGTTGCCGGTGGGATGGTGCTCGGGGACGGAGCTCTCGGGGGACACCGAGGGGGTGGAGGCCGCGCTCCTGGGGCTGTCTTGCATGGCGCTCCCGTTGTCGGGGCTGAGGGTCTCCACCTTGGTGATGACGGGCAGCTCGGGGGACTCGCTCTTGATGACCACCTTCTTCTCCACCTCCTTGGGGCGGTTGTCCACCTTGGCCTCCTTGGGCTGGCGCTCCCTCTCCTCCTTCTCCCGGCCCACGTCCTTCTTCTTGAAGCGCCTCCTCCGGCGCAAGAAGCTGCCGTTCTCGAACATGTTGTAGGAGTCCGGGTCCAGGGTCCAGTAGCTGCCCTTGCCCGGCTTCTTGTCGTCCCGGGGCACCTTGACGAAGCATTCGTTGAGGGACAGGTTGTGGCGGATGGAGTTCTGCCAGCCCTGCTTGTTCTCGCGGTAGAAGGGGAAGCGGTCCATGATGAACTGGTAGATGGCATTGAGGGTCACCTTCTTCTCGGGGGCGTTCTGGATGGCCATGGTGATGAGGGCGATGTAGCTGTAGGGGGGCTTCACCAGGTCCTTGGGGGCCGCCTGCTGGTGGTGGTGGTGGTGGTAGGGCCCGTAGGACCTGGCCATGCCCGCCGTGTACTGCTCGTGGCCCGGGTAGACGCTCATCGGGGCGGGCATGCCGCCGTAGGTGCCCGCCGCCCGGTAGTAGCTCTGCTCGCTGAGGTAGGGCACCACCCCCAGGGCGTTGGGATCGGGCACCGAGTACCGAGCCTGCATGCTGGGGGGGGAGGGAGAGGCGGCGCGGCTAGACCTGAGAGCTGGGCGAGCCTAGGCGCCTCCCGCCAGACCTTCGGCCCAAACTTTGCCAGACTCTTTTGCGCGAGCCGGACTTTTTACTCCGGGACGGCCACGCCCCCTCCGGGCACCGCGGCCCAATCGGGGGAGGGAAAGGGGAGCCGCCGGCCAATGGCGACGGAGGACTGGCTGGAAGCCTCCGGCGCTAGGACCGAGCCGCCTGGCAAGACCACCCTTTAGTTTCGGTTCCAGTAGAAAGAGCGGAGGAGGTAGTGGGATCTGGGATGGAACTGGAGAGAGATTTCAAAGCCCCCAAAAAATGCTTTTCTGGAATCTTAGGCTACAAGAAACTTCTTGGCTTAATTTCATCTCATCTCGTGGATTGATTTGGGGAGAAATAACTTTTCTTTTTCTAGATGTTCACTTATATACTCTTAAAAAAAAAAAATCCGAAAAGTTAAAGTCAGCTCTAAGTAAACCCCAAAATTTATTCGTTCCCTTGTTTGTCAAGCAACAAATTTTAAACACATTCTATCAGGAAATTTTAAAACTGATATTCTTTAGATTAGAAAAGTAACAACTGTGGACAAAAGAGGTGTAAGCACTGGGCTTCTTCCCCCCCCCCCCCCCCCAATAAAATAAACCTTCTACTTGATCTTTAATCTGTCTTGGTAAATTCGTTTGTGTAAAATTACGAATCCCTTTCAAGGCTTGTGCTTTTTGAGAAAATGAGGGCGATGAAAAGGAACCTGTTTTTCTTTTCACTTCTGGAATGGTCTCATTAAAAGCTAATTAGATTTGGTTAATTAGTGAAGCATGCTGACTGATTTAGAGCGCGGCCGCTAAATTGCACGCCTTGATTTTGGAAATCGCTTATGGCCGATCAAACAAACGCCTTAGACGTCTCGGCGAATTTTTTTTTTTTTTTTAATTTCAATACCTCGTCTGCGCGTTCCTGGTTTCAAGTAATATTCGACCTTTTTAGGCAATGACTTGCAGCTTCTTTCAAAGTCATATGTTGATTTTACAATTTCAGTTATGTCTTTCTGCCCATTAAAAGACAGAAGTTAACTTTGCTCTTCAATTTAAGAGCCATCATTACTAAGATTTGAAAGTAATTTTTTTTTAATTTTTGAGGGGGGATCAAATGTTATTAAACATTCTCCACCCTGATACTAAGAAAAGCTATTTAGAAACCGATTTTTTTTTTCTGTATTAGGAATGCACACAACCTAATAAAATCCGACAGAAAGTGTGTCCTTTGATGGAAAACAAACACCCGCGTAAAGAACATTTAATAGCGACATTGAATTATTGCAAAAATACATTTCATGGTACAATATATAACCTCTCCTTCCCCAGTTCTTGTCAGCCGTCAAAATATTCTACGACTTCTCAGACCCTGCTTTGAAAATATTAAAACATTTCCAAAATAAACAAAAAAAGTTTTAATTGCAATTGTTGAAAAACAATTTCAGTAACAGTTTAGCTATTCAAATTCGTTTTCCCAACAAAATGAATAGATCTTGTGACTTACTAAACGTTTGATTCCTATTAGGTGTTTTTTTTGGAAGTTAAAGATCAGAAGCTACGAATTCGTCATTCCTCACCTCTTAATGCACACCTATGAAATATCTCTCCTTTCTCAAAGCAAGGTAAACATAATGCGTTCAGTTCTGGCCTTGTTAATTTTTTTTTTCTAACCCTGTGGAATTTAGCTGAAATAAATATTCCAATAAAGGAAATGGTTCAATTTCAATAACAAAAAAGAAAAGTTAATTCCCAACAGAAGATTGAAAACAACCCCAAAATAAAAAGGATTGATATGTAGAGCTTGTTTCCACGGGAATGATCTCTTCTTTGGCTTCTCCCCATCATTCTTCATGCAAAAAGGCCAGATTCTTTTTTTTATTTTAATGCCGCGGTCTAAACATTTTCTAATACTTTTTTGTCCGTATTTTGTGGACCCTCCTTAAACTTTTTCCTTGCAAATACATTTTCTCTTGTAGAGCTTCCAACGAGCAAGGGTTAATTTATCCTTACTTTTGGGAAATCATTTGATGATTGATTTCCCGCTTTTCTGTCTTAAAAGCCCATCTAATCTGAGAAAAGTCTGCAGATTTAACAGCTTTATTCTAACGGTTTCTACACAAAGCTCCTTTATTCTGACAGAAAATAACATTCAAAAGTCACCTGAATTTTGCTTACTGGGATAATTCCTGCTGACTTTGTGGGGTTTGCTGCCCTCTAGAGGACCCACAGGTATTTTTACCTTGAATTGTTTCAACTGATCATACAGTACCAGGGAAGATGCTGACACCTTGTGGGCGAGTGTTGTGAAGCAGCTTTCTATGGAAAAATCAAATAGTACTGTAAGTACAGTACTCCCCTGAAATTCATGGGGGTTCCATTCCAGGAAACACCACGAATTTAAAAAAACTGCAAATGCGGTTTTTTGCCTGTCAAAAGGCAGGGGAGGCAGGAGAGGGCAGCTGGAGCGCCATCTGGCGAAGAAAATCACTCGCAGTCTGCTCTGACCGCCTCTTCCTGTAGTAAAGTTGGGCTATACCAATCAGGAGCTGCTTTGACACGTAGCTCCTGATTGGTGTAGCTCGATTTTACTTCAGGAAGAGGCGGTCGGAGCAGACCGCAAATGAGCGAGTCCGCGATTCGCGAACCGCAAATTCACGGGGGAACACTGTATTATTGTTTCACAACTGGATCCTTCTTGGACCTTAAGATATTTGCAAGTGGGTCCAGGTCCTATTTGTCCTTCGTGTGATATTCTTGGCTTGATTTAATATTTGACCTCATAATAAATGTCTTGGTTGCAGTCCGATTTCTAATGTAAATAATTTTTTTCTTCTTTTTATCTGCACCCCTCTTTTATAGTGGACTAAATGGGCTCCATGCAATAGGTTTTTTTTTTTTCTTTATTGAATATAGATGTAATGTATGAAGACATTATTACTGTTGGCAAGAGTTGCCATGTAAAGATGTAAAAATTGATAAAAACATATATTCGAGGGTGTTTCAAAAAAAGTCATGGCAATTTGACAGTATTTCATGAAACGAAAACCCCTGGCATGTCAAACTCCTGTGCAGGGAAGATACATTCTTAGAGGAAGTGCTGAAACTGCCCAGCCGATCGCATGGCGTATTTAATCGGTAGCGCCTCATATACAAAATGGCAGCACCCTTAGCTGTTTGCACAGTACAGGAGCAGCGAGCAGTCATCAGATTTTTGAGGTCGGAGGGTGTGAAACCTCATGAAATTCATGGAAGAATGGTGCAACAGTATGGAGATGCCTGCATGGTGAGAAAAGAGTGTACGATTGAGTAGATGCGTTTAAAAATGGGCGGTGGGTGTGCTGTTTTTTGCTTCGGTTAAGGAAAGCACGCTGTGTTCTCTATTCACAAGCTTTGGGGAATTACGTTAGATTATTGTTTTCTATCCTGCCAATACCTTTCAGTTCTAGGCGGTTTACAACAGGAGTTGGCCTGGGCATTTCCAGGGAGAATACATGGTTAATAGATGTAGTGTGCGTCGGGGTCTGTGGCGGGTCGATCAGGTTTAGTTAGATCATTTGACAAATTTCTTGAATAGAAAAGTTTTAAGTTCTTTCCGGAATGTTTTGTAGTTGGGCGTCGTGGTCAGCAGATTGGAGAGGTGGCGGTCTAGTTTTGCTGCTTTGCTGGCTAATAGTCCGTTGTATTTTTTTTTTTTTTTGCTTTGTATACCTTTGATTGGAGGATGGGTGAAATGTGCATGAGTTCTCCTTGGTCTGGATGTGTTTTTCCTGATTAGGCGGTTGCTCAGATAGCTTGGTCCGTTTCCATTTAGGGCTTTGAATAGGGTGCAGTAGAATTTGTATTGTATATGTGCTTGTACTGGGAGCCAGTGTGAATCTCGAAAAGCGGTGGTAATGTGGTCATACTGGGTATATCTCCTGATGAAGCCCTTTCTTTGTGGTGAAACGGGGATACTCCGTTGGAGAAAGAATTACTAATTTTATGGTCCTGGCTGTTCACCCGCCAGTAAATAAAAGCTAAGTAACTTTTATTGTTTTGTAGCTAATGTAAGTTTAGCGGAGCCTAGAAGAGGATAAATGGGTTTTTGTTCAGTCTTATGATGGCCTAGGTTTTGGTGATCAGACAAGATTTGTCTATATCTGACACCTGTGGGCACTTGAGGTCCGTTCTCCCCCGATTCGCTAACCATTTTAATATTTGGTTTCTTGAAAATCTGGATGATATTCACATCTATCAAGTCTGCCTTGTTTTGCTTTAAAAATGGGCAAACATCAATCCCGGATGAAGAAAGCTCTGGTTGTCCCAGCTCAGTCATCACTGATGTGAAGGTGGGTCATGCTGCTGTCATTATTCATGAAAACAGATGCCTTTTTTTAGAAGTTCTAGCTAGGAAACAGGATGTCAGTATCGGATCCGCACATACCATTGTCACGGAGGTTCACAAGTTGTATGCATGGGGGTGCCTAGGATGCTGACTGATGAGCATAAGATGATTCATGTGTAGACTTCCACCGCCTTTTTGGCATGGTAAAACGATGAAGGAGATGAAACCTGGGTGCATCACTATGAGCCTGAAAGCAAGAGGAGTCCTCACAATGGTGTCACACATCATCTCCACTCAAGAAGACGTTCAAGTCTCAACCCTCTGCTGGAAAGGTCCTGTTCAGTGTTTTCTGGGATATGAATGGACCAAGTTTGGAGCACTATCGGGGAAAAAGGTGAAACAGTGAATAGTGCCTAGTACAATGCAATGTTAGAGGAGAAGCCATCACAGAGGACTTTTACCTATAGGCGTTCTTCTCCTCCAGGATAACACAAGCTTTCGCATGGCCACTGCAACTCTTGACACCATTTGGAGATTGAGATCTTACAGCATCCTCCTTACAGCTCTGATCTTGCTCCCTCTGATTATCATGTGTTTGGACCCTTGAGGGGTGCTTTGAGAGGATGAAGATTTGGAGGCAATGACAAGGTCAACAAAGCGATGCTTTCCTGGTTTTGCCCCATCATCCTCTTATCCATTTTTTAAAGATTAGTAAATAGATAGATTGATTGATAGATACACTCCACTTTATTTTTTAGCTGTACTGGATTAATGATTCACAAATGCACTCACATGAATCCACTTTACTAAAAGCAAAGTGAATTGAATTGTAGAAGAGTAAAATTGTTGGAATAAAAATAGTCAACAATAGTATGGAGTATGATCACAAAATATATGAGTCATTATTTTGTGACCAAATACCCTGACTTAGAAGTGACTTTTTTTCGTGTCATGGTATGCACAAAACTAATCCATTTGTACTGTTGTTCAAAGTACTTAAGTAAATGTATATTTACTTAATAGCTTACCCCATCCTTTACAAAGCTGAACTAGCATTTTTAGCACTGGTACCAGCTCTGATGTTCATAGAATTCCTTTGAGCATCCGAGCTGCTACCGCCATGACTAGCGCTAAAAACACTAGCACGGCTTTGTAAAGGAGGGGGTTAAGTACTTAATAAATGTATATTTTAATACACAAAAGTAAAAAGTATAGTGAAGAATACATTTAGGGGCGAATTCTATAAATGGTGTCCCTATTGTAGGCAGCAGTAGTCATTCTACCACTGTCTAACCAGCCAATTGGGACGCACGTTAAAAAAAAACACAAGGCAGGCCACCTATACTGTAGGCATCTGTCACAGGTGCAGGGAGATGCGTCTGGACACTTAAGCTCGCCCAAGGCTGGGTGTGGGTGTCAGGGCAGGATTAGCCAATAGGCCGAGTAGGCACGTGCCTAGGGCCCGAAATGGTCAGGGGGGCCCGATGAAGGAGGGCATCGACATTGTTTTTTTCCAAACGGCGATGGGTCCCTCCAGCATCGACTGGCAATGCGGGCCCCCCCCGATCGGCAACGTGGCCCCTCCCCTATCGACGGAAAATAAGACAAGCAAGCAACATGGGTAAGAAAGGCAACAGGAACTGTAATTGTGCAAGCGGTGCTGCTTGCCCAAAGCTTCCCTCTGACACAGCTTCCTGTTCCCGCCTGGGTGCATGGCGAGGTGGGCGGGGCAGGGGGCCCAGTGTACTTGTGTGCCTAGGGGCCCTCGACGAATTAATCCTGCCCCGGTGGGCGTGGTTTTGCCCAGAAGTAGCTTGGGTGAGCTTATGCGGCCCTAAGCATCTCCCTAGTGCTGCGATAGATGCCTGCAATGTAGGCCTACATTTTAAACAGACGTGGCCACTGAGCTGATCGTGGCAAGGAAATCCTCCTGCCACGATCAGCTGAGCGGCTAAGGCAGGGAACCCTCCATCCCTCCCCGCCGCGAAGTTGGCTGGAAGGAGGGATGCTCACACCCCGGAACTTCCTCCCCACCCGGCGGTGGTGGTAGGTGCCTTACTGTCTATAAAAAGGGCACCAGAATCACATCTAAGGAGGCGTGGCTTGGGCCAGAAATGACCTTAGGTGCCATCAGGCGTGATTCCATCTAAGACAGAGATCTCAAAGGCCCTCCTTGAGGGCCGCAATCCAGTCGGGTTTTCAGGATTTCCCCAATGAATATGCATTGAAAGCAGTGCATGCATATAGATCTTATGCATATTCATTGGGGAAATCCTGAAAACCCGACTGGATTGTGGCCCTCAAGGAGGGACCTTGAGACCCCTGATCTAAGACCTTTAAAACCCCGATCCACATTACCAGCACCTACTTTTAACGTGAGTCACGGATTCTGCAAACGACACTATAGCGTGAACGACACGCGATCGATGCCCTTGTTTGTAGGCAGTCTCCAATTATGGCACCGTTTGCAGAATCTGGCCCTTAGGCCCTCTTTTACTAAGGTGCGCTAACCCACTAGCGCACGCTAATCGAATTAGCACGCGCTAAACGCTAACGCGTGCCTGTTAGTCTATGGCGCGTTGGCATTTAGCGTGTGCTAATTTAATTAGCGTACGCTAATCGGTTAGCGCACCTTTCATAAAAGAGGGGGTTAGTTACTATACAATGCGGTCCATTCGGCATATTGTCGTCCCCCCCCAAAAAAATTTTTTTTTAAATGATGGAATCATACCACAGCAGTCAATAATCTTTTATGATCAGGATTCTAGAATGAAAACTGAGACTCATGCAACATTTGAAGTTAAAATGATCTCATAGACAAAGGATTGAACAGACTTGTTGTTTTAACTTACCACCAGAAATAATGTTGCTGTCTCTCTGTCACCTTGGTATCACACTGCAACCACAACTGCGGCTTGCTTCCTTTCCCTTCAAACCACGATTGCAATGTAATCTAATCATTCGCTTTTATGTGTAGACAAATCACCTTTTGTTTTTACTTGATGAAGAGAATAGAATTTCTAAAAGCCAGTCAAGAAACATATTAAGTTACTCCCCCCAAAAAAGGCATCACCTCATACTGTAGATAGTTTTCTTAACTGAACAATTATTCCTGTGCATTTAAGCAGATAAACATGGTAACTACGGGACTTTAATAAAGAAATTATGCAGACATGACTGCTGAGGCCCCTCAACTATGTCACCAAAAATGTGTTCCCTAGAACAAATTAGATATATGTCTTATCAATGAAAACACAAAGGTGTCTTCTGAGAAAAAGCCTCAGAAGTCAGTGGTGCACCAAGGGGAGGGTGGCCACCCCGGGTGCCACCCTTAAGGCGGTGCTCCGAGGGACGGCATCATGGTTGGGAACCTCTTTCTCTTCCGGCAGCTGTGGCAAAAGCCTTCACAACTCGCTGCTCTGCTGGTGTTGGGCCTTTCTCTATGCTGGGTCCTGCCTTTGTGGAAGCAGGAAGTAGGCGGGACCAGCAGAGAGGAAGGCCCGACGCTGACAAGAGCAGCGTATTGTGAAGGCTGCGCTGCTGAGGGGTGACAAAGAAGGAGAGAGGGAGGGAACTAGGTGTCCATCGGGGTGAAAGAGAGGTGGAAAGAAATGCTGCACACGATTGGGGGGAGGGAGGTAAAAGGAAGACCATGGAAGGCAGAGAGGAGGGAGAAATACCAGACCATGAGAGAGGGAGGGAAAGGAAGGAAGGAAAGGAGATGCCACACCATGGAGGGAAGGGAGAAATGCCAGGGCATGGGGGAGGGAGGGGAAGGAGACAGAGATGCCAGACCAGGGGGAAAGGAGAGAAAGGAAGGAAGGAGAGAAGATGACAGAGTATGGAGGGGAAGGGGAGGGAGAGATGGAGGGGAAAGAGAGGAGGGAGATGCTAGGGCATGCGGGAGGGAAGGGAAGGAGATATACATGCCAGACTGTGAGATGGAGTAGGAAGGAAGGACGAAAAGGAGAAGAAAAAGATGCTAGAAAGCATGGGGGAAGGTGTGGAGACAGAGAGAGAAAAATAGAGAGGGGGGGGTGAAGCTGAAATGAATCATATATAAAGGAGAGAAGGATAGACAGTTTATGGATGGGACATAGAAAGAAGCAAGATGTAATATGGAACAGGAAGAGGGCAAACGCTAGATGAGAGAGGGCAGTGGATGGAAGAGAGAGTGTGGACAGTGGATGGAAGGGGAAGAGAGAGAGAGAGAAGGCAAATGTTGCATGGAAGGGAGAGAGAGGACATACACTGGATGGAAAGAAGAGAGTGAAAAAAGCAGAAATGACAAAATGCAGAAAAAAGATTTTTGTTGTTGCTTTAGAATAAAGTAGTATTGTAGCTATATAGTTTATAAATAGAAAATAGAAATAAGGTCATCTTTTTACTAGACTAATTTTAGGTTGAAACAATTTTTATTGATGACAAAACATGGGAAACAACCATAACAGAGTAACACCGCAATACAAATCTTTTTTTTTTTACTAACTTTTGGAGACCAAAACCCACCTTCCTCAGGTACGGACAGGATACTATAACAGCAGGAAGGAGATTTTGGCCTCCGAAAGCTAATTGAAAAATTAGTCCAATAAAAGGTTCGTGGCGCGAGCATCAACCCCAACCTTCATAGGCTCCTCCTCCTCCGTCCCCTCCTAGGCCTGGGTCCAGGAAGTGACGTCAGAAGAGCTGACGCTGGCGCGAGCAGCAGGTCGGGGGTTAAAAACTTATGGGGGAATGGAAGTGGCACGCGCGTGGTAGTGGGGGGGGGGGACGGTGGGGAAGGAGGAGAAGGAATAGGGCGGAGAGGATGATGTGTGCAGGTGTTCCCAACCAGAGGGCACCTGGGGCGGACCCCTCCCTTCCTTACTATGCTACTTCCTGTATATATGCAAATCACGTTGAGTGTGGTAGTGTACAAGTCCTTGTCCCTTTGTTACATTGTTTATGAAGTTGGCTCCTATTATTTTGCTGAACAATTAATAAAGTCTACTTTCAAATCGCCTGTGGCACAACTTATCTAACCATTAATTTAGCATTTACCCCCTCTTTCACTAAGGTGCGCTAACCGATTTAGCGCGCAAACTAATCTAGCTAACATGCACGCGTTAACGATTAGCGTGCGCCTTAGTAAAAGGACCTATTAATGTGATTACATAATTGATTATTGCTTTGATGCTAATTTTGGACTCATGAGCATCAGAGCATTTACCAAGTCGGCCTGCGGTGGAAACTAGAGAACGACACGGGGACAAATTTGTTCCCGTCCCCATAGGAACTCAATTTCCCCCATCCCGTCCCTGCGGGTTTTGCTGCCGTCTCCGTCCCATTCCTGTAAACTGCCTTAACCGCACAAGCCTTGAACACTTACGATTTTAAAGTGTCCGAGGCCTGCGCAGGTGAGGACTGAGCTTGTAGGGATGGGGCAGGGACAGGAAAGAGAACTCGCCAGGACGGGAAAATGAGTTCACGCGGGGATGGGGGAAACATTTGTTCCCGTGTCATTCTCTAGTAGAAACCTCTACCATAGCTTTGTAAAAGCCAGTGTTTATCTGTGTTATTTTATTATGAATATTGACTTGTAAGCTGCCTAGTACATTGGATAGCCAAATCTAGAAATTGTGGAAATAAATAAAATAAATAATTGTAGACTTTACCCCTCCCCCACTTTTAAAAAGCCATGCTAGCAGCTACTGCGCGGCAACGACCCCAAAGCCTTTTAAACCCCTAAGGCAGGGGTGGCCAATGTCGGTCCTCGAGGGCCGCAATCCAGTCGGGTTTTCAGGATTTCCCCAATGAATATGCATGAGATCTATGTGCAGGCACTGCTTTCAATGCATATTAAGAACATAAGAACATAAGCAGTGCCTCTGCCGGGTCAGACCACAGGTCCATCCTGCCCAGCAGTCCGCTCCCGCGGCGGCCCAAACAGGTCATGACCTGTCTGTATCACCAGAAGGGGCTCCCTTGCCATCCCTGGTTTCTCATTTAAGTCCTGTTTTCCTATCGAAGTCCTAGCCCTCCGGTCTTGCACATGCACGACCTGGTTTGGTTTCTATACTCATTACCTGATTAGCTTTCTATACTTGTGTTACATCCCAGCTCCTCCCTCAGTATCCCATGATCCCTTTATCCTTCAGGAATCCGTCCAATCCCTGTTTGAATCCCTGTACCGTACTCTGCCTGATCACTTCCTCCGGTAGCGCATTCCAAGTGTCCACGACCCTTTGGGTGAAAAAAAACTTCCTTGCATTTGTTTTGAACCTGTCTCCCTTCAGTTTCTCAGAATGCCCCCTCGTATTTGCTGTCCCCTTCAGTCTGAAGAATCTGTCCCTATCCACCCTCTCTATGCCCCTCATGATCTTGAAGGTCTCTATCATATCTCCCCTGAGCCTCCTCTTTTCCAGAGAGAAGAGCCCCAGCCTATCCAGCCTCTCGGCGTATGAGCAGTGTTCCAGCCCTCTTACCATTTTCGTTGCTCTCCTTTGGACTCTCTCAAGTACCGCCATGTCCTTCTTGAGGTGCGGCGACCAATACTGAACGCAGTATTCCAGATGTGGACGCACCATCGCTCGATACAATGGCATGATGACTTCCCGTGTTCTGGTTGTTATGCCCTTCTTTATGATGCCAAGCATCCTGTTGGCTTTTTTCGAGGCTGCTGCGCACTGTGCAGATGGCTTCAGTGATGCATCCACCAGCACACCCAAGTCTCTCTCAAGTCTGCTGTCTCCCAACAATACCCCCCCCAATTTGTAGTTGAACAACGGGTTCTTTTTCCCTATATGCATGACCTTGCATTTGTCCACGTTAAAGCGCATTTGCCATTTGTTTGCCCAGTCTTCTAGCTTGTCCAGGTCTCTTTGTAGGTCCTCACACTCCTCCCTGGTCCTAACTCTGCCGCACAGTTTGGTATCGTCTGCAAATTTTATAACCTCGCACTTTGCCTCCTTTTCCAGGTCATTGATAAATATGTTAAAGAGTAATGGCCCCAGCACCGACCCCTGTGGTACACCGCTTGTGACTCCCCGCCAGTCAGAATATTGACCCTTTACTCCGACCCTCTGCAGTCTGCCCGACAACCAGTGCTTGATCCATCTGTGCACATCCCCTCCCACCCCGTGGTTCCACAGCTTCTTAAGCAGCCTTTCATGTGGCACCTTGTCGAAAGCCTTTTGAAAATCGAGGTAAATGATGTCTATGGGTTCCCCATTGTCCACCCGACTGCTTATTCCCTCAAAGAAGTACAGAAGGTTCGTTAGGCACGACCTTCCCTTACAGAATCCATGCTGGCTTGTTCTCAGTAGGCCATTCCTCTCGATGTGCTCGCAAATGCCGTCCTTGATCATAGCTTCCACCATCTTCCCTATAATTGAAGTCAGGCTCACCGGCCTGTAGTTCCCGGGGTCACCCCTCGATCCCTTCTTGAAGATAGGTGTGACATTCGCCAATTTCCAGTCCTCTGGTACCTCACCAGTTTTCAAGGATAGGTTGCAAACATGCTGGATTGTGCCCGCTATTTCTTGTCTTAGTTCCTTCTGAACCCTTGGGTGGATCCCGTCCGGGCCCGGTGATTTGCCGCATTTTAGCCTGTCTATCAGTTTGAGGACATCCTCTTTAC
The DNA here is from genome assembly GCF_902459505.1 of Geotrypetes seraphini. Taxonomy (NCBI): domain Eukaryota; kingdom Metazoa; phylum Chordata; class Amphibia; order Gymnophiona; family Dermophiidae; genus Geotrypetes; species Geotrypetes seraphini. The sequence goes on along the minus strand of NC_047087.1, from coordinate 16,111,981 downwards.
TTACCTCTATGTGATCCAATTTTTCAGCCTGTTCCCCACTCATGAGCTCCTCTGAGTCCGGTATATTGGATGTGTCTTCGCTCGTGAAAACCGACGAGAAGAACGTGTTCAACCTCTCAGCTACCTCTTTATCCTCCTTAATCACTCCCTTCCTATCCCCATCGTCCAACGGCCCCACCTCCTCTCTCGCTGGTCGCTTTCCCTTAACGTAACTGAAGAATGCCTTGAAGTTTTTCGCCTCTCTGGCCAGCCCCTCTTCGTATTCCCCCTTTGCTTTTCTAACCTCCTGGTGGCATTCCTTTTGGCATTTCCTGTGTGTCTGGTGATTTTCCTCCGTTGGGTCCTTTTTCCATCTCCGGAAGGATACCTTTTTGTCCTTTATCGCCCTCTTTACTTCTGTTGACATCCAAACCGGGTCCTTTGATCGCTTGTTCTTGCAGCCTTTCCTGAAACTGGGGACATACATTCTCTGTGCTTCCTGCAGGGTGTCCCTGAATAGGGTCCAGGCGCTTCCCACAGTCTCCATCCTAAAGATGTTTCTGAGCTTCCTCCCCACCATTTCCCTCATAGCAGCGTAATTCCCTTTCTTGAAGTTCAGTGCAGTTGTTGCGGTCCTCCTAACTATGGGTGTCCCTCTTTCTAATGTGAATCTGATCGTGTTATGATCACTGTTGCCTAGTGGTCCTCCCACTTCTACCCCTCTTGCAGGCCCCCCTAATCCGTTTAGGATGAGGTCAAGAGTAGTACCCCCTCGCGTCGGTTCTTTGACTAGTTGCTCCATGAAGCAGTCCTTCACAGTTTCTACAAATCCTGTCTCCCTAGTGCAGTTGGAGTGACCCGTACTCCAGTCTATTCCCGGGTAGTTGAAGTCCCCCATCACTGTTACACTTCCAGTCCTGCATTCCTGTCTCAATTCTGCTTCCAAGTCGTGTCCGACTCCTTCTGGCGCACCAGGTGGTCGATAGTACAGCCCCAGTTTTATGCCCGCACCCTTGTTACTGGGTAATTTGATCCATAGTGATTCCAGCCCCTCTGCCTTTGTTGCCATATCCATCCCGACTGAGTGGATAGAGTCCTTTATATATAGTGCTATGCCTCCTCCCTTCTTGTGGGTCCTGTCGCTCCTGTAAAGCTTGTACCCCGGCAGCACCACATCCCATTGATTTTCCTCTGTCCACCAGGTTTCTACAATTCCAATTATATCCAGGTCCTCCCCCTTGGCCACGACTTCTAGTTCACCCATCTTGGCCATGAGGCTTCTTGCATTTGCGTATAAGCACCTCAGGTTCCGTCGTTTTTCTTCCACCTTTGCATTTATCTGGGCCACTTGCTCTTGGGGAAATCCTGAAAACCCGACTGGATTGCGGCCCTCGAGGACCGACATTGGACACCCCTGCCCTAAGGACTTTGGACAGTTACCTCAGTGGCCTGCACTAAATGGCTTTGTAAAAGAGGCCCTTAGTCTGTAATATTAATTTGGGAAAGTGTATCAAAGCCACACTAGATACAAGGAAACACAGTTTTGACTTTTTTTCTTACTTTGCTTCCACTCCCCCCACCCCTTTCACAAAATCATAGCGCAGTTTTTATGCCGATGACTCCCAGATCTACCTCTCCACGCCTGATATCTTTCCGGGAGTTCAGGCCCGAATTTCAGCCTGCCTGTCTGACATTGCCGCTTGGATGTCTCACCGCCATCTCAAACTGTGTTCCAGACTGCTGTAGAAACCGCTACCATGGCTTAGGGAAAGGGAATGGGGGGCTTGTAGACTGCGGTGGACATCAAGCTAGGCTTACGGCCCACTTAACTAACCATTAGGCTACTATTACTACTACTATTATTATTTGTATAGCGCTACCAGATGCACGCAAAGTTGCACAGAGTCACAAAGAGTAAGAAAACAGTCCCTGCTCGAAAGAGCTTACAATCTAAACAGGCAAGGCAGACAAACAGGATGTCATGGATACAGTTAAGGGAAAGGGTTAATCTGCTGGCTGGGTTGGAGGGCAGAGGGGAGTGCAGGACAATCAAGCCATTGTGACATCACTGATGATGGCTCTTATTGATGGAATGAGGCATTATGACATCACAATCTCAGCTCTGCTTCCCAAAGCCTGAAACTCTTCACACTACTACTACTACCATTATGAATTCTTTCTATACAGCTACCAGCGCTGTACAGAGTCACAAAGAGTCCCTGCTCCAAAGAGCTTACAATGTAAACAGCCAAGACAGACAAACAGGATGTCACGGATACAGTTAAGGCTCCCCCTCCCCCCCTCTCCTATAGCAAATCCTCCAAGTCCTGACTTCAAGCAATTCCCTGACCCACTAGCAGGTGGCTGTGCGCGACCTCCACGTGCAGCGCGTGAACGCCGCCCACCCGCGCGCGCCGCTAGATCAGGTGACGTCTGACGCCGCGCATCAGCCTGGACGGAGAGCAAGAGCGGCTGCGCCCTTGGCTGGTAGAACTAAGGAGGCGGAGCTCTCGGAGGAGGAGCCCCCCCGCCCCCAGCCCACTTCTAAGTGCGACTTTTCCGATTCGCCGGCGGGCTGCTTTCCTGTGACGCCACTTCCTGGGAGAGAGGTTACGTCAAAGATGGGATCGGTTAGCGGCGAGGGAAAGCTGCGGGACTGTCAGTCGGACGGTAGGCGGCGGATTTCAGGGGGAGGGGGCAGCCTTAACCCCCTCCCCCAATTGAAATGTATTGCTTTTGGGTTTCTCTTGGGTCTCCAGAGCTTACTTTTCTGCCATTCTTAAGGGGGGGGGGGGGGCAGCTTAGCCGTTGGAGCCGGTTCTGTGGGTGTTTGAGCCCAGGGATGGGCGCTTTCCACTGGGTTTAGCACCTGCCCCTTAGCTTCGAGTGGGTTTTTTCACGAAGGAGAATGAATTGGCCCCAGTTAAAGTCCACAACAAAAGGACCCGGTGCTGGGAGATGTTCCAGGCTCGGTGAATGTCCGACTGTTCTTTTCGAAAACGAGGAAAGTCTGCTTTCTTTGACGAATTTATCACTTAGGTCTTTTTAAGATTGTAATTCCTTTTTTATCCATTCATTCTGGTTTGATCCTATGGTATTTAATTTTGATTTAATTTAATTCTTATATACCGCTAATAACCGTGAGGTTTCGAAGCGGTTTACAAAAATGAATGCATTAAAAGATACAATAAATAAGATAGGTACTTGGAAATTCCCTAACTGTCCCAAAGGCTCACAATCTAACTAAAGTACCTGATAGAGATAGAAATGAATATTCCACCAAGTAATGAATAAATAAATTTAAAGATAGAATTAAAAATAAGTAAAATAAATAAAAAATAGAGATAAAAAAAATAAGTATCAAGAGAAATAAAAAAATATATATTTAAAGTGTTCTCCCCTGCTGGATCGGGGGAGGGGTGTAACTGTGATCAGGTGCCCTGCTGTATGTACTTCGCTGATTCTTCAGTTTCTTATGGTGTAAACCACCTAGAACCCTTGGTTAATGGCGGTATAAAAGAATAAATTTATTATTATTTATAGCAAAATATTAGTCGGGATTTGCTTCTTTGCGCAAACCTGTTCACTTCTTGACATGAACTTTTCTTTTTGATTTGCATGTTCAGTGCCATACACCATATTTCTCTTTTGTTTGCAAAATAAGGACCCAGATTCAAATTTTACACCTTTGGGTTGATATTCAAAACTAGATAGTGGACATGGGGACAAACTTGTTCCCGTCCCCATGGGATCTATCTTCATCCCCGTGAGCTCTGTCCTCATCTGCACAAGCCTCAAACACTTTAAAATCATAAAATGTTCAAGGCTTCTGCTGATGAGGACAGAGCTTGCAGGGATGGCGCAGGGACAGAACTCGTGGGGATGGAATGGAGATGGATCCCACAGAGACAGGGACAAATTTGTTCCCCATGTCATTCTCAATAAGCACTTGTGAACCACTTGAACAGTTAATGTTGGATCTGTAAAGCATTATAATCCAAAATTATCCATCTGAAAAGAGGGTGGGATTTTAGGCATTCCACAGGTTGCACCACTTAGATATATCAGGTATGAAGGCAGTTCTATAAATTGGCATCTATAGTCATGGGAATCAGCTCTGTGAATGTGTGAGGTCCCCTACCCGATATTAAGTAAACTTTGACTATGTCCAGGGGGTATTTTCTGTTGGGTTTAGCACCCCCAATTATTTTAATATGCTGGTTGCTAACTACAGCTGTACAGCACTTGCACATGTCACTACCAAGAAAATTGGTTGTGTACCGTTCTAAAAAGGTGGCATAACTGGATTGGTGTGTTAACAAGTTATGCCAACTGATGATTTACCTTATAGAATCTCCTGGTCTCTTTTGTAAATAAAGAAGCAACTAGCAGCAAGAATAGCACTTGGTTGCTCTTCAATGAAGGCTCTTAACAAAGTATTCAAAGGCAAGGAGGTAACACTCCAAACTCAGACTTGTCCACACACTCATTTTCTCAGTGGTCAGTTATGGATGCAAAAGCTGGACACTACAGAAACAAGACAGAATGACGATTGACTCATTTGAGCTCTGATGCTGGAAAAGGATTTTAGATCTGTAAGCAGTTTGCAATAAGAAATAGGTATAGGGATTTATAAATAGTAAGAAATGACAGAGTAATAACAATTTGAGTATAAGTTACATGTTATTCTTTAGCATTAGAAAAATTGGTCAGACTAAAACCTATATTCTGCTGCACACTCCAAACCCCTTCCCTTACTCCCAATCAGCCAGCACCGACGGCAGTAAGAAGTTACATGTCATATAAGTTCCTACCACCAATTTGGGGGGGAGGGTGCCGCAGCCCCCAAGGCCCCTTCTCATTCTGACGTCTGAGTGCATCAGATTATGATGCTGTCAAGAAAAGGTTTCCTAAGTTTACACCACTTGAGAAAGATAAGGAGTTGTTTGGATTTGAACAATTTAAAATGGTGGTTCAGGCTCTGATCCTCAGTCAGCTGGATTATTATTACCTGTCAATTAGAACTGGACAGATACTGGACGATTGGAAGATAGCGAATGTCACGCCAATTTTCAAAAAAGGATCAAGAGAACCGGGCAACTACAGACCTGTGAGTCTTACATCTGTCCCTGGAAAGATGGTTGAAGCACTGATTAAAGATAGCACTTGGATACACACGTACTGATGACAGCCAGTCAACATGGCTTCAGGAAAGGGAAATCATGTTTGACGAATTTACTTCAATTTTTTGAGACCGTGAACAAACAAATTGATAGCGGAGAACCGGTGGACATAATATACTTGGACTTCCAGAAAGTGTTCGACAAGGTTCCACATGAAAGACTTCTCAGGAAACTACAAAGGACTAGAGGGAGATATACTAAGATGGATAGGCAAATGGCTGGAGAACAGAAAGCAGAGAGTGGGCATAAATGGGAAGTTCTCAGGCTGGGAGAAAGTGACTAGCGGTGTGCCCCAGGGCTCGGAACTTGGGCCCATCTTATTTAATATTGACATCAATTACCTAGAAGAAGGAACATCCTGTGAGTTCTTCAAGTTTGCAGATGACACAAAGCTATGCCAGGCAATCAGATTGCAGAAGGATAGCGAGGAACTCCAGAGTGACTTGTGTCAGTTAGAGAAATGGGCGGAGAAATGGCAGATGAAGTTTAATGTGGAAAAATGCAAAGTAATGCATTTAGGCAGAAAGAACAAGGAACACAAGTATAGAATGTCAGGTGCAACTCAGGGTAAGAGCGAACAAGAAAAGGACCTGGGTGTACTGATAAATAGGACCCTGAAACCATCAGCACAATGCACGGCAATGGCAAAGAAAGCAAATAGAATATTAGGCATGATAAAGAAAGGAATCACGAGTAGATCGGAGAAAATTATAATGCCGCTTTATAGGGCAATGGTCAAACCACACTTGGAATACTGTGTCCAACATTGGTCTCCCAACCTAAAGAAGGATATAAAACTGCTGGAGAGGGTGCAGAGACGAGCAACAAAGCTAATAAAAGGTATGGAGAACTTGGAATACGAGGAACGACTTAAGAGACTGGGATTGTTCTCCCTTGAGAAAAGGAGACTGCGAGGGGATTTGATCAAGACTTTCAAAATACTGAAAGGAATTGACAAAATAGAGCAAGGAAAAAAAAAAGTATTTACATTATCCCAGGACAAGCAGGCAGGTATTCTCACTAGTGGGTGATGTCATCAGACAGAGCCCGATACGGACGTCTCACAAGCACGTGTTGCTTGTAGAAACTTAAAAGTTTCGAGATGCCCGCACCGCGCATGCGCCGGTGCCTTCCCGCCCGGAGATCCGGGCGTGTCTCCCTCAGTTCTTTTCTTTCCGCGGAGCTGAGAAGTTCAACTTCATCATGCGCTAGCTGAATTCAGTTAAATTTGCCTTCCTTGTCCGCGTTTTTCGCTTTCTTTTATTTTTAATTGTAGTACATTTCTTTTTCAGTAAAAAAAAAAAAAAAAAAAAAAAAAAAGATTATTTCCTCCGGCGGGTCGAACGGGCCGGCCACGTGGCTCAGGCCTACTGGCTTCGACCTCGCGGCGGAGATTTTCCGGCCTATGTCCCGGCCAATCACCGGGTTTAAAAAGTGCAGCAAGTGCCAACGCGCGATTTCACTCACGGACCCGCACCGACGCTGTTTGCAGTGTCTTGGTCCTGACCACATTCCGAAATCGTGCAGGCCTTGCTCTACCCTTACGGCACGCTCATTCAAACGGCGTTGCCTACTGTGGGAGTCGATGTTCAAGATGGACGCAGCTAAGGATCCTTCAGCTTCCACTTCATCTGATACCTCCCCGGTTCGTGCGAAACCGGTATCGACCCCTCCTGCATCGAGTGTGGTGAAACCGGCATCGTTCATCCCGACACCATCCACGAGCTCGACGTCGGTGCCTGCCCAGGTCTCCTCGGTTCAGGTACCTCTTCCTTCCACAGTACCACCAGTGGTCATCAAAGTGCCGAAAGCTACCAAGCAGAAGCACTCGACCTCGAAGGAGCGCGATGTCCGTGCAGGAGGACCCCCTTTCGGTGCGGATCCCTCCTTATCGGCTTCGCTACGGTCCATGCTGGAAGCTCAATTCGTTGAGCTCATGCAGACCATCGGACCCGGGCTCATCGCTGCCATACAGGGTGACCTCCCGGTACCGGTCCAAAGGGGCGGTCCGCCCCCTCCCCCACGCCGTTCGACCTCGACAACCGACGAGGACGAACGGGGGAGGGCGGCGATGCCCATGCGGCAAGCCTCGCTTACTGATATGCCGCCATTAGAGCCCATTACGCCTCCGCGCCAACATGGGACCAGACCTCCGATCGATAATCAAAGCCCTGGGCATAGTCAGGAAGAGTTCTTCCGCACTCCTTACCAGACTTGGGTAGCATCGCAAGAACCTGCATCGCAACCCCTGTTACGATCCACCGCTTCCAGCCCTATCCATCACTTGGGGGCCTCGGGAGACCATGCGATGCACAGACGATCCCGATCTCCGTCCCGCCACCGAGAGGGACATCGATCCAGACACTCATCCTGGCACTCTTCACGCCATTCGGAGGTGTCACCGCAGAAAAAACTGCAACGTATGGGATACCCCTCATCAGAGGTATCCCCACCAGAGGGACCGGAGTACAAGGAAACACCCGTACCCGACTCTCCTTGCCATTCCCCGATGTCCATGGACCTGGAGGCCTCTTCCTCCTCCAGCCCGTCTCACAAACCGACGCTGGCGGATCAATTGTCTTTCTCATCATTCCTCCGACAAATGGCGGATGATCTGGATGTGACTCTTGACACGGGCTCCCGATACTCCAAAGAGTATCTGGACACCATGCATTTACCTAACCCTCCAACGGAGTCGCTTCGGCTCCCTCTGCATAAATTGCTGGATCAGACCTTCATGCAGTGTTTCGAAACACCGTACTCCATACCGGCGATTCCCAGCAAACTCGATGCTCGATACCGCATCGTGCACCATAAAGGGTTCGAAGGCCCTCAACTCTCTCACCAATCCCTACTGGTCGAGTCCTCTCTTAAACGCTCTCATCCCTCTCAGGTCTACGCCTCTGTACCGCCGGGCCGAGAGGGGAGAACGATGGACAAATTTGGTAGAAAATTCTATCAAAACTCCATGATGGCGTCACGGGTGCTGAACTACAATTTCTTTTTCTCTTCCTACCTGGAGTTCTTCTTGCCGGTGCTCCGCAAGTTCACTCCTTTCATAGACACCCAAGCTCGATTCGAGTTCGAGGAAGTGGTAGCCTCCCTCTCCCAGTTACGCCTCCAGCTGATGCAATCCTCCTTCGATGCATTCGAACTCTCGGCACGTGCTGCCGCAAGCGCGGTAGCCATGCGCCGCCTGGCATGGCTCCGTACAATCGATATGGATCCCAACCTCCAAGACAGACTCGCCAACGTACCATGTGCGGGAGCTGATCTGTTCGATGAGTCTATCGAAACTGTTACCAAGAAGCTGTCGGATCACGAAAAATCCTTTCAATCCATCCTGCGGCCCAAACCCAAACCTCAACAGTCTCGACCTTCCAGGCCACCCCTGATTTACCAGCGGCGTTACATGCCCCGACAAACGCCTGCTGCGAGACAACCTGCGAAGAGACAACCTCCCCAGAAGTCTCAGCAAAAACCCCAGCCACCGGCTGCACCTAAGGCTACCCAGCCCTTTTGACTCCCTTCCTGGGAGCATAACCGACACCGTTCTGCACCCCTCAGCCTCTCCCATAGGGGGCCGCCTCCATCTTTTCTACCATCGATGGGAGGCCATAACCACGGACCTATGGGTCCTTACCATCATAAGAGACGGATACTCTCTTCACTTCCATCGGGTCCCCCCGGACCATCCTCCAAGAGAGTATCCTTCAAGCTCGACACAGACCGCCCTTCTTCTTCAGGAAGTCCAAACCTTACTTCAGCTTCGGGCCGTCGAGCCGGTCCCGTCAGACCAATTGAACCGAGGATTTTACTCCCGGTACTTCCTCGTCCCGAAGAAAACGGGCGACCTGCGACCCATTCTGGACCTTCGGGCCCTCAACAAGTTTCTGGTCAAAGAGAAGTTTCGTATGCTGACTCTGGCTTCTCTATACCCCCTCCTCGAGCAGAACGACTGGTTATGCTCCCTGGATCTCAAGGAGGCCTACACTCACATCCCCATTCACCCGGCCTCCCGAAAGTTCCTCAGATTTCGGGTGGGAAATCTGCATCTACAGTATCGAGTGCTACCATTCGGCCTCTCTTCGTCCCCCAGAGTCTTCACAAAGTGCCTGGTGGTAGTGGCCGCGGCACTCCGGGACAGGGGTCTACAGGTGTTCCCATACCTCGACGACTGGCTCATCAAGGCCCCGTCAGCCCCAGAGGTCACTTCGGTGGTCTCGGCTACAACCTACCTCCTCCAGAACTTGGGCTTCGAGATCAACTTTTCCAAGTCTCACCTACAACCCACCCAGTCCCTCCCCTTCATCGGGGCAGTCCTGGACACCAGTCGACTCCGAGCATTCCTGCCTCTTCAACGCATGGAGGCTCTTCTTCATCTCTGCCAGTCGGTGTCTACTCGCCAAACCCTACCGGCGAGACAACTGATGGTGCTCCTGGGCCACATGGCCTCCACAGTACATGTGACACCCTTTGCCAGACTCCATCTCAGAATCCCCCAGTGGACCCTGGCATCACAGTGGAATCAGACGTCCGATCCACTAACCAAACACATCGTAGTCACACCTGCTCTTCGGCAGTCTCTACTTTGGTGGATGACCTCTTCAAATCTATCCAGAGGTTTGCTGTTGCACTCTCCCCCCCATCAGAAAGTTCTCACAACCGATTCGTCGAACTATGCATGGGGGGCCCACCTGGATGGTCTCCGCACCCAAGGATTCTGGACCAGTGCGGACAGACTACATCAAATCAATCTACTGGAGCTCAGAGCCATCTTCAATGCTCTCCAAGCTTTCCAACACCTACTTCACAACATGGTGATCCTCATTCGCACAGACAATCAGGCCGCCATGTATTATATCAACAAGCAAGGAGGCACGGGCTCGGCCCTCCTTTGCCAGGAAGCTCTACGAATCTGGGACTGGGCGGTTCGCCACAACGCCTTCCTCAGAGCTGTCTACATTCAGGGGAAGAACAACATCTTAGCAGACAACCTAAGTCGTCTTCTACAACCTCACGAATGGACTCTCCATTCCAGCCCCCTTCACCAAATCTTCACACAGTGGGGGACGCCTCAGATAGACCTCTTTGCGGCCCCCCACAACTCCAAACTGCCTCAGTTTTGCTCCAGGATCTACACTCCTCATCGCCTCGAGGCAGATGCTTTTCTACTGGACTGGGGGAAACGATTTCTATATGCGTTCCCACCATTCCCGCTGATCCAGAAGACTCTGGTCAAGCTGAAACTTGAACAGGCCACCATGATTCTAATAGCTCCTCGGTGGCCCAGACAACCTTGGTTCTCCCTTCTACTTCAACTCAGCAGCAGGGAACCTGTACCACTTACAGTGTTTCCTTCACTACTTACTCAACATCAAGGATCACTGCTTCATCCCAACCTGCAGTCTCTCCACCTGACAGCTTGGTTCCTCTCAACGTAACCCCTCACCAATTCTCACAAGAAGTGAGGGAGATCTTGGAGGCTTCCAGGAAGCCCGCCACTCGGCAATGCTACTCCCAGAAATGGACTAGATTCTCCTCATGGTGTGTTTCTAAATCAAAGGAACCTCAGCGAGCTTCCTTATCCTCCGTGCTGGACTATCTCCTACACCTATCTCAATCTGGGCTCAAGTCTACATCCATACGAGTCCACCTGAGCGCTATTGCAGCTTTCCACCAGCCTCTACAAGGGAAACCCCTCTCGGCCCATCCGGTGGTCGCCAGATTTATGAAAGGGCTCTTTCATGTTAACCCTCCTCTCAAACCACCCCAGTAGTTTGGGATCTCAATGTAGTCCTTTCCCATCTCATGAAGCCCCCGTTTGAACCACTCAACAGGGCTCCTCTTAAGTATCTCACCTGGAAAGTGCTTTTTCTTGTAGCCCTTACGTCTGCTCTCAGAGTCAGCGAACTCCAGGCATTGATGGCGGACCCACCATTCACAGTATTTCATCACGACAAGGTGGTCCTCCGCACTCACCCGAAATTCCTGCCTAAAGTGGTCTCCGAATTTCATCTCAACCAATCCATTGTACTTCCAGTATTCTTTCCTAAGCCCCATTCTCACCACGGAGAATCGGCCCTTCACACTCTAGACCACAGGTGTCAGTCGGTCCTCGAGGGCCAGAATCCAGTCGGGTTTTCAGGATTTCCCCAATGAATCTGCATGAGATCTATTTGCATGCACTGCTTTCAATGCATATTCATTGGGGAAATCCAGAAAACCCGACTGGATTCCGGCCCTCGAGGAGGGACTTTGACACCCCTGCTCTAGACTGTAAACGTGCTTTGGCTTTCTACCTGGATCGTACCAAGCCACACAGAACCACCCCCCAACTTTTTGTCTCCTTCGATCCTAATAAGTTGGGAAGACCCGTATCAAAGCGCACCATCTCTAATTGGATGGCGGCTTGTATCTCTTTCTGCTATGCCCAGGCTGGATTATCACTTCCTTCTAAGGTCACAGCCCATAAGGTCAGAGCAATGGCAGCCTCAGTAGCATTCCTCAGATCAACACCAATTGAGGAGATTTGTAAGGCTGCCACTTGGTCCTCGGTTCACACTTTCACCTCACATTATTGTCTGGATACTTTCTCCAGACGGGATGGACAGTTTGGCCAAACAGTGTTGAAAAATTTATTCTCTTAAGTCGCCAACTCCCCCTCCATCCCACTGAGGTTAGCTTGGAGGTCACCCACTAGTGAGAATACCTGCCTGCTTGTCCTGGGATAAAGCAATGTTACTTACCGTAACAGTTGTTATCCAGGGACAGCAGGCAGCTATTCTCACGTCCCACCCACCTCCCCTGGGTTGGCTTCTCAGGCTAGCTACCTGAACTGAGGAGACACGCCCGGCTCTCCGGGCGGGAAGGCACCGGCGCATGCGCGGTGCGGGCATCTCGAAACTTTTAAGTTTCTACAAGCAACACGTGCTTGTGAGACGTCCGTATCGGGCTCTGTCTGATGACATCACCCACTAGTGAGAATAGCTGCCTGCTGTCCCTGGATAACAACTGTTACGGTAAGTAACATTGCTATGTCCAATGTGACACGAACAAGAGGACATGGACTGAAGCTAAGGGGGGACAAGTCCAGGACAAATATCAGGAAGTTCTGCTTCACGCAACGAGTGGTGGACACCTGGAATGCTCTCCCAGAGGAGTTTATTGCGGAATCCACCGTTCTAGGATTTAAAAGCAAACTCTTACCCTTACGAGAGACATAGAGGGATATGGGTGACTAGAATTATGCCAGGTGTACACCTGGCTGGGCCTCCACGTGTGCGGATCGCCGGACTTGACCGAAGGTCTGATCTGGAGATGGTAGTTCTTATGTTCTTATGTTATGTCCTTATGTTGTATGCAAGGTGTTCTGATTTGTTATTGAAGAAATTACAAACAATGCAGAGCATGGCTTTGAGATTAATATATTCTGCTAAGAAGTTTGATAGTGTAACACAGCGGTCTCAAAGTCCAACCCTTTGCAGGGCCACATTTTGGATTTGTAGGCACTTGGAGGGCCTCAGAAAAAATAGTTAATGTCTTATTAAAGCAATGACAATTTTGCATGAGGTAAAACTCTTGATAGTTTATAAATCTTTCCTTTTGGCTAAGTCTTAATCATAATATTGTAACTTATAGCTAAAGAGACATATGATCAAAAAACTGTTTTATTTTACTTCTGTGATTATGATAAACATACTGAGGGCCTCAAAATAGGACCTGGCAGGCCACAAGTTTGAAACCACTGCTATAGGCTAAGGCTCTTTGCACCTGCATTGTGATGTCATAGAACTTTATGATGGCAGATAAAGGCCAAATTGCATATCCAGAGCATCCACTATCTCCTCCTCTCCCTATTGGCTAAGGCTCTTAACATTTGCATTTCCTCTCCCTATTGGCTAAGGCTCTTTACACCTGCATTGTGATGTCATAGAACTTTATGATTATAGAAATATCCAGTCAGCCCATCCGATATAGGCCAGTGGTCTCACTTAAACCCTTTGCAGGGCCACATTTTGGATTTGTAGGTACTTGGAGGGCCTCAGAAAAAATAGTTAATGTCTTATTAAAGAAATGACAATTTTGCATGAGGTAAAACTCTTTATAGTTTATAAATCTTTCCTTTTGGCTAAGTCTTAATAATAATATTGTCATTTATAGCTAAAGAAACTGTCTATATGTCCTCTCTGAAACTCCTCCATCTATCCCCTCTAGAAACACTTTACACTTATGCTGATGACATCCTTGTCCTCCTCGAGACCGACTCGAACCTCACTAACCTCTCTGAGAATATATCCTCATGTATAACAAACCTCCAATCCTGGGCCCTCACTGTACAAATGAAACTGAACGAGTCCAAAACAAAATTACTTTGGCTCGGCCTAAAATTAGACAAATTACCCACCTCCATCCCATTGTCCTCCAGCTCCACACTACAGCTTGAGTTCTCAAGCAAAGTTCTGGGCATCACCATGGACTCTTCACTATTCTTCAATGACCACCTCAACTCCTTGGTAAAAAAAAAATGCTTTTTTAGCCTTCATATGCTAAGAAAAAAGTGAGATCCTGCTTTCATCAAAAACACTTTGCCGTCCTTGTACAATCCATCATCCTCTCCAGATTGGACTGTTGCAACTCTATCTACTTAAGCCTAACCAAGAAAAGCCTCCATAGACTTCAGCAGATTCAGAATGCCGCAGCTAAGCTTATTTTCGCAAAAAGTAAATTTGACCATGTCTCACCACTCCTGTCCAAGCTTCACTGGCTTCCAGTAATCTCCGGGGTCCACTTTAAATATGGCTGCCTAGCTTTCAAGATCCTACACGGTATCCTTCCTCCCATTATTCCACTATCTTGGAATTCCTCAAATCCTAAGTCCATCAGATCCTCCCAAAAATTAAAACTATCCTTCCCTTCTATAAAAGATATATCTCATGTAGGAAAACTAGGGACATCCCTCCCCTTTAGAATCACTGAGCTCTGGAATAACCTTACATCCCCGCTTCGAAATTCGAGCTCCCTCCAATTTTTCCATAAACATCTGAAAACTTGGCTTTTCTCAAAAATGTATTACTTCCCCCCTCTCTGGTACCCTAAACCCCTCTAAACCTTCTTTACACTTAATCCTATAACCTTCCATTGGAGTTCCTTTCTATCCCAGCCCTGTAAACCGTGCCGAGCTCTACGATTGCGGAGAAGGTGCGGTATACAAACCTAAGGTTTAGTTTAGTTTAGTTTTATTTTACTTTTGTGATTATGATAAACATACCGAGGGCCTCAAAATAGTACCTGGCGGGCCACATGTGGCCCCCGGGACGCGAGTTTGAGACCACTGGTGTAACACCATTGTATATCAAGGCTCATCGGTTACCTATGCAGGCACGAATAATTTTTAAAAGTCTGCACTTTAGTTTTTAAGATTCTTTATGGACAAATACAATACATGAGAAAAACTTGTGCTTTGGTCACCACTTCAAGGAATGTTCCGATCACAAAATTGAATATTATTTCATTTTCCTGGAGATACAGGAGTGTGATATAAACAAATCCTTGTGTCTACTTCCTTCTTTCAAGCCACAATAAAGTGGCATGAGCTCCCCGAGGCTATTAGAACAACTGTCTTTTATCTGCTCTTTATAAAACATCTAAACACTTGGTTGTTTCAAAGTTTTTGCACTGGAAATGGTGATTAAATTGATTTATTTCACATGCTATTTTCTTCCCAGGTATGCCTGGATCTTTGACATTTTATAAACTGATCTGGGTACATGTGAGATATAAATACTGTATTACTGTAGTATTAATTCAATGTATATCTCATTCCACCTAAAATGTGCACTACATCTAATATAATAAAAGACTAAGCCGCGCATGCGCACTCCCATCTGCGTGCGTCCGTTTTCCGTGAGATGTAGGGCACCTCAGGTAGGAGTGCGCATGCGCGCAAATCTCTCTCTCCCGCCATGACCTCGCAGAGGCGCGTGCAGTGGCTGAAGGCGCCCGACTGCTCTCTATGGTAGCTACCAGGGCTTCCCCACTCTTACCCAGGAATCGGCGAAGTACAGGCTGCGACTTCTGCTTTGAGCAGCTTGGGCCATGTCTACACTGCCATTGGAGATTACCCGAATGCGCTGGCTAGCCGCAAGCAGTGCGTTCTCTTCGCTAAACAATCCAAAGATGAACTTTCCGAAGTACGGGAATTGGGGAACATGGGCGCTGTCTATATTGCCATGGGGGACTTTGAAAACGCCATTCAGTGTCACGAGCAGCACCTGAAAATCTCCAAGGAGCTGGGAAACAAACGGGAAGAAGCGCGGGCCTACAGCAACCTGGCCAGTGCTTACCATTACAGAAGGAACTTTGATAAGGCGATGTCTTATCACAACCACATGCTGGAGCTTGCGCAAGAGCTGTCGGAGAAAGCGATTGAGATGCGGGCCTATGCTGGCCTAGGGCATGCCGCACGATGCATGCAGGACTTGGAGCGCGCAAAGCACTACCACGAACAGCAGCTGGGCATCGCCGAAAGTCTTAAAGATCAGGCAGCAGAGGGGAGAGCTTCATCCAATCTAGGTAAGGAAGGAGCAAATACTAATACGCTGGAGTAAATAATTTGTGAAATACATTGGGTCAGCAATTGTCAAAGAGTCATTTTTAGGGGATGTTCAGTCATTTAAAAGGCAGGGCAAATGTCAATGGTATTTCCCAAGTTCTTCAAGGTTAGGGTTTTTTTTCCCTACAATGAAATGATTTCTTTCCCAAATAGGACAAGGGGAAAAAAACAAAACGTTTCTGCAATCTTCATAAAGAGTGCACATATTTTACAATAAAATTTTGCAATGAAAAAATTCAATAAATTCCCCTCCCCCCAAAAAAAACAAAACTTGGGGAGTGCCCGTTACATTAACGGGTGCTAGAATAGATGTGTCTGTGTTTCTTTCTCTCTCTCTTTCCTTGGCCGCTGTCTGTATCCTTCTGTCCCCCCCTCCCCCCGAGTAAAGTTGTCTGCCCCCAGCACACACCTCCCCCCAAAGCAGCCCCCTTTCCCTCTCCCTATGTCTCTCCATGGCCCTCTTCTGTCTTCCCCCCCAGAGCAAAGCTGTCTGTTCCCAGCACACCCCTCCACCCAAAGCAGCTCCCTTTCCCTCTCCCTGTCTCTCCATGGCCCCTTCTGTCTTCCCCCCCCCAGAGCAAAGCTGTTTGCCCCAAGCAACCCCCTTTTTTAATATATAATGTTTATTGGCATTTGATATACAGCCCTATCTGGAAAAGTTCAGGGTGGAGTATAATTTGTTTTCTTTGGAGGAGACAGAAGGGGCCATGGAGAGATAGGGAGAGGGAAAGGGGGCTGCTTTGGGGGGGGAGGTGTGCTGGGGACAGACAGCTTTGCTCTGGGGGGGAAGACAGAAGGGGCCCTGGAGAGACAGGGAGAGGGAAAGGGGGCTGCTTTGGGGGGGGAGGGGTGTGCTTGGGACAAACAGCTTTGCTCTGGGGGGAAGACAGAAGGGGCCATGGAGAGATAGGGAAAGGGGGCTGCTTTGGGGGGGAGGTGTGCTGGGGACAGACAGCTTTGCTCTGGGGGGGAAGACAGAAGGCGCCATGGAGAGAGGGAGAGGGAAAGGGAGCTGCTTTGGGGGGAGGGGTGTGCTGGGGGGGAGACAGAAGGGGCCATGGAGAGATAGGGAGAGGGAAAGGGGGCTGCTTTGGGGGAAGGTATGCTGGGGACAGACAGCTATGCTCTGGGGGGAAGACAGAAGAGGGCCATGGAGAGACAGTTAGGGAGAGGGAAAGGGGGCTGCTTTGGGGGGAGGTGTGCTGGGGACAGACAGCTTTGCTCTGGGGGGGAAGACAGAAGGGGCCCTGGAGAGACAGGGAGAGGGAAAGGGGGCTGCTTTGGGGGGAGGGGTGTGCTTGGGTAAACAGCTTTGCTCTGGGGGGAAGACAGAAGGGGCCATGGAGAGATAGGAAGAGGGAAAGGGAGCTGCTTTGGGGGGAGGTGTGCTGGGGACAGACAGCTTTGCTCTGGGGGTGAAGACAGAAGAAGGCCATGGAGAGACAGTTAGGGAGAGGGAAAGGAGGCTTCTTTGGGGGGGAGGTATGTGCTGGGGGCAGACAGCTTTGCTCGGGGGGGGGGGGGGGGGGGAGGACGACAGAAGGATACAGACAGCGGCCAAGGAGAGAGAGATAAAGAAACACAGACACATCTATTCTAGCTCCCGTTAATGTAACGGGCTTAAAGACTAGTTTGTAATAAAACAAAAGGGTTTGCAATATAGGTCACTGTCTGACTAGCATGGACTTTTTTTTTAATAAATTGAAAGGTTTATTTACATTCCCTATTATAATTTCAGGGGTCTCCAAATGGGACATCCGTCAGAAAGTTTGGGATTACATTGAAGACCACAACTTGGCAGACTTCCCAAGGCCAGTACATCATCGCATACCCAATTTTAAGGTATGTTACTTTTTCTTTTGTGAGATATAGGCAGGGTAGATAAAAATCAATGATCATAAAAAAAATTATTTTAAAAAATTTAAATCAGATTTTTTATTTAAATTGGATTTTTTTAAAATAAAATGCTTCTTTAAGGAAAAATCTTTGTAAAGATTCATTACAGTCCAAAGATAGTCATCATGAAAATAATTAAAAACTAATCCCTATGTAGCATGTGGCTGTATATTCATGCAATGTTTCCGGTATTTTTTGTAACTAAATTTCGTTAAGCCATTCATAATGATTAAGGCATGATTTAAATTGGGTGTTTCTGGCTAGTGATTTTAAATCAAATCCACCTTAGTTATAGGTATTTTATGTTTCTGTGTTTAGGAAGATGATAAATAATTGGATACAAAGAGGGAGTGGGATTGTTTTACAAAAACCTTTTTGCAGGACACTTGAATTTTGATGCCGCTGTTTACCCAGTATGCTGTGTCCAAAACTAGTCCTAATTCTGGTTCATAAGAATTGCCATACTGGGTCAAACCAAGGTTCATCAAGCCCAGTTTGCTGTTTCAGACACTGGCTAATCTAAGTCACAAATACCTGGTAGGATCCCTGGTAGGTGCTTAACTCCAGGAATAAAATGGTAGTTTTCCCCGTGTCTTCCTTAATAACAATCTATTGACTTTTTCTCCAGAAATTTGTCCAAATCTTGTAAAGCCCACCTACGCTTTACAAGACGTTTTTTTACGTCATTCTGCAGCAAC
This sequence comes from Geotrypetes seraphini, assembly GCF_902459505.1. NCBI lineage: Eukaryota > Metazoa > Chordata > Amphibia > Gymnophiona > Dermophiidae > Geotrypetes > Geotrypetes seraphini. The sequence continues at coordinate 16,093,610 of NC_047087.1, read as the reverse complement.
AAGCTCCAAAATTTAACTATGTGTCAAAGGAAAAATATTTTCTCCAATTTGTTTTAAATATACCGACACGGCAGAGCAAATCAGAGCAGTAGCAGGCCACGAAGCAGCGTGTTTAGAGTGCTGCGGCCCCTGCTGGAGTAAGGACGTTTGTTGGGACCGTGGGAAGGGGGCGGCAAGGGACTAAGGGAGGCAGGCAGGCTTCCTGAGAGAAGCCGCTGGGCACTTTTACACACAAAAAAAATTCCGGTAAGGGACGACGGAGAGGGGGAGGGAAATACCGCTACTGCACCACATACCCGCTCTCACAGATCTTTCAGGCCGCTACGGCTGTCGGCAGAGCCCGCTTCCAAAAAGGTTCTTTTTCCTGCACTGGAAGAATGTGCTCTCGCTGGTGTGAAGCCATGGCCAGCTGAAGGCGCGCAGGGCTGAGGAACGGAGGGCCTCCTCCCCTCTTCTTGCGGGAGGAGCTGCCGCGCGGCTGCAAGGGACCAGATAACTTAAAAGTAAAAACCACCTTCTTTAAGTATGCTTACAACGCTTGAGATGAGACCTAACCAGCAGAGAATGGCAAACACTTCCTTAGAAGCAATCCTACTGTATTCTCCTTCCCCGCCCCCACTTTTTAAAATTTTCAATCTTAATGTATTTTTCACTCCCTGTCCCCCCTTCTCCCACTGTTCCAGTTAGTACTTTTCAGTTTGTCAACCCCCAATCATTTTAATTATAATTTATTTTATTCAATATTACTTTTTTTGTTTCTTTTAAGCATTGTTGTTGTTTTTTTCATTGTAAAAGTATTGTAAACCGTTTAGGTATTGTGAGAGAGGGAAAGGGCATGATGCTGGACAGGGGGAGCAGGAAGAGAGGGGGAAAAAAGGAAGGGAGGCCTGCTGGACAGGGGGAGCAGTGAAGGGGTGGTGGTGGACAGCCAAAAGAAAGAAAGACAGAAATACAGAAAGTGGCTAAGGAGACAGAGAGACAAAGAAATAGACAGACACACACACATATATTCTAGCACCCATTAATGTAACAGGCTATAAAGCTATACAATAACACAATCCCCCCCCCCCCCCACCTCCTTCCCAACCTGAATGTGCAAGAAGATGGCATAGAATTAAAAGACAAAAAACTATGGAGAAGTCATATAAGATGTCAACGGGCCCCAAACCAGTTTAAACAGGTTACTATGCCCCAGCATTTCAGCATTCATTTTTTAATACCTATAACTAGCGCATAGGTTCGCCCACCAAAAAGGAAAATTCAGGCGATCGTAATTTTTCCAATTACGGGTTATCATCTGCATGGCTATCCCGGTCGTATAGCACACAGCAACTGTCAAAAAGGAGTTTCTTAATATGAGATCACAGCTAAGGTCTTTTGTATCCTGCAGTGGTGCGGGTCATTATTCACAATAAAACCACCAATTATGAAAATCCTAATGACTTAAAGGATTTCATTAAGAAACAGGAGGAAAGAATGGATTAAAGATTAAACTTGGAGAGAAGGAGGGTTTTTGATCTGACCGGAAGAAATTAGAGGTCATATGATATCAGCTGATTATACTATTTATTGCTGAGAATCCTTAAACTGTGTTTTACAAAGTAGTTTTTAAAGATGGTTAATATTAGAATGGGAGAGAATTTGAAATTTTACAACTGCCTTCCTTGTTCCTTCGTACGATCCTCATTTAAATATGAGCTACAAGACTTGGATTGGATTGGTCAACAGTCAGTGCTGATTCGTGTAGCGGACAGTTAAAGTGGAACACTGATTGTTAAGACCCGAGGAGAGGATTCAAGTGCAACGGACTTTGGAATTCGACAGAGGGGTGTGCATTGCATAGGTTTCTATTTAGTTTAGAACATGAAGTGACACAGAGGGGCGTGGATGTGGAAGAGTCCCCCTGTTTCTCATCTGCATGTTTTTACTTCCGCCCCGGAGCCTCCTATGAAGCGAGCCAGTATCTCACCTTCTTCCATCAAGAAACTTGGCCATTTAACATTACATTCTGGTTTTTATCTTTTAATCAGTTTTTAACCACAGTAGGGCATTGCCTCTTATCGCATGGCTTTTTTAATTTCCTCAGGAATCTCACTTTGTCAAATGCTCTCTGAAAACCCAGGTACATTATATCAACTGACTCGCCTTTTTCCAAATGTTTATTCATGCCTTTAAAAAAAATTAACAACATTCTATGCTATTGATCCCAGTGCAAGCGGTGGCTTCCCTCGTATCTGTCTCAATAGCAGACTATGGAATTTTCCTCCAGTAACTTGTCCAAATCTTTCTTTCTTTAAAAATCAGCAGCAACCAAAAACACACTGTTCAGCCAATATTCTCGATCTCCAGCAGGCAGATGGATTGTCTCTCTCTTACTCCTGGTTTCACTGTGTGCTCCAGCTCCTGTTTTAGTTTATCTCAGTGAGCTTGGGGGTATAGGTTTTTTGAGTTCCTATCTGGGCTACACCTAGTAGTGTCATGTCCCTACCCTTCCCCCTGCCCTCCTCATGGCTGCCTTTCTCCCCTTTTTCCTCCTTCAAAACAAAACATGGAGAGTTGGAATAAAGCCCTGGGAGAGCAGCTTCCTTTTTATGAGGCCTTTGGAAACTTACCTGGGAGGACAGCTGGAGAAAGTGGTGTCTCTGCTGGTTTGCAGATATAAGGCCTTTATTCCACTTCTGATACCCTTCGTTTTCTGGAGTCCCAGGATGGAGGGGCAGCAGCCTCTTCATGATGAATACCATGCTTGCTGAGTGTTTAGCAGGGTTGCTATCTTCCTGCGGGCATTTGGGTACAGTTCTGATTTGCGTGGAGAACAGTGGTTTTCTGCTTCATGTCACTGTTGTTGGCTTGGGTCTGTGCAGCGATGCGGATCTTACTGTGAGTGCAGATAGCGTTCCTTTCTCAGCTCTCTCTGCCTTCTTTCCCTGTGGCAGCCGCAGCGTCATTTCGGGTCCAGAATGGCTTACCTGCGAGGGAGGCTAAGGCACACCTGTATTCCCTCCTCAGGGTCATCATTCCCCTGTTTCTCCTTAGGCCATGAAGGGAACCGGTCCTGGTAATCTCCCTTCATTCTGGTGCTTGGGCTTTCGCTAGGACTCCTGTCATGGCAGTGGTAACATCTTTTCCAGAACAATAGACATTCTAGACATTATTTTCCAGAGCAATAGACATTCTAGACAGGCTCCATAGTTCCATCTACAGGAGTATGTTTGTTCTGATCTCCACAATTTATTATTTTATTTGGTGTATTTTTCATCCCTTTTTCTGGGTTTCTGGTGCTCGGAGCAATTATTCAGCTCTGCCTGCATTAAGATTTAACACACTTCAGTCTGCAGCTGACAGGCCAGTCCCTGGTGGTACCTGTCAGCCAGTCTGCATTTATTTTATAAGAGCTCGGGGCTGTCCCCAACTTTTTCCTTATGCTGAATGAGAGTTCGAGTACAAGCTGTTTGGCATCCACTGGAGACTTGATGGTGTCTCGCAGGTTGTGGACTGCATCTTCTCACCTCTGCAGGGGTGGAAGTACAGTTGGGCATGAGGTCTGACTGGCAGCCCGAAGATCAACATTGCAGATGCATTCCCAGCATGAGGCAATGATTTTTCTGATTTCAGCTACTGAAAGAGAGCAGAGGCAGGCTGCAGCACAGTTACAGCACAGGTCACAGTGAGTAAAGGCAGTTAGGTGAATCGGGGGAGGTTTGAAATTTGAAGTTTTGAGGGTTTCTGCATTTCTGTGTTCCTCCTCCTGAAAAATCCTAGAATTGCCGTTTTTGAAGTTTTAAAAAAAATTTTGGCATGATTTTCTTAACAGCGGCCAACTTGGATTTTTAGCAATCTTTTTTTTTTTTAAAAAAAAAAAAAAGCTCCTTGCTTCTCCAAAACTGAAATTTTTGCCTCAAATCGTATTGGGATGGAGTCCTTCAGCTCTCCTGATTTGAATTTTTGCTAGGATTGTGCAAATTTAGTGCCTCAAGAGTGTTCTTGTGCTGCATGGCACACTTGGGAGAAGCAGCAGTGTCCCGCTTAGCCTCTCCCATGTTGAAGCAGGTGACCAAACGCTCGGCTATCCTGGTGGGGGCAGCCTTCTTTATTTTCATGGCTTGGCACTGCTACTAGTTTTGTGCCTGGCTGCGGACTCTGCAGCCTTAGAAATGCAAAGTTAAGTCATCAAAGGATGACTCTACTTCTCAGGAGCCACAGGCTTTCTCTGAATTTATGAAACATTTGTGAAATGAGTTTCAAAGTCAGCATTCTTCCCCTGCGCAGTCCTGCTCCGCCTCAGATGTGTCTATTAGTGGCGTAGCTTTTATGGACACGTCCTCATCTCGTCAGCCTGATCCTGATCTGGGGAATCCTGATGATGATGATGACCAGCTTGCTGATCTCTTATTTAAAGGCACAGTGCTTCTTGGGATGGGAGATCAGGGACTGTGTGCTGGATCTGTAGATCCCCCTGGGGTTTTAGAACCTGGGGATGATCCCACGGTTCTACGTTTATTTAAGTCTGTGGCTTTATCAGATCTTATTTTGGAGACTTTGCAGGAGTGGAATTTAGTCACTCAGCAGGCTCCGTCCATGTCTTCCTGGCTTTGTGGTGTGCACTCGCAGTCTTCCACCTTTCCCTGGTACTGTGATATGAGTAGTTTTATTCTCCGGAAGGTGTTCTCAAGATAGCGAGGGCCATGCCTCACTTGTATCCTCTGGCACAGGAGTGCCAACAGCTTTTGGGTCAGCTTAGGGTAGATTCTTTGGTTGCGCAGGTGACTAAGTGCAGCTCTCTACCTAGTGAATGTGATGAGATGGTGTGGTACTCCAGAGACTTTTTGATGCAGCTACTTTAAGCATAAAGGCTGCTTCAGCGGCGTCCTTTTGTCACACATGCCTGTCTCTCTCGACTGCACACACTGAAGAGTGAGGTGTTGGATCCTCCTCCTCAACTTCTTTTGGCTGGGTTTGATTATGTTATTGACGCATTGTATGACCTTATGCAGGTTTTGGCAAAGGTGTCGGCGTACTCCATTTCTGCCCACCAGATGCTCAGGATGGGCTGGTCATTCCACTTCCAAGGCTACTTTGGCTGGACTTCCCTTAAAGGATCAGTTATTGTTTGGCAAGGGCCTGGACAACATCATGAATTCTGTGGTGGACCATTGCCCTAAGACCCTGCCTGACAGCAGACTCAGGACCTCTAGAGGTTCTGGTTGCTCTAATTTTCGTGGCTGCTGGCGATCCTGCCAATATGCAGGTGCCGCATCACAGAGATTTTCCCAGGGCTCTTGACACAGGTATACAGGCTATAGGCGATCCCAGTCTTTCGGCTCTTGTTCTGCACCCTCTGCCAAAAAGGCGCAATGATGCCAAGCCAAGGGGTGCCCTTCAGATAGGAGGTAGACACTCAGTGTTCTTGTCCACCTGGGTTCGCATTTCTTCCAACCAGTGGGTCTTGGACGTTATTCGGTCAGGCTACAAGCAAGAATTTGCCCGACCTCTGACAGACTGGTTTGTGGACTCTCCCATGGATTTGCCGAACAAGGCGCTTAAGGTTGAAGCCACTGTTCAACGCTTGCTGGATATTCAAGCTATAGAGCCAGTGCCACCTGAACTCTCGGGCTCAGGCAGATACTTTATCATGCCAAAGAAAGACTCTGAAGTTTGGAAGCCTATTCTGGATCTTCAGCACATGAATGCAGGTCTCTAAAGTTCCACGCTTTTGCATGGAAACAGTGCGATTGGTCATTGCAGTGGTGGCCCTGGGAGAGTTCCTTTCCTTGCTGGATTTCACGGAAGCCTGCTTGCACGTTCTGATTTTTCCAGCCCACCACAAATTCTTGAGGCTTCATGTCCTGGATTTCCAGTTCTTAGCTCTGCCCGTTGGGCTGGCAACGGCTCCCCATACCTTCACCAAGGTATTTGATATACCACTTGAACGAGGTGTATTAAGTGGTTTACAGTCAGGTAGTCAAGCATTTTCCCTGTCTGTCCCGGCAGGCTCACATTCTATCTAATGTACCTTAGGATCCAGCTGAGAGAGGAGGGCTGGGGTTGGGAATGAGGGAAAGACATGCTGCACGGGCTACAACGGCTGGGGGTTAGGAAGGGAGGGAAAGAGATGCTGCCCAGAGTGTCGAGGAACAGCACAGGGTTTGAACCCACAGTCTCAGGGTGCTGAGGCTGTAGCTGTGTCCACTACATCACACTCTCCCTTACTTGGATGATTGGCTGATCAGGGCTCCCTCATTAGCCAAGGGTTGGCACATGGCAGATCAGGTGATCCAGGTGCTGGAGGACCTTTGTGTGATCATGAACTTCAGCTAAAACATGACATTGTTATAGAACAGTGGTCTCAAAGTCCCTTCTTGATGGCCGCATTTTCAGGATTTCCCCAATGAATATGCATGAGATCTATGTGCATGCACGGCTTTCAATGCATATTCATTGGGGAAATCCTGAAAACCCGACTGGATTGCGGCCCTTGAGGAGGGACTTTGAGATCCCTGTTATAGAAGGAACCTCATAAAGAGTTGTTTCTAGTTTGTCAGGTTTTGGAAGCACAGTCTTTTCTCTTTGGTATGGAGTTTTTCACTGTATCTCACGGGCCGCATCGAGGTGGAAGAAGATATATTCTTTTTCAAGGGTCCCGCAGCAACAAGGGGGCATCCGTGGAAAATCAGGGGTGGGAAACTGCATGGGGACACCAGGAAGTTCTTTTTTACTGAAAGGGTGGTTGATCGCTGGAATAGACTTCCACTTCAGGTGATCAGCAGCGTGCCTGATTTTAAGGCCAAATGGGATAGACACGTGGGATCTATTCACAGAGAAAGGTAGGGGAGGGTCATTGGGGTGGGCAGACTAGATGGGCCGTGGCCCTTATCTGCCGTCTATTTCTATGTGTCTATGCTGTTTTACCTTGTGTCTTTATATGAAGGTCTCCAGTTACTGTGGGTTAAAAGGGAGCATTTGAGGCTCCATTTCTTTGATTTTTATATTTAGAGTGTACCTAATGCGGTTGACAAAAATCCTGGACTAACCAACGACTCCCTCCTGGATGGGTAGCTTGGCAGCTCTGAACCTCGCAATCACTAGACAAGACTGGACTCCTAGCCTCCCTTGCGGTTTGCCATCTCTCTCTCTCTCTCCCGCTCTGTCCAATCCAGCACGTCATTTCCTTCCCCGCTGGCCACGGTCCTACACCTCAGTCTCAAGCTCTCCCTCCCGGGTCCTAGCCTTCAAATTTGTGCAGAGCGCCAGCGACCGACCCCGCAACTTTCCTTTACCGGTGTCCCGCCCCCTTCTGAAGCAACTTCTCGCTCTCTCGGCCGCATCCCGCCCTGATAGAGTTTAGTTATATAAAATACTAGCTGATGCCCCGGCGTTGCACGGGTATTTAATTATAGCAATAACACAGTAAATGGATTGAAATAAAGATACTTTATAGTGGTGAATGAAATTATTTTTTTACAGCTTTATAAAAAGTACAATAATCAAATTATAATGTGAAATATTTGACAAAATGAATACAATACAACTAACACAAAACTTGATTATAAACAACAATTTTAGTTTCACCTCCAGGAGCAAGAACATATAAATTCTTGGGTGAACCCACCCTTGAGCAAGCAACATAGAGTTGTCCATGGGAAAAACAGGGGGATCTTAAATCCACTCCACAGTATGTAATAGTCTGTCCCTGTGATTTGTTGATTGTGATAGAGAATGCAAGTCTCACTGGAATTAGCAATCTCTTAAACTGAAAAGGAAGATCTGTTGGAATAAGTGGCATCCAAAAGTTCCAGTATTGATTAAAACAACTCAATATGTGGAAACTCAGGTTGAAAAGAAACTCCATGCAGTTGTTTCCCGGTTCAGAATGGAACCTGTGTTCCTAGTTCAGGATATGTGAGTACTCATGTAATGTAATAACATTATGAACTGGGGTGCATGAAGGAAACAGTTACAAATACAGTTAGAACATACAAACACTATATGTATGGTGTCCGTGGTAGAATAGAAACGATGTCCCTAGTGGTTATAGTGTCATAGAAAGTGTTTTATAGTTGGAATTACGGTGAGAATGGCAGCTTTTTACATCCTTTCCATTGACATGAATGGGTGAAATCTCATTTTCTGTTTGTAGCTCCGCCCACGTGTGCACGTGGGCCACGAGACCCCCAGAACATATCACCCCAGGTAGTGAGGGATCTGCATACCAAGTTTCGTTCAAATCGGTCAAGCCGTTTTTGAATTACTGTGAGAATGGCAGCTTTTTACATTTTTTCCATTGACATGAATGGGTGAAATCTGATTTTCTGTTTGTAGCTCCGCCCACGTGTGCAGGTGGGCCGCGAGACCCCCAGAACATATCACCCCAGGAAGTGAGGGATCTGCATACCAAGTTTCGTTCAAATCGGTCCCACAGCTTCTTACATTTTTTCCATTGACTTGAATGGGTGAAATCTGATTTTCTGTTTGTAGCTCCGCCCACGTGTGCAGGTGGGCCGCGAGACCCCCAGAACATATCACCCCAGGTAGTGAGGGATCTGCATACTAAGTTTCGTTCAAATCGGTCAAGCCGTTGTTGAATTACTGTGAGAATGGCAGCTTTTTACATTTTTTCCATTGACATGAATGGGTGAAATCTGATTTTCTGTTTGTAGCTCCGCCCACGTGTGCAGGTCGGCCGCGAGACCCCCAGAACATATCATCCCAGGTAGTGAGGGATCTACATACCAAGTTTCGTTCAAATTGGTCAAGCCGTTTTTGCGTGATCGCGGCACATACACACACATACACACATACATACCTCCGATTTTATATATATAGATAGATAGATAGATTTGATTTGATTTAGGCCCTCTTTTACAAAGGCGTTCTAAGCGTTTTAGTGCGGATTTAGCGTGTGCTAACGCGTCCATAGAATAACATGCACACGTTAACATTTAGCGCTTGCTAATGCTAAAAACCTTAACGCACCTTTGTAAAAGAAGGGGTTAATTTAAGTGTTTTCCTCCTGATATATTGTTTCTTGATTGTAAGGTGTCATCTGACTCTGTCAATTTTCTTACACCAGACCAGTGGTTCCCAAACCTGTCCTGGGGACCCCCAGCCAGTCAGGTTTTCAAGATATCCCTAACGAATATGCATGAGAGAGATTTGCATATAATGGAAGTGACAGGTATGCAAATCTCTCTCATGCATATTCATTAGGGATATCTTGAAAACCTGACTGGCTGGGGGTCCCCCAGGACAGGTTTGGGAACCACTGCACCAGACTAACCAACCCAGTTACCCCTTTTTAAATGTTTTGCAATTTTGCCTGGCACTCCTTGTCAAGGTCACTAGTCTGCAGTTTTCCAGATCATTCCTGGAAGTCAAATTTTTAAACAAGGTTATGTTGACCACCCTCTAATCTTCAGTGCCATAGATAATTTTTAGTGATAGGTTACAGATTGTAGATCTGCAATTTCATTTTTCATTTTTTCCAGCACTTTGGAGTAGATACCATGTGATTTGCTACTCTTTAGTTTGTCTGTTTGGCTTGGAGTATAGTGCATTAATATTGGTCTATAAAGTGTTTGAAAGAAAAGCAGTGTTTCAAAACACACATTATAAATTAAAGGACTGCTGATTAAACATGCAAAGGAGGGAGTAAGATCGATAGGCTAGTTCTCCTGTGACTTGAACCCACTCTGGAACTGTGATAACACTGCTATCTCACAATAACAGGGTGCCTCTCAGGCTGCAGGACAGCTACCAAGCTTACAGGAATTCAAAAATGCCAAGGCCATTAAAGTAAATCCAGATGCACCGCAGAAGAATGCTCGCTTTCTTACACTAGAAGTAAGTCCACATTCCGCTATTCTCTTAATCCAGGCTTCTTACCAGGCCTGTCATTCCATAAAAGAACTTGATGCCTTCAACAGAACGAGTGAGGTGAAGGTGGACCCTGACAAGCCACTTGAAGGAGTTCGGCTTGCAACTCTACAGGTAACTTGTTTGTGATTTGTGTTTTTTTAGAGAACTGAGACCTATGAATGCTTCACTCCAGAACACCTTATGCAGCTGTATTTAGCAATGTTACAACTGCAAAGCCTTGAAGTGACAGAAAAGCAAACTGGCCTAAGCTTTCTATTCCTCTTCTCCCTGCCAAACCAGTGGGAATATACTCTCTCTCCAGATAGTGAAAAGTCCTGTTCTATTCATTGTATATGCAGCTGCAGCAGGTAGTTGGTCAGCATTTGCTCTGACTCCAGCAGATAAAGAAAGCTGTGTGTTTTGCCACTGATTAGAGCCCAGGTATCTGCATGGGCTCTTTTCGGCATGGAATAACCCCCCCCCCCCCCACACCCACACCCCCACCCATCTCTTTCCCCTAGACAAGGGGTATCAAACTCAATCATGGAAGGGGCTGAAATCTAAAACACGGGCTAAGTCGTGAGACAAATTTGTTATTAAGATACTTAGTCTTAGTAGAAGTATAGATCCTTCCTCACCTTGAGACACCATTCGAGAGATTCATCTGGTTATTTTCACCTTATAGATGTTACCATACTTAATCCCAACTTTATTCAAATAGTCAATCTAGGCATAGGCAGCGGAACACTTTTTTGTTTGGGGGGGCCTGAAAGCTCCGCCCCAGGTAATAATTGTAATTGTAATACAATTTTTTCCATTCATTTTTCATATATGCACATAATATAATCTTATTAACAACACATAATGGTTAACCACAAAATTAAACTACACAAAGCACACTGTATGTTTCTCAACATTCATTCCTACCAGAACACCTGGCCTTGGTCACACATGCAGAACACAAATAACCCCTATGCAAACACAGGACTACAAAATAAAAGTACTAATATACGCAAACGAAACCCTAAAATGCAACTCCAGAGAAATAGAAACAAATGCATTTCTTTTTGATCAGTGCAAAATATAGACAGCAGATCAAATTCTCAAAACTGACACAATTGAGGGCGTGGCTTGGAGCGCGCACGATATGGCAGCCTAACCGCAGCGCTCCCGTATCCAGGCAACAAACGGAACAAAAATAAAACTTTCACTTTTTCAAATCGCCACTAAAAATATATAAAACAACGTCGGAGATGGCAAGCATGAAGCAGGGGAAAGCTGAAAAACCTTCAACTTCAGGAATATCAGCAAAAAGAACAAAAGTTACTCCCCTGTCACCATCGAGTGTACCGTTCCCGATGGAGACTGAAGAACTGACTGAAAAATCTGATATAATGACTGAACTCTTCAAAATAAAACTAATGCTGACTGAAAATGCCAATAAAATAAATGAAGTAAAAGAAGAACTTCTCAACATGAAACAAGAGATCCAAACGGAGAGACTGAGAATGACAGTGCTGGAAGAAAAAATGGAGAGGTTTGATTCCTTCACACAGGAATATGACAAAGATAAAAAAGAAATAACAGCTTTAAAAAATCAAATGGTGGACATGGAGAATAGAGGAAAAAGAAAGAACATCAGAATTTTAGGGCTGGCTGAAAATATTGAAGGGGGAGACCCTGTGCAATTCCTGGAAAATCTTTTGCCTAAACTACTTCAGCTCAATTCAAAATGGCCGTTAGAAATTGAAAGAGCCCACAGAATCCCCACAAGAAAGCCAGTAAATCAGGCTGCTCCAAGACCTTTGATATTCAAGGTTTTAAGATATCAACAAGCTCAAGAAATATTAAAAATGGCAAAAGCAAATAAAAACTTGAACTACAAAGGATCAAAACTGATTTTAGTTCAGGATTTTGCTAGATATACAGCAAACATAAGAAAACAATTCCTCACATACAGACAGCAACTGAAAGAAAAAGGATACATATATGGACTATATTATCCATCTACTATGAGAGTATCCAGTGGAAATAAATCCATATACTTTCAAGACCCTGCAAAACTGAAAGAATTTTTGACACAAAAAGATCCTATATTCACATAAAAAAAAAAAAATATAAATAACTATGCTGAAGAAAGATAGAAGAAAGAAGAAACAAGAAAGGACATGGAAAAAATAACTATGCTGAAGGAAAAAAAAAAAAAAGAAGAAAGAAGAAAGAAGAAATAAGAAAGGACATGGAAAAAAGGGAAAAGAAAGAAGATTATAAAAAAAAATTAATTAAGAAATAAGAAATGATACTAACTGGAAATATTTATACTGATATACTGAATGCAATAATATAATATTATTTTATTAAATTAATTATTAATAATATATTTGCATCTATATTCATTAATATTAATAGGAAAAAAAAAAAAAAAAAAATTTAAAAAAAAAAAAAAATATATATATATAAATATAATATAAAAAATTATTAAATTATTATAAATTTATTTATATAATACATAATTTAATCAAATATAGAATTATTCAATTATATAGCATATTAACTTATTATGATTAATGAATAATGAAACGAATTACAATGTTTTTATTATTAAAAATATTGAAAAGAAAATTAGTTACTGTTATATTGAGAATAATATATAAAAATGAAATATATTAATTTATTATAAAAACAATATTTTAATTCTATGTAAGAAAATTATAATTTTATGAAATATATACAAGAAAAAAATTTGAATATTGAAAGGATTAATTAATAAAATAGATATATATTATAAAATTTTTTATTAAATTCAAATATTCAGTCATATTAACTTATTATGAAAAACAAAAAATTAAGTAATTGATTGGTAGATAATTAATAAAACATGAATTTATTATAAAACTTATTTATTGAGATAATGTTTATTTTATTCAATTATTCATTGATATAGATAATTAATAAAACATGAATTTATTATAAAACTTATTTATTGAGATAATGTTTATTTTATTCAATTATTCATTCAAATTAATTCATTATGAAGATGATTTATGAAAATAATTGAAATGCATTATTATTAATATTAATATTTATATAAAAATGGATATATTTAATTTATATGATGAACTACAGATATATATGATCTATGAAAATGATTGAAATGCATTATTATTAATATTATATCAGATATATAGAGAATAAGAACTATATTTGTAATATGTTTATTTATTAAGAGTATTATATTACATGTATGCATGATATTGAATTTAATTTTATGAATCAAATATATATAATTCTCAGTAAATTTATAAAATTTTATAGATTAAATGAATATAATTTTTAATAATATAAGGGTGGAAGTATAAAGAATGTATTGAATTTAGAAATTTGTTTTTAAATAATATAATGAATTATTAGTTGCCTGGGGATGGAGATGTAGGTTTTGCATGACCAATGCGTGTTCCAAATCAGAATAAGATAATGGGTGGGAGGGGAGGGAAAATAATGGGTGGGTTAGGGGATAAATTTTCAATGAATGTGCTAGGAGCTAATCATGTAAACAATCATAGAATATTGATTAAGTATAATTATTAATCAGATGGATCTAAAAATGTATTCGCTGAATGTCAATGGTTTAAATCATCCTATTAAGAAGAAGAAATTATTATCGTTCCTTAAAAATCAAAATGCGGATATTTATTTTATTCAAGAAACTCATCTTTCGGAAATTGAATCAAAAAAATTATCTGGAGGTTTTATTTCTAAATGTTTATTTGCACCGGCTTTAAAGAAAAAGGCTGGAGTGGCTGTTCTAATAAATAAAAAATGTAATGCAGATTTTAAACTAATTAATTATGATCCCTTAGGAAGATGGGTGCATGTCGAAATGGTTCTGGGAAATACTACCCTGAATTTATTCAATTTATATGCTCCTAATACGAATCAAATGGAGTTTTTTAAACAAATTCAACAATTGCTCTTACCACTGGCTACATCTAATTTAATAGTAGCAGGGGATTTCAATGCTGTAATGGATCCGATATTGGATAAAAAACCAAGTAAAGTTATGAAATCATTAGGCTTAGATAATTTGATACTATCTTGTGATTTAGTAGATATATGGCGAATTCTTCATTTTAATGATCAGGAATTTTCTTTTTGTTCTCAGGTCCATAAATCCTTTTCACGAATTGATTATATATTTGTTTCTAATAATATAGCGCAGCGTGTCTTAAAAGCAGTAATTGATCCCATTATAATTTCAGATCATGCTGGTGTGTGGATTAATCTTCAAAATTATGATGCTGAAAACTCTGATTTAATTTGGAGATTTAATAATGATTTATTAGCGGATTCAAAATTTCTTGAAGATTTCAAAATAAAAATGCAAGAATTCTTTCAATTTAATGAATCAGACGATATTAATGCTGAGATCTTATGGGATGCTTTTAAAGCAACTATGAGAGGAAATATTATTTCATATTCAACATTTATTAACAAACAAAAAAAAAAACAATTTATTGAGATGGGAAAGCAAATTAAATTATTAGAAAATAAATTAATTGAGAAATGGGAAAATAATACATTACAAGAATTATTAAAATTAAAAGTTAAATACAATGAAATTTCTTCTCAAATTGTGAGGAAAGACATTTTTAACAAACAAGTACAATATTATGGAAATTCAAATAAAGCTGGTAAATTATTAGCAAACTTTCTAAAAGCAAAGAAAAGAAAATCTAAGATTATTGCAATTAAAGATACAAAAGGTAACACACATACCAACACAAAAGATATTATAACACAATTTCTTGATTTTTATAAAGAATTATATACTTCCAATTCTTATAAAAATAAAGAACAAGACGGATTAACTTTTTTAAATTCATATATTGGACCAAATATTCCAGATCATATAAAAGGAAGTTTAGAAGAACCTATATCTTTAAAAGAATTAGAAACAGCATTGAAGTCTCTTAGAGTTGGATCCGCTCCAGGTGGAGATGGGTATACTGTTGAATTTTATAAATTTTTTCAAAATATCATATTACCACATCTGTTAAATTTATATCAATATCAAATAAAGAATGGAAAAATTTCTGGTACTATGGCAGAATCAATAATTATAGTCTTACCAAAACCAAACAAAGATCCTACTCTGGTTTCAAATTACAGGCCTATTTCATTATTGAATGTGGATAACAAATTAATGGCTAAAGTATTAGCATTAAGATTGGCAAAAGCTCTCCCTTTCATTATTGATGTACATCAAACAGGATTTATTGCTAAAAGACATTCATCAAATAATACTAGATTAGCATTCCACTCATTAAATTTAGCAAAAAATATAAATGATCCAGCTTTTTTAATATCTTTAGATGCAGAAAAAGCTTTTGACAGAGTGGAATGGAATTTTATATACCAAGCTTTACAATGGTTTGGTATAGGATCCGGTTTTATTGAAATGATTCAGACATTGTATAGCTCTCCTGGAGCAAGATTATATATTAATAATAATTTATCAAATAGATTTAACTTGCACAGGGGAGTTAGACAGGGATGCCCTCTGTCTCCTTTACTTTTTGATATTGTCCTAGAACCTTTATTAATTGCAATAAACAAAACTAAGGAGATAGAGGGAATATCATTTAACAATTTTGAATTTAAAATATCTGCATATGCAGATGATATATTATTATATTTAAGAAAACCGGAAACTACTATTCCATGTATACTTAATTTAATAGAAACATATGGTACTTTTTCTGGATATAAAATTAATTGGAACAAATCTGAAATTCTCCCAATAAATGTTCATTGTACCAAAGGATTATTTGACCCATATTCATTTATTTGGAAAGATGATGGTATAAAATACTTAGGAATTATGATCAAAAATACAATTGAAGACACAGTCAAAGAGAATGAAAAACTTTTATTGAAAAAAATAACAGAAATGTGTGAGCAATGGAATCCATTACATCTTTCTTGGTGGGGAAGAATTCAAACAATTAAAATGATGATATTGCCTGTGGTTTGTTACCAAATGAGTATGATTCCAATATTTTTTCAGGGGTCATTTTATAAAAAACTTAACAATATTCTTACAAAATTTGTTTGGTGTGGGAAAAGATCAAGAATCGCTTTAGTATCATTACAAAGACCAATTATGGAAGGGGGGGTAAATTTTCCAAATTTTTATAGGTATCATCAAGCCTATATCTTAAGACAGGGTATGTATTGGATCCTCCCAGAGCTTCTAGAAAATGTACCAGATTGGCTATATTTAGAATGGCGGCTCCTGTTCCCTTTATATCCAGAACAGTTAATAACTATAACAATGCCTAAAAGATACAAAGACAACAGAATTTTATTTGACACTTGGAAAACATTGAGATATATTAGTAATCTATCACCTGAACCTATTGCTAAATCTCTAAATCAATCAATATGGATAAACTCCAGGATCAGAATTGGCGGATTTAAAATCGTCTGGAAACAATGGATAAATGCAGGAATAAGAACATTGAATGATATCATATCAGAAGGTTCACTGCTTAGTTTTTCACAATTGCAAAATAAATTTGGATTAAATAAATCACAATATTTTAAATGGATGCAATTGAAGCAGGCCATTCAGGTAGGGTTCCCTGAATGGAAAAATCTAAATAATCAATATAGTTTACAGGTTCTATGTTTCCAGACGGATTTGTTGGGTCACCAAGCCGCAAAATGGTACAAATTGATATATGGATTTTTAAATAAAAAAAAGAAAACAGGTCTTAGGGATATTTGGAGTATTGAGATAGGTCAGACAATTTCTGAATCTCAATGGCCACGATTTTGGTCCTGGAGATTAAGATCTACAAGGTCAGCATCTATGAATCAAACATGGTTATTTTTATTACACAGAGTATTCTGGACCCCAACGCGCCTGCAAAAAATAGATAGTACTAGATCTAATAGATGCTGGCATTGTAAATTGGAAATAGGGACGTTAGATCATTTAATCTTTTTTTGTCCCTTTGTAAACGCATTTTGGAATTTAATTTGGCCCCAAATTAATAAGTTACTAGAGAATCACGTAGGACTCTCGTATGACACCATATTATTTGGTACTGCAATGAGAACTAAGAGTCCGATTTCAGCAAACAATAATAAGCTATTACTAATACTAACAGGAGTCGCCATGCAACAAATTACTCAAAATTGGAAAGATTACACCAAATTAAATTATACGTTCTGGTGGAATTCTGTTTGTCATATTTATAAAATGGAAAAAATAATAGCGTTACAACAGGGAAATCATCTTAATTTTAATAAAATTTGGCAACCATTGACAAAATATTCTAATGATTAGTTCTTAGCACTATGATAAATAATTATATATGAATGGGGTGGGATTTGACTAATTAATGGAAATATACTATATAAAAAGGGGATGGGAATTATATTTTATATGCTAATGTATAATCTTTATCATATTATATTTTAAATACGATGTATTATTAATGATAATATTTTAAATATGTAAAAAAAAAACTTTATTGTATATTATATTACTCAAATATTGTAAGAATGGAAAACTTATAAATAAAAATTTAAAAAAAAAAAAAAAAAAAAAAACTGACACAATTTAATGACTAAATTGAAAATAAAATCATTTTCCCTATCTTTGTTGTCTGGTGATTTTGGTTTTCAAACCATCTCTTCCCAGTCTCTGGCTGCACTTCCTTCTGTCTGTGCTCTTAACTGTGCATCCAGGGCCACCTTATCCATTTGCTATTTTTCTCTCCTTTACTTTCTGCCATACATCCTTCTTTAGCATTAACTTTTAACATTCAACTTTCTTCCATTTTTCTTCTCAAAATCTATCTAAATTTTCCTTGTCTTCCCTTCCCATCTATCCATGTGTACCATCTCCTCCCTCTTTCTTCTTCCCTATTCCCCACTATCCATAAGAAGAATGTCTTCTTATCCCTTCCCTGTTGCATCCATTGCTGTGCACCATCTCCTCCCTCTGTCTCCCCTTCCTCTCCATCCCTGTGCACCTTCTCATCCCTCTCCCATGGTCAAACAACGCTGTCTTCCCCATTGCCCCCTCATATGGTCTGGCATCTCTCTCCTCTCTTTCCCATAGCCTGGAATATCTCTCCTATCCCATGGGCTGGTATCTCTCATTTCCTCCCTCTTCCCAAGGTCTAACATCTCTCTCCTCTACTTTCTGTGGTCTAGCATCTCTCCTGCCTGCTGTCTGGTATCTCTCTCTCCCTTCTCCTTCCCTTCCATGGTCTGGCATCTCTCTCTCTCCCCCATCCTTCCCTTCCATGGTCTGGCATCTCTCTCTCTTCCCCCCCCTCCTTCCCGTCCATGGTCTGGCATCTCTCTCTCTTCCCCCCACCTTCCCGTCCATGGTCTGGCATCTCTCTCTCTTCCCCCCACTTTCCCGTCCATGGTCTGGCATCTCTCTCTCTTCCCCCCTCCTTCCCGTCCATGGTCTGGCATCTCTCTCTCTTCCCCCCTCCTTCCCGTCCATGGTCTGGCATCTCTCTCTCTTCCCCCCTCCTTCCCGTCCATGGTCTGGCATCTCTCTCTCTTCCCCCCTCCTTCCCGTCCATGGTCTGGCATCTCTCTCTCTTCCCCCCTCCTTCCCGTCCATGGTTTGGATCTCTCCCCCCCCCCTCCTTCCTGTCCATGGTTTGGCATCTCTCCCCCCCCCCTCCTTCCCTTCCATGATCTGGCATCTCTTCCCCCCCCCCTCCTTCCCTTCCATTCCCTTCCACGGTCTGGCATCTCTTTCTTCCTCCTTTCTTCCCTTCCACTCCACATACCTATGTCCAAGAATTTTCTTTTTCTCTTCCCTCACCCTCCGGCAGCATCTCTTTCCCTCCCTTCCTAACCCCCAGCCGTTGCAGCCCGTTCAGCATATCCTTCCCTCATTCCCAATCCCAGCCCTCCTCTCTCAGCTGGATCCTAAGGTATGATAATCCCCAGTTCCCAATTTCCCCACGTACCCCCGCTGAAATTTAAAATCTTTGGGCAGCCAACATAAAGCCAGCCTCTCATCATTGGCCTGTACCAGAAGTGTTCTTTCTGGAGCACTTCCTCTTCCTATGTAGGCAGGACGCTGCAGAAAGAACACTTCCGGGGCAGGCCAGCAATGGGAGGCTGGCTTCACGCTGGCTGCCTAAAGATTTTATATTTCAGCAGCGGTGAGGTGGTGGTGGGAGTCTGGACTCCAGGAGGGTCCACGGTCACCACGGGCCACATAAAACAGCCAGGCATGTTGGATACGGCCCACGGGCCTTGTATTTGACACCTGTGCCCTAGAGAAAACCCTTGGAGCCAGTCAAAAACTTTGTTCTATAGGGATTTCTTGGCTGGAGCAGCTTAGCAGTAGATTTAAAAAAAAATTCTAAGAGCTGAGCAAACAAGGCAATCATAGTAGAAGGCCCAGAGCCACCAGGGTGTTCCCCCTCCTCATAGCCCTTGAAGGTAGTATAACTGGAAAGTCACTATGGAGAGAGGTATCACATCCTGCTCAGCACTTCATTGCCAATGAGTAGTTCAGTCCCTGGCTATTGTTTCTTCCCTTTTTCCTCCTGGGGCTTGTGGAAAGCCCTGGTGTACCTCCACAAGGTTTTCAATAATGCCATATTGAGGGGGATGTGCTCAGGTGAATTTTGTTCTCTTTAACAATATTTGGGCGAGTGATGGTTATTAACGTATGCTTCTCTGGTGTGTTGTACTGTTTAAAGCAGTGGTCTCAAACTTGCGGCCCACCAGGTACTATTTTGTACGTGATTGTCCACTCCACAAGTGTCCGGCGGTTGCTGTAACCTCACGCAAGCACTTTCCTGCACCTGTATGCGATTGTGAAGTGGAGTCCAATCGCAGGAAAGCGCTTGCGTGAGGTTACAGCAGTGAGGCGGGCAACGTTCCAGATCGTAAGGTAACCATTGGAGCAATGATTGGAGGCAGTGCAGCTTGTGCGTGTGTCCGGTATTGTGTTTTTTTGTTTTTTTTAAATTTCTTTATTCAGTTTTGCATATTACAACAAGTGTATCAGAAAAATTCATATAATCTTATAAATACACACTTGATTTTCTTCATGAACACTTTAAGTACAATATGTCATACTTGTATTCATATTTTATAATGATTTTAATATTATGTAATACATTTAATAAATATGACAAGTGTAACTAAAATAGAAAACCCCCCAATCCCTCCCTCCCTATTTCAGAAATAGGTCCAGTGTTGGAAAAGATGAGAGCTGAAGGCGATTGCAGATGCCTGTTATAACTGTTATAATCTTTTCTTAATTCAAAGGAAAAGGAAAGATGCTAAACTTTAACTGTGAGGGCTGAAGAAAAAAAAAAAGGGTACTTAGAGGGCCGCAGAAAAATAGTAAATGTTTTATTAAAGAAATGACAAATTTGCATGATGTAAAACTCTTTATAGTTTTAACTCATGCAAAATTGTCATTTATTTAATAAGACATTAACTATTTTTTTCTGCAGCCCTCCAAGTACCTACAAATCC
Source organism: Geotrypetes seraphini (assembly GCF_902459505.1). Taxonomy (NCBI): domain Eukaryota; kingdom Metazoa; phylum Chordata; class Amphibia; order Gymnophiona; family Dermophiidae; genus Geotrypetes; species Geotrypetes seraphini. The sequence goes on along the minus strand of NC_047087.1, from coordinate 16,073,216 downwards.
AAAATGTGGCCCTGCAAAAGGTTTGAGTTTGAGACCACAGTTTCTCAACCTATTTCTTGGGAAGTCCCAGGCCAGTCTGGTTGTTAAGATATGCAAATATATCTCATGCATATTCAATGTAAATATCTTGAAAACCAAACTGGTTTGGGGGTTCTACGAGGACTGTGTTGAGAAACCCTGGTTTAAGGTGTTCTTTTACTGGGATGCAATGCCCATGTAAATAGTACATGCTAGGGTTTTTTTGTTTGTTTCATGCACACTTAAGGGTTTAGTGTTAAAAATAAAAAAAGCCACAGTGTGGATTTGAATCACTTTGCCTCTTGGGCAATGGCTGTTCTCTCGTAGTTGCAAAGGATTGTTACAGCATTTGGGCAGGGCTGGACAGTTTCTAATGATCATGGCCAAACTCAAGGAGGGGGGGGGCAGGTTCTGTTCTAGTTATTGTGACAGAAAACAGAGCTCAGTAGTGGGCTTAGTTTTGTTTGAAGAATGATTCTTAATTATCTCTGCTGAACTGCCACTGGTTCAGCTTTGGGGAGAGCAGCTATCTTCTTCCTCTCCCACCCTCACAGAATCGAGACCTACTGGGTGCTCCACCTCAGCTTGTTACCTGTACAGGCCAAAGAGAGACAGGGGCAACTCAGGTGAGGGGTTTGCTCCTTCTTAAGGCTCTGTTCCTGCATTTCCTGATGTGGATGTATTAGGTTTATCAATCCTGATGCCAGGGCTGAGCCAACATCAGCTTTTGCTGCACAAGAGGCCCAAAATGATGGGAGAGGCTCAGCATTCAGATGGAATATGGCTTGAACAGATGAAAGGCTTCAAAAGATTTTAAAACACACACAACCAAGATCCAACAACCAGCCTCCTGGGTGGAATATAGATCTGTTCTGACAGAAGATATCTGTAAAGAAATGAAATAGATACAGTATCTCTCCAGCCCTTTGTGAGATGCTGTGGATTAGACCTGTTGGGCCAAAATGGCCCTTTGAAGTGAGAGATCTGGTTACTGCAGTGGATTCCTCTCACTCCAGACAAAGAGGGCTTTTGTATTTTCTTCTGGTTCCATGGATGTGTCTTGTCTTGGTTGTGCCTTACCTGATAATTTCTGTTCCTTGAGTACCAGACCAGTCCAGGAACCTGCCCAAGAAATCCAGGGGTGCTGAAAGTAAGCAAGAGAGAGAAGCTATGGGTTGCCCAACACTTACAAAAAAAAATAAAATAAACTGTATTTTTAAATTTGTGTCTTATGTTCAGCCAGATTTAGGAACTTGGGGGGGGCGTGGCTTAGACGCGAACTCTGATGGTTGGGTGAGAGAGTAGCTCCGTGCTGACAAGCTCTATTTATAGAAAATACTACAAAAATAATTAAATTTTAAAAGAAAACAAGTTGAATATTATAAGAATATGGCATCTAGCAAACAAAACAAAGGCGATTCGGGGGCTGGAGGATCCGGTACAGGAAGTAACAAGAGATCAAAGCCGGAGCCGGGTACTCCTCCTTCAAAAGTGCCGTTGCCATCAGATGAGAGCCCCGACGTTATGGAGGAATTGCGGCAAATCAAGGAGATTGTTTTAGATAGTAATACAAAATTACAAAAAGCAATTGATGATGCTGCAATCCTCACAAAAAGAGTGGATGTGACAGAAAATAGAATAAATATTTTGGAGGACAATTCGGAGCAACTACCGTATTTTCACGTAGATAACGCGCACCCGTGTAAAACACGCACACGGGTATAGCGCGCGAAAAACACAAATTATGTACAGAAATTTTTATATACCGCGCACACCCGTATACCGCGCATGCTGGCCGACTCTCCTTTCGCCCGTCCCGACTCTCCTCTGGCCACCCCAACTCTCCTTTCGCCCGCCCCGACTCTCCTCTCCCCCTTGAAGTCTTGTCCCCACCCTGAAAGCCTGATGCCCCCCCCCCCCCGACATCAGATTCACCCCCCCCCCGCAGGACCGCTCGCACTCCCACCGCGAAGGACCGCTCGCACGCACTCCCACCCGAACCCGCACCCCCACCCTGAAGGACCGCTCGCACCCCCACAGGCTCTCGACCCCCCCCCCCCCCCATCATGTAGAAGCTCCTACCTGCTGCTTCCTCTTGGCGGTCCCGACTCCCCGACACGATCGGGGCAAGAGGGAGCTCAAGCCCTCTTGCCCCAGCCAACCGCGGCACCCCCGACACGATCGGGGTAAGAGGGAGCTCAAGCCCTCTTGCCCCAGCCAACCGCGGCACCCCCGACACGATCGGGGCAAGAGGGAGCTCAAGCCCTCTTGCCCTCCCCGACACGATCGGGGCAAGAGGGAGCTCAAGCCCTCTTGCCCCAGCCAACCGCGACACACCCGACACGATCGGGGCAAGAGGGAGCTCAAGCCCTCTTGCCCCAGCCAACCGCGGCACACCCGACACGATCGGGGCAAGAGGGAGCTCAAGCCCTCTTGCCCCAGCCAACCGCGGCACCCCTGACACGATCGGGGCATGAGGGAGCTCAAGCCCTCTTGCCCCCCCGACTCCCCGACACGATCGGGGCAAAAGGGAGCCCAAGCCCTCTTGCCCCGCCGACTCCCCAACTCCCTGACAATATCGGGGCAGGAGGGAGCCCAAACCCTCCTGGCCACGCGACCCCCTACCCCCACCTCGCACTACATTACGGGCAGGAGGGATCCCAGGCCCTCCTGCCCTCGACGCAAACCCCCCTCCCAACGACCGCCCCCTCCCCAAGAACCTCCGACCGCCCCCCCCAGCCGACCCGCGCCCCCCCTGGCCGACCCCCATGACACCCCCACCCCCCTTCCCCATACCTTTCTGTAGTTGGCCGGACAGACGGGAGCCAAACCTGCCTGTCCGGCAGGCAGCCAACAACGGAATAAGGCCGGATTGGCCCATCCGTCCCAAAGCTCCGCCTACTGGTGGGGCCTAAGGCGCCTGGGCCAATCAGAATAGGCCCAGGAGCCTTAGGTCCCTCCTGGGGGCGGGTCCTTGGGCACATGGTCGGGTTGGGCCCATGTGCCTCAGGCCCCGCCTGAGGCACATGGAACATGTAAAACGAAGTTTGGAAGAGCCAATATCACTAAAAGAATTAGGAACAGCTTTGAAGTCCCTTAGAGTTGGATCCGCTCCAGGTGGTGATGGGTATACGGTGGAGTTCTATAAAATTTTCTATTGCCCTATTTATTAAATCTTTATCAATACCAACTTAATAAAGGTTCTATTAATGGCACTATAGCAGAATCTTTAACTATTGTTTTGCCAAAGCCAAATAAAGATCCCACTTTGGTTTCAAACTATAGGCCAATATCTTTAATAAATGTAGATGGTAAATTACTAGCAAAAATATTAGCGTTAAGATTGGCTAAAGCTCTCCCTCATATTATAGGTATGCATCAAAAAGGATTCGTTGTTCAAAGACATTCATCTCATAATACCAGATTGGCATTCCATATGTTATACTTAACAAAGAAAATGAATGAGCCTACTTTTGCTGTTTCTCTGGATGCAGAAAAGGCTTTTGATAGAGTAGAATGGACCTTTATGTATCAGGCATTGGAATGGTTTGGTATAGGTCCCGGATTCATACAAATAATACAAACATTGTATAGCTCCCCTTCTGCTAGATTATATATTAATAATACTTTTTCAGAAAAATTTAATTTACAGAGGGGAGTTAGACAAGGTTGTCCCTTGTCTCCTTTACTGTTTGATATTGTTTTAGAACCCTTAATATTAGCTATCCAGCAAGTAAAGGAAATACAAGGTATACCACACTCAGATAGAGAATATAAAGTATCTGCTTATGCAGATGATTTACTATTGTATTTGAGGAATCCAGAATCTACCATTCCATATTTACTTGAGTTGATTGAGAAATTTGGAAAGTTTTCAGGATATAAGATAAATTGGAATAAATCAGAAGTTCCTCCATTAAATGTACACTGTACAAAAGGTTTATTTGATACATTCTCTTTTGTTTGGAAGGAGGAGGCTATTAAATATCTGGGAATTTGGATTACAAAAACAGTGGATGAAACAATGAAAAGTAATGAAAAATGCATATTGCAAAAGGTGACAGAAATGTGTGAGCAATAGAATCCTTTGCATTTATCTTGGTGGGGAAGAGTACAAACTGTTAAAATGATGATTTTGCCTGTAGTTTGTTACCAAATGGGGATGACACCAGTTTTCTTTCAAGAATCTTTTTATAAAAAATTAAATAGGATTTTGACAAAATTTATTTGGCTTGGTAAAAACCCCAGAATTGCTTTAGTGTCGTTGCAAAGGCCAATTGTGGAGGGTGGGGTAAATTTTCCCAATTTTTATAGGTACCATCAAGCCTATATTTTACGTCAAGGTATGTATTGGATCCTCCCAGAGCCCACTGATAATATTCCAGACTGGTTCTGGTTAGAATGGAGACTTATGTTTCCCTTGCGTCTTAGTCATGTAGTTAGTATCAAAATGCCAAGGTTATATAAAGAAATCAGAAAAACCCGAAATAATTGGAAGGTGAATAGACAAATCCAACAACAAAAAACCTCCCAAACCCCAAGAATAGAAACTAGACAAGGGAGAGAGACAAAAGCAGAGACGGCTCAACTACATTCACCAACCTATCAATGATGTTTAAGATGTAAGTAGATTAAACGGGAGAGCCCTCAGTAACACAGCCACCCACTAGAGAACCAGTGGAAAAGGCTGTCACATGGCTTACACCCAAACGAGTGTTAACTGTGAAACATCCCCGGGCTCTACTCCGTATTTTTTTACAATAAAGTGCACCCAACAGTGCTAAGTGTGAAAAAAGATATACATAAATCAAAAAAACACACTTTACCATCCACTACGATTGTCTCTGCCCCTTGTCCAGGGGGCCAGAAAACGTCCAAGTCCAGCCAATTCACCTTCCAATTTTTTCGGGTTTTTCTGATTTCTTTAGACTACTTCTACCCATGGAAGTACCAGAATGGCAACGTACTCTATGTTACACTGCAGACCAATTAGTTCAATATTCCAAACGTACTTCTCTGTTGGATAATGAACAATCTAAAGTTTCTTCTAGTTCCTCCCCCAACAAACAAACCTGGATCAATTTATAACGTAGTCTCATTCGATTAGATCTACATAGTATGTCCCTGGTAGAATATCTCAAGCACCAATATATTCCCAGAGGCCTTCATATTCAGAAGGTTCCTGGGTTATTCACAGACAGGGAATCGTTTCTCTGCAAATGGGCATCAATATTAAATAAATGTTCTATTGACCTAATGATGCTCATAGTTGATACTATTCAGGAAGTTACTCAGGAAGTGACCACACAAGCAGATAAGATTCATGAGGAAATATCTAAAGAGCCAGAGGCTTTACAGGCATTACAAGAGAGTCTACCAGTTATCCAACAATCTTTAGACCAATTAAGAATTAAAACACGTGCATCCAAAATTAAAAAATTCCATCGTGATGCAGATGACTACGCTAAGGGTAATATATATTCATGGCTGACATTTAAAGAAACAGAACGCAATATGCCATCAGTCCAATCATATACTGATTTGGACTCAGGTTCCAGCAGTGGCACGGAGGATCTTAATGCCAGGTCTAAATCCCCGGTTTTTTTACCCAGGGGGGGTAGGGGCAGGCAACGGAGGCAGCAGGGGGGAGGCAGGCAGAGAGGCAGGGGGCCGAACAAAGGTCAATATCCCAGTTTGAATCCATCTACACGCCCCCAAATGAGATCGTTCGGCCCACCCAATCCCTAGTCAATAATTTATCGGGGATACCCTTATCCACTGATCAATTGGAGGTGTTGAATAAGGTGCTCTCGTTCGTTCCATCTATGCGGTATGATGCCTTCACTACACGTTGTAATATTGAACGATTTATTAGATCTCTCCAAATCAGGTTATTTTTCCAGAAGCAACCTGACGTGGAAGATCCATCTATTTTTAGACCTCCCTCCAAATGGCTTCTGCCAGGACCCCTGGATCCTGCCCTTCATACTTTCAGAGAGCTTATTTTGAGAGATTTACATGCTTTAGAGAGCACTCTTAGTAGTAAAACACGGAGGTATTCTAACTTGACTGCTCGAGAACGTGCTGCTTTATTAGCTTTAGGAAGAGACACCCAGCGTATCATCAAACCGGTGGAAAAGGGGGGCTCGATAGTCGTCTTAAATAACCAACAATATACCACTTAAGTGTACAAACATTTAGCTGACACTCGTTACTATTCTAGTCTGTCTGGGGACCCCACTGATTCTCTTATCAGTACCATCGCATCCATTGTGGATAAGGCTTATGATGAAGGACAACTCACGGGAGCTGAAAAAAGATTTCTCAAATTGCCGTCCCCTTGCCGCCCGACGTTCTATATCGTTCCCAAGGTTCACAAGAACGTTAATCCCCCACCGGGTAGACCAATAGTGTCTCTTAGAGGCACTGTCCTGGAACCTTTGTCCAAATTCATTGATTGGTTTCTTAAACCTCAAGTTACAAAAGCTAGGTCTTACTTGAAAGACAGAACCCACTTTTTGTCAAGTATTGCACAGATTACGGACGTTCGCGATACTTACCTTTTAGTCACCATGGATTTAGAATCCTTATATTCCAACACACCACAAAACGCTGCTCTTGAATTAATTTCCGGGATTTTCATGCAGGACATTCACCATGAGCGTATTAGAGCGGATTTACTTATCCAACTGGCGCAGCTAGTTTTGAATCGTAACTATTTTCAATTTGACCATCAGTTTTTCCTGCAGACACATGGCGTAGCCATGGGCACCGCAGCGGCCCCCAGCATCGCTAATCTATACGTTTCCCGGTTTGAGGAAACCCACTTGTATCCATCCCAGTGGTTTGCTTTTATTAAAGTCTGGTATAGATTTATTGACGATGTTTTTTGTATCTGGATGGGCCCTCCAGAATTGTTGGTGCATTTAGTGGATTGGCTTAATACGTTGGACATAAACTTGAGATTTACTATGACATCTGATCAACATCAAATAGCTTTTTTAGACGTATGGGTCCAGAAGTCCAACCAAACCCTAACCACCACTGTCTACAGAAAAGCAGTGGAGGTTAATTATTTAAGCTACACCAGTTGTCACCCCACTAAGCTTAAACAATCTCTTCCTATAAGCCAGTTCCTCCGTATTCGGAGGTTATGTACAGATACTGATGAGTTCCGTATTCAAGCCCGGAAATTATACCACAGATTTAGAGAGCGAGGATACCCGCATTGTGTCCTGCAGAATGCCTATCACAGAGCCCTTTATGCCAACCGGGCCTTGTTGCTGTCCTCCACTTCCCCTCAAAAAGAGGTTAAAACAGTCTGTGTGTTGTCGTTTTCTGATCAAGCGGCCACTGTTGCTCAAAGCATCAAAAAGCACTGGGAGCTTCATTCCATCTTTCATGAACCTCCCTGCATAGCATATTCTCGTGCCAAAAATGTTGCAGACTATGTGGTTCATTCCAGATATATTGCTGAACATAACCATAAGATCCAGGAGGGACAGCACTCAAGATGCAGTGATACCTGTGATTTGTGCAAGGTTACTATTGAGGGTAATACATGGCAACACCCTAAGACTCTTAAGACATATGCTCTCAAATCTGTCACCACATGTAGTTCTATGTGGGTGATATATGTTATTACATGCTCTTGTCGTATGGTATACGTGGGCCGTACTCAAAGGAAAATCAAAACACGCTTGATTGAGCACCGCTCACGTATCAATACCCGGTCAATGAATTCCCCGTTGGTGCCTCATTGTATCCAGTTGGGACATACCTTTCAGGATTTACGTTGGTCTATTATTGAACAGGTTTATGATAGTCATCAGGGAGATAAAGTACTGTGGTTACAACGGAGGGAGCAATATTGGATTTTTGAACTCCAAGCGTTAGCTCCTATGGGACATAATGACTATATTGAATGGCAACATACCTTTTAATTTATTGTTTTTTGAAAGTTAGTTTTGCTTTATTTTTTATTGAATTTTTTTGCAGTTCATTTTTTCAGCTGACTCCGGGCCGTGTTTTTCTGGTCTCTTTGAAGTTCTCTGGAGTCAGGTGCTTTTTCTTTCTTTTTTCTTGTCCAATTACATTTTGGGTCTGCTGTTTAAATTGGAGGCGTTCTGTTCGGTTCAGTGCCATTTCCTGCTTTGTCAATCCTTGCTGTGCCGGATGATTTGGACGGTCACAGCGCAGTCCAGCTGTTCCTGAAGAAGGGGGTGTGCACCCCCGAAACGGAGTCCCGTTGGACGAAGAATATCTTTGCTGGCTGTTTGTCTTCACGGAGAAGCTAAGTACTTCCTGTTGTTTTTTGCTTGGCTGGACTTGGACGTTTTCTGGCCCCCTGGACAAGGGGCAGAGACAATCGTAGTGGATGGTAAAGTGTGTTTTTTTGATTTATGTATATCTTTTTTCACACTTAGCACTGTTGGGTGCACTTTATTGTAAAAAATACAGAGTAGAGCCCGGGGATGTTTCACAGTTAACACTCATTTGGGTGTAAGCCATGTGACAGCCTTTTCCACTGGTTCTCTAGTGGGTGGCTGTGTTACTGAGGGCTCTCCCGTTTAATCTACTTACATCTTAAACATCATTGATAGGTTGGTGAATGTAGTTGAGCCGTCTCTGCTTTTGTCTCTCTCCCTTGTCTAGTTTCTATTCTTGGGGTTTGGGAGGTTTTTTGTTGTAAGGTTATATAAAGAGCATAAAATATTTATGGATACTTGGAAAACTCTAAGATATATAAGTAATCTAACTCCTATTCCAATAAGTAAATCAACAACTCAAAACGATTTGGTTAAACCCCAAGATCAAAATTGGCGGTTTTAAAATCATCTGGAAACATTGGATGATAGCAGGTATTCGTATTTTGGAGGATGTAATAAAAAATGGTAAGTTGCTGGAGTTTTCACAATTGCAACATAAATTTGATCTTAATAAGTCACAATATTTTAGATGGTTGCAATTGAAGCAATCCATTCAGGTAGGGTTCCCTGAATAGAAAAATCTTACTAATTATCATAGTTTGGAATTCTTATGTTTCCAGATGGATTCAACAGATCATAATGCCGCACAGTGGTATAAATTAATATCTGGATTTGTAAATAAAAAACCAAAAAATGGTCTTAGAGACATTTGGAGCATTGAGATAAAGCACCAAATTACTGCATCTCAATGGCCACGACTTTGGTCTTGGAGGTTAAAATGTACGGTGTCAGCATCTATGAGACAAACTTGGTTTTTTCTATTACATAGAGCTTTTTGTACCCCTGTTCGTTTACAAAGGATAGATAGTTCTAAGTCTAATAGATGCTGGCACTGTCATGTTGAAATCGGGACATTAGACCACCTTTTATTCTATTGTCCATTCATCTTATCATTCTGGAAAACAATTTGGCCTCAAATCAATAGGATGTTAGAAAATCCGGTAGCCTTGACATATGATACTATTTTATTTGGCACAACTATGAGAGCAAGAAGTCAAATTTCAGCAAGCAACAACAAACTTCTGTTTATTTTAACTGGAATAGCAATACAGCAAATAACATATACCGGTAATTGGAAAAAACATGACATGTTAAACTACAGTTTCTGGTGGAATTCTGTATGCCATATATACAAAATGGAACTCACCATTGCAACACAAAAAGGCTATGTGAGTAAATTTCAAAAAGTCTGGGGACCGTTAACAGATTTTTGTAATGATTAATTTTCCCATGATAAGATTTTTGATTAGAGGAGATCGGGGTGGGATTTTAGTTCTGATTATTATATATTATACCAATATTTAATGAATTCTTAATAAAGTTGAATTTATATATATTTGATTGGGAGGGAGGGAGGGGTGAGGGATTATTATATTCAATAAGAAATATATTTATTTAGATTTCTTACATATTAATATAACTTTATATAATATTAATTTCTAAAGAAATGTTAAAATTGATGTTATTATGTGAGTTAATCAAGTGTGTATATTCAAGTTTCTAATAAGTTTATTTGAAACACTTGTAACATAAGAAAATGAATAAAGATTTATAAAACAGATTTAGGAACTTAAGTTTTCAGCTGAAAATTCATCTTAATTTAGGAACTTAAAGTTTTATGCTTTTAAATTTAGCCATGCTATTTATTTGCCTCCTCCGGTCTGAAAATACAGGGAATGAGTCCGCGAATCAGCCTTCTGCACAGCCAATTCCTCATCCTCCCTCCCCCCATTGGTAAGCCAATCAGCCTTCTGCACAGCTGATTTCTCTTCCTCTCTCCCCCCCCCCCCCACCCCGTTAGCCTTCTGCACAGCCGATTCTTCCTCTCCCTCCCGGAGCATACTGGGTATGATTTACGTCACCTGCCAACGCCCCAGCTACCCTCTCCTGCCTTTTTACAGAATCAAAACCGCATTTGCAATTTTTCAAAATTCGTGGGTGTTCCTGGAACGGAACCCCTGCACATTTTTGGAGAGTACTGTACATGAATTTATTTAGGTATTCAAGCATTTTTCCTCATCTGTTCCGGCAGGCTCACAATCTATCTCGTAATATACCTGGGGCAAAGGGGGGATTAAGTGACTTGCTCAGGGTCACAGGGAGCAGCGTGGGTTTGAACCCACAACCTCAGGGTGCGGAGGCTGTAGCTTTAACCACAGCGCCACACTCTTTCCCCCTTGTTGTACTCCTAAATTTAGAAGTTTAATGAAATTGTGATTGTAAATTTAGGCACTCGGCCCTAATAAAATTTTAGAGATGCCAATTTACGAGCATAAATCTTTTGAATATTGGGCCCAATATGGTGTGTGTGTTCCAAAATTTCTGAAGTTGGCGCTTCATATAGGGTCAAAAGTTGGTTAGGGTGAGGCCCCAGCGGTCCACCCCATTTCGCTGCCTATGGTGTACTTTCAGCTGTAAGTTCTTTTTGTTCATTGTCCCACTTTTGATCCCTAACGACTGACCTTTTTTTTTTTTTTCCCCTCTATCACAGGCAAGAAAAATACTACTGGTTCCAACACCACGTCTAAGGTCTGGTTTATTTAATAAAATTATTCCACCGCCAGGAGCAAGTAAAGACATGCTGAGAATATGTGCCACCTCTCAGGTAAGTACATTTCCCTCTGATGTAATAAATTGAGACTGTACAGGACTGTAATATTCAATGTAAAGTAATTGTTCTTCCAAGTAGATTATATGTTTGAAGAAGCATGAATTTAACATGTCCTGTTCTGTTTCTGGCTAGTGTTGCATTTCAGATGAGGCCGGTATGGAGAGTTTGAAGAGCATTTTCCTCTAGTACAGGCAGGGTTACTTCCAGCACACAGATCAAGCATGTCTGCTGGGCATGAAATTGGAAGTATGAGCACTCCAGTTTACAGAACATCTAAGGCTTATCCAAATTCTAGAATCACAAGGCAGTCCCAAGTAAAAAAAAACAAACAAAACCCAAAGGGCCTGATATTCAGATCACGGGCGTTAGCTGGGCCGACTCCCTTGGTTAGTGCTAAGCCTGGATCTTCAGTGTCAAGGTTGTTTCTGGTGACCAGCATTGAATATCCAGATTGGTTTTGGCTGCAAAAAAACCTTAGCAGCTATGTTGGTATTCACCACTGGACAGTTAAGTTTATAGTGACCAAAGATAGGCCAGCCATTTAAATGGCCTGATTTGGCCGCTCGACTTAGCCGAAATTGAGACTGCTGGGTGGCTATCTGTTAGCCACTAACTAATATTCAGTGGCCGTGTTTCCCCGAAAATAAGACAGTATCATATTAATTTTGGGCCCAAAAAATGCACTAGGGCTTATTTTCAGAGTAAGTCTTATTTTTTTCATGTACATGATCATTTCTCAGTTCCTCTTCTTCACCCCAATCCTTCCTCTTTCCTTTATGTCTCCAATATGTGCAGCATCTTTCCTCTCCTCTCACCCATCCCCTTGAGTCTTCCCTCTGCAGTATCTTTCTATCTATCCCTCCCTCTCTCCCATCCCCCTGTGCAGCAGAACCCTTGCATTTTGCACAGCATCTTTCTATCCCTCCCTTCCATCCCTTGTGCAGCAGAACTCTTGCCCAGCTTCTATTCCTCCCTTCCGTGCAGCTGCAGCAGAACCCTTGAGCAGCCCCTGCCACGCAGCTGAACTCCCTCTGACACTCCCATCTGAACCCCGCCGACTGCGAGACCTACATACCTCCCTCCACAGAGCAGTGTCGGCAGTACTCTAAACAGGCTGCTTTGCGGCCTTCTCTCGCCAGGGCCTTCCATGCGCCGTGTTGCTGATGACATCATCAGTGACATTATCAGTGATGCAGCAGAGGGAATGCCCCAGTGGAGAGAGAGATGGGAGGGTCAGCGGGGATTCAGCTACGCGGCGGGGGTGGAGGCAGGGGGAAGCGCTGCTGCCAGCAAATCCAGGGACTAGGGCTTATTTTCAGGGTAGGTCTTATTTTCGGGGAAACATGATATTTGTGCTTAAGTGGCTAAATAGCGCTGAATATCAGGTAGGACATGTTCTGCTTGCCTGGCGAACTCACCTTTCAATGTGTAAAGCAAGATATGCAGTGTTTGGGGGGATGTGGCTGCTTTCTACCTGGTTCACTGCATGGATACCTGAATAAAAGCTTGTTAATGTGAAATTTATTTTGCCTTGTGAACATAGGACCCTGGTATTAACCACTAAAGAATGGCTTGTGGAGGAGGAACGTTTTCAAAACAGGACAGAGGCTATCGTACCTTCACACTGTTTGTTTTAGGACAGCATTACATTCCAGAGAAACAAGTTTGAAAAGCAAAGCAGAAACAGAATGTGAGGGAGTTAGCCTAGAATGAAATGAAAGTTGATAATTTTTGGAGTGGATGGTGAGCAGTGTTTTCTTTTTTTTTTTTTTTTTTGTATAAATATTTTTTATTCTTTTTTTTTAAATTCTTACATCAAGTGAAATACATGTAATACATTCAATTATACAAAAAAAACACTTGAAATTATCATTAAATTTTCTTACAATGTGAATTAAATAAACCCTTTTTCAGAATTTATATCATATTAATATTACAATAGTTTTCCCTCCCTACCCCTTCTATATGTTCTATACATGTGTTATTATATCTGAGCAGTGTTTTCTAAATGGGTAAACTGAAAGAACACTTAGCATTCATTCACATTCATGCACATATCCAACTTCATGTTTCACATGACAACAGGATGCTGGTTTTCTAATGTTGTCACCTTGTTCATATTGGGCCACATGTACTACATAAGAATTGCCACTGCTGGGTCAGACCAGTGGTCCATCGTGTCCAGCAATCCGCTCACGCGGGGCCCCCAGGTCAAAGACCAGTGTGCTCTGAATGAGTCCAGCCTCACCTGCGTACGTTCGAGTTTAGCAGGAACTGTCCAACTTTGTCTTGAATCCCTGGAGGGTGTTTTCCCCTATAACAGACTCTGGAAGAGCATTCCAGTTTTCTACCACTCTCTGGATGAAGAAGAAATTCCTTACATTTGTACGGAGTTTATCCCCTTTTAACTTTAGAGAGTGACCTCTCGTTCTCTCTACCTTGGAGAGGGTGAACAATTTGTCTTTATCTGCTAAGTCTATTCCCTTCAGTATTTTGAATGTTTCGATCATGTCCCCTCTCAGTCTCCTCTTTTCAAGGGAGAAGAGGCCCAGTTTCTCCACTCTCTCACTGTACGGCAACTCCTCCAAGTTTCTCTTTTCTGGACCCTTTCGAATAGTACCATGTCCTTCTTCATGTATGGCGACCAGTGCTGGACGCAGTACTTCAGGTGAGGGTGCACCATGGCCCGGTACAGCGGCATGATAACCTTCTCCGATCTGTTCGTGATCCCCTTCTTAATCATTCCTAGCATTCTGTTCATCCTTTTCACTGCAAGCGCGCATTGTGCGGACGGCTTCATTGACTTGTCGATCAGAACTCCCAAGTCTCTTTCCTGGGAGGTGTCACCAAGTAGTGCCCCAGACATCCTGTATTTGTGCATGAGATTTTTGTTACCGACATGCATCACTTTACACTTATCCACATTGAACCTCATTTGCCATGTCGATGCCCATTTCTCGAGCTTGATTATGTCACGTTGCAGATCTTCACAATCCCCCTGCGTCTTCACTAATGTGAATAACTTCGTATCATCCGCAAATTTAATCACCTCACTTGTCGTACCAATGTCCTGATCATTTATAAAGATGTTGAAGAGTACGGGTCCAAGCACCAAGCCCTGCGGCACCCCACTAGTGACGCTCTTCCAGTCCGAGTATTGTCCATTTATCCCCACTCTCTGTTCCCTATGCTCCAGCCAGTTTTTAATCCACATGAGTATTTCATCCTAAATTCCATGGCTCGCAATTTTTTGAAATAGTCATTCATGTGGAACCTTGTCGAACGCCTTCTGAAAATCCAGATATACAATATTGACCGGGTCGACCTTGTCTATCTGCTTGTTTACTCCCTCGAAGAAGAGCAGCAAGTTCGTCAAACATGATCTGCCTTTGCTGAAACCGTGCTGGCTGGTCCTCATCAGACAGTATCCGTCAAGGTGATCAGTGATGCGCGCCTTTATCCTCGCCTCTATCATCTTTCCTGGTACTAAGTGTTTTTCCATAGGTGCAAAATAGGGGAAATTGTTTAGTACATTAATCTAGAGGCCGACTAAATTTTGGGTTCAGTTTCAGCACCAAAACTTGCCTGAAATCCAAGTTTGGTCATGCTTTAGTTTCTGCCAAAAATACAAGTGCATTTTCAGTTGAAACCAATTACAACCCCCCACCCCCACCCCCATGATCACTCTCCACCAGTTCCCATCTACACTGCTGCCAGCAGAGTGAGTCCTCTCAGCCTGGCCACCACCACTTGAAGGCCCTCCCCAGGCCTACCGATAAATTTCTTGGTGGTCAAATGGCCTCTTCTGGGCAAGAGCAGTCTCAACTCGGGCTTCACCAGCCATTAAATTGTAAGTGTGCCCAACTTATGATTATTCAAAAAACCTTCAGGTCTGGTGCTAGTCATCTATGAATACCTTCCTGGGGCTTCTAGTCACTCGTAGGGATAATTGAGCCTGTACTGAAACCCCTTTACTTAATAATTGAATCAGTAAGTGCAGCTGTTATCTCTGTGCTGGGATAAAAAGGAAAATTATACCAATTCTATTGGAGTAGCCAACTTAGGAAGCGCCAGTGCAACTGTGTGCTAACATTCTCTAATGGCTTATGCAGGTCCTTAAACCATTAATGAATTGGCGCAAAATCATTCTGCTGCCCACATGGCTTCCAGAACAGGACTTGTATTGTGTTACCTAACCCCAATGTAGAGAGTTGCATGGGGATAGAAATCCCACCCGTCCCCGCCAGGACCCTCTCTGTCTCCACCCGTCCCCGCCAGGATTCTCTCCATCCCCATCCATCCCCACCAGGATCCCCTCCGTCCCCGCCAGGATTCTCTCATCCCCACCCATCCCCGCCAGGATCCTCTCCATCCCCACCCATCCCCGCCAGGATCCCCTCCATCCCCGCCAGGACCCTCTCCATCCCCACCGGTCCCCGCCAGGATCCTTTCTATCCCCACCCGTCCCCGCCAGGATCCTCTCCATCCCCGCCAGGATCCCCTCCGTTCCCACACGTCCCCGCCAGGATCCTCTCCATCCCCACTGGTCCCCGCCAGGATCCTCTCCATCCCCACCCATCCCCGCCAGGATCCTCTCCGTCCCTGCCCTCCCCGCCAGGATCCTCTCCATCCCCACCAGGATCCCCTCCGTCCCCACCTGTCCCCGCCAGGATCCTCTCCGTCCCCACCCATCCCCATCAGGATCCTCTCCATCCCCGCCAGGATCCTCTCCGTCCCCACCCGTCCCCGCCAGGATCCTCTCCATCCCCACCCGTCCCCGCCAGGATCCTCTCTGTCCCCACCAGGATCCCCTCCGTCCCCACCCATCCCCGCCAGGATTCTCTCCGTCCCCACCCATCCCCGCTCGTCCCCATAAAAAGCAGCAATTACTTCTGACAGGATCATCAATTCCACAGTTTCTTTTGCTGTTTTCCTTGTGGAATCTCTTTGGTGGAACCCTTTTTTTGTTTTCTGTTCAAGTAATTCACTTATAAACCCCCTCTTTTACTAAGGCTGACGTGTCCATTATATTATATGGATGAACCCTGCTTCCATCCCCGTGGGAGTCCCGTGGGCCAGAGGGGGGTCCCCGTGGGACTCCCATGGGTTAGGGGGGGGATTCCTGCGGGACCCGCGGGATTCCCGCGATCCCCGTTCCCGTGCAGACCTCTACCCCAATGTCCAGAGGAAAGTGAAATTACCGCTGTTGTAGTGCTGATTCCCTATTAAGCTCCTTAACATCTCCCTGCATGTAGTGAGGTAAGACCAGGACTGGATCAGTTCAAGGCCTGGATGTGGAGCTTTGTGGTCACCAACACAGTGTGTATGAGAGTTGATTATTAATGACATGAATTGGATCAAACGAATGTTACTTCTGAAGCTGGCGGTGAGGCACCCGCAATGGCATGAAGTTGCATGGGAAGGAATAAGAAAAGAAAACCCCAGAAGGATTTTGTGCATTTGCCAACAGGAAACAAAGGCTTCATTCACTCTGCTATGAAGGCAGAAAGTTACTGTAGGTATCCCGGTTGACCTCCTCGGTTCACGTTGCTGGAGGCACCAAACTCTTACTTTGCAAGCGTGGTTTAGGGTGACATTTGCATGAAAGTAATACAGGTTTATGTAACACCACATGTGTCAATTCATTTTTTTTAAGAGGAACTTCAGAATATAAATATGTGTTTAATTTTCCTTATGTAAAGTCCTGTTCAGTACAGAATCTCGCTACAGGACTCTCTTGGTGTTGGCAAATAGAGCTCTCTTAGTGTGCATTCCCAAATACTATAACCGTCTTGACGGTACCGTAACAGAAGTGTGCTGGACAAAAATGTGCCGACAATCCCGCGCAGGACGTATGCGCGCTGGATTAAAACAGTTAGCACTGTGAGAGGGGTACCCCACCACCACCACTAAACTTAGAAGTGTTTGCGCTGCCGTTTTGCTAAGTGTTTTGGGGTTTTCGGCAGTTTTTTAGTGTAGTGGGAGGTTTCCACCCCCGCTCCAATGGGAGCGTGAACACTTGTAACACCCTCAGAGCGCTAACAGTTACTGTTTTAATCCGGCACTCATGTGTCCCGTGAGGGATTGTCGGCGTGGGAATGACGGAGCACAAGTGTTTCTGTTAGTAGTTATGTAGACGAGAATGACCACTTTTGCTCTTCAGTCATCTTAAATCTCTAAAGCAAAGTAAACAACTTATCTGTGTATGCATATGCTGTGTTTTTATTTCTCACCCCAAATGTCATGCTTATCCATCTGAAACCTTGTTTCTGGATCTAGGGTGTAAAGGAATACAGTGTACCCATAGGCCTGGATGCCAAAGTCCAAGTGGACCTGGTTGTCGTGGGGTCAGTTGCTGTTTCGGAGAAAGGTAGGATGAGGTGGGGGGAGGGTGTAAAGATAGAAATAAAGATCTGTCACTTTAGGTTTTAAGGGCCATAATTATGGCATTAGCAGGAAGACAAGTCAAACAGCCAGATTGAGTTAAAAGGGGACAGTAGGAAATGCATTTTAAGATGCGGGCCTGGGATGTTTGCAAACATTTCATTTCTCACCTCGTTTTCATCCAGATATATGAATGTTGGGATCTTACTGAAAGAAGATAAAGGAGGTTAACAGTCAATATTGGTGGCCCGTCTTTTGATTCAAATGCCAGCTGCTGCGATTATTGCATGCCTGGATATTTGGTTTCAAGCCAGCACTGAATATCTGTGTACTGTATAATCTTGGCCAGTGGCACTTATATCAACGATATTCAGATCAGTACCTGAATAAGTAATTGGATAAAGTTAGGAACTTCTGGCTTCTCTAATTTTATCCAGACAACAGTTACCTCATTGGCTGATTGAAAATCATCTCTGGTCAAGAAAGGGGAAACTCTGCCCAGGTTCCGTCTGCGGACTGGCGCAGCAACTACCTAGATAAGGCGAAATTCTATATATGGTGCCAATCATTCGGCACTACTGGCCCAGAAATGGGTGTGAAAATGGAGCAGAATTACATGTTTATGTGCCCATTTGCGTCACAATCTTAAGAAAAGGTCCCAAGTCTTAGTGTACGCTTGCTTGAGAAATGAGGCAACAATGTCAGTTGGGTTCTATTTATAACTAAAAGTTTTTGTTAATTGAAATGATATATCTCTGGCAAATTAAATGATAGAAACGTGCTATTTTTTTAAAGAGTGCCAGTCCTGGAATGCCCATTATACAGGGTGCCCACAAAAGCACTCCTTGATTTTAAATGGTTACAAAATCAAAACTTATTGGTATATGTTTATAAATAAGATGCCAAGCAAAAAAAGGAGTATAAAATTACTTTTAATAAATATGCTCTTCAAAATTTGACACCAAAAAGCACTGTTAGCAAGAACTTACACAATCGCTTGCACTTTCACCCTTATAAGCTGCAATTGTTGCAGAAGTTACAACCTTCAGACAATGCAATGCGACAAAATGACCAGGTGTTCCTCAAGTGGTCCCCGAGATCACCGTACATTACTGTTTGTGATGTTTTTCCTTTGGGCGGGTACGTGAAAGACAGAGTGTATGTACCTCCACTACCCGCAACTATGGATGGTCTGCAGGAACACATCACTGAAGCTATAAATGCGATCACGCCGGATATGCTTCGGAGAGTCTGGTCCGAGCTCAATTATCGCATCGATGTAACAGGTGGGGCACACATCGAGTGTTTGTAATCAACAGATACCATATGAAACTTTATGAGTTGATAAAACTGTAGCCTCAGGTGAAAGAATATTCCAATAAATTTTGGTTTTGTAACCATCTAAAATCAAGGAGTGTTTTCGTGGGCACCCTGTAGAATACTGTTCGCTGCCTACTTTTTTTTTTTGTGCTGAATTTTGACCACCGTTGATAGCATTTCACCCAGAGCGTTGAGCGATCTGCTGGAATTTTAGCAGCATTATCTGGATAATGCCACTCAAAATCTGGGTATGGACTCAGTGAGCAAGACTTACTTGGAAAAATGGCACTGCTATCTACATAAGTACCATTAACTATCAGCCCAAAGTGTCCTAAGCTCTATTTCCAAAGGCGGCACATGATGGCTCAGTTTTTACCTCACACACATACTCTAACCTGTGAACCATGTATCCCCCTTTCTGATTGCCTCACATTGGCTTCCCATCAATCATCGCATCATTTTCAAAATTTTACTTTTGGTATTTAAAACTTTATCCACAAACGAACCGCAATTCATAAACAGGATACTCATTCCATACAACTCTTCTCGCTCCCTTCGCTCATCAAGCCAAGGTCTTTTGGTAGTCCCTTCTTTGAAAGTGATCGGCACAAGATGATACGATATATTCTCAGTAGTTGCACCTCAAACCTGGAATTCTCTCCCCCAATATATTAGAGACGAAAAAGATATTAGTCGTTTCAAAACTAATTTAAAAACCCTTCTGTTTAAAGATGCGTTTATCTCCTATATGGAATAATTGCAGTGCAGCAGTCTCTTAAAAAAAACCTAATGTTTTCTCCTTTCATGTTTCTCTCTTTTTAAAATGATTAATATTGTAACCTGAATCCCTCTTCCCTTCCATCCAGTTGAGTCTGTTGGTCTGTAGGTCAAACCCCCTTTTTTATTTATTTATTGTTATTATTATCACCTTGTATCTTAACGTATGTTCAAATTTGGATTTTATAGTAATTCGCTTAGTATTTTATGTATAAGCGATTCATCAAATTTCGAATAAACTTGAAACTTGAACTTTTAAACTAGCTTACCAAGGGAATGGCACATACTTATTGGGAAAAGTGCATCTGCTTTTTTGGCAGGTTCTCTTCTCTCCCAAACAGGCACAGTGGAGGTAACCTTGTGGTGCTGTAAGTCTATCATGTAAACTTGGAAACAGGACTTTTGAAAATGTGAGATTATGCCTGTTGTGGCATTCCCTGTCCCCCAGACTTTAACTCCTCAAAGTACACTTGTTCACCTGCATACAGGGTTGGCATGTAAATGGATTTTGCAAAGTAATGGGGCCCTACCTGTAGAGTGCAGGCCCAGGTTTCTAACGTTTGTATTTCCTTCACTATTTTACAAATGACGCTGAGTTTGACAAAACACATGTGAAAATGTGCAGGAATGCCCATATCTTTGTTGGTCCGTACAACTGGAGCAACAATTTTTCAAGCCTCCATTAGCAGAGGGAGAGCGGTATCTCTCAGAACTTTGCATTACATGAGTGTTGCATATGGACAATTTTAAAAACTGCATACTTAAGAGGAGTTAATTAAAGAATGAAGCCAAATAACTTTCTTTTGACATTTGGAGGTGTTGGTAGACACTTAAAAAGCCAGAGCAGTGTTCCCCTGCATGCTTTGGAGCTAGGCAGCCAGCGCTGCTGCTCCCCCAGCTACGTAGCCAGCATTTCATATGGCAGAAATGTGAATAGGTTCCTTCTGTGCTTAGCTAGAGCAGGTGAGAAAGCTTTATATCACTTTTCATATCCTTTCCTGTATATGGTGCTCCCTCGCAATCCAAAAAGAAGCATAGAATTCAATTTCACAGCAGCCTAGCGGTAAATTATTTGTAAAATCTGTTGATAGATACTTTTCAAGCCTTAAGCCATTTCAAGTATTCATTTGGCTCTGATCTCCAAGAAAGGCTGTTTTGTCCAATGTTTAAGGACAAAATTTGTGCTTTTGCGAGCATGCTAAACCGTGAAGGATTTGTCCTAACCCTGTGGCTTTCTGTAAATGAGTTAAAAAGCTTTTCATGTGGAGTTCAAGTTTGCTGAAGAGTTGCCGTTCTTTTTGTGCTTGCTCCCGATTTAAGGCTGGGTATCAGATTTAGCAGTAGGAGCACACGTGCTGTAGCACCGTCTCTGTTCACTATTGGTTTTGGCACACCATGCAGACATTTTTTCAATGCATTGAATCTTTGCCTTAAGTTGAAAGGATGAAAGAAGAGAGAGTCCAGGACTTCTCTGTTTCCTGAGCTACCAAGAGTACATGATGTCTACAGAATCTAAGGCAGAGCAAAATACTGTTTCCTTAGCCATGCTGGAAGATACTTTATTAGTAGGCAAATGCTATTCTCAGCATGTCCTTGTCTGTTTTAAACCTGCAGGTTGGAGAATTGGCAAAGGCGAAGGTTTTGCCGACATGGAATATGCAATGATGGCAACAATGGGAGCAGTCGGTGAGAACACCACAGTGGTAACCATTGTCCATGATTGTCAGGTAGGGAAGTCCCCCCCCCCCCCCCCCCGCAGGTCATATCTGAAGAAGTCTCAAAAACTCATGTGAAGAATTCAGGTGGGGCCAATAATATAAGAACATAAGAATAGCCATATTGGGTCAGACCAATGGTCCATCAAGCCCAGTAGCCCGTTCTCCCGGTGGCCAATCCAGGTCCCTAGTACCTGGCCAAAACTCAAAGAGTGGCAACATTCCAGCATCTCAAAAGAATAGCAAGATTCCTGAACCCCAATGAGAGCAACATTCCAGAGCTGAGATTGTGATGTCATAATGCCTCAGAGCCAACCTCATCAGTGATGTCACAATGGCTTGATACTTGGCACACATAAGAGCGTAAGAACAGCCATATTGGGTCAGACCAATGGTCCATCAAGCCCAGTAGCCCATTCTCCCGGTGGCCAATCCAGGTCACTTGTACCTGGCCAAAACCCAAGGTGTAGCAATATTCCATGCTACACGTTGATACAGGGCAAGCAGTGGACTTTTCCTCCAGGAACTTGTCCAAA
Source organism: Geotrypetes seraphini (assembly GCF_902459505.1). Lineage (NCBI taxonomy): Eukaryota > Metazoa > Chordata > Amphibia > Gymnophiona > Dermophiidae > Geotrypetes > Geotrypetes seraphini. Next base: position 16,051,366 of record NC_047087.1, on the reverse strand, counting down.
GCTTTCTTAAAACCAGCTGCACTATCTGTTCTTACCACATCCTCTGTCAATGCGTTCCAGAGCTTAACTATTCTCTGAGTGGAAAAAAAAAAATTCCTTCAATTGTATTGCTACCATAAATAATCAGTTCAGGGAGAGTGATGGGAGAGAAGGCTGGAAGTAGAGCCCAACTGAAACCAGGACCAGATTGGCAGCTCTGTTTCAGCAGAAGTCAAAATCAAAAATGAAACTGCCTCCTCCCTTCCCCCCCCCCCCCCACTTGTGGCTGTAGCCCCTTTCTGGACCTAACTTGTTGGTGGGTAGTGGGCGCAGGATGCCCCCACTCACTATTGTGTATGGCCAGTTCCAGTCAAAATGGCTTCTGGGACTTCCAGTGCAGTCTCGTGAGACTTCCCTACAGCAGTTTTGAGATTGGAACCAGTATGGACAGACTTGTTCCTGCCCATGCTCAGTCTCAAAAGGGCTGTTGACCTCCCACGGCAGTCTCTGCAGCCATTTTGACTGAGCAGAGGCACTGGCAGAAAGAGTGTGATTGATTCCTGCACCCAAAAAGGCAATAGACCACCAGGACTGCTTAAAGTAGGCCCAGGGAGGCACAGATTTGGTGAGTGTAGATAGGGGATATCGATTTCAGCAGAAAATGCAACTAGTATTTTTGACCAAAGACCCAAAGCTGAATTTCAGCGCAGTTTTGATGCCAAAATCAAATTTGGTTCAGACAGTAGCTGGAGGGAGGTTGGCTGGGGAAAGAAGGAGGGAAGGAAGGAGCTGTTGATAAGTTGGAAGGGGAGAAAAGTGAAGGAGGAGAGACTGTAAGGAAACCTGCTAAGAGAGATTAAGGTAAAGGTGAGAACAGTTCGAAGGCCAAACAATGGGATGAGAGAGAGCAACTAAAAAGAAGAGAAAAAAGTAAGTGAGGTAGAATCTAGGAGATGTGGAGACTTAAATAGGGAGACAATAAGCTGGAGGAAGGGGGTTTAAAAGTAGGGGGGAAAGCAAATTGAACAGGAAATAGATCAAAAATGCAAGATAAAAGTTCATGGAAAATATTTCCTTGCCTTCCAGTGCCCAGATCTGCTAAATAATTTTACATTCCTAGTGATTGGACATTATGAAGTGGCTGTGCAGTCATGAGAAGTCATTGAGAGACCTTTTGCTTCAATTTATTTTAGGTTGTTGATATACCAGAAGAGCTGGTTGCTGACCATGATTCTTACCGTGATTATATACTAACCCCAACCAGAATTATGAAAACAGACTGCAAGCGGCCAAAGCCTCGGGCAATAATTTGGTCCAAGGTATGCCATGACAACTTTCACTAAAGAAGGGCTTTTGGGTAGATCAGTGTATCGCAAACTGTGTGCCCTGGCAGATTCCAGGTGTGCCCCGAGATGCCGGCGAGGAGGAGAGGTGCCATCTGACTGCTTACAGGACATTCAAACACTCAGGAAGTATAAACAAAGTAATAGCTGCCTACTTCAAAGGGATAATAGCATCACACATTTCATAGCATATGAAAAAAACTCTTCAATTATGGTAAACCCAGTGCTCAGAGCTGTTCTTCAATATCAGACCAAACACTGGGATTATAACTCTTAATCATTGCAATTGTAACTATTGAGCATGTCATAAGAACAAAAGAATAGCCTTACTGGGTCAGACCCAATGGTCCATCAAGCCAGTAGCCCATTCTCACGGTGGCCAGTCCAGGTCCCTAAGTACCTGGCCCAAAACCCAAAGAATAGCAAGATTCTGGAAACCCCAAATGAGAGCAACATTCCAGAGCTGAGGATTGTGATGTCATAATGCCTCAGAGCCAACCTCATCAGTGACGTCACAATAGCTTGATTGTCCTATATTGGCACACATAAGGGCATAAGAACAGCCATACTGGTCAGACCAATGGTCATCCAACCCTAGTAGCCCATCCTTACGGTGGCCAATCCAGGTCATTAGTTCCCGCAGGAGGACACCATATTTAAAAAACTACAAACCCGACGCCAGCACCACACAAGCCAGCTTGAACGGGCCGGCGTGGGAGCCCTGCTCCGCCCCCCCGTTCCCGCAGGAGGACACCATATTTTAAAAAACTACAAACCCGCCGCCAGCACCACACAAGCCAGCTCGAACGGGCCGGCGTGGGAGCCCTGCTCCGCCCCCCCGTTCCCGCAGGAGGACACCATATTTAAAAAACTACAAACCCGACGCCAGCACCACACAAAGCCAGCTCGAACGGGCCGGCGTGGGAGCCCTGCTCCGCCCCCCGTTCCCGCAGTGAGGACACCATATTTAAAAACTACAAACCCGACGCCAGCACCACACACAGCCAGCTCGAACGGGCCGGCGTGGGAGCCCTGCTCCGCCCCCCCGTTCCCGCAGGAGGACACCATACTTATTCGACCCAGGGCCAACGGCGCACCGCCGTTCGGCGCGCCGACGAAGGCGCACGACAAAGGCGCATGCGCCTTAGTGCGCGCCTTTGGGAAGCGACTGCAGGGACGACTGCCGAACACAGAAATTGCCAACACTACCTAACGTAGAGGTGAGTGAGAAATAACCACCTAACACCACCAGGAAATCACACTAGAACCACCATACCAAAACCCAAACAAACAATTACTAGTTAACTCAACTACAAACAGGAAACCCGACCAGCCTACATACCGAGACCCTCCAAAGTTTCCAGCAAATTCCCACAACAACTTCTTTCAGCCACACACAGAATGGATACAAGCACACCCAAACTCATCCTTGCTATCCTACTACTATCCCTCTTCACAGACAAAAGGAAAACAACCGGATACCACACACAGCCAATCCCAATCATTACTAGTACCAAACAAATCGGTCCTACAAACCAGAAAAACCCAAAACCCCTAGAACCTTTGATCCTCCTGTTCACCCATCCAACCAAACAAGCATACCCACAGTCTGGGGAAAAAAGACATACAAACAAAAGCCAAGATAAGCTTTCAAAGACCCCAGACAACACAAAAAATACTATCAAATATAGCTCCTACCCCCCTGCCCACTCACAAAATCACACAAAATAGCATGTTCATACTTAAATATACGATCGGTAGGTCCAAAAACAGAACTAATCAAAGACTGGCTAATCAAAAGAAGACCTAGGTTGCCTCTTCCTCACTGAAACCTGGCTCACATCCGACAAAGTACCCTCACATTATAGAAATCTTGTCCTAAAGGATACAAAATTGAACTAGTATGCCGAGCAAACAGACGAGGAGGAGGGGATTGCAATCATAGCAAAAAACAACTTCAACATCAAAGTCCTAGCCAAGCATTTCCCTCCCCCCATTTAGACCTTCTAGCCTGCCAACTTTCTGACACCACCCTAACAGGAAAATCTAAACTGCCTTCCTATGCTACATCACCCCAGGAAAATGGAACATAACTAAATATGAACTAGAAGAGTTCATCCTCCAGAAACTCGCTTTCCTCTACAAACAATCTGATCCTTGGTGACTTACCTCCACCTAGAAGACCACTCCTCCAAACAAGTAGAAGATATTATATCATACCTCAGTACCCTATCATACCAGATCCTCAACCCGGAACCAACACATGAAAAAGGTCACCAACTCGATATCGCAGCATACTCATCCCCTAACTTCAACACACAAAACATCCAAATCACCAATGGCACCTGGCAACCCACCCTATGTTCGGACCACTATAAATACAACTTCACCATCAACTGGGAACATACCAAAAACAAACCCACCCCCCTCAAAACAAGCTTTAAGACTAGACAGAAAATCGAACCAAACATTCTGGAACGCAGTGGACCCAGCAATAGATTCCAGCAACCCTAGTGAATTCATAAACTCCTGGCGGTCTCTCAGTGAATCGACCTTGAACAAACTAGCACCACTAAGAGAAAAAAACAAAATACATAGACAATCAGATAAATGGTTTGACACCGAACTCCTACAACTAAAAAGGAAATGTAGACAACTAGAAAGGGCATGGACAAAACAGAAACAAGTTATTACCAAAATAGAATGGAAAACCCAACTCAAGCAATACAAAATCAAATTGAAGGAAAAACGCAAAGACTACTACTCAACCTCATAGGCACCGACAAACCAGACACAAAAAAAATTGTTCAACCTAGTAAGAAACCTCACCGACACTAAACCATGCCTAGCCACCCAGGAAACCTAACACCTACAGCCTCTCAATTAGCAGACCACTTCAAAAATAAAATCATCTCAATTAGAACAACATTCAACAACTCACAATACAACACAGACAAGATTCTAACAAAACCCACAACAGCCGAAGCAATATCAGCAGACAGGTTCTGGACCGACCTTCCCTAAAACCCAATGGACCGAATTGGACAGGCTATACAAAAAATATTGCAAATCAGCATGTGATCTGGAATAAACTGCCCACCATACCTACTAGCAACAAGCTTCCATCAATTTCCAAGCTTGCTACACATTATGGCTGCAAAAACCTACACTCAGAGAAGTGGCCAGTTCCCCACCAGGCCTCGGAGAAAAGTTAAATCACGCCAATACTGAAAGATCCAAAGGTCTAACAAACAGCCCATCAAACTACAGACCAATCGCTTCTATCCCAACATACGACAAAATAATAGAAGGACTAGTCGCACAACAACTATCCACATACCTCGAATCCCACAACAATCTTACACAACCATCCAATCCGGATTCAGAACCAACTACAGTACTGAAACTCTACTAGTATCTCTACTAGACATAGCTCGAAGTCACCTCAGCCAAGGAAACAAACTGCTAAATCATCCAATTTGATCTATCAGCGCATTCGATCTTGTGGACCACTACATACTCCTCCAAATACTAGACGAAATAGGAATTTCAGGTAAAGTTCATAACTGGTTCAAGGCTTCCTCAAAAATAGAACATACAGAGTCAAATCTAAAGACATTCTATCTGAACCATGGTCCAATCCATTGGGAGTACCACAAGGCTCTCCCTCTCTCCCACACTTTTCAACCTATTCATATCCTCCCATAGGCACCACTCTAGACACCCAAAATATTACTTCTCTCAGCTACGCGGACGACATTACCATCCTCCTTCCATTCGACATACATAACCCAATCTCCACAGAACGCCTGAAAAATACATTGGAAACAGTGGATAAATGGATGATAGATCACAAGTTGAAGCTAAACTCTGACAAAACCAAATTCTTATTACTAGAGAAAGACAAAACACCATCCCTAACAGAACTGGAAGTAAACTCAATCAAGTACCCTATACAGAACTCCCTCAAAATCCTTGGAATACACTTAGACAGATGCTGTACAATGCAAACACAAATCCAAAAAATCACCCAAAAAGCATTCTTCACAATGCGAAATTTAAGAAAAATCAGAAAATTCTTTAAAAAAGACCAATTCAGGATCATTGTCCAATCCCTGGTACTAAGTATCGTCGACTATTGCAACAGCCTCTACTTACCCTGCCCGACCAACACAATAAAAAAACTACAAACCATCCAGAACACAGCCCTCAGACTCATATATTCACTCAGCAAATACGACCACATTACCAATGCATACCTAGAATCTCACTGGCTACCAATAAAAGCAAGAACACAATTCAAACTTTACTGTCTCATTTTCAAAGTAACCCATGGCACGGCACCCAGTTACCTAAATAACCGTTTTCACTACTACCACCCACCAAGAAAAAGGAGAACACAGAACCTCTTCACCTATCCACCACTCAACGGTACCTGCCGTAAGAAACTCTACGACAACCTCCTGGGGACACAGGCAGCCAAAATAGACTCTGACATCTCTAAATTACTGACCAAAACAACAGACATAAAAGAGTTCCGCAAAGAAATAAAAACACTACTGTTCAAAAAATATCTCCCATCACTCTAACCACCGCCCAATGAGTTCCCAATCAACGACTTCGGAATCACTCATCCATAATATCTCTTTGTCTGTGATCAAGAATGTACTGTAACTCTTCTACACTACACCTGACTTAACTGATCGAGTTGACATATATTACCTCTGTAAAATGCATTATCTTCTGCTATATGTAGTATCTTCTGTAATAAGTAATATCTTCTGTGAAATTGTAATATCATAACTCTTCACTGTTCCTGTAACTTACTCATATCCTGAAATGTAATTCTACTGGAATGTCCCAGATATTTTCTATATTGTAATCCGCCTAGAACCGCAAGGCACAGGCGGAATAGAAATCCCTAATGTAATGTAATGTAATTAGTACCTGGTCAAAACCCAAAGAGTAGCAACATTCCATATAGAATCTCAAAGAATAGCAAGATTCCGGAATCCCATAGAGTAATAAGATTCTAGAACCCCAGAGAGTAGCAATATTCCATGCTACCGATCCAGGGCAATCAGTGGATTCCCCACGTCTTTCTTAATAACAGACTCTGTCTTTTTCCTCCAGGAACTTGTCCAAATCTTTCTTAAAACCAGCTACGCTATCCGCTCTTACCACAACCTCTGGCAATGCGTTCCAGAGCTTAACTATTCTCTGAGTGCAAAAAAAAAAATGCCTCCTCTTGGTTTTAAAAGTATTTCCCTGTAACTTCATTGAGTGTCCCCCTAGTCTTTGGAATTTTTGACAGAGTGAAAAATTGAGTTCTTGCTTTAATGTTTTTAGGGTTCGTGGCAAGAGGCACATCCTGTATTCAGTCAGCCGGCGCTTCTCCTTCTCACCTCTCCTGCAGCACCCTCCCCTCCCCCCCCCCCCCGCAGTTATAGGACATCCACGCATACACGGATGTCAGTGTGATGATGTCATGCATGCGTGTGACATCTGTGTCAACGGCAGCGCATTTCCGGGTGTTCTTGAGCCGCAGCCCCAAGATTATTGTGCCACAGCTTAAAAAGTTTGCAACACACTGATGTAGACCATCTGCCTAAGGTAACCACTGAGCTTTATGTTTCTGCTTGTCTCGGACACCTGACTCATTTGTATTGAGTTTGCATGTAATATGATAGATAAGATGACTCTAGACAGCAGTGATGGTAGCTATATTAGAAGAGATCTCAAGTCAGCGTCCTCAAAGTCAACTTCCTGGTGTCAATATTCAGCATAATTTAAGCAAGCAGGAGACTTGTGCCTAGTTAAATCACATTGAATGAGCCATCCCCAAGAATCTCGGCGAGAGGGAGAATGAGAAGGCCTTGAGCATGCACAGATGCATGCTCAAGGCCCGGCAGAAGCAGGAAGTTCTTCAAGCGGCACTGGCACGTCCTGTGGGCTGCGTGTCGGTACCAGACGGGGGATAAGTTTCAAGTTGTTCGGGCGGGGGTGTGTGTGCCGGTTTGCGCGGGGGGGGGAGGGGGGTGCCGGTTCGAGCGGGGGGGGGGCCTTTGCGAGCGGGGGGAAACGATGCCGGTGCGGGGGGGGGGGGTGTTCGCAAATCGAGTCAACACTCTGTTTAAGTTTTTTTATTGATTTTTTTTCATTTAACAACAAGTGTCATAAATTTTCATACAATTATCTTAATAATACACTTGATATTTCTATAATGTATTTTATACATAACATTTCTTATCTTATATTTCTTATGATTTTATATATCATATAACTAATTATTTTTCTTATAAAGTTATACAACATATATATTGTAATGATTTTATCAATTATTTTTTAAATTATTAACCTTTTTCCCCTCCCTTTATTACATTGTTTTCATGTAAGAATACCATCTATTAATAATATTTTATTTATAATTTATAATAAAGAGTATAAATCCCCCTCCCATATCCCCTCCCTCCCTTTCTTCTTTAACTATTTTCTTATTATGGGAAAATGAAATTCAATTATTACAATATTTTGTTAATGGTCCCCAAATCTTTTTGAATTTATCCATATATCCTTTTTGTTTTTTTTTTTGTTTGCGAGACAAGTTTTGCAAGAATGTTTTGCTCGTCTTGCAAAACACTCGCAAACCGGGTTACTCGCAAACTGTAGTTTGACTGTATTTATCTGGATAGGAATTTAACTATGAAAACATTTACAAATGCTTTAGTTAAAAAATCCTTCTTCACTCTTTGGAAGTTACACACGATTAAGTCTTTTTTTTTTTTTGGTCCCATTGCATTCATAATACTGGTCCAATCTCTAGTAGGTCGTATGCTTGGCTATTGTAATTCAATTCATTTGGCAGGCCTTCGGTCAAATTTGCATAGATTGCACAAAATCCAGAATGCTGCTGTGCATTTAATTTTTTATTTAACGAAATCATATCATGTTACTCCATACTATAGACAACTCCATTGGCTGACTTTTGAGGCCATGATTTGGTTTAAATTTTGGGCTCTCTGTCATAAAGCTGTATATGGTCAGGTACCTGGTCACTTATTAGAACAATTTACATTTTTTTAAGGCGGTCTGTCCACTAAGGATAACTTCACTGTTTGTGTGTCCCTCAGTGCAAGGATGTCTTTATAAGAAATTCTTGCACTGAACAATTGCGTATCAGGCTGCTATTTGGGATTCGGAACTGCGTATTTTGTTTGCTTCTTCAATTTTATATATGCATTTCCGAAAACTATTAAAGACATCTCTTTTTATAAAATTCTTAGGACAGTAAAGAAGATGACATTTCTTTTGTATTTCACTGTTTTCTACAGTCTCTTGATGATGTAAACCGCATCGATCTGGATAGTATTGCGGTCTAGAAATGTATTTTGATGTAATGACCATCTGGTGTATCCGTTATGGTACTGTCCAGTTAATGTTAGGGCAGTCTGAAGGCCGGCATGGAGCTAGACGTGAGTATATAGGCTCTGGCGATATTCAGATCTGGTGCCCACGCCTAACCGGCAGATAAGGAGGCATTTTTGCCTGGTTAGATGTGCAGATGCCGGATTTGAATATTGTCAGCACCTACATAACTTCTGGGTCCACCAAAGATCCAGATCCTCAGTTTTGGTACCAGGACAGGGCTTGGCATGATTATCAGGATTTCATTTTTTGTAGCCTCGCCACATCCGTTTGACAACAAAACACCACTATGCATCAATAAAATTGGTTATCCTATTCAGACTACTATGAAGGTATTGGGTGTAACACTAGATCAGTGCCTAACCATGAAAGACCAAGTGGACTCCTTGATCAGGAAGGGTTTCTTCACTCTATGGAAACTTCAATCCATTAGAGCATATTTTGATATGTCAGCATTTAGAATTCTGGTACAATCCCTCGTACTGAGTCAACTTGATTACTGTAATATCGCCTATTTAGCAATTTCCCAAAAGAATATGCGATGATTACAACTAATACAGAATGCAGCGGTCAAACTGATTTTCGGGCTGAGGAAGTTCGACCACGTGACACCTTACTACTGACAGCTGCCTTAGCTGCCGATGGAGGCACGCGTAAAGTTTAAGTTCGTCTGTTTCTGCTTTAAAGCACTATATGGCCTAGCCCCTAATTACATAACTGACCTTTTTTTCCTTCTCAGCAACAGACATAAGAGAAGCACAAACTTGAACTTCGTTTCCCCCCCCAGTTAGAGGATGTAAGCTCAAAAGACACCACCAATACCTTCTCTCACACCAAGCAGCATTATGGGGTAAAGATCTAGAACAATTGCTTACGCCTTCCATTATGGGGAATTTAGGAAACGCCTAAAAACATCTGATCCTGAATGTATCTAGACAACTGACCCATACAATCTTTCTCTTCAATACCAGTTCCCTTGAATGTTAACCTCTATCTTTCACCTCTATTAAGTTCATTCAATTTGTACCATCTTTAATCTTTGTAAACCGCATAGAACTTCACGGTCCTGCGGTATATAAGCTGTTATTATTATTATTAATTTAGCCTGCAGCTGTTATGGGCTGCCTGCCATGGGTTGAATATCACCCAGACTGTATTTAAGACCTAGTAAGGATTTTGTACATACTGTATATAAGCTTTCTTATTTTGGGGCACACTGCCATGCTGAGGGACCTGGTCTTAGGTTTTCCACTCCTCTGTTGGTTAGGGGTAGGGGCATCATTGTCTTATATTATGTAAAGGATTTTTATTCCACCAAATCCCTAATCAATCAGGTTCAAAGCAGGTAGCAATATCATCAAATCTACAATCTTCACTGAAAAAAAATATATATAAAAATTAACAATTGGTGCATAAAACTTGATAAAACTTAGTATTGTTTTCAGCTTCTTCTAAATTCCATAAGTCAAATTTAGATGAATGTTCAAAGGTAAAGAATGTCAGATGCAAATTACACAGTAACCATGGGCAGATTTAAAACTTTGCTCCCTTCATCGATGGAAAAATCAAAATTAAACAGTACTATTTCTGCCACCTAAAAGTTGAAACACAAAAGGAAAATTATTTAGTACCTCTCCAGACCAGTGCAGTTCACTGATGGGATAATAGTTTACCATGACCAGCAGATGGAGATTGAGACAAAACCTTTTGGCTGTAGTACAAGTGGGCTTTGCAGTCTCCAGTAAAATCAGTCTGCTCTCAGTCTCCAGCAGGGGGAGGTGGTAAGCCTGTGTAGTCTTTCCTTGGTTTAGTGTTTAGTGTAGAGCTGTTAAATGTTTTTACTTGGCCTTCTTGTCCACAGGGACCCTTTCAGGGGTCCGTCCAACCTCAAGGTTGCCACACTCGACTGGTTGAGTCCCTCTCCCCATTTACCCACCTCCTCAAATATATGCCTTGCCACCAACTATCAGCAAGGCATAATATAGCTTTGAGAGCCAGATTTTCAGATGCTTTCGGAATAATTGGAATGAGCCTAGGTTCCGCAGCGGGGCAGGGAGGTTATTCCAAATCTCAGTGAATTTGAAGAAAAGGGATTTACCTGCATACATGACGCCTTTTAACGATGGGAAAGATAATTTGACCTGAAAGAAAATTGTAAATCATCTGCAAGGAGGCCAAAAGTTTACAAATGGATGTCATATAAACAAGACTAGAGACGAGGCTGATCTCTGTGGGACTCCCCAGGACACTGATTTCCATGTTGAAACATTCAAATTCACTTTGACTTGAAAAACTATCCTCAAGTCATGCTTTAAAACAGTGGTTCCCAACCTTGTCCTGGAGGACCACCAGCCAGTCAGGTTTTCAGGATAGCCCTGAAAACCTATCACTTCCATTGTATGCAAATCTCTCTCATGCATCTCGAAAACCCTCCAGGACAGGGTTGGGAATCACTGTTTTAAAACACCCCAGAACAGAATTGGTCAAACCAAAATGCTCCAGTCATCTTTAACAATACTTGATGGTCAACTCCTTTGCCAACAGCATACAATTCCTTCTGGATGGGTTAAGTAGTTCAACTTGCGAGTTGCTTGCAAAAGACATTGGTCATTTTCTTCTCTCCACCACCTTGTCTCTCTGGACAGTGCCCCCTCTCCTCAGTCTGAATTTCTCCAAGCAAGTTGAGAAGATGTTTTTTCATCTGCTCTGCACTAGATTTTTGTATTTTTAGGATTTAATCCAATACAGTCAAACCTCGGTTTGCGAGTAACGCGGTTTGCGAGTGTTTTGCAAGACGAGCAAAACATTTGTGACTCACAAAACGAGCAGTCAAATACTTTCTTCCCGCTGGGAGTGCGTCCTTGTTGCGAGGTGACCGGATCTGAAGAGACGCCTTCCTCCGGAGATGGGACGGTGCATACATTCGCTCGAGGCGGGGCTCTTTCTGTGCAGCTCGCGCGCCTGGTTAGAACTCCTATACTTTACGTGTTTAGAGCTCCAGGAGGCGGGGTTAGCGCATGCGTACAGGTTTGGCCAGTGCTGGTGGTGTTTACGTAGATGTTGCATGCGTACAGGTCCGGTGGTGTTTACGTTCCTGCAGGGCGTGCACTGGGACGCTGCCACGTCTGCTTTTGCAGCAGTACTGAGGCCAGCTCCAGAAGCAACGGTGGCTACTAAGACAGGAGCAGCAGTACCGGGGAGCCACCCAGGCTGCGGTTCTTTTCCTCGTCCTCCTCCTCTGGCAGCTCGGTGTCTTTCTCCTTTTTATTTTGTTCAGGTACATTAGTTTTTGGGTTATTTTATTCTGTACATTAGTTTTTGGGTTGTGGGACGAATCATCTGGGCTTCCATTATTTCCTGTGAGGAAATAAGCTTTGATATAAGAGTGCTTTGGATTGCGAGCATGCTTCTGGAATGAATTATGCTCGCAAACCAAGGTACCACTGTATTTTGTTGAGGCTTCCTTCTGCTAAGAGGAAGAGGTTCCCCCCCTCTAAAGAATCATGTGAAAGGGTGAGGGGGTCAAGGATTTAAGGTTTTTGAAAGCTGAATAAAAGGCAGCACAAAGAGACAAGCTGCTGGAGCCAAGAGACAAGCTGCTGAAGTTTTTGAGGTGGTTCCTACGAGGGCTACTATTGTGTTTCTCACTGCTGATTGGACTGATATATTTTGGACCCTATTTGTTTGTGGTCTTACATTGGAGTTTTTTTTTGCCATATGAAGATGAACTGAGGCCTTTTCTCCACTTTTTTTTTTACGTTTTTTGTGTGTGTTCTTTTGTGCCACTGTTTGAGTGAGTGGGTAGACCTTGTAGTGTCTAGGTAGGTCCCCTCTGTGGTTTCCAATAGGACATAATTTGAGTGTTTAATGGGTTAGTCAGGTTCCCCAGCTCTAAAATCTCAAAATTGCTAGTTTTTGGACCTCAGTGTAGCCAGGTCGTTTTTGACACTAAAATAGCTGCTGCACTGGCCATCTTAGATTTCCCGATTTGAAAATATAAGCCTCTGTCTGCCTCAAAACACCTCGGGTTTGCTTATACACAAGTGTGGTGGACTCCTCAGGCCAGGATACCTTGGATTCATGGTACATTTGCAATGGGTGGCCATCTGAGGATCATCCATGACCCAGGAAGTCTGGGCTGGAAAGGTCTCTCTTTCAGTGCCTTTATTCTCCCAGTCAGAATCCGCTATACCAGGAGATGCTGCTTCAGCTCTAGGAGGTCTGGATCCAGACCTAGTGGGAGGCCTCTGATCTTGGAGAGGACCCAACTGTGTGCAGGCCGTTCATGTCTTCAGCTCTCTACAAAAGTTTTCGCGAGAAGGAATTGTCTACCCACAGGTTCAAGAATAGTGTCTTTCTACTAGAAAGAAGATTATTGAGGTTAGAACCTAATCTTTCCACAGTGGCATCTAGATGCCAAGTTGCTATTATAGACTTGGCACTAAGCGTACAACATTGAGGCTTCAATTTATATACTTACCCTTTAAACGCTTGCATGCATAACTGGTAGGTAAAGCTAGCACCTACTGGATAGAATTACTCCCATAGAGCATATTTAGGTCAGGGAGAAGTAGATTTTAATTTTAAATCTATGCAAGCTACTATCTATGGGAAAAATTGCAAGCCCTTGTGCTAAGAAATATATCTACCTTAGTGTTGTCAAATGCCATCCTTGCCATCCCCAGATGAGTATTTCCCCCTCTCCCTCATGGTCTGGCAACTAATATCCCTCTGCCCCCCCCTGTCCACCTGTAAATGCGTCTTTCTTTAGGTCACCAGCCATGTAACATTTCGCACAACACTGCTGGTGCCAGTCTCAAAAGGATTAAACTGAGTCTGATATTGGCTTGTCCAAGACCCTCATACGCTATCACTGCCGTTCCTGCAGAATAGATGAAACTCCTGGAGAAAAATGATTTAGTTATATTAGGGTAGGAAAAACACCAAACCGTTTTTCCTGTTTGCCAGAGTTAGCCTTGAGCTGAGATTTCGCCTGGAAAACTTGACCCCACACAACAAATGTTCCTATTCAGTGGCCAGCAAAAACAGTCAGCTGCCTTCAAGACGCTAGTCTTATGTCACAGTGCCCAGTAAGGGAGGTGCTCTCAGCTTCCAAGACATGCACTGATTACTTGGCCTAAAGAACAGAGAAAAATCTGAGTTCCAGCAGAGTAATCATTCTGGAATTTCTTCAGGACAGATAGCACATGGTCCAAGATCTGTTATCTCTGCTGGTAGTCAGCTATTATAGTGAGATAATGACTAGGAAACACATGACAAGGCAATTTTGTGAGGAAACAGCACAGTACAACTACTGGACTTATCCAAGTGTCCATCTTGTCTTTTTAAGAGCTAGTTATGCAGCTGCTACTGGACTATTTACCCTGGAATGGGTGGAAGGATTAATTAGTGACCTGATTATACGTTAGAATAGTTGGAAGATCAATGCCCAGCTAAATGAGGCAATCTGTTTATTATGGCTAGAAGTGAAAATAAGAGGACATAATTTGAAGTGCCAAAAAAGAGGTTTAATTTGTTTTACACTCTTAGCTGATCTCATAATGGGATGTTCTACCTGTTACAGAAGATATCGATGAAGCTCTCAATACTGGAATAGTTTCAGGAATATTAATCAGATATATTTTCATTAACAGGGCTAAGAACATGAGTTTGTTTAGCTCATCCATTCTCTCTCTTGCCCCCCGCACCCCCACTCCAAGCACAGTTGCAATCCCCCTCAAGTAAAGTCTGACCCCTTCTCTCCTGCTCCTCCCCAACAAAGGCTGATTCCCTGCCCGGTCCCCCTCCTGACTACCTGCTGAACAGGCCTGATGGTCTAGTGGTAGTCGGAGCAGGAGCGAACCCAACTCACTCCTGCCCCTCGAAGCTCCAGTTAAAAATGGCTGCCGTGAGCTCTAGCAGTAGTTTCATGTTACTACCACGAGTGTGGTTTGCGCCTTCATGGACCACGACTAGATCCACCAGGCCTGCTCCCCCTAATTCTGTAAACTTGCACCCCCGATTTTATGCTTAGCACACAAAGTTATATGTGCAAGTTATAGAATAAAGTCAGTTGTGCGTATAATAGCTTAATTATCTGCTAATGGGTATTAATGACTAGTTATTAGCTATAATTGATCTTAATTGATGCTATTCAGGACTAGTTAGCAGAAACTGCCATTAATTGATATTCTATTAATTTGGAGTGCAAATGCAAGGGCGGTATGGAGCTGGGAGGAACATGGGGACAGGTCAGAGGCTGGAAAGGTCTCTCTTTCAGTGCCTTTATTCTCCCAGTCAGAATCCTCTGTACCAGGAGATGCTGCTTCAGCCATTTTGTTAGTGCAAGTGCTTGTGCGGGGCAGAGAGGGGATTGGCTTTCGCTAGAAGTTCAACTGTGCTCAGGAGGAGGGAGTTAACTGCCCTAATGCAAAAGTTCTGACAGCGAGGCTAAATATGGTGAGAGCCAGATATTCAGTGCTAAGAGCCCGGCTATGGCTTGACATTGAATATTTGGGGCTAATTTAGCCACCAGTGGTCAGCATTTAAAATGAATGCTGACCACTGCCTGCTAAATATTTACCAGACAGTGTCAAGGAGACATCTGAAGAGCAGAACATCCATTAACATCTACTTATTAACTGTACATCACTCTAGAAATATCTCTGAGTGGTATAACGCATTTTCTTATGTTTCCACTATGTTTTAGTATTTTGTTGTGGGTTTTTTTTTTTTAATTTCAGGTCACCTGGGAACTGATGCAAAGAATTCCCATCCTAAAGAGTCTGCAGAATAGGGAGAGGCTGGCAGGGAAGGACGTGCGCCTCAAGGACGAACATTCCTCGCAGGACAAGAAGAAACCGGCCTTAGTGAGAACTGCTGAAACAGAACCCAAGCTTCCAAAATCTGAATCCGGGTCTCTCCATGTTGGACAAAGAGATAAATCAGAAGCATGTATAGACAGTGCTGTTACCACGGTGTACGTAGGTAATATTCCTCAGAGCATGAGAGCAAGCGAATTGAAGAGCATGCTGAGGGAGTGCGACGCCTCGCCGGTACGACTCAGTTGGCAGGGTGCACAGCACAGGGCTTTCCTTGATTACAAAGATGCAAGCACTGCTCAGAGGGTGGTGTCTTCCTTACAAGGCCTAAGTATCACAGGTAATACTTTGCTTGTTGAGCTGTCCAAGAGTCGGAGAAGCAAGATGAGTGGAAATCCTCATTCACAGAAACAGGACTGAAGCAGATGGGGAAAACGTTTTATGTACCATGCTCATGTGCAGACTGCTATTAGAACATTAAGGTACCGCATTTCCAATTCCAGCACAGAAGTGATATGCAATATGGAACAGATGCACCTTGGTTTCTTTTTATTTCTGATTGTTTGGGGGCGAGCAGGAGAAATTTGAATTAACATTTAATTGATCCAGTACAGTGGGTGAAGCAAATGCTATCTGGTTAAGTCTGGAATCCACTATAAGCTGCTCAGATCTTTACTGGGACCTGTTCTCTCTTCCATTATCACTTGCATCCTTCCACATGATGTAACACCAATAGTAATTTGGATCTGTCATAGGAAAGATCCCTTCTTAAGGGAATGCAGCTTTGAAAAGTCCACAGGTGATGAAAAAGCATGCTGTGGGTTATTTTCCCACTCCCTGGGTACTGAAAATGAATGCAGGTTTTGTCTGAGCAATACTATGAGTTCGAACCACTTCTGCAGTCGATCTTTGGCACAAAAGTAAACAAAAATAAAATAGAACTTTTTTTTCCCAAAAATATGTAAAAGGGGTGTCAGAATTAGTTTTTCTGATGGAGTAATGTATGGAGTACATGTAAATATTCTGCCGGGGAAGGGAGGGAGGGAGAAGAGGGCAACTGCTTTTAGTGTTAATATTGGGCTGGATTTTCTGTTGTTTTTATTGATAGATTTGGATTTGACTCATTCCTTGTTCAAGGGGAAGTTACCGTATTTTTTTGGACCAAAAGACTCACCCATAAGACGCACCCACCTGTAGAGGAGGAAAAACCAAGAAAAAAAAATTTGATTCAGAATTTTTTTCTTCTTGGTTTTTCCTCCTCTACACGTAGGTGCTTTTGGTGCTGGGAAGCCCAAAGCCACCCTACACACAATGCAGGAGCATGACCTTTGCGCTTCCTGCCTGGTCCCGCACCACTCTGTGATTGGCTGCAGTCAGTAACTGACTGCCAATCACAGAGCGGCATGACCAGGCAAAGGTCACGCTCCTGCGTTGTGCATCACTCTTCTAAAGATCAAGGCAGCCATCCAGGAGATTAGCTGGACCATGGCCACTAAAAAAGGTACCGCGGGGGGTGCATCTTATGGTCCGAAGAATACAGTACATTCTGTTACTGCAAGTATTTCCCTGCCCCTGGAGAGATCACTAAGTAAATTGGAGGTTTAAGTGGGAGCTGTTTAATAATAAAGCACATTAATGGTATTAGCACTTCAACAGTTATGCACCTTATTAAATCTAATCCTGAAAATGGGCTGTAGGACCTGCAAAATCCAATCCTCTTTATAAGTGTGCAATCTGCCTGTCTGCTGGCGTCCAGTTCCTTTCGCTGTTTTTTGGTACTTTTGTCATAAAACTCATATCATAAAGAAGAAGGAACTGATCTGAAATATCCTATTAGGGGGAAAATTCTATAAATGGTGTCAGACGTTATCCGCTACTTCTATACTGAATTTTTGGTCCTTAAAATTGAATAGTGTTACAGAATTTGGGGAATCGGGGCCCAACTTGCACATAGGGATTTGCGCCTGGTTTTATTTAGTTGGAACAACTTCTTGCAAACAGAGCTGAGCGTGAATCCCGGCGCTATTATATAAAGAGCACCAATCCCAGCATTCCTGTTATAGAATATTGTTCCATGCTGAATTTTGAGTGTCTTTATAGAAGTTCCCTTAAAGTGTCTTGTCAAGTCAGCTGCTTCTGCAAAGCAAACAGAAGTTTGTTTGTTTTTTATTACTGCTAAGAAATGTGGTCAATTTGGAAAAATAAGCTGAATTTTCTGCTGCTGTTTGGATGCGACCCTGAAGCTTTAGCTCAGAGCCTCACTAGTTTTCCATGTTGCCTAAGGAATGAAAAGAGAGAGATGAAACTGCCGGTGGTCACACAGACTTTGCCTACTGTACCTTCTTAAGAACTTTGGCAGTGAGGCGATTCCAGTCAGTGAAAGGAATTACTGCTTCTTATTTCTGTGGCGTTGCCAGATATATACAGCACGGCACATGTGGTTTTCTGCATGAGTCAACTAGGAGACTTCAGAAAGTATATTTCTTAGGGCTCCTTTGCCGAAGCCGCGTTAGCGTCTTTATCGCACGGGACTTTTCATCACGCACTAACCCCCACACTAGCCGAAAAATTACCACCTCAAGAGGAGGCGATAGCGGCTAGCACGGCCAGTGGTTTAGCGTGCGCTATTGCACGCGTTAAACCCCTAACGCAGCTTTGTAAAAGGAGCCCTTAGTGTAGGAATGGCTAAAATTACTAGCAACGATGGTGGGTAGAGGGAACAGAAGGTTGACCCTTTATGTCGAACAGCAAAAGGAGGGACATATTTCTGCACCTAACTTTTTACAATGATCAAATTAAAGTTTCCGTGTTTAAAGTTTTGATTATACCTCCCATCATGGGCCATCTGAGCGGCTTGCAAATTTTCTAAATTTTTGGATTTCCATGTCACATTTTTCAGATGGGACTAAAAGAAAAAAGAACAAAAGAAAGTTGAGAGATAGTAAGAATAGGTTGGAGGAGGAATTACGAGTACAATGCATGATAGGATAATAAGATGAGGGGAATGGAGGGGTGATCCGTCCATCTAGCTCGGCAGACTGCTCTCTGGTTATCTCGGAACAGTGCATTGAACGTCTGGGATTAATTTGGCCAGAGGCTGTCGGTGGCTTCAAAACTGCTGACTGCCATGGGATGAGTATCATAAGAATAGTCTTACTGAGTCAGACCAATCGGTAGCCCGTCTTCACAGTGGCCAATCCTGGTCACAAGTACCTGGCAAAAACCCAAAGAGTAGCAACGTTCCAAGGGAGAACTTAGATTTCAAGCTAAGCTTTTAGCACAGCTCCCCTTCCTTTGTCAGATCATTATTACGTTACCTTTACCCTCCCCTAGGCCCCTCAACATTAATTTTCTTCTCCCCAGATATGGCCTTCCTTTAAAGATAATTAGGTTCCCACTGCTAATCATGCCCCACTTGATCAATAAATCTCTTATTTTTGTATTTTAGTTTCTTTTTATGTATTTATTCAGTTTTCTCTACCGTTCTCCCATGGGAGCTCAGAACGGCTTGCATGAATTTATTCAGGTACTCAAGCATTCTTATATACTGCCTGCTTTCACGTTCAGTAGGCATTTATTTCTTTCCCTGGAAGCCTCACAATCTGACTTTATACCTGGGGCGATGGAGAGTTAAGTAAGCATCACTTTGAATATGTGGTTTCCTTTTGATTACAGTTGTATACCTTGTGGGTGAAAGTTCCCCCAGAATTTGCCCCAAGCCATGCAGTTTTGTTAACCAACAGTTGGTCCTTACGGGAAAGGTTTTAGTAGCAGCAAAGGTTGCAGGTACTTTTTAGCGGTGGACGTTGCACTAGTCCTCGGAATGAAAAAATGTGCTTGTTTCTACTCCTCGGGGACTCATCTTTTCTTTTTCTGCATGTACAGTATCTCTTCTGGGCAAATGGTGTGCATGTTCTTGAAACTGCTTCACCCCCTGCCCCCACCGAATCCCTCTGCCCACTTGGGTGTTTTAACATAGGATCATGCAATCTCCATTTAAGGAGTAAATAAACTTTTTGCATAAGAAATTGAATTGAGCAAGCTTTTTCATTAACAGGTTTAGAGGTTAGACTTTTTTTTTTTTTTTTATCTTTATTCATTTTTAAACTTATAATAAGTGTGATAACATATCCATACAAATAACCATAAATATATCACTTAATAATCAACAATGATACATATAATATTCTCTTATCTCCCCCCCTCCCCACCCTTATCTATCATATAATCAATACTTATACAACATGTAACAATAAAAATACCCTCCCTCCCACCCCATAATTGAATTTGTAAATTTAAGGGGAACAAGATTTTTCTAATCATTACAATACTTTGTTAATGGCTCCCAAATATCTTGAAATTTCCTGAAACAACCCTGTTGTATTGCAATAAGTCTCTCCATTTTATAAATATGACATAAGGAATTCCACCAGAAATTATAATTTAATCTACTCCAATTTTTCCAATTATATGTAATTTGTTGAATGGCAACCCCAGTCATTATAAGTAATAATTTGTTATTATTTGTAGATATCTGACTTTTTGCTCTCATTGCCATACCAAACAGCACCGTATCATATGATAATGCCACAGGGTTATCTAATAAACAGTTAATTTGGTCCCAAATTGATTTCCAAAAATTCATAATGAATGGACAATAGAATAATAAAGTCCCTGCTTCGAGATGACAGTGCCAACATCTATTAGACTTAGAGCTATCCAATTTTTGTAAACGAACAGGGGTTAGCCTTAATCTTTCAGTTCTTGCTGTGGAGTCAAAAATTGATTTCCACAACAGATATATGTGAAAGAGATCTGTATACAGTGGTATAATGTGTACAGATTTATCTTATGCATATTCAGTGTGGATATCCTAAAATCCTGATTAGCTGCAGGAGGATGATTTCATATTCTTATAGGAGCCCAACTTTTGGGATCAGTATTCATGATTTAAGCAGACAGAAGAGGCTTTTGCCCACTTAAACCACACTGAGTGGACTGCCCACCGATATTCAGTGGCACTTTACCTGTCAATGCCACCTCTGACCAGTGTAACACTCTGGTTAGTGCTAAGGTGGCCACAATAAAAAAAAAAAACTATGCCGTATAAGGATGACAGGAAAAAATGTAAATATATTTATTGATAGACATACAAAACCTTCCGAAAAGAAATCAAAACCCTACTCTTCAAAAAATTCATCCAAAAATCTTAACCCTCATCACCATACCTCCAGATAATTCCCCCCTAAACCCCCCCCCCCAAAACACCTACCAAGTAAACAGATCCCTGAAATGTATAGTAATCTCACCTACTCTAACTGTAATCTATTTATTTAAATCACTAGTTCTGCATTTTCAATTTACCTCCAACTCGGAAGTTCCCCTCGGAATCTATCCAGCTATCTCTCCTCTGTTATTAAAAAAAACAAAAACGTATCTTCACTAGAAAATGCCCAGTCAAATCTTTTGTAATCCGTCTTGAACTGCAAGGTATAGGCGAAATAGAAATCCGTAATGTAATGTAACATAAAGGCCTACATTCTGTAACCAACGCCTAAAGTTAGGCACCTATTTCGGAGATGCCCAACTAGATTGACGCCTATCTCAATTGAAGAACAAGCTCAATGAAGCTTTTTAATCAGCACTGATTGAAACCTAGGCGCCTACCAAGAAAGCACGATTCTGTAACAAGGCGCCTCTAAAAATTTAGGCGGCCTTCACAAATATAGGCGCTATGCATGTTAGGTGTGGGCGTGGCTTCGTGTTAGGCGCCTTCTTACAGAATTGCTGCTCTTAAGCGCTCGCATGGGCGCCTAACTTTTCGTTGTGGCTAGAGCTGGCCTATTTATTGGGCGCCTCCAAAATAGGTGTCGCTCAGCGCGATTGACTAAACAGCACCCAATTTGACTTGAATCGCGCTGAATAATGTCTAATTAGGCGCTTCTTTTATAGAATTTGCCCTAAAATCCTCAAAGAACAAGTCAAGATGTGCAGTGGTAAAACCTAGGACTCCACATGGTCTGTGTGTCGGCAATTGTTGCCTTCCTGCGGAGTCCTTTATAAAACAAGACAAACTCAGGCATTTATAATGAATTTTAAAATTCAAAATGGCGATTGTGTACGAAACTGGAATACAGTACTCCCCCCCCCCAATATTTGTGAGAGTTCCGTTCCAGGAACCCCCGCGAATCTCAAAAAACCCCAAATATGGTTTTTCATGGGGGAGCCTGAAGAGGGCAGCCGGAGCGCCGGGAATGCAGGAAATCACTCGTGGCGTGCTCTGACCACCTTTTCCTGCACTAAGTCAGGCCTTATCCAGGCAGGAGCTGTGTATCAAAGCAGCTCCTGATTGGATAAGGCCCGACTTAGTGCAGGAAGAGGCAGTTGGAGCGTACTGCGAGTGATTTCTGCACTCGCGGTGCTCCGGCTTCTCTCTCCTGCCTCTCCCTGTCGGCGGTTCGCGGTCGGAAAATCCCGCGAATGATCGGAACCGCCGACTGTGAACGACCAGGGGAACACTGTACTGAAAAAGTTGATATTGTGCCAAAGAAAAATGTACAAAGTGATGTGAATAATTGAAAAACATATAAAAGGGGAGATATGTGAGATCATAGGTATGTGCCAGCATTGCACAGAATAAAAGTGAATGGATAGTGACATATTTCCACTATCTTTTACCATATTAAAAAAGTGACAAAGGTACCTTAAAAAAAGGTCCAAAGTAAGTGTTGATATGCACAAATAAAGATTGGAATGATGAATGGATTTATTAAAGGGAGATATACACATTGCGCTATCATACTAAGGACTCCTTCTACGACGGTGTGCTAGTGTTTTGCTTCCCGAAAAACTACCACCTGCTCAAGAGGAGGTGGTAGCGGCTATCTTGTGTGGCAATTAAGCATGCGCTATTCCACGCGTTAAGGCCCTAACGCACCTTTGTAAAAGGAGCCCTAAGATGTGCTTACTGTGAATGTATAAAATAAAAATATTGCCTTATTTCTACTATCTCGCTCTATATTGGGAATGTGACAATAGCAGCTTTAAGAGCATATAAGAATATATAACAGAATGCTCAAACCAACCTAAAAATAAAAACCAACTGAACCACCACAAACTTTTATTTATTAAACATGTCAATAATGCAAATGCTATAATTGAGAGAGGAGGGGTTGTGTGCCTGAATGCGCTGCCTGTTACTGTGGAAGAACTGACGTCATCAGCTGAGTTAAAAGCGAGCGCCAGGAATGGCGCACGGCCGTTGACCCATGCCTAAAGGGCTTTGACCTAAGAGACGTGAAGACTTTCGAGGAGAGTTAGAAGGAACAGAGAAGTGTTAGATCTGGAAAAATGGAAAAGCGAAGATCCAAATACATAATATTCAGAAGATCTAAAATACAGAATATTCAGACTCCTTTGAGAATGACTGGTCTGATGGACAAGCATTTAGTAACAACAACTGAGACCACACAATTATTTAATGTCTCCTCACCAGAATCTAGCCCTTCCCTTAGTTTGGAAGGTAGACCCACTCCTCACCCATTAGTTTGTTCTCCAAATATTGAAATGGTTAGTGGGAATAAGGAAACTATAACTACGTTGGAGAGGAAACTTGGTGATCCTGTCCTTGGTATAACTGGTTCTGGTGGATTACCTTTGCCTAAACCTGTATCTTTGGAAGATTTACAATCTACAAATCCAGTTGACATAGAAAAATGTTTGGTCTATTGTTTCTAGAACTGAATCCATATTTATTTATTTATTTACAAGCATATTCTGCCTTGACCAAGGCAAATCATAATAAAACATACATAATATGTAAAACAAACTAAAAATAACATCATATGAAACAAAACAATGTTATAATTGCACAGCTGGACCGATTCTACCTCCACTAGCCCACTCTACCACATTGCCCACCCATGCCACGTTAGCGTCCTGTTTCAGTTCTAGACAGCTCCACAGAACCACTGTATTGTTTTAACCTCTATTTTCCTCTTTACCATACTTTATTGTAGTTCACCCATAGTCCTTTTGTGTCATGTTAGTCCGTTCTATCTTTGTATCTGTCACTATGTACTTTTATTGTGTCACCCCTGATTTTAATTACTTTATATAATCACTTAGTATTATAAGCGATATATTAAATAATCATTAAACTTGAAAATACTTTTGAAAAAAGTTACTCCTTGAAATGTTTATTAAACTACAGTTATCTGCCTCGATGACAACTGCTTCCATGCTACTGAACCTGCAAACATGAAGGCAATCGTTTGTGTTGGGTAATAAATGGCCAATCAACAATAACGATGAACCCTTGACAGATTAGGGGTGGTCAAAAGGAACATGCCCAGTAACCTCAATGATCTGTTAGGCTTGAAACTATGGACATAAGTGGAGTTCTGCCTTAGGGCTTTCTGAATCAAAAGCAAGAACTTAAACCTCACTCTAGTTTTCACAAGAATCTTATGAACTCCAGAAATAAGCTCTTTGGCATGGTGCAAGTTTTACGGCAAGTGTTGAAAGTACATCCGACAGATTGAGATCTACACTATACATGGCCTGTCTTAAGAGTGAGGTTCATTCCTGTTGTGGTATGCACAAAACTAACTCATTTGGAGAAATTGCCCCGAGAGTAGTCAACAGTGGAGACCCATGTTGAATTCTTGGAGATCTAAATCAGTTGGGTAGCAACTTTTTCTACAACCTGTAATGCTTTATCCTTCCAGCAGGAAGCGTAAAGTATGAGTTAAAATAGTCTATTCCCACTCAGTGCTACACTGGGCACCACTAACCTAGAGACTTCTGGTAGAAGATCGTTTCTGTAAGTTAAAGAAGGAGCACTTGATTACCGTTCCAATTTGTTTCAATGAAAGGCTAGTGCAAGCATTACGGTACTCCCAAGTTCCATCCTGCTGTACAAATGATACCTCCTCTTCATCCAACTCAAGTTTACTAGGAAGATCTGCCATCAAAAGATTGAGAAACCACCTTCACCTCTGTCTTAGCAGCATTCAGTAATAGCCTATTTCCATCGAACCAGCTGGCAGTAGTAACTTATCTTTCTGACGGAGAAATAACCCTGAGAATGAGGAACACTAGGAAAGGTGAAGGCTTGTTTCTTTCTTTTCTCAGTTAAGTGTGCGAACATGTTAATGTAAGAGACAGACATGGGGATGTCACTGCTTGCCCTGGGGTAGTAGCATGGGATGTTGCTACTATTTGGGTTTTTGCTAGGTACTTGTGACCTGGATTGACCACCATGAAGACAGGCTACTGGGCTAGATGGACCACTAGTCTGACCCAAAAGATTTCTTATGTTTTAATGTAAGAGGTATCTATCTACGCTTTCATAAAAACCAAACTTGCCAAATGTTGCAGAGGACTTATTAATAAACTGTGTTACACACCAATGCATGCCTAACGGAGCTTAAAATGGCATTGTGGGATGTGCTCAGGCACCCTGGGTGGGAACTGCCAAATTTATGCTAATCCATGCACTATAAAATATTGGGGGGGGGGGGGTGTTTAGCTGCGTGCGAGGGGGATGGAGAGGACATCCCCATTAGTGCACTGTCCTTACCGCTTACAAAATGGGTGCTGGTAAGTGCTCTTCAGTAATTTTTTCTAATGGATGCATCCTTATGGCAACATTAGTTCATGCGATTAATACAAAATAATAATAATGCCCATTTTGCAGCTGTGATAAAAATAGCCTTAATGCTTGGGGAAAACACCATGCAAGGATCAGCTAGGAATACTTTTTGCTACAGCTTAGTAAAAGGATTCCTTACAGGCCGTTCCATTAAAATATGTTAAACAGTCAACTTGCAAATTATTGTGCCTGAGAATTGTAGCTGTTATCACAGTGATACGACTGGTCTGTGCTTGTTGGCATGTTATTAGAGGGTTTCAAGTTTATTTAAATCTTGATATACTGCTTTAATAGTCAAAGCGGTTTCCAATTTATTCAAAGTTTTTAAAAGATTTTAAAAAAAATAAAATAAAGGGAACAAATTCACAATTACCATACAGACACAACACAATACAGATGGGCAAATGGGGAGGATACATTGCATTAAAAAATTTTAAAAAAGGGGAGGTAAAAAACAAAAGGAATCAATATAAGGCCTGATGTCTGAAATTTTGAATTAAAAAATTAAATATAAATCCCAAAAGTATCTCTGAAAAGAAATGTTTTAAGATTAGATTTAAAATGATTGAGATTCTTTTCTTGTCTCAAGGTCAGAGGTAATGTATTCTACAGTGTGGGAGCGGTCACAGAGAAGATTGTTTTCCACGTATCATAAAACAGTTGGTGGACTGAAGGGACCGCTAAAAGGTTTTGTTGGGAAGAACGTAGAGTTCTATGTGGATCATATGGGATTAACATCCTATCTGACGGAATGTGATTAGATTGAACTTTAAAAGTAAGAAGTAGTATTTTGAAAGTAATCCTACATGAAGAAGGACACGGTACTACTCAAAAAGGTCCACAGAAGAGCGACTAAGATGGTTAAGTGGTTGGAGGAGTTGCTGTACTGCGAAAGATTAGAGAAACTGGGCCTCTTCTCCCTCGAACAGAGGAGATTGAGAGGGGACTTGATCGAAACATTCAAGATACTGAAGGGAATAGACTTAGTAGATAAAGACAGTTTGTTCACCCTCTTCAAGGTAGAGAGAACAAGAGGGCACTCTCTAAAGTTAAAAGGGGATTGATTCCATACAAATATAAGGAAGTTTTTCTTCACCCAGAGAGTGGTAGAAAACTGGAACGCTCTTCCGGAGGCTGTTATAGGGGAGAACACCCTCCAGGGATTCAAGACAAAGTTAGACAAGTTCCTGCTAAACTGGAACATACGCAGATGAGGCTGGACTCATTTAGAGCACTGGTCTTTGACCTGGGGGCCGCCGTGTGAGCGGACTGCTGGGCACGATGGACCACTGGTCTGACCCAGCAGCGGCAATTCTTATGTTCTTATGGAACGCTCTTCTGGAGGCTGTTATAGGGGAAAACACCCTCCAGGGATTCAAGACAAAGTTGGTCAAGTTCCTGCTGAACAACAACGTACGCAGGTAGGGCTAGCCTCAGGGCGCTGGTCTTTGACCAGAGGACCGCTGCGTGAGCGGACTGCTGGGCATGATGGACCACTGGTCTGACCCAGCAATGGCAATTCTTGTGTTCTTATGAGACTGAGAGAGTGGGTGGGGATTAGGCAGGGACTGTACTCTACACCTAATGCCAGTTAACTGTGCACTGCCATTTTTGCAGCCTATACAGGTTCATGTATGGCCTCCTCTAGCAATATCATGGTAATTGTACAGTGCTAAAGAACTTTTTCAGGGCAGTTACTGCAGAGGACACACCTGACAAACTCCCTACAGTTACCGCACAGCCTTTGCACTTAACTGCCTGGTCATTTTTGCTGTTTTAAGTCCATTTGGTTTTCAATCTAGGAGAAACTCATCCTTCTGCAGTTACTTCCAAACTCCTCCTATCACCTCCATTTGCATCTCCTGCAGTCCACAAAATCAGCGTCTACTGTATACAAAATCCTCCAAGCTTCTAAAGGCCAGTTTGATGTCTATCTTAAGTGGAATAGACAAGGACAATTTCTACCTTCAGTTCCCTCTCCCTTTGATCTTTGTCTTGAATGTTCTCTTTCTTTCTATCAACTGTAGTTCCAACCCTTCTTCCCTTTTGTTCCAGTTCGTCAATATCTTTATACATTGTCATTTCTCTTGGTTTGTCTTTGTTCATATTGTATTTTAATCGGCGCATTGTTTTGGTGTTTTTTGTACACCACCTAGAAGGCTTGATTAGGCAGTATAAAAAATTTTAAATAAACTTGAAATTTGATTTGGATCTGCAATTATCCTCTACTTCATGGAAACATTTTTGGTCTAAATCAATCAGATCATCTTTATGAGCGGCTTTATTACAATCTTCATATTTTATTTTGTAGAATGCTCATTGGACCCATGTAAAACTTGCAAAGCTTTCACGTAAACCTCCTGATGTTTGTTGGTCCTGTAATAATTCGGCGGGATCATTATCACATATGATTTTATTATTGTACCGATTTAATGTAATACTGGACACAAATTTGGGACACTATTTCCAATGTATTTTCTATATCGGACTCCGTAACATATGAAACTATAATTCTTCGATCATCCAACCCCAATTTCATCATTAATTCCACTTATTCAAGATTGTTTGACCTTATGATTGCCTTGGCTTTACACATCGTTATTATTCATTGGAAAAATAATCAATATGTCACTTTTCACAAATGGTGGAATACCTTACATGCTTTTAGAAAATATGAAGAAGTTATAGCTTTAAAACATAATCAAAACTTGAGGAATCTTGGATGCATATTGTACTCATCCTAACCTTGTAATACATAAGTGTACTGTACTTCCATTGTGAACTCTCTAATTATCTTATAGTTGTTCGAGTTTTGTAACAATATTGCAGCTGTTTGTGGTTACTGTGTTTGTTATTTTAAATTTTGAAAATTTACAAATAAAATTTATTTTTTTTAAAAAAGTAATAACTGTAACATAATACACTGCTCCCTTGGTATTCGCGGGGGTTAGGGGCAGAGCCGGACCACGAAGTGTGAAAAATTGCAAATAACTTTATGCTGGCTCTGACCCACCCCGGGACCTTACCTGGTGGTCTCCGCCTCTGATCGCCTCCCTCCGTGTGTGTTTGCGGGGGGGACAGTGCGGGTGCTTCGGTCTCCTCTTTCCCCGCTTCGGTGGCAGGCTGGAGGAGCGAAGTGGCGTCGGCGGGAAGATGCAGGTAAGAGGCGCTTACTGGAGGGGTTGATAGCCGGGGTTATAGGACGCTGAGAATGGAGATTGTTCCTCTATGAGTGCATAGGACCTGGGCCAAGCAGCCTGTGTCAGGAAAGGCCGGGAAGTGGATGGAGCCTGCTTGCATGTGTGTGTTTAAATCTGTGCGAGCCCCGATTGCTCTCTCCAGGGTCTGGCTCCTCAGTGCTCTTCGTTTCTCTCACATCGCCACGAAGATGTTATTGTGATGAGACCCCCATCTGCCTCCGATCAGCTGCCTCCTCGCCCTGATCCAAGTCCCAGGACCGGGTTGTTGGGGTTTTTTTGCAATTCTTGGGGGGGAAAAAATCATGACTAAGCGAAACCGCGAACGTCAGAACCACGAATAGGAAGGGGGAAGTGTAAAAGTAATCACGCTCTAATTTTCTGTAGTGCATATTTGTTATATTTACTGACACCTCAAAGTGACACGCTATTGTTAAAGAGTAGGAACAATAGTAATCTTTACAGCGAGACCGGGGATCTCAAGCGTCTGCAGTTAACCCTTTAGAGCTAATCGTGAAGAGTAACCAACAAGCAGACTATCATCGGTCCCATTTGTCTCTTTTAGGGTTTCCAAACACTATTAATTGCACAATATATTGATTGCCCTATGTTAATTCAGTTTCCTTATCATCAAATCCTTATTTAGAACAATACTTAGCTTGGGCAAAGTTTCTCTGCCCAGCCACATCCATCCGAAGACAGTAATGCCGACGGAAGATCTCCATTTCGCCCTAAATTCATTAATTAGGGCTTCATCAGGAAATTAAGGCTTATAGTTGAAAACTACTGTCTTTATCTGCACACCGGCCTATATACGCCGGGGTGACTACGCCGTAGAGTGTTGTGCAATTAATAGTGTTTGGAAACCCTAAAAGAGACAAATGGGACCGATGATAGTCTGCTTGTTGGTTACTCTTCACGATTAGCTCTAAAGGGTTAACCGCAGACGCTTGAGATCCCCGGTCTCGCTGTTCCTACTCTTTAACAATAGCGTGTCACTTTGAGGTGTCATTTGTGTGGATCACATCAACTTTTGAAGGGATTTGTTATGTTTACTGTCCATTTCTCCTGTGATGGAAGGATGGAGTTAATCAATGTAAGGTGACATTTTGGAGAGTTTCCACGCAAACGAAATTTGCGTGGAAATATTTTGTTTGTAGGAAACAACTATCCCCCCCACCCCATTATTTTATGATTTTATACCTGTAAGCCACTTTGAAATTTGATAAGCAGGATAACAAATTTTAATAAAACTTGGAAACTTACCCCCTCATTTACTAAGGCACGCAGCTGATTTAACACACGCTAAATATTAGCGCATGCTAAACTCTTAACACACCCATTATATTCTATGGACGCATTAGCGTTTAGCGTGCACGCTTTAGTAAAAGGACCCCTTAGAGCTGTTTTCATGTGCTAGTTGGTAGAAATGAAACATAGAAATAGACGGCAGATAAGGGCCACGGCCCATCTAGTCTGCCCACCCCAATGACCCTTCCCTACCTTTCTCTGTGAATAGATCCCACGTGTCGATCCCATTTGGCCTTAAAATCAGGCACGCTGCTGGCCTCAATAACCTGAAGTGGAAGACTATTCCAGCGATCAACCACCCTTTCAGTGAAAAAGAATTTCCTGGTGTCCCCGTGCAGTTTCCCGCCCCTGATTTTCCACGGATGCCTCCTTGGAGCAACATTTTAGAATGTATATTTCAAGGATCAGGTTGGGTTTTTTTTTTCACTCTTTATACCTAACGTGGGCTTGTCTGTGAATATTTTCTCTAGGTTAAGGTTTGCTAAAAACCAAGTTGCCTGTAGATGGCGCAATTGTCTTTTTAAATGAGCATATTATTAATCTTTATTAAGCTGTAATGGACTGCCTTAATGATGGGCCCTTTGTTATGCACCCAAATGTTGTAAATATAGTAGCAGACCCCTTACTGAGAAAGAAAACAAGATAAGAGTTATAATACATTGTATTGGGTCAACAGAGAGGTTGGTGGGGTGTTTGGAGTGAGAAGTTATGTTTTTCCCTAAATCACACTTTCAATAGGAAGATTTTAGCTACTTTAATCAAAGGGTCTAGGCCAGTATCTCTCAAACTTTTTCAGCTCTGGCACACTAATTGGAGCAAATGTTTTTTTGAAGCACATTATAACTGAAATGATAAAATTGCAAAACCAATGAAAAATTAAATCTGAAGTTATTTAAAGTTCTTTATGTATGGGTAATTGTAACAATGGTGAAACTAAATTAGGTAGAATAGAATTGCTAATCAATGTGATGGATGTGCTTGTTTTTGAGTGCAAATTAACTCAAAATGTGGCTTGATAGTTCGCAAGCAAACACGCATTTCATCATCCACCATCTGTAGTCATTCTCTCTTTTTTTTTAATTTCTGTCAAAGCTGAAAATCCAAGTATGCAAAGATAAGACCTAAATGGTAACAAAGCCTTGATTGCTTTGTTGCTCAAGTTAGGATAACTACTGCATAAAAAATAAAAATACTTACCGTTTGTTTTCAAGGACCAATCACGTCAAAGAAAGATGCTTTGTCTGGGTGGTTGAATCCTTACGCACACAGATGCTCATAAACATTGACAGACTCTTGTGTATGTGACATACAAGTCATCTATTATGAAGGGAATTTTTAAAAATAAAGTAAAATACTGGAATCTCTCGTGGCACACCCGGAATCTCTTTGGGGCACAACACTGTGCCATGGCACACAATTTGAGAGACACTGAGCTAGGCAGAACTTGAGTTCTAGTCAAGTGGCAGTGAACAGTGACAAAGAAGGACGGAGAGGGGAACAATTTTGCATAAAGAAAAATAACCATTAAGTACTAGCCAAATGTAGGGATCTTATGTCAGACATCAGCCTGAAGCTAAAACCTGCAAATTAATCTGGTTCTTATTTATACCAGATGCGCTAAAGAAATGTGTTTTGGAAATGGATAACTCCGAAAGACAGACCCAGACGAGTTTTTGATCCATTATTTTAAGGCAGGGGTTCTCAACTAGGTAGATTTCTATGTTTATGTTTATTGAAAAGATTTGATATACTGCCCACCCTTACCAGACCAGAGCGATTTGCAAACTTTCGATTCAAAACTTTTAAAGAGAATTCCCTTAAAAATAGGTCAGACCTCTTTCATTCTCTCCAAAGATGATATTCACCCCTATATCCATCATTACTAAATCAAATCCTTACTTTATACTCCATTTTAAAAAAAATTTATGTAGTGTATACAAATTTATCTCAAACATCCTTCCTGATTTTAGGGGTGCATGTGAGGGGCCTCTACTGTAGCTGGCTCAGCTGATCGCTGGGGGGGGGGGGTGTTTTCCTCCCGGTCAGCTGTGCCAGCGGGGCTCTCTGAGGCGTGGCTTTGGGGAGTCCTGCACGCTTAGTTGATTGGAGATTCCCGTGCTGCGATTGGCTCGGCCAGCCGAAGCTACGTTTAAGATGAAGAAAGGTCTCTAACCGGTCCTGGGCACCAGTTAGAAAATCTTTTTGTAACGGCAGACGCAATTCTATATAGGACGCCGATTCTCAATTGCTTCTTAAGCAGACGCTGAGACCGGCATTCTGTACAGAATCAGGCCCATAGTCTCCATCTACCCAAAACACCCATTTCATGGCCCATGATGTTTGCATACACTTGGGTTTGATACATGCATATTCCAGATATGTAACATACCTAGTCTTCCTGTTGAGGGGTCCGGATTTTCCAGACTGGAAATCTGGTAATCCTATACCTAGTAACATAATAAATGACAGCAAATAAAGACTTGAACAGTCCATAGTTAATGCATTATATATTCATGATTAAATGAAATTGTCTTTGATATTTCTGGGCCATAGACCATAGGAGTCCGCCCAATACTGTCCTTAGGTTCCAACTACTGGAGTAGCTGTCAAAGCTCACTCCAGCCTATCCAAACCATCTCATTATGTGTGGGATACAGACCATAAAAGACTGCCCCGCACTGTCCTCATGTGCCAAATTACTGGAATTCCTGTCGAAGCCCTCCCCAGCCCATCCTCAACTAAATTGCCATATACAGAGTGGAGTGGGGAAGTGGCCTAGGGTTAGGACTGCAGCCTCAGGACCCTGAGGTTCCAGGCTCAAGTCCAGTGTTGCTCCTTTTGCCCCTGTGCAAGTCACAGCACTCCATTGCCCCAGGTATGTCAGATTGTGAGCCCACCAGAACAGACAGGGAGAAATATTTGAGTGTAAACCACTTAGACCAGCGGTTCCCAACCCTGTCCTGCAGGACCACCAGGCCAATCGGGTTTTCAGGCTAGCCCTAATGAATATGCATGAGAGAGATTTGCATATAATGGAAGTGACAGGCATGCAAATCTGCTCCATGCATATTCATTAGGGCTAGCCTGAAAATCTGATTGGCCTGGTGGTCCTTCAGGACAGGGTTGGGGACCACTGACTTAGACTATAAGGGAAAAATGCTTGAGTACCTGAATAAATTCATGTAAACAGTTCTGAGCTCCCCTGGGAGAATGGTACAGAAAATTGAATGAATAAATAAAATATTCAATGTGAATATCTTGAACATCTACCTAGATCAGGGGTGTCTAAGTCCTTCCTCGAGGGCTGCAATCCAGTCGGGTTTTCAGGATTTCCCCAATGAATATGCATGAGATCTATTAGCATACCATGAAAGCAGTGCGTGCAAATAGATCTCATGCATATTCATTAGGGAAATCCTGAAAATCCAATTGGATTGCGGCCCTCAAGGAGGGACTTTGACACTCCTGGCCTAGATGGATGGGCCTGAGGATCGGGTTGAAACAAGAGAGTTGCGCGGGGACAAAAATCCCACCCATCCCCGCCCGTCCTTGCCAGGATCCTCTCCGTCCCCACCCGTCCCCATCAGGATCCTCTCCGTCCCCACCTGTCCCTGTTAGGATCCTCTCCGTCCCCACCCGCCCCCGCCAGGATCCTCTCCGTCCCCACCCGTCCCCGCCAGGATCCTCTCCGTCCCCACCTGTCCCCATCAGGATCCTCTCCGTCCCGACCTGTCCCCGTCAGGATCCTTTCCGTCCCCACCCATCCCCGCCTGTCCCCATAAAAAGCAGCAATTACTTCTGACAGGATCATCAATTCCACAGTTTCTTTTGTGTTTGCGCTGCTGTTTTCCTTGTGGAATCTCTTTGGTGGAACCCTTTTTTTGTTTTCTGTTCAGGTAATTAACTTATAAACCCCCTCTTTTACTAAGGCTGACGTGTCCTTTATATTATATGGATGAGCCCTGCTTCCAAAGCCTTCCATCCCCGTGGGAGTCCCGTTGGCTAGAGGGGGGTCCCCGTGGGAGTCCCGTGAGCCAGAAGGGGGTCCCCGTGGGAGTCCCGTGGGTTAGGGGGGATTCCTGCTGGATCCGCGGGATTCCCGCTGGACCTGCAGTATTCCCACGATCCCCATTCCCGTGCAGACCTCTAGTTGAAACCCCCTGCTTTAGAATGACACCAGAATATGTTACTTTACTGTAAAATGTAGAAGTGATAGCAGACCCTTTCTGAGAAGCTAAATGCTGTCATGTCTGTTTTAAAGTAGTGGTTTTATGTATATATTTAGAGACTAAGGGCTCCTTTTACAAAGCCACACTAGATTGCCGCACGCATTAGCCGCAACCGCTTCCTTTTGAGCAGGCGGTAGATTTTCAGCTAGCGCGCGCTAATCTGGTGCGTGCCATAAAACCGCTAGCGCGGCTTTGTAAAAGGACCCCTATGTTTAAATGGTCAATATTCTCAAGGGAGAAGGGTAAATAGTGGGGTTCCCCGGGGGTCTGAGCTGGGACCGCTGATTTTTAACATATTTATGAATGATGTAGAGATGGGAAGAACTAGTGAGATAATTATAATTTGCTGATGCCACAAAGTTGTTCAAAGTTGTTAAATCGCAAGAGGATTGTGGAACATTGCAAGAGGACCTTGGGAGACGGCGTCAAAATGGCAGATGACGTTTAATGTGAGCAAGTGCAAAGTGATGCAAGTGGGAAAGAGGAACCCAAACTATAGCTATGTGATATAGGGTTCCATGTTAGGAGTCACCGCCCAGGAAAAGGATCTAGGTATCATCGTTGAGGATACGTTAAAACCCTCAGCTCAATGTACGGCAGCGGCTAAGAGAGCAAATAGAATGTTAAGAATTATCAGGAAAGGAATGGAAAACAAAGACGAAAATGTTATAATGCCCTTGTATCGCTCTATGGTACGGCCACATCTTGAATATTGTGTGTAGTTCTGGTCACTGTATCTCAAAAAACATATAGCGGAATTAGAAAAGGTACAGAGAAGGGGGATGAAAATGATAAAAGATTTGGGCTGACTTCCCTGTGAGGAAAGGTGAAAGCGGCTAGGGCTCTTCAGCTTTGAGAAGAGAAGGTTCAGGAGTGATATGATAGAGGTCTATAAAAGGCTGAGTGGTGTGGAAAGGGTGGATCAATTGTTTACTCTTTCTAAAAATACTAGGACTAAGTACTACTAAGTAGTAGAGTTAAAAGAAACTGGAGAAAATGTTTCTTCACATGTGTTGCCGGAGAATGTGGTGGAATCCGTTAGCTTAGCAGGGTTTATAAAAGCTTTGAATAATTTCCTAAAAGGGATGTCCATAGGCCTTTATTGAGATGGCTTTGGGAAATCCATTGCTTATTTCTAGGATCAACAGCATAAAATCTATTTTACTACTTGGGATCTAGCTAGGTACTTGGGACCTGTTTTGGCCACTGTTGGAAACAGGATACTGGGCTTGATGGACCTTCGGTCTGTCCCAGTATGGCAGCTCTTATGTTTTTATGTGAGCCAAGTATAGGATAATCTTACCATAGTGACATCACTGATGAGGTTGGCTCTTAGGCATTGGTGGAATGAGGCATTATGACATCACAATATCAACTCTAGAATGTTGCTACTCGTTGGGTTTCTGCCAGATACTTGGGATCTGGGTTGGCCACTGTTAGAAACAGGATACTGGGCTTGATGGACCTTTGGTCTGTCCACTATGGAACATAAGCAGGTGAGACTGGACTCATTTAGAATACTGGTCTTTGACCTGCCATTGCGTGAGCGGACTGTTGGGCAGGATGGACCACCAGTCTGACCCAGCAGCAGCAATTCTTTTGTTCTTATGTTCATACTGGGTCCATCTGTCCCAGTATCCTGCTTCCATCAGTGGCCAGTCCAGGTCTCAAGAACCTGGTAGCTATATGATAGTTAATGTAACACATTCTATCATTTTTCAGGCATCTAATATAATAAAACGGTAAGCCGCACATGCGCACTTCCTATGCGTGCGCCGCTTTTCCGTGAGCTGTAGCGACCCATAGGAAGTGCGCATGCGCGGCTTACGGTTCTGTTTTTCAGTCTGGCCTGCTCCCTGCCGTATTGCATTTTTTAGTTGAAAGACGCAGCGGTGGCTCCTCTCACGATCCCCGCCTGCGTCGGACTTCCGACGCAGGTGGGGATCATGAGAGGAGCCACCGCCGCGTCTTTCAACTAAAAAAAAAAAAATACGGCAAGGCGAGCAGGCCAGACCAGACCGAAGCTCAAGACCGGAAGGGAAGGGGGGGCCGACAAAGAAGAGGACTCCAGCCGCGAGGAGCCGAACGGAGCAGCCAGATCGCAGCAGGCCAGAACGCGGGGGAGGGGCCGAACGGAGTAGGCAAGATCGCAGTAAGAGAAGGGAAGGGGTGGGGGAAATGCTTCAACTGCTGCACAGGGACCTGGAGGGGAAGACAAATACCGCTGCTGCTGCACAGGGAAGTGAGGGGGGGGGAGGGAAATGCTGTTGCAGGGAAGTGGGGTGGAAATACTACTGCACAGGGAAATGAAGGGAAAGAATGACAGACAGACAGCAGGAGGGAGGGAGACAGACAGAAAGGAAGAAAGACACAGGGGCAGGGAGAGGGACAGAAAGACAGACAGAAAAAGGGAGTCATGGAGAGAAAGAGAGAGAGACATCGGGAGAGAGACAGAGACAAAGAGAAAGAAAGACAGACAGACATATATTCTAGCACCCGTTAATGTAACGGGCTTAAAGACTAGTTGAATATAAATACTCAAAAAGTTTAACTTCATGATGCATCAGTGGAATTTATAGGTATGCTCTAATATAATGCTTATTGTTCCTGAATAATCCTCAGCACTGGATTTTTTTTTCCCATTATTTATTTATTAAATTTTCACTTCAGTTCACAAGAGTAAATCTTGTTCCATGCAACACAGAGAAAGAAACACATCAAAAACAAAAACATCAAAATACAGAGGAATAATTTTATCCCTTCCTTAGACCAATGAAGGGGGAGTGATAATCACATAATATTGGAGATAATTAAAGAATAAATTCAAAGGAAAAAGCTTAGTGTGACATGGTTACCATCTAATTAATGGTCCATTCTTAATCAATCTCTAATGATCTTTTTGACTTTTAGAAACGCCCTCAAGTGGTCTGGAGAGAAAAATATATACTTAACTAGCTGATGCCCCGGCGTTGCACGGGTATTTAATTATAGCAATAACACTGTAAATGGATTCAAATAAAGATACTTTATAGGGGTGAATGAAATTATTTTTTTACAGCTTAATAAAAAGTACAATATTCAAATTATAATGTGAAATATTTGACAAAATGAATACAATACAACTAACGCAAAACGTGATTATAAACAACATTTTTAGTTTCACCTCCTGGAGCAAGAACATATAAATTCTTGGGTGAACCCACCCCTGAGCAAGCAACATAGAGTTGTGGGCCACGAGACCCCCAGAACATATCACCCCAGGCAGTGAGGGATCTGCATACCAAGTTTCGTTCAAATCGGTCAAGCCGTTTTTGAATTACAGTGAGAATGGCAGCTTTTTACATTTTTTCCATTGACATGAATGGGTGAAATCTGATTTTCTGTTTGTAGCTCCGCCCACGTGTGCAGGTGGGCCGCGAGACCCCCCAGAACATATGATCCCAGGTAGTGAGGGATCTGCATACCAAGTTTCGTTCAAATCGGTCAAGCCGTTTTTGAATAACTGTGAGAATGGCAGCTTTTTACATTTTTTCCATTGACATGAATGGGTGAAATCTGATTATCTGTTTGTAGCTCCGCCCACGTGTGCAGGTGGGACGCGAGACCCCCAGAACATATCACCCCAGGTAGTAAGGGATCTGCATACCAAGTTTCATTCAAATCAGTCAAGCCGTTTTTGAATAACTGTGAGAATGGCAGCTTTTTACATTTTTTCCATTGACATGATTGGGTGAAATCTGAATTTATGTTTGTAGCTCCGCCCACGTGTGCAGGGGGGCCGCGAGACCCCCAGAACATATCACCCCAGGTAGTGAGGGATCTGCATACCAAGTTTCGTTCAAATCGGTCAAGCTGTTTTTGAATTACTGTGAGAATGGCAGCTTTTTACATTTTTTCCATTGACATGAATGGGTGAAATCTGATTTTCTGTTTGTAGCTCCGCCCACGTGTGCAGGTGGGCCGCGAGACCCCCAGAACATATGATCCCAGGTAGTGAGGGATCTGCATACCAAGTTTCGTTCAAATCGGTCAAGCCGTTTTTGAATAACTGTGAGAATGGCAGCTTTTTACATTTTTTCCATTGACATGATTGGGTGAAATCTGAATTTATGTTTGTAGCTCCGCCCACGTGTGCAGGTGGGCCGCGAGACCCCCAGAACATATCACCCCAGGTAGTGAGGGATCTGCATACCAAGTTTCGTTCAAATCGGTCAAGCTGTTTTTGAATTACTGTGAGAATGGCAGCTTTTTACATACCTCACCAGACATTTGCAGTGATAAGCTAAAAGAAACGTAGCTCCCCATTTAAGAGTTTCTTGACGTAGGGAAAGGGAATCTTTCCTTTGCTCTTGAGTAACTTTTGAGACATCTGGGTAGATCTAAATCCGTTGTTCTCCAAATAGTTTTTGAGAATTCTTAAAATATGGTCTTAGAATCATGTTTAGATCTTGCTCGAAAACAAAGGATATTAGAAGCGTGAGCTCTTTTCAGTATCTAAAATTCAGAGGTTTTTTTCCAAAAGAGCAGTAACATTGCCAAAGTCAATCTGTTTCTCTCGTCCGTTGTTTTTCTCCATCTCTTTTTGAGGAATCTTTTTATTTGGAAGATAATAAATCTTATTTAAGGGAGGAATATTATCAGGGGAAATTTTCAAATTTTCAGTTAAGTATCCCCAGCACTGGATTTATCTAACACAAATTTTATTTTTGTTTCTTGTTTTCAGCATTTAGGAAATTTAAGAATTACAAATATTGAAATGTTGACCCATTAATCTCCGGCTCCTGCTCCTACTCTGTTCTGCTAAAGATAAGAATATATAAATAGAACAAAATGAAAGAATATTTATCAGAGCTGAATATAGACGAAGGCACCAATTCAATTGCAGCTTGACTCGTTAAGACAGTGCCAAAGTTCAACCAGAAGCTGAAGCTATTCATGTGTGCTGTCCCTTTAATGACAGGAAGCAGAATCTATAACCCCAGAAAACGTTCCCATAATAAAAGAGGGCAGAATCTTCGCCAGGTCAGAATTCAGGAAGAGAGAAGGGACATATTGGCCTTCTGAGATAAGCAATTACACTGGATGGATCCCAGGGACCATATCCACCTTGCATCCATATAAGAGAAAAAGGCATTTAAGTAAATAGCAGATATCTATGGAAAGATAAGTAAAAACCAAGTGCTGTACATTCATTATAAATAAATTGAGCAAAACCACTTTACTACAGATACCCCATTCAACCCAAACTAAAACTCCTCGGAGTGCTGATAGACAGAGGCTGTACCATGCAACCACAAATCAACAAAATAATAAAAACATCATTCGCAATTATGAGAAACCTAAGACAAGTTCGAAAATTATTTGACAGAAAACAATTCCAACTCGTGGTTCAATCACTAATCCTAGGCCTAATAGACTACTGCAACATACTACATCTCCTCTGCCCAGCATCCACGATAAAACAACATACAGACAATACAAAGCAAAGGCCCTAAGACTTATCTATTCGTTGAAAAAAATACGACCACATCACAGAGGCATACGACGACTCACACTGACTTCCAATACAAGCCAGAGTACATTTCAAATTCCGCTGCCTACTATTTAAAGCTATAAACGGAGAAAGCCCAACCTACTGGAACAATCGACTAATTCAATTCACCTCAACCCGACACAGGAAAACCCACACAATATTCACACACCTGCCAACCAAAAATGTCACACGAAGAAAACTGTATGACAACCTATTGGCCACCAGAGCAGCGAAACTGGTCCTCAACATGGCAGCTGGGCTTCAACGCTAAGAAGTGTAAGGTCATGCATCTCGGCAGCAGAAATCCATGCAGAACATACACCTTGAATGGAGAAGCACTAGCTAGGACTTCAGAAGAACGGGACTTGGGAGTAATCATCAGTGCAGTCATGAAGGCTGCCAAACAAGTAGAGAAGGCCTCATCCAAGGCAAGGCAAATGATGGGATGTATCAAGAGAAGCTTCGTCAGCCGCAAGCCTGAAGTCATAATGCCACTTTACAGAACCATGGTGAGACCTCATCTGGAGTACTGTGTGCAATTCTGGAGGCCACATTACCGTAAAGATGTGCTTCGAGCCGAGTCGGTCCAGTGGATGGCCACTAGAATGGTCTCCGGACTCAAGGGTCCTCTCTTACGAAGAAAGACTGGGCAAGTTGACAGCTCTATACTCTAGAGGAGCGCAGGGAAAGGGGGGGACCTGATTGAGACATTTAAATATGTCACAGGACGTGTCGAGGTGGAAGACGACATCTTCCTTTCCCAAAGGACCCTCGGTCACAAGGGGGCATGCGCTCAAGACTCAGAGGAGGGAACTTTAATGGTGACACCATGGAAGTACTTCTTCACAGAAAGGGTGGTGGATCACTGGAACAAACTCCCGGTGCAGGTGATCAAGGC
Organism: Geotrypetes seraphini; assembly: GCF_902459505.1. NCBI lineage: Eukaryota > Metazoa > Chordata > Amphibia > Gymnophiona > Dermophiidae > Geotrypetes > Geotrypetes seraphini. The sequence continues at coordinate 16,010,975 of NC_047087.1, read as the reverse complement.
CACCAGCGTGCTCGACTCTTAAAGAATAAATGGGACATCCACGTGGGAATCACTACGAGGGTCGAGCTAAGGAACTAAGTCATCAGCAACCCAGACTTAATGGGGTGGGTCAGTAGAGTGGGCAGACTTGATGGACTGTAGCCCTTTTCTGCCGTCATCTTTCTATGTTCTATGTTCTATGAAACTGGACAGACAAATCACCAATCTGCTGTCTTCGACCACAGATTACAAAACCTTCAAAAAAGAAACAAAAACCCTACTCTTCAAAAAATACATAAAACCTATTTAACACAACCAGACATGTCCCAAACTTCACCTGCAATGCAATCTACTCCTTAGCAAAGTAGAAAATGTTCAGGACTATTCCTTATGTACTTCTTAATATCATAACAATTCTTATGCAATCCGCCTTGAACCGCAAGGTAATGGCGGAATAGAAATCACTCATGTAATAAAGACCAGCAGGGTTCATCCACTCTGCCCAACAAGATAACTAGAGTTTTAATCTGGCCCTCTGTTCAAGTTCCACTTCTTCATGATTAAACACCAGTATACTTCACCTTCTCTCCCTGCCAGTTTTGGGGCTCAGACTAGTAGAATGGCACAGGGGAAAAAATCTGTCCCCGTCACCCGCCCCGTCACCGGGCCCACCATCCTCTGCACCGCCCCGTCACCGCTGATCCCTTCACCGCCCCGTCACCGTCACCGCCATCCCTTTCACCGCCCCGTCACCGCCACTGCCATCCCATTCACCGCCCCGTCACCGTCCCCGCTGCATCCATATAAGCCTTTTTCCTTTCACTCCCTCCTTCCAATTTGAGCAGCGGAACACTAGCGATCGCACACGGTCCCCGCGGCCACTACCTGCCTGCCCGGTCGATCCTGGTGTTTAGCCGGCTCTCTCCCTTCTCCTCACCTTGGTTGTTTGTGGGTTTTCTTTTTCGGCAACCTGCGCGCCTTTCCCAGGGAGCCGCACACTGCGCGGCTGCTCAGTGTTCGATCTTCTGCTCTGCTGCAACTTCCTGTTTCCGGTTGCGTCAGAGCAGAAGATCGAGGCTGAGCAGCGGCGGGTGTGCGCGGCTCTCTGGTAGCGTGCGGGTCGCCAAGGAGGAGGATCTGCGGACTGGGGTGAGGAGAGGGGAGAGAGCTGGCTGGACACTGGAATCGATTGGGCGGGCGGGTGTGAGCTGTGGGGACCGCGCGATCCTTCATTGCCTCACTGCGGGGGACAAGACCATTCACCGCCCCGCGGGCGGTGAATGGCCTTGTTCCCGCGCCGCGAGCGACTGCTAGTTTTCTTCCCCGTTTTCGGCGGGTGACCCGCGGCTAAAATGCGGTGGCCGCGGGTAAACCGCCACCGTGTCATTCTCTAGCTCAGACCATAGCCCTACTTCCCAACTAGAGCTGGGCAGTAGCGTTTGAAAGACTGCCTCAGGGCTGGGGGTTAAATCTTGAAGCCAGCTGACAGTTTAATGCAGGAGTGGTCATTTCTGTTAATCCACAAGTGTGACTGCCCCATTAGTCCACTCGAATGCAGGAGAAAATAAAACGATAAAAGAGCAATGATAATAAGGTGATGCCTTTTCTGGGACTAACTTACCGTATTTATTTGTGTATTCAATTTTCTAGACTTTCTCCCAGGGGAGCTCAGAAGAGTTCACTATGAGTTTATTCAGGTACTCAAGCATTTTTCCCGTCTGTCCTGGTGGGCTCACAATCTATCTAATGTACTTGGGGCAATGAGGGGGGGATTAAGTGACTTGCCCAGGGTCACAGGGAGCAGTGCAGGATTTGAACCCAGAACCTCAGGGTGCTGAAGCTGTAGCTCTAACCGCTGCACCACACTCTCCTCCAATACAATATCAGAAGTGAGCCAAGTATAGAACAATCAGGCCATTGTGACATCAATGATGCGGTTGGCTCTTATTGGTGGAATGAGGCATTATGACATCAGGGAAAGGAATTGGGACTTGTATACCGCCTTTTTGTAGTTTTTATAACACATTCAAAGCGGTTGTACATTCAGGTACTTCAAGCATTTGCCCTGTCTCTCCTGGTGGGCTCCCACTCTATCTAATGTACCTGGGCAATGGAGGGATTAAGTGACTTGCCCAGGGTCACAAGGAGCAGCGTGGGTTTGACCCACAACCTTAGGGTGCTGAGGCTGTAGCTGTAACCACTGTGCCACACTCATGATAAGCTTTTAGGAGTTTATGCTCCTTTCTTCGAACCCATGCCAGTCACTCTGATCTAACAGTGCCTCACACAGCCAGGGATCACCTTTCTTGTGTGCTTATCTTCTTCCCACTTTGGTGGTATGCTCTTTGGGATGGGGTCTTCACTGTCTACTGCAGCTCATTGTGACCCTGGGAAAGTCACTTGACCCTCCATTGCCCCAGGTATAACACTTAGATGGTGGGCCAGCTAGACTTGTAGCACAGAAGAGTGGTATATTAAATCCATTAAATTTACATTTTAAATTTATATTTTCTGGGCTTATTTAACAATGTTTACAGGTACAGCACTGTCTATCCTTAACTTAAAAGAAAAAAAAAGTATTTTGAGAAAACTATCTTGGACCAAGCTTTCATTAATTCAGTAATGCTTAGATCAGTGGCCTGAAGTCTTGGGGACTTGTAGAGTTGAGTGCTGAGGAGACCATGTACAAATGCTTCCTTTATTGTACAAAGTTGAGTGCCCCGCCTAGAGAGTCCCAAACAGGCACATGGAAATGAGTGTTTACTTCTCAGGATAAGAGGAAAACAGGCAGACAGCAGGAAATGAAAACCCATAGATACAGAGAAACAGACAGACAGCAGAGAGGGGAGAAAACGAGAAAAATACTAGGGGACTAGGGGACATGCGATGAAGCTACTAAGTAGTAGATTTTAAAACAAACAGAGAAAATATTTCTTCACTTAACGTGTAATTAAACTCTGAAATTCGTTACCAGAAAATGTGGTGAGAAATCAGTTGGCTTAGCGGGGTTTAAAAAAGGCTTGGATAATTTCCTAAAAGAGAAGTCCATAACCATTATTGAGATAGCTTGGGGAAATCCACTGCTTGTCCTAGGATAAGCAGCATAAAATCTGTTTTACTACTTGGGATCTAGCCAGGTACTTGGCCACTGTTGGAAACAGGATACTGGGCTTGATGGACCTTTATTCTGTCCCAGTATGGCAACTCTTATGTTCTTATGTGAGCCAAGTATAAGACGATAAAGCTATTGTGACATCACTGCTGAGGTTGGCTCTTAGCATTGGTGGAATGAGGAATTATGATGTCACAATCTCAGCCCTGGAATGTTGCCACTCTTTGGGTTTCTGCCAGGTACTTGGGACCTGGGTTGATGGACCTTCGGTTTGTCCCAGTATGGCAACGCTTATGATCTTATGTTCTAACCATCTGGAGTTATTCTTTAGTGTCTATCTCAACCTCAGTCCTTCTACACCACCATTCTTCAAGGCAAGGGTCAGTAGCTGGGCCCATTCATACTCTGATTCTTCCCTCTGTCCTTGAGGAATGATACAGGAATGGTTTCCTGTGGTTAACCACGGGGACAGGAACAAATTCTGTCATGTCATTAGCTGAGGCTCTTCCATGTACTGCAGTCTTCAAGTCTTGCCCCAGATTTTCTATTGACTTGAGGTAACTTTCTTCCTACCCCATTATTGCTTTTGCTTTGGTCATTCTCCTGTTGAAAGATGTTTCTTCACATCCCAGTCCCTGTCAGTCTGCGTCTATGTATGGCCGTTTGGAGGAGGATGGGCAGGGGAGGGCTTCAATGGCTGGGAGGGTGTAGATGGGCTGGAGTAAGTCTTAACAGAGATTTCGGCAGTTGGAACCCAAGCACAGTACCGGGTAAAGCTTTGGATTCTCGCCCAGAAATAGCTAAGAAGAAAAAAAAAAAAAATTTAAATTGAATCAGGTTGGCAGACTGGATGGACCATTCGGGTCTTTATCTGCCGTCATCTACTATGTTACTATGTTACTATGGTTTCCTCCAGGATCGTCCCGCTCTGTGCTCCATTAATCGTTCTCTTAATCTTCACAGGGCTCCTAGTCTCAACTGCTACAAAGCATTCCCTACTGTTCATTTATTTATTTCATTTGGTTTTTATTCTGTTCTCCCCATTGAGCTCAAAACGGGTTACAGGATAACATACATAAGATACAGTCAAGACAGGTTAAACTTTGCCATTTATATAATACTATGGGGCTCATAATCAGAAAATAAAACCACGCCTAAATCGGTACTTGGCCGATCTAAAAGACAATGTCATCCAAGTGCCGATAATCGAAATGGGTTTTCGATGTACCTAAAAACGACTTAGGCCTTGTCAGTGCTGTTGTACGACCAGAGCGAAATGGGGCGTTTCAGGAGGAGTGGTGACAGTAAGACATGGGCTGATCTAAACTTAGTCGTACTGCAAGTATAACCAAAACGTTAATGAGGCTGCCTGGACGAAAGTTGTACGTTGTGACTTAGGCCATGTAAAAACAGGTCTAAGTGGCAAAAAGGTATCCAAAGTGACCAGATAAGCACTGCAGACACAAAGTACAGACCCCCCCACACTGCCCCAGTGATCACTGACCCCGCCCCCGTCCAACACCATAAAAATTGTAATAAAAACATACACATCTGCCTCCAGAACATCAGCACCTGGCAGCCTGGCATAGGAAAGCCTAGTAGAGCTGCACAGAGGTAGTTTAAGTGGTCTTGGGGGTGGATTAGTGAACCATGGACAGGAGGACCCAGGCCCATAAGCCATTCTAATCACTGCATTCATGGTGAAACAAACACCCCTCAAAACTCCCCAAAACCCTTATGTACTGCCATATAAGTGGCACCTGCAGCCATAAGGGCTATTGGGGTGGTAGACAGATGGGTCTAGTAGGTTCTGGGGGGGTATTTGAGAGGGCTCACCATGACCTATAAGGGAGTTGGGGTGAGGTGTTTATGTGGCACCTTTTTTGTGAAGTGCCCTGTAAGGTACCCCACTACTCTGCTTCTGGGTGTCCGGTCCATCACTTTGCTGACCCCTCCCACATCCAAAAGGTCTTGTCCTAGGCGTTTTTGACTTGGATGAATTTTTGGATGAGAATGGGGTATAATGATAGACAACTTAGCGGTCTGGACAATCAAACGTCTGGTTGTCCAACTAGATGATTTTCGGGAGGGAAAAATATTTTGGACGTATTTTTCGGGAATGGACATTTCCCTTAGCCTACTTTGGGCGACTAGCGACTTGGGCCAAAAATGGACTTAGATGTTTCTTTTGATTAGGCCCATCCAAGTGTTTATTCTATTTAACGTGTACAAAGCATATTGTTGCAATAAGCAATAGGTAAGGAATGCGGTTTCGCTTATTTGTAATTTTTTGCTTGCTGACTCCTCCCCCATAAATTACATCATGAGTAAAGTTCCTTTTCTTTTACTGTACCGATAAAAAAGTTTAGTGCGTACCAGCATTCACTCAGAAAATCGCTTCTTCCATGCTTTCACCCACAAAATCGTGGCTTCAAATCTTTCACCCTCAAAAACGCTGCTTCCCAGCATGCATGGAGAAAATCACTGCTTGCCTGCTATCAGCCTGAAAATCGCTGAAAATTATTATAATGTCCTTATCTACTAAGTCTATCCCCTTGAATGTTACGATCATGTCTCCTCTCAATCTCCTCTGCGAGGGAGAAGAGGCCCAGTTTCTCTAATCTTTCGCTGTACGGCAGCTCCTCCAACCCTGGAGAAGTAACCTAATAACACACACTTCCTTTTACCGCGATAGCGGTTATTAGCGCAGGGAGCAGCGCTGAATGCTCCGTGTTGCTCCCGTGTTCCTATGAGCGTCGGGAACCACGCGGAGCATTCGGCGCAGCTCCCTGCATTAATAACCGCTATTGCGGTAAAAGGAAGTGTGTGTTATTAGGTTACTTCTCCAGGTGGCGCCATGTTCAGCATTGAAATGCTTGCTTCAGATTCACTTCATACAACAGAAACAGCTATGAATATTCAAATCAGCTGCATTATTGTGATTAGACAGAGAGGGAGTCTATATAAAATATTTTGGGCCTTGTATAGATCCATGGTGAGGCCCCACCTGGAATACTGTGTGCAATTCTGGAGGCCGCATTATCGCAAGGATGTGCTGAGACTGGAGTCGGTGCAAAGAATGGCCACCCGGATGGTCTCGGGACTCAAGGATCTACCATACGAAAAACGGCTTGACAAATTACAGCTATACTCGCTCGAGGAGCGCAGAGAGAGGGGGGACATGATCGAGACGTTCAAGTATCTTACGGGCCACATCGAGGCGGAGGAAGATATCTTCTTTTTCAAGGGTCCCACGACAACAAGAGGGCATCCGTCGAAAATCAGGGGCGGGAAACTACGAGGTGACACCAGGAAATTCTTTTTCACTGAAAGAGTGGTTGATCGCTGGAATAGTCTTCCACTACAGGTGATTGAGGCCAGCAGCGTGCCTGATTTTAAGGCCAAATGGGATCGGCACATGGGATCTATTCACAGGGCAAAGGTAGGGGAGGGACATTAGGGTGGGCAGACTAGATGGGCCGTGGCCCTTATCTGCCGTCTATTTCTATGTTTGGAGCCAAGTTGTGAAAACTACACAATCGTGACTTATTCTTAACTATTTTTGAAATAGTTCCATAATTGTTCTTTCAAACTGAAAGTGTAAAGTGTGTTAAGTAGATTAGTGAAACAAACTCCTATATCATTGCCTTTGAAATATACGATGTATATTGATGTGCTTCTCCTACTTTCTAAGTATATTGATACGTGATCTAGGGCAGTGTTCCTCAACCACCGGTCCATGGACCAGTGCCGGTCCACAGAAATTTCCTGCCGGTCCACAGGGCCAGCACGTGCATCAGGCCCAAAACAGTGTTCTTCAACCGCCGGTCCACAGTGCGATCGATGCGGCGTTATCTTCGAGCCAGCTCCCTCTTCCTCACTGATTCAGTGCACAAAGCCACAGACCATGGCTCCTACGGGGATCCTGCGCCTGAAGCGGAAGCCTTCTCTCTGATGTTGCAACGTCAGAGGGAAGGCTTCCAGATGAGGCACGGGACGTGTAAGGTGCAATTAGTACTATTATGGGGGCGGGGTCTGGGGTGGAGATTGGGTAGAGATGGGCGGGGTCTGGCCCACAACTTAGCCCAGTGTTCTTCAACACGGCCCAGTGTTCTTCAACCACCGATGCCGGTCCACAGAATAATTATTTTATTTCTGCCGGTCCCTAGGTGTAAAAAGGTTGAAAAACACTGATCTAGGGGGTTTTGAATGGGGATCGGATGTCTCTGATACCAGTTTTCCCATCAGCCGCCTTTGTGCAGGGCTAATTTTTTTTTAAAAAGAGATATGCTGTCCTTCTTTGAATGTAGAAGCGGGGGGCAGGGGGGGAAGGGGGGGGCGGTGTCAAGTGCTTGTCTGTTTTTTGTTGACATTGCTGGCTGTCACTCAGGATTTATGGCCATTCGAACCCCAGTTTTAGAAGTTTAAAGTTCATTTATATTTGCTCAGGATTTCAGAGAACTAGGAAATGGGCTAAGAATGTGCTAATTCGGGACTTTCCTGCTTGCTGAGCCTATTTCTAGCACTTACAGGATTAAGGCATTTTTAGGCCTTTTTTCCAAGTCAAGCACTGTTTGCATAAGTATATTACCTGAAAAAAAAAATTAAAGAGGCTACATATAGGGCCTGATTCTATAAATGGCACCTAACACCGCTCGTTATGTTTGCCAGTCAACCACTAGGCACTAATAGAATCCTGCCTAGGCATGCTTAGATGTCACTAGGCATCCGAGAGGTAGGCATCGAAATGGCGGAGGCCACAGGGGCCATGGCCTCCCCCAAAATTGGTGATTTCTGGTTGGTGCCCGTCCTCCCATCCGTTTCCCGGTGTTGTACTTTAAATCTTCGGGGCAACCACCGTGCAGCATCAACGAGAAGGCCTGTCCCCGGATCCCTTGATTCTACTTCCAGGAGCAGGCTTTCTCGTTGACGCTTGCAGCGGCTGGTCCAAAGATTTATAGTACAATGCCAGGAGGAGGTAGGGGGGTGGAGTTGGAAGCTGGTGACGGGCCATGCTGCAGGATTCTGCTGGGCTAGGGCGGAGCTACTGGGCCCCCCACAAACATACAGCGTTCCACAGCCTGCAACCGGTACATTAGACCAGGTTTTACTTGGCCTACTATACCAATGCCTAAGTCAACCACGCCTATTCCCCACCCCTAACCACACCTACTTTTCAGGGCGCCTCTACTTAGGTGTTGCTAGGCATCCTAAGAGTTCTGCGCAGAATGCTTAATTGTTAATTTAATTTGTTTTTTTCCTCTGATTGGCTAAAAACTGGTGCGGTCAACTACCATGACAGACGAGAAAACCAGGAAAAACCTCTACAATCCAGGACGAAAACACAAACCACAGTGGAGATTTAGAATGTTGGTGTGCAACTTTATTCTTCAATCGTGTAAAATTGTGCGGTGGCTCGACACGCACGTGTGTCGGCCAATACGGCCTGCCTCAGGAGCCTCTCAAAGATTCTGTTTGGACCACTCTGCACCATCAACCGAAGGAGTGCTGTACTGACCGATCTCTATTGGTGGGCAGAGAGCAGTCGGTACAGCACTTCTTCAGTTGCTGGTGCAGAGTGGCCCAAATGGAATCTTTGAGCTAGAGGTCTGCACGGGAATGGGGATTGTGGGAATCCCGGGGGTCCCGCGGGAATCCCTCCCTAACCCATGGGACTCCCTCGGGGACCCCCCTCTGGCCCACGGGACTCCCACGGGGACCCCCCTCTGGCCAACGGGATTCCCATAGGGGTGGAAGGCTTTGGAAGCAGGGTTCGTCCATATAATATAATGGACACGTCAGCCTTAGTAAAAGAGGGGGTTTATAAGTTAATTACTTGAACAGAAAACAAAAAAAAAAGGGTTCCACCAAAGAGATTCTACAAGGAAAACAGCAAAAGAAACTGTGGAATTGATGATCCTGTCAGAAATAATTGCTGCTTTTTATGGGGACGGGCGGGGATGGAGGGAATTCCTTGCAGGGATGGGTGGGGATGGAAAGGATCCTGGCGGGGACGGGTGGGGACGGAAGAGGATCCTGGCGGGGATAGGCGGGATTGGGTGGGATTTCTGTCCCTGTGCAACTCTCTACTTTGAGAGGCTCCTGAGGCAGGCCATATTGGCCGAAACACAGTTGCGGTCAACAACCATGCCAATTAAGCCAATTAAAAAAACTTGTGTGTGGATTCCAAAGCTAGTCATCGTTAGGTGTCCTTGACTAGAGCGCCTAGTGGCACTTAGCGTAGGCACCCTGTACAAAATCAGGCCTTTAAGGCCTCCTATTTAGGAGGTGCTATGGGTTCACGTGTTAAGACAGCATTATCCAGATTGGGAGTCCATACTAGTGTGCAGTTTCGGGTCACTGCTTCCCCATCCAGGCCCTGCTTATGCCACATCCCCATCAAAAAACACATCTTAAACAAATAAATAATATACTCGTAGTGCCTGCTTAAAGGTTAATTATTGCAAAATACTTTGAGTCTTGTGGTAAGTGTTTTCACACAGGCTATGCATGCGTTCGGACTTAACACCCTTTAGCAGACATCTCCCTTTGTGCATCAATTTACTCTGCTTAAGACTGATAATAATAATAATAATAATCATAATAGCTTTATTTATATCCCATCATAGCTTTTCAGTTCAAGATGGTATACAGAAAAGTAGACATACAGTGTGGATACCGCAGGTTTCGATACAACTGATGAGAACAGCGAGATTACAGCATTCGTTTAGTGGGTGAGGGTGAGAGGAGGGTGGGTTGCGCAGGTAGGAGGCACTTAGGGTGTTATTTCAGATGTCTGCCTGAAAGGATAGAGTCCTATCGAGGAATTTTTTTGCATCGACATCCCTTGGGAGTGGGGAATCTTTCCTCTTTCGACCTATAATCAGTTGCTTTAGGTCCTGAAAATTTTTCACCCTCCCTTTCGTTTTTCCCCTTTTTGTTTTTTCCCCTTAACAAAGAATTGTAACTTTTCCCTTCTACCCGCCTGACTCATGTCTGTTTTAGATTCGTAAGTCTGAATTTACCTAGTTAGTCTTCGCATCACTGTTTTTTGAAGTTGTACATCGCTTAGCTAACTGAATAAGCGATTCATCAAATATTAATAAAAACTTTAAACTTGAAACTTTTGCGGGAGGGGCGGGGATTATCCTGCATAACGACGTGTTTCATGAGGAAGGTGGGTGAGGTGCAGAATGGTGTCCTATAGCAGAGGCAGCTGTATTTGAAGATATTTCTGGCTTCGATTGCCAGCCAGTGCAGTTTTTTGAAGTATGGGAGGTGTGGTCGGATTTTTTCAGGCCGAAGATCAGTCTTATTGCCGTGTTTTGGATCTTGTGAATCTGTCCAGAGAACACATGCTCGGAATAAATTTGAGTCAATCTCTTGCCAGTGCCTGTACCGGGAAAAGTACCATTCAGCATATAGAGTAATGTTTGTAGTTATCTTGGAACACTGATTGAAGATATTTTCCTTGAGGAAAAAACCCCTAAAATGTTACCAGCAGAGTGCTTAACAATTCTAAGTGAATGTGGTATGTTGTAACTCGTTATCTGCCTTTTAGCTCTTCCTTAAGTATGTTGGTCATTGACTTAGGACACTTATAATTCTGGCAATTCATTTCTGGACAACTTTTGCCTGTGCGTTGTTTTTTTAAATACAAGTGTAACAGTGTTTCCCATCAGGGAACTCAATTCCATATTGCATGAATAAATCAGTACCCTCAAAGATGGGAGATTTGTAAACAGAGAGATCTTTTGATTCCTTGTGAAATGAGACTTTAGGTGCATGTAATAAGTTAAAGACTGCAGCGAGGAAAATCCCAGACGGGTGGCATTTCTTTTGCGGAAACATTTTGCGAACGGATGACAGAAGTAGTCGTCAGCGATGTCAGGAAATGTTTGGGTTATAGGTCCTTAGCAGGGTGAGATGACAGGCATGCGGGTTCACAGTGTGGTCTCCTCCGGTTCCTCTTCTCTTGCCCAACAAACAGGAGAAACCGCCTCCACGCGAGTGAGGAGCAAAACACGATGAAGGCGTCCAAGTGGTGCTCAATCTCTTTTGTTGTGATAGACGCGACACGATCGTGTTTCGGCCCTAAAAGAGCCTGCCTCAGGAGTCTTTGTTGTTAAAACGCAATGAATCAGATGTACAAATTCATATATTCCTATTTTTCACTGAGTTGACGGTAAACCTTGGGAAGCGCCACCGCTTGCAAAGACAGCACGGGCTGCAAACTGCACCATAATTTGCATATCTTATTCATTGCATTTTAACAAGGCTCCAGAGGCAGGCCTCTTTTAGGGCCGAAACACGATCGTATCGAGTCTAACACAATAAAAGAGATTGAGCACCAATTGGTCACCTTCATCGTGTTTCTTCCTCTTCTCTTGCAACAGAACCAAAGCGAGGATATTTGGATTTATATACTGTCTTTATGAAGAGATTTAGCTCATATCTTTTGTCAGCAATAGCTCAAGGTTACTTACATTCAGATATAGTAGGCATTCTCCTATCATAACAACATAAGAATTTGCCTCCGCCGGGTCAGACCACAGGTCCATCCCGCCCAGCGGTCTGCTCCCGCGGCGGCCCTCCAGGTCTATCACCTGTGCTGTGGTCCCTGACTATTCCTATAACCTACCTCAACTCCTATCTGTACCCCTCAATCCCCTTATCGTCTAGGAACCTATCCAAACCTTCTTTGAAGCCCTGTAACGTGCTCTGTCCTATCACGGCCTCCGGAAGCGCGTTCCACGTGTCCACCACCCTCTGGGTAAAAAAGAACTTCCTAGCGTTTGTTCTAAACCTGTCCCCTTTCAGTTTCTCTGAGTGACCCCTTGTACTTGTGGTTCCTTACAGTCTGAAGAATCTGTCCCTGTCTACCTTCTCTATGCCCTTCAGGATTTTGAAGGTTTCTATCATGTCTCCTCTAAGTCTCCGCTTTTCCAGGGAGAATAGCCCCAGCTTTTTCAATCTATCAGCATATGAGAAGTTTTCCATACCTTTATCAGTTTAGTCGCTCTTCTCTGGACTCCCTCAAGTACTGCCATGTCCTTCTTGAGGTATGGCGACCAGTGCTGGACACAGTACTCCAGTATTCCTGGATGGCTTCCAATAGCGGCATAGTAAGGAGGGGGCGGGGGGAGAGATCCGTCCCGGGCACCAGAACCCGTTCTCCTCTACTGCATGTGCATACCCCTTCCCTTCCATCGTACCTCTTTAATGTTCATGGCGCGAAGAGCAACCCCCAACCTGCTGCTCGTGCCTAGGACCTGCAACTAGGAAGTGACGTCAGAGGAAGAGCTGACCCTGGCGCAAGCAGAAGGTTGGGTTGCTGTTCGCGCCGTGAACGTTAAAGAGGTGCGGGTTAGGAAAAGGGCGCAGGCGCGTGGCAGTAGGGGGCGGGGAAGGAGCGAATCGGGGTGGGAGGGCGGGGAAGGGGAGCGCCAGCACACTGGGCGCCTCTCACCCTCGCTACGCCACCGGCTCCCAATCCAAGTTTGTACCTGAGGCAACGGAGGGGTAAGTGACTGAGCCAAGATCACAAGGTGCAGAGGTTGGATTTCAACCAGGCTTTCTTGGTCGTCAGCCTGGTGCTCTAATCACTAGGCTCCTCCTCCAGCCTAGCATTCTCTCTCAATTAACTTTTAGATCCTTTGCACCCCCAATAAGAATTAACCTAAGAACATAAGAATAGCCTTACTGGGTCAAACCAATGGTCCGTCAAGCCCAGTAGCCCGTTCTCAAGGTGGCCAATCCAGGTCCCTAGTACTTGGCCAAAATCCAAGGAATAGCAACATTCCAGCATCTCAAAGAATAGCAAGATTCCAGAATCCCAAAAAGGTTCCGGAACCCCAAAGAGTAGCAACATTCCAGCATCTCAAAGAATAGCAAGATTGCGGAACCCCAATGAGAGTAACATTCCAGAGCTGAGATTGTGATGTCATAGTGCCTCATTCCACAGTGACTCAGAGCCAACCTCATCAGTGATGTTACAATGGCTTGATTGTCCTATACTTGGCACACGTAAGAGCATAAGAACAGCCATACTGGGTCATACCACTGGTCCATCTAGCCCAGTAGCCAATCCAGGTCATTAGTACCTGGCCAAAACCCAAAGAGTAGCAACATTCCATGCTACCGATCCAACACAAGCAGAGGCTTCCCTCATGTCTTTCTCAATAACAGTCTATGAACATTTCCTCCAGGAACTTGTCCAAACCTTTCTTAAAACCAGCTACACTATCCGCTCTTACCACAACTTCTGGCCTCTCAATACTACCTCCAGTAGCATAATAAGGGAGGGTATGGGGGCAGTCTACCCCGGGCGCCATCTTGCTAAGAGCGCCAGTACTCCTCTTTCTCTCCACCCCCCTCTCTTCCTCCTGCCACGCGCACTCATCCCTTGCCTTCCCCTTACCTTTTTTACTTCTCCGGCATGAGCAACATAGCATCGTCACTCTTTGACATCACTTCCAGGTCCTGCACCTTGGAAGTGATGTCAAAGAGCGAGCCAACACCAACGCAAGCATGTTGCTCACATGGGAGAAGTTAAAAAGGTATGGGGAATGAGAAGGGGGTGTGCGTGCGTGACTGGAGAAGTGGGGAAGAAGGTGGGGGATGGGTGCCACCATTCTGGGTGCATCTCACCCTCCCTAAGCCACTGAAGACCTCTCCCAGAATATATGAAAACAGTCCATCCTCTCCAGTGGTAAAATATCTTCTGCAGGTTTTGGGGGTTCGAGTGGCTGTTGTGATCTGTTATTTTACTTTGACTGTGGGTTCTCTCTCTCCCCCCCCCCCCCCCAGTATGTTACTCTAGGCAAATGTCTACTCCTGCCTAATGGTTGGGTCAGCCCTGCCTTCCAAAGACATGGTTGGCAAAAAAAAAACAGGAATCATTCTCCAGTTTTGAAGAGTTGATTTCTTTCTGATAAAACCCCCAAAGTCTTTGTTCTAAATGTCTTCCTTCTGCTCTGCTCATCAGTTGCAGACTAAGAGCCCCCTCTCAGTCTGGTCTATAGTAGAGAATGACACGGGGAAAAAATCTGTCCCCGTCACTGCCCCGTCCCTGCCATCCCCTTCACAGCCCCGTCCCCGCAACAGCCACCCTTCCCTCTCGCCACCTCACCGCTCTTCAGCGGCCCAAGAATCTCCCTCCCTCCCCCTTACCTTCGCGGCGCTTTAGTAAAGAAACTTACTGAACCCAGCAGAGACCGCCTGCCTGTGCCTACAGCTGCGTGTGTGTGGGCAGAAGCTTCTCCTCTGACACAACCGAAAGTTGCTTCAGAGGAGAAGGCTTCCGCCCACACACACGCGACTGCAGACAGGCAGGCTTCGCCGGCTTCAGTAAGTTTCTTTACTAAAGCGCCGCGAAGGTAGGGAGAGGGAGGGAGATAGATTTGGCCGTAGGGAGGGGGCAGCGCGATCGGTGACCGCTCGCCTTCCCTCCCTTAACTGAGGGGATAAGGCCATTCACCACTCCACAGTGGGTGGCCTTGTCCCTGTGCCCGCAGTGAGCACTTTTTCTCCCCTTCCCTCCACCGTTTCGGTGGGTTACCCACGGCTACCCACAGGTAATTGCCACCGTGTCATTCTCTAGTGTAGAGCAATTGAGATAGAAAACCCTCTGGATAAAAATATGTAATAAAGACCTGGCTACAAATTAGACCCCATGAACAATCAATGATCTACACACAAGTGTAAAAGGCAAATGAAATGTCTGAATTAACCCAACAATATGTTAGTAATGTCGACAAGTCTCTGTATGATTGCTTGTCTCATCAACAGAGTATGGAAACTAGGATCCCGGTTTTGGCCTTCCTCAGAGGACTTGCAAACAACTCTCCATTGTAAGGAAGCTCCTTCCTGCTCCCCGTGGGGTGTGCAAAGAACATACAGGTTCCTTACAGTGGAGAGTTGTTTGTAAGTCCCCTGAGTAAGGCACTTTACGCTGCCGAAACTGGGATCCTATCTGGGACCTTAGTTTTCATACTCTGTTGACGAGACAAACAACAATACAGAGTCTTGTCTACATTATTAAAATATTCAGACATCTCATTTGCCTTTTTTGCTTGTGTGCTACAATTCAGGCAAGCTCTCTCCTCGGTTTGTTTGTGGTTTGGATTCAATCAATGATCTGAAACAATAACAAAACAGAGAATTTTGTTTCTGCAAATTGACACTTAACGGAATAAGATAACACTTTTTTCAGCTACAGTGGCAAAATAACGCTCAGAATTTAGGAAGTTGATTGGTTGGGCTCAGACCTTTTCAGCACCCCTTCTTATGTAATAAAAATGAGCCAAGTACACGATAATCAAGCCATTGTGACATCACTGACGAGGTTGGCTCTTATTGGTGGAATGAGGCATTATGACATCACAATTTCAGCTCTGGTTACCATTACGAGGGAGTACTGAAAAGTTCTCAGCCCAACCAAGAAGAGAATGATGTGAATATAGTTCAATCAATGATCTTAAACAATGTCAAAAACCTAGAATTTCATTTCTGCAAATTGGCATTTAACGAAATAAGATAACGCTCTTTTCAGCTACGGTGGCAAAATAACGCTCAGAATTTAGCAAGTTGGTTGGTTGGGCTGAGAACTTTTCAGGACCCCCTGTAAAAACAAAGATGATTTAAAGATGCCAGAATGATTTCTGGTGCAATGCTTTGTAAGTTTTAGCAAGAAGGAGTCCTGAAGTTGTTTCTGACAAGAAACATATTTTGACTTTTTAAGGAGACTGTTTTTGTTCTAAATGTTGCTAACATCATGCAAATAATAATAATTTATGGGCACAAATATTAGAATATGTTGAGGTGACTGACCCACCTCTTGTTATGTAATCCGACCTTCACCTGAATGTGTAAAGGCAGAATAGGAAACCCCATTAAGATAGCATTCACTTGTGGGTTTGCATCTGTTCAGAAATAAGTATTGCTATTTTGCAAACTAAGTTTTGATGCATACGCTCTCTATTGTAGCATGAGTCTTGGTTGGACTATATGCAGAAAACGCAGGCACCAAAGAAAGTTATTTTGATAAATTCAAATAATAACATCCTATCTTTAAAATATTATCTTTAAAGGCCCCGATGATCCCAGTAGTTGTGGGTTTAAACTGGCTCTGACTTTCCAAATAAAAGGGGGGAGGGGTGATCTATTCACTCGAATACCAATTTATCAGCAGGCAAACTGCACAATAAGAAGGAACAAGTTCCTTTAAAAACAGCAAACTGTATTCTGAGACATTAGTCTCTACCAACTTCATCCTTACTTGACAGGTAAGAGCAAATTGAATCGATCAAAATAGCGCAAGGGGGGGGGAAGGAAGGTAAAGAGATGACCTTTTGCCTCCGGTGTCAGGTCAAAAGCGCGCTGGGACAAAGGCGTGAGCAGACAACTGAGCGCAGCGCGGAGGCGCGCGCCAAAGAAAAAGACTGTTTTTAGGGGCTACGACAGGGGGGTGTGGGGGGGAACCCCCCACTTTACTTTATACAGATCGCACCGCGTTGTGGGGGGTTTGGGGGGTTGTAACCCCCCACATTTTACTGAAAACTTAACTTTTTCCCTGTTTTTAGAGAAAAAGTTACGTTTTCACTAAAATGTGGGGGGTTACAACCCCCCAAACCCCCCACAACGCCACCGCGATCTGTATTAAGTAAAGTGGGGGGGGGGGGCTCCCCAACAAAAACTCCCCGTCACAGCCCCTAAAAACAGTCTTTTTCTTCGGTGCGCACCTCCGTCTTGCGCTCAGTTGTCGGCGCGCGCCTTTGTCTTCCGCGTTACTGTCTATGAACCTTTGCCTCCAGCTGTCCATAACCTGAATCCACCTTAACACCAATTCTGTACTCAGAAGTGCTATTTGGGACAGAAAACACGCAAGTGGTGATCTGTAAGGTCCATGTGTTGTGTGAAGGAGGGATGTGCGCGACATATGAATTGATTTGAGATGGTATTATTTTAGCACCGTTAGCAGTCAGAGGGAATGATTTATGCTTTATAACACCCTAACCCAAAATGCGAGGTGTGGAGGAAGATAATGACCACAAATTAAACAAAATCACTCCACAAAAACAAACAAAAAAAATAGTCATAACAACATAAGATGTGCCGCTGCTGGGTCAGACCAGTGGTCCATTGCGCCCAGCAGTCCACTTACGCGGTGGCCCTTAGGTCAAAGACCATCGCCCTATTTGAGTCTAGGAAGGAACTTATCTAACCTTTTCTTGAATCCCGGAAGAGCGTTCCAGATTTCTACCACTCTCTGAGTGAAGAAGAACTTCCTTACGTTTGTACGGAATCTATCCCCTTTCAACTTTAGCGAGATGGAGTGATTTCGTTTAATTTGTGGCTATTGCTTGATAACACTGTCTGATCTTCCTACTGTCCTAAGTATGTTTGCTGTGTAACAGAGAAGACGAAAGGCGTTTACGAAGAAAGTGCTTTGGTGTGTCAAGAAAGCGTGAGTCCTGGAGTAGAGGAGAATAAATGTGCCAGAGGGGAAGGGTGGAAAACTCAGAGAAAATGACGGTAGGATGCCCGAGATGATGTAATATAAATAAGAAGGAGACAAGGAGAGTACTAACCTCTCCAGTAGGAAAATATTCTTGATTTTAAAAAAAATTTAAAAAAAAATTAAGTGACTTTGCATGGGAGCTGTTACAATATTAATAGAGTGGCTATATTTTAATGTGATTTTTTTAAAGGTTTAATAAAGTAAAGTTTCCTTTCTGCAATCCTATTTTACAAAAACAAACGAACAAAAAACCCTTTTAAGTGGTTGGATTTTCCCTACTTAGATCTCAGGTGTCCGAAGGGTGAAGTGGTTTGGGGAAACTTGAGTGGCTCTGGAACAAATGATTCAAAAACTCATGGCCTGTTAGAATAACCATACCTGATTTCTCCTTTTGTTTGTTTTTAATCACTCTATTACTTTGATATCTGGTGTAAGAAGTTGTCATGCCAATAACCTTATAAGGAAGGGCCGCTGAAAAGTTCTCAGCCCAACCCACAAAGCTGGAGCAGTCTCCATCCAGGGCTATATACGCTCAGTCCAGTGATTTTCCACTTTTTTCGTTCCATATTTTTCCGACGGGACAAAAAACCCACTATGTACTGTCTTCGATGGAGACATTTCAGTGGCCCCCTCCCAGTTACCCTATTCCCTAAAGAAAAAACGATTTATGTTTTCTGTTTCTCCCTATTTTGCACTTTTCCTGGGATGATGGTTTTGCTTTGACCTTTTTTTACCATCTGATTCAGAAAGGTGATCGTTTTCTATCTGTCAGAATAAAAGGAGTTCATCGTCCCAGCCGACCCCTCCTTTTACGGGCCGCGGCTTGTGCATAATTGCTGAGATACAGCTTGTTGATCATTTTTAAATGTTACAAAGCTCCCAGTAAATTAGCCACAGTCCAAAATGTCAACTTTGAAAAGAAGCAGCTTCAGGCCGGAGACCTCAAGAGATTACAGATGTGCGGTGGGTCCCCCAGTGATGAAAACGCCCCCATCATCTGGCCGGGAGAGCTTTGCGCGGCCATTCTTCAAAAATAAGCCCATTCCTATCTGCAGAGCAATATTCCACAAATAACAACAGCGCAGAAAAAAATCTATCCTGTAGACAGAGCTAGGACAATTGGAAAAGTCTGTGTATTTTGATATTTAATTTAAATTTCATTTAAATTTCCCCAGAATTCTATAGTTTTAACGGTTCTCCCTTCTGCTTCTATTTCCTATCTCCCCTCTTTTCAACCTTTCAAAGTCCTTTAGATCATTGTAGTCTTATTAGAATGTTTATTTTCTTATTTTTCTCATCTATCTCTATTTTTATTTCTTCATTACTCTACTAATTGTCATTTTCCCAGGTACTTTAGTTAGATTGTGAGCCTTCGGGACAGTAAGGGAATTTCTAAGTACCTATCTTACTTATAATTTTAATGCACCCTATTGTCTATTTTCTGTAAACCGCTTAGAATCCTAACGGAATTTAGCGGTATATAAGAAATAAATTACATTACATTACATTACATATTTGCAACGCAAGAGCTCAGCGACAAATACCGTTTTTGCTCTTTTTTTAATAAGCAACGCTCTGAAAACATTTGAAATAGAATTACATTATTTTGGCATGCAACGCTTGCTTCTCTTTAAAATGTGTGCCTTAGGTGGAGATGGGTGGCTAATGCAAACATTGCTATCTAATGCTTTATTTCTTCAAAGACGAAGGTGAATTTATAGTTTGATAACTAACAAACCCAGAACATTCAGTTACCTTTAAATGACTTTCTCTAAAGTCGGACTGAACCTTGCTTATCCCGTTCCTCTTTGGTCAACTTTGTGCAGATGTTGTACAAATAACATACATTTTTTTATTTTCATTTGTTTGAAGAGGAAAATTTTTTAAAAAATAAGGTACACAACGGGGCAAAACCTAGCTGACAGTGCAGAAGACAATTGTAAAGTTAATTTTGGTGCCAGGGTGTTGTTCCGCCAGTCAAAATACAAAACAGAGAGGAGGGGATTTAGGGAAAGTCCTTCATTATATATATATTTATATATTTATATAAAACACATGACAGATTTGTCTTTACACACAGGTCAGAATTTGCTTCCAATGTACATGAAAAAAAAAAAAAATATATAAAATATATAATACAAGGCAAATGTTGCCGACAAGGTAGACCATTTAATACTGCGAAATTGAGGATTTGTGCTGCTTCTCAATTATTAGGAAGAACCAGAAGGTGAAATAACTTACAACATGTGTTTTGCAGTTAAAAGTGCCGTAAACCGCCATTCTGGATCCACGTTTCAAAGTCTTAACCATTACGGTCCTTCTTTATATAAAATTAAAAAGGCTTGGATCAGACTTAGCCTGAGCGATTTGGGAATAGAGCAAAATACGGAGCGACCGCTTTGGTGGGCACGAGAGAGGAGAGAACATTTTGCGTGGATTCTTAACAGCACATAGAGCATTAGAAGGAAAAGGAACTAGGCCGGAATTTAGTCGGTTACAAAGAAGACTTAGGGCTCCCTTTTACAAAGATGCGTTAGGGCCTTAATGCGCAGAAAAGCTCGCGCTGAAATGCCGCGCTTGCTAGCCGCTACCACCTCCTCTCGAGCAAGCGGTAGTTTCTCCTACTGTAAACCGCGTCGAGCTCTACGAACGTGGAGATGATGCGGTATACAAACCTAAGGATTAGATTAGATTAGATTAGTTTGGCGGGTAATCCGGTGCGTGCGCTAAAAACGCTAGCGAACCTTTGTAAAAGGAGCCCTTAGGCAGATAGATACCCCAAGTAGAGGAAAGCGTGTTCCCTTGCTGAAGCTGGGTACACCAGATACCTGCGGGTATTATTTAATGCACCAGGTGGGAGGAACTCACTAGAGAGAAAATCATTTTTCAATTCCACCGCTAAATACCAACATGTGCACTTTCAGAGATTGAAATGTTGTTAAAAAAAAGGAACCCCGCCCCCATTAGACATAGTCTTTTTTTTTTTTTTTTCCAAATGCACAGCATCTCATTCAGAGAAATAACTTGTTTAATTTAAAAGAATATTAAAAAAAAAAAAAAGAAAATGAAAGAATACCGCTTGTTAAAAAAAAACACCCCAACCACCTTACAGTCTGGTTAAAGTAACAATCAAAAAATTTAAAAGAAAAAACAGCACCCAGTGTTCTGTTTGCCCTTCCAGGCTGGGATGCAGATCCGGAATCGGTTACTTTAGTGTTAACTTAAAAATACTTCCAAGTCTGGGCCCTTCCTTGCGGCCGACGTCTATACCTCAAGAATCAGACAGTTTTGGGGTAGGTCCCAGAGGCACTGGGTCCCTTTTGTGTCATTGCTGGCTCTGAGCGGCGAGGCCCTTTCTGGTGGCATCACATCACGCAGGGCTTGATATCCTGGTAAGTGACTTGCTGGTGGTAATAAGACCCGCTGCCTGCCGAGTGCATGGAAGAGGACGCCATGGCGTTGAAAGAGAAAACGAATTCTTTCCTGTCACACATACTGGGAGACTGCGAATGATACCTTGGGATTCCTGAAATGAAAAAGGAACAGACATTTAGCAAACTGTAACGGAGGCGAGTTCGGGTCGGTTTTCTTTTCCTGGAAGAGTTCAATTCTGTGGCTAATATATAAGCGCAAAATTTATCATTTGCGAGTTGTCCTGTCGATTGAAAATCATATTCAATTATTATTACCAACGCAAAAATAATTCAGTCGTTTGCTGGTGAGGGGATATGTTGAAAAATGCTCTTTAAAAAAAAATATTGTGTGCTGGTTTGTAAACTTGCTTAAGAAAAGATTTGCAACAGAAACGAAACCCCCCTCTAAAAACAGAGTCCGGAATATTCCCGACTTTAAATTTACAATGTTGCCCACATAATGCAATTGATATCTAATGTATTCAAGGTCAGATTTAAATTGTAGGCACAAGTGGGGCAAAAAATAAAGTTTAGAAAGGCAGCGAGCACAATTATGAGCTGACCTTTTCAGGCCGAATTCTCAGCAGCCTGGTCTGCTCGTACAAATTTATAGGCCACAAATAGCGATCTAATCTATTTATTCATGCCGTGTAAATTTAAATGCCGAAAATAGCGCTATTTTCGGCCTATATAGATTAGAACACGATTTCTGCAGAGTGAAAAATATATAAATCCGCTTAGGAACATTGCTTAAAAAGAATTAAGGTTTACTAACACCCCAGATCTCAGGAGAAACCTTTCTCTACATATTTGCAAGCATCTCTGGGAAAAGGTGACTAAGAAGGGAATCCCAAACTTCAGAATTGCTGACTTTTTTTTTTTTTTTTTTTTGGGGGGGGGTTCATGTTATGGGTCCATAAGCAGTCTGCAAAAGTTCCATGTTTGAATGTCTGTAACTTTTTATTCTTATTTATCATCATAAAAGAATGGGATGGTTGTATTTCAAATTATTTGCTCTAACGTTTCTGGAGACTTTTTTTTATTCCCCCCCCCCCCCCCCAGAGATGGTCACATTTGTTTGGAAGGGAACTGTTGGTAGGTCTGGCCAACCTGACCCTAGTTCAGAAATGTAAGTATTTTAACAGTATTACTAAATACACTTTTGCAATATTTTATTCCTTTTTGTGAAAGTGTAAAAACAGTATTTGCAGATGTTTATTATAAATTATATAGGCTGTTTCCCTCTTGGATCGGTATGATACCTTTACTATATACCATTTCAACTAGCCCAGTGGTCTCCAACTCAAACCCTTTGCAGGGCCACATTTGGGATTTGTAGGTACTTGGAGGGCCTCAGAAAAAATAGTTAATATCTTATTAAAGAAGTGACAATTTTGCATGACATAAAACTCTTTATAGTTTACAAATCTTTCCTTTCGGCTAAGTCTTAATAATAATATTGTAATTTATAGCTAAAGAAACATATGATCAAGAACTTGCTTTATTTTACTTTTGTGATTAAGATAAACATACCGAGGGCCTCAAAAATAGTACCTGGCGAGCCACATGTGGCCCCCGGGCCGCGTGTTTGAGACCACTGAACTAGACCGACTGAAGTTCTTTTTTTCTTAGAGCTCTCCCTTAAAAATAGCCCTTAATTACAAAATAAAGGGATGTTAATGTTTTTAGAGCACAGTCTTCCCATTCAGTAATCCTGGAATGTGCATGATAGATGCTTGATAGAAAGAATAGGTTTCTATGGATATAAAATCAGTATTCATAGTGCTTTGAAGGAATCTGAGGTAGAGAATGACACGGGGGGACACATTTCCTGTCCCATCCCAGCCAGTTCTTTTCCTGCCCCATTCCTGCAAGCTCTGTCCTCATCTGCACAAGCCTCAAACACTTTAAAATCCTAAGTGTTCAAGGCTCGGACGGTTAAGGCAGAGTTTACGGGACTGGAGCAGGGACAGCGACAAAACGCAGGGGGGATGGGGGAAACTGAGTTCCTGCGGAGATGGGGGATCAATTTGTCCCCGTCATTCTCTAATCTGAGGCCCTCAAAGCTGACGAGACCCTCCAAAATTCCTGAATATTTTCCTCATGCACGTAAAATGGTAGAAAAAAGGAGGCCATTTAGTACATATGCACCACAAAACCTTATCCTAACTTGTTTCTTTCCATAGGCAGATAAAGGAGAGAGAAAAAAATATTAAAAACATAAATTATATACTTGGTACCTGGGAATATATTAGGCCTTTTAGATGAAGATAAACCAAGCCCAGATTTATAATACGTGAAGTCAATCTGAACATCAGGCTTGATAAGACCCCCACAGTGTAAACCACCATCTTTTAGACTAAGTTTTTATCTGACTACTGAAAAAGGGCTGGTGAAAGTGATTGGGTTTTTTCACGGGTTCTCACAAGATCCTCTGCACTGACTTGTTGGGAAGTCCTTGTTAAAACGGTTCTCCTAGTTGTCAGCTTGCGTTTGCAGTTCCTGGGAAAAGCTTGCTTTCCCAGTTGCATCCTGAGACTGGAGGCTAATAATCTCCTGCGGGTTTAGCAGAAGGCTAGGAGGGGATGCAAGCTTTGACAGTCCCCAGGCGGCCTCCAAATTAACTCTCTCCCCCCCACCTCCATTACTCAGGCCCAGAGGCACCGCATTAAGATCTCAGAAGCTAGTTACTTTAACTATCTCCAGAAATATGTGAGCACTGAAAGGAGATTTAGACTCTCTCCCAGGCCACACACACACTAAGCTCAGGAAGAAGAAACTGCAACCTTTAAAGATTTCAAGAGCATAATGGAACCGTTTTGTTTGTTCCTTGCAAATGAGTCGCCTTTGCATAATATGTAGGAACAGTGTTTTTCAGTTGCAGCTGACAGAAATAGTCGATTAGATGCTATTTAAGTGTCTCTGATATTGACACACTGGGGCTCCCTATTCCCCCCTTTCTGCATTTCTATCAGGGGACACTGGCTCATAAGGGAATGCAATCTTTGGGGGGGGGGGACACCTTATTCCTGCTTTTGCATTTCTTGGGGGGGGGACCTTACTCCTGCCTTTGCACTTCTTGGGGGGGGACCTTATTCCTGCCTTTGCAGTTCTTGGGGGGGGGGGGTGGAACCTTACGCCTGCCTTTGCACTTCAATCAAAAAGGCCTGGCTCCCACCAATGGAAACCCAAATAACCTCCTGCTTGCCCGGTGGCATGCTAACCCCTCGCCCATCGCCCAATACCTTGCAAATCCGTCGCCGCGTTGTGACTGTTCTGATGCAGGTAGGTCTGGTCTAAGGAGTGAGCCGAGAGGTTGGAGGCCAAGGGGTTGGCCGCGGGGTTACACGGGGACAGAGGCTGCTGCTTGATGTAGGCAGGGCCGCCGGACAAGGCGGCCGAGGCGGCCGGAGCCCAGGCAGAGGCCGAGCCCGAGTACACGGAGTGGGGCTCCATCACCCCAGCCCCGGCGAGCAGCGGAGAGCCGGACTCGTGGTGGCCATAGTCCCCTCCCGAAGAGCCCGTGCAGCTGCCCATGAACGAGTGGCCGTTGTTGGCGGCCAAGTGCGACAAGCCCATGCCCTCCACGTTGCCTGGCAAATGTCCGTTCATCATGCCCAGGCCACCGTCCAGGGAGAGCCCGTTGGGCGGGCAGGAGATGGGCCCGGCGGAGCCCTGGAAGCCGTAGGTGTCAGGGAGGTGGTTGTAGCCCAGGCCGTTCATCATGCTGTACATGGGCTTGAGGGCTTGGCATTTCCTCCTGAAGCCCCGGGGTCTTCTCCGGAAAGAGCCTTCCTCGAACATGAACTCGCTGGCCGGGTCGATGGTCCAGTAGTGGCCCTTGCCCGGCCGGCCCAGTCCCTTGGGCAGCTTGATGAAGCACTCGTTGAGGGACAGGTTGTGGCGCACCGAGTTCTTCCAGCCTTGGTAGGAGCCTCGGAAGAACGGGAAGCGGCTCTGCAGGAACTGGTAGATCTCGCTGAGGGTCAAGCGCTTGGTGGGGGAGCTCTGAATGGCCATAACGATGAGGGCGATGTAGGAGTAGGGCGGCTTCTCCGGCCGCCGGATGCCCGCGTTGCTCTTCTTGGTCTTGGTGGTGGTGGAGGAGGCGGACTCCATGGCCGAGGGCGCTCCGCTGGGCTTGTCCGGGGCGACGGACATGGAGCTGCTCTGCGCCGGCTGCTGGACCTCCGCCGTCATTGACCAGGCTGCGCGCTTCCCCCCAAAGCCGGACTTAAGGCCGCTCTCAACTCCCCCTCCCCTCTCCCCCCGGCGGGGTTGGCTCAGAGCTCGGCTGCCTCCCCCCCCCCTAGCTTCCTTCTCGGGGGGACGAGCCGCTTTTCATCGCAGTTGGGCTGACTTCTGCCCCGCCGAGGACGATCGCCTTTTACTTATCTCTCATCAGCGGCGTCTGGAGGCGAAGGATCTTCTCCCGCCCCCTCCCCTCGCTTTGCCCTCCCTCCCCTCCTTTCGGATCGCTACTGGTGGTTCCTTTTAAAGGGACCTGCAACACCACGCCTCTGCAACCGACAACATAGGCTAGTTCCTGCTCCCCATGATTCCGTTTTGCTATTAAGCCAGGTTTAGGCTAGATTTTGTACAACAAATACGGTCTAACCTCGTTCTTATCAACAGAGAACAATTTTTTTTTTTTGCCACTTGTCTTATCTGCTCCTTGACTTTTAATGTCAAGACAAAGTGACAGGAGTTCAATTGCGTGTGTTTTGTCCTGGGGGGGGGGGGGGGGGGAGGATATATTCCATACCTTTAAAAATAATGTCAGCAAAGTGGGTAAAAAAAACCCCACTCAATAGGTGATGTTTTTGTTCTGCCTCGTCCTACATACAATTTACACTGATGGCGTTGTTATGAAAGGATTAAAAATGTGAAAATTGCAGCTCCTTTTGGGAAAAGTTTTTCTCTTCAATGGAGGCTTTGCCCACTTCAAATCTAGTGTCTGATTTCTTTGCAAGACAGACAGGAACACGGGCAGGATGTTTATACAGCTAAATGTAAACATGTTCTCTGGGTTTCTTTAATAATAATTAAAAAAAAAAATCCGGCTTAAACTCTTCCTAGTCTCGCCTAATGCCACTTTCTGCTATACATATAAAATACTCCTTATGGCCTATCTGCTGCTTGTTTGGATTCTTTGTTTTATAAACAAGGGCTCCGTGTTGTCGACTTGTGCCCAGACTTTCTCCTCACCCTGGATGCCACACACGCGCCCGAGCGCAGCTCTCGCGGGCTCACTCGCCAGGTCGCCCTTTCAGCAGCCGAGCTAGCCCTCGCCGAGCCAGGTAAGTCCCTTCGCCGTTAGAAAAAAACAAAAAAAAAAAACCGAAGAGGGTTTCTTTGACACGATCGCTAGGGGAAGACCCTAGCAAGAAAATCCCCCCAAAACCAACCACGGAGCAGACCCCCCCTCCGCGGCCATCGGTCGTGTCAAAAGACGCGGGTTTTCTGAAAAGCTGAGCCCAGATCTGAGCAAGGTTGGCTGAGACCGTCCGCGTTCCCCCCCCCCCCTAAAAAAAAAACCCCCAACATCCCCTTTTAAGGCATTATGATAACCTAATACTTTCAAAAGAGAGACAGTCGCCTATCGAATTTCCCGAATGCCCTGGTCAGATTATTTGCAGTCAGACGTTACTCGCCTACCGGGCGCCTGGCACATTTACGATAGGAACAAGGCAAGCTTTAAAGTTGGGGGAGGGGGTTTCTAGCAAGAAGTAGATAAGTTTTTCGATCAGACATGTTAGCAAACGCTGGATTTCAGGCGTTATCTGGGCATCTCCCCGCCCCCAACACACTCGCCTTCAGAGACTTTTCACTTTTCCTGACCCAAATCCTACATGATCCGCTGGGGCTTCGGAAACGCAAAGGATGTCACAGATGCTCTTAATTCAGTGACCAACAGCAAATCTGAACAATTTGGGGGCTTTGCTGAGGGCTGAAAAAAAAAAAATCCTCACTTGGGCAGAGAGAATTTTTAAGCTTTGAATCCAGGATCAATATCTCCCCACACGGCAACCGCAGCAAAACACTTAAGCCAAGCTCAGTTTGTCATTGCAAATCCTAAATCTACTGCGGTTTAGAGAGAGAGAGAGGGGGGGGGAAAAAAATGCCCCAAACAGGCAGGTTCTTGAAAAAACTTTCAGGACAGGGTGACCCTCATGTTTTGACCTTTAAATGAGGTCTTTCCAGATGCCGGATACAGGACTTGCAATTCTGGTCTAATTTTCACAGTCGGTTTTGGAGACTTTCTGCCCCCTTGTGCTGGCTATCTTAGGACTTCAGAGAGAGATTATTCATTTGGAAATTTTAAAATCAAAGAATAGGAGATAAGAGGAACACTTTAAAAAAAAATTCTCCTAGTGTTCCTTTAATTCAAGTAATTGAATGGCTTTAGAAAAACAAACCAAAATGCCTAATCGTTTTGTGAAAATAGCAAACTTTTTAAAATGCGCTTCAGTTTTATGCAATCAATATCTGATTCCGCCTTTTGTCTCCCATAAACCCGCGATTTCTTGGTTCTTTCTCGCCTTACTATCGCGCCTTGTCATGTATCAAATTCTGAATTATTCAGTATCAATATTCTGCTCGAAAATTTCCATCTCAGGCAAAAATACTCCTCGTCTCATTCTTAAACGGGGTTTTCATACTCATGATCATATTAAAAATGCCTCCAGGAAAATATCAAGAATTCAGTGCCCAACCAAAAAGCGCGCCTAATATTGTATTTACCTATTCATATCAACTAACTAAGAAAGAGGACCCCTCTCTCATTCAGTTGATGGAAAAAACCAAAGTTCAGATTTTTAGGATATCTTAATTTAAGTAGACTTAATATATTCTATGAGATATCTTATGCCTTGAGCAAAAACTACAACTTGAAACGTTCAAAATTTCACTAACATTTGTTTTATTGTGGATTATTTTTGTTTGTTTATCCCAGTGTCTTTTGGTATTTAATGGTGTTATCGGTGAGGAATATTACATGGCACGCAATGTTATATTTGCGTATATCAGGCCTTATAAATAATGCATGCGAAAAATGGAAATCCCGCGCTGAGCCCTATAATTTCACGGAAGCCAAACCGCGCGGCCTTTATTTACATAGTTGCAGCGAGGAAAAACAGATTTACCAACGCGCACAAACAACAGGATTGCTTCTAAAGCCGGCGCTGAAATGCAACAAAGCACGGAGGATCTGCATTCGTGGGCGCGCAAAAGAGGGGAGACTCTTTTCCGCTAACCAATGTGATTTTCAGTGTTTAAACAATACAATAGCGACGGTGGG
The DNA here is from genome assembly GCF_902459505.1 of Geotrypetes seraphini. NCBI lineage: Eukaryota > Metazoa > Chordata > Amphibia > Gymnophiona > Dermophiidae > Geotrypetes > Geotrypetes seraphini. The sequence continues at coordinate 15,982,650 of NC_047087.1, read as the reverse complement.
AGGGTGTAAGATGTTTTGCAATGGGTCATTTAGAAATACATTTGGAAGGAATGATAAAATATGTATGAAAATATAATAATTGTGAATCTAATTGAAATGAAAATCTATGTATATTATATTATATTTTATTTTATTTCCTTCAATACAATGCTACAAATTCAAAAAAAAAATATTTACACTCACAGCAAACCTGGAAGATTGTTAAACACATGTTTGTGAGTGCAGAGTTTTTATTTTATTCACCCCTAAAATAAAATAATAATAATCCTGTAGTGTAGACAACCAAGTAATAATACTATTCCCATTATTTTCCCCAGAAAAAAGAAGTTCTAATAATGTAACCTGAAAGCATTTTCCTATCTTCAGCCACACTGGTCTAATGTTGTTTTTTTTGTTCCAAAATCTAGCGGTTTGTGCCAAGTGGACAGAGCCGAGCCGTCTTCCTCTCTCCTAACGAAAGGTATTTTTACAAGCTAATTGCTTAAGCGAACGAGACTCTGCGCCATGTCGTCCTGTAATCTGAGCGGGGAAATGGATATAGGCGCGATTGTTCGGAGCAGACGCTGCAGTGGGTTCTCCGCTGGAAGGGGGGTCCATGTGTTTATCCCACTGCAGACCACCCAGGGAGAGGGCAGAGACAGGCGTGCGCCCCTCTCCTCTCCCCTGCTTTTAATTAACACCAGGGACTTCATTTGGAGAAGACGTTCCCCCCCCCCGCCAAATACATCTGCCTATAGGATGGAGTCCTCTGCCTTAGCCCCCTGCAAATTGATCCCTAAACGTTTACATAAGGTAGGAAGGGGAGGGGGGAGAGGAGCGATTCTGCCAGTGAGTTGGAGGGAGGGAGAGAGACTGGCATTTTGTTAACTTGTAAATGTTCCCGTTTAAAGGTGTTGACAGGAAGGCGCAATATTTTAGGGTCCTTTCGACAGCTTATTGGCATCTCTTTGAAAAAGTGCAGCAAGCTGTGATTGTCACGTGAATTCCAAGATGTCCGTCCACGGCTAGTCTGATTTTCAACCCAGTTTTCCACCACAGAGCTTATGAAACCCCCATCGTGAAATGTGAGTCATTTTAGGGAATACCTAGCGAAAAGCTGCTTTGTCCTGGAAGAAACGGATCTATTTGCAAACAGGATAAACCTAAAAGGAGGTTACAGGGGTTCTGTAGATCCCAACCCTAGTTAACATGGCGTGCAAACGTGTCCGCGTAATAATGACCCTATAAGGCTTTCGTAGCCGAACAGGTGAAAAGACGGCCGATTTCTCAATCTGTGACTCGTGAAACCGGGAGGTGCTGCTTCTGGAGAATTTTGGGAAAAGGGCACATGTGGTCTGAACGCTCATTCTTACAACTGGTCGAAATAATACCCTTCAATGAAACCAGTCTCTTACGAAAACATCCCAATGTATTAATGCCTTAAAGAACCGCCAATATTTGTCTGAGCCGTTTTTATGGGGGAGTTTATACAGTTGTGGAATTAGTTTTTCTAACTTACTTTTGCCGACAAATAAACTTGGCAAAAGTAAAAGAGAATCTGGGCAGATGATATTATGGTGATAAGTGCTATCAAGTGTGTTTCGTGCTATCCCTGGTCTTTTTAAGGAAGAATATCTAATACGTTATTGCAATTGACTTTTTATATTATCAGGACCAAATCTTATGGCTCTATGATGTGCACTCAAAGCCTGCTCCGAAAGGTCTGGGCATGACCTCTGCTGGGGAAGGAAATTGGCATTTTCAAATGTATTGTGAATACCCATGAAAGTCGCTAGTTATCGTGGTTGTTGCTTTTCTTTTGGGATTGCCAGGCAGATACAGATACTATTCAGTAAAAAGAAGGTTGAACTCCATGTACTAAGGGTCTTCTTTCTTATTAACCAAGTCTAGGGCTGGCCCAATCCTTAAGGAAGACTAGGCCGTGCCCTTGGGCTCAATTTCTAGGAAGGCAGCAAGACGAGGTTGTGGTAAGAGCGGATAGCGTAGCTGGTTTTAAGAAATGTTTGGACAAGTTCCTGGAAGAAAAGTCCATAGTCTGTTATTGAGAAAGACATGGGGGAAGCCACTGCTTGCCCTGGATCAGCAGCATGGAATGTTGCTACTCTTTGGGATTCTAGAATCTTGTTATTCTCTGGGATTCCGGAATCTTGCTAATCTATGGTATTCTGTATGGAATGTTGCTACTCTTTGGGATTCTAGAATCTTGTTACTCTCTGGGATTCCGGAATCTTGCTATTCTATGGTATTCTGTATGGAATGTTGCTACTCTTTGGGATTCTAGAATCTTGTTACTCTCTGGGATTCCGGAATCTCGCTATTCTTTGAGATTCTGTATGGAATGTTGCTACTCTTTGGGATTCTAGAATCTTGTTACTCCCTGGGATTCCAGAATCTTGCTATTCTTTGGGATTCTGTATGGAATGTTACTACTCTTTGGGATTCTAGAATCTTGCTATTCTTTGGGATTCTGTTGCTACTCTCTGGGATTCCGGAATCTCGCTATTCTTTGAGATTCTGTATGGAATGTTGCTACTCCTTGGGTTTTGGTCAGGTACTAGTGACCTGGATTGGCCACCATGAGAACGGTCTACTGGGCTTGATGGACCATTGGTCTGACCCAGAACGGCTATTCTTATGTTCTTAATTGATTCACACAGCTAGTAAACTCAAAGAGCCATCAGTGCCCACCTTTACCTACAAAACAAACTTTAATGGTATGATATCCAATTATTATTATTTTTTTTTAAATAATATTTTGCGATAGGATGTTCATAATTGTAGAATTTAACCATCGGAATCTAGAAGGAGGAGCTGGCCAGCTGGGGATCTGCAAATTAATTGACCAGAGCATAAGACTTGAAGGTTGGCCTAGGCCAGGAGTAGGCAATTCCAGTCCTCAAGAGCCGGAGCCAGGTCAGGTTTTCAGGATATCCACAATGAATATATTTGAGATGGATTTGCATGCACTGCCTCCTTGAGATGCAAATCTATCTCATGCATATTTATAGTGGATATTCAGAAAACCTGACCTGGATCCGGCTCTCGAGGACCGGAATTGCCTACCCCTGGCCTAGGATGCCCCACCAGCCCTGACGAAATTTGCTTTGCAATACCTTTGAACTGTCAACATCGTATCAAACTTTCCTATGCACCATGTTAAAAACCATATGCATTATATGCCATATCCTATACCATATCATACAGAAGGAAGCAGTGGTTTGTTTGTTTTTTTGTTTTGTTTTTTTTTGGGGGGGGGTGTTTCTCCACTGTGATCCACATAATTGGAATGATCTTCATTCACGGTCAAAAGACACACTGCGGACTGTTCCAAAGCCTGACCCCCCCTCCCCCAACCTTTCTCTTTCTGCTGAAAGACACATGTTCCATGACGTTCTTCGATTAAATATTGGAAAACAAACCTCTCTAGCTCAATGAGTTTTTCAGAATTGTCAGATCTTAGCAGGTCAGCAGCAAGCATTCATTGCTCCAAAAGCAGATACTGTTTGCAGTGTTAATGCGGATTGATGTCCACACTTGCTTCCCACAGATGGTGCATGAAACATATTTATATCACTGGCTTACTCTTCTCTCAGATAAATGCAATATCCATAATACATGCCTTTATGCTGGTTGGTTTTTTGCCCTACTCTATAGAAGGCATAGAGAGTTCCGTGCATGCATCTTCTTTGGGGTGAAAGTCTAAAAGATCACTTTCATGCTTTAATTCACAAGCTTGAAATGAGAAAACAATCTGTAATAATCATACTAAAATAGAACAGTATTACCAGAGAGAGAGAGAGAGAGACCAGATCCACAAGACAAAGGCAAAAATATGTTTCAGGACTTTTCGCGGAATGCACTTACAAACTCACATAGGAGAATATAGTACTTAGATGCCCTGCAAAGCGCTGTCATTGGTGCAACAAAGAAAAATAGATGCACCCTATATATTTTAACCCAATAACAACATTTTAACCGGCCTGTTATTCAAATGCTAACAGGATGGTTTTTTATTTCGATACAATTGTGTTTGATTAATATTTTCTGAAGATAATCCTTAATTATGCTCCCTCTCCCTTTTTTTAGTATTATTTTGCGTTTTCCTCATTTGTATTTTAGCCTCACCTAGTTTAGCAATATATCGGTTGGTCTTACACTAGGAAGCCTGGTAATAATTATTTTATTATAATGTACGGATCTTCATGGTTCTGTAAACAACATCAACTCTGATCAGACCATTGAGCACAGTATATCCTAAGCACTGGTTTTCCAAATGCAAAGAGCAGTCAAAGAACTATTGTTTCAGAAATAGAAAAAGACAACGAAAAATGACCCGTGTGTCCAAAGCTATGTTCTCTTTCATTCACCTCTGCTTCTTTTCTATGGAGCAGTTCTTTTTTTTTTTATTTTTTTTTTTTAATAAATCTTTATTGATTTTCCATAACTAACAAAAAGTACAATACAATATTCATCAGTAATAACAAATAAGCACTTAAATTCAATCAGTAGCAATGCAATAATATAACCCCCCACCCAACCAACATTTACATCAAGGAATCACCCTAAATATATATCCCCCCTCCCCCCCCGGATGAGTCTAAATTATATCATCAATAAGAAGGATAAAGAGAACTATAGCAATGTTACAAAAGCCGTCTATGGACCCCAAACTAAGTTAAAAATCTTAGAACACCCTAACACGTTAACATTCATTTTCTTATACCTATAGGTTAAACATAAATTAAGGGCTCCTTTTATCAAGGTGTGCTACGGGGTTTAGCGCGTCGGACATTTTATCACGCGCTAACCCCCGCGGCAAGCCTATAAACTAACACCTCGTCAATGGAGGCGTTAGCGACTAGCGCGGCAGGTGGTTGAACGCACGGTATTCCACGCGTTAACCGCCTACCGCACCTTGATAAAAGAAGCCCTAAGTCGATCACAATTTTTCCAAAGTTTAGAGAAAAAGACAACGAAAGGTGACCCGTGTGTCCAAAGCTATGTTCTCTTTGCTTCTTTTCTATGGAGCCGTTCTTACGTTTACAATAATAACAGGCCAGAGTTTACCGATCTGGGGCGTAATAGATAACAGGCTTCAGAGATATTTACTGTAGCATCCCTGCTGAATCACCAGAGACTAAATTATCAACCGGAGCCATTTATTTAACGGTGTTGATAGGTGTAAAAATCTGCCCATCTCGCTCTCAAAACAAAATCCCTGAGCATAAATAAGCACACGAAGGAAAGAGGAATCTTGTATGGTGAAAAAACTATTTGTAATAGATCTTTTCACATAAGAAACAACTATTTAGCAAAAGCATGTAGGAGAGGGGTACAGAAAAGTTCTCAACCCAACCAACCGCCTTCCTAAATTGCTATTTTGCCACTGTGGCTGCAAAGAGTGTTATCTTATTTCGTTAAATGGCAGTTTGCAGAAATGAAATTCTCTGTTTTTGACATTGTTTCAGCTCATTGATTGAACCATATCCACTTCATTCTCTTCTTGGTGTATTGTCATGACCCATTGGCAAATGACAACCTGTCAACATAGAACAAAATCAGATTGTTCTTTTGCATGAAAACCCCCCCCCGACCATAAACCTTGTCTTTTTGAAAATCAGCAACAAAAATAATTAGTGTGTGTTGCTACCCCCACCCCACCCTAATTTCTTATTCTTTTCCAAAACGATATGGCAGCCTCGACGCATGTCCTCTGAGAAGTTTAATGCTATTTAATAGGATGAGACTCCTAAAACCTACGACGCAACATGGCCGACCAGGCTGTAGAGTTAACCCTAAGGAATGCCGGCCAACACCAATGACTTTCAATGGCCTGGAGAACCTGACACAGAAGGTGAATTATGCTTCTTACATAGACTAGTTTGGCACAGGTTAAGGGAAGGATGGATTTAAAGGGTAGCCTGACACATTACATTGTGCCAAGCAGTGAGGTGTAGAAGGGATATATATAGGCAGCAGTTGAGTACACATAGGAATGTGAGGATCGGTTGTGTACACTGTGTCTTCACTTTGTTCAGACAGACATACCAATGTCCAAGTCTAAAAAAGGCACGTGTAGTTTAGATTTTTTTATTATTATTAATAACATCCAATAAAAATGAAGAATTGGAAAAGATAGGCACCCAGTCAGGCTTAATTTTGGCCTACATTAAACCAAACATTAAAACAAGTGATCTAGACTTTGCCAAAACGCTGCATGTTTTGTAAAATCAGCTCAATGAATTCTGCTAAAGTTCAGTTGTTGTTTTTTTTTTAACTTCTTTATTCATTTTTCCATCAATCAACAAGTTTACAATTTTATACAATATATTATACACAATCACTTGTACATTCTTACCCATGTAAAATATCCCACCCCATCCCCTCCCATTTCTATATTTCAATCTTTATCATATTCTAACTCTTTCATTATATATTCAATCAATCTTGTAAAGGTGCCAAATCATTTGAATATTCCATTAATGTTCAGTTTTAAGTCGTGCATTGTAATTTACAGTCCATCAGTTGGGTTCTTTTAACATTATATTTGGCCTTTTTATTTGTATATTGTAAAGTGGTTAATTAAGCTGAAACAATAAATTTGCAATTAAAAACTCCATGAATAAATAAATAGCATAACCTTTTGTAGATCTTCTTCTACTAATCCACCAGAAGGTTTGGGGGGGGGGGGGCAGGGGGCAGAGGAGCTATGTACAAATTGACAGGCCAATAACAATTTTCTAAATTTGAGGAAGAGATGTTCCTCTGTTTTGTGTATTCCATATGATTTAAAAAAATGGATATTTATGAGATCACTGGAAGGGTAATATTTATTGAGCTTAGTAGGCCCGATCGTTTTGAAAAGTTGGTTTCTGTGAAATGATTTGGTTATGAGGATTCATAGAAATTTGTATGCTGTTTCTAAAAACCAAGGTTTGTGAACAGCTAGGCATAATAACTTTTACAAAAGAATCAAACTAAGGCCGTCTTTTACTACATTGCAATAGAGGTTTCTACTTCAGCACGGGGCGAAAAATGCTCTGACTTTTATTATATATGGCACTCAAAGGAAGTGTCGGATCATTTAGCACTCCGGGCCGCGGTACAACCTCTATCACAGCTTAGTATAAGGGGGAGAGGGTAAGTTATAACCAAGCAGCAAAATCCTGCAATTACACATCTTAACACTAGAGGGTCGTAGACATTTTGAACACCTGCAATTGTAGTGCCGATGAATATTTTAATCAACAATATAAAAAAGGCAGAATACATATTTTTAAATTTAATGGAATCAAATTATACAGTAATATCTAAAAATTAAAACGGGGGCATTAAAGGGTCATGAAATTCATATATGAGGGGCTGCTGAAAAGTTCTCATCCCAACCAACAAAGCTGGGGCAGTCTCCATTGAGGGCTAAACACTTAGGGCCAGATTCACTAAAGATAGTGGAGTCAATCGCTGTTGGCTGGTTCCTGGCCGATTTTAAAACATTGACTGATTCACTATCAAGTTTGCATGCAAATGATTTGCACGGAGGGGGGGGCAGGGACCTGACAGTAATGACAGGAGAAGCAGAATCCTGTTACTACTGTCAGGGCTTCTACTGGCTTAAAATTTTTTTTTTTTTAATCGGGCAGATATTTTGTGTGTTTTACACATGCTAAATATCAACCTGATTAAAAAAAAATTTTTAAAAGCCCCCCCCCACCCTCTCCCAACAAGACCCCTTCCCCCTCCCTCTCCAAACCCAAAAAAATGTGTGCCCCCCACTGTTTTTGGCCAATCAGGGACTTCCTTAGACTCCTCCCTAAGGGAGGCACCTCAGCCAATCAGGGCCTTAGGCCCCTCCCCATGTATCACTTGATGCACCAAGGCGGGGCCTAAGGCCGCACTCATTGGAGGAGGAGGCCTGGAGCAGGAGAGACTGAGCATCCCTCCTGCTCCCAACTGTTTAAAGGTATGGGGAGGGGGTGAGCCAGGCCGGGCCTGGCCTGATGGCGGTTTTGCCATATTCATTCATTTGTGTGTGTGTGTGTGCGCACGGGGAGGGGGTGGGCGGCATCAGGCCCGATGGCAGCGGTGACGGCGGTGGATTTCAGTACGGGGGGGCATTTTTTGGTTCGGAGAAGGGGGCACTGTCGGGTTAAAACCACAGGCTTGTAATGCGTTTTGCAGAATATATAAAAAAGGAAAAATTCCTTTTTTATATATTTTGCTAAAAGCATTGTGATCCCATGGTTTTAAACGGCAGACGAGGGCAGGAGTCAGCAAGGATAGAAGTGACTGGTCTTCAGCATTCGCTTCCTTTCTGATTGGCAAGCCCAATCAGTTTTTCTTACATTATTTAGTGAATCGCTGCCTTCCTACATTTGCATAAACTGCAGACAATGTACACGATGCAGGCAAAAATTTATTATCCCAAAATAAAATGCAGTAATATAAAAACCTTATTACCAACCAAGGGGCCCAACACGGTCCGTGTTTCGGACAAACACCTTCATCAGGGGTCCATGGTAAATAAGGTATAAAGTATACCGCAAAAAATGAAGATAACAACAATTGCCTGTATATTAAATCTGCTGAAAGTGCTGCCAAAAATGAAGTCAGGCAATTGTTGTTATCTTCATTTTTTGCGGTACACTTTATACCTTATTTACCATGGACCCCTGATGAAGGTGTTTGTCCGAAACACGGACCGTGTTGGGTCCCTTGGTTGGTAATAAGGTTTTTATATTACTGCATTTTATTTTGGGATAATAAATTTTTGCCTGCATCATGTACATTGTCTGCAGTTTTTGTTTGTTCTCCTGCTTCGCTGTTTATTCTGCAGATTTGGTTGGATTTCTTTTTGTTGTTTCCTACATTTACATGCCATTTCCCTCATTTGCATGCACAGATCGGATCGGGTGCGTACAGGATCGGAGGAAAATCGGGTCGCAAAGTGGTCAGGACACAATCCCTAATGTTTTATCCCTCTCCCTCTCTCTCCTTTCTAGCCCTACATTTTTTTTTTTTCTCTTTAACAATGTAACTTTACCCCCACCTTTCTTCTTCAATCCCCACTCTCATGTATGTCTTTCTAAAACGTCTACAATGTTCACTTTTCCCCCTTTTATAAGCATTATTTTAATTCTTTATTTTATCATAGTGTTGTAAACCGGCTAGATATTTGTTGATGGTAGGCATATTAAAAATAATAAAATTTGAAACTTGAAACTAGTGAATCTAGCCCTTACGCCAGCGATTTTCCACCTTTTGTGTTCCATATTTTTCAGACAGAACAAAAAAGTGGAAAATCACTAGACTAAGGGGTCCTTTTACTAAGGCGCGCTAGTGCATCTTAGCACACGTTAAAAATTAGCACACGCTAACTGCTAAAATGGTTAGGGCTCTTCAGCTTGGAAAAGAGACGGCTGAGAGGAGATAGGATTGAAGTCTACAAAATCCTAAGTGGAGTAGAACGGGTACAAGTGGATCGATTTTTCACTCCATCAAAAATTACAAAGACTAGGGGACGCTCGATGACGTTACAGGGAAATAGTTTTAAAACCAATAGGAGGAAAAAATTTTTCATTCAGAGAATAGTTAAGCTCTGAAACGCATTGCCAGAGGTTGTGGTAAGAGTGGATAGATTAGCTGGTTTTAAGAAAGGTTTGGACAAGTTCCTGGAGGAAAAGTCCATAGTCTGTTATTGAGAAAGACACTGCTTGCCCTGGATCGGTAGCATGGAATGTTGCTACTCCTTGGGTTTTGGCCAGGTACTAGTGACCTGGATTGGCCACCGTGAGAACGGGCTACTGGGCTTGAAGGACCATTGATCTGACCCAGTAAGGCTACTCTTAATTACCTCGGGCACTGAACTGTGGGCTGCCACAGGGATCCATACTGTTTCCCATTTTATGTAAAGGTAATCTTAGGTCAACTGGCCCAATTTCAAGGAAGGTCCCCACTCGACATCTTCTGTGGATACAAAAAAAGTGGCCCAAATAAAGGGGTCCCTAACCTCTGGACCTAATTGAGACCATGGCCCAAAACTTTGGATATGTTCATTAGAGGTCCTTGAGAAAATGACATCAATTTCTGAGATGGTCAAGTGGGAAGCTCTGGACGACTTGACATGGAATGATCCTTAATACAAGTATCTACCTTAAGTCAATGGACCCAAAATTCTACATCTGTGCTGACGATGTGCAACTACTCACACCCATTCAACCAGATCTACCAACAGCTTTGACTAAACTACCCATCTAATTGCAGCACAGGAATGGGCAAAAAACCACAAACTCTGCCTGAACCCAAGCAAGTAGAAATTCTTTTGGTACCTAGAACAAGTGGACAAATGCCTGACTTCAAAATACCTTTTGGGAAATATGAACTTCCCCTACATTCACAGGCCAGGAATCTTGGGATGCTTAGACTCAACATTCACTCTGAACCCACAAAGTCAATCAACCCTTAAGATTTGCCTCTATCACCTGCAGCAGCTACAAAATCTCTCTCTATATATTGAAAAAGACAAGTCTGACCACAGTAGTCCATAGCATGATAACATCCCAACTAGACTACTGTAATGCTCTGTATACTGGTGTAACCACAAAGAGTTTGCATTGGCTGCCACTAATTCAGAATGCTGCATCACAACTGATAGAAGGCTGCAAGCGATGTGACCACATCACACCCTTCCACCCCCGTTGTCTCTTCAGCTGACGCCACTTCCTATGCGCAGCACTCAGAAGCGACATCGGCGGTAGAGATGACGCGGTCGCGATGAGCACGTCAAATTCTTGCTCGTGCTGGAGAACCACCAGAGAAGGGAAGGGAAGGGGGGTTTGGGGCGAGGAAGGGGGAAGGGAAGGGGGGTTTGGGGCGAGGGGAGGGGAGGAGTGCGAAGAGGAGGGGGCAGAGAGGAGGAGGGGTGCCGGCGCCCCCACCAACATGGTGCCTGGGGCGGACCACCCTCCCTTACTAAACCCCCTGAGGGCACCTAGAAAAAAAAGGACCTATGTTCCACAACAATGCTGGTGAATCCGAAAACACAAAAAGTGCAACAGTGGTTCCTGGATGCTCAAGAAACGTCTAGTGCAGTGGTCTCAAACTCACAGTCCGGGGGCCACATGCGGCCCGCCAGGTACTATTTTGAGGCCCTCGGTATGTTTATCATAATCACAAAAGTAAAATAAAACAGTTTAGCTATAAATTACAATATTAAGACTTAGCCAAAAGGAAAGATTTATAAACTACTAGCTGATGCCCCGGCGTTGCATGGGTATTTAATTATAGCAATAACACAGTAAATGGATTCAAATAAAGATACTTTATAGTGGTGAATGAAATTATTTTTTTACAGCTTTATAAAAAGTACAATAATCAAATTATAATGTGAAATATTTGACAAAATGAATACAATACAACTAACACAAAACTTGATTATAAACAACATTTTTAGTTTCACCTCCAGGAGCAAGAACATATAAATTCTTGGGTGAACCCACCCTTGATCAAGCAACATAGAGTTGTCCATGGGAAAAACAGGGGGATCTTAAATCCACTCCACAGTCTGTCCCTGTGATTTGTTGATTGTGATAGAGAATGCAAGTCTCACTGGAATTTGCAATCTCTTAAACGGAAAAGGAAGATCTGTTGGAATAAGTGGCATCCAAAAGTTTCAGTACTGATTTAAACAACTCAATATGTGGAAACTCAGGTTGAAAAGAAACTCCATGCAGTTGTTTCCCGGTTCAGAATGGAACCTGTGTTCCTAGTTCAGCATATGTGAGTACTCATGTAATGTAATAACATTATGAACTGGGGTGCATGAAGGAAACAGTTACAAACACAGTTAGAACATACAAACACTATATGTATGGTGTCCGTGGTAGAATAGAAACGATGTCCCTAGTGGTTATAGTGTCATAGAAAGTGTTTTATAGTTGGAATTACTGTGAGAATGGCAGCTTTTAACATTTTTATCATTGACATGAATGGGTGAAATCTGATTTTCTGTTTGTAGCTCCGCCCATGTGTGCAGGTGGGCTGCGAGACCCCCAGAACTTATCACCCCAGGTAGTGAGGGATCTGCATACCAAGTTTCGTTCAAAGCCGTTTTTGCGTGATCGCGGCACATACACACACACACATACATACCTCCGATTTTATATATATAGATAAAGAGTTTTACCTCATGCAAAATTGTCATTTCTTTAATAAGACATTAACTATTTTTTTCTGAGGCCCTCCAAGTCCCTACAAATCCCAAATGTGGCCCCGCAAAGGGTTTGAGTTGGAGACCACTGGTCTAGTGCAAATGTTTATTGTTCTCACAGCTAAAATGCTTGATCTCAGGTCATGAATAATTACAACACCACATTCCTACTACTGAATTGCCTCTTTCATCATTTCATTGATCTCGTTCACTCATGTGTCACATATAGCACTTTTCCAAGTCATCACCATTTACTCTCCATCACACCGTTTCACATCATCTAGAAAGGATGGTGGATGCGTTGGACAGTCTCCCGGAAGAGGTGGTGGAAATAGAGACTGTGTCTGAATTCAAAAGGGCCTGGGATAGGCACGTGGGATCTGTCAGAGAGAGAAAGAGATAATGGTTACCACAGATGGGCAGCTTTATGACCTCACAATGCAGGTGCACAGTGCCTTAGCCTATAGGAAGAGGAGATGCAAATGTTAAGAGCCTTAGCCAATAGGGAGAGGAGGAGATGGATGCTGTGGATGGGCCATTTGGCCTTTATCTGCCTTCATGTTTCTATGGGCCTCTTCTATCAAGCTGCGCTAGCAGTTTTTAGCGCAGAGAGCCGCGCTGAATGGCCTGCGCTGCTCCCGATGCTCATAGGAACTCTATGAATGTCAGGAGCAGCGTGGGCCATTCAGCACGGCTCACCACGCTATAAACTTGGTAGAAAAGGCCCCATGTTTCTATTTTGGGTTTGCAGGTTTCCACATTCATTATGCATTGCACATACAATTTATAACCTATAATATGAATTGCCGCTGCTGGGTCAGACCAGTGGTTCATCGTGCCCAGCAGTCCGCACACGTGGCAGCCCTTAGGTCAAAGACCAGCGCCCTAACTGACAGTAGCCCTACCTGCGTACGTTCTGGTTCAGCAGGAACTTGTCTAACTTTGTCTTGAATCCCTGGAGGGTGTTTTCCCCTATGACAGACTCCGGAAGAGCGTTCCAGCTTTCTACCACTCTCTGGGTGAAGAAGAACTTCCTTATGTTCGTACAGAATCTATCCCCTTTCAATTTTAGAGAATGCCCTCTCGATCTCCCTACCTTGGAGAGGGTGAACAACCTGTCCTTATTTACTAAGTCTATCCCCTTCGGTACCTTGAATGTTTTGATCATATCCCCTCTCAATCTCCTCTGTTCGTGGGAGAAGAGGCCCAGTTTCTCTAATCTTTCGCTGTACAGCAGCTCCTCCAACCCCTTAACCATCTTAGCTGCTCTTCAATGGACCCTTTCGAGTAGTATCGTGTCCTTCTTCATGTACGGCGACCAGTGCTGTACGCAGTACTCCAGGTGAGGGCGCACCTTGGCCCGGTACAGTGGCATGATAACCTTCTCCAATCTGTACTGGGCCATGGTGCGCCCTCACCTGGATTACTGCGTCCAGCACTGGTCGTCATACATGAAGAAGGACATGGTACTACTCAAAAGAGTCTAGAAAAGAGTGATTAAAATGGTTAAGGGGCTGCTGTACAGTGAGAGATTAGAGAAAGTGGGCATCTTCTCCCTTGAAAAGAGGAGACTGAGAGGGGATATGATCAAAACATTCAAGGTACCGAAGGGGATAGATTTAGTAAATAAGGACAGGTTGTTCACCCTCTCCAAGGTAGGGAGATCGAGAGGGCATTCTCTAAAATTGAAAGGGGATAGATTCTGTACGAACATAAGGAAGTTCTTCTTCACCCAGAGAGTGGTAGAAAGCTGGAACGCTCTTCCGGAGTCTGTTATAGGGGAAAACACCCTCCAGGGATTCAAGACAAAGCTGGACAAGTTCCTGCTAAACTGGAATATACGCAGGTGAGGCTGGACTCATTTAGAGCACTGGTCTTTGACTTGGGGGCCGTTGTGTGAGGCACGATGGACCACTGGTCTGACCCAGCAGCAGCAATTCTTATGTTCTTTCTCCCACAAATTCGCTGATTCCATGCTTCCCAGTGTGCACTGAGAACAACGCTGCTTCCCAGCATCCATAGAGAGAAAGGCTTCTTCCCAGCATGCTTGCCTAATCGAAGCCCAGAGTAGTGGCTTATTTCAAAAACCGTGAATAACAGTAGCAAAGTTGTTCATGGTTTCAATAATAAAAACGAAGGCTTTTTCTAAAAAACGCAGAAGTTCTTTGTGGTTTTTCCATATTCACGCCTATGGTCCGCCCACATCCCCCGCGAATACGGAGGGAGAAGTGTACTGACACAGGGACCTATTACTAAACTCTGCTAAAATGTGGGGTTAGTGCGTTTTAACGTGACGTGTCCATGTGCTAAGCCCGGATTTAACACACCACTTATAGGTTGTTGTTGTTTTTTTTCAATGCACTATTGTCATGAGTGCAGAGAATTTGCGTAGAGTGAACACAGGAAAACCTATCGTCTCCTATTCAGAAGGCTTTCAGCGCCTAACTTCATTGTTTAATAACCTTAATTGGTGCTGATAATTGACAGTTAGCACCTTGAAAGTGATGTGAATTGCACTTAATTGGATATTAGGTGCCTAGTCCAAGGCGCCTACCACAAAGTAGGCATGGTTAGGGGCGGATCATGGGCGGGTTTTGCATGTGGGCGCCTGCATTAGGCCAAGAAAACCCTGTCGAAAATAGATTGCGCCTAAAGTTAGGATGCCCAGTGCCATAGCGAGGGTGAGAGGCGCCCGTGGCGGTGGCGCTCCTCCCCTGCCTCTTCTCCGCCCCTCCCCCCCATCCGTTCCTTCTCCGCCCCCCTCCTTCTGCATCCACACCTCTTTAATGTTCCCGGCACAAGCAACAACCCCAACCTGCTGCTCGTGCCCGGGTCGGCTCTTCCTCTGACATCACTTCCTTGGTGCGGGTCCAGGAAGTGATGTCAGAGGAAGTGCCGACGCTTGTGCGAGCAGCTGGTTGGGGTTGCTGCTGGCTCTGGGAACGTTAAAGAAGTATTGGGGAATGGAAGGGGTGCGCACATACACTGGGGGGGAAGGAGCAGGGGGTGGAAAGGAGGATGGGTGCCACTGAGGATGCCTAGTGATGCCTAAGGCCGCTTGGGTGGTGCTAAGTGTGCTTTTGTAGGTTCATAGACAAAACCGCCGAAGACAAAGGCGCGCGCCAACAACTGAGCGCAAGACGGAAGCGCGCACCAAAGAAAAAGAGTGTTTTTAGGGGCTCCGACAGGGGGTTTTGTAAGGGAACTCCCCCCACTTTACTTAATACAGATTGCGGGAAAAAGTGAAGTTTTCAGTAAAATGGGGGGGGGGTTACAACCCCCCAAGCCCCCCACAACGCCCCCACAACGCGGCGCGATCTGTATAAAGTAAAGTGGGGGGGTTCCCCCCCACACCCTCCGTCGGAGCCCTTTAAAACAGTCATCTTCTTCGGCGCGCGCCTCCGCGTTGCACTCAGTTGTCTGCGCGCGCCTTTGTCCCATCGCGCTTTTGACCTGACACCGCTTTTGTAAAGTGTGTCTAACTTTTATTGAATCACGCTTAGTGTCGCATAGAGAGGCAAATTTGTCCCCATTCCCGTGAGATCTCACATTGTGGAATGCCCTACTTTTGGCCCTGAGACAGGAAACTAACCTCAACAATTTTAAATCTAGCCTTAAAACCTTTCTCTTTAAAAGATGCTTATGAGATCTATCCCTCCTGCCGGTAGTCTTCACGGGGGTGGGGACGGGTTGCAGGGAGAACCCTTGCTGCGATAAGCTCAGCGGCAACCCGATTCTCTAACCGGCATCTATAACATGGATGTCGCTTAGAGAATCGGGTTCTTTTTAGGTGGGCCTAGGCGCAATTCTGTATAGGACGCCTGTCGGCTTCTGAGACCGGGCGTCCTGTACAGAATCCGGGCCCTAATTCATGTCAGTCACACTTAGGCGTCCATTACAGAATCACCCAGTTCCTGATGTCTTAAAACTTGGGCGCCTGTAATGTAGACCAGGGTTTGAAAGGCCTATATTATAGGCGCCCTAAGCCCTTTAGAGAATCACGCCTAGCAGCGCCTAAGTCTTTCTCCACCCTTAAACACACCTGCTTTGAAGTTAGGCGCCACTAGGCACTATGTGATAGGTGCCTATCTTCCAATTCAATTTTATTTTTTCAATTATGAGCTTGTTAAAACTCATTATTAAAGTCAATTTACTAATTAGGGGAGACATTATCTGTTAAGAAGGAAATGACAGCTTTAGGGGTTGTCTTGAACCTTGGTTTAACCATGAAATTACAGCTTGTTAAGATTGTAAAGGTATGTTTTGGCCAACTTCATATGCTTCATCGCCTTAAACCATTGTAGAACTGTTGTGCAAGGGATGGTTTTGTCGAGGTTGGACTATTGCAACACACTCTACCTTGGAATTTCCAAGACAAGAGGAAGAGTGTTACAATTGATACAAAATGCTGTGGCCAGGTTAATTTTGGGTGTAGATAGGATGACACATATGACAAATCTTATTTCTGTTCCTCTCCTCCCTCATTCCTCCTTGCCCTTCTCATGTGCCCTGTGGAACGCCCGCTCCATATCCAACAAACTTACCTTCATCTCTAGAACTTACCGTATCCAACAAACTTACCTTCATCTCCACCTGTTAGCGCTAACTGAGACCTGGATCTGCCCTGAAGACTCTGCTTCAGCTGCCGCCCTGTGTCATGGAGGATACCTTTTCTCACATACGCCTCACCCGAAAGGTCATGGAGGCAGTGTTGGATTCTTACTTTCACCATCTTGTAAATATCAACCCCTTCTTCTGCCTCAATCTCGCTGTTCTTCTTCCTTTGAAGTTCACTCCATCCGTCTATTTGCCCCCCTGTCTCTCAGAGTAGTGGTTATTTACCAACCCCCTGACAAATCCTTCTCCTCCTTCCTCGCTGAGTTTGACTCCTGGTTCTTCTTCTTTCTCGAACCCTCGTCTCCCTCCCTTATCCTCGGTGACTTCAACATCCATGCCAATGACCTTTCTGAATGACTCCTATACATCCACGTTTCTCACTCTAACTTCTTCGTATGACCTCCAGCTGTTCTCCAGCACCCCTACTCACCAGAAAGGCCACTGCCTTGACCTCGTCCTCTCCAACTGCTCTATCACTGAATTCTGCACCTCAAATCTTACCATCTCCGACCATCAGCTGTTAACCTTCACAACTCATCACTCTCCTCCCCGACTCCAACCGATCATTACTTGTATGTTTAGGGACCTTCAGGCTATTGACCGCTGTCTCATCTCTCCTTTCTACTACTATGTCAAACGAGTCTACCAATGAAGCTGTCCTCTCTTATAACTCCATTCTCTCATCTTCTATCGATACCCTTGTCCCTCCCATTTCCCATCCTGTAAGATGTGCCAAACCCCAGCCCTGGTTGACCCCCCAAATCCGTTACCTGCGCTCCTATACCCGAGCCGCTGAATGTCTTTAGCTTAAATCCCGCACGTTTGCTGACTTTGTTCATTTCAAATTCATACTGACATCCTTCCAGTCTACCCTCTCGCTTGCCAAACAGGACTACTACAACTTTCTGACTAACTCTCTTAGTGCCAATCCTCGCCGTCACTTTGCCACGCTTGACTCTTTACTTAAAGTGACCCCGCCTCCTATCTCCTATTCACTCCCCCCCCAGGCGATGGCAGAGTTCTTCTGCAACAAGGCTCACAAGATCCACTTTGAATTCTCAACAATGTCGCCTCCTCTTCCACCCCTTCCGACTGTCCACTCTGTTGATCTCCTTTCAACAACCCTTATGATCCTTTCTTCCTTTTCCAAAGTCACGGAAGAGGAAACTGTTCACCTTCTCTCCTCCTCCAAACCCACCACCTGTTCCTCTGATCCAATTCCTACCTGCCTACTGGGATCCATCACTCCTGCTGTAATTCCTCCCATCTGTCACATCCTCAACCTTTCACTCTCCACTGCTTCAGTTCCTGATGTCTTCAAACATGCTGTAGTTATGCTCCTCCTTAAAAAGTCCTCGCTAGACCCTACGTCCCCCTCTAACTACCGCCCTATCTCCTTCCTCCCCTTCCTATCCAAACTACTTGAACGTGCTGTTCACCGCTGTTGCCTGGACTTCCTTTCTTCTTATAATATTCTTGACCCGCTTCAATCAGGCTTTCGCCCTCTGCACTCTACAGAAACTGCCCTTGCTAAAGTCTCTTACGACCTGTTCCTGGCCAAATCCAATGGACTCTACTCTATTTTCAAGCTATTCTCTTCTCAAGCTGTTTGCTGTCTTCGACAATGTTGATCACCGCCTCCTTCTCGAGATGTAGGACAACATCTCGAGAAGGAGGTGGTGCTCAACATTGTCAAAGGCAGCAAACAGCTTGAGAAGAGAATAGCTTGAGAATTCGGGGGTTCTGCTCTCTCCTGGTTTTCTTTCTCTCTCGTTGTACCTTCAGCATATGTTACTATGGATCCTCCTCTGCTGCCATCCTGTTGTTTATTGGCATACCCCAAAGCTCTGTCCTGGGCCCTCTCCTCTTTTCCTTATATACCCGCTCTCTTGGCACACTGATCTCCTCTCATAGTTTTCAATATTACCTCTATGCTGACGACTCCCAGATCTATCTCTCCACACTGGATATCTCTACAGGAGTTCAGGCCCGAATTTCAGTCTGCCTGTCCAACATTGCCGCTTGGATGTCTTGCCGCCATCTCAAACTGAATATGGCTAAAACTGAACTTCTTATTCTTTCTGCCTAAATTCGCCTACCCTCTTCCACCATTCTCTATTTCTGTGGATAACACTATCCTCCTCCCTGTCTCATCGGCTCAGAACCTTGGGGTGATCTTCAACTCCTCTCTCTCCTTCTCTGCTCAGATCCAACAAACCGCCAAATCCTGTCACGTCCTCCTATACAATATTACCAAAATCCATCCTCTTCTCACTGAACACACTACCAAAACCCTTGTCCACGCTCTCATCACCTCACGCATAGACTACTGCAATGTACTTCTCTCAGGCCTCCCACGCACCCATCTCTCGCCTCTTCAATCCGTTCAAAATGCTGCTGCATGACTCATATTCCATGAGAGCCGCTATTCTCACATTACCCCTCTCCCCAAATCGCTTCATTGGCTCCCCATCCATTTCCGAATAAAGTTTAAAACTCCTCTTGCTGCCTTACAAGTTCATTCGCTCTGAAGCCCCCCAATATCTCTCATCTCCCCCTATGCTCCTCCCTCCCCCCCCCCCCGTGATCTCCGCTCATCGGGCAAGCCCCCTCTTATCTGTACCCTTCTCTTCCACTGCCAACTCCAGACTCCATCCCTTCTTTCTTGCAGCGCTGTATGCCTGGAACAGGCTGCCTGAATCAATACATCGTGCTCCATCCCTGGCAGTATTCATATCCAAGTTAAAGGCCCACTTTTTTGAAACTGTTTTCATCTCTTAAGCCCCACTGCTGTCAGATACCTATACCCACTATAATCTCCCCAAACCTGAAATGTCCTGTCTAAATTTCATTGTAAGCTCTTCTGAGCAGGGATTGTCTATTGTATGTTAAAATGTACAGCACTGAGTACGCCTTTCAGCACTATAGAAATAATAAATAGTAGTAGACACCCATTTTGAAGAAATTACACTGGTTACCAGTTTTATTTTGAACACAACACAAGGTTATTTCTGTTTACCATCAAACATAATGGTAATTTTCAGCAAGTCTTTGCGAACTATAAACCAGGCAGATCTTTATGATCTAAAAATAAAAATTTATTAACTTTAAGGAATCAAGGTTGCTATCCAGACACCAGAGCGATGGCATTCTGCATAGCTGGTGTTAATAATAATAATAATAATAATAATAACAGCTTATATACCGCAATACCATGAAGTTCTATGCGGTTTACAAAGATTAAGCAAAGGTACAAATCGATTGACTTTAAGAGGGGAGGAAGAAAGAGGGTTAATAGGACAGGAAATCCATTTTTGAGGAGAGAGTGATCAATAGAACAAGTTAATCGCTATAGAGGGGAGAGAGAAGAGAGGATCAGTTGTCTAGATACTTTAGGAACAGGTGTGTTTTCAGACGTTTCCTAAATTCCGAAAGCAATTGTTCTAGGTCTTTACCCCATGATGCTGCTTGGTGCGAGAGAAGATGTTCATGGTGTTTTTTCAGTTTACAACCTCTCACTGGGGGGGGAAACGAAGTTGGAATGTGAGCTTCTCTTGTGTCTGTTGGCTGAGAAGACGAAAAGGTCAGTTATATATTTAGGGGCAAGTCCGTGTAGTGCTTTGAAGCAGGCAAATTTAAACTTTACGCGCGCCTTCATTGGCAGCCAATGTAGCTGCCGGTAGTAGGGTGTCACGTGGCCAAACTTCCTCAGCCCAAAGATCAGTTTCACCGCTGCATTTTGCATCAATTGTAAACGCTGCATGTTCTTTTGGGAAATTGCTAAATAGGCGATGTTACAGTAGTCAAGTAGACTCAGTATGAGGGATTGGACTAGGGTTCTGAATGCCGCTGTATCGAAATAAGCTTTAATAGATCTGAGTTTCCAGAGAGTGAAAAATCCCTTATACTGCAGGACCGTGAAGTTCTATGATTAAAAGTTGCTACAGATTGAATAGAATTAACAAAGTTAAGAGCTAGTGACTAACAGCTCTAGAGATCAGTTATTGTGGAATAAGATTGTTGTACAGGTCAGTTACCTAAGTACTTCAGGAACAGATGTGTTTTTAGGTGTTTCCTAAATTCCCCATAAGTAGTAGGCATAAGCAGTTGTTCCAAGTCTAAGCAGTTGTTCCAGCAGTTGTTCCCATAAGTAGTAGGCATGAGCAGTTGTTCCAAGTCTAAGCAGTTGTTCCAGCAGTTGTTCCCATAAGTAGTAGGCATGAGCAGTTGTTCCAAGTCTAAGCAGTTGTTCCAGCAGTTGTTCCCCATAAGTAGTAGGCATAAGCAGTTGTTCCAGGTCTTTACCCCATAATACTGCCTGATGTGAGAGAAGATGTTGATGGTGTTTTTTAAATTTACATCCTTTAACCGGTGGAGAAACAAAATTCAAGTGTGAGCTTCTCTAATATCTGTTGGTTGTGAAAGAGAAAAGGTCAGTCATATGTTTAGGGGCTAATCCGAATAGTACCTTAAAGCAAAAACATCCAAATTTGAACCGCACACGTGCTTCCATCGGCAGCCAATGCAGAAGTCGGTAGGAAGGTGTTACGCGATCGAACTTCTTCAACCCAAAAATTAGCCTGACCGCCACATTTTGTGCCAGTTGTAATCACCGCATGTTCTTCTGGGAAAGTGTCAACTAGGCGATATTACAGTAATCAAGTTGACTCAGTATAAAAATTCTAAATGATGAAACATCAAAATATGCTTTAATGGACCGAAGCTTCCAGAGAGTGAAAAAACCCTTTCTAACCACGGAGTCCTGGTCTTTCATGGTTAAGTTCTGGTCCAATGTTATGCCCAATACCTTCATAGTAGATTGAGTTTATTGATGCACAGCGATGATTTAGTGTCAAGCGGGTGTGATGAAGCTACAAAGAATTTTGTTTTTTCCGAATTAAGCTTTAATCTGAATTCACTCATTCATTGCTCCATCAAATAGTGCTTCTGTTGCCTTAGGGGTAACTTCCGAGAGAGAGGTGGCAAAAGGGATAATGATCGTAAAGTCGTGTTAAGTTGTGGAATGCTTTGTTGGGTCAGTTGCGACGATGTATCGATCGGTTTCAATTCAAGAAACATCTAAAAACCCAATTGTTTGTCACCACATTTGTATGACTAAACAGTTCTTTGGAAAATAAAAGAAGAAAGCTCTCCCCTGTTGATTTTAAGATTTTACCTTCCCCCCCCCATTTTACAAAACCACGATAGCAGTTTTTAGCGCAGGCCGGCGTGCTGATTACTCTGCGCTGCTCCCAGCACTCATAGAGTTCCTGTGAGCGGCCATGAGTGTCGGGAGCAGTGCAGAGCATTCAGCGCACTGGCCTGCGCTAAAAAACCGCTATCGCGGTTTGGTAAAAGAGGAGTTAATTAGTCCTAATTCTTATGTTTGTTTTAACTCATGTGAACCGTTTAGTTCTTAAGTGGTCTAGAAAAATTTTAAATAAATTAGGCCCTCTTTTGTTAAACTGCGATAGCGGGTTTTAGTACAAGGAGTCGCGCTGAATGCCCCGCGCTGCTCCTGACAATCATAGAGTTCCTATGAGCATCGGGAGCAGCATGAGGCATTCAATGCAGCTCCCTACGCTAAAAACTGCTATCGCGGTATAATAAAGGGGCCTAAATAATTTAGATGCTTAATTTTAATTGTCTTTTATAGAATTTCCCCTCGTATGTAGAATCAGGTCCTAGCTGTTCCCACATTAATTAATAAATTTATTTTCACATTTTATATCCTGCCTATAGGACTAAGCAGCTTACCAATAACATTTTTTAGTTAGTGCTAATCATAATTCACTAACTGGATAAATCAGAAATACTCAGTCTCCTCCCATGATATATCCCTTCTGAGAAATATATAAGAACATAAGAACATAAGCAATACCTCCGCTGGGTCAGACCTGAGGTCCATCGTGCCCAGCAGTCCGCTCACATGGCAGCCCAACAGGTCCAGGACCTGTGCAGTAATCCTCTATCTATACCCCTTTATCCCCTTTTCCAGCAGGAAATTGTCCAATCCTTTCTTAAACCCCAGTACCGTACTCTGCCCTATTACGGCCTCTGGAAGCGCATTTCAGATGTCCACCACACGTTGGGTAAAGAAGAACTTCCTAGCATTCGTTTTGAATCTGTCCCCTTTCAACTTTTCCGAATGCCCTCTTGTTCTTTTATTTTTCAAAAGT
The DNA here is from genome assembly GCF_902459505.1 of Geotrypetes seraphini. Taxonomy (NCBI): domain Eukaryota; kingdom Metazoa; phylum Chordata; class Amphibia; order Gymnophiona; family Dermophiidae; genus Geotrypetes; species Geotrypetes seraphini. The sequence continues at coordinate 15,959,649 of NC_047087.1, read as the reverse complement.
TTGAAGAATCTGTCCCTCTCTACTCTCTCTATGCCCTTCATGATCTTATAAGTCTCTATCATATTCCCTCTAAGTCTTCTCTTCTCCAGGGAAAAGAGACCCAGTTTTTCCAATCTCTCAGCGTATGAAAGGTTTTCCATCCCTTTTATCAGACGTGTCGCTCTCTTTTGAACCTTCTCGAGTATCGCCATATCCTTCTTAAGGTACGGCAACCAATATTGGACGCAGTACTCCAGATGCGGATGCACCATCGCCCGATACAACGGCAGGATAACTTCTTTTGTTCTGGTAGTAATACCCTTCTTGATTATACCTAGCATTCTAATCGCTCTCTTAGTGGCTGCTGCGCACTGTGCCGTTGGCTTCATTGTCATGTCCACCATTACCCCCAAGTCCCTTTCTAGGGTACTCTCATTCAATAACATCCCTCCCATCGTATAGTTGTACCTCGGGTTTCTGCTTCCCACATGCAATACTTTACATTTCTCAACATTGAACTTCATCTGCCATCTTGTCGCCCATTCCCCTAGTTTGTTCAAGTCCTTTTGCAATTCTTCGCAGTCCTCCTTAGTCCGAGCTCCACTAAATAGTTTGGTATCATCTGCCTTCCCATCCCCGATGCTTCCTGGGATAGGAGGGGCCTTAAACAACCTGGGCCAATCATAGCCTCAGGTTCTTCCCTTGTGCATCCCAGGATGCACAGGGGTGGGGAAGGCCTGCCATTTTGAAGAGGCGGTCCAGCTGGCTGGAGGGAGAAGGCATCCCTCTAGCCAGCCATCTAAAATAAGATAAGAGAAAGAGGGTAGGGGGGTCATTGGAGGTACGGGGGGGGGGGTGTTGCATGGTGGCGGGACAGCATGGGCATCTCTCCTACTGCTGAGGGATGTGTTGGTTGGGAGGGAGAGATTAGGCATATCTCCCACTGCCAAGGGGGATTGGGTGGGGTGTTGGTTGTCGGCAACTTGGCAGGAGAGAGAGCGCATTGCTCCTGCCGAACTTCAATTTGGGATTTTCTTTTTAATTTTTTTAATTGCATGTCCAAAACACACACCAGCGATGTGTTTTTCACAGTTCTGGCACTATACCGGCACCCCTAGACCAGTTGCTAATTTTTGTCGCCAAAAGCTGAGGCCGCTCTTGGAGAATGGCTCAGCAATTTTTAAGAACCCACTTGTTTAAATATTGAAAAGCCCATTTGCACAGAATTGTCGGAGACTGCTAGAAAGCGCGTAAAAGACCCGGGTAAGCCGTTTTGATAATCCGTCGCTAAAATACGCGCTCGTTACATCAGCTAAATTAGCGAGCCTGTTAAAGGCAGATTTTGTTTTGAGAATCTGGCCCTCAGTGTCCAACCCGAGAGTTTCTGTCTCCAAACCAAAACTGACCAGGTTCCTCATATGTGCTCACCTGGGAACCATCTCTGCCGGGTTATAAGTAATTGCCAATTGTCTTGTCAATGTAAGAAATCTGTGATCGTGTATGGTAATATCATCCTGCTGTTTAAGATACATTGTCCAACTGCTGAAAGAAGTATGTGCCCATACGTTAAAGTCGGCTGCTTATTATTAGAAGTCTTTGATCATTACTGGTCTATATTACATGTGTATATGAACTTGTAACCCATTCTGGGCACTTGTGGGTGAAATAAAGAACTATTACGAGTTTCCTGAATTCAGATGGACTTTGTCTCTGCCACCTCTACCATTCAGGGCTCCTTTTACGAAGCCGCGTTAGCGGTTTAACGCGCGTAATAGCGTGCGCTAATTTGCCGGCCGCGTTAGCCGCTACCACCTCCTCTTGAGAAGGTGGTAGTTTTTCGGCTAGTGCGGGGGTTAGCGCGCACTAAAAAGGTGCGTGCGATAAAGCCACTAATGTGACTTCGTAAAAGGAGCCCTCAGTGTTAGCCATGCAGGAGCCCGGGGCTGTTCCTTCTTCAGATTGAGGCCGGCTTTGTGCCCCTTGTGGCATGGGGGTCCAGGGCAATTACCTTGGTTGCCACCCCCTAATGCTTCTCAGAGTCTTTCTTTATATATACAGTGATGCCTTGGAATCTGAACTTAATCCGTTCCAGAACCCAGTTCGAGTTCCAAAACGTTCGAGTTCCAAGACAATTTTTCCCATTGAAAATAATGGAAACTGGATTAATCCGTTCCTGGGTCCCACAAACTCAAATTTTAACAGTAAATACACTGGATTTTAAGGTAAAATATTAACAAATATTCCAAAGCAGCATTCAGATTCTGGGGCAGAAACACACACATACAATGTGCAGGGCGTTCGGATTCCAAAGCAGAGTTCGGATTCTGGGGCAAAATTTACTACAAAAAAGGTTCGGATTCCAAAACGTTCGAGTTCTGGGGCGTTCGGATTCCGAGTTACCACTGTATAGACATTTTACCTGCTTCTATGTCCGTTGTATTTCATGAATCACAAATGTATTTAGAAACTATAAACTTAGATTAAAACTATTTTATAAATTCCATTACAGTTGTTTGGTTCAACATCCCAGAGCACTTATCCAGCCAAAGGCACCTTCTCTCTGGAGTGTCACTGACCAGAAAATGCAGACTGGATATCTGTGCGGACTGCCTTGGTCCTATCCCCCTGAATCTGTATAGGTCACCCAAATTTGGGTACAGATCACACATCTGTGCATAAACTAATCAATAAGTTATTGGAGTTAACAAGTGCTTAATTGGCGGGCATTAGGAGTAATGCATGGATCTGCCCTATGCCCAGTTCTATAACAGGCACACTTAAATTCCATAGTGTGAGATTGCAAAGGGGGTGTGGCCATGGGCGAGGGAGAGGCATTCCAGAAATTAGATGCAATGCTGTGGATGCCTGCATTTGTGCGCCTATCTGGCTTCAGGTGGGCGTCAGCATTTGCATTAGCCTTTGGCGCCCAAAGTCAGTGGTGTCATGAGGGTGAGAGGCACCCAAGGTGGGGACATCCCTCCCCCGCCCTTGTCTCTGCCCCCCCCCAATCCCACCTGTTGCATGCCCCCCCTTTCCTTCCCCCGTACTTCTAGTTGAAGTTGTTGTCATAGCGTTCAACGATGTGCTCCTCATGACCCCATCGGCTCTCCCTCTGATGTCACGTCCTATGTGTGGCACCCGGAAGTGATGTCAGTAGGAGAGCCGACAGGGTCACGAACAGCACATTGCTGACCGCTGCGAACGGCAACTTCAACTAGAGGTATGGGGGAAGGGAAGGGGGACATGTACATGGATGGGGGGAATGGGAAGAGGTGGGGGGTAGAGAGGAGGAGGGGCACCAGAGGCCAAGGCGACCCCCCACTCACCCCCCCCCCCTTCATACACCACTGCTCAAAGTTTGGCATGAAAAGTCATGCTACACTAGTATTCCGTAGAGGTCATTTTGCACTTAGCGCCCTTTACAGAATATGGTCATCCTGGCACCTAACATTTGGGTGACCTTTACTGAATTCCCCTCTATGTGGACAGTGCCTGGTCCGAACATGAGTCATCCTCAGACTTATCTAGAATGTAAAAATAACATAGGATACTCTCATATGAGGAAAGACTAAAAAGGCTAGGGCTCTTCAGCCTGGAAAAGAGACGGCTGAGGGAAGACAGGATTGAAGTCTACAAAATCCTGAGTGGAGTAGAACGGGTACAAGTGGATCGATTTTTCGCTCCGTCAAAAATGACAAAGACTAGGGGACACTCGATGAAACTGCAGGGAAATACTTTTAAAATCAATAGGAGGAAATATTTTTTTCACTCGGAGAATTGTTAAGCTTTGGAACGTTATCAGAGGATGTTGTACGAGTGGATAGCATAGCTGGTTTTAAAAGGTGTGGATAAGTTCCTGGAGGAAAAGTCCAGAGTCTGCTGTTGAGACAGACATGGCGGAAGCCATTGCTTGCCCCAGATTGGTGGCATGGAATGCCGCTACTATTTGGGTTTCTGCTGGGTATTTGTGACTTGGATTGGCCCCCGTGGGCTAGGTGGACCATTGGTCTAGTCTTATGTTCTTAAGTTATTCAGATACATTATCTGGATTGCTTACTGACTATTAATGCTATCCAGACATGTAGTATTTTGTTTATTTATTTGTGTCGTGACACTGATCATATTGTCCAAGTAGTGTCGCTGACTATTTGGGTAGTTGACTGCTAAACTAAACCTTGGGTTTATATACCGCACCATCTCCGTAGATGCAGAGCTCGGCACGGTTTACAGGAAAAAGAATAAGAGAGGAACTCCAGTGGAGGGTTTAAGAGTTAGGTGTAAAAGGGTGGGGATGGTGAGAGAGGCCTAAGAGGGAGGAAGTGTTACAGTTTTGAGAATAGCCAGGTTTTTAAGTGTTTACGGAAAAGTTGGAGGGAGCTTGAGGTTCGGAGAGGGGAGGTGAGGTTATTCCAGATCTCAGTGATCTCTAAAGGGGAGGGATGACCCAAGTTTGCCTGCATGAGAAATACCTTTTGTGGAAGGGAAGGATAGTTTAAGAGTTTGGGAGGATCTGGAGGAGGTAGGGGTTGGGGAGTTCCAGGATAGAGGGATAACGGCAGGAAGGATGCCATGTAGGATCTTGTAGGCTAGGCACGCACATTTGAAGTGGATCCTGGGGATTACTGGGAGCCAATGAAGCTTAGACAGGAGTGGCGAGACGTGATCAAATTTGCTTTTCGCGAAAATAAGCTTAGCCACGGCGTTCTGAATCCGCTGAAGTCTATGGAGGCTTTTCTTGGTTAGGCTGAGGTAGATAGAATTGCAATAGTCCAATCTGGAAAGGATGATGGATTGTACTAGGACTGCGAAGTGTTTTTGGTGAAAATAGGGTCTGACTTTCCTTAGCATGTGAAGGCTGAAGAAGCATTTTTTTACCAAGGACTGCTGTAGCTAGCGCTTTAAAATCTTGCCGACCAGGGTAGCGTTACCATTGCTTATCGTTTCTATAGTGCTGTACGTTACAGGAACCGTGTATGAGACAATCCCTGCTCGACGGAGTTTACAATCTAATCCGACAGACAAACAGGGCCATTGGGGGGTAGGGAATTACAGAAGAAGCGACAAGATAGGCATGAGTACGTTACAGGCGGATTAGGAGTTGAGAGCGGCCTTGAAAAAGTAGGTTTTGGTCCTGGAGTTGAACCCTGCCGGAGCTTGGAGTGTGGCGAACCGACTCAGGCAGTCTGTTCCAGGTATATGGTGCGGCAAGACAGAAGGAACGGAATCTGGAGTTGGAAGTGGAAGAGAAGGGTACAGTTAAGAGAGGCTTACCTGATGAACAGAGTTCCTGGGGAGATTGCTGAATACTGACCCAGTTGATTTTATGTTTATGTAACCTATAAAACACTTATTGCATAATCTTATAAAAGGTGTAATACCTCTGTTATCTTGCATATTGCCTTTTTGAATGAAATCTAGGGCATTTTTATGTTTTAATATTGACAAGGGAGTTTTCTCCAAGCCTCTCCCTCTCTCAGTCTCTCATCCCTTACACTATCTTTCTTCTTAGCAAACTCTCACCCCCTCTTCTTCTCCCTCTCTCCCTCCCCTCCCCTCCTCTTCTTCTCCCTCCCTCCCTCCCCTCCCTCTTCATCTACTGACACCACACTCCACATATGACTAGATTGTATGCTAATGATTTGTTGATTCAAAACACTGAGGAAAAAAAATAGGGCGGTAGAAGATTTTGTTGATTGACGGGCCAAGCAAGCCTTGTCCTTGCCCCACCCCCAGCTCTCTAGCTGATGGTGCCCTATGCAGTGTTTCTCAACTCGGTCCTGGAGTGTCCCCTTGCCAGTCATGATTTCAGGATTTCCACAATGACTATGCATGAAAGAAATTTGCATATAATGGAGGCAGTGTATGCAAATTGAGTTTATGCATATTCATTGTGGATATCCTGAAAACCTGACTGGCAAAGGGGGTACTCCAGGACCGAACTGAGAAACACTGCCCTATGGGATAAAAAGTTCTTTGGTTCACAGCCCTGGTGGCCTAACTCCTTCTCCTACTTATGAAACAACATATATAATAATAATAACAGTTTATATACCGCAAGACCGTGAAGTTCTATGCGGTTTACAAGGATTAAAAATGCTACAAATTGAGTAGAACTAACAAAGTTAGAAATTAGTGACTAACAAGTCCTAGTGATCAGTTGTTGTGGGAAAGATTGTGCAGATCAGCTGACTCTCTCGTGTATATACAGTATTATACATAAGGGTTCTTCAAAAAGTTTGTGCCCTTTCATATTTTCATGGGCTCAACCCAAAAGATTATTTTCTGATGGCATTAAAAGAAGTTAGTAGGACTCTGGGGAAAATGCATCACAAAAAAAAAACCAGGGCGATTATGTGGAAAAGTGATGTAATTTGCTTTCCAGATATTTAATAGTGTTTTTTTAAAAAAAGTAAAAGTATACTGGAGAGACATTTTGAAGATCCTTCGTCTATAAAGCCTCTCTCAGCCTATCTTTTACCATTTTCTCTCCAGGCATATTGACAGAGTGCAGTTTGAAGGTAAATGGGAGTCTTTGGAGCCTTTGAAACTTAAATCCCATCACAATTTCAGGGGGGGGGGGGGGGAATCTTTATAAGCATGCTCATATAAACACTCTCCAATCACTCCGTTTAAAATACCCCGTAGAATCTTGGCAGCTACCGACACTATCTGAAAAGCAGCATACTTTAAACAACGGTGAAAGAGGGCTTTATTAACTAGCTCTGTCACCTAATTAGCCAGACACTGATTCTGTGTGTGTGTGTGTGTTTTCATGGCATGATGCTAGACAGACAGACTTACATGTTTAATGAAAGTTTAACAATCAAAGACAATATAAAGAAGCCAAAGTATTACATTTTTGGAATTCACATTGCAGGTTCATTCTATTTGCAAAAGATTATTTCTGGGAAAGAGTTTCTATCCATTTGAGTTTATAGTATGTGAAGATATCAGAGAGCTAGTTTATTGATCTTTCTAACCCAGGGGGATCACAATATAAGGTACCTTTAATTCTGCAGTGTTAATTCTTCCAAAAACAATGGTTCGATTCCTGGCAAACTCTGGCAATCATTACTAAAGATTGACTGTTAAAAATGATAATTATCATTCGATTTTTTTCAGGTAGGAGGGGTGCTGAAAACTTCTCAACACAGCCAACTGAGCGTTATTTTGCCAGTGTACCTGAAAAGAGTATTTCTTATCTTCTTTCGTTAAGTGCCAATTTGCAGAAACGAAATTCTCCGGTTCTTGATCACTCATTATCCATGTCATTCTCCTGGGTTGAGCTGAGAGAATTTTGTAGCACCCCTGGTACTCGAAAATGCTAACATTTATTTATTTTTTTTTTAATGTGCAAATGTTTTTTCTCTGTCTAAACCAAAGTAAATGCTGATCATTAGAAATTCAAAAAGTTGTGACCAGCAACAAAATAAATTCATTTAGCACAGAGCAAAACATGAGATTGGATATTGACAGAATCAGAGCTGAAAAATATAAATTATAGAATTAAACAATAGTATTTTGTTACGAAATTCCTTTTCCGTTTTGTATCCAGTATTTAACAATCTAAATTTTAAAAAATAAACCATTCTTTGTGGATTTTTGACGGCTATGGAAACACATCGGTGTGTTATTAAATTATTAGCTGGAAAAGTGATTCTATATGTCTACAAATTACACTCCCAGATGAAGCAGAGAACTCAAAAAGATTCTGGTTCCGACCCACCATTAACCATATAGGAAGAATATGATAAATTCTGTTTTCCTAGTAAATTTCCCAGAAGCTGAGCAAGGACTGTGTAAATCTCAAGTTCGGCTAACTTTTGTACTACTGATCTCTCCGTAATGCTATGAAAGGCTTTGTGTATATATTTGTTTGTTTTTTTAACAAATTCGAAAGGTTTAGCTCACACCTACAAACTCCAAGCTATCTTATTTTGTACCGCAACAAAGGTTAAACGAAAAGGAAAATTATATTTCGTTGGAGTTCAATTCAATTTCAAACCTGGACCTTTTGAAAAACCAAACACGAGGAATCAACCTCTTTAGAGAGGGGTTTGCGGTAAATATATTATTCTGGTATCTCCCCTATCTCCTCCTCTTCAAGTGCTTCTGAAAGAGATAACTTCCTGCCTTATAGATGAAACAAGGGGGTGCAAGAGAAATTTTCAAGGGGCCCCTCAGCAGCTCTTACATTCGTCTCAATTGCTAACATGTTTCACTCGCGTGGTACCGGCTGCTTTTCCTTGAAGATGTGGTTTCCTTAATTTTCAGTTTTAACCTTGGTTTCTTTTATTTGAAATAAGATTAAATTTTTTTTAAGTGCAAAAGAGGGAAAGCTGTACTTTTTATCCCTAAAGGCAGGGAAAAAAAAAGGGGGGGGGGGGAGAGAAAGACCTTCTGCTGACATGTTTCCACATTTTCTTATTTTAGTAGTCCAAGAAAAATGCCCAGAAAATAATTTTTGGGGGGGGGGGGGTTTATCAAAGAGCAAATACTGCGCGAAAGTTTCGTAAATCCAGCTTCCAGTGGGGGGGGGGGGCTAGTGTAATGAAAAATACGGGGGATTAAGCTGTGTAAAATCTGTGACCGATTTTAAGAAACGTTTCCACGTGATTAAAATAGTCTAGGGCTCTAGGCTTTCTGAAATTAGATTTCACCATATTTAATTGGAACCACTTTTAAAAATGCTGTAGCTATCCGTTATATATACATCATGGTGTCCCAATCAGGAAAGAACCTACATAATGCATAATATTGTCATAGATTGCACAGTAGAAATGTCCTGAAACAGAAATTCAAAAGTAGGTCAAGGGAAGGAGGCTGACGCATAAAAATGAAAATATTTATTTATTGAAATTTAAGAAAGGATTGGACAATTTCCTGCTGGAAAAGGGGATAGAAGGGTATAGATAGAGGATTACTGCACAGGTCCTGGACCTGTTGGTCCGCCGCGTGAGCGGACTGCTGGGCACGATGGATCTCAGGCCTGACCCAGCCAAGGCACTACTTATGTTCTTATGTTCTTATGAAATCTTATAGCTGGCATGATCCCATTGAGTCCTTCTGTGAGGAATTGATTCTGCAGGGAACCAAAGAGTTAAAACAAAAATCCAACGAACTAGTGCTTCTGTCCAATGTGTATATTAATTGTCGTGGTCACTGAAAGCTGCGTAATGGATGATGCATTTGACATCCATTTTTTTTTTTTTTCTAACGTAGTAGGTGGCCCGAGTATATTTTTGTTCAAGTGCTGTTTATGTTAATGAAAAGGGATGCGATGGCAAACAGGCCACCTCACAGATTTATTTTTTTTTTTTTTCAGTGCTGGTAATTTAAACTGTACTTTTCTCATAACCCAAGTTTACATGAGCAAATATGATGTATTGTTTTTCTATTTTTAGCAAAAAAATATTTAAAAAAAGCCTTTTTGGGGGGATTTTGAAAGAGCGTTGCCCGCCATCCTTCCTTGAAAAGATGAAATTCGGTTTCCTGTTCTTTAGTCCATCTGCTGAAGTCACTTTAAAACAGTGGTCTCAAACACGCGGCCCGGGGGCCACATGCGGCCCGCCAGGTACTATTTTGAGGCCCTCGGTATGTTTATCATAATCGCAAAAGTAAAATAAAACAAGTTTCTTGATCATATGTCTCTTTAGCTCTAAATGACAATATTATTATTGGAGACTTGGCCAAAAGGAAAGATTTATAAACTATGAAGAGTTTTACCTCATGCAAAATTGTCATTTCTTTAATAAGACATTAGCTATTTTTTTCTGCGGCCCTCCAAGTACCTACAAATCCAAAATGTGGCCCTGCAAAGGCTTTGAGTTGGAGACCACTGCTTTAAAAGATTAAGTCTGAATAATATATGTTGACGTCCTTAGAAAAGCTGGTGGAGATCTCTTGTCTGTCATCGAGGCTTTTGATTGGTAAATCTGTTTTGTATGCACGATCACAATTACAGAACAGCAGACATATAATACTTTAAGGTTCAATAATTTTTATTAAGTTTTAAAAATAAAATATACATAAAAATCTTACAAAGAATATCATCTCAACTCAGTTAATACATTGTTAGATATATAAATTCAAAGAAATCAACAATCAATTATCACCACGATACAAACACGATAAAGCACCTCCCAACACTCCCTCCCCCCCTTCCCATCCTCCCTTCCCCCCATCCCATTCCCAAATATTACTAATAAATAATGCTTCACTTTCTGATTACAAATGTAATGAGTTCACTCCAAAACTGCCTGCTCTGACTGATAATTCCCAGGTCATCCCAAATTTACTGTTTTTTTTTAAGATGGGGAGGTCGCTCTAGTTTCCATAATCATAAGAGCATGAAATGCTGCCCTCTGATGCCAAAATGAGGGTGGACTTTCTTCCAACCAATGTGGTAAAATACATTTTTGACCTATAATAAAGACATATAATAATTTACACCAGCTTTTCTTCCCCTGATGACTCTCCCTTGCTTTCATAGTATATCAGTAATAATATTGTTTTGAAAGGTGATAGAACATTTTTATCAAATCAGTCAATCATGAGGTGATTTTCTCTACGATTCTGTCATATAGCCCTCTTCTAGGATGTGTGAAGGATCTGCTGTGAAAAGCTCTTGATCAGAGCTTTAAAGCTTCAGAAAGACTGTTTTGTGTTTTTTTCATCATTCAGCCATCCATAATGAAAACCACTGTAAACACATGCCTTTTGGAAGCAAATAAAGAACGGGAAAATTCTAATGAAACTGGCGGCAAAGAGACTCTTACTAAGACCAGGAAGTTACATTACTTAAGCTTTGCGGGTGCATTACTGAAGCCTTGTGCCGTTCTTGTGGGTAGAATGAAAGAAATGATTCTGTCTAATTCATCATTTACATTCTTTAAGCATGGTGGGGCTCATTTTATTTTTAAGCCAAGCTTGTTCGGAATTTCAGTGCAGATGAAAATAGCACTTGTGTGTCTGTCTTGTTTCACAGCGGAACCTGGAGCAGACCGCTCACCCAATGAGAACACTTCCCCCCACCAACCCGTACCTCTGCCCATTCTCAATGAGACATTCACTCCTATGTGGTAAAACCTGGCCGCAGCCCTGTTTATTGAAAAGTTAACATATATCTTCAATAACATATTAACATATTTTAACAAACACAATGATATCACCATAACAACCTTGATCCTGAGCTACAGTAACAATTTAAATGGCCCCGACCCCCGCCATACAAGCAAGGGTCCGAGGGGATGGCATGTCCCTACATGCCCCAATGTCCAGGGTCATCCAACCCACCAGGGCCCACCGCTCATCCCTTGATGAGCCCAGCAGCCAGTAGCTTGGGATACCGCCACCCAAGCTACCCTAAACCCTTCCCAAATGATATTGCGGGTGGGTGGGCGGGAAAGCTGCCTCGGAGGACCAGGTAACCATTAGGGTCCTATAAGGATCCCCCCTAAATCCCCCCTCTCACAATTCCCTACAGCCGTGGCCTCCCGCCTATCAGAGGTCTTTCCCTCGGTGGGAAAGACCTCCCCACCTACGTGGTCCCTACCGCCCTCCCTAAACTAACCTCAACCCACACCCCGACAGGTGACCTCGCGGGCCTCCCAGCTCCACGTTAGATGTAGCCCGTCGAGACGGGGGTCTCTCGGGCTTTCTAAAACAATAAGGGGTGCTGAAAAGTTCTCAGCCCAACCAAGAAGAGAATGACGTGGATAAGGGTCTGAAACAATGTAACCCCTCCCCTAAAATTTTGTTTCTACAGTTTGACACTTTATGAAATAAGATAACTCTCTTTTCAACTACAGTGGCAAAATAACGCTCAGAATTTAGGAATTTCGTTGGTTGGGCTGAGAACTTTTCAACACCCCCTTCGTATGTAATAAAAGTGACCAAGTATAGGACAATCGAGCCATTGTGACATCACTGATGAGATTGTCTCTTATTGGTGGATGGAGGCATTATGACATCACAACCTCAGCTCTAGTTACCAGAGACTGAAAGTCTTCCCATTAAGAAGAGAATGAGGTGGATACGGTTCAATCAATGATCTGAAAGAGTGTCAAAACAGAAAATTTCTTTTCTGCAAATTGGCACTTAACGAAATAAGATAATATTCTTTTCAGCTAAGTTGGAAAATAATGCTTAGAAGTTTAGGAATTAGCTTGGTTGGGCTGAGAACTTTTCTGCACCCCCCCTTGGCAGTAAAACACCATGGAACAGCCAATTATGAATGTATTTCTGAAACGTTTGTCGATACTCTGCCATTTATTTTTCTCACTTGATAGGCTCCATAAAATGCAATCACTTGTCCTTGAGTACTCTTTAATAGATTGTTAAGTAAAAAGTAGGAACAAACAAAAACAAAGTGCAGATGTGTACAAGATACAGGCAGAATTTATTGTGACAAATATAAATATATAAAAAAACCTTTTTACCAAACAAGGGACCCGACACGGTCCATGTTTCGGACAAACCTTCGTTGGGGGTCCAATATGCAAAAAGGTTTAAAAAATATGCCACAAAAAATGTAGAATAAAAAATCATAAACCAAAAGGTCCGATACGCTGAGAATCACCAACTGCTGTAAAGCAGACAAGGTTGGACCCCTCCTTCCTTTTTTGTTGCTAAGTAAAAAGTAGCCCAGAAATTGATACTAAAAACCTCCGATTCTCTAGGTGGTTGATTTAAGAAAAAAAAAAAAAAAAAATCATAAACAAACAGTTTTTATTCCTTCTCAACCCTCTTTTAGGGCTCCTTTTAACAAAGGTGCATTAGGGCTTTAACGCGAGGAATAGCACGCGCTGAATTTCAGCGCCTGCTAGACCTTAACGCCAGCATTGAGCTGTCATTCGTTCTAGAAGCGTAGCGCGGGTTTAGCACGCGCTAAAATCCTGCGTACGCTAAAAAAAAACGCTAGCGCACCTTAGTAAAAGGAGCACTTAGATCTGACCTACTTCAGTGCAAGGTTAAAAAAAAAAAAAAAAAAATAGAGACAACTGGAGTTTAAATGATTCTGAGTTAGATTGAGGCTCCTTGGGAGGGGGAGGGGAACCGGTATAAGTAGTTCCTCGCTTTGGCCATAACTCTCGCTGCTGTAACGAAGCAAAGGCGGATAAAAGTGATGTCACATTATGTCGGCCCACAGCTTCAGCCCACACAGCCCCGATGGCTGGTCTCAACCCTGCCAATTTGTCTGTCAGCACTCGCCTGCTCTTGAAATAGCTTTTGAAGCAGGTGGAGTTTCCCTGGGCCAGTTCCCTTAATCGACTTGCCCAAGCGGGGACTGTGATTTTCTCCTGCTGAGATGCCACTTTCCAAAGTTCAGGATATTGTTTAGTCTGAGGGGAGGTGGTTTCGTATGTTTCCCCCCGAGGGAAGCCTCGGCCGAAGGAAAGAGGGCTCGGGCTAGCCAAAGGGGCTGAATTCAGAAATATTTGCACATTGGTTTGAGAGTGGGTTCCCCTTTTACCGGCTGGAAAGCAAAAGGCTTGAGTTCTCAAGCAAGTTCAAAGGTAACTTAGGGGCTGCGAGAAAGTGCTTCCTTCTCGTACTCGGTCAAATTAGAGGTGTCAGGAAATCTTCTGATACTCCACAGTTATTTAAGAAGAGAAAAAGAAACAAAATCCTGTACTTTCTGTTCACACTGGCTTGCCAAAAGTGTGTGGAGAATTAAAAGAAAAGGTGGAACTCATGCTCACTCTACAACCTTGAGCAGTGAAATCTCAGAGGTATGGCAAGGAGTTTTTCACCTTGAACGAATAAACCACACTGCACCGCTCTAGCCTATGAGTAAAAATGTCTCATCTGCAGGGGGTGCTGAAAAGTTTTCAGCCCAACCAAGAAGAGAATGATCTGAAGAAAACCAAAAAAACTCTGACCTATTCTTGGCTCACTCTCATATGAATATTTTCTATTTTCACATTTTTATGACATTTATCACCTTTTTCACCAACTCATTTTTATTAGTGCCATTTACATCACTGTGTTCCTTTATCACATATCTTTCATACTCTTTGCATGTCAGATATCATTCACAGTTTCACATTTTATCACCACTACTATTCATAACTCACATGCATTCTTAATGTACCCCTCATTATTTATAGGACCCCTGAAGAAGACTTTTTGTCGAAATGCAGACCATGTTTGGTCCTGTATCCCTAGCGGACTAGGTCCTTTAAGGCTCTTATGTGGATGATTTCAGTGTACCTTTGGAACTTTGATACTTTCAAATAAAGTCCATTTGGGAACATCGTCACTCCACAGAGTTTTTTTGGTTTTCTCTGGATTTTCTTCTTTGTGGATATTTTGAGGTCAATTCCTTTTGTTTTTTTCAATTGATCTGAAACAATGTTAAAAAAACAAACAGAATTTAGTTTCTGCAGATTGGCACTTAACAAAATAAGATAACACTCTTTTCAGCTCCAGTGGCAAAGTAACGCTCAGAATGTAGGAAGTTGGGTTAAGAACTTTTCAGCACCCCCTGGTAGCTATCTATTTCCCATGCTTGGAAACCTCGCTAACGAAGATTCGACATCATGTGCCATCTTTTGGAGTTTCACCCGCTCGGGTCCCAGAAGAGGGGATCCAGGTTTTATATGTGGCAGCCCTGTGTGTCATCCTACAATTAAAGTTAAGGTCAAATATTTCCTTAACTACCGTGCTGTAATAAAAACGCCACCAGATTATTATAGCATATATTTAGCAGTAAAGTAGTGGTTGTTTGGCCTAGGAGATTGAAATTATTGTCTTTCAGAAGTGACACGTAAGCCTCCTGTCATTTAGCACACAAGCCTAACGAGCAGGTTTGCATGGATGGCTGCAGTTTCACTCGAGGGACTTCTGTGCTCCCCACCAGCTTTTGCATTTCAGGCTTTGGTCACGGTCGGTATTTATCCTCTTGAAAGTTCGGGTTAAAATACATCATATTGGGTTCACAGTGCAGAAATAATAGAACTACATTTTTAAAAACAGAAATGGGGCAATTAAAATCATTGACATCATGGAAAAACCCACGTAAGCTTATACAAGTGATAAATAGGAGTAGTAGCTGAAGTTCCAAGTCATAAGAACATAAGACTAGTCTTACTGGGTCTGATCAAAGGCCATTAAGCCCAGTAGCCCGTTCTCCCGGTGGCCAATCCAGGTCCCTAGTACCTGGCCAAAATTCAAAGAGTAGCAACATTCCAGCATCTCAAAGAATAGCAAGATTCCGGAACCCCAATGAGAGCAACATTCCAGAGCTGAGATTGTGATGTCATAATGCCTCAGAGCCAACCTCATCAGTGATGTCACAATGGCTTGATTGTCCTATATATGACACACATAAGAGCATAAGAACAGTCATACTGGGTCAGACCAATGGCCCATTAACATTTGTCACGGTAGCCAATCCAGGTCACTAGTACCTGGCCAAAACCCAAAGAGTAACAACATTCCATATAGAATCCTGAGAAATAGCAGGATTCCGGAACCCCAATGAGAGCAACATTGCAGAGCTGAGATTGTGATGTCATAATGCCTCAGAGCCAACCTCATCAGTGATGTCACAATGGCTTGATTGTCCTATACATGACACACATAAGAGCATAAGAACAGCCATACTGGGTCAGACCAATGGCCCATCAAGCCCAGTAGCCCGTTCTCACGGTGGCCAATCCGGGTCATTAGTACCTGGCAAAAAACCCAAAGAGTAGCAACATTCCATGCTACCGATCCAGGGCAAGCAGTGGCTTAATAACAGACTATGGATTTTTCCTCTAGGAACTTGTCCAAACCTTTCTTAAAACCATCTACACTATCTGCTCTTACCACAACCTCTGGCAATGCATTCTGGAGCTTAATTATTCTGAGTGAAAATGTTTTTCCTCCTCTTGGTTTTCAAAGTATTTCCCTGTAACTTCATCGAGCGTCCCCTAGTCTTTGTCATTTTTGACGGAGTGAAAAATCGATCCACTTGTACCCGTTCTACCCAATCCCTTTCCCTTATTACCACAGCTTAGTTAAAAGTGCCTTGTGGGCTAGGCTCAGGGAGCTCTAATTTCAGCTCAACCCAGATAACCCCCCTCCCTTTTACAAAACTGTAGTGCGGTTTTTAGCGCCGGCCATGTTGGTAACAGCTCTGACACTCTTAGAATTCCTATGAGGGTCGGAGCTGTTACTGCCCCGGCTGGCGCTAAAAACCACACTATGGCTTAGTAAAAAAAAAAAAAAGGGGGGGGATAGTCAATGCTGGGCCATTTTCGGTTACCCGCATTGAATATCCAGTTTTATTTTTAGCTGCGGCAACTTAACTGGTTATAATAATAATAATTTATTTCTTTTATACCGCCAAAGCCGTAGAAGTTTGAGGCAGTTTACAATAAAGAAGGGCTGGACAATCAGAGAAGGGGTACAATCAGCAAATACAATCGGTGAATGGGAACAATCCACAAAATAGATACAATTAATAGATGTAAGCAGGGGAGCTGGTACAATATAAGGGGTCAAGAGTAAGGTGAGCGGGAGGGAGGAGAAAGGAGATCTAGGGGGCAAGGGTAGGGTAGGGGTCTTGGGCTACAAATCGGTTCAATAGATTAGTTTTTAATAATTTTCTGCAGTTTAGGTAGGATGAGGAGCGCGAGAAAATATTGCACGGCCAGTCATTTAGATCAGTAGTTCCCAACCCTGTCCTGGAGGACCACCAGGCCAGTTGGGTCTTCAGGATTGCACTAATGAATATGCATGGAGCAGATTTGCATGCCTGGCACCTCCATTATATGCAGATCTCTCTCATGCATATTCATGAGGGCTATCCTGAAAACCCGACTGGCCTGGTGGTCCTCCAGGACAGGGTTGGGAACCACTGATTTAGATGACCTGCTTGGAAGGCTAGAGTTCTGTTCAGATGTCTTTTGTAACGGCAGGCTTTTAGAGTTGGATGGCTGAAGAGATGAGCTTTGCGAGTGGGTCTGGATGGACGATCCATGGTAAAGTGGGGGACCATGTATAAGGGGGCCAAACCATGGATGAATTTGTAGCAGAGGCAGGCAAACTTGAACAGCACTCTCGCCTCCAGGGGCAGCCAGTGGAGTTTTTGGTAGTAGGGAGTATTGTGTTCCCATTTTTTCAGCCCAAAGATCAGTCGAATTGCTGAATTTTGGATGATACGTAGTCTTTGAATAGTTTTTTTGAAGGAACCCAGGTAGATAATGTTGCAGTAGTCGAGTAAGCTCAGGATTGAGGATTGGACCAGTAAGCGGAATGAGGGAGCATCGAAGTATTTTCAGTACTAGCCGGTTAGGGCCAGATTCTAAAAATGGGGCCATTCCATGCGGTTGTCAATCAACCTCTAGGCGTCATGTGTAGATTCACACTTAGCAGTGCCTAAGCAGACTTAGGCTTTTCCAGGCATCATAGGGGTACATTAGGCGAGGTTTCCATTGGCGTACCATGACTATTCTCCATCCCTAACCACACCTATTTTTCAGGTAGGCATGGGAGGGCGCCACGTGGAATTCCACAAGCAACCCTTAATTGTTTAAAATTAATTTTGCAATCATTGTCAAAAGTGTGCTCAATTACCACACCATCTATGCTAATTTAACCAATTTGAGTTGCACGCGGTTTTAGTTAGGCATCGCTACGCATCCATGATTAGGGTGCTTAGCTGTACCTCATATAGGTGCCATTTATAGATTCTAACCCTCTGCGCTTAGCAGCTAAAGGTATTTTAGGCACTGAATATCCATCCCTAGCTGGCTATGCTGGGTGATATAATGGCTAGAAGTGGTGTGCGGTCAGGGCCTTGAGGGACTTCACTCCACCCCCAAAAGGCCCTGAGGACATTGCTCTGAATTTGACTGGGCGAGCAGGTAACAGGCAGATGCTGGTCAGCCAATCAGATTCAGATCTGTACTGTCAGACAATCCCCAGTCCAAGAGGCCTTCTTTTTTGGGGGGAAAGGGGGTTACTTTTTGTTTGATGCAGTTTGATTGGTTAAGCTGGCTGCCTTCTCAACAAATCAAACAGTGTCATGCAAAAAGTAAACAAAAATAAAAAATAAAAAAGCAGGGCTGTAGAGCTGGGGATTCACTGAATCCCCTGAATGCCCTCATCACAAGCCACTGATAGCTAGCCACTAGCCTCCAAGTGAGGGGGGGTTTCTCGCTGGGGGTGGGATTTTTTCACTCCTCTTTGTGGTCAGAGGCATGTTGGATGAACTAATACCGTGTTTCCCCCAAAATAAGACACTGTCATATTAATTTGGGTCTTATTTTTGGGATACTCAAGTGTTCTATACCAGTGTTCTTCAACTACCGGTCCACAGAAATTTCCTGCCGGTCCACAGGACCAGCACATGCATTAGGCCCAAAATAGTGTTCTTTAACCTCCGGTCCACGGTGCGATCGATGTGGCATTATCTTCGAGCCAGCTCTCTCTTCCTCACTGATTCAGTGCACAAAGCCACGGGCAGTGGCTCCTACTCGCGTCCTGTGCCTGAACCGGAAGCCTTCTCTCTGACGTTGCAACGTCAGAGGGAAGGCTTCCAGATCAGGTACGGGACGTGCAAGGTGCAATTAGTACTATTATGGGGGCGGGGTCTGGGGTGGAGATTGGGTAGAAATGGGCAGGGTCTGGCCCACGACTTAGCCCAGTGTTCTTCAACTGCCGGTCCACGGACCGATGCTGGCCACAGAATAATTCTTTTATTTCTGCCGGTCCATAGGTGTAAAGAGGTTGAAAAACACTGTTCTATTCTGTCATGTGTTCACTCCACAGCTCCTCATTGCGTTTCCTTTATTACCTCCTGCTACCCCCCTTTCTGCCTGTCTCTGTTCATGAGGCAAATTGTTCTGATGTGTGCCCATTACTCCTTCACCAGGCAAGCTTTGTGCCTTTCACCTTTCCCTCCCTTCCTTTCATCCCCCCCCCATGTAGTATCTTTCTATCCCACTCTTCCTCCCATCCCCCCCACTACCAAAGCGCAACCCCCACTGACCCTTCCATCTCTCCCTCCCATCCGACCCTCCCCCCGACCGCAAAACCAAAATTCCTTTTCCACGTCACTGATAATCTCACCAGCAATGGGGCACTCGGAACGCCCCGACGGGAGAAGGCCGCGATGCAGCCCGTCTAGATTGCTTTCGATGCTGTAGTGTGAAACAAGGTATTTCGGTCTCACGGTTGGCGGGTTTCGGATGGGAGGGAGAGATGGAAGGGTCAGCGGGGCGGGGGAGGGGGGAAGCAGGGAAGCGCTGCTACTGCGAATCCAGCACTTCAACTAGGGCTTATTTTGGGGGAACCACGATATTAAAGATTGAGTTTGGTTTCATGCATTTCGCCTTTAGTGTAAAGGCGATCTTCTTGGAGGAACTGAAAGATGGCCAGAACCTAAAGGCAGTTTTTAGACTCTTTTGGGCCTGTGGCATATCCTGAAACTGAAGTCCTCATCAGGGCAGGATTAATTCGTCGAGGGCCCCTAGGCACACAAGTACACTGGGCCCCCTGCCCCGTCCCGCCCCACCCCACCATGCGCCCAGGCGGAAACAGGAAGCTGCATCAGAGGGAAGCTTTGGGCAAAGCAGCACCGCTTGCACAATTACAGTTCCCGTTGCCTTTCTTACCCACGTTGCTTGCTTGTCTTACTTTCTATCGAGGTGGGGGGGGTTGCATTGCCAATCGGGGTGGGGCCCGCGTTGCCAATCAATGCCGCAGGGCTCCATCACCGTTTGGAAAAAACAATGTTGATGCCCTCCTTCATCGGGCCCACTGACCATTTCGGGCCCTAGGCATGTGCCTACTTGGCCTATTGGTTAATTCTGCCCTGGTTCTCATCCTTAAGCAGCTGAACACAGAGTAGTAACAATAATCAGTAGTAACTGATTATACAATTACTCCACGCCTGGATTAGCTTGTTCCACATCCTGTACTTAGACCAGTTCCTCATTCTTTGTTTAATTGGACATTGAACTTTTGATTTTAGCCGTCCATCTATTTATCCCAACGGACTGTACCACTCATGTTGTTCCTATCAAATATTTGCACTTGGCTCCTCAGTTACATGGCAAGCTGTATTGTACAGAAGCATTAGTGTCATATCTATGATATTTGAATGGTCTAATGCATGGTTATTAGATATTTCATTAGTGTTATATCTTCCTTATTTGTATGTTTTTCTATACTGTCTATTATGGTATTACACTCCTCCCTCAATATTTGTGGGGGTTAGGGGCAGAGCCAGCCCGCGAATATTGAAAATTCGTGAATAACTTTTGGGCTGGCTCTGACCCATCCCCGCCTCCCTCCCGCCTTCCCCCTGGCATCCCAGACCTTACCTGATGGTCTAGAGAAGAGGTTTCCAACCCTGTCCTGGAGGACCACCAGGCCAGTTGGGTTTTCAGGATAGCCCTAATGAATATGCATGGAGCAGATTTGCATGCCTGGAACCTCCATTATATGCAGATCTCTCTCATGAATATTCATTAGGGCTAGCCTGAAAACCCGACTGGCCTGGTGGTCCTCCAGGACAGGGTTGGGAACCACTGGTCTAGAGGTCTTTCGGGGCAGGAGCGATCTTCCTACGCTCCTGCCTCGTGCAGATCACTCATCCAAAATGGCTGCCGTGAGTTCCTGTCATAGTCTCGAGAGGTGTCATAGTCTCGAGAGGTGGTCGGGGGAGGTCCAGGAGGTGGGAGGGAGGTGGAGGTGATTCCGGTTTTAGGAAATCACGAATAATCAAAATCGCGACTCCTAAAATTGTGAATCGGGAGGGGAAAGTGTATTTGTTTTGTACTGACATTTGTATTTCTGTAGTGCTGTTCTGATACTGTTTAATATTACTCTTATTACTAGGTTTCAATTTGCCATTTTCAAGTTTACCCCATGGATTGTATTTATGTTTATATTTGGTCTTTCTACTCTTGTTATGCCGTTAACAAAATTGCAAGCTTTAGGTTGAATTGCACTTGCTGTACACCGCCTTGGGTGAGTCTCTTCATAAAGACAGCCATTAAAAGTACAAAATGCTGACAATGAGGTGTGTAAGTGTACGCTCACCTAGAATATGGCAAGTGGGATTCTATGAATCGACACTCAAATGTCATTGTACATATTTGCAAGGAGGGCATTCACATGGGCGGAGAATGGGCAGGGCAGATGTTTTCGAGGACAACTTGCAGGGTGCAGGAATAGGGTGTTCGATACGTTGGAAGCTAATACAGTGGAACCTTGGTTTACGAGCATAATTAGTTCCAGAAGCATGCTCGTAAACCAAATTACTTGTATATCAAAGTGAGTTTCCCCATAGGAAGTAAGGGAAACTCGCTTACTTCCTTCTACTGGCTACGCCTCTCTTTATACAACCTAGCATCCTTCTGGCAGCAGCCACCACCTTGTCACACTGTTTTTTCACCTTTAGATCTTCGGACACTATCACCCCAAGGTCCCTCTCCCCGTCCGTTCATATCAGCCTCTCACCTCCAAGCATATACGGTTCCTTCCAATTAGTCCCCAAATAACAGAAAACAGACAGGAGACTGGAGGATCCCCAAGTCTATGGAACTCAATGTACCAGTCAGTGTGACAAGGCAGTTGGATTGATGGTAGAGTACTTGGATGCATCAAACAGGCACTGCTAGGAGAAAGAGGTAAGTAATTTTACCTCCTCTGATGACCACATCTACAAGAATACATCAAAGAACCATATGAATTGTACACGGACTTCATTGTAAGCCGTATAAATTTTGAAAATGTTGGCGAGTCCGATTCCATTAAGTTACTTTATGTGGCTTCTAAAAAGATGTCATTTAGTGTGAGTTGTGGCATGCCCAACAATTATTACCACCTCTCCTCCCCCCCCCCCCGGCTACTGGCGCTGCTTCACCCCACCTACCCCCAAGGCCACTGGTGCGCTTCCACATCCCCCCCTTTGTGAACCGGCATCGCCAACCCCGCCCGCAAACGCCACCCACCGCGATCTGGCATCACCCCCCCTCGCGAACACCCGCTCCCCTGCGCAAACTGGCATCCCCCGCCCGCTCAAACTGAAGGCTTACCCCCAATCTGGTACCGGCACGCAGCACCAACCCACAGGAGGTGCCAGTGCCGGTGCCCAAAGATCGTGCTGCTTGCCGGACTGTGCCTTGAGCATCTGCGCATGCTCAAGGTCTTCTAGCAGTCATTTCCTATTGGCGATCTACACAGGGCAGGAGTGTAGGAAGATCGCTCCTGCCCCGAAAGCTAGACCACCAGGTAAGGCTGGGATGCCGGGGGGAAGGCGGGAGGGAGGCGGGGGTGGGTCAGAGCTGGACAAGAAAATATTGTGGTTTTTCTCAATTCGCGGTCCGGCTCTGTCCCTATCCCCCGCAAATACCGAGGGAGATGTGTACTATCTTAACCAGAGCTGCTCGATAATCCTGATGGTCTCCCCTCCCTATTGTGGTTTACCTTTGATGTATTCTCTACTTTTAAATTGTAACTCTTCCAACTTTCCTAATGTTTCTATTGGTCAAGTGTTGTTAAGTGGATATTTGTTTATTTTGTCTCCCTTTCATAAAAATATAATTTATAAAACGCTTAGAAACTATGATTTGCGTTTAATCAAAAATTTTAATAAACTTGAAACATTAAAATCCCCTCTGGAAACCCTGATCACTATCCTGCCCCCAGGATACCCTTGCCCTCTGCTCCCCCTCCCCCCCCCCCCGTCAGGCTGCCCCCACCCACCCATCCACCTCCCTTGTCTAGGTAGGCATCCCTGAGCCCACCTAAATACCTGCTGGTCAAATAGGGAGCCCCCTTGCTCCTGCCCTTTTGTGGCAGCCTTCAAAATGGCTGCCACAAACTCTCACAGCAGCTCACTATACTACATGGCTGAACATCAGGGCCTGCATGACAATGTTTTTTTCTTTTTTACATAACCACTTCCGCTCTGGAGCTCCCAATCCCTCTCCTGTTCCTCCCTAGGATGCCCTCCCCTCTCCCCTCCCCCCTGTTCCCTCCTATGCCTAGGTAGGCCCTCTGGGCCTACCTAAATAACTAGTGATCCAGTAGGGGGGGGGGGGGTTGTTGGTGGCAGGAGTTCTGAATATCGCTGGCACCTGCATAAATACAGACTACTCCCCAGCACCCAGCCTCTCTGGCCTGCTTAAATCGCTCTGAATAAGGGCTACGGTGTCTGAAACTCAGTGTAAATCAAGCTAGCACTGGTATCATATTATCTTGATGTAAAATGGACATATTTCTACAAACAGGATCTTATTATACTCGGAGATGAAAAGATTTAACCCCTTCCTCAAAAGCTGTATATTGTAATCTCATGTAAGTCAGATGTGTCTCTCCTAAATTACCTCTCACATATTACAAAGATTTCTAGCAGAGAGAAGAAAACCCTCCTTTGGAAGCTCTGAGCTCAGACAAAATAAGATTGTTTGGCTTAATCAAGCCACAGACTGACTTGGCCGTAGTGAAACTTGGCTCATCCAAGCCCCAAACCACTTAGATGGCCATGTTTTGGTGAAATACCACAGAAATGTGTGGTCTAGGAGGGGTAATTATATTGGTTAATTTAAAGAAAGAAAGCAAATACTGTTTCTTCCTATTGCTTCTGCTTGTGGTGTCCTAAATCTGGGACTAGAACGGGCTGAGATTGGAAACACCTGTTCCAGGCATTCTGGATACCAGCAGGGTAGTACAGGTGACTCTCTTATGACACCTCTCTCTGCCCCCACCCACGACACAAAGAATATTTCACAGCAGAATCACAAGCCTGCTTTTACCTGGAAATCTCTTGAATCTCTTGAGTCCATTGTACCCTGAATTATATGGCCAGTGATCAAACATACTTCTCTGGCATTAGATGCTCTTTCAGAGGCAACTCAACCATCACATGAGATTAATTTAATCAGATTTATGAATCCCCTTTATCAACAAGCCTAAGGCGATTTACATACTCATAATAAAAATATATAGGACATACTAGAACCCCACAGCAATCCATTGTTAACTGATCTTTTGAATATATTTATAGCTGTGGCATACCTAGGGTATGTGACACCCGGGGCTGATTATTTTTTACCCCCCCCCCTCCCATGCTCTCCTCCCCTCCTTGGTACTCCACTGCCTGAGAAATGAGATTTTGGTCTCCAAAAGTTAATAAAAAATGTATTAAAAATTAGTCCAATAAAAAGATCACCTTATTTCCATTTTCTATTTATAAATGTTTATCAATACAGCTACAATACTACTTTATTCTAAAAGCAACAAAAAATATTTTTTCTACTTTTTGTCATCTTGGAGTTCTGCTTTCTTCATCTTCTCTTCACTCTCCATTCCATCCAGCGTCCACCCTCTTTTTCTGTCCCTTCCATTTTTCTCTTTCTGTCTCCACTGCCTCCTCCATACTCTGGCATCTCTCTCTTCTCCTTTCCTTCTTCCAACTGTAACTCACCCCATTGTCTAGCATCTGCTTCCCTTCTCCATGCTCTGGAATCTCTCTCCTCTCTTCTCCTTCCATCTCTCCCTCTCCCTGGCATCTCTTTTCCTTCTTTTCCCTCCCTTCCTTCTGTCCCGATGGTCTGGCATCTGTTTCTTTCCCTTCCCTTCCCCATGCCCTGGCTTCTCTTTCTCCCCCTCCATGACTTGGCATCTCCTTTACTTCCTTCCTTTCCCTCCCTCCTTTCCTTCCCATGGTCTGGCATCTCTCTTTTGCCTCCTCTCCCTTCTCTGGTCCTCCTTCTTCCTCCCTCTCTCCTTCTCCCCAATCAGGTGCAGCATTACTCTCCCTCTCTCCTGTTAGCAGCACAACGTTCACAATTTGCTGATCTTGCCGGCATCAGGCCTTCCTCTCTGCCGGGTCCTGCCTTCATGCTAGCAGCATGTAGGTGGGACCCGGCAGGAATAAAGGCCCGACACCGACAAGAGCAGTGAATTGTGAACGCTGCTGTTGCTGCTGGGAAGAAGTTGTTGATGGCGGCACCAGTCCTCAGAGGAGACATCAAAACACACCCTTTGGTACACCACTGCATCTGAGTCTCCTTCCCTTCCTTCCAATCATGCCGTGGCATCTCTCTCCTCTCTTTCCCTTCCATCTCCCCCTCCCCCTCCATGCTCTGGTATCTCTTCTTTTTCCTTTCCCTCCCTCCCTCCTCCCTGGTCTGACATCTCTGTCTCCTTCCCTTCCCCCCCATGCCCTGGCATCTTTCTCCTCTCTTTCCCTTCCATCACTCCCTCCCCCTCCATGCTCTAGTATCTCCTCTTTTTCTTTTCCCTCCCTCCCTCCTCATTGATCTGGCATCTCTGTCTCCTTCCCTTCCCCTACCCATGCCCTGGCATCTCTTCCTCCCCCTCCTGCCACACCCCTTGGTAAGCCACTGATTTATAGTGAGTAACATAGTAGATGACGGCAGATAAAGACCCGAATGGTCCATCCAGTCTGCCCAACCTGATTCAATTTAAATTTTTTTAATTTTTTCTTCTTAGCTATTTCTGGGCAAGAATCCGAAGCTCTATCCGGTACTGTGCTTGGGCTCCAACTGCCAAAATCTCCATTAAAACCTACTCCATCCCATCTAAACCCTCCCAGCCATTGAAGCCCTCTCCAGCCCATCCTTCCCCAAACAGCCATATACAGACACAGATTGTGCAAGTCTGCCCAGTACTGGCCTTAGTACAATATTTAATATTATTTTCTGATTCTAGATCCTCTGTGTTCATTCCACGCTTCTTTGAACTCAGTCACCGTTTTCCTCTCCACCACCTCTCTTGGGAGCGCATTCCAGGCATCCACCACCCTCTCCGTAAAGTAGAATTTCCTAACATTGCTCTTGAATCTACCACCCCTCAACCTCAAATTATGTCCTCTGGTTTTACCATTTTCCTTTCTCTGGAAAATATTTTATTCTACGTTAATATCCTTCAAGTATTTGAACGTCTGAATCATATCTCCCCTGTCCCTCCTTTCCTCTAGGGTATACATATTCAGGGCTTCCAGTCTCTCCTCATACGTCTTCTGGTGCAAGCCTCCTATCATTTTTGTTGCCCTCCTCTGGACCGCCTCAAGTCTTCTTATGTCCTTCGCCAGATACGTTCTCCAAAACTGAACACAATACTCCAAGTGGGGCCTTACCAATGACCTGTACAGGGGCATCAACACCTTCTTCCTTCTACTGGCTACGCCTCTCTTTATACAGCCCAGCATCCTTCTGGCAGCAGCCACTACCTTGTCACGCTGTTTTTTTCGCCTTTAGATCTTCGGACACTATCACCCCAAGGTCCCTCTCCCCGCCCGTGCATATCTGCTTCTCTCCTCCCAGCATATACGGTTCCTTCCGATTATTAATCCCAAAATGCATTACTCTGCATTTCTTTGTATTGAATTTTAGTTGCCAGGCATTAGACCATTCCTCTAACTTTTGCAGATCCTTTTTCATATTTTCCACTCCCTCTTTGGTGTCTATTCTGTTACAAATCTTGGTATCATCTGCAAAAAGGCACACTTTTCCTTCTAACCGTTCAGCAATGTCACTCACAAACAGGATTGAACAGAATTGGCCCCAGCACCGAACCCTGAGGGACTCCACTACTCACCTTTTCTTCCTCTGAGCGACTTCCATTAACCACCACCCTCTGGCGTCTGTCCAACAGCCAGTTTCTAACCCAGTTCACCACTTTGGGTCCTAACTTCAGCCCTTCAAGTTTGTTCAACAGCCTCCTATGAGGAACCGTATCAAAGGCTTTGCTGAAATCTAAGTAAATTACATCTAGCATATGTCCTCGATCCAGCTCTCTGGTCACCCAATCAAAAAATTCAATCAGGTTCATTGGCACGATTTACCTTTTGTAAAGCCATGTTGCCTTGGATCCTGTAACCCATTAGATTCAAGCATGTACACTATCCTTTCTTTCAGCAACACTTCCATTATTTTTCCAACAACTGAAGTGAGGCTCACCGGCCTGTAGTTTCCTGCTTCATCCCTGTGACCAGTTTTATGAACAGGGACCACATCCGCTCTCCTCCAATCCCCAGGAACCACTCCCGTCTCCAGAGATTTGTTGAACAAGTCTTTAACAGGACTCGCCAGAACCTCTCTGAGCTCCCTTAGTATCCTGGGATGGATCCCGTCTGGTCCCATCGCTTTGTCCACCTTCAGTTTTTCAAGTTGCTCATAGTTTCAAGTTTATTAAAAAAAATTTTTAGACCGCTTATTCGAGTTTCTAAGCGGTTGACAGTGTAAAATTACATTAAAACAAGTTATAAAATAACAATAAAACACGAAATGGGGGATACAGACTAACGTCCTAACATACAGACTGCTTTGATCAAAAACATACGAAATGAAACAATAGGATAGTGAGAGAGAACTACAATTGATATAGGAAAGGAGAAACATTAAAGGATAAAACAATAGGTTAGGATAGAAATGATAATTGATTCAAATTTTAAATAAATTTTAAAAAACATAAACACTCTCCTCCTTGAACTCCATTTTCTCGTGTTACTTTGCCAGACAATCTCGGTCCTTCTCCAGGATTTTCTTCTGTGAACACAGAACAGAAGTATTTGTTTAACATGTTTGCTTTTTCCTCATCACTCTCCACATATCAGTTCCCAGCATCTTTTAGTTTAGCAATTCCATTTTTCATTTTCCTCCTTTCACTAATATATATGAAAAAAAATTGTGTCTCCCTTTTTTACATTTTTAGCCATTTGTTCTTCCGCCTGTACTTTCGCCAGACGTATATCTCTCTTGGCTTCTTTCAGTTTCACTCTGAAATCCTTTCTGCACTCCTCTTCTTGGGTTTTTTTTATATTTCACGAAAGCCAACTCTTCGCCTTTATTTTCTCCACCACTAGTTTGGAGAACCATATCGGCTTCTTTTTCTCTTGTTTTTATTGATTTTCTTCACATAAAGGTCCGTAGCCATTTTTATCGCTCCTTTCAGCTTAGACCACTGTCTTTCCACTTCTCTTATGTCCTCCCATCCTAACAGCTCTTTCTTCAGGTACTTTCCCATTGCATTAAAGTCCGTACGTTTGAAATCTAGGACTTTAAGTATCGTGCGGCCGCTCTCCACTTTAGCCGTTATATCAAACCAAACCGTTTGATGATCGCTACTTCCCAGGTGAGCTCCCACTTGAACATTAGAGATACTCTCTCCATTTGTGAGGACCAGATCCAATATCGCTTTTTCCCTTATGGGTTCTGTCACCATTTGTCTGAGCAGAGCCTCTTGAAAGGCATCCACAATCTCCCTACTTCTTTCCGATTCTGCAGATGGAACATTCCAGTCCCCATTCGGCAGGTTGAAATCTTCCAACAGCAGAACCTCCTCTTTCCTTCCAAACTTTTGGATATCCACAATGTGAAGAGTATTAGATCATCTATTAGTATTGTTTATCCCAGTTGTGTCCAGTTTCTATCAGTAAACCACTCTAAACTTTAAGGTTGTTGGGGTATACTCGTATATATAAATAAATAAAAATTTGCTCTAAATCTCTGCAAAAGTGTAACAGGAACCAAGACTTCTCAATATATGAAAGTCAAAAATGGATCTTAAATATAGGTATTAAGAAGTGAGGTAATACAATTTTCACCTACACTCAGAATTGTGTAATCCGACCAAGAGCCTTGGCTCCTACAGCCAAACCCAACGTCCCATCATTGTGTATGACTTTAATGCAAAATAATAGTAAATAAGGCAACGTGCTCTTTGAATGCTAGATTTGTTCTCAATGGCAATAAGAGGAAAAACCACTCCACTTAGCTTTAAGGTGTGTTAGCAGGTCCCGACATGGGCCATGTTTCGAGGGTCTGTTTCAAGGAACCCAAAGGAGATGGGCAAAACTTCAAATGCCAGAGAAATAGTTGCTGAGTGATTCGGACAAAACACTTGTGTTCATAGGTTGAAAAGTCTCTTCTGATTTTTCCAACATGTCTATGAGCCCCCATGATTTGTACACTTATAAATCCTTCTAATTAACCCTTTGAAATTATATTTAATCATAGGACTGGTTTTTTTTCCATTCTTTCATCTCCATTTCTCTACTGTTCCCTGGGCAGTTACATAAGTGTGTAGCCTGATAGGCTTTGTAAATAATAAATACTATTTTTATAATTTTGTACGGCCCATGTACAGTATTGATTTGGTGGGGAAACTACTAAAAACTAATCCTTTCACCTGATTCACGCCCTAAGACCCCTTTACTCTACCCTGGCCCCTTCTATCTCACCATGTCCCGTTTCCCATTAAACTTCTTCCCTTTAAACCGCATCTTCACCTGCTGTTTGCTCCCCCTGTTTTTTTTACCTACATGCCCACTTCCACTGTACCCCTTTGTTATACCTACATTCTTGGATTGATCCTCTACGCAGATTGTCTTGACCTTCTTCCCTGTACCATTTTTTGCCCTGATTGTACCTATTTTCGTTGATTGTACCATTTTTTTCGCCGATTGTATCACTGTTCGCTGATTGTTCCTATTTTCCCTGTTTGTACCATTTTCTCTGCCACCTATTTTCTCCGATTGTACCATTTTCGCTGATTGTCCAGCCCTTCTTCGTTGTAAACCGTCTCAAACTACTATGGCTTTGGCAGCATATAAGAAATAAAATTATTATTATTATTATCACTGTGGTGGGTGGAAAGATGCTAACAGAGAAGCTGCCACCCCCATTTCACCCAGAATGTAGAGACTGGACTTGGCCGGGGTACAGTCAGTCTGCTGAGGAAGATCCTTTTTGCAGCGACTGCAGGAGTGCATGCTTATTTATGGAATGTGAAGAGGGAGCAGCCATTTTACCGATACGCGTGTTAAAAAAAAAAAAGAATGGCATGAACATAGCAGCTTCCACGTGGAAGTGGTGGCACTGCCACATGTAGCTGCCCCGTTTTGCAAACCTACATGAGTAAGTCATGATGTGAGTAGTGAGGCATCAATGTTAACTTGATTTTACTTTAGAGGAAGAAAGAAACAATAAGGGATTAAAGAGAATGACTGCCTGGTTGAAACAAGGACTTTAAACAAAACCTCTGTTGGCAATTCTACAAGTGGGCACTATGATAGAAACATGATGGCAGATAAAGGCCAAATGGCTCATCCAGAGCATCCACTATCTCCTCCTCTTCCAATTGGCTGAGCCTCTTAACATTTGCATCTCTTCTTCCTATTGGTTAAGGCTCTTTAAACCTGCATTGTGAGGTCATAGAACTTTATGATTATAGAAATATGATGGCAGATAAAGGCCAAATGGCTCATCCAGAGCCTTCACTATCTCCTCCTCTCCCTATTGGCTAAGGCTCTTTACACCTGCATTATGAGGTCATAGAGCTTTATGATTATAGAAACATGATGGCAGATAAAGGCCAAATGGCCCATCCAATCGGCCCATCCGCAGTAACCATTATCTCTTCCTCTCTATAAGAGATCCCACCTGCCTATCCCAGGCCCTCTTGAATTCAGACACAGTCTCTGTCTTCACCACCTCTTCTGGGAGTCTGTTCCAAGCATCTACCACCCAAAGTATATTCTTAGATTACTCCGGAGATTATCACCTTTTAACTTCATCCTATGCCCTCTCAATCCAGAGCTTCCATTCAAATGAAAGAGACTTGACTCATGCACTTTTACCCCAGGTAGGTATTTAAACATCTCTATCATATCTCCCCTCTCCCGCCTTTCCTCCAAAATATACAGATTGAGATCTTTAAGTCTATCCCCATACGCCTTATCACGAAGACCACACACCATTTTAGTAGCCTTCCTCTGGACCAACTACATCCTTGTTATATCTTTTTGAAGGTGCGACCTCCAGAATTGTACACAATATTCTAAATGAGGTCTTACCAAAGTCTTATACAGGGGCGTTAGTACCTCCTTTTTTCTACTGACCGTACCTCTTTCTATGCACTCTAGCATCCTTCTAGCTTTCTCCATCATCTTTTCAACCTGTTTGGCCATCTTAAGATCATCACATACAATCACACCCAAGTCCCACTCTTCTGTCGTGAACATAAGTTCTTCATCCCCCTAAACTGTACTGTTCCTTCAGGTTTTTGCAGCCCAAATGCATGGCCTTGCATTTCTTAGAATTAAATCTTAGCTGCCACATTTCAGACCATTCTTCAAGCTTCACCAGGTCTTTCTTCATGTTATTCACACCATCCTGAGCGTCTACTCTATTGCAGATTTTCGTATCATCCGCAAAGAGGCAAATCTTACCCAACAACCCTTCAGCTATAAAACTGTTAAAAAGAACAGGCCCAAGAACAGAACCTTGAGGCACACCACTGGTACAATCCCTTTCTTCAGAGCGATCTCCATTGATCATTACCCTCTGTCGCCTTCCACTCAACCAGTTCTTGACCCAGCCTGTCACTTTGGGGACCCATCCCGAGGGCACTCAGTTTATTTATCAGACGTCTGTGTGGAACACTGTCAAAGGCTTTGCTAAAATCTAAATACACCACATCTAGCACACTCCCTCTATCCAATTCTCTGGTCACCCAGTCAAAGAAATTGATTAAATTTGTCTGACAAGACCTTCCTCTAGTGAATCCATGTTGCCTCCGGTCCTGTAATCCACAGGATTCCAGAAACTTGACCATTCTCTGTTTTAAAAGTGTTTCCATTAATTTGCTTACCACAGAAGTCAGACTTACTGGCCTGTAATTCCCTACTTCTTCCTGACTTCCACTTTTGTGGAGAGGGACTACAACAGCCCTTTTCTAGTCCACCGGTACCACTCTAGGGAAGCATTCAAAAGGTGGAGACACCAGAACTTCCCTAAGTTCCTTCAGCACCCTCAGATGTACTCCATCTGGCCCCATCACTTTGTCTACCTCTATTTTAGCTAGCTCCTCACGAACACAACCCTCTGAAAATCGATCAGGGTCTACCACTCCTCCATCCCTATTTGTATTTGTCTTTTCTGGTCCCGCTCCTGGTGCTTCAGCTGTGAACACAGAACAGAAATATTTGTTAAACAATTCAGCCTTTTCTTTATCAGCTTCTACATATGCCTCCCCTTTACTTTTGAGTCTCACAATGCCACTTTTTCCTATCACTCATATATCTAAAAAATGTCTTATCTCTCCGTTTTACCTTGTCAGCTATGGTTTCTTCAATTTGTATCTTTGTTTTCCTAATTTTCGAGCAGCCTCTCTCAACTTTTCCCGATATTTTTGTATGTCTTCCTCTTTCTGTGATCTTTTGTAGTTTATGAAAGCTAACCTCTTATTCCTTATCTTTTCAGCTACTGCTTTTGAGAACCAAAATGGCCTTCTTTTCCTCTTACTTTTACTTACTTGTCTCACAAAAAGGTTTGTCGCTCTTACAATAGCTCCTTTCAGTTTTGCCCACTGCATTTCTACTCCTTCCAGATGTTCCCATTAGAGAATGACATGGGGAAAAAATTTGTCCCTGTCTCTGCCCCGTCCCCACAAGCTTGGCCCCTTCTCCACCCCATCCTCACAAAACATCTGATCCCGTCCACACAAGCCTCAAATAGTTATGATTTTATATTGAACTTATTTTATTAAAGGATAAAAGAAAACAATATTCTGTACAATTGTCATTTTATAAGCATAAATAATACAGAGCAAGGATCAACAAAACCCCTCTCTCCCCTCCCTTCCCTTTCACAAATATTCCCTCTACTTTTGAGAAAACTGAATAAGCCAAATTACTATAGAATTCTACAAAGAAAAATCATGCTAACAGATTACCACAGTCACACATGACAGGAATAGTGTTAGGGGAGTGCAACTAGGGCAACTGCTCTTCTAGCAGGATACATATTTCATATCTGAAATATTCTAATTACAAAATAGAAAATAAAATTATTTTTTTTCTACCTTTTGTTGTCTCTTCATTTTCTTTTTCAAATCATGTTGGTCTCAGGCACTAGTCTCTGTTTTCTTTTGTCTTCTCTTGACTCACTTGCCAGGGTCTCCTGACCATTTGACATTTCTTCCTTCTCCATGCCTACCATCCATCTTTTATCTCTATGTATGCATTGTTCCTCATGTTCAGTGACTCCCTTCTCTTTTTCTCCTATACGTCCCTTTCTAGTATTTCCTCTGTGCCTATCTCCCTGCCTTCATCATCTCACCATTCTATAATCCACTCCCTCAGGGCAGGATTAACCAAGTAGGCATGTGCCTAGGGCCCGAAATGGTCAGGGGGGCCCGATGAACGAAGACATCAACATTGTTTTTTCCAAACGGTGATGGGCCCCTGCAGCATCGATCGGCAAGGTGGGCCCCACCCCGATCGGCAACCCCCCATCGATGGAAAGTAAGATAAGCAAGCAACGCGGGTAAGAAAGGCAACGGGAACTGTAATTGTGCAAGTGTTGCTACTTGCCCAAAGCTTCCCTCTGACGCAGCTTCCTGTTTCCGCCTGGGTGCATGGTGGGGTGGGGCGGGGCAGGGGCCCAGTGTACTTGTGTACCTAGGGGCCCTCGATGAATTAATCCTGCCCTGCACTCCCCCTGTATACAATATCACTCCTCTATATCCTTATGATGCCCCCCTGTCCAGCATCTTCCTTCTGCATTCTTATTCTTCCCTATGTCTAGCCATTTTCTCTCTGTGTCCATATACCACTC
The DNA here is from genome assembly GCF_902459505.1 of Geotrypetes seraphini. Taxonomy (NCBI): domain Eukaryota; kingdom Metazoa; phylum Chordata; class Amphibia; order Gymnophiona; family Dermophiidae; genus Geotrypetes; species Geotrypetes seraphini. The sequence goes on along the minus strand of NC_047087.1, from coordinate 15,926,077 downwards.
CCCTGAGGTGGCCCCTTTGCGCCTTCTGGGGTGGGCCTATCAGCCTGATAAAAGCACCCCTGCATGCGATGTTGCCTCTTCTTCCATGACGCTTCTAAGAGGCTGGTAGGCCCGTCCTGGAAGGTGCAAATGGGCCGACACAGGGGAGTCGCAGGTTTTATTTTTTTGCCGGTTTTGACCTGCGATTGGGAGTGAGGGATGGGGGCTTTTGGACCTGCAAAAGGTAGGGGGAGGGAGGAGAGGAAGGGGTGCTGCTGGACTTATGAAGAGGGCTGTTGGACCCCCAATTGTGAGGGGGGCGGCAGGCCGGGAGGAGTGGGAAAGGAGGTGACTCACGGCAGATCTATTGGGAGGACAAGGCCATTTACTGCTCCACGGGGCGATGCAAAGTCTTGTTCCCGTACCCCCGACAAAGGGCAGATTTTTTTTTTTTTCCCGTTCCAGCGGGTTAGCCGCAACTAGCAGCAGGAAACAGTCCCTGTGCCATTCTCTAGTTCCCATCCAGACAATTTCCCATCCGAACAAAGTTAGTTTTTTTAAAGTCTAGAACCTTTGCTTTTGAATGAGCCCTCTCTATACCCGTCTTAATATTAAACCGTACCATGCAGTGATCACTGGATGCCAGATGATTACCCACTGCAACATCAGAAACACTTTCCCCATTTGCAAGCACTAAGTCCAGTATAACTGCATCCCATGTAGGTTCCATTACCAAGTGCTGGAACAGTTCTCCTTGTAGAGAATCCAGGATCTCCCTACTTCTAGAAGACCCTGCAATGGGGATACCCCAATCAACATCCGGCATGTTAAAATCACCTATTAGCAAGACTTCCCCTTTTTTAGATATATTCTGAATGTCTACTATTAAATCATTATCTACTTTTTCCCTCTGTGAAGGAGACTTGTATATCACACCAACGTAAATATATTCACCATTCCCTCTTTCCAAATTGATCCACAGTGCTTCTTCCTTGCCCTGAAGAATTTAGAGAGTTGCGCGGGGACAGAAATCCCACCCATCCCCGCCAGGATCCTCTCCGTCCCCACCAGGATCCTCTCCGTCCCCACCCGTCCCCGTCAGGATCCTTTCCGTCCCCACCTGATCCCATCAGGATCCTCTCCATCCCCACCCGTCCACGCCAGGATCCTCTCCATCCCCGCCCAATCCCGCCAGGATCCTCTCCGTCCCCACCCGTCCCCGTCAGGATCCTCTCTGTCCTCACCCGATCCCATCAGGATTCTCTCCATCCCCACCAGGATCCTCTCCGGCCCCACCCGTCCCCGTCAAAATCCTCTCCATTCCCACCTGATCCCATCAGGATCCTCTCCATCCCCGCCCGTCCCCGCCAGGATCTTGTCCATCCCTACCTGTACCCACCAGGATCCTCTCCATCCCCACCCGTCCCCGTCAGGATCCTCTCCATCCCCACCCGATCCCATCAGGATCCTCTCCGTCCCCACCCAATCCCATCAGGATCCTCTCCATCCCCACCCATCCCTGCCAAGATCCTCTCCATCCCCGCCCATCCCCGCCAGGATCCTGTCCATCCCTACCCGTCCCCGCCAGGATCCTCTTCGTCCCCACCCATCCTCGTCAGGATCCTCTCCGTCCCCACCCGTCCCTGTCAGGATCCTCTCCATCCCCACCCGATCCCATCAGGATCCTCTCTGTCCCCACCCATTCCCGCAAGGAATTATCTCCATGCCCGCCCGTCCCCATAAAAAGCAGCAATTACTTCTGACAGGATCATCAATTCCACATTTTATTTTGTGTTTGCGCTGCTGTTTTCCTTATGGAATCTCTTTGGTGGAACCCTTTTTTTGTTTTCTGTTCAGGTAATTAACTCATAAACCCCCCTCTTTTACTAAGGCTGACGTGTCCATTATATTATATGGACGAACCCTGCTTCCAAAGCCTTCCATCCCCGTGGGAGTCCCGTTGCCAGGAAGGGGGTCCCCGTGGGAGTCCCGTGGGCCAGAGGGGATCCCTGTGGGAGTCCCGTGGGTTAGGGGGGATTCCCGCGATCCCCGTTCCTATGCAGACCTCTACTGCAGATCCTACAATTGTGTGGCTTTAATATGATCTTTACCATATAGAGTAGTTCCTATCAGTTACATGCCTAATTGATAATTAGTGGTGCCCCTTAGTAATATTTTATAACGTCCGCACATAAAGATAGGTACAATTTATGGAATTGCCATTCAGGACACATTTTAGCTAGTGCAGAGATTGATGTTTTTCCTCATTAAGATTTCCAGCTGAGTCCAGATTTGCCTAACAGGGTTGATCCAGTCCTCGGTTTACCCCATTGCATGCGGGGATTTGTAGTCTTGATTTTCTTAGGGAATGCCATGAGGAAATCAGAACTATGTCCCTGCTGGCAATGGGGTAAACTCAGGACTGGATGAACTCTGTTGGGTGAATCTGGATCCAGTGGGCATTCCTGTTCCCCCTACATGTGCTTTCCCTTCATAAAGAGGTGAGTACGTGTATAGATTTTAGTTCTGCCCATGCCATGCCGAAAGCACCCCCTTGAAATGGTGTAAATACAGGCAGTCCCTGAGTTACAGACGCTCGACTTAAGTATGACTCATACTTAAGAACGTGGTTGCAGCTTCATTTGATTCCACTGAGCAGTATTTCCATTGGCATTGACTCCTACACTTTTTCTGCAGCAGATTCAGGAATGATGCTTGGCCACATTAAGAACAGTGTGTGGTTGTGCCTGCTGTTCCTTAGAGGGGACCCTGGTAGGGACAGTTGGCCCTTTTGTCAACTGGGAGCAGAGGTCAGCAGCAAGAATCTTAAAATCTTCATGTTTTGACTTACATACAAATTTAACTTACGAACAGCTTTAAAAACGTATCTCGTTCTTAACTTGGAGACTGCCCGTATAGGAATAATCAAGCCATTGTGACATCACTGATGAGTTTGGCTCTTTGGCATTGGTGGAATGAGGCGTTATGACATCACAATACCAGCTCTGGAATGAATGTTGCTATTTAAGAATGTGGTTGCAGCTTCATTTGATTTCACTGAGCAGTATTTCCAGTGGCATCGACTCCAACACTTCTCCTGCAGCAGATTCAGGAATGATGCTTGGCCACATTAAGAGCAGTGTGTGGTTGTGCGTGCTGTACCTTCCAGGAAACCCTGGTAGGGGCAGCTGGTTCTTTTGTCTGCTGGAGGCAGAGGTAAGCAGCAAGAATCTTAAAATCTACAAGTTCTGAGTTACATACAAATCCGACTTAAGAACAGCTTTAAAAATGTAGCCCGTTCTTAACCCGAGAACTGCCTGTAGTGATTTTCTGAAATCGGTATGTACACAAGTATGCAACACACACATTGAAACGGTACTATTTAGATGTGGTTGTTTCTTAAAGAAAGGCCTGAAGGAGATCAATGTGTGCAAGGCAATTAATTAAGTGTGCAAAACGCAACCAGAGGGCTTCTTCAGAAAGGAAGTGTGATGAGGCTGAAGCAGCCAGGAGGGGTTCTCTCATTTTTCCAGGCAGTGTTCATGCTTCAGATGAGCCAAGCTCTCGTTGACCTTGGACGTGTTCGAGGGTAATATGTTCTCAAGGATGAATTGCTCTTGAACAATTTCTTCACTGTACGAAACTCAAACATGGTTTCTGTCAAAATCAGGCATGCCTGCCGTTTTTCCAACTTTTTGTGTGTGTGTGTTAACGTATTTATTGTGGGCCAATGTAAACACCATTCTGCTTTCTCCTTAGGTCTGGGTTCCCTTCTGCCTTCTCTTACATTATGCTGACGAAGTACAGAATCTTCCGGAAAGCCACATGGGCTTCTTTGGATTCACTTTGACGTATTCTGTTGCGATGGAATCACAGGCAGTGTTTACCCACCTGTGGCACCTGCATAATTTATCCTACATTTGGTGACATTGGAATAGGAAGATTCCAAGAGATGCCTTCAGACCTATTGCTTCATTGCATCTACTGTTCTTCTTGAGACCTTATATGCAGGAAATGCACCAACTATCTATCTGTCTATCTATCATTTAGTGGTAAAGATGCTTAAATCCTCATTGAAAATAGCTGTAAAATTGCTTTCAAAGGAGGTAAAACCTGGATATCTCAATCTGTCCCCTTTTTATTTATTTATTCAGCTTTCTATACCGTTCTCCTAACGGTTTACATGAATTTAGTTTTGGATCCATATGGTAATCTTAACCGGTGTTATACCCAGAAATTCAATGCTAGACCATGTCCAGACTCTGGCATTGAATTTCCAGACTTACAGAGACGGCTAAACCATAACCAGTTATACACGATATTCAACAGTTCTATTTATGTAATTTTTAGAGAAAGGGTGGTAGATGTGTGGAACAGTCTCCTGGAAGAGGTGATGGAGACAGAGACGGTGTCTGAATTCAAGAAAGCCTGGGATTGGCACATGGGATCTCTTAGAGAGAGGAAGAGATAATAGTTACTGTGGATGGGCAGACTGGATGGGCCATTTGGCCTTTATCTGCCATCATGTATCTATGTTTCCTTTGCCAATTAAATGCAGAATATTGGCATTTAACCAGCCAAGTGCTGTTTCCGCACCCCAAAATAGCTGATTTTGCGTGTAGGTGTCTATGCCACCAGACATTTTCAATGGCATTAACCAGTTAGGTGCCACTGAAAGTAACCGATTAGCCTCGAGCAAACAATTAAACCAGCTAGCAGCTGTTTCTGCCCTGTTCAATTGCCTTAAATATCGACATCTACAGAGGATAGCGAGAAATTGCATTTAAAGATGGCTGACGAACGCATTAAAGGGTTGTGAGGTGGTTTAGCTGTTACTGTGCACTGAATTGCGTCATTGTATTTTTCTGAAGTTTTGTCTAAGGGATCTGGTACAGGTGGAGAGGGTGTACTGAGGCATTAGCCAGCTATGCTCTAGCTGGCTAACTATAGAGCTGACCCGGAAACACTTAGGCCCAAATTCTATACAGAGCTCTACTAAGGTTCCATTAGACGCCCTAATGGCATCATTTTTAATTGATTTAATTGCCTTTAATTGACGCGATAATTGATTGTGTTGTTTGAAAACAATTAAAATCTCATTTTATAAAAAGGCGGTACCTCCACAAATAATAATAATAATAACAGTTTATATACCGTAGTACCGTGAAGTTCTATGCGGTTTACAAAAGATTAAGCAAAGGTACAAATTGATTGACTTTAAGAGGGGTGGAAGAAAGAAAATTAATAGGACAGGAAATCCATTGTTGAGGAGAAAGTGATCAATAGTTTCAAGTTTCAAGTTTATTAGGATTTTATATACCGCCTATCAAGGTTATCTAAGGTTATCATAGGACAAGTTAATGGCTATTGAGGGGAGAGAGATGAGAGGATCAGTTGTCTAGATGCTTTAGGAACAAGTGTGTTTTTAGACGTTTCCTAAATTCCTCATAATAAGAACATAAGAACATAAGAAGTTGCCTCCGCTGAGGCAGACCATAGGTCCATCCTGCTCAGCGGTCCGCTCCCGCGGCGGCCCATCAGGCCCATTGTCTGAGCAATGGTCTATACCTATCTATACCCCCCAATCCCTTTTTCTTCTAGGAATCTATCCAAACCTTCTTTGAAACCATTTAATGTTTTCTTGTCTATAACAGCCTCTGGAAGCGCGTTCCATGTGTCCACCACCCTCTGAGTGAAAAAGAACTTCCTAGCGTTTGTTCTAAACCTGTCCCCTTTCAATTTCTCCCAATGCCCCCTTGTGCTTGTGGTGCCCCTTAATTTGAAAAATCTGCCCCTGTCTATTTTTTCTATGCCCTTCAGGATCTTGAAGGTTTCTATCATGTCTCCTCTAAGTCTTCGCTTCTCCAGGGAGAAAAGTCCCAACTGCTTCAATCTGTCGGTATATGGGAGATTTTCCATTCCCTTTATCAGTTTGGTTGCTCTTCTTTGTACTCCCTCAAGTACCGCCATGTCTTTCTTGAGGTACGGCGACCAGTACTGGACACAGTACTCCAGATGCGGCCGTACCATTGCACGATACAGCGGCATGATGACTTCCTTCGTCCTGGTCGTAATACCCTTCTTAATGATACCCAGCATTCTGTTTGCTTTCCTAGAGGCTGTGGCGCATTGCGCCGATGCCTTCAGTGTTGCGTCTACCATCACTCCCAGGTCTCTCTCCAGGTTACTAACCCCTAGTGGTGTTCCCCCCATTTTGTATGTGAACATCGGGTTCTTTTTCCCCACGTGCATGACCTTGCATTTCCCCACGTTGAAGCTCATCTGCCACTTTTCGGCCCACTTTTCCAGCTGCGTTAGATCCTTTTGGAGATCCTCGCAGTCTTCCTTGGTACTGGAATTACAACTCCGGGTGAAATAGGCGTGGTTAACACCGGAAGTACCCTTAGGTGCCTCCGTAGTTGCGATTCTCATCACAGATAGGCAGTGTCTATCTGTGATGTAGCCACGATTCTATGAATGGCGCCGTCACGTGACTGACACACGATCGGTGCTGCTTTTGTGGGCAGCTGCCGATCACGGCACTTTTGATAGAATCTGGACTTTAAGGCTAGATTCTGTAAATGGCGCTCCAAGATAAGCACCGAAAGGAGGCGTGCTAAGTGCAAATTCTACAAAGGCGGATCCACGCAGAACGGTCATTGCAAATTACTAGATTAAGTCATTTTCCCACCTGACTTCAAGCATTTTCCCTCTCTGCCCCAGTGGGATCGCAATGCATCTAATGTACCTGGGGCAGTGGAGGATTAAGTGATTTGCCCAGGGTCGCAGGGAGCAGTGGGGGGTTTGAACCCACAACCTCGGCATGCTGAGGTTGTAGCTCTAACCACTGCACTGCACTCTCCTCCAATGCAATGACAGAAGTGAGCCAAGTATAGAACAATGAAGCCATTGTGACATCACTGATGAGGTTGGAATGAGACATTATGACATCAGGGAAAGAGATCAGGACTTGTATACCACCACACTCAAAGCGGTTTACATACAGGTACTTCAAACAACAGCCAGGATCCAGGAGCTAGATGGATAGCGACTACCCCTGCTGGGAGATAGAGCATACTGGATGGACAGGAGGAATGCCAGTCTATAAGACCACCTGTTAATCAGTTTCTCTATCTCCACCTGCTGGTCGATGTGAGCTATCCCCGCTAGTCTCTGGATTCATCTGCTGCTGCGCTAAGGAATAAGTGACTTGCACAGGGTCACAAGGTGCAGTGTGGGGTTTGAACCCACAACCTCAAGGTGCTGAGGCTGTAGCTCTAAGCACTGTGCCACAGCAAAAATGTTACCAGTGGATGTTACCAGTGGTGTGCCTCAAGGTTCTGTTATTGGGCCTGTTCTTTTTATAAACGGTATTCCTGAAGGGCTGTCAGGTAAGATTTGCCTCTTTTCGGATGATACCAAAATCTGCAATAGAGTAGACACCCCGGATGGTGCGAATAACATGAAGAAAAACCTGGCAAAGTTTGAAGAACGGCTTGAAATTTGGGAGCTAAAATTTATTGCTAAGAAATGCAAGGTCATGCATTTGGGCTTCAAAAAACCCGAGGGAACGGTACAGATTAGGGAGTGAAGAGCTTATGTGCACGACAGAAGAGCGGGACTTGGGTGTGATTGTACGTGATGATCTTAAGGTGGCCAAACAGGTTGAAAAGGTGACGACGAAAGCTAGAAGCATGCTAGGTTGCCTAGGGAGAGGTATGGCCAGTGGGAAAAAGGAGGTATTGATGCCTTTGTATAAGAATCTGGTGAGGCCTCATTTAGAATATTGTGTACATAAGAACATAAGAAGTTGCCTCCACTGGGTCAGACCAGAGGTCCATCTCGCCCAGCGGTCCGCTCCCGCGGCGGCCCATCAGGTCTGTGACCTGTGAAGTGGTTTCTGACCACTTCTATAACCTACCTCTAGTTCTATCTGTACCCCTCAATCCCCTTATCCTCCAGGAACCTATCCAAACCTTCCTTGAACCCCTGTAAAGTGCTCTGGCCTATCACATCCTCTGGAAGTGCGTTCCATGTGTGTACCTTCATAAATATATGAAAAGGATGGAGTCGGTTCAGAGGAAGGCTACTAAAATGGTGCGTGGTCTTCGTCATAAGGCGTATGGAGACAGACTTAAAGATCTCAATCTGTATACTTTGGAGGAAAGGTGGGGAGAAGGGAGATATGGTAAAGACGTTCAAACACCTACGTGATCTAAATGTGCATGCGTTGAGTCTCTTTCAGTTGAAAGAAAGATCTGGAATGAGAGGGCGTAGGATGAAATTAAGAGATGATAGGCTCGGGAGTAATCTAAGGAAATACTTTTTTACAGAAAGGATAGTAGATGCGTAGAACAGTCTCCCCGTAAGAGGTAGTGGAGACAGAGAAGGTTTCTGAATTTAAGAAAGCCTGGGATAGGCAGGTGGGATCTCTTAGAGAGAGGAAGAGATAATGGTTACTGTGGATGGGCAGACTGGATGGGCCATTTGGCCGTTATCTGCCACCACGTTTCTATGTTTCCAAAAATGTTATAATGCCTCTGTATCACTATATGGTGTGACTTCACTGAGTACTGCGTTCAGTTCTGGTCACCACATTAAAAAAAAAAAAAATAACGGAATTAGAGAAGATTCAAAGGAGAGCGACCAAAATGATAAAGGGGACAGAACTCCTATCTTATGAGGAAAGACCAAAGAGGTTAAGGCTTTTCAGCTTGGAAAAGAGATAGCTGAGGTCTGAAAAATCCTGAGTGGTATAGAATGAGTAAAAGTGAATCTATTTCTCACTCTTTCAACAAATACAAAGACTTGGGGACACTCAATGAAGTTACATAGATATACTTTTAAAACGAATATGAGGAAATAGTTTTTCACTCAAACAATAGTTAAGCTCTGGAACTCATTGCCAGAGGATGTGGTTACAGCAATTAGTATAGCAGGGTTTAAAAAAAGGTTTGGACAAGTTCCTGGAGGAAAAGTCCATAGTCTGCTATTGAGACAGACATGGAGGAAGCCACTGCTTGCCCTGGGATCAGTAGCACGGAATGTTGCTATTATGTAGGATTCCGGAATCTTTGAGATTCTGGAATGTTGCTACTTTTTGGGTTTATGCCAGGTACTTGTGACCTAGATTTGCCAATGTTGGAAATAGGAAACTGGGCTAGATGGACCCATTGGTCTAACCCAGTAAGGCTAAGCTTATCTTCTTATGTTCTTAATATCAAATTAACTGGTTCTGTTTTATCCAGCTCTGCAAAACCAGATATTCAGGTCCAAAGCCCAAGCACGGCCTTAACATCAGCAAAATGCTTTTGGAGGCATATCCATCACGACTCCCCCACCCCTACCCTGCAGTTTCCACAAAGACAAGTTCCCTGATGTGTCTTTATTTCAGGCGCTTTGAACTGGGATGCACCTAACATCACTTGCTAAAGCAGTGGTTCTTAACCTTGTTGGAGGTACTGAACCCCACCAGTTTCATATGCGTGTTCACCGAACCCTTCTTTATTGGAAAAATAAAATATAATTTTTATAAATTCAAAACATAGGTATACAGTGAGGGAAAAAATAATATCAATTTTGAAAACAAAAAAGTTCTCCTATATTTCGAATAATCTATATACAGTATATAAAATCGTATGTATGTATGTATGTGCCGCGATCACGCAAAAACGGCTTGACCGATTTGAACGAAACTTGGTATGCAGATCCCTCACTACCCGGGATGATATGTTCTGGGGGTCTCGCGGCCCACCTGCACACGTGGGCGGAGCTACAAACAGAAAATCAGATTTCACCCATTCATGTCAATGGAAAAAATGTAAACAGCTGCCATTCTCACAGTAAATCTAAAACGGCTTGACCGATTTGAACGAAACTTGGTATGCAGATCCCTCACTAACTGGGGTGATATGTTCTGGGGGTCTCTTCACCCAAGAATTTATATGTTCTTGCTCCTGGAGGTGAAACTAAAAATGTTGTTTATAATCAAGTTTTGTGTTAGTTGTATTGTATTCATTTTGTCAAATATTTCACATTATAATTTGAATATTGTACTTTTTATAAAGCTGTAAAAAAATAATTTCATTCACCACTATAAAGTATCTTTATTTGAATCCATTTACAGTGTTATTGCTATAATTAAATACCCGTGCAACGCCGGGGCATCAGCTAGTAATAACATAATAATGAAATTTACTGCAAATCAGTGTGACTTCTGCTGTTGCCTCTCAGAGACCAGTTCAGAAATGCGCGGCTTTACCTTGGCAAGTGCCACTCTCATGTCATTTTCGCAACAAAGTCTGTTCCTTTTCTTCGTTTTTATGTCCAGCATCCTCGAAAAGGATGTGAATCCATATTGTACATATTCGTCCGACCACTTTCGTATTTTGCTCGACATAGTTAGTAAGGGATTAAAATAATAAGATAGGTATCACACGACGTACCATCACAACAGTTACAATTCGACTACTGTGCGCATCAAATCCCCTGCAGCACAGATAGGCCAAGCGATGTTGCGTGATCACCTGCAGCCAATTATGGACAAGCGGGGCGTATCATCACGAATCATAAACGCTTCGGTCACGTTCAATTATCTATCAGTGAAATCACAAATTTTGATCAGGAATTGATTGATGTATATAAGGCGTTAGTTACAGATTGATAGATCAAGAAACCGAGTACACGATCAGTCTTGATCAAAATCACTGAATAACTGATAGATGACTGAACGTGACCGAAGCGCTATATGAGTCGGAGGTGTGTTTTGACCTCCGCCGAACCCCCGAGACTGACTCACCGAACCCCTGGGGTTCGGTCGAACCCAGTTTAAGAACCACTGTGCTAAAGTGATGTTACTACAGGGCACTTTAGAAGCCGTCCACGAGGTTTTCCAGGGCCCATAAGAGTCCTGAGTATTGGAGCACTGCATTTTTCTTTACCACTTGGTTATGCATAAGGGACGGGGGATCGGACACAGCTGTTTCTCCACCTGTATTTGTCTCATCTGCATGGCAACCACTTTACTAAGTCCATACAGTAGTTCTTTTTTTTATCTTTATATATTTATTGAATTTTTTCAATATAATCAAGCATAACTTGTACAGAAAAGAAATTCAGCAAAAGAATTAATAATTAAACATAATACTTCAATCAAACATCAAATATAAGCTAAATCTCTACTCAAGTCCACAATTAAGATCCAAGGTGGATGATGGGCAAGTAATACTGAGAAAAATTAAATTAAGTAAATTATTACTAGTAGACTGAAAATACACCTTTCCTTAATCTAAGCACTCATGTTCCATCTTTCTCCAAACATGAAGTTGATAGAAAGGTTGTCAGTTGAGATGGCTCAAAGAAGACAAATTTATGTGAACGATAGTTAATTACACATTTGCATGGATGTCGCAAATAAAATATAGCCCCTAGAGCCATAACACCAGGTTTCCTTAGCAAAAATTCACATCTCCTTCGCTGTGTCTCCTTGGCCAAATCTGGGAACATCTGTATTTTACAACCTAAAAATTATTTTTGTTTATTCTTAAAGAAAAGTCTCAGCAACCAGTTTTTATCTGGCGCGAGCGCTACTGTTATAAGTAAAGTTGCTGGTTCCGCCAATTCTTTATCCGATGTTTCCAGAATATTAGATAAATTCATAGAGTCCTGTCCCATATTCTGTTGTTGTTGTTGCTGTTGCAATTTCTTATTTGGAAGGTAATACACTTTTGTAAATGGTGGTAATGTTTCTTCAGAAAGCTCCAATATTTCAATCATATAACGCTTAAGCATATCTCTAGGGGCTATCATAGGCACCTTAGGAAAATTAATCAGCCTAAGATTGTTATTCCGGGAAAAATTTTCCATTACCTCCATTTTCCTTCTTAAATCAGTATTATCTTTAATTAATGTCTCAATAGTTTGTTTAGAAATCTTTATATCTTGAAATACATTCTGTATTGAGGTCTTAGAGTCCTCAATTTCACTTTTTAAGTCTTTAATGTCAGTCTCATGTTTGTTAATTTTATTTTCCAATAGTAGACTTATAGACTTTGCCAAGTTAGCCACTAAATCCCACAAAGAGTCCAATGTTACCTCCTGGGGCTTCTCTATTTGAAGAAAGTGTAACTTAGGTTTATTTAGCTCACCCTCTGGCAAACTGTCTCTTCCAACGTCGTGTTCGGTTCCTGCTTCCCCCTCCGCTTCCTCCTCAGTCTCCGCATTCGGGCTTCCCTGCAGCAGCAAGGGCCCCGGCAACACAGTTCCCCCTTTGATCTCCTGAGCCTCCGGGAGGAGGTGAACTCCAACTTCCGGGAGTACCTCCGCTCGCGGCGAACTGGTAGACTGAGGTCGTGGGGGAGGTGCTCTCACGTCGGGGCTTAAGGATGTTTCTGGCCCCATGGAGAACGACGCAGACTCGCCGCCACTGCGCGCCTCCTGCAGGGAACTCCCCGACGATATTGTTGGCGTTTGCTGCATTCTCCGGACAAGCTCCTCAATGTTGCCGAAGACAGCCGTTCTAGAGCGCTGTGAGGCTCCACCAGCGCTCCTTCCTCTCCTCTTCGGCATGACTAAGCAGGTAAGATTTTACCAAGAAAAGTAAAATAAGTAAGACGAGCTTGGGGAGAGTGTGCTCAGACCTACTAGCATTCGGCCATCTTGGATCCCATACAGTAGTTCTTTGACGGGTTTTATCTGTGTTGCTTGTCTATATTATTGATTTTCTGGATGCACTGATCGGCAGAACCTTTTTTTGTTTTTCAGTTGTCTGATTATCTAGGATAGTTTTTTCTGAGGGGAGGGAGTGTTCATATGCTTTGGGAATTGGTAGATATCTACTGTGTACACTTCTCCCTCCATATTCGCGGTGGATGTGGGCGCCCAATAGGCGCGAATATGGAAAAACCACCGTCGTTTTTACTACTGAAACCGTGAATAACTTTTCAACTGTTTTGTGCGGTTTTTGAAATAAGCAAGCAGCGATTTCTGGGCAGCCAACCAGTGATTTCAGGGCAGCCAACCAGCGATTTCATGCATGCTGGGAAGAAGTCTTTCTCTCTAGGGATGCTGGGAAGCAGCGTTTTTTCTCAGGGCACATTGGGAAGCACGGAAGCAGCGATTTTCAGAGTTACAGTTCAGTAATGGTAAGTGATAAACTTTTTTATCGGTACTGCACAGTAAAAAGAAAAAAAACTTTAGTGATGATTTTTTTGGGGGGCGGAGTCAGCAGCTAAAAAATCACGAATAAGTGAAACCGCTGATATGGAAACTGCGAATACGGAGGGAGAAGTGTACTTACATTTTTGGTTTTCTTGAATATCTCAACAGACATTAATGCTTTGGTTTCTTGTTTTGTAGGTGGGGGGAGGAGGGAACTTTTTTTTAGGGGGGGGGGAATGGATGACCAGAGTTATATTGTTATATTCTATTTATTGCTATTATTCTGCGCAAACTGCTAAACATTCAATGAATCAGCATTAATGCATATTTGTCAATAAGCCTATGTTACCCACTGTGCATACAATGGCCAATCTCTTCCCCAACTCCACCCATTCCCCGCCCCCATCTCTTGCTAAGTAGCCAGATTTTTCATGCAATTGGCTGTTTTAACGTGTGCTAGGTATCGGTTCTCGTTAGCATTAATGGTTGCCATGCACTAAAACCCCTGCTAACAGCCTAGCGTCCCTTACGGCCTCTTTTACAAAACCGCGCTGCGCTAATGGCCCCAAAGCCCTTAGAGATTTAAAGGGCTTTGCTGCGGCTTTGTAAAAGAGGCCATTAGTAAAGAGACCCATTTGTGTGTAAATTGTAAGGTTATTTGAAAAAAGACAGTTTAAATTATGCAATGCTTATGCAGACGATAGGATTATTAAAGAAACAGTGAGAAATTCAAACATCAACGTACTATTCGTATGTTCTGTAATCTTGTATTTTGTAAAATAATGCCATTGAGTAGAAGATGGATTAAAGAAACCATTTTACGGTAAAATATCGTTTTGGACCTTCTCTATCAATCATAGATTCAATGTAATAATTTTATGATATGCTTTTTTTTGCTATTGATTCATATTTGTGTGGTTCATTCTCTTTTATAATCATTTTTGATTTGTTAAGATCAATATTTATGAAATATTAATACTTGTATATATCCATGAATATGAATTATTGTTTTCATTATGGCATTATTGATTACTGATATTTATCACTGTAACAATTTTTGTTTTAAATGTTTTATTTTCAAATGCAGCCTATGGGTGAAACACAGCCATGCTGGGTATTTCAAATTAAAATTGTTTTCTCTAAATCATGGAGCTTCTGCTATTTTGCTTAGAACATAAAAAACATAAGAACAGCTATACTGGGTCAGACCAGCCCAGTTTCCTGTTTCCAAAAGTGGCAAATCCAGGTCACAAGTACCTGGCAGAAACCCATTCGGTAGGAACATTCTAGAATCTCAAAGAATAAGCAAGATTCTGGAATCCTAAATAACACCAACATTTCATGCTACCGAACCAGGGCAAGCAGTGGCATCTCCAATGTAAGAACACAAGCAATGCCTCCGCTGGGTCAGACCTGAGGTCCATCGGGCCCAGAAGTCCGCTCACGCGGCGGCCCAACAGGTCCAGGACCTGTGCAGTAATCCTCTATCTGTACCCCTCTATCCCCTTTTCCAACAGAAAATTGTCCAATCCCTTCTTGAACCCCAGTGCCTTCCTCTGGAAGCTCATTCCAGGTGTCCACCACACGTTGGGTAAAGAAGAACTTCCTAGCATTTGTTTTGAACCTGTCCCCTTTCAACTTTTCCAAATGCCCTCTTGTTCTTTTATTTTTTTGAAAGTTTGAAGAATCTGTCCCTCTCTACTCTCTCTATGCCCTTCATGGTCTTATAAGTCTCTATCATATCCCCTCTAAGTCTCCTCTTCTCCAGGGAAAAGAGACCCAGTTTCTCCAATCTCTCAGCGTATGAAAGGTTTTCCATCCCTTTTATCAGACGTGTCGCTCTCCTCTGAACTCTTTCGAGTATCGCCATATCCTTCTTAAGGTACGGCGACCAATATTGGACGCAGTACTCCAGATGCGGGCGCACCATCGCCCGATACAACGGCAGGATAACTTCTTTCGTTCTGGTTGTAATACCCTTCTTGATTATACCTAGCATTCTATTCACTCTCTTAGCGGCCGCTGTGCACTGTGCCGTCGGTTTCATTGTCATGTCCACCATTACCCCCAAGTCCCTTTCCTGTGTACTCTCATTCAGTAACATCCCTCCCATCGTATAGTTGTACCTCGGGTTTCTGTTTCTCACATGTAATACTTTACATTTCTCAACGTTGAACTTCATCTGCCATCTCGTCGCCCATTCCCCTAGTTTGCTCAAGTCCCTTTGCAATTCTTCGCAGTCCTCTTTAGTCCGAGCTCCACTAAATAGTTTGGTGTCGTCCGCAAATTTTATTATCTCGCACTTCGTCCCTGTTTCTAGATTATTTATGAATATATTAAATAGCAGCGGCCCCAGCACCGAGCCCTGCGGGACACCACTCGTAACCCTCCTCCAGTCCGAGTAGTGGCCCTTCACTCCTACCCTCTGTTTCCTACCCTCCAACCAGTTTCTGATCCATCTATGTACGTCTTCTTCCACCCCATGGTTCTTCAGTTTCCGAAATAGGCGTTCATGGGGTACCTTGTCAAAGGCTTTTTGGAAATCTAGATATATGATGTCTATGGGGGTCTCATTTGTCCATCCGTTTGTTAATCGCTTTGAAGAAGTGCAATAAGTTCGTTAGGCATGATCTCCCCTTGCAGAAATGTCTTTCTCAATAGCAGATTATGGACATTTTCCCTGTGTAGCATCTTTTGCTTTATCTCCCAGCACTGAATATCCAGGTCTACAGAAATGCTGATAACAGTATATTGACCTGCCAATGTTTTACCATCTAGTATGGCCACTGGAATTCTGCGTTACTTGCTGAGGATTGAGTAGCATGTCTGAGATGGCCCAAGGATGATATAGGTCAAGGGTGGGCAATTCCGGTCCTCGAGAGCCAGGGCAGGTTTTCAGGATCTCCACAATGAATATGTATGAGATGGATTTTCATGCACTGCCTCCTTGAGATGCAAATCTAGCTCATGCATATTTATTGTGGATATCCTGAAAACCTGACCTGGCTCCGGCTCTCGAGGACCGGAATTGCCTACCCCTGATATAGGTGATATGTTGCAATTACTATCCACCAAACGATTACTGCTTTCCTCTAGCAATAAAACAAACCAGGGTTCCTGATTCAGGCAGGAGGCTTGCTTAAAAAGGAAATCAGTTTGAATTCTGTTTTCTTCTTTCTCTGCAAAAGGCTCTATTCATATGGACTAATTTAAAAAGAAGCATCAACTATACTGGAATACATAAGCTCAGATATTTATTTATTAAAAAAAATGTATTACTTACTGCATCCACCAGTTCTGCACGAGTTACAATAAAAACACACACAATAATATAATAGAAAAACCCACAATGCAACAAATATACAAGTCAATAATTAGACAGCATAACTAATACATACGATACTAGGGGCCGCTGAAAAGTTCTCAGCCCAATCAAGAAGAGAACGATGTGGAGTCATGAAACTTATGTTTCAATGAGGCAAATGCATCTAGTAAATAAGCAGAAGAATAGGGAAACCAAGCCATTGTGACATCATCGATGAAGCTGGCTCTTAGTCATTGGTGGAATGAGACATTATGACATCACAATACGAGGGGCCACAGAAAAGTTCTCAGCCCAACCAAAAAGAGAATGATGTGGAACCATGAAGCTTACAAGTTATTTTCTTGACACTTTTTGTTTCAATGAGGCAAATGCATCTAGTAAATAGGCCGAAGAATAGGGAAACCAAGCCATTGTGACATCCTCGATGAAGCTGGCTTTTAGCCATTGGTGGAATGAGGCATTATGACATCACAATACAAAGGACGACTTAAATAGTTCTCAGCTTAACCAAGAAGAGAACGATGTGGAGCCATGAAACTTACGAGTTATTCCACACTTTTCTTGACACTTTTCATTTCATTTCATAGAGACACTAACTCCAGTCCTGGAATTCACTAATAAATATGTTGACAAAGAAGTGTCTTCAAGTGCTTTCTCAACAGATATGTGAAGCCTGGTTCTTTGTTTCTGACCTCCATGGGAAAATCAGAGTTGTGCCTAGTGAACTCCAGCCAGTCAAGGGAGAACTATCTGGTACAGAGCATTTGTCTTAAGAATTAAGGGAAGAAAATCTTAAACTCGAGAAAGGCTGTCTCGCTTCTCCAAGAAATAAAAGAGAAACTGGACCTATGCAATATAAGAGGTCACGTACGGCTTTTACAGAAGGTCTGTCCTGAGCTCTAATGGACATTGCTTGTGTGTGGGAAGATTTACAGCGCAATTGCTTTCAACTGAATTTTACTCTACTACCTAATTAAAAAAAAAAAAAATCACGGGAGGGAGGCTGCCAATCAGTTCCTCTGTTTTAAATGGTTCAATCTGTAGTTCTCCAACCATGTCCCCTGAGTTGTTTTCTATAAAAAGTTGCTGTTATTTTCAGTGTAAGAAAAAATAAAACAGTTCCCAGAAGAAAGTAACTCCATTCCACTCTATAGACTTACATAGAAGAGGAAATCCACTCTCACTTTGAAACTTTCTTAGTGCTTTTCGGGTGTTAGGAAACCGGAACTGGAGCCAGGTGGTCACCCAGGAAAAAAGGACATGATAAGACAGGCTTCCATCTTCCCAGTGCCTCTTAATCATTTAGGGACCCATTTACCAAGCTGAGTAAGCACTAATGCGTGCTTACCGCAGCTTAAAATATGAACATAAGAAGTGCTATACTGGGACAGACCGAAGGTCTATCAAGTCCAGTATCCTGTTTCCAACAGTGGCCAACCCAGGTCCCAAGTATCAGGCAGAAACCCAAAGAGTGGCAACATTCCAGAGCTGAGACTGTGATGTCATAATGCCTCATTCCACCAATGCCTAAGAGGCAACCTCACCAGTGATGTCATATACAGTACTTGGCTCACATAAGAACATAAGAGTTGCCATACTGGGACAAAATAAAGGTCCATCAAGCCCAGTATCCTGTTTCCAACAGTGGCCAACCCAGGTCCCAAGTACCAGGCAGAAACCCAAAGAGTGGCAACATTCCAGAGCTGAGACTGTGATGTCATAATGCCTCATTCCACCAATGCCTAAGAGGCAACCTCACCAGTGATGTCATATACAGTACTTGGCTCACATAAGAACATAAGAGTTGCCATACTGGGACAAAATAAAGGTCCATCAAGCCCAGTATCCTGTTTCCAACAGTGGCCAACCCAGGTCCCAAGTATCAGGCAGAAACCCAAAGAGTGGCAACATTCCAGAGCTGAGACTGTGATGTCATAATGCCTCATTCCACCAATGCCTAAGAGGCAACCTCACCAGTGATGTCATATACAGTACTTGGCTCACATAAGAACATAAGAGTTGCCATACTGGGACAAAATAAAGGTCCATCAAGCCCAGTATCCTGTTTCCAACAGTGGCTAACTCAGGTCCTAAGTACCTAGCTAGATCTCAAGTAGTAAAACTGATTTTATGCTGCTTATCCTAGGAATAAGCAGTGGATTTCCCCAAGCCATCTCAATAATGGCCTATGGACTTGACTTTTAGGAAATTATCCAAGACTTTTTTAAAACCCCGCTAAGCTAACTGATTTCACCACATCCTCTGGCAATGAATTCCAGAGTGTAATTACATTTTGTATGAAGAAATATTTTCTCTGGTTTGTTTTAAATCTACTTCTTAGTAGCTTCACTGCATGTCCCCTAGTCCTAGTATTTTTGGAAAGAGTAAGCAATTCACATCCACCCTTTCCACTCCACTCATTATTTTATAGACCTCTATCATATCACTCCTGAGCCGTCTCTTCTCCAAGCTGAAGAGCCCTAGCCACTTTAACCTCTCCTCAGAGGGAAATTGTGCCAAACCTTTTAATCATTTTCATCGCCCTTCTCTATACCTTTTCTAATTCCGCTATATCTTTTTTGAGATACGGAAACCATAACTGCACATTTACCATGGGGTATGCTGAGGTGTGTCATGGAACTATGGACATGTGCTCACCCTATTGGCACATGAAAAAATGCCAATTATTTTTTTGCCTCAGGAGCATGTCTGAGCGCCAGAGTGGGCGTGTCTATGCTAATCAGCACCATTACATTACTGCTTGCTGATTGGTGCCAGATTAGCACACAAACCTTTACCACCTACGAAATAGTTGGAGGTAAAGACTCATGTGCTAATTTTTGTTAATGGCCGCAAGGAGTGGCAGTGTGGTCTTGAGTGGAGGAGTGGCCTAATGGTTATAGCTGCTGTCTCAGCACCCTGAGGTTGTGGGTTCAATCCCACTACTGTTCCTTGTGACTAGGTGAAAGTCGTTTAACTCTATTGCCCCAGGTACCATAGTTGGATTGTGAGCCCCCAGTACAGATAGGGAAACACACTTAGGGTCAAAGAAAATGTGTAAATTGCTTCATAAGAACATAAAAATAGCTTTACTGGGTCAGGCCAATGGTCCATCAAGCGCAGTAGCCCGCTCTCACGGTGGCCAATCAAGGTCACTAGTACCTGGCAAAAGCCCAAAGCGTAGCAACATTTCATAAAGAATGTCAAAGAATAGCAAGATTCCGGAATCCCAGAGAGTAACAAGATTCTAGAATCCCAAAGAGTAGCAACATTCCATACAGAATGTCAAAGAATAGCAAGATTCCGGAATCCCAGAGAGTAACAAGATTCTAGAATCCCAAAGAGTAGCAACATTCCATACAGAATGTCAAAGAATAGCAAGATTCCGGAATCCCAGAGAGTAACAAGATTCTAGAATCCCAAAGAGTAGCAACATTCCATACAGAATGTCAAAGAATAGCAAGATTCCGGAATCCCAGAGAGTAACAAGATTCTAGAATCCCAAAGAGTAGCAACATTCCATACAGAATCTCAAAGAATAGCAAGATTCCGGAATCCCAGAGAGTAACAAGATTCTAGAATCCCAAAGAGTAGCAACATTCCATACAGAATGTCAAAGAATAGCAAGATTCCGGAATCCCAGAGAGTAACAAGATTCTAGAATCCCAAAGAGTAGCAACATTCCATACAGAATCTCAAAGAATAGCAAAATTCCGGAATCCCAGAGAGTAACAAGATTCTAGAATCCCAAAGAGTAGCAACATTCCATACAGAATCTCAAAGAATAGCAAAATTCCGGAATCCCAGAGAGTAACAAGATTCTAGAGTCCCAAAGAGTAGCAACATTCCATGCTACTGATCCAGGGCAAGCAGTGGCTTTCCCCATGTCTTTCTCAATAAAAGACTATGGACTTACCCTCCAGGAACTTGTCCAACCCCTTTTTAAAACCAGCTATATTAACCGCTCTTACCACAAATTTGAACAAACGCCCAAGTTGCGCATGAAATATAATTGAGTAATGAGCCCTTAACTAGCATTGATTGGGTGCTAACAATCAATTACTGATGTTAACTGCACTCATTAAAATTTTGCATGCACATCTGGCTGCGCCCTATTCTATAACAGATGTCACCTAACTCTACTACCGTGTTTCCCCGAAAATAAGACCTACCACTAAAATAAGCCCTGGTCGCTGGGAGCATCGCTTCCCCCGCCCCTCCCTGCATCGCCCCCTCTCTGCCTCCCTGCCACACCCCCACCACCACCGCCATGCACTCCCCCCTGCTAATCCTTCCATCTCTCCCCCGCCAACCACGAGACCAAAATACCTGGTAACAAATGCAATGTCAGCAGCAATCTAGACAGGCTGCATCGTGGCCTTCTATCGCCTGGGCATTCCTCTGCCGTGTTGCTGATGACATCATCAGTGATGTGGCAGAGGAACGCCCTGGTAAGAGAAGGCCAGGAAGCAGCCTGTCTAGATTGCTGCCGACATTGTATTTGTTACAAGGTATTTCGATCTCACAATTGGTGGGGGAGAGATGGAAGGGTCAGTGGGGGAGCGGGGGGAGTGCACAGCAGGGGGTGAGGGGGATGGGAGGGAGGGATAGAAGCTGCAAAGGTTCTGCTGCACAAGGGATGGGAGTGAGGGATAGAAAGATACTGCACCAAGGGATGAGTGAGATGGGAGGAAAGATGCTACTCATGTCAGGGAGAGAAAGGAAATAGGAAGAATTAGGGTGGAGGAGAGGAAGCGAGAGATGATCATTGTACATGACAAAAATAAGACCTACCCTGAAAATAAGACATTGTCATATTAATTTTGGGCCCAAAAAAGTCACTAGGTCTTATTTTCGGGGAAACACAGTAGTAGGTAACTCAAAAAGGGGCATGACCTTGGCGTATCAGTGGCATTTCAAAAAGATGATAAACCAAATAATTCCCACTTAACCTAACATGTTAGTGAAAGTTCAATTCTAATAGCAGGAATTGGCCTCAGTAGTGGAGCCTACGCGTAGTCGAAATCAATGACTGGGGTATTCAGCGTAGTTGTCCTTGCTCCTTATTCTCCAATCATTGGCCTTAATCCTGTTAAATTACTTTATTCAAAAAAATTCAATCTGCTATAAATTTCTTATTTTTTCTTTTTCCAATTTTATAACTTATTATCATTAAAACATTCTATTAAACTCATTTTACCCCTTTCATTACACTCTCATTCTATTCCTTTCACTACTCTGTCATTCTACTCCTTTCATTACATTATTATATATTCAAAAAGATGCACATAAAAACATAGAAATAAAGAAACATGATGGCAGATAAAGGCCAAATGGCCCATCCAGAGCATCCACTATCTCCTCCTCTCCCTATTGGCTAAGGCTCTTAACATTTGCATCTCTTCTTCCTATTGGTTAAGGCACTTTACACTTGCATTGTGAGGTCATAGAGCTTTATGATTATAGAAACATGATGGCAGATAAAGGCCAAATGGCCCATCCAGTCTGCCCATCCACAGTAACCATGATCTCTTCCTCTGTCTGAGAAGTCCCATGTGCTTGTCCCATGCTTTCTTGAATTCAGACACAGTCTCTGTCTCCACCACCTCTTCTGGGAGACTGTTCCATGCATCTACCACCCTTTCTGTAAAAAAGTATTTCTTTAGATTACTCCTGAGTCTATCTTAATTTCATTTTATGCCCTCTCATTCAGGAGCTTCCTTTCAAATAAAACTTGCCTCATGCACGTCTACGCCACGCATGCATTTAAATGTCTCTATCATATCGCCCCTCTCCCGCTTTTCCTCCAAAGAATAAAGATTGAGTTCTTTAAGTCTGTCCCCATACGCCTTATAATGAAGACCACCCACCTTGTGGCTATAGAAAATGGCCTCAGTACATCTAACTTGGGTGCCAATATCTACATCAGGTTTCAGCAGTTGTAAGTCTGGCGCCCAAAGTTAGGCATGGAAATCAATACTATGCACCGTTCTGTAAAGAACAACTTGCCCTTTATAGAATCGTGCTTAGTGCTCAGGGGTTTTCCAGCACTAAATTTTGAATGCCTTTTATAGAAATCCCTCCTATGTTACTATGTTAAAAAACAGAAACAAAACTTTGTAAGTCTGAGCTCCTTAGTAAGCTAAAGCAAAACTTTTGGCCTACATTCCCTTAATATCCTGCAGAAACACTGTACAAGGGACCACTGAAAAGTTCTCAGCCCAACCAAGAAGAGAATGATGTGGAGCCATGAAACTTACCAAGTTATTCCATACTTTTCATTTCAATGAGGCAAATGCATCTAGCAAATGGGCACAAGTATAGGGAAACCGAGCCATTGTGACATCACCGAGGGGGTTGGCTCTTAGGCATTGGTGGAATGAGGCATTATGACATCACAATAGGAGGAGCCACTGAAAAGTTCTCAGCCCAATCAAGAAGAAAATGATGCGGAGCCATGAAATTTACCAAGTTATTCCATACTTTTCGTTTCAATGAGGCAAATGAATCTAGCAAATGGGCACAAGTTTAGGGAAACCAAGCCATTGTGACATCACTGAGGAGGTTGGCTCTTAGGCATTGGTGGAAAGAGGCATTATGACATCATGGTATAGGGACCACTTATAAAGTTCTGAGCCCAACCAAGAAGAGAATGATGCGGAGCCATGAAACTTACAAGTTATTCCACACTTTTCGTTTCAATGAGGCAAATGCATCTAGCAAATGGGCACAAGTTTAGGGAAACCAAGCCATTATGACATCATCGAGGAGGTTGGCTCTTAGGCATTGGTGGAATGAGGCATTATTACATCACAGTATAGGTACCACTTATAAAGTTCTGAGCCCAACCAAGAAAAGAATGATGTGGAGCCCTGAAACTTACACGTTATGCCACTCTTTTCATTTCAATGAGGCAAATGCATCTTGCAAATGGGCACAAGTATAGGGAAACTGAGCCATGGCTCTTAGGCATTGGTGGAATGAGCCATTATGACATCACAATACAAGGGGCAGCTGACAAGTTCTCAGCCCAACCAAAAGAGAATGATGTAGAGCAGGGATGTCAAAGTCCCTCCTCGAGGGCTGCAATCCAGTCAAGTTTGCAGGATTTCCTCAATTAATATGCATGAGATCTATTAGCATACAATGAAAGCAGTGGATGCAAATAGATCTCATGCATATTCATTGAGGAAATTCTGAAAACCCGACTGGATTGCGGCCCTCAGGAAGGGACTTTGACACTCCTGATGTAGAGCCATGAAACTTACAAGTTATTCCATACTTTTCTTGACACTTTTCATTTTGTTTCATATCACTGAAATGAAAAGTGTCGAATAACTTGTAAGTTTCAGGGCTCTACATCATTCACTTTTGGATGGGCTGAGAACTTTTCAGTGGCCCCTTTTTTTTTTTTAAACTATCTAACTTAGAAATTTCAAGTTATCAGATCTCAGCTCAAGTGAATATTGAACATAAGAACATAAGAATAGCCTTACTGGATCAGACCAATGGTCCATTAATCCCAGTAGCCCGTTCTCAAGGTGGCCAATCCAGGTCACTAGTACCTGGCAAAACCCAAGGAGTAGCAACATTCCATACAGAATCTGAAAGAACAGCAAGATTCCGGAATCCCAGAGAGTAACAAGATTCTAGAATCCCAAAGAGTAGCAACATTCCATACAGAATCTGAAAGAACAGCAAGATTCCGGAATCCCAGAGAGTAACAAGATTCTAGAATCCCAAAGAGTAGCAACATTCCATACAGAATCTCAAAGAACAGCAAGATTCCGGAATCTCAGAGAGTAACAAGATTCTAGAATCCCAAAGAGTAGCAACATTCCATACAGAATCTCACAGAATAACAAGATTCCGGAATCCCAGGAGTAACAAGATTCTAGAATCCCAAAGAATAGCAACATTCCATACAGAATCCAAAGAATAGCAAGATTCTGGAATCCCAGAGAGTAACAAGATTCTAGAATCCCAAAGAGTAGCAACATGCTACCGATCCAGGGCAAGCAGTGGCTTCCCCATGTCTTTCTCAATAACAGACTATGGACTTTTCCTCCAGGAACTTGTCCAAACCTTTCTTAAAACCAGTTCCGCTCTCCACTCAGGGTATTTCCATTCAGCCTTAATATAAAGTTGCATAATTGTTTGGATTACCAAGGAAATTAAGTTTAAACATTTCCACTGTCTATTAAATAGGCCTGAAATCTCTGCAGGTTTTAGAGCTTTTTACTGAAACAATGAAAAAGCTGACATGAGTGAATGAGCTTTTAAGACCATGAAGCCCCCTCCTTCTACATAGCTAATGCCTGTAGGATTTATATGATTAATTGAACTGTTAAAAATAATCTCCATAGGATCTATAAACACCAGATAAGGGGAACCCAGGGTATCATTAGAGGCTATCAGATTCTAATAACAAGTTTAAATCCTTCTAAGCTTCTAAGCAGCAGTTCTCATAGCTGTTGTGATCAAGTTATACCAAAAATAAAGGCCTATACATCAACTGTACCATTGGTAAAAGCACACATCTCTTACTTATGCTACTTTTACTGTGTATATTATGTGCAAAAGAAACCATGCATGAGCCTTTTATATATTTGTTTGTTGATAAGATTTATGGCCTACAGTTTTCAAAGCTCAGTGTGGTCAATAAAACTTCCAAAATTAACAGACATGAAACAGAAAAGATAAAAACATATAAAACACATAAAATTGGAAAAAGACTTAGAAACATAGAAACACGATGGCAGATAAAGGCCAAATGGCTTATCCAGAGCATCCACTATCTCTTCCTCTTCCTATTGGCTAAGGCTCTTAACATTTGCATCTCTTCTTCCTATTGGTTAAGGCTCTTTACACTTGCATTATGAGGTCATAGAGCTTTATGATTATAGAAACATAGAAACACGATGGCAGATAAAGGCCAAATGGCTTATCCAGAGCATCCACTATCTCTTCCTCTTCCTATTGGCTAAGGCTCTTAACATTTGCATCTCTTCTTCCTATTGGTTAAGGCTCTTTACACTTGCATTATGAGGTCATAGAGTTTTATGATTATAGAAACATAGAAACATGATGGCAGATAAAGGCCAAATGGCTCATCCAGAACATCCACTATCTCTTCCTCTCCCTATTGGCTAAGGCTCTTAACATTTGCATCTCTTCTTCCTATTGGTTAAGGCTCTTTACACTTGCATTATGAGGTCATAGAGCTTTATGATTATAGAAACATAGAAACACGATGGTAGATAAAGGCCAAATGGCTCATCCAGAGCATCCACTATTTCTTCCTCTCCCTATTGGCTAAGGCTCTTAACATTTGCATTTCTTCTGCCTATTGGTTAAGGCTCTTTACACTTGCATTATGAGGTCATAGAGCTTTATGATTATAGAAACATAGAAACACGTTGGCAGATAAAGGCCAAATGGCTCATCCAGAACATCTACTATCTCCTCCTCTCCCTATTGGCTAAGGCTCTTTACACCTGCATTGTGAGGTCATAGAGCTTTATGATTATAGAAACATAGAAACATGACAGCAGATAAAGGCCAAATGGCTTATCCAGAACATCCACTATCTCCTCCTCTTCCTATTGGTTAAGGCTCTTCACACCTGCATTGTGAGGTCAAAGAGCATTATTGTTATAAGCCAAGGTTCTTAACACTTGCACTGTGAGGTTTGCCCATCTGCAGCATCCACTATCTCCTCCTCTCCCCAAGAGATCCCACGTGCCTGTCCTACGCTTTCTTGAATTCAGACACAGTCTTGGTCTCCACCACCTCTACCGGGAGACTATTCTATGCATCCACTACCCTTTCTGTAAATAAGAATATCCTTAGATTACTCCTTTTAACTTCATCCTATGCCCTCTCATTCCAGAGTTTTCCTTCCTTTGAAAAAGACTCACCTCCTGTACATTAATTGCAAAGGGATATTTAATCGTTTCTATCATATCCCATCTCTCCCACCTTTCTTCTAGTGCAGGGCTGCCCAAGTCCGGTCCTTGAGATCTACTGGTAGGCCAGGTTTTCAGGATATCCAAAATGAATATGCATGAGAGAGATTTGCCTGCACTGCCTTCTTGGTATGCAAATCTCTCTCATGCATGTTTATTGTGGATATCCTGAAAACCTGGCCTGCCAGTAGATCTCGAGGACCGGACTTGGGCAGCCCTGTTCTAGAGCATACATATTGAGCTCTATTAATCTGTCTTCATATGTTTTACGATGAGACCACTAACCAATTGTGTTGCTGCCCTTTGAATCGACCCCATCCTATTAGTATTTCCTATGGATATTGGAGTCATTGGGTTATCCAATGATCACATATGTCAATGTGTCCAACAGTTCAACAAAAATTAAAAATTAATTCAATATATATCTGTCTAGGATGAGGAGCAGAACTGCAAGATTATGTCTGACACTCCATGAACTAACACACTTTTCATGAGAGTTACAGATAGAACCTTATTTTAACAAAACAAATGCATAATTTGTCAAAAATGTAAGGGAAATGTAATTTCAAGTATGAGAATATCAAATTTATAATGGTTGTGTATCTTTTGCTATTGGTAGAAAGTTTTTGACTAGGCTACAGTTATCCTATTGTCTTTTACGACCTCGTTGTTATAATTGTAATGAGTCACAAATGCTATTTTGATGGTTTCTTTTGAAAAGAATACACTGCACAACGTTAATTAGAGATTGCCTAGTCTTTTTAATCAGGCCAGCCACAGACGATGGCACAGCCCTTTCATGTGGCAGCGCACTTCCAAAACTGAACTAGAATTCCCATAAAACAAGAGAACAGGCGTTTCCAGTTTCATTCGTAAGACAACCGAGGTAGATGAGAAAGCAATGTACATTGCAAGAGAATAAACATGCAACGATATTTAGCTGAAGGCGAGCTGGGAAGAGAGATCCTTCAAAGAGGCCGTTTGGCATGGCTGGAAATGAATTTGCTGCAGCGTAAAAAACACCAGGCAAACCGGCTCGTTTTCAACCAGTTGCAAAGTTGGCAGATTGCACTATGTCAGTCAGGATAACGGATGCGTAGCAGTTCTTGGGTTAGTTGAGTTAGTGCTCGTTTTACTAAGCAGCACTAGCGGTTTTAGCGTGCGCTTAGCGTGCGCAGCATTGCCACGTGCGCTAGATGCTAGCGCCAGCATTGAGCTGGCGTTAGTTCTTGGCGTGTAGCGCGGGGGTTAGCGTGCACGGCAATGCAGCGCGCGCTAAAAACGCTAGCGCACTTTAGTTACAGGAGCCCTTAGTTATTGAGTTAGTCTAATTCTCAAAGGCTAGTTGCAAGGAGGTTGAATTAGTCCAGTGGACAGCTTGTTCGCTGACCTTCTTGGCTTCAGACCATAAGGACATAAGCAGTGCCTCTGCTGGGTCAGACCAGAGGTCCATCCTGCCCAGCAGTCCGCTCATGCGGCAGCCCATCAGGTCAAGGACCTGCATAGTAATTCTCTATCAGTACCCCTCAATCCCCTTATCCTTCCGGAAATCATCCAATCCTCTATCTATACCCTTCAATCCCCTTATCCTTCAGGAATTCATCCAAACCCTTCTTGAAACCCAGTAGCGTATTCTGCCGTATCACACCCTCTGGAAGCGCATTCCAGGTGTCCACCACCCTCTGGGTGAAGAAGAACCTCCTAGCACTGGTTCTGAATCTGTCCCCTTTTAACTTTTCCCAATCTCCCCTCGTTCTTGTATTTTTCGAAATTTTGAAAAATCTGTCCCTCTCCACTTTCTCCATGCCTTTCATGATCTTGTAGGTCTCTATCAGGTCCTCTCTAAGCCTCCGCTTCTCCAAGGAAAAGAGGCCCAGTTTCTCCAATCTTTCGGCATATGTTAGGTTTTCCATACCCTTTATCAAGCTCGTCGCGCTCCTCTGAACTCTCTCGGGTATCGCCATATCCTTCTTAAGGTACAGCGACCAGAATTGGACGCAGTACTCCAGATGCGGGCGCACCATCGCCCGATATAGCGGCAGGATAACTTCTGCCGTTCTGGTTGCAATACCTTTCTTGATAATACCTAGCATTCTGTTCGCCTTCTTTGAGGTCGCCGCCAATACACCAAGCCAATACTCTTCTATTAGATCAAGAACAGGTAGCATAGGGGCTGTAAATAACACTTGCACTCAACGGGCCCAATATTCAGACCACAGGAGTTAGGCGGGCTAACGTCTGTGATCGGTGCGGTCGGTGTGATCGGTGGTGTGGTCGGTGCGGTGATGCGGTCGGTGTGGTCGGTGCGGTGGTCAGAATGGTGGTCGGTAGTCGGTGCGGTATGACGGTCGGTGCGGTCGGTGTGGTTGGTGCGGTGCTGTAGTCGGTGTGGTCGGTGCGGTGGTCGGTGTGGGGGTTCGGTGCGGTCGGTGTGGTCGGTGGTGTAGTCAGTGCAGTGCTGCGGTCAGTCGGTCGGTGCGGTGGTCGGTGCAGTTGGTGTGGTCGGTGGTGTGGTCAGTGCGGTGCTATGGTCGGTATGGTGGTCGATGGTCAGTGAGGTCGGTGTGGTCGGTGCGGTACTGCATTCATTGTGGTTGGTGTAGTCGGTGCGGTGGTTGGTGTGGTGGTCAGTAGTCGGTGCGGTGTGGTGGTCGGTGTGGTCAATAGTGTAGTTGGTGCGGTGCTGCAGTCAGTCGATGGTGTGGTCGGTGCGGTGGTCGGTATGGTGGTCGGTGCAGTCGGTGTGGTCGGTGGTGTGGTTGGTATGGTCAGTGTGGTCGGTGCTGTGGTCGGTGCGGTCGGTGTGGTCGGTGGTGTGGTCGGTGCGGTGCTGCATTCATTGCGGTCGGTGTGGTCAGTGTGGCCGGTGGTGTAGTCAGTGCGGTGCTGCGGTCGGTGTG
Source organism: Geotrypetes seraphini (assembly GCF_902459505.1). Lineage (NCBI taxonomy): Eukaryota > Metazoa > Chordata > Amphibia > Gymnophiona > Dermophiidae > Geotrypetes > Geotrypetes seraphini. Next base: position 15,896,747 of record NC_047087.1, on the reverse strand, counting down.
GTCAGTGCGGTGGTCGGTGCAGTTGGTGTGGTCGGTGGTGTGGTCGGTGCGTTGCTGCATTCATTGCGGTCGGTGTGGTCAGTGTGGTCGGTGGTGTAGTCAGTGCGGTGCTGCGGTCGGTACGGTCGGTGTGGTCGGTGCGGTGGTCGGTGCAGTTGGTGTGGTCGGTGCGGTGCTACGGTTGGTGTGGTGGTCGGTGGTCGGTGCGGTCGGTGTGGTCGGTGGTGTGGTCGGTGCGGTACTGCATTCGTTGCGGTCGGTGTGGTCGGTGTGGTGGTTGGTGTGGTGGTCGGTAGTCGGTGCAGCGGTCGGTGTGGTCAATGGTGTGGTTGGTGCGGTGCTGCAGTCAGTCAATGGTGTGGTCGGTGCGGTGGTCGGTATGGTGGTCGGTGCAGTCTGTGTGGTCGGTGGTGTGGTTGGTACGGTCAGTGAGGTCAGTGGTGTGGTCAGTGCGGTGCTGCGGTCGGTGTGGTCAGTGCGGTGGACGGAGTGGTGGTTGGTGGTCAGTAGTAGGTGCGGTGTGGTGGTCGGTGCGGTGCTGTAGTCAGTGTGGTCGGTGCGGTGGTCAGTGTGGTGGTCGGTGCGGTCGGTGTGGTCGGTGGTGTAGTCAGTGCGGTGCTGCGGTCGGTACGGTCAACTTGCTACAGCAGGTACAGGTGGGTCCTAATGCGTTTCGCCGACAGGCTTCTTCAGAGAACCCCCATGCTGGATGGAAGATCAAGTTCAACAACCTCCTGAATCTTCACTTCTAGACCGGTTGCATTTCCTGTTGACAACATATATTGGTTCTGAGCACCTTCGAGGTTTAAAGGCATTTTCATTTTGGTTTTTGTTTCCTTTTCCATTTTTGTTAGTTTATAGTCCTTTGGGAACTTTCTTTGTTTGAATTTCACCCAGTTGTTATATTGGCTATATAATATGGGGCCAGGTTTGGGGAGAACAGACCAAAAATGTATCCAGACAGCGACAGTGTTCAGCCATTATTTGGATAAATTATAGAGACTTTTTAGATTAGATCTGTCCAATAGCAGGCTTGAATTAAATCGCTAGTGCCAATAAGGTGACCTGCCCTCAGTGGCGTAGCAAGAGAGGTTGGCGCCTGGGGTGGTGGCACCCAGAATCACCATGCCGTGCGACCCCCACACTCTTCTCCACTGCTTGGGCGCCCCCCCCACTCTTCCCTGCCGCTTGGGCCACCCCACCCCAATCCCTCCCGCGTACCTCTTGAAATGTTCACCAGCGTGAGCAACATTTTCAACCCGCTGCTCGCACCAGCATCGGCTCCCTTCTGATGTCACGTTCTGGTCCCATGGACGACCAGAGAAGAAAGGGGTACATCAAGGAAGATAAACAAATTGCAGACAAACTAAATTCCTTCTTTGCGTCCGTCTTTACGAAAGAGGACACCGCAACAATACCAGAAGCAGTGAAAGTGTTTAGAGGAGTACTAGAAGACAGCCTCACCACAGTTGAAGTGGACTTGGACTAGATATACTACCAGATCGAGAAACTTAGAAGTGACAAATCCCCTGGACCGGATGCAATTAACCCGAGAGTCTTAAAAGAATTGAAGGTTGAAATCGGAGAGTTATTGCAAAAACTTGCCAACCTGACAATCAGAACTGGACAGATACCAGACGACTGGAAGATAGCGAACGTCACACCAATTTTCAAAAAAGGATCAAGAGGAGAACCGGGCAACTGTGAGCCTTATGTCTGTCCCTGGAAAGATGGTTGAAGAACTCATCAAGGATAGCATAGTCCGGCACTTGGATACACACGACTTGATGAAACCCAGTCAACATGGCTTCAGGAAAGGGAAATCATGGTTAATGAATTTACTTCAATTTTTTGAGACTGTGAACGAACAAATTGATAGTGGAAAGCCGGTGGACATAATATACTTGGACTTCCAAGTCCTTGGCATTGTGGTGCCTTGGGCATTGGCTCCTGCCCTTGTGGGCCCGGAGATGGACGCACCGTTCACCTGTGGTTGGGATCCTGGGACCATCTTCAGCCAATGACAGACTGACATCGAGGGATCACCTTCGGCCTACTGTATCTCCCATCCATCTTATCCTGCTGATCTGAACTTTTATTTTGCGTCATTAATTTTTTTATTTTTTCTTATATTCTGCTTCTCTTTCTTATTCTATTTCTCTCTTATTGTGATTTAATATTGTTCCTCTTTCTATTATATTCATATAGTTCCACCATTTACTTTATGGGCTACTAGCATAGGGGTCCTAAATGCTAACGCATCCATTATAGTCTATCTGGGGCAGATAAGGAACAACTATGTGCCTTATTACATAAGAACATAAGAATTGCCACTGCTGGGTCAGACCAATGGTCCATTGTGCCCAGCAGTCCACTTCCACGGTGGCCCTTAGGTCAAAGATCATTGCCCTAACAGACTAGCCTTATCTGCGTACGTTCCGGTTCAGCAGGAACTTATCTAACTTTGTCTTGAATCCCTGGAGGGTGTTTTCCCCTATAGCAGCCTCCAGAAGAGCATTCCATAAGAATTGCCACTGCTGGGTCAGACCAGTGGTTCATCGTGCCCAGAAGTCCACTCATGCTGTGGCTCCCAGGTCAAAGACCAGTGCTCCTAATGAGTCCAACCTCACCTGCGTACGTTCCAGTTTATCAGAAACTTGTCCAACTTTGTCTTTAATCCCTTGAAGGTGTTTTCCCCTATAACAGACTCCGGAAGAGCGTTCCAGTTTTTTACCACTCTCTGGGTGAAGAAGAACTTCCTTACATTTGTACGGAATCTATCCCCTTTTAACTTCAGAGAGTGCCCTCTTGTTCTCTCTGAAGAGGGTGAACAACCTGTCCTATCTACTAAGTCTATCCCCTTCATTATCTTGAATGTTTCTCTCATGTCTCCTCTCAGTCTCCTCATTTCAAGGGAGAAGAGGCCCAGTTTCTCCAATCTCTCACTGTACGGCAACTCCTCCAGCCCCTTAACCATTTTAGTCGCTCTTCTCTGTACCCTTTCGAGTAGTACCGTGTCCTTCTTCATGTATGGCGACCAGTGCTGGACGGAGTATTCCAGGTAAGGGCGCACCAGGTAATGGCCCGGTACAGCAGCATGATCATCTTCTCCAATATTTAATGCTAACAATTTTTTTTTTGTTGTATTTTTTTTGTACACCGCCTTGAACCGAAAGGCATTTTGCGCGGTATATAAATAAAATCTTATGTTAAGTTATATTATGTTACGATGCTTCAAATTCCACTGAAGACTCATTCACGGGTTAGTGCGACTCAAATTTGTCTATGTTTTCGAATCACTGTTTTTGATTCAGTAACTCTTGGACTTTTTTCGATCATATTTTCCACACATTTTTCCATATAATACATCAAGCTCACACTCTTCCATAGAATCAGCCTAATCGACTGATTTTCAATCGATCTTTTGAACCATTACACCTATTTTTGCCATCATTTTAACACACTCTTTACCATTTGTTTTATATCACAATGCTTTCCTTTCTTTTCAAGGACCCCCGAGGAAAGCAAATTATTGCTGAAACACGGCCCATTTAGGGTCTGGTTTCCAATTTGTTTGCATCAAAGACACATTGTGATCATTGTATTTCTTGACACAGATTGATGTATTTCTTTTATCCAATGACACTTGTGTAATAAATAATTTATCACCAACTTCCTGATACTCCAGGAACTTGTTCCACTTTGTGTGATTTAAGTCACTTAACCCCCTTTTACCCCAGGTACCATAGACTGTGAGCCCACCGGGACAGATAGGGAAAAGCTCTTACACTACCTTGATCAATGTAAACCACTTAGGATGTAAATTTATATAAATAATAAAATAAATAAACCACATGTAACCAGTTCATAAGAACATAAGCAGTGCCTCTGCTGGGTCAGACCAGAGGTCCATCATGCCCAGCAGTCCGCCTACGCGGCGGCTCATCAGGTCCAGGACCTGTATAGTAATCCTCTATCCATACCCTTCTATCCCCTTTTCCTTCAGGAAATTGTCTAATCCCTTCTTGAACCCCAAAACCGTACTCTGTCCTATCACACCCTCTGGAAGCGCATTCCAGGTGTCCACCACCCTTTGGATGAAGAAGAACTTCCTAGCATTGGTTCTGAATCTGTCCCCTCTTAATTTTTCCGAATGCCCTCTCGTTCTTGTAGTTTTCGAATGTTTAAAGAATCTGTCCCTCCCCACTTTCTCCATGCCCTTCATGATCTTGTAAGTCTCTATCATGTCCCCTCTAACGTCTCCTCTTCTCCAGGGAAAAGAGACCCAGTTTCTCCAATCTTTCTCTATCTATCTCTCTCCCTTTCTCTCTCTCTCTTTATATCTCTCTCTCTTTCTCTCTCTCTCTCTCTCTCTATTTCTGTCTCTCTCCCTTTCTCTCTCTCTTTCTTTCTAGCTCTCTCTCTATATATTTCTCTCTGTCTCCCTTTCTCTCTCTCTTTATGTCCCTCTCTACTCTCTCTATGCCCTTCATGATCTTGTAAGTCTCTATCATGTCCCCTCTAACGTCTCCGCTTCTCCAGGGAAAAGAGCCCCAGTTCTATACGTAGTAAATCTGAATGAGTCCTTCTTGTCAAGTCTGTTAGTTCGATGTATATCTTTAATCTCCCTTCAGTCTTGAGAATTCAATATTTCATGGATGTGTGCAGCATATTTGAGCAGGTGGGAGTTGTATATATGAAAGGAGTCTGACACACATAGAAAGTGTGCGGAGTGCAAATGTGGGTGGGCAGAGCCGCAATTAAAAAAATGGCTGCCACGAGTTCCCGTGGGACTGATCAACAACTCTGTCCTTCCCTTTAGATTAATTGTGGCTAAACTTATCTTCAGATTAGTTGTAGTCAACCACCCCCAGTGGGATTGATGAATATTAAGAGCTCCTTTTACTAAGGTGCGCTAGCGTTTTTAGCGCGCGCTAACCAAGCGCTAACCGGAAAAATACTAATGCAAGCTCTATGGAGGCATTAGCGTTTAGCGAGTACGGAATTGTAGCACGCGCATTAGTAAAAGGAGCCCTAAGTTTATTATTAAGTTTATTAAAGACTAGGTATACTGCCCAATCAGAGAACTTTCTGGGCCATTACAATAAAATCAATCAAGTTTCAAGAAACTACATATATGTAGGAAAGAACTAGGAAAGCCAGTGTGTACAGGCCACGAAGCCACAGGCATCTACTGACGAGCCACAGAAAGCAGGACGATGGCTGCTTTTCCAAGTGTGCCTCAAAGTTGAAGTGGCTTGTACCCCTACCTTTTGGCGCTCGTTCTCTCCAGTGCTCCCCTCGCATTGATGACTAGTGCTGTTAAAAATAAATGAACAGCCCCCCCCCCCCTCTCACCACCACCACCACATCTGCTCCAAATCTGCATTTCAGAAATTAGAGAGCTTAGTTACGCAGCACTGCACAGCGACAGTGCTGGGACTGCCTGGAACTGATTGGGTACTCAGACCAAATAAGAAGAGGTTAAAGATCTTTCCAGGAAATTGAGTGGAACACCCAAACTGAAGTTCAGCATTAAATACCCTGTTTGTACAGTTCTTCCTCAGAGCTCTTTGGAAGGGGGGGGGGGGGAAGAACCAGGAAGGAAATGTAAAACGTGGAAACTGGATACCTGCTTGGGATTATAGTCATCAGAACGAAGAAATTACAATATTGCGGAACATTCTCCAACTCGGTTATTTCATAAAGGTGCAGCCATTAAAATATGATTAGTTAGCCAGATCCACTCCCTGAAATGTCAAAAAGCATTAAAGCTGAGAAGATTTAAGTTCCAAAGACCACAGGCCGGGCCCTTTTGCTGGATCGCAGAAATGAGAGCGAAATCTGCTTTGGAAGGAGTCGCAAGGCTGAAAACTGAGGGTAATTCTGGCAACAGATCAATCACAGCCTTTTGAACATAAAATGGGGGTGTTGACGTGGGTTCAGCGTACCCCCGAACTATAACCGATGGAAGAGGGAAGGACGGGAGTAGATGGACAGTTTCACATGATCACAGTTTCTTATTCAGTTTACAATTTCCCCTCCCTTTACTAACGCGTGGGAATTCTATGAGTGTCAGAGCAGTTACCACTGCTGCAGGCGCTAAAACCCACGCTACGTGTTAGTAAAGGAGGGGGGTTTATTTGAAATTCGATATACCATCTAGCCTATTAGGATTCAGTTGGTTTAAAATACAAGGGGCATTTCATAAATAATGCACACTATTTTTTTTTTTTTTTTAATTTATGTTTAATTTTTTTTTCCAAGTATTTCTTTACAATCCTTCAATATAGTCTCCCTGCTTTGTATTGACCGAGTCCCAACATCCAGGAAGCTTCATTATTCCATCCAAGACACCGTTTTTGTTCAGTTGCCGAATGTCTCGGGTACCGGCAGAAGAAAGCTCTTCCAGAGATGCAAAACGATGTCCATGCATAGGTTGTTTCAACTTTGGAAAAAGGTCGAAGTCTGGTGGACTCATGTCTGGACTGTAGGGAGCAGGAAGTAACACCTCCCAGCTGTATTTGCGTAGTTTTTCAATGACGAGTGGAGAGCTCCATCTTCCCCATGGCCAAAAAATTGTTGACGAGCTCAATCAAAGTCAAGCAGATGATGATTTTTGCTTATGATCATGAAGGCATCATCATCACAGACAAAGTTCCATGTGGAAGAAGTGTCACAGCAGTGTATTATCGTGATTTTTTGCAAAATTTGCGCAGAAAAATGCACAAAACCCGACCTCAGTTGCTCTTGGCTGGGCCACTCATTCTTCACGACAACGCTCGCCCACACATAGGGAATGTCGTCATTGAAAAATTACGCAAATACGGCTGGGAGGTGTTACCTCCCGCTCCCTACAGCCCAGACATGAGACCACCAGACTTCGACCTTTTTCCAAAGTTGAAACAACCTATGCGTGGACATCGTTTTGCATCTCTGGAAGAGCTTTCTTCCGCCGGTCCCCGAGCCATTCGGCAACTGAACAAAAACGGCGCCTTGGATGGAATAATGAAGCTTCCCGGATGTTGGGACTCAGTCATTGCAAAGCAGGGAGACTATATTGAAGGATTGTAAAGAAATACTTGAAAAAAAATAAACAAAAATAGTGTTCATCATTTATGAAATGACCCTCGTAAAATAAGATAAAATGGAAAGAACTCCAAAAAGACTTAAAGCATTCATGCTAGAAAAGAAATGCCCACACATCAACACATATATACCCTACACAAGTAATAGAAACACAGCTAAAATAAGAACAGCTCGAAATACTATCCAGTGCACCAATGGATTCTGAAATTTCCAATAGAGTAAAAAGCCTGCTCAAAAAAAAATAAGCTTTCAATAAAATTTTAAGCGCCTTTAAAGCCCTGTCTCTCTGGATTGCCCTGAGCAAATTATTCCAAAGGACGATGCTATCCAAAGCAAACGCATTAGTGCACGCATAACGTCCCAACGAGCAGAAAAATCAAGGAGGGTAATTTTATGAGGATCCCACTACCATCGACCACTAATTCTTCTAGGATCATCATAAGCCCTTGACCTTTACTTAATTCTCCTGTTTTATGTTCCCTGTCCCCCTTCCACTCCTTCCTCCCACCCTAACCCTCTCTTCAAGTCGCCTAGAGCCTGTTTAGACGTGCCCAACACACAAATATTAGATTAGATTAAATGTGATATAAGGTGCCTATTTTATATGAAAAGTAGGAGCCTCGTCTCTTTATAAGATAGTAGCAAGAGTAGCCGAAACATTTATTTACAGTATTTATTGAAAACATTTATAGACCGCTTAATTTCTAAGCGGTTTCCAGCAGCAAGTATGCATAAAATTTGTAATGAAACATAGTAACATTTAAAAAAAACAACTAATCTCATCGTGATGGGCAGTCTTTCCATACATCGTCAATTACAGAAGAAGGGTTCAAATTACTACGAATTTTATTCAACTTAGCTATTAAAATAATTTTCAGTCACTGGAAGGACTTTTCAAAAGTTGAATACAAGGAATAGTGGAACCTAGTAAGCTTAACTGTTAAATATGAAAGCGTTTGGGGAAAAAAGGGATGCTTGAATATTTAAAAAAAATATTTTGGAATCTTGTTTTGCCCCCCAAAAGGGGGGGGGGGCATGGTTGACTCGAATATAAACCAAGATTAGAAATTTGGGTGATCGTGGTGTGTCCTGCCAGCTGAAGACAAACCTGCCTCGCTCTTGGGTCCCCCAATATGGGGTGGCCATTGGGGTTGGGAGGAAAAGGAGTAACTGGTATGGGAAAGAAAGGGGTGAGTATAGGAGACCAAAGATCTTTGGGAAGATATAAAAGGCGGAAAGGAATGGCCGGTGATCGAGTACCTGTGCATGTGGTTAGAGCGACAGCCTCAGCACCCTGAGGTTGTGGGTTCAAATCCCATGCTGTTCCTTGTGACCCCGGGCAAGTCGCTCAATCCCCCATTGCCCCAGGTACAGTAGATAGAGGGCTCCTTTTACTAAGCTGCGTTAGGGCATTAACTTGCGGAATAGCGCGCACTACAATGCCCCGCGCGCCAGACGCTAACGCCAGCATTGAGCTGGCGTTAGTTCTAGCAACGTAGTGCGGGGTTAGTGCGTGCTAATTTGCTGCATGCGCTAAAAATGCAAGCGCACCTTAGTAAAAGGAGCCCAGAGCGTAAGACCACCAGGACAGACAGGGAAAAATGCTTGAGCACCAATAAGTGGAGAAAAAAAAAAGCTTTTAAGAAGCGACATCCTTGTTTCCCTCTCGTTACTCCCCATCCCTCTCCCCTCCCTTTTATTTTTATTTATCACTAGCTGATGCCCCGGCGTTGCACGGGTATTTAATTATAGCAATAACACTGTAAATGGATTCAAATAAAGATACTTTATAGTGGTGAATGAAATTACATTTTTACAGCTTTATAAAAAGTACAATATTCAAATTATAATGTGAAATATTTGACAAAATGAATACAATACAACTAACACAAAACTTGATTGTAAACAACATTTTTAGTTTCACCTCCAGGAGCAAGAACATATAAATTCTTGGGTGAAGAGACCCCCAGAACATATCACCCCAGGTAGTTAGGGATCTGCATACCAAGTTTCGTTCAAATCGGTCAAGCCGTTTATTATTTACTGTGAGAATGGCAGCTGTGAACATTTTTTCCATTGACATGAATGGGTGAAATATGATTTTCTGTTTGTAGCTCCGCCCATGTGTGCAGGTGGGCCGCGAGACCCCCAGAACATATAACCCCAGGTAGTGAGGGATCTGCATACCAAGTTTCGTTCAAATCGGTCAAGCCGTTTTTGATTTACTGTGAGAATGGCAGCTGTTTACATTTTTTCCATTAACATGAATGGGTGAAATCTGATTTTATGTTTGTAGCTCCGGCCACGTGTGCAGGTGGGCCACGAGACCCCCAGAACATATCACCCCAGGTAGTAAGGGATCTGCATACCAAGTTTCGTTCAAATCGGTCAAGCCGTTTTTGATTTACTGTGAGAATGGCAGCTTTTTACTTTTTTTCCATTGACATGAATGGGTGAAATCTGATGTTCTGTATGTAGCTCCGCCCACGTGTGCAGGTGGGCCGCGAGACCCCCAGAACATATAACCCCAGGTAGTGAGGGATCTGCATACCAAGTTTCGTTCAAATCGGTCAAGCCGTTTTTGAAGTACTGTGAGAATGGCAGCTTTTTACTTTTTTTCCATTGACATGAATGGGTGAAATCTGATGTTCTGTATGTAGCTCCGCCCACGTGTGCAGGTGGGCCGAGAGACTCCCAGAACATATCACCCCAGGTAGTTTGAATTACTGTGAGAATGGCAGCGTTTTACATTTTTTCCATTGACATGAATGGGTGAAATCTGATTTTATGTTTGTAGCTCCGCCCACATGTGCAGGTGGGCCGCGAGACCCCCAGAACATATCACCCCAGGTAGTAAGGGATCTGCATACCAAGTTTCGTTCAAATCGGTCAAGCCGTTTTTTAAGCACTGTGAGAATGGCAGCTTTTTACTGTTTTTCCATTGACATGAATGGGTGAAATCTGATGTTCTGTTTGTAGCTCCGCCCACGTGTGCAGGTGGGCCGAGAGACTCCCAGAACATATCACCCCAGGTAGTTTGAATTACTGTGAGAATGGCAGCGTTTTACATTTTTTCCATTGACATGAATGGGTGAAATCTGATTTTATGTTTGTAGCTCCGCCCACGTGTGCAGGTGGGCCGCGAGACCCCCAGAACATATCACCCCAGGTAGTGAGGAATCTGCATACCAAGTTTCGTTCAAATCGGTTTTTGCATGATCGCAGCACATACACACATACATACACACATACATACCTCCGATTTTATATATATAGATTGTAATTGTAATTAAAAGTTCCCTATCTCCCAAAACCTCTTGTTTCTAATCAGTCTTCATTTGTCATAGTTTTAGGTTTACCCTCTTTTTATTTTATCTCACTTAAATCAAAAATTATATTAGACCTTTTTCATTTTTAATATTGTAAACAGCCCAGATACATGTGATGGTCGGTATATCAAGCCATGAATAAACTTTGAAACTTGATAAGTGATATATAAATACTAAAAAAAAAACAACCCAAAACGTTCTCTGATCACCATAAGCATCATGAGAAAAAAGACTGCACCAAAATCTCATGCGTTCCTCTCAGCCTAAATACCAAACAGTGCCCTTCCAAAAACAAACCTACGCACACACACAAATAGGACTGTATGGCTAAAACAGAGCTGCTCATCTTCCCGCCTAGAACCCCCTCTACGCTTTCCTCGTTCTCCGTCTCTGTGGACAACACTCTCATCCTTCCTGCTTTGTCTCCTTGTAATCTCGGGGTCATCTTTGACTCCTCTCTCTGCTTCACCACCAACATACAACATATCACTAAAACCTGCCGCTTCTTCCTCTATAATATTACCAAAATCTGGTCCTTCCTCTCTGGAGCACACTACCAAAACCCTTATCCAAACCCTCATCACCTCACACTTAGACTACTGCAACTCACTCACTCTCAGGCCTTCCGCTTAGCCATCTCGCTCCCCTCCAATCTGTCCAGAATTCGGCTGGATGACTCGTATTCCGAGAGAGACACTTTACTCACGTTACTCCTCTCCTAAAGTCACTTCATTGGCTTCCCATCCGTTTCCGAATACAATTCAAACTCTTCTTACTGATCTACAAATGCACTCACTCGGCTGCCCCTCACTATCTTGCTTCACTTATCTCCCCTTATGATCCCCTCCCCCACCCGTGAGCTCCGCTCAGCTGGTAAGTCCCTCCTATCTGTGCTCTTCTCTTCAACTGGCAACTCCAGACTCCATCCCTTCTGCCTTGCTGCCCGAATCCGTAGGGAGGGCTCCGTCTCTGGAAGTGTTGAAGGCCCAGTTAAAAGCCTACCTCTTTGAGAGTGCTTTCGACTCCTAACTCCTCTCACCTTGGGTTCTGCATCCCCAACCCTATATGTCATGTCTGTCTGTCCGAGTTAGATTGTAAGCTCTTCAGAGCAGGGACCATCTATAAATGTCAGCCCACCTCTTTGAGAGACCTTTTGACTCCTAACTCCTCTCACCTTGGGTTCTGCATCCCCAACCCTATATGTCATGTCTGTCTGTCCAAGTTAGATTGTAAGCTCTTCAGAGCAGGGACCATCTATAAATGTTAAAATGTACAGCGCTGAATACGCCTTTCAGCGCTATATAAGTGATGTGTAGTTGAAGTAGTAGGACAATTAAACTCCATCTCAGAATCAGAATGTTAAAAAAAAACCAAAAAAACATAACACCCTGCCCGGAAAAAAAATAATAGGAAATTCAATAGGGTTTCCAAGAATTTCTTACTATTAATAAAAGAGACTATGATTATTTATTTTTAAGCAAAACATTAAAGGGTTAATTATATAACTGTGTTTATGCAAATGTATTCTGTATTCTGTTCCCTGCCCTAGACCTAGCACATCATTTAAATTAAAGTGTGGGTGTACTTTGACTTTAAGCCCTCTCTCCCCAGTGACGAACACTCCCGTCTTCCAGAAACCCAACCCTCCCTCAGTGAAAGCTGCTACCTTCCTCCACAAACCCCTCTTCCCCGATAACTGGCACTACCATCCTCCCCCTGCCCAGCTGCCATTAAGCCTACTGTTTCGGTGCTCAAGGAAACCAACACCAATGCTACGTGCCAGGCCTGAGTAGGGCCTTGAACGTCTACGCATGCTCAAGACCTGCCTGCTCCCGCCCTCTCTGGGATTCTTGAAAGACAAGCACGACAGCCATCAGTTGGGGGCTCAAATACAAACTGAGACCCCATTTTTGGGCCATTTATTTTGGCCCCAAAAATCTCAGTGAGTGGCGTAGCGAAGGTGAGGGACGCCCGGGGGTGGTGGTGCCCCTCCCCTGCCCTCTTCTCTGCCCACCCCCACTCCTTTTCGCCCCCCCCCCTGCCTTGCACACCCCCTTCTCTTCACCCATACCTCTTCAATTGTCACGGCACGAGCAGCATCATGAAATTGTTGCCCACGTCGTGTTTGTTTTCCCTCTGACATCACTTCCTAGGCGTGGGACCTGGAAGTGATGTCAGACAGAGCCGACTCCGATGTGGGTAGCACGTTTATGATGCTGCTCGTGCCGGGAAAATTAAAGAGGTACAAGGGAAGGGGTGCATGCACATGGCAGGGGGGTCAGAAAGGAGTGGGGAGGGGGGGGCGGAGAAGAGGATGGGTGCTGGTGCCCCCACCAATATGGCACCCGGGGTGTACCGCCCCCCTGCCCCCACCACCACCACTGATCATTACTTGTATTCTTTCACCTCATCCTTTGAGAATATAAACAATTTCAAAGACTAGGGGACACTCGATGAAGTTACAGGGAAATACATTAAAACCAAGAGGAGGAATTTTTTTTCACCTCAGAGAATAGTTAAGCTCTGGAAAGCGTTGCCAGAGGTTGTGGTAAGAGGGGATAGCGTAGCTGGATTTAAGGAAGGTTTGGAAAAGTTTCTGGAGGAAAAGTCTATAGTCTGTCATTGAGAAAGACATGTGGGAAGCCATTGCTTGCCCTAGATCAGTAGCATGGAATGTTGCTACTCCTTTTGGCCAGATACTAATGACTTGGATTGGCCACCATGAGAACAGGCTACTGGGCTAGATTGATCATTGGTCTGACCCAGTATGGCTATTCTTATGTGTGCCAAGTATAGGACAATCAAGCCATTGTAATATCACTGATGAGGTTGGCTCTGAGGCATTATGACATCACAATCTCAGCTCTGGAATGTTGCTCTCATTGGGGTTCCGGAATCTTGCTATTCTTTGAGATGCTGGAATGTTGCTACTCTTTGGGTTTTGGCCAGATGCTAGTGACCTGGATTGGCCACCGTGAGAACGGGCTACTGGGCTTGATGGACCATTGGTCTGACCCAGTATGGCTATTCTTATGTACTTATGTACTTCCCCTCCGTTCAGTTCTTCAGAGCTCCTATTGTCTCTTTTCCAACTGTTGTCTTCACTAGGTCATACCACCCAGTATAGTTACAAGCATGTGTGCTGAATGTTAGATCTGATGAGGGATTCAAGTATCTCAATCGTCTAAGTCGATACTATCTCTACTTCTGGAAGCAAATGAAAGCCTGGCTCTTCTCCCATAGGGTGACTGACTGTTCACTCTTTCTGCACCTGGACTAGACACTGTAACTTAGATCAGTTTCTTATAACTGTATAAACAACTTGCCTTGAGTTTAGCCAACCTTCTGTTTATCCCAGCAGACTCCGTACCACCCATCTTGTAGAAAACATAAGAACATAAGAACTGCCATCTCCGGATCAGACCTTCGGTCCATCAAGTCCGGCCATCCGCACACGCGGAGGCCCAGCCAGGTGTGCACCTGGCATAATTTTAGTCACCCATATCCCTCGATGCCTCTCGTAAGGAGATGTGCGTCTAGTTTGTTTTTAAATCCTAGAACAGTGGATTCCGCAATAACCTCCCCTGGGAGAGCATTCCAGGTGTCCACCACTCATTGCATGAAGCAGAACTTCCTGACATTTGTCCTGGACTTGTCCCCCCTTAGCTTCAGTCCATGTCCTCTTGTCCGTGTCACATTGGACATTGTAAATAATTATTTTTCCTGCTCTATTTTGTCAATTCCTTTCAGTATTTTGAAAGTCTCAATCATATCCCCTGGCAGTCTCCTTTTCTCAAGAGAGAACAATCCCAGTCTCTTAAGTCGTTCCTCATATTCCAAGTTCTCCATACCTTTTATTAGCTTCGTTACTCGTCTCTGCACCCTCTCCAGCGGTTTTATATCCTTCTTTAGATTGGGAGACCAATGTTGGACACAGTATTCCAAGTGTGGTCTGACCATTGCTCTATAAAGCGGCATTATAACTTTCTCCGATCTACTCGTGTTTCCTTTCTTTATCATTCCTAACATTCTATTTGCTTTCTTTGCCGCTGCCGCGCATTGTGCCGACGGTTTCAGGGACCTATCTACCAGTACGCCCAGGTCCTTTTCTTGTTCGCTCTTACCCAGAGTTGCATTAGCATCATACCCAGAGAAAAGCATTAGCATCATATCTATGTTATTTGAATGTTCTAATGTGTGCTTATTACATCTTTCATTAGTATTATGCTGGCATTATATTGTATCTCTGCTACTTGAATTTCAGTGCTGTGGCATAGCGGTTAGAGGTTGTGGGTTGAAATTCCACGCTGCTCCATGTGACTCTGGGCAAGTCACCCAATCCTTCCCTCCCCCCCCCCCTATTGCCCCAGGAAGACTATTAACTTATAAACCCCCTCTATTACTAAGGCTGACGTGTCAATTATATTATATGGACGAACCCTGCTTCCAAAGCGTTCCATCCCTGTGGGAGTCCCGTTGGCTAGAAGGGGGTCCCCGTGGGAGTTCCGTGGGTTAGGGGGGATTCCCGTGGCACCCCCGCGGGACCCGCGGGATTCCTGCGATCCCTGTTCACATGCAGACCTCTACTGTAAACATGTCCTACCAAAAACACATGGCAGGTCAGCACCGTTGAGCTAGTAGGGAGTTGCTAGATTACAATTTCAAATGTTTTTTTTTCTCCACTCCCACACAATAAAATGCCCTGTTGTGGATGCAAGGGGTTATTCTTCAGAAATACGCATCAGAAGGAAACCATATTATCCTCCAACTTCTGCAAAGCTCCTTTGCAGTTTGCATATGCTTTTGAAACTCCTGTGTCAGGTTTCCAATCCTCGCTGAGCGCCATGGGTGGCCATGATTTGTTTTCAATTGCTGGCTAAAAGCTGTGGAGAATGGGACCAAATGTATGTTATGACGCAATTATCAAAACGGCGATAAAAATAGAAATATCTGATTATATCCTAATGAGATTGATTGACCTAATCAGGTGGAATGGCAGAGCGTTAAGTATTGTAAACATTTTGTGATAAAAATTGTAAAGGCAAATTATTCCATCAGCAGTAATTCAAAGAGAGTCATGTTTGTGTATGTCCTTAATTATAAGCTGCTGTTTTTAGGAAACCGCAAACTGACTGTAGTGCTCGGGGGTCTTTGAAGTCCCGGTAGAGTTACCAGCCGGCCAACAGCACTGACTCAGGATCCCAGTGTATGAGAAAGTTTCTCAGCAAGATGGAACAGAAAGCAAAGGCAAGAATGTGCAGTAAACATGCCTCCAAGTTTTCAGTTAAATATGGCTGCCCACTTCTAATCAAGGCTTACTCTCACCGCATTCCTGAGATGAAAGACGCCCCAAAAGAAAAAAAAAAAACAACAACTAATTAAACTCAATTCCTGCACATGCTTACCTTTAAAAGAGAAGCAAATTAAACAAATAAAAAAAGGGAAAACAGAAACAGGCTGTTCTTGCTTCCAGCCACACATTTAACCGAGTCGTTTGACTGTGAACTGTCCACAGTCAACCGTGGCTATCGTCTGTGTACGAAACGGGACATTGCCCGCTTCTGGGAAATCGATGAGTTGGTCGGTCAGAGAAAGTGGACTTCTATGGATGCTTCTCAGGCCTCGCTGGGTTATAGGAACCAGAGAAAGACCTAGGGGTAAAGACCTGGGGTAAAGACCTAGAACAACTCCTATTGCCCACCACTTATGAGGTATTCAGGAAACGCCTCAAAACTCACCTATTCCTGAAATACCTAGACAGCTGACCCACTTCCCTCCTTTAATAAACCACATTAAGACGAAGGCGCAGTTAGTGGTTGTTTTACAAAACTGAAAACTTCTCAGCCCAACCAAGAAGAAAATGACACGGAAATGGTTCAATGGCAATGTACACCTGGCTGGGCCTCCGCGTGTGCGGATCGCCGGACTTGATCGACCGAAGGTCTGATCCGGAGATGGCGCTTCTTATGTTCTAATGAGAATTTTGTTTCTGCAAATTGGCACTTAATGAAACAAGAGAACACTGTTTTCAGTTAGTGTAACCATATGGCTCCAGAAAAAAGGGGACGGATTGGGACATCCGGGTTTTACTTCCATTGAAAGCAATGGAAGTAAGGAGAACAGATTGAGACATCTTGGTTGCTTTCAATGGAAGTAAAACCCGGATGTCTCAGTCCGTCCCCTTTTTTTCTGGAGCCATATGGTCACACTAGTTATAGTGGTAAAATAATGTTCAGAATTTAGGAAGTTAGTTGGTTGGACTGAGAACTTTTCAGCACCCCCTTACTATTGCAAAAAAAAAGGCATACCATGAGATGTGCTGAGGTATCCTATAGTAATTTTGGGATATGCGTGTGCTACCTACATACTACAAAATAAAATCTTTTTTTTTTTTTGTGGTGGAGACATGTCTGGAGGTAGAGATGGGCGCAGGGCTGGTTAAAGGGTAGGCCCAGTAGGCATGTGCCTCAGATCCAAAAACATCAGAGGGGGAGGAGGGGGCACTGGTGTGGCACTATGACCAGGGCCTGCACTAGGGGAGGGCTGCCCTAGGCCCCACAGCTCCAGGGGGCCTCGCGGTCTGGGCATTTCTTCCCCTTGTTGGCTCATCTCCCTTCCTTCCTCTAACCTTCACGGTCGCCTTTCAGTTTCAAAGTGAACATTTTCTTTTTCAGACATGTGAGAAAGAGCCCATAAAAGTACACTAAGGACACTTTCTACTCTGAATTTGCACCTGAAGTTTTGGCAAGAAATAAATTATAGCACACAAGCATTCTACTTGTGGCTCTGCTTTTCTAAGTGATAAATAGAGAGATGTCAAGACATTTCTATAGTGCAATCTCTCAATATCCTTCTTGAATAGACTGGAAGAACAGCTTACAGTAAAGAGACTCTTACGAAAAATAAAGAACTCTTGATCCGGTGCCTCCCCATTCAGATCCCAGCATGCGTTACCCACTCGTTTACCTTTCTGAGGTAAAATAAGCAAAGCTGCTATATCTAGAATTCATCTAGTATGAATTTGTTAGCAGAGCAGCCAAACACCTTGTATTGGGGGTTCATAGAACTCCTTTCCCCTGGCCCAAGGGTGATCATGGGATTTGGAATTTCAAGATGGCTGCCTCTTCTAGTCAGCCATCACTAGGGAACCTTGTGAACAGGTCCAGTTTTAACACATTTCCTACTCTGGTATGTAGTGGGAATGTTAAAAAAAAAAACTGGGTTAGAGTGACTGGAATGAGCTGAAGGAGACGAAGCAGATATCTGTGAACAAATGCAACACAGTAAAGTTCTTTAGCTTTCTACCATTAGGAAGTAAAATTAGTTATATCCTCACAGGTCAAATCAAGTTGCCTTATAAACTCACAAATCCATACAGAATCGAATTTAGTAAGATATTTGGGGGGAGGGCACATTTTTAATACAGCTATAGATATAATAATAATAAACTTTTATTTATATCCCACAATACCTTACAGTTCAGAGCGGTTTACATCACGAAGAACTGCCAAACGCAGCGAAGATACATACGTGAACACATGCCTGAAATACATGCCTAAAATAGTTTAAACAAGTTTTCAGAGATCTTCTGAATGATTGATATGTAGAAAAGCTTGGTAGCATTTCACTTATCACAGAAGCACAAGATCTCTACATTCCGAGGATTTCCAAAGATCGGAGAACAAAGAGCAAAAGAGAACCGGCATGGCTTACCATACAGGTGAAGGAAGCCATAAAAGAAAAGAAGGACTCTTTCAAAAAATGGAAATGCATAAAGACAACCGAAGCCTGGAACAAACATAAAGATGATCAGAAGAAATGTCACAAGGCGGTGAGGGATGCCAAACAGGATTATGAGGAAAAAATAGCCCAGGAGGCCAAAAACTTCAAGCCCTTCTTTAGATACGTGAAAGGGAAAAAACCTGCAAAAGAGGCAGTGGGACCCCTGGACGACCAGGGAAGAAAAGGGTACATCAAGGAAGATAAACAAATCGCAGACAAACTAAATTCCTTCTTTGCGTCTGTCTTTACGAAGGAAGACACCTCAACAATACCTGAAGCGGAGAAAGTGTTTCCAGGAGAAATAGAAGACAGCCTCACCACAGTTGAAGTGGACTTAGACCAGATATACTATCAGATCGACAAACTTAAAAGTGACAAATCCCCTGGACCGGATGGAATTCACCTGAGAGTCTTAAAGGAATTGAAGGTTGAAATCGGAGAGTTATTGCAAAAACTTGCAAACCTGACAATCAGAACTGGACAGATACCGGACGACTGGAGGATAGCGAACGTCACGCCAATTTTCAAAAAAGGATCAAGAGGGGAACCGGGCAACTATAGGCCTGTGAGTCTTACGTCGGTCCCCGGCAAGATGGTTGAAGCACTGATCAAGGATAGCATAGTCCGGCACTTGGACGCACACGACTTGATGAAACCCAGTCAACATGGATTCAGGAAAGGGAAATCATGTTTGACGAATTTACTCCAATTTTTTGAGACCGTAAACGAGCAAATTGATAGTGGGAAGCCTGTGGACATAATATACTTGGACTTCCAGAAAGCGTTCGACAAAGTTCCACACGAAAGACTTCTCAGGAAACTACAAAGCCATGGCATAGAGGGAGATATACAAAGATGGATAGGCAAATGGCTGGAAAACCGAAAGCAGAGAGTGGGCATAAATGGGAAGTTCTCCGACTGGGAGAAAGTGACTAGTGGTGTACCCCAGGGCTCGGTACTTGGGCCGATCCTTTTTAATATTTATATCAACGACCTGGAGGAAGGAACATCCAGTGAGATCATCAAGTTTGCAGACGATACAAAACTATGCCGGGAAATCAGATCGCAGGAGGATAGAGAGGAACTCCAGAGCGACTTGTGTCGGTTAGAAACATGGGCGGAGAAATGGCAGATGAAGTTCAATGTGGAGAAATGCAAGGTAATGCATTTAGGCAATAAAAATAAGGAATACGAGTATACAATGTCAGGTGCAACTCTGGGGAAGAGTGAACAAGAAAAGGATCTGGGTGTACTGATAGACAGAACCCTGAAGCCGTCGGCACAATGCGCGGCAGCGGCAAAGAAGGCAAATAGAATGTTGGGCATGATAAAGAAAGGAATCTCGAGTAGATCGGAGAAAGTTATAATGCCGCTTTATAGGGCAATGGTCAGACCACACTTGGAATACTGCGTCCAACATTGGTCTCCCTACCTAAAGAAGGATATAAAACTGCTGGAGAGGGTGCAGAGACGAGCAACAAAACTGGTCAAGGGTATGGAGAGACTGGAATATGAGGATAGACTTATAACACTAGGATTGTTCTCCCTTGAGAAAAGGAGACTGCGTGGGGATATGATCGAGACCTTCAAAATACTGAAAGGAATCGACAAAATAGAGCAGAGAAGATTATTTACACTGTCCAATTTGACACGGACTAGAGGACATGTAATGAAGCTAAGGGGGGACAGGTTCAGGACTAATGTCAGGAAGTTCTGCTTCACTCAGAGAGTGGTTGACACCTGGAATGCCCTCCCAGAGGAGATTATTGCGGAATCGACCGTCCTAGGCTTCAAGAGCAAACTAGATGCATATCTCCTTAAGAGAGGCATATAAAGATATGGTGGACTATAAATTACGCCAGGTGTACACCTGGCAGGGCCTCCGCGTGTGCGGATCGCCGGACTTGATGGACCGAAGGTCTGATCCGGAGATGGCAGTTCTTATGTTCTTACCCCAAACACTAGCCTGATAAGCTAAAGTTTTATCCAGGAATCTTTTGTAAATACGTCCTTTCAATGTAGGAAATGAGAACAAAGAAGCTCCGTGGATATGTCGTAGATTCACAGAAAGTACAAAATGTTTTGAAAGATAAATAGGTGCAAAGCCTAACAGCATCTTATAAAATAAGCATGCAAATTTAATTCTGGCTTCAACTGGTAACCAGTGTAAATTTTTTTTATAATATGGGGTAATATGTTCAGATTTTTTTGCAGAATACCGTATTTTTCGCTCCTTAAGACACACATGCCCATGTGATGCACCCTAGATTTAGAGGAGGAAAACAAGGAAAAAAACCTTTCTGAATCAAATTCTCCCTGCCAGGCTCTGCACCCAACCCCTCACTCCTTGCCAGGCTCTGTACCCTGCCAGGCTGTGTCCCCTGTCCCCACTCTTGTGGTCTAGTGGTAGGCCGGGACAGGACACAGGGCGGGCAGGGACAGGGCACAGATGTCAAGGCAGATGACTTTTTAAAATATGCAATGGCACCTCAGTAACAACTATAGAAAAATAGACAATATAGGGCAAAATATAGACAGCAGATATAAATTCTCAAAACTGACACATTTTGATCACTAAATTGAAAATAAAATCATTTTTCCTACATTTATTGTCTGGTGATTTATTTCTTTCTTTCTTGCCTCAGGCCCAACAATTGTCCCTTCCTCCCTCCTATGTCCCCCTCACTGCCTTCCAGCCTCTGTCCTCTTCCGCCCCCCCCCCCCACCCAAGCCTGCCCGCCCGCCCGCTGGATTTAATTACTTCCCACTGCTGCCGCTGTGAGGATACGTCGACGAAGCAGCAGCGGCGGGGGAAGGACTCCTGACCCAGCAGCAGGTCAAACTCGTCAGCACGGCATCACATGCCATGGCCTCGTTGCGGCCGGAGAGCGAGGGACGAGCAGGGAGCCGGCGCCGCTTCACTCCCTCTGAATGGAACAAATTGCTGGGAAGGGCCAAGGGTGCAGTGATTGCATGCCGCCGGCCCAGAAGCCTTACCCCCGACGTCTGGCTGGCCCGGACCTTCTCTCTGATGTCAGAATTGATGTCGGGGGTAAGGCTTCTGGACCGGCAGCGTGCAATCGCTGCACCCGCCTGGCCTTTCCCCTCCTCTACTTGCGGCAGCAGCGAGCGACCAGTAGCAGCAGCAGCGGCAGCGGGCGAGGGGCAGTCGGCGGTCTAAATAAGGTAACGAGGGGGGGTTGGATATTCGCTCCATAGGACGCACCTTTTTTTTCAGCCACTTTTTTTGTGGAAAAAAATGCGTCTTATGGAGTGAAAAATATGGTAGTTCTCCTGGGGGGAAATCTGTGTAACCGAGCATTGCACAGAATCTCCCAGGATGCAGAATGCAAAAGTTGAAGCACAGAGTGTTCCTTGAGCCAGAGGGAGGTGGAGCCATGGTTCAAATTCAGCTGCCGCCAAAGCTTTCTGGCACCACAAGCCTCTCACAGAATGATGCTGAAAACCACATAAATCAAGGGGTAACAAAAAAGGTGACCTTTTCTGGAAAAACGTGACTAGATCCAAAATATTAGGACTAGCTGAAGGGTCCATAGGCTGAGTAGCATCCATTATTCTTTTCCAGATGATTCATGGGCTACAAGTTAATTTGTCCAAAAGTAGGCTTTGAAACAAGAATATGCACAGCCCTAAATCTCAGTTTGAACCCTTCCTAAAACCAGTAAGCAGATTTATGTTTTTTGCAATGGTACACCATAGTTTGTCAACTCTCAGTTCTTTACATTTCTCACACTCTTCCCCAAGGTGATGACCTCTCCCGAAAGGTTAATTAGTAATTCAGTTCTCTGTCATCAGCTTAAGGAAGGCAATAGTTCCAATGACTGGCCCAGTCCAGGGGTAATAAACATTTACAGCGAGTTCCCCATTCTCCTGTGCTGGCGCTGGGCTAGAGGTTCCAGCACAAAATGTTAGAAAATGTTGTGGAACCGTTTTCAGATTCTATGGTACAAGTCATAGGAGACTTTTTGCTCGGACATAAAGTTCAATAAACAAGAAATACAATAAAACCTTGGATTGCAAGTAACTTGGTTTACAAGTGATTTGCAAGACAAGCAAAACAGTTTATTAAATTTTAACTTAATATACAAGCCATGTCTTGCAGTACAAGTACATACAGTATACACACATCGCAACTGAGCCGATGGTTCTTCTCTCTCTGATGCTGCAAGAGTTTAGCGACTGTTCTAAATGAGCAACGTCTTGCAATATGAACATATACAGTATACACACGTGTCACATTATCACAACTGAGCCGATGGTTCTTCTCTCTCTGACGCTGCGGGAGTATAGTGACTGTTCTAAACAAGCAACGTTTTGCAATACGAGTACATACAGTATACACGCATCACATCATCACAGCTGAGCCGATGGTTCTTCTCTCTCTGATGCTGCAAGAGTTTAGCGACTGTTCTAAACGAGCAACGTCTTGCAATACGAGTATACACGCGTCACATCATCACAGCTGAGCCGATGGTTCTTCTCTCTTTGACGTTGCAAGAGTGTAGCGACTGTTCTAAACAAGCAACGTCTTGCAATACGAGTACATACAATATACACGTGTCACATCATCACAGCTGAGCCGATGGTTCTTCTCTCTCTGACGCTGCAAGAGTGTAGCGACTGTTCTAAACGAGCAACGTCTTGCAATATGAGTACATACAGTATACACGCGTCACATCATCACAGCTGAGCCGATGATTATTCTTTCTCTGACGCTGCGTGAGTGTAGTGACTGTTCTAAATGAGCGAGGTCTTGCAATACAAGTACGTATAGTATTTTGTATTAAAGTTTTTGGGTTGTGGAATGAATCGTCTGAGTTTCCATTATTTCCTATGTTGAAATTTACTTTGCTATACGAGTGCTTTGGATTACAAGCATGCTTCCGGAACGAATTATGCTCGCAAACCAAGGCTTGACTGTCCAGATATACTGTAGATATAGAAAGAGTTCTCCTAGGGAATTCTGAGTAACCGAGCATTGTACAGAATTCCCCAGGGGGCGGAATTTAAAAGCCGCTGCTCAGAGTTTACCTTGAGCCAGTGGGAGGTGGAGCCACGGTTCAAATTCAGCTGCCGCCACAGGCTTCTGGCCCTGTGTGACTCTCACAGAATGTTGGTGGAAATCACAAAACGTTGGTATAAATCCTCTCGGCAGTTAGGCATGCAAATGGCCCTATTCTGTAACACTGCATCCAAATTTTGGTTTACCGAGGAGTCATCGTTTGCATCTTGCGTCTGCTTTCGCTTTTAACTGCCATCATCAGACGTAGCTAGGTAAAAAGTGTGAAAATTTGGTGAGATTATGACTTCAGTGAAAGTAAAAGTAACAAATATTGGGGGTCTTTTACGAAGGTGCGCTAACCGATTTAGCGCACGCCAAATGCTAAGATGCTCATAGGAATATAATGGATGTCTTGGCATTTAGCGCGCGCTAAATCGATTAGCGCCCCTTAATAAAAAGACTCCTTTGTTACTCTTCAACATTGGCTATTATTCTGCTGAATTACTAGATATGTTATACATTTTTGAAGACAAAACAACAAAATCCAAATAGCACCACAAGGTTCTACAAAGGAAACGAAGCAGCAAAACAACAAGAAGATTGTGGAATAGAAGGTTGGATGCATCCATTTGTAGTTTAATAAACGTCCAAATAGTTTAAAAACAATCCACAAAGGGTATTTTCAGACACAAGTGACTCATACCCCCTCTATTACTGATTAGCGCTCTAAACGCTAACGCATCCATAGACTAACACGCACACGTTAGCGTTTAGCGCGTGCTAAATCGATTAGCGCACAAGAATCGGTTAGCGCACCTTAGTAAAAGAGGGCCATAGGATAGAAACCAAATAATGTATGAACTACAAATAGCCTTCCTCAGGGCAAAATAAAAATGCCTTCCTCAGGGGTCTTATAGGGTCCACAAGAAAACCAAGTAGTGAAGAGGCTACAAACAAGGAGTCTTGGACCCTATAAGACCCCTGAGGAAGGCATTTTTATTTCGCCGAAACACGGCCCTTGTTGGGTCATTTTTATTGAATCCATTATTTGAGTTCTATCCTATGGTTCATTTGTGACTGAAAACATCCTTCGTGGATTGTTTTTAAGCTATTTGGACGTTTATTAAACTACAAACGGATGCATTTTTGAAGACCATATTTGTGTGATCTACTTATAGCTCACTTACTTTACTGATTTTGTTGTTTTGGTCCTCCCTTTTCTGTATTTTAGATTCGATATGCAATACATAAAGGCCTATATTCTATAAATGGCACCTTAAGGCACTGGTTGGTACCCTACAGCACCTAACCTAAGTGGCAAATCCATTTAAAAATGGAAATATAGGTGCCTGGAGGTCAAAGTAGGTGTGGCTAATGCCGGAAATGATCTTAGGCCTCATTAGGTGTTTTCATGTCAAACATAGGCATCGGAAGTGTAGGCCTCGAAAACCCTGGCCTACATTTCCGGCGCCTATGGCTGAGGTAGCCGTGCTTCTACAAACGGCGCTGTTGCATGATTGACATGCGATCGGCTGTTTTTTTTAGGTAGCTGCTGATACCAGCGCCATTTGTAGATTCCAGCAAATAAGAAAAGACAAGAAAGATCTGGGTTTCCTATCACGTTATTAATCATAAAAGTTTAGTGTTTTGTCATTTTCTGATCACCAATTCATCTCTTCCTTTGCTCTCTCTTCTCCCCCTACTTTTCTCCTGGAGACTGCCAATGGTACGCTTTTATTTTTTACCCATATACTCTGATATTGTCATCTTTTGCTCATGCAGTTCTAATCTATGGAAGGAGGTTTTGGCATCTGAAAGTATTAAAGTGTATTGTAACATAGCAGATGACGGCAGATAAAGACCCGAATGGTCCATCCAGTCTGCCCAACCTGATTCAATCTAAATTTTTAATTTTTTTTTCTTAGCTATTTCTGGAGAATCCAAAGCTTTACCCGGGACTGTGCTTGGGTTCCAACTGCCGAAATCTCCGTTAAAACCTACTCCAGCAGCCCATCTACACCCTCCAAGCCACTGAAGCCCTCCCCAGCCCATCCCCCACCAAACGGCCATACACAGACACAGACCCAAGTCTACCCAGTACTGTCCTTAGTTCAATATTTTTCACCCATATACTCTGATATTGTCATCTTTTGCTCATGCAGTTCTGATCTATGGAAGTAGGTTTTGGCATCTGAAAGTATTAAAGTGTATTAAACCAGTCCAATAAAAAGTATCACCTTATTTTCTATTTTTTTAATTTATAAATGTATATTTTTGAAGGTCCATATCCTTTGTTATTATTTTCTCATTTGGTTTTCTTCTAAAATAATGTACCTATAATCCCTGCTTATGACATCATAATCTACCTGGAAACATAGCTCTGACATCACAGTCAGAGAATCTCGCTCAGGTTAAGCAGTTGGATTTGCCTAATCCTAAAGAGGAAGAGTATTTTGCCCAGGGTTTGGACTTTGTAGAGTATTTACAACAGCAGACAGAAGATAATCTCTATTACTGTAAATACCGTAGCATATTTTTTTGCTAAATATTTCATCATTTCTCTTGGCAATGAAGACAAATGTAGAAAAAGCCAAAGGCTTGCCTGGAACTGGAAAAGAATTGTAAATAACATGTGACATAAATTCCATGTTTGTGGTACAATCTTTAGCTGTAAAGACCAAAGCAACTAAATCATGACTAAGCATTAATAAAACAGAGGATTGTCGTGTGGATTAAATAAAGATGATCAGGATAGAAATAAAATATGTGACCTCATAAACAGTATTTTGGCTGATTTTTTTCAAGCGCTGTTTCTGGGTTTCAATATCAGCCCAAGTAGTATTTTTTTCCCCTTCTACTAACACATTTATTGCAGTAATTTGTTAAGTTAGAGCTAATGTCAGCTCATGGAAAAAAACACCTGTTCTCCACTTATGGAGCAATGGAATATCTTGAACTGTTTATGCTGACTCGCCTGGTTAGCCAGAGAATGAATCATAACCTGGATCTTGTACACATGCATTATGTTAAGACCTCTGACTTGCTATCCCACTTATTAAAACCGGAGGCACATTACTGTTAACTTAGGGCTCCTTTTACAAAGCCGCGTTAGCGGTTTTAACGCGCGTAAAAGCACACGATAATTTGCCGGCCGCGCTAGCCGCTACCGGCTCCTCTTGAGCAGGCGGTAGTTTTTCGGCTAGCGCAGGGGTTAGCGCATGCTAAAAAGGCGCGTGCGATAAAGCCGCTAACGTGGCTTCGTAAAAGGAGCCCTTCGTTCCCCTTGGGTATGCTTCACTTGGTTTATAAAACGCTCTGTATGAATCCATAGAGGGACTAGGTGTGGGAATTTTAAATGAGAATAAAACTTTATGAGCGGGTGCCCAAAAGTTCTCAGCCCAACCACGAAGAGAGCGACGTGGATATGGTTCAATCAATGACCTGAAACAATGTCAAAACAAAGAATTTGGTTTCTGTAAGATGACACGCTTTTCAACTACAGTGGCAAAATAATGCTCAGAATTTGGGAAGTTGATTGGTTGGGCTGAGAACTTTTCAGCACCCCCTTGTATGTAATAAAAGTGAGCCAAATATAGGAATTGAAGCCATTGTGACATCACTGATGAGGTTGGTTCTTATTGGTGGAATGAGGCATTATGACATCACAGTCTCAGCTCTGGTTACCAGACACGAAAATTCTTCCCACTAGGAGGGGGAACATAAGAACATAAGCAGTGCCTCTGCTGGGTCAGACCAGAGGTCCATCATGCCCAGCAGGTCCAGGACCTGTATAGTGATCTCTATCTATACCCTTCAATCCCCTTTTCCTTCAGGAAAACATCTAATCCTTTCTTGAAACCCAATACCGTTCTCTGTCCTACCACCTCCTCTGGGGCTGAAAAGTTCTCAGTCCAACCAAGAAGAGAATGACCTGGATATGGTTCAATCAATGGCCTGAAACAATGTCAAAAAACAGAGAATTTTGTTTCTGTAAATTGACACTTAACGAAATAAGATAACACTCTTTTCAGCTCCAGTGGCAAAATAAGGCTCAGAATTTAGGAAGTTGGTTGGTTGAGCTGAGGACTTTTCAGCACCCCCTTGTATGTAACAAAAGTGAGCCAAGTAGAGGACAATCAAGCCCTTGTGACATCACCGACGAGGTTGGCTCTTATTGGTGGAATGCATTATGAAATCACAATCTCTGCTCTGGTTACCACAGACTGAAACTTTTCACGCTGGGAGGGTGTGATGAAAAGTTCTCAGCCCAACCAACCAGCTTCCTAAATTCTGAGCCTTATTTTGCCAGTGTAGCTGAAAAGAGTGTCGTCATTTCATTCTGTGTCAATAAAATTCTACGTTTTTGACAGTGTTTCAGGCCATTGATTGAAGCATATCCACGTCATTCTCTTCTTGGTTGGACTGAGAACTTTTCAGCACCCCGTGGGAAGAATTTTAGTGTCTGGTAACCAGAGCTGAGACCGTGATGTCATAGGGTTCAGAAAAGAGCGACCTGATTGATAAAAGGTATGGAAAACCTTTCATATGCTGAAAGATTAGAGAAACTGGGGCTCTTTTCCCTGGAAAAGCGGAGACTTAGAGGGGACATGATAGAGACTTACAAGATCATGAAGGGCATAGAGAGAGTAGAGAGAGAAAGGGAGAGAGACAGAAAGAAAGAGAGAAAGAGAGACAGAGAGAGAGAGAAAGAGAGACAGAGAGAGAGAAATAGAGAGAGATAGATAGAGAAAGATTGGAGGAACTGGGACTCTTTTCCCTGGAGAAGAGGAGACTTAGAGGTGACATGATAGAGACTTACAAGATCATGAAGGGCATAGAGAGAGTAGAGAGGGACAGAAAGAGAGAGAGAAAGGGAGAAAGAGAGAGAAAGAAAGGGATAGAGAGAGAGAAAGATTGGAGAAACTGGGTCTCTTTTCCCTAGAGAAGAGGAGACTTAGAGGGGACATGATAGAGGCTTACAAGATCATGAAGGGCATAGAGAAAGTGAGAGGGACAGATTCTTCAAACGTTCAAAAACTACAAGAACGAGAGGGCATTCGGAAAAATTAAGAGGGGACGGATTCAGAACCAATGCTAGGAAGTTCTTCACCCAAAGGGTGGTGGATGCCTGGAATGCGCTTCCAGAGGGTGTGATAGGACATTGTATGGTATCGGCTCAAGAAGGGATCGGATGAATTCCTGGAAAAAAAAGGGATAGAAGGGTATAGATAGAGGATCACTATACAGGTCCTGAACCTGATGGGCCACCGCGTGAGCGCTGGGCAGGATGGACCCCTGGTCTGACCCAGCAGAGGCACTGCTTATGTTCTTATGTCACAATGGCTTCAATTCCTATACTTGGCTCACTTTTATTACATACAAGGGGGTCCTGAAAATTCTCAGCCCAACCAACCAACTTCCTAAATTCTGAGCGTTATTTTGCCACCAGAGCTGAAAAAACTGTTATCTTATTTCGTTAAAGTGCCAATTTGCAGAAACAAAATTCTCTGTTTTGACATTGTTTCAGATCATTGATTGAACCATATCCAGGTCATTCTCTTCTTGGTTGGGCTGAGAACTTTTCAGTGTCCACCCCCCACCCCACCCCCCGTAACGTGTGCGCTGTCCATTTAAGAAGACTGGCAAAACCAATCAAAGCGTTCTCTAGGTGTCAGTTTGTCAGGTGAGGATTGGTTGGCCAACCCATTCTCTTTCAGGGCCATCAACTGCAATTCTCTGCATTGGTCTCTATATTTATCTTCCCCCATCTCACCCCCCTTTCTTCCATCCTTCCATCGTCTTTCTCATTTCAGCTCTGTCCTCACTCATGCTAAAGCTTTTACAGACCATCTAATTTCCTTGGCATAGATTTCTGGCTCCCTTTTTGTCACTGTAAAATATTGTCTTTCCATGACAAAGCTTCCACTCGTGGCTGTGTGTCAAAGAGGTTTCAAAAAAAACCTCCAAAAACCAGGAAATTGTTGGCAACGAGCATTAGGTAGAACCTAGACAGTATTCCAAACTCATATTTGAAAACTGATAGCCAGTTTCATGCAGGACCCCACACACCGCCAGCAAAATCTAGCAACGGACACCACAGAAAAAGCTTCCCCTAGTTCATCTTAAAACTGGAGGGATTTTTTTTTTTTTTTTTTGCAGAAACCTCAACGGCATTAAGACCTACAGAAATCACATCAGCAGAGGAAAGTCGTTTTTTTTTCAGAGCTTATGCATTAAGAGAAAGCAACGTGGATGACTAATCTACAGACCGCTCGGCTTCGTGTTTAATAAAATCCGAGTCTGTTTACAATAAAAAGAAAAGACTGGTATTTCTCATGGTTCCAAATGGAACAAGGGTTATATAAACAAAGAAACCTTGAACATGGCAAGCACCTGTCGAGCAAAATTAGATAAACATATACAGTACTCTTCATCTTGCTCATAGTGAAGTCCATGCGGACACGTACAGATTAGAATATCTCTGGGCGAGTCACTTCTCCATTGCCTCAGGTGCATGATAAGTACCTAGATCACGCTTTGATTGGTTTTCCAGTCTTCTTAAATGGACAGCGCATACATTACGGGGGGGCAAAAAATTCTCAGCCCAACCAACCAAACTTCCTAAATTCTGAGCGTTATTTTGCCAGTATAGCTGAAAAGCGTGTCATCTTATTTCGTTGTCAATTTACAGAAACAAAATTCTCCGTTTTGACATTCGTTCAGGACATTGATGGAACCATATCCACGTCATTCTCTTCTTGGTTGGACTGAGAACTTTTCAGCAGCCCCTCCTAGTGGGAAGAATTTTAGTGGCTGGTAACCAGAGCTGAGACTGTGATGTCATAATGCCTCATTCCACCAATAAGAGCCAACATCGTCAGTGATGTCACAATGGCTCGATTGTCCTATAAATGGTCACTTTTATTACATACAAGGGGGTGCTGAAAATTTCTCAGCTCAACCAACCAACTTCCTAAATTCTGAGCGTTATTTTGCCAGTGTAGCTAAAAAGCGTGTCATCTTATTTCGTTAAGTACCAATTTACAGTAAGATTTGATCAAGGATCACATCTAAGATTTTTAATAGACGAAGGGATCGGATATAATATCGCATTTAAAGTCAGGGAAGTCTCAAGTATTCACAAATGAAGATCATTAGATTATGTAGTTTGATATATCAGCTAAGGCAGAGTCTAGACACACCAGGCTCATGGTCCTGGATTTCAAAAATGATGATCTCGGGGAAATGGAAAAGTATTCAGTGAGTAGTTGGCAGGATGGGAAGAAATAAGAGAAGAGGAAAATAGTTAAAGTGAAATGAGTTATGGAAATTGCAAGGAATCTATAGATAAAAGGCCTGATATATTAAGGGGGTAGGAGCCTCTCCTGCCTGCTTAAATTGCTTCCTGCCATCGGGCTAACCTGTATCCATAGTGCTCCAGCAGTGTCATTAGGGGCAGGACCGCAGCCCCTTCACCCCTGAACCTTTTCAAAATGACTGCTGTGACCTCTTGCAGCAGCTGAGGGTTTAGCCACGGGAAGTTTTGCTTCACCAATTTGCTTCATTTCTTTGAAGGCAAAAATAAACATGTGGATAAAGCTGAGCTGTTTGATGTAGTGTGTCTCGATTTACGGAAATTTCTACTGCCTGGTTAAATTGCTTTGAACATCAACTCATAAGATTTTAGGGTTCTGAATAGAGAATGACACGGTGACAAAATTCATCACCGTTCCCGTCCCTGCGGATAACCGCGGGAAATAATCCCATGTCATTTTCTAGTGTCTATTTCAACCTCAGTCCTTCTACACCAGCATTCTTCAAAGCAAAGCTTGTGGGTCAGTGGTTGTGGCCATTCATACTCTGATTCTTATGTGAGCCAAGGATAATGAAGCCATTGTGACATCACTGATGTGATTGGCTCTTAGGCACTGGTGGAATGGGGCACTATGACATCACAATATCTGCTCTGGATACCAGAGACTGTCATTCTTTAGTGTCTATCTCAACCTCAGTCCTTCTACACCAGCATTCTTCAAAGCAAAGCTTGAGGGTCAGTGGTTGTGGCCATTCATACTCTGATTCTTATGGGAGCCAAGGATAATGAAGCCATTGTGACATCACTGATGTGATTGGCTCTTAGGCACTGGTGGAATGAGACATTATGACATCACAATATCTGCTCTGGATATCAGAGACTGTCATTCTGTAGTGTCTGTTTCAACCTCAGTCCTTCTACACCAGCATTCTTCAAAGCAAAGCTTCCGGGTCAGTGGTTGTGGCCATTCATGTCATTCTGATTCTTCCCTCTCTCCTTAAAGAATGACATGAAGATGGTTTCCCGTGGTTATCCGCAGGGACGGGAACAGTGATGAATTTTGTCACCGTGTCATTCTCTAATCTAATCTAATCTTATCTAAACCTTAAGTTTATATACCGCATCATCTCCATGAGTATGGAGCTCGATACGGTTTACAAGAACTTAAAATAGTGGGTAGAGAAGAAGAAAAAGGATTACATGAACTTATATGTAGAAGGGGGGAGAGAAAGGGGGAGAGAAAGGGGGGAAGGATAGAGCTACAATTTGCTAGTTCTGAACATTCTTAAGAAATGTAAGGAGTTAAATATAGAAATAGATTTGTCTGGCTTCTTATCTGGTTAAAAAGCCTTCACAGATGTTACCATAATTGGTAATAATGTTACCATAATTTTGTGCATCAAGATGATTCATTAATGGTTGTGATTATCCAATATACCATTACTTAGCTGAGGATTTACTAAAATTGGTCGCATTTGAACATCAAGGATCTTTTTGGGGGCAACATTATTCCTACTTCCAGGCATGAACATTGAATAGGACATTGCCAATTAAGAAGCAGAAGCTATGGCTATGTCTCTTGGTTTATATAGTAGTCCTAGGAAGTTAGTCCAGTCAATATTCAACCATGGAGGCCAATAGACTAGTACACATCAATGACTATACATACAGATCACCGACAGCTGGCTAAGCTAAACTGTTTAACGTACGATATCATTTTTGCTGGCCTAAATTAAACCCCTTAACTATATGGATAGCATCTACATAGTTCCACTAATCACCAGATTCTGAATAGGTTCTACAAAGTAGGACACATAAATCAGGTCCGGATCAAGCGTTTAATTAGCAGTAATTAAAAGTCACATGTGGATCTGCCTTATACCTATATCATGGGTGCCTAAATATCTTAGTACACACTCCAAAGGGAGTGTGGCCAACTGAGGGTAATGGTGGATCAGGGGCATTCCTAGAAATTAGGTGCAAAGTTATAGAATACCTGCATTCGTGCGCCTAAATGTCATCATTAAGGCATAGGAACTTCTTCCTTATTCCAATTTAGCAATCTGTTACTGTCACTTATTATTATTAGACCCTCAGCGTCACCACTCAGAACTCAAACATATCACCGTTCTGAGCTTTACGTGACCAATCCTCACTGGGTCCAAGTTTTACTTATTTTTACTTTTTCAAGAGTTTATATATTCAAATACTTATATCTTTCTCAAGTTTTATATATTCAAATACTTATTCATTTTAGTTAGCTTATTTTACTTAGCTTTAATGTAGTTGTCTCTGGTAGAGATATTTTTAGATCAAGCAGGGTGACATAGCCGACATGTTTCGCGGGAAACCGCTTTATCAAGGCTCCACCCCTAAAAGAAATTTAAAAAAGGGTGATAATATGACTTCTGTAGAAAAACTGGGTTATCTGAACAACGTGAACATATCAAATTAGCTTAGAATAACCTTCTCTCATATCGACTATCCTCAACTGCTTTAAAGAGGAGCCGACAGCGTTCTCCCTTTTTAATAGAGCAAGCCGGTGTTGAAGCCACGCCCACCAAATGACGCGCGAGCATGACGACAGCCACCGGCTTCAACACCGGCTTGCTCTATTAAAAAGGGAGAACGCTGTCGGCTCCTCTTTAAAGCAGTTGAGGAAATCGATAGTGCTAAAAGGTATGAGAGAAGGTTATTCTAAGCTAATTTGATATGTTCACGTTGTTCAGATAACCCAGTTTTTCTACAGGAGTCATATTATCACCCTTTTTAAAATTTCTTTTAGGGGTGGAGCCTTGATAAAGCGGTTTCCCGTGAAACATGTCGGCTATGTCACCCTGCTTGATCTAAAAATATCTCTACCAGAGACAACTACATTAAAGCTAAGTAAAATAAGCTAACTAAAATGAATAAGTATTTGAATATATAAAACTTGAGAAAGATATAAGTATTTGAATATATAAACTCTTGAAAAAGTAAAAATAAGTAAAACTTGGACCCAGTGAGGATTGGTCACGTAAAGCTCAGAACGGTGATATGTTTGAGTTCTGAGTGGTGACGCTGAGGGTCTAATAATAATGTGACAGTAACAGATTGCTAAATTGGAATAAGGAAGAAGTTCCTATTTCTATTGAATTGATATTGAAATAGCCATCTGAAAGTCTTATATGCTATTAAGTTGATCATTAAAGCATAAGCATTTATACCAACTTTTGGCAGGCAGTAACGCTCACACTCGAGGTTCGGTGCAAAATGTACGATAAACTAGTGTTCCAAAAACAGGGCTGGCTTAACCGTTGGACCAGGTGAGGCTCTGGTTCAGGGTGCCATTGATTAAGGGTGCCAAAATACCCAGTCTCTGTCTTCACCTGGTCTACAGGTCAAGCTTTATCTTCTTTCCTCCCCCAGTCCAATCTCTCTCCCTTCTCTCTTCTCCCTTCTCCCTTTTTTGAAGTCCACCTGAGTATGGCTGAATGTCAGGTGGACTTCAAAAAAGCCTCAAAATTCTTGGAGAGGCCTGCTCCTGGATTCCCAGCTGTCGCACAGAGCAGTGGACGCGTTGCCGTTTTCTTGGGTGGCCACTTGTCATTGGTATTTGGGTGAAGGATCAGTTCTGGGGAAGCTTGTCGGGGTGGTCGTCAGGTCTCCCCCGGAGTTTGTCCCACGGCATGTGTGCACTCTAGGGGCGCACCGTGGGAATTACCCAGAATCATCATGTATCTTCACCAACAAGTGTTTTTATCTTCACTTTGATATTATGAATTAATGCAGGATTAATGCTCTTCCGGAGGAGGTTGTGACAGAGACTACTGTTTTGGGTTTTAAGTGCAAGTTGGATGCACACCTCCTTGCAAATCATAACAAGGGATACGGGAAATCCGAGTCTCCAACAGGGAGCACCTAACTGGGCCTCTGCGTGTGCGGGTCGCCGGACTAGATGGACCAAGGTCTGATCCGGTGAAGGCGTTTCTTATGTTCTTATGTTCTCTCTGTAGGTCTGGAATAGCTTCTTCACCTCTCTCACTCCCCCTCCCCCTTGGTCATAAGAACATAAGAATTGCCGCTGCTGGGTCAGACCAGTTGTCCATCGTGCCCAGCAGTCCGCTCATGTGGCGGCCCTTTGGTCAAAGACCAGCGCCCTAACTGAGACTAGCCCTACCAGAATACGTCCTTGTTCAGCAGGAACCTGTTTAACTTTGTCTTGAATCTCTGGAGGGTGTTTTCCCCTATGTCTGACTCCAGAAGAGCGTTCCAGTTTTCTACCACTCTCTGGGTGAATAAGAACTTCCTTACGTTTGTACGGAATCTATCCCCTTTCAACTTTAGTTTATATTGGTTGCTGGCAGCAACAGCCTGACCTGGGTCATCACTCTGCTACATCCTGCCTCCTTTGATGTAATTTCCTGTGGGTGGGACATGGCAGAGGAATAACTCAGGGGCTGGCCAAAGGTAGCCTATCATGCTGCTGCTGACACACAGGCATCCAAAGTAAACTTTACAGGACTGAGAGTCCTGGAAGTAAGAGAGGTGAGGGAGCTATGCTAGACTCATGAGGTAGGGAATAGAGAAGGGGGAAAGAGAGAATAGACGGTGGGGAGATTCTGGTCCAAGGAGGGAGAAATTTCGATTCTCCAGAAAGGTAAGGAGGGAGGGGGAACCAGAAACGATATAATTGGAGGGGGAGGCGCTACCAAAGTAAGTTGGCTGGGGGTGCCACCATCCCTTGAGCCAGCCCTATCTATAAATATCATTCCGTGAAGAGTGTCCTTTATAGAATATTGTCTTAGAGCAGAATCATCCCAGCACTTAACTTTGGGCACCATTTCTTGAATTCCCCCCATATGTGTAAATAGGTGAAATGCCCTTGCTCTGCCCTTGAATATAAGTCCCTTTAAATATTGTCCTGAGTGGCTCTCTCACCTTATCTGGCCAGGAAAAGTTCATTACTGAAGACTATTCAGACTGACGACAGCACACTAGTAGAGCATAGTTTCCTAGCTGGAAGTGTGCATGTTGGTGAAATCCAACCAAAAGAAAGCAAACAATCTTTATTTATTGAGATACGCTGCAGTATCCACAAACCACAACTCAACCTCCTCTCCCATGGGAAACAGACTATTAGTGGTTCCTTCTGATTATTTATTTGGTCACATTTAAGGATTAGAATACAATGTAAAGACGTGTCTGTTCTCGTGGTGTAGAGTCAATCTGTTGTTTGGAATTATTGTTCTTAATTGCATACTCTGCAGTATGGTATCGAAGAGTCCTCTTGCATTAATGATTAGACGATAGTTTCTTAATCTATGTTTGGGATTTTGTAGATTGTCATGCAAGGTCAAGGTTTCCAGACCTTGGAAAGATTTCCAGTGATGATGATGTTTCTGGAATGTAGTTCCAAAAGTGTTGATTTTTCTTGATGTCGAAATGTCATGAGAGCCCAGCAACTTTTAATGGAAACGTGGTGATTATGGTTTAGTTTTGCAGCAGGAAATTATTTATCATACAATATTGAATGCAATAGAATGAGAAGTTGCTGTGTATTTGTTGATTTGTGAGATGCCACCCAAACAGCATTCCAGCTGTTTTCATGATTGAAATTCAATATTGTCCATCAGTGCTAAATACACAAGGGAGATTAAGAGGATCTTTTACTAAATGGTGTTAAAGCGTTTTGCGGTATTTTGCCTATTGGCACTTGGTAACCTGTGCCTTATCAATGTTTTGAAATTTTTTTAAGGTGGGGAAGTCCATAGGCCATTGTTGAGATGGCTTGGGGAAATCCACTGCTTATTCCTAGGATAAGCAGCATAAAATTGGTTTTATTACCTGGGATCTAGCTAGGTATTTGAGACCTGGGTTGGTCTCTATTGGAACAGGATACTGGGCTTGATGGATCTTCGGTCTGTCCCAGTATGGCAACCCTTATGTCCTTATGTGAGCCACGTGTAGGACAATCAAGCCATTATGACATAACTGATGAGATTGGCTCTTAAGCATTGATGGAATGAAGCATCAAGACATCACAATATCAGCTCTAGAATGTTGCTACTCTTTGGGTTTTTGCCAGGTACTTGGGACCTGGGTTAGCCACTGTTAGAAACAGGATACTGGGCTTAATGGACCTTCATTCTGTCCCA
Source organism: Geotrypetes seraphini (assembly GCF_902459505.1). Taxonomy (NCBI): domain Eukaryota; kingdom Metazoa; phylum Chordata; class Amphibia; order Gymnophiona; family Dermophiidae; genus Geotrypetes; species Geotrypetes seraphini. Next base: position 15,860,072 of record NC_047087.1, on the reverse strand, counting down.
GTATGGCAACTCTTATGTTCTTATGTGAGCCAAGTGTAGGACAATGAAGCCATTATGACATAACTGATGAGGTTGGCTCTTAAGCATTGATGGAATGAGGCATTATGACATCATAATATGAGCTCTGGAATGTTGTTACTCTTTGGTTTTTTGCCAGGCATTAGGACCTGTGTTAGCCACTGTTGGAAACAAGATACTGGGCTTGATGGACCTTCGGTCTGTCCCAGTATGGCCGCTCTTATGTTCATTTGTTTCTCTGTTGAAGCTAGTTCTACTATGAGCTATCAAGACTCAAGGTGAACAAAGCTATGGGACCAGACAAACTACACCCCAGGGTGCTCAGGAAATTGAGTGACGTCCTGTCAGAACTGTTATCCGCGCTCTTCAATCTGTCCCTAAGTACAGGAAGAGTCCCGTTGGACTGGAAAATGGCTAACGTCATTCCACTTCACAAAAAGGGATGCAAGATGGAGGCTGTGAATTACAGACCGGTGAGTCTCAAATCGATAGTGAGTAAACTTATGGAAACACTAATCAAACGCCAATTAGATGCGATCCTGAACGAGGAGAATCTACGAGATCCCCATCAACATGGTTTCATGAAGGGAAGGTCCTGCCAATCAAATCTGATCAGCTTCTTCGACTGGGTAACAAGAAAGCTGGATATAGGGGAGTCCCTGGATGTCGTGTACTTGGACTTCAGCAAAGCATTTGATAGCGTCCCAGACTGCAGGTTATTGAGCAAGATGAGTTTGATGGGATTAGGTGAAACGTTAACCGCATGGGTTAAGGACTGGCTTAGAGGTAGACTTCAGAGGGTAGTGGTAAACGGTACCCTCTCCGATACGACGGAGGTGATCAGTGGAGTACCGCAGGGCTTGGTCTTGGGCCCGATCCTATTTAACATCTTCGTAAGAGACTTGGCTAAAGGGCTTTGAGGTAAAATTACATTATTCGCCGATGACGCCAAACTATGCAACATAGTAGGCAAAAGCACAATAGACAAAAGCACAGTGCCCGACAAAAGCTCAATGCCCGACAGTATGACGCAGGACCTACTCCTGCTGGAGCATTGGTCAAAGACTTGGCAACTAAGTTTCAATGCCAAAAAATGCAAGGTCATGCACCTTGGCGGCAAAAATCCATGCAGGACTTACACCCTAAATGGTGAGATCCTAGCAAGGACTGTAGCAGAATGTGACTTGGGGGTGATCATTAGCGAAGACATGAAGACTGCCAATCAAGTGGAGAAAGTTTCATCCAAGACCAGACAAATCATGGGTTGTATCCGTAGAAGCTTCGTCATCCGTAAGCCCGAGGTCATAATGCCATTGTACAGATCCATGGTGAGACCCCATCTGAAATATTGTGTACAATTCTGGAGGCCACATTATCAAAAAGACATGCTGAGAGTTGAGTCGGTTCAGCGAATGGCCACCAGGATGGTCTCAGGACTCAAGGATCTCCCGTATGAGGAACGGCTCAGTAAGTTGTAGCTATACTCACTCAAGGAACGCATAGAGAGGGGAGACATGATCGAGACGTTCAAATATGTCATGGGCCGTATCGAGGTGGAAGAAGATCTCTTTTTTCTTAAAGGACCCTTAGCAACAAGAGGGCATCCATTGAAAATCAGGGGAGAGAAATTTCATGGCGACACCAGAAAATATTTCTTCACTGAAAAGGTGGTTGATCGCTGGAATAATCTTCCACTACAGGTAATTGAAGCAAGCAGCGTGCCAGATTTTAAGAAAAGATGGGATTGGCATGTGAGATCTCTTCATGGAGGAAGTTAGGGGGTGGGTCATTAGTGTGGGCAGACTAAATGGGCCATGGCCCTTTTCTGCCGTCATTTTCTATGTTTCTATGTAAAGAGAAGTTACATTGCACATGAAGACAAGATAACACATGAGAAGATATAGGAGAGAGAAAGGACATAAGACCATAAGAATAACCTTACTGGGTCAGGCCAATGGTCCATCTAGCCCAGTAGCCCGTTTTTACAGAGGCCAATCAACGTCACAAGTACCTGGCAAAAACCCAAATAGTAGCAGTATTCCATGCCACCAATCCAGGGCAAGTAGTGACTTCTCCCATGTCTGTCTCAACAGCAGTTTATGGACTTTTCCTTCAGAACCTTGTCTAAACCTTTTTGTTTTTTTAAACCAGCTACATTAACTGTTCTTACCACATCCTCTGGCAACACGCTCTAGAGCTTAACTATTCTCTTAGTGAAAAAAAATTATTTCTATTGGTTTTAAAAGTATTACTGTGTAACTTCGAGTGTCCCCTAGTCCTTGTAAATCTTGATGCAGTAAAAAATTGATCCACTTGTACCCGTTCTACTCCACTCAGGATTTTGTAGACTTCAATCATCTCTTTTCCAAGATGATGAGCCCTAATCTCTTTAATCTTTCCTCATATGAGAGGAGTTCCATCCCCTTTATCATCTTGGTCACTCTTCTTTGAATTTTTTCTAGTTCTGTATATCTTTTATGAGTTAAGGAGACAAGAACTGAATGCAATACTCAAGGTGAGGTCGCACCATTGAATGATACAGAGGTATTATAACATTCTTAGTCTTGTTTACCATCCCTTTTCTAATAATTCCTAGCATCTTGTTTGCTTTCTTGGCCGCTACCGCACATTGAACAGAAGGTTTCAGTGTATTGTCCACGAAGATACCCAGATCTTTTTCTTGAGCGCTGATCCCCCCAAGGTGGACCCTAGCATCCGGTAACTATGATTTGGATTATTCTTCCCAATGTGCATCACTTTGCATTTATTCACATTAAATTTCTTCTGCCATTTGGATGCCCAGTTTTCCAATTACCTAAGGTCCACCTACAATTTTTCGCAATCCGCATGCGTTTTAACAACTTTGAACAGTTTAGTGTCATCTGCAAATTTAAACATCTTAATCGTAGTTCCAATTTCCAGATCATTTATAAATAAGTTAAATAGCACTGGTCCCATTAGGGAAACCTGTAGCATACCAATATTTACCATCTTCCCTTGAAAAAAAAAGCCATTTAACCCTACCCTTTGTTTCTGTCCAATATTCAATTCTTAATCCACAAATCAACATTGTCTTCTATCCAATGACTCTTTAATTTTCTTAGGAGCCTCTCATGATGAACTCTATCAATAGCTTTCTGGAAATCTAGATACACTACATTAACTGGCTCACCTGTATGTTTATTCACACCTTCAAAGAAGTCAAGCAAACTGGTTAGGTAAGACCTCACTTGGCCGAACCCATGCTGATTCTGTCTCATTAAATCATGTTTGTCTACATTTTCCACAATTTTATTTTTTTAATCATTGTTTCTACTATTTTGCTCAGCACTGAGGTCAGGCTTACCGGTCTGTAATTCCCCAGATCTCCCCTGGAACCCTTTTTAAAAATCAGTATAACATTGGCCAGCCTCCAATCTTCAGGTACTACAGATGATTTTAGCGACCTGAACCAGCCCAAACATGTATACCATCCGGTCCAGGAGATTTATCACTCTGTAACTTGTTGATTTGGCTTAGTATGTCTTCCAGGTTCACCGAGATTTCTTTCAATTTCTTTACCTCATCACACTTGAAAACCATTTCCAGTTTAGGAAGACTTCTTACATCTTCTTCCGTAAAGACCAAAGCAAAGAATTCATTCAGTCTCTTCTATGGCCTTATCCTTCCTGCGCACACCTTTTACTCCTTGATCATCCAATGGTTCCATGATTCCCTCACAAGTTTTCTGCTCTTTATGTACCTAAAAAAATTGTTACTATGAGTTTTTGCCTCTTTGGCAAGTTCTTCTTTATATTCTTGTTTAGTTTTCTTTATCAATGCTTTGCATCTAACTTGCCAGTGCTTATGTCTCTTCTTATTTTCTTCATTAGGATCCTTTTTCCATTCTTTAAAGAATGTTTCTTGACCTTTTAACCACGGCGTCTCCTGTTTTCTCTTCTTTCCACCTTTTTTAATACGTGGAATACATCTGGTCTGGGCTTCAACGATGGTACTTTTAAACAACATCCATGCCTGGTTCATACTTCTGACCTTTGCCACAGACCCTTTTAGCTTCTTTTTAACCATTTTCCTCATTTTATCGTAGTCACTCATGAAAATTAAATGCCGCTACAGTAGATTTCTTTAGCGACATCACTCCAGTTATCAGCTCAAATTTGATCACTGTTTCCCAGTGGACCTAACACAGTTGCCTCCCGGACTATGTCTTGCATTCCACTAAGGACCAAACCTAAAATAGCTCCCCCTCTTGTCGGGAGAACTAGGTAGAGCTACAGTTTTAAGATAGAAAAGAGGGGAAGGGTGCATGGTCACAGACAAATCATGCGGGAAATCAATCCTCTGTTATTATCTCTGAAGGGGAAAATTCAAAGGCATCCTGGATTAGAAATGTTTTCAGTGCTATTTTGAACTTAATCAGAGATTTCTCCAATCTGAGAAAGGTTGGAAGAGCATTCCATAAAGTTGATGCTGCAACTGAAAAAAAACTGTGATGCGAAGTGTCATCAGTAAAGTGACAGGAGGATGGAATTATCAAAAGATGCTGTTAGAGTGATCTAAGTGTGCGAGCGGACATATAGGGGATAAGAAGTTTGTCAAGAAATAAAGGTGTGTGGGTCTGTCTTATTTTAAAAGCTAATAACAGGATTTTATATTGAGAAGGGGTTTCACACGATCATATTTTTTTTTTTTTTTGCTCCGGTGATTAGTTTGACAGCTGTGTTTTGGATTATTTGAAGCCAATGAAGATCCTTATTTATGATTCCCTGATGAAGTGCATTACAGTAATCAATGTGGTCTAAGATGAGAGAGTGAATTCGAATATTCTTGGAGGATGATTCGAGTAACGATGTGGTAGATCGGATCAGACGCAATTTAAAAAAACATTTTTGGAGAGCTTCTGAGATTTGCTGCTTATAATTTATTGTCAATTATTCCGAGGACTTTAATCTCAGAGACAACAGGCACTGTGGTATTTACGACTTTTATTGGTGCCACAAGATTTTGGCTCGTATTCTATAAACGATGTCTTAACGTAGGCTCCATGTGGCGCCTAAGTTACGAGGGAAATGCCGTCTAAAATGATATTTAGAAAATTTCAATGGGTGTTCTGGTACCTAAAAATTGGTCAAAATACAAAAACTATTACACACCACTCATTTCAAAAAAAAAAAAAATGCAACTAGTAACTCTAAATCACTCTCTCAGATATTTCTTATACCCCTTAAATTGTGCATTGGCATTTTTAAACCTTACCTCTTGTTCTTCCCTTTTTATTAAACCCAACATTGTAATCTTTTAATTTTTTCCTTACCCCTTATGTATGTTTTTAATGTAAGTTATATTGTTATAAGTTAGATATTTGTTATATAATAGTTTCTCTGTTTTCTTTAATTAGACTATGTACATCGCCTAGCAATTTTAATAGGCGATTCATCAAATGTATAAATAAACTTGAAACTTGAAACTTGAAACTTATAGGCCTCAGAATTGGAGCCTACGCACAGTTTTGAAATCACTAACTGAACCCATCAGCGTAGTGTTATTGCTCCTGCTCCAATCATTGGCCAAAAAACCTGGTGATATCGTTACTTTTTTAGGAAACAAGCATTGCGGAAGATAAGTAGTTTTTTTGTCACTTTTTTCAACTTAGATAAGTGCACGCTAGCAAATTGTTGAAATGAATTGTGAACACTGTTGAAGATATATGGTGAAGGACTATCGTTGAGAATAAGTCTTTTGATCCAGAAATTTGAAAAAATGGAGAAAAAAACTAAAATTTATAAAAAAATTATTAGAAAAAATAATTAGAGCTAAAAATAGTAACGATATCACCAGGTTTTTTGGCCAATGATTGGAGCAGAAGCAATAACACTACGCTGATGGGTTCAGTTAGTGATTTCACAACTGTGCGTAGCCTCCAATTCTATAAGAAATATTTGAGAGAGTGATTTAGAGTTGCTAGTTGCATTTTTTGAAATAAGTGGTGTGTAATAGTTTTTGTATTTTGGGTTATTTAAACCACTCGGGTTTGTTTACCTAAAAATTGGTGCTAGAATCATCAGCGCCTAACACCATTGTAGGCGTGGCTAATGCCGGAAGTGGCGTTAAGCACCAGTGGGCAACTCTAGAGGTACAATTCATGTCAAAGGTAGGTGGCAGAAATGTAGGCTTATTGTAGTTGACACCAGGGGTGGTTGCGCCCCCTCCCTTGCCCTCTTCTTCCACCCCACCCCCGCTCCTTCCCGACTTCCTCTGCCATACGTGGGCCCCCTTCCCCCGTACCTTTTCAATTTTCTAGGTGAGGACAGCAGCACCAATTTGCTGCCTGCGTTGTGGGGTGCGGAGGCCAGAAGTGAGGTCAGAGAGAGGCGACACTGACACGGGCAGCAAAGTCGTAATGCTGCTGGCACAGGAAAAATGAAAAAGGTGCGAGGGAAGAGAAGGGAAAGGGCACATACGCGCAGCAGGAAAGAGCGGGCAGAGAGCAGGACGGGTGCCTGGGACAGACCGAACTCCCTGCACCCCACTTTCTACGCCAGTTGCAGGCCCTGAAAATCCTGGCCTACATTTCCACTGCCTACCTTGAACCTACCTGAACCAGCACAAACATTGCTTCTGCAGCGGAATATTAATGTTAATGCACCTCTGGATTATTTTAGATCATAAAATAACATACCAAGATCACATAAGCCAAACAGTAAAAAGCTGCTTTTACAAATTGCACATGATCAGGGCACTAGCAAAAGTATTGGAACCATCGACACTCAATATACTTATTCACTCCCTTGTTCTTTCTAAACTCGATTACTGTAATTCTCTACTAAAAGGTATCACCTAAAAACAAATGAGAGTTCAACTTATCCAAAATACTGCAATAAAAATCATAACAAATGCAGAAAAGTACGATCAAGTAACACCTCTTTTAAAAAACGCTCATTGGCTGCCAACATCTCACCATATCACCTCTAAAATAGCATTACTCTCATTGAAGATCCGTCAAACTAATCTTCTTACTTTCTTAGACAGGCTATTGATTCCCTGCACTCCATCCAGAGCTCTATGGTCCACTGACCCAAAATCTTTTTTCTGTACCATCCAGTGGCGTACCAAGGGGGGGGGGGGGCGGTCCGCCCTGGTGCACCCCTTAGGGGGGGTGCACAGCCGGCCAGGTCTGGGTCGTCCGATGCCAATCCGCGCAGGGCCGGCTAGATCGCATTGGGGCCATCGGCAGCGTCTGGGCTGCAATGGCGATGAGCGGCATCGGCATCGGCGCCCCCCCCCCCCGCGACTCAATTCATGATTGGCAAAGTGCCCCCTCCCCCCCTTGATGACACTTAAGATCGGCAATGGGCCTTCTTCTACCCCCCGCATCAACAGATCTTCAGATCAGCAACGTGGTGCTAAGTCAAAAGCTTCCCTCTGACTGAACTGCCTGGGTGGAAACAGGAAGCTGAGTCAGAGGGAAAGAGAGATGAAAGGAGATAGATGCTAGACCATGAGGGAACAGAGGGAAGATGATGGATGCCAGATCAAAGGGAGGGGTCTAGAGGAGAGATGGTAGGGGGAGACAGACAGTTTCTGGAAGGGGCAGACAGTGGATGGAACGGGCAGATGCTGGATTGAAGAGACAGGGCAGACGCTGGAAGGAAAAGAGTGAAAAGAAGATAAAAGTAGAAACCAGAGACAACAAAAGGTAGAAAAAAAATCATGTTATTTCTATTTTGTCATTAGAATATATCAGATTTGAAATATATATCCTGCTAGAGACATAACTGGGGACTGCAAAGCTAGATGGAAGGGGTAGAGAAAGATGGAAGGAGGGGATAAATAAAAGGAGGGCACTGAAAGGAAGGCACTGAAAGGAAAAGGACTGAGTTAGGGAAATACTGGAGGGGGTGAGGGAAAGAGGTGGCGAGCTGTAGGTAGATGGTAAAAAAGGAAATTGATGAGAGGATAGTAAGAACGTAATCTAGATGGATGCAGAAAATAAATTGAAAAGGAAAATGAGGGAAGAAAGGGATTGCAGAAGAGAGGTGTGGGAGAGGGAAGGAGACGAGAGAGATGCCAGACCAATGGGGATGAAAGGAGAGACGGAAGGGAAAGGCATACAGTTTCTGGAAGAGGCATAGAAGGAGAGAAGATGCCGTATAGGGGCAGAGAGACGGCAGACAGTGGATGGAAGGAAGAGTAACAAGAAGATGAGGAAAGCAGAAACCAGAGAAGACAAAGGTAGAACAAAAATGTTCTATTTATTTATTGCTTTAGGAGACACGTGTCACTGTTTCTGTGGTGCATTGTATGCAGAGTCCAGCTTCTTGCTGGTTCAATTTAACCTTTGTCTATGTATTTTATTTTATCCCCCTTTTACAAAACTGTGGAGCGTTTTTTAGTGCCAGCTATGGTGGTAGCAGCTTTGATGCTCAGAATTCTATGGCTAAAATCCACACTACAGTTTTGTAAAATGGGGAGGGGTTAGTTTGTGATGACATATTCCATATTAGGCGAAGGTGTTTTCTGTGTTCTGTGTGTTCAAAAGACATGGTTTTCTGTTAGAACTGACGGTGTAGGATTGATCTGTACTAGTCTGGCTTGTTTAGTTTTACAGTGGGTGTATTGATGTTGTACTGTTCATTGTAGCCTTTTCCTAGGTACTCATGAGTGAGCTCCCGTAGTCTCTCAAGACTACGACGGGAACTCCCTACAGCCATTTCCTATTGGCGATCTGCACGGGGCAGGAGCGTAGGCAGATCGCTCCTGCCCCGAAAGCCCGCTAGACCACCAGGTAAGGCCGGGTTGCCGGGGGGAGGCGGGGGTGGGTAAGAGCCGGATATTCGCGGTATTTCCCTATTCGCGGTCCGGCTCTGCCCCTATCCCCCACAAATAATGAAGGAGATGTGTATGTGCAAATTGTTACCCCTTTTTTAATACTTGTAATTCGCTTTGAAACTATAGGCTCCTTTTATGTAGGTGCGCTAGCGTTTTTAGCACACGCACCGGATTAGCGTGCGCTATAGCGCACGCTAGCCAAAAAAACTACTGCCTGCTCAAGAAGAGGAGGTAGCATGTTCTATTCCATGCATTAAGGCCCTAACACGTCTTCGTAAAAGGAGCCCTGTGTTATAAGCGTATGCATCAAATTTTAAGAAGCATGAATCATGAAACTATACATCTGTGAAGTCTGAAAACAAAGAAATGTATTCTACTGATTACAAGGATACCCAACAAAATAAAGAAATGATGAACGATCACTTTTGCAGTTTTCAGAGCTTATCTATCTATCTAGAATAAGAAGGATTGAAAAATTGGGATTCATTTGAAAATTTGGTACCTCTGACGCATTCAACTTTAGAAAGTCTATGTTTGGATCAGTCTTGTAAAATTAACATGTGTCTATAATAAAAGGGAGCACATGCGTTTCTGGCATTCTTTAAAGGCTATTTCAGCATATTCTGTTTCAAACCACTTGCTAAGCAATTACATTTAAAGGTCACACTACCCTTTTACAAGGTGTTAGATAACCCAAAGGAAGTTATAAGAACAGTATTCAAACCCAAATATTTATCATTTCTACAAGGACTGGTTGCTCTGGTTACTAGGCGTAATATACAGTTGACAGCATGATGTGGATTGTGGAGCCATGAGCAGGAAAGTCTATAGGCCAGAGGCTCCAAGTATTTCTTGGCTTTTGGTCCCACCATCCTCAGGCAGGAGTGCGGGGTTTTGTCCAAGGGAAAGAATCGCATGTCTAAGAGACACTACTCCACACACAGAAACAAAAGGAAAATGTACAAGGTACAGGAACCTTGATTAAAAGTCAATAAAATGTTGTCTTCCAAAGGATGGCTCTCATATCCACGGCGAACAGGCCCAACGCGGACCGTGTTTCGGAGAAGCACTCCTTCCTCAGGAGTCCAAGTTGTTCTGTGCTTCAATAATAGAGAACCAATGTGGAATGCAACAGTGTTGTATACAGATCCTTAAAATTCGTGAGACGCAGGAAATGCTCCTGTCGGACTGTCGCTCAGTATAAAAACTTTCACTTTCGCATCCAGTTTTTATACTGAGCGACAGTACGACAGGAGAGTTACCTGCGGGTCACAAAAGAATACATATACAAACAGAATCACGTACAGTACAACAAATCAAACATGAATAAAACATAACAGTGATAATGTAAAGCCTTCTAAAATTGCAAAGAGGCTACCAGCGCCTCGCATCAAAAAATTATAAATCAAGTCCCATATTTCATCTTACAGAAGAGGTGTTTCGTCAACATTTTTTTAAAAACTACTCAAACATGCTTGCTGTCGTAAATATCCCGGAAGCTTATTCTACTCCCGAGGACCCACACACGAAAATGTGCTAGCTCTAGACCAATGGTCTCAAACTTGCTGTCCGGAGGCCACATGCGGCCCGCCAGGTACTATTTTGAGGCCCTTGGTATGTTTATCATAATCACAAAAGTAAAATAAAAGCGTTTCTTGATCATATATCTCTTTAGCTATAAATGACAATATTATTATTAAGACTTAGCCAAAAAGAAAGATTTATAAACTATAAAGAGTTTTACTTCATGCAAAATTGTCATTTCTTTAATAAGACATTAACTATTTTTTTCTGAGGTCCTCCAAGTACCTACAAATCCAAAATGTGGCCCTGCAAAGGGTTTGACTTTGAGACCACTGTCATAAAGTGTATGGGGACAGACTTACAGTAAATCTCTTTTCTTAAGGGTCCCACGGCGACAAGAGGGCATCCGCTAAAACTTAAGGGGGGAAGATTTCATGGTGACACCAGGAAGTACTTCTTCACCGAAAGGGTGATTGATTGATGGAATGGTCTACCACGCCAGGTGGTCAAGGCCAGTAGCGTGCTCGACTTCAAGAGACGATGGGACAAACAGGTGGGGTTGCTACAGAGTTATGCTTAAAAGATGGATTCTCAAGGGAGGGAGGGTTCTTGAGTGGGCAGACTTGTTGGGCCGCCGGCCCTTTTCTGCCTTCATACTCTATGTTTCTATGTAAATACCTCAATATGTATACTCTGCAACAAAGCAGAGAACAAGCAATTAAGTTGACTAATCGGTGTTCAATTTCCCTTATTGCTTAATATGGCTTGACACGATCGTGTTTCGGCCCAGAAGGACCTGCCTTAGAAGTCTGAGTAATGATGATGATGAATCATAAAACAAAGTTTCATAATCTTCTCGGTGAAATCTTTAAACATCCGATTCTGTAGTCGAAAAGTATGTGTCGCTGTCTCTGTAGATCGTAACTAAGGCCTGTTGTGGAGGTAGCGTTTCCTGTTTCTTGTGATACTCTGGAAGAAAGACAGGAAAGAGCGGACATTATAGAGATGCTTAAATATCTCTGTGGCATTAATGTACAGGAAATGAGACTTTTTCAAATGAAGGAAAACTCTAGAATGAGAGGGTTGAAGTTAAGAAGTGATAGGTTCAGGAGTAATCTAAGGAAATACGTTTTTACAGAAAACATGGTAGTTGCATGGAATAGAGGTGGTAGAGACAAAGACAATGTCTGAATTCAAGAAAGCATGAGACAGGTACATGGGATCTCTTAGAGAGAGGAGGAGATATTGGATGCTATGGATGGGCAGACTGGATGGGCAATTTGGCCTTTATCTGCCATCATGTTTCTCTTTTTAAAAAACTTGATATACCGCTGAATGGCCATGAAAGGCTTCATAGTGTTTTGCACAAATATATAAATCTTTAGAGGTCAAGTTACAAGACAATAACCTTATCTATCCTAAAGAAAAACTCTACCCCATTCTAGCAGTCCTCATACCCCCTGACTTGCACATATCAATCGAGGCCCAGGGTACTATGGAGATACTGTTTCTGATTTACAGAATGGGTTTTTAGTAGGAGACTACAAGGGCCTTAAACATTTATCAGAACAGGAAAAAAAAATCCTAGTACAACTGGCCCTATAACTCAGGATAAGAGAATAGGTGGAGGGTTAAAATATTGATATGGTATCCATAATAATAATCTGATAGGAGAGTCAAACAAAGAAATGTCTGGTTTTCATAATTTCACAGTGCTCCCTAGGCAGCTGTTCAGCCATCTTGAAAATCAATGTTTTTATGACCTTTGACCACCTTCTTTTCTTGCTGAGGGTCTCTCCTACAGGTTACTCCCCAGGATGAAAACAATAAAAGCTAATATATAACAGTAAAGTCCTGGGGTTAATGTCTTTAACAAGATAATGTTACTTAAGGGAACTGTAAACCAACTCATTCTTAAATTCCATTTGCTCCTAGCTGTGTAGGAGATATTATGAAACCATATGTGCAGGCCGTGGTTTTGGGATGATATGACTGGGTTTACATATTGCTCAGTTTGGATCCCTGTATGCTACGCTGCCTGTTTATTGCTGTGACCAGTGACATGCTGTCGGGTTAAACTCATCTCTGTGAAGTCGTTGGCATATCTGTGACATGCCGGCATATCAGCATGCCGAGTCACAGACGTTCAGGACGGTAAAACGAAATTCTGGCATTCACAGGCTGAACATTGGTAAATCGGGAAAAGTGCCAGAAATTGTGGAGAAGAAGCTGGGCAGGCTATTATTTTGTGTATTTTTTTCCCGACACTGGTTGGTGTTTTGTCTCTTCTTGACTGCAAGAAAACAACACTATGGTTTTAAGAGAGCAGATTTGCTTAGTCCAACCTTGAGTACATTTTCACTTGTGTTTGACATGATTGTAAGCTCTACATAGCCTGCAGACCTAAAACTGATGATTAAAGTCTGCTGAAACTTAAATTGTCCTCAGTACCATACAATTTCAAACCAAAACAAACCAGATTCCCACATCTATATTTTAGGGATTACAGCTCAGAATCATCTGTTTTGTGCCTGCCCCTCAGTTCCATTATGCCCTACACAGCAGTATATATTTGGGCCAGGCCAGATACTCACATAAGACCCAAACTGGCCACTCCAGGAGTGATAATTACCAGGTGCATTCATGCATGGCTTTTTTATCCAGAGAGCATTCCAACGATGATAATGGAGAAACATGGCCACAGTCATCTCTGGGTTTAGCAGCCAAGTGCCTGGATGCTAACCACAGCTCTCAAAACAAGAGTCTGGTTCTCAGTCCTCAGCTCTTTTCATTAGGGATTTTTCTTCCTTTGCTCTGGTTGTCTACCAGGGGGTTGATATTCAACGTGAGTTAACTAGGTAGGGTGTGGCTGCAGCTTGGTTAACTCATGATGGATCCTGAGCTGATATTCAGACGCACTTAACCAGTCTCCATGAATATCAGATCTGACTGCCTTTTGGCACATTTTGGGTAGTATATAATTTACTAGAGAATTTATATAGAAATATAATGAATAAAAATATGTGAAGAACAAGTCAAGTAGCCACAGGGAGGCTGAAGAAAGTTCAACTTATAACATCATTGCACATGCCCTGCCTGCCTCCAGCGTCCAAAATATCTACAAAAAGATCTAAAATATATAATTAAAGAAACATTATACATTCACTTTTGTTTGACTTCTTGGATTAACATGTTGGCTAGTGCCAGAATGAACCAGGGGCAGAGCTGGAAGTTACCTCGACAATTGGTATTCAGCACCTGTGTCTGGGAAAACTATAAGAGCATAAGAATAGCCATACTGGGCCAGACGAATGGTCCATCTGTTTCCAACAGAGGTCAATCCAGGTACAAGCACCTGGCAGAAACCCAAAGAGTAGCAACATTCCGTGCTACCGATTCTAGGGCATGCAGTGGCTTCCCCCGTGTCTTTCTCAATAACAGAATATGGACTTTTCCTCCAGGAACTTGTCCGAACCTTTTTTTAAACCAAGCTATGCTAACCACTGTTACCATATCTGCTGACAATGAGTTCTAGAGCTTATCTATTCTTAACTATTTGTTTTAAAAGTATTTCCATGTAATTTCATTGCGTGTTCCCTGGCCTTTATGCTTTTTGAAAGAGTAAAAAAACACAATTCACTCGTACCCATCCTACACCACTCAGGATTTTGTATTCCCTCAGCCATCTCCCTCCCTAAAACTATGCCACTCAAAAAAATTCCTTGACAAAACCTATGCCTTCCAAGCCGCCAAACTAAACCCTTGGCTGGCCCAAATGGTCCTCAAAGCCCACAACTTCCTCAACTTCAGAAAAGCACTTAAAACCCACCTATTCCAAGACCAAGACCCTTAATGCCCCTTCTTCAAACCTCCTCCTCTCTCCTACCGAAACTTCAACCCCTCCCGTCTCCCTCCTCTCCCCCCTTCTTCCTCCTTGCTGTTCGCAACTCTATGATCAATTTGGCATGTAACCACTTGTAATTTGTTCTAACCAATGTGAACCGCCTAGAACTCTTCTGGGTATGGCGGTATACAAAAATAAAGTTATTATTATTATTGTCTCTTCTCCAAGCTGAAGAGCCCAACCCTCTTTAGCTTTTCCTCATACGAGAGGAGCTCCATCCCCTTTATCTCTTTGTTCGCTCTTCTTTGAACCTTTTCTAACATCACTAGATCTTTTTTGAGATAACGACAATCAGAACTGAACGTAATCAAAGTGAGGTCATACTGCGGAGTGATACAGAACATAAGAACATAAGAAATGCCTTCACCGGATCAGACCATAGGTCCATCTAGTCCGGCGACCCGCACACGCGGAGGCTACGTAGGTGTTCCCTGATGAAGACCTTGTTTACTTGTATCCCTCAATGTAATTTGCAAGAAGGTGTGCATCCAACTTGCCCATTATAATATTCTTGGTCTTCTTTGCCATCCCTTTCCTCAGAATTCAGGTAAGTTGAGCCAGATAAAAGACTGATTTGCCCGGTCAGATATCCGCTGAATACCAGCAGTATCTGGATAGCTTCCAGTGGCTGCCAATAATCCGGATATTCAGCACTCGTTATCCAAATATCATCCAGATCTAAGTACGGCCATGGTGGCAACATTATTAAAGTTCATAATTGAAGCCAATATACTAATTAGATGCTTAACATAGGCGCTTATATTGGCCGGGACAAACAGGGAAAAAGCTTGAGTACCTGAATAAACTCATGTAAACTGTTCTGAGCTCCTCGGGGAGAGCAGTATAGAAAATTGAATAAATAAATAGTGTGAAAAGTTTCAGCCTCTGATAACCAGAGCTGGTAACACAGAACATGACGGCATGACGGTATTGTGATGTCATAATGCCTCATTCCACCAATAAGAGCCAACCTCATCAGTGATGTCACAATGGCTCGATTGTCCTATACTTGGTTCACTTTTACTACATTTTGATTTCCAGAATGGTGCAGCACTCCAACATTGCAGGTTCAAACCCACGCTGCTCCTTGTGACCTTGGGCAAGTCACTTAATCCCCCCATTGCCCCAGGTACATTAGATGGATTATGAGCTTGCCAGGACAGACAGGGAAAAATGCTTGAGTACCCGAATAAATTAATGTAAACTAACATAGTAACATAGTAACATAGTAGATGACGGCAGATAAAGACCCGAATGGTCCATCCAGTCTGCCCAATCTGATTCAAAATAATTTTTTTTTTTTTTTTTTTTCTTCTTAGCTATTTCTGGGCGAGAATCCAAAGCTTTACCCGGTACTGTGCTTGGGTTCAAACTGTTCTGAGCTCTCCTGGGAGAACAGTATAGAAAATTGAATACATAACAATAAATAAATTATATATTTAGATGCCTATTTGACACCTATCTTTAGGTGTCTTTCATAGAATTTCCCTCTTACTCTGTTGTGCTCCCAGGACCAAGGGGAATGGACCAATACCATTGTTCTGTTCAGTGGCGTACCGAGGGTGAGAGGTGCCAGGGGGCAACCCTCCCCGTCCTCATCTCCGCCATCCCGCTCCTTCCCTGACCCCGCCTTCTGCACGCACCCCCTTCCTTTCCTTTCTCCCGTACCTCTAGTTGACGTTGTTGCTCGCGGTGGTCAACAGCGTGCTCCACGTGACCCCGTCGGCTCTCCCTCTGATGTCCCTTCCTATGCACAGCGCTTGGAAGCGATGTCGGCGGGAGAGCCGACGGGGTCATGAAGAGCACGTTATTGACGACTCTAAACAACGACGTCAACTAGAGGTATGGGAAGAGACAGGGGGCAGAGAGGAGGAGGAAGGGTTCCAGTGACACTCCCCCAACATGGCGCTCAGCGCAGTCTGCCCCCCCCCCCTTGCTACGTCACTGGTTCTGTTCCCCCTAGTTTCTTCACACGTTTAGGTCCAGCAGTGGCAGCCCCCTGGCTACCATGTTGGCGCCCAATGCTCCCTCTACGGAGTGGACGGGGGCGCACAAATATTTTTTCACATGCACAACAAGTACTAAAAACCAATAATTTTTGATCCCGGTATTAGCAATGCATCATATGACAGTCGATTTAGGTAAGTTAATTTTTTTGCAGTTTAATTTTGTTTAAAGGTCGGGCCAGTATTTTTGTGAGCGACCGTGTAAAATGTACGAGGGATTGTTCACGTGCTCCGCTTAGAAAAGCGGTTTCAAACTCAAACCCTTTGCAGGGCCACATTTTGGATTTGGAGGTACTTGGAGGGCCTCCGAAAAAAAAATAGTTAATTTCTTATTAAAGAAATGACAACTTTGCATGAGGTAAAAACTCTTTATTATTTATAAATCTTTCCTTAATTGCTTCTTTTTTAATTTTTATTTTATAAACTTCAACAGTGTAGTACATTTGATTGAATACAGAAAAATATTACAGAGATTACACCATTTTAAACAATTAGCATATAGAACCATAACTTTACCCATCCACCCTTCTATCTTTTTATTTATTACAATCAATTTCTCAATTACCTCTCCCTCCCTCATCCCCCCCCCCACCCCGGATGTGTAAGGAAAAACTTAGAAAAAAATACAGAAACCATTAATGTGAAGCAGCAAATGAAGCCAATGGACTCCATATTTTGTTAAATGAAACACTCTATTTTCTATTCCTTAATTGCTTCTGACAATGTCAGCTATACACAGCTGAAAGCAGTGCAACGTGCAGAAAGGTGCAGGAAAATGCTTGCGTGAGGTTAACAGCAGTGAGGGGAGCAACGTTCCAGAACAATGGTAACATACCGAGGGCCTCAAAATAGTACCTGGCAGGCCACGTGTGGCCCCTGGGCCGTGAGTTTGAGACCACTGGCTTAGAAGGAACATAGCTAGTGCCCACCAGGTTTGCACCCTCAGGAACTGAGGGGGGGGGGAAGGAGATGGGGGAATGGGGTAAAATACATTCCTGAACACTACTTTTGTGTGAAATGTTTGAGACCTTAATTTATCTTATTTTTAGGTTTTAGTAGTTTTTTTTTAAAACCAGTAGCATTTCTAGCACCCAAGAGACAGAAACCCATTTTAACAGGAAACCTTTGATTTCAGAGCTTTTGTGTTTCCAGAAGTTTCTCAGTGCAAGTTTACAGAAGACGGTTGCCAATTTTTTTTTTTTTTTTTTTTTTTTTAACTCAAAAATAGACTCAAAAACAGGACCCTTTCCAGAAAATTAGCTGCAGGGTTCGCCTGAGGGTTTGACAAACTGAACTGGTACGCTGCCGTGAACCGGTCAAGTTCCACTGCCTGTGATAATCTTTTGCCGACCTGCGCCTAAGAACTTTTCTGCTTCTGAAATAAGGAAATTCTTCCTGCTGTTCAGGAAATCAATGTTCTATTTTCTTCATCCACATTCCAGTGTGCCAGATATAATTCAGAACGCGTCAGTTTCAGCCCTTCAACTCTGCCCTGTTAATGACCCCAGATCTGCCATGAAGATATCACACCCTCTCCTGCACTGGGCAATGGGTATCCTCAGGCCTGGCTACCTTCATTGCAACCCTGAAAAGGACACGCCTAGGATATTGGAATATTCTGCATTTATTCCATAGTAATGACAACATGGGAATGCAATAAAATATTGCATGCTCTCATTAAATTATTAGAAACACGTGGCCCATTATCCACGTGTAAATAACAGGGATGCCAATTCTCACTCATTAGGATTTTGTCACATTCAAGCTTTTTCATCCTACTACTACTCTTCATCATTTCTTTAGCGCTGCTAAATGTACACAGCGCTATATATCAAAACATTCATGTGACAGTCCCTGCTCAATAGAGCTTACAATCTAATCAAACAGACAGAGCTTCAGTACCAGTGCACTGATCTTGATCACTGCTTTCATGAGAGTAGGACCCATGGCCATGCCTCCCAGGCCCGCCCCCAGATGGCATCCACGCATGCACAGATGCGATGCAAAGAGATCACAAACACGTACGCGCGACGTCACCGCGTTGACAGGTTTTAAAAAACCGTCCGGACCCCTGGACATATCCTTGAAAAGAAGGACATGTCTGGGGAAATCTGGACTTCTGGTAACCCCACATGAGAGGGATGTCTTAGAGAAGTATACCAAGTGGTCCAACCGGTAGGAAGAAACCAGAGCACACATTCCTGCCCACTGCTTCCCGCTGCCCAGTCTCTTTTCCCCTTTACTGCAAGTACAAGGTACGTGTGCTCTGAAACCGGCTCGTACTTTTAACTGCCGAGTACAAGACAATTTTCAGGGCAAGAAAGTTACCCAAATTGTCCCCCACTTTGTCCGTATTCCTTCAGAGACTCCAAAGAAAAGCCAATATCATTTCATGTTGCCTTGATTTATTTGTAAAGCAATACTACACTTAAATTATTCTAGAGCATTGGTCTCAAACTCACAGCCTGGGGGCCACATGCGGCCCGCCAGGCACTATTTTGAGGCCCTCGGTATATTTATCATAATCACAAAAGTAAAAGAAAACAGTTTCTTGATCATAAGTCTCTTTAGCTCTAAATTACAATATTATGATTAAGACTTAGCCAAAAGGAAAGATTTATAAACTATAAAGAGTTTTACCTCATGCAAAATTGTCATTTCTTTAATAAGACATTAGCTATTTTTTCTGAGGCCCTCCAAGTACCTACAAATCCAAACTGTGGCCCTGCAAAGGGTCTGAGTTGGAGACCACTGGTCTAGATCTATGCTCTGGATATACGTCTGAAAAATCTCTCTCTTTGGTATAAATCTCACTCTTTGGGATGGTTCACCTTTGGCATCTCTGAAATTGCATCATTTGCACAGGTCTATCCAGTGGCGGGGGAGGGGGGGGAGCGGGTTTAAAGCGGGTTAAAGCACAGGCACACAGGGCTAAAAACTAAAGTTTTAAGTTAAAAAAAAAAAAGTTGCGTCTCAGACAGGCATGTGCAGACCATCTACAGATAATCTGCGCATGTGCGGGGATTGCTATAGAGCGATCCGTGCAGGCAGATGGGGGCGTTCCTCCAATCGACCCCATCTGCATATTTTTCGTTCCTGAATTCATCGGACCTGCCCGGATCGGACCCGGATTGGGCCGATTGGGTAGGTTAGTGAATCCAGGCCATAAACTGAAATTTTTAGATTCAAAAATGAAAAAGGAGAGAGGGGCATCCGTATGTGAAGTTTAATGGATTCAATCCAAGCAGTTCCCGCTGCTTTTGTTTGCAATTTACAATCCCACTTCAAAAGTCTTAATTATCTTACAAGTTCTACAATGACATAAACACTGCTTTTGCCCTATGATTCCCTCCCTCCCCCTCCCCCCCCCCCCTCTTTAAACGTTCCATGCTTTGGCTCATACTCGACCTTGTACAGCTCCTTATATTTTGCGGTCTTTGTTTCCTCTTTCATTTATGGGTTTTTTTTCCTGCTTTGTTCACTGATCTCAGTTTTTTGTTATAATTTAATTCTGTTTTACTCATACCTCACTTTTCTTTTTATGGTTTTCTTTCCCTTTGTGGATTATTCTCCACTTTCTTCCACTCCGCTCATTAATTATACGAGGGGCCGCTGAAAAGTTCTCAGCCCAGCCAAGAAGAGAATGATGTAGAACCACGAGACTTACAAGTTATCCCACACTACTTATGAGGAATTCAGAAAACATCTAAAAACTCAACTGTTCCTAAAGTATCTAGACAACTGACCCACTCATCTTCTTTCTCCTCCATAGTGATTCCTCGGTCCTATTAATCTCTTTCTCCTCAACAACGCATTTCCGGTCCTATGAACTCTCCTCTTCCCCCCTCTTAAATTCAATCAATTTGTACCTCGCTTAATCTATTGTAAACCGCATAGAACTTAACGGTATTGTGGTATATAAACTGTTATTATTATTATTATTATTATTATTTTCGTTTCAATGAGGCAAATGCATCTAGCAAATGGGCACAAGTATAGGGAAACCGAGCCATTGTGACTTCACCGAACAGGTTGGCTCTTAGGCATTGGTGGAATGAGGCATTATGACTTCACAGTAGGAGGGGCTGCTGAAAAGTTCTCAGCCCAACCAAGAAGAGAATGATGTAGAACCATGAAACTTACAAGTTATCCCACACTTTTCGTTTCAATAAGGCAAATGCATCTAGCAAGTGGGCACAAGTATAGGGAAACCGAGCCATTGTGACATCACCGAGGAGGCTGGCTCTTAGGCATTGGTGGATTGAGACATTATGACATCACAATACGAGGGGCCACTGAAAAGTTCTCACCCCAACCAAGAAGAGAATGATGTGGAACCATGAAGCTTACAAGTTATTCCACACTTTTCTTGACACTTTTCGTTTCATTCCTTATCATTGAAACAAAGTGTCAAGAAAAGTATTGAAATAACTTGCAAGTTTTATGGCTCTGCATCATTCTCTTCTTAGTTGGGCTGAGAATTTTTCAACAGTCCCTCGTATTGTCAATGTATTATACTGCCAAAGTATTGGAATATAGTATCACTTTACCGAGTCAGAAAATCAAGAATGCAAAATTTGGAATAAACACAGGCTGCAATGCTATTAAGAATGGGCTCAACTATGTACATTGCAAACATGCTGAATTAGAGCAAGCAGCCCACCTCAGTTGACCTGGGCAATGCACATATAGCTTACTGACCTGTGCCATAATTAGGCTTCTTTGTTGGACCCATGGTTTCAAGCTAGGGTTCCTTCATCACTGCTCTGTAATCCATGTAAACATCTTTTTTTATATCATTTCTGCAGCAGGCTTCCAGAGCCATAACCAGCAGCATACTGCCCCAGTGCTTCTTCTAAGGCATTATGAGTAAAGAGCATTAAGTCCAGTGTCAAATAAATATACTTACCCCCTCTTCTACGAAACTGCGCTAGCGGTCTCTAGCATGGGGAGCCGCGCTGAATGGCCCGCACTGCTCCCGACACTCATAGGAACTCAATGAGCATCGGGAGCAGCGCGGTTCTCTGTGCTAAAAAACGCTAGCGCGGTTTCATAAAAAATGGAGACTTGGAATTAGCCATTTGTTGGTTTGCCAGTTCAGTCTTGTAAGCACGGTCTGGGTCCAGGTCGGTCTTTGCATTATATCCAATGAACAGAATGCTGTCTTGAAGTGGATGCCTGGTAAATCAGATATTTCTCACCGAGCAAAGTTAACAGTCTACCTACTACGAAAACTACCTATCATTTCTATAGAATTACTGTTGGATTAGAAGATGACCAATGCAATACCAATTTTTATAAAAGGTTCAAGGAGTGATCTGGGAAATTATACAGACTGGTAAGCCTGACATCAGTGCAGGGCAAAATGGTAAAACTATGAGGGTCGATTCATAAGTCATGGCAACTATTTTGTTTCTCTCAAAAATGTGTCAACACTGGAAATCCAATATATACATTGGAAAGTGTGTGGCACCAGATGAAAGATAAGTGCAGTGGTCTCTGGTAGGGGAGAAGCAAAAAACATGACATTGTTAATAAGATTATATTGTGAGTGTATATGAAGAATTAACAGAAGAAATGGTGTCACAATTAGTGTACAATTTAGAATATTGTATAAATTTCTGGAGATGGCATCTCCCCAAAAATATAAACAGGGATAGAGTTGGTCCAGAGGAAGACTACTAAAATGGTTTGTGGTCTACATCATAAGATGTACAAGGACAGACTCAAAGATATCAATCTGTATAGTTTGGAGGAAAGGTGGGAGAAGAGGGATATGATAGAGACGTTTAAATAAATTACTGCAGCAAAAAAATGTAATAAGCCAAGTGGTGGAACTATCCTTTGAAAAACCATTTAAGTAAAGTGGAGAA
Organism: Geotrypetes seraphini; assembly: GCF_902459505.1. Classification (NCBI taxonomy): domain Eukaryota; kingdom Metazoa; phylum Chordata; class Amphibia; order Gymnophiona; family Dermophiidae; genus Geotrypetes; species Geotrypetes seraphini. Next base: position 15,837,918 of record NC_047087.1, on the reverse strand, counting down.
AAAAGCCTCAACTAATTTTATATGCAGACGGCTACATGTCAGGCACCATTGTGGAGCCAGATTCTGGACGGAATGGGAGGGAATTCCCTGAAGCAGCCATTCGTTGGCGAAACAAGTGCCTTGTTGGATCTGGACATCGGTTCCTTGTCTTCACTTCAATGCCGGAAATGTGACTGCAGTAAGATCGTTGTGTCTTTGGCTCGCAATCCTGGCTTACATCAACAGCTGTGAAGATAAGTGTTACCTTCCTGACGGTTCTTTTTCCTGTTCCCTGTGCACAGTGGTGAAATATTTTCTTATTTTGAAAGATTTCATTTAGAGAAGTAGTGGAGTTTTTTTTGCCTATGATACAGAGTAAGAACGGCTAAAAAACTCATTGGGTTGCCTAGTACCTGGCCACAACCCAAAGAGTAGCAACATTCCATGCTACCGATCCAGGACAAGCAGCGGCTTCTCCCATGTCTTTCTCAATAACAGACAATGGACTTTTCCTCCAGGAACTTGTCCAAACCTTTCTTAAAACCAGCTTCGCTATCTGCTCTTACCACAACCACTGGCAATGCCTTCCAGAGCTTAACTATTCTCTGAGTGAGAAAATATTTCCTCCTATTGGTTTTAAAAGTATTTCCCTGTAACATTTAGCTGTGGATGGTGAATTAAAGAAGTTTTAATCTTCTATGCTCATACCAATGTGTACACTGGTCACCTGGACTGAGAGGGCAAAAAGGGTCCTGTATTAGCCTTTAATATGGAGAAGAAGGTGTCCTAAACGGGAGGAAAACTAAGAAGAACCATAGGAGCTAACTTTTCAAAATGATTGGGGGTGACCAATATCCTCCCTCCCCCAGCCGCCACCCAAAAAAGAAATAGTCTTACATTTTGTTGAACTTGAAGGTGTGGAGAGCTCACCTCAAACTGGCAACGACTCGAGGACAATTCAACACATCCCTTCCCATGCCAGGTCCGGAGAAAAGCCCTCTTTGAGACCGCCTTGGAATTCCAAGCACCCAAAATCTGCAACGAACTCCCAAGCAGCTTAGGTCAGCTTACCACATATTTCCAATTCAGGAAGGCACTGAAAACTCATTTATTCACTTCTCTGCACTGACCTATTATAACGACTTAATATGTATGAAGCCTATACACTTCTCCCTCCGAATCTGCGGTTTCAGTATCCGCGGATTCGGTTACTTGTAATTTTTTTTTGATCCATTTTCATTTTTTGGGCTATTTTTAAGTCCTCTTAGACCTCCCCTTAAGCCTTACCTGGTGGTCTACCGGGCTTTCAGGGCAGGAACGATCTTCCTACGCTCTTGCCCGTGCAGATCACTCATAGGAAATGGCTTCCGTAAGCGCCCGTAGTCTCTCGAGCCTATGACAGGCAGCCATTTCTTATGAGTGATCTGCAAATGGCAGGAGAGTAGGAAGATCGCTCCTGCCCCAAAAGCCCGCTAGACCACCAGGTACGGTTCCGGGAAGTCTCAGAGGGCTTAAGGTAAGGACCAGGATTCTGGGAGAAGGCGGGAGGGGGGGGGGGGAGGAGGAGAACTGGCCCAAATATTATTCGCAGTTTTTTGATATTCGCGGGCCGGCTCTGCCCCTAACCCCCGCGAATATTGAGGGAGAAGTGTACCTATGTATCATTTCTAATATTATGTAAGCTGCGATGATTCCTAGCCAACATTTGCAGGATACAAGAATCAGTATGGTATGGTATGGATGACACCACAAAAATCCAGTGCATTGAGAAGCAGCAAACTTTTATGCTGATGGCCACGGTCTCCTGCAAGAACAAACTTAGAACCTATAAATCATGCTTATCATTCTATTACAGAACTGAAAGAGCTCAGATAGCAACCCTGCCTATGAAGAGATGGCATATCAATAATTATCACACTGAGATCTATAATACCATAAAAACATAAGAACATAAGACGGCGCCATCCCCGATCAGACCTTCGGTCCATCAAGTCCGGTGATCCACACACGCGGAGGCCCTGTTAGGTGTACACCTGGCGTAATTTTTAGTCACTCATATCCTTCTATGCCTCTCGTAAGGAGATGTGCATCTAGTTTGCTTTTCAATCCTAGGACGGTTGATTCCGCAGTAAACTCATCTGGGAGAGCATTCCAGGTGTCAACCACTCTCTGAGTGAAGCACCCCTATGGGGTAAAAAAAAAAAAAAAAGCACATAAGCTGCACTTCTACCAAAACAGATTCTCAACAAACACAGAATCAGTAACTCAAAATGAATAATATAAATATGCAGACAAACCTGAATCCTAGAAAGACAAACCTTCTATGCAAAAATAGAAAACAGAAATGCATTTCATCTGTACTGTGCAAAATATGGCCCCTTTTATCAAGCTGCATTAGGGTTTTTATCATCAAGGCTGCAGTGGGACAAGCTCATAGAAATTACATTACATTACTGACTTCTATTCCGCCCGTACCTTGCAGTTCTGGGCGGATTACAAAAGAAACAATATAGGGTTTTGGATTACAGATAAGATGACTGAGAAATTACAATTTAGGGTATTGGATACAGAAAAGACGACTGGACTATTCCAGTAGATTTACAATTTGGAGAGCTGTTTACATGCAGTTATAGGGTGGATTACAAAAGAGACTAATTGGGCATTTCCAGGAAAATTGCAATTTAGGGTTATGGATTTACAAAAAGGTGGCTGGACAATTCCAGTAAATTGACCTGGTTGAGACTTTGAGGAGAGAGAATAACGGGAGAGGGAGAAAGGTTTGAGGGGGGATTTACACGGAAGGGGAAGACCAGGGTTAGAGTTAAGACATCGGGATAAATTTTTTGAATAGCAGGGTCTTGATTTCTTTTCAGAAAGATTTGAAGTTGCAGCGACCCACAATTAAGAAAAACCCTAATGTAGCTTGATAAAAGGAGACCTCGGAGAAGAGATTCACGTTCCCACAAGTTACAAATTCCAATTGCACTCCAGAAAAAGCAAAATTCAAAAGGCTTTGGCCCTGTTTTACTAAGGTACGCTAACCAAGAGGGGGTTTGTATCTATACTTCTTGTCTGAACATTAATTATACTTTTCTTTTTAATTCAATAACACTGTCAATTGTTTGCCTAGTATATTTGACACCCAGGGCCAATCATTTTAACCCCTCCCCCTCTTTTATATGAAAAAAAATATTTTTAGTTATAACCAATTAGTCATATAACAAGGATGTAACTAAGAAAAGGCAAAATCACAAACACTGCAGTGAGCACTAAACTATAGTCATCAACCAAAAGCTCAACTCGGTTAACAGTATTGTAATGCATAATACATAAACTGGGCAAGGAAAGATAGACTAGAATAGTTAGTTTCCAAAATGTTTAGCAAACCAAAAGGTTTTCAGAGCTTTCCGGAATAAAGCAAAAGAACCTGAGCTAGAACATCAAATGTAAAACTAAATCAGGCAGATTAGTTCAGTTTGATCCTGTACAGTCAATGCTCAATCACGCAGAACACAGATACAGCCTCAACCAGAATGGAATAAGTACCACATATACTCAAATATAAACTGATCCGAATATAAACTGAGGTAACCTTTTTCCCCCCAAAAAGGAGGCAAAAAGGATGACTTGAATATAAACTGGGGGGTGGATTAATATTCAGGTGCAGTTCCCTGCCAAGCTCTGCTTCCAGCTCCCTTCCTCTGCCCTGCCAGGCTCTACACCCAGCCCCTCTCCTTCTCAACTAGGCTAAGCACTCTGTTTGCCCTCCCTCCCTGCCATGAGTTCACGGCAGCCAATCAGCTAGCGGCTCTGCATGGGAAGGAGTAGCCTTCCTTTGCTCCAGCCCATGCTAGCTAATTGGCTGACGGAAGTTCTCGTGGTCCCGTGAGAACTCGCAGCAGCCAATTAGACAGCGGCTCTGCACAGGCAGGAGCAAAGGAAGGTCGCTCCTGTGGTGGTTTATCACTGGACCACCAGGGACTTAACAGGTACGCGGAGGGGGTGGGGAGGGAGATAATAGTTATTTAAGTCAGCCGAGGCAGGAGATAGAAGGGATCCCTCCTGTCCAGGCCCACACTAGGGATTTAAAAGGTATAGGAAGGGGGGGAGGTGGCGAGAGGGAGATAAAAATTGTTAAAGTTGGCTGGGGCAAGAGACGGGAGGGATTGCTCCTGTCCCGACCCCTGTTGGACCACCAGGTCTTACTGCAGGCCTGGCAAAGGCCTGCAATAGGTTCAGGAGAGGGACGAGTCAACGCTGACCTGAATATAAACCGAGACTCCCATTTTTGGACCTTTTTTGTGGTCCAAAAATCTTGGTTTATATTCGAGTATATATGGTAATCACAAACAAAAATTTGAAATATGTAGACAAAAGTTAAATGTACAGCCAAGAAAGGCTCTGCATACAGTGCAACACCACAGCTGAAAGGGGATAGATTCCGTACGAACGTTAGGAAGTTCTTATTCACCCAGAGAGTGGTAGAAAACTGGAACGCTCTTCCGGAGGATGTTATAGGGGAAAACACCCTTCAGGGACTCAAGACAAAGTTAGACAAGTTCCTGCTGAACCGGAACGTACGCAGGCAGGGCTAGTCTCAGTTAGGGCGCTGGTCTTTGACCAGAGGGCCGCCTCGTGAGCGGACTGATGGGCACGATGGACCACTGGTCTGACCCAGCAGCGGCAATTCTTCTGTTCTAACAGAAACAGAGATGCATGTCCCCTAATACTGTACAAAACATAAAGGGCTCCTCTTTCAAAGCCACGCTAGTGGTTTTATCGCACGCACCGGATTAGCGCGTGCTAGCCGGAAATCTACCGCTTGCTCAAAAGGAGGCGGTAGCGGCTAGCGCATGCGGCAATTGAGCACACGCTATTCCACGCGTTAAAGCCCTAGCGCGGCTTTGTAAAAGGAGCCCAAAGACAGGAGATGTAAATTTGGGAAAAAATACAAATAACATTCACCACTTTAATAATAATAATAATAATAATAATAACAGCTTATATACCGCAATACCGTGAAGTTCTATGCGGTTTACAAAGATTAAGCAAAGGTACAAATTGATTGACTTTAAGAGGGGAGGAAGAAAGAGGGTTAATAGGACAGGAAATCCATTGTTGAGGAGAAAGTGATCAATAGGACAAGTTAATCGCTATAGAGGGGAGAGAGAAGAGAGATCAGTTGTCTAGATCAGTGTTCTTCAACCACCGGTCCATGGACCAGTGCCAGCCCACAGAAATTTCCTGCCGGTCCACAGGGCCAGCACGTGCATCAAGCTCAACACAGTGTTCTTCAACCGCCGGTCCGCGGTGCGATCGATGCGGCGTTATTTTCGAGCCAGCTCCCTCTTCCTCACTGATTCAGTGCACAAAGCCACTGCAAGTGGCTCCTACGGGCATCCTGCGCCTGAACCGGAAGCCTTCTCTCTGACGTCAGAGGGAAGGCTTCCAGATGAGGCAAGGGATGTGCAAGGTGCAATTAGTACTATTATGGGGGCGGGGTCTGGGGTGGAGATCGGGTAGAGATGGGCGGGGTCTGGCCCACGACTTAGCCCAGTGTTCTTCAACTGCCGGTCCACAGACCGATGCCGGTCCACAGAATAATTTTTTTTATTTCTGCCGGTCCATAGGTGTAAAAAGGTTGAAAAACACTTGTCTAGATACTTTAGGATCAGGTGTGTTTTACAAATTAACAAATAGAAATAAAAAATGGGACATAAGATAATACCATTTTATTGGACTAGTACATTTTTCGATTAGCTTTCAGATACCACAACCACCTTCTTCAGGTTAGCACAGTATACTGGAGTTATTTTTTCCTGTCCCGACCTGAGGAAGGTTTAGTCAAAAATATATTAAAATTAGTCTAATAAAAAGATCAGCTTATTTTCATTTTCTAGTTATAAATGTTTATCAACACAGCAAAATTAAAATAACTTTGGGTTCCTTTTAATAAGCTGCATTAGCGTTTTTAGCGCACACAGCTAGAATTACTTTGATACGCAGCTCCTGATAGGTGAGGCCCGACTTAGTGCAGGAAGAGACAGTCGGAGCATACAGCGAGTGATTTCCCGCACTCGCCGGCGCTCCGGCTGCTCTCTCCTGCCTCTCCCGCTGCCCTCTCCAGTCTCCCCCACGAAAAACCGTATTTGCAGTTTTTCAAGATTTGCGGGGGTTTCCTGGAACGGAACCCCCGCGAATATCGGGGGAGTACTGTATACGGTGCAGCAAGGCAGAAGGGATGGAGTATGGAGTTGGCAGTTGAAGAGAAGGGCACAGATAGAAGGGACTTACCAGCTGAGCGGAGCTCACAGGGGGGGAGGGAGGGGGTACCATAGGAGGTGATAAGTGAAGAGAGATAGTGAGGGGCAGCTCTGGGAACTTGGATCTAATTCAGCATGTAATTCTAAATAAGTTGGGAAGATGGAGCTTGGCCAGGCTTAGGGAACGGTGTTCTTTTTGGCAGGAGTCAGCATAGCTTTTTATATTTTTACTTATTGCTTCTAAAGGGTTTTGTAATGGAAGTGTAGCTCATGATCGATTTTCAAGATAAGGGCAGGGCTGTCTGACTAATGAGATCAGTGAAAGATCTGGAAGAGGGGCCACCGGGAAACTCATGAGTGATAAATTATAGAGACCACAGTTTATGGATATTTCAATTGCATTATAAATGATCATCTCTAGCCCTTGACAAGCTACAGACAGTGCAATAAGTGGGTTTTCAGAGGCAATGGGGATTTGCACTGAATTAGTGCATCAATAGTTTGCTGATGCTCAGTCATGAGTGGATAATAATAATAATAATGACTTTATTTTTGTATACCGCAATACTGTACCACAAAACAGTTCAGAGCAGTTTACAGGAGATGAGAACTGTACATATGCAATGAAGGTACAGAGAATTAGTTATCAAGTGTATGGTATAAACCAGTGGCAATTACAAAATGATCCAATAACTGTTGCAAGGGAGGTGCAGAAAGGGGAAAGGAAAAATAACCGGGGAAGAGGGGGAGGAAGGGGAGGGAGGGAGGCGAGGCTGAGATTAGTAGTTTGGTTGGGAGGGCGGGAGTTAGAGGAATTTATCAAAGAGGTAGGATTTGAGAGATTCCTCTAACAGTGCAGAGTCCTATTTACCTTTTTAAACGTACCCTATCCTGTAACATTCTCTTAAATGGCACCATACAAAAATTCAAAAGGGGACTGAAGGCAGAAACGTGCGATGTCTACAGCTGAAGCAGCCTTCTCATGTAAACAAAACCAATCCAAATTACTCGGCACATCACAAAAGAAAAATCCCTCCTGGGATAAATTGTACAAAAAGACGCGACTGTGAAAAGGGACGGTAGACTTCATAGAAAAGTATGCCTGAAGAGGACGAGATATACATGGTTTTCAATACATGGTTTTCATTACACTTCTCCCTCCGTATTCGCTGTGCTAGGGGATTAACAAAACCGCAAATACAGAAAATCCGCAAATAACTTTTTCATGTTATTCGCCGTTTTCTATTAAAAACCATTGTGATTATGGTGAAGCCACGAATAACATGGTGGGAGACCTGACCTGTTCTTGAAGGAGAGGCAAAACACGGTGAAGAAAGTGCTGGGAATCGGCGATTTTCTCTGTAAACGCTTGGAATCAGCGATTTCTCTATGCAAGCTGATGTCATTTGGAGGGGAGGAGCCAGCAAGCTAAACACCGTGAATAATCGAAACCGCGAATGCTGAAACCGCGAATATGGAGGGAGAAGTGTACTCCAGAATGATTAATAAAGGCTCAATAATTTAAAAAAAATAGAGATAATGAGAAAGAAGGAGGCTGAAAGAGAGCAAATGAGGAGACAGAGGGAGGGAGAAAGAGAGTGAGAGAACGAGTAGATGAAAAAAAGAGCCAGAGAGAGGAGGAAAGAGTATCTTGGAAAAAAAATAAATAAAAGAGTAAGAGAAAAGGCAGAAAGAGAGAAAGAGGTAAAAGAAGACAGAGAGAATTAGAGAGGAGACAGAGTCAGGGAGAATTACCCAATGGAAACTCCTGCCAAATCATTCTAAGATGGTACCAATCAATTTCCCCCAGTTTCGCAGTCCTACTTTCACGTGGGCTCATGGGATTACTATATAGTCTACTGGAGTGTGAAAAATGTATATCCCCAAATAAGTGTTTCAGAGACCAGGAAGCATTCTCGGAGAGTTCAAGGCACCCAGTTCCACAAACCCAGTCCCACGACATGCAAAACTGATTTATGAGCTAGAAAGTCTGAGCGAGCTTCTCCTTTACGGTATAAGTTGCATTGGTTACTGCTTGAGGTTCAGATTTCTTTTAAAGTGGCAAAGCATTATTTTAAAAAATTTGCTGTGCCAGCCTTCGGGGCCTAAATGGTAAGGCACCCGTTATATTCGGTTCATAGACAACCCCGAGAAAGACAAAGGCGCGCGCCGACAACAGAGCCCAAGACGGAGGCGCGCGCCGAAGAAAATTACAGTTTTTAGGGGCTCCGATGGGGGTTTTTGTTGGGGAGCCCCCCCAGTTTACTTAATAGAGATCGTGCCAGCGTTGTGGGGGGTTGTAACCCTCCACATTTTACTGTAAACTTAACTTTTTCCCTAAAAACAGGGAAAAAGTGAAGTTTTCAGTAAATTGTGGGGGGTTACAACCCCCTACACCCCCCCACAACGCGGCGTGATCTCTATTAAGTAAAGCGGGGGGTTCCCCCCCACACCCCCCCCCCTCGGAGCCATAAAAACATTAATTTTCTGCGGCACGCGCCTCCACGCTGCGCTCAATTGTCTGCACGCGTCTTTGTCCCGGCGCGATTTTGACCTGACACCGTTATATTCTAGGGGTGCCTTAGCATTTAGCTGGCACTAACCTGTAGCTCAAGCTTAATCCATTAGCGTGCCTTAGTAAAAATACCTAATTATTATTAATATTTTTACTTTGTGTAGAGTTTGGAAACATTTTATTTCAGGAAAGCATTTTTCTAGTCATCTCCTTTCTGCGTGCCAAGTCCTGGTAAATACTCCAGTTTCTAAACACTGGAAGTCATCCGCAACCTTTACTAGGAGTGGGAGACAAATGCGAGGGGGGCTGCTGAAACCCCAAAGTTGGGGCCGTCTCCGTCGAGGGCTGTACACCCAGGGCTCCTTTTATCAAGCCGCGTTCGCGGGGTTAGCGCGTCGAACATTTCATCCCGCGCTAACCCCCGCGGCCGGCTAAAAAAAAACAACGCCTGCGCAATGCAGGCGTTAGCGGCTAGCGCGGCAGGCGGCTTAACGTGCGGTATTACGCGCGTTAAACCCCCTACCGCAGCTTGATAAAAGGACTCCTAAGTCCAGCGATTTTCCACTTTTTTTTTTTAGTTCCGTCGGAAGAATATGAAACGAAAAAAGCAGAATAGCTCCCGATGGAGACTGCCCCAACTTTGCTGGTTGGGCTGAGAACTTTTCAGTGGCGAATAGGATAGAATGGAGAACCAGCTCTTGATCTTTGCTGCGTCGGGAGATGCCCCTGAGGTTGCCCCTGACCAAGGTTCCGAAACGGGGCTCTGTGGGGCAATTGGCTGGCACCCCGTATGAAAAAAACAGCAGTTTGCAGATAACTTCCTGTTTTTTAGCTACTTTACTAAGGGTCTAAAATTGACAAGGCTTTACATTTCAGCAGCTTTTCATGAATGTCATTGAGAAGCGTTATTGAATTATTCACTTTAATTCTATTTATATTATATAGACACCAGGGTTTTGGGCGACTGATAGTTTTTGTAATAAACATAGTTTAAAAAGAAAAAAGAAGTTGCAAAGAACTTTTGTATTATGAACTATAGATTTTTAGATTAGCCCGCAGAGTGTTTTAAAATGATGTGAGTGGGTAATGTCTGCTAGGCACGTTTGTCCACTTGGCGGAGTTGAACCCTGGTGAACTCGGATAAAATCTTTCACACAAATTCCCACTTACTGGTGTAATACTCTGCAAGTAACACCTGTACAAGGGGTTCAGTCAGCCCGAAACCCTATAGGTGTCTGGAGAATAGAGAGAAGGTCTCATTTTGCAGTCTCTCTCTCTATAGTTCCATGTTTATGTTTAATGGTGGTGTTTAGGATTACCAGACGCCCGGATTTCTCCGGACATGTTCTCCTTTTGAGCACATGTCTGGGGGTCCGGATGGCTTTTCTAAACCCGGCACTTGCAATGTGGTTATGTCATGCGCGCATGTGTTTGACATCATTGTGTTGTGTCCACGCATGCGCATATGCCGTCTGGGGTGGTGCTGGGGGGACAGAACATGGCGGGACAGAGGTGGAATTGAGCGGTCCTGGGGTTGTAGCCATGGGTCCGGATTTTCCTGAAGGAAAATCTGGTAACCCTAGTGGTGTGGGAGTCATGCAGCTACATTTTCAATTACTTGTAGAACCAAACATAATACACTTCCCCCTCTGCATTCACAGTGATAAGGGAACAGCATGGCAGCGAACGCAGAAAAACCGCAAATAACTTTTCGTATGCTATTCACGTTTTTTCTGTATAAAAACCTTAAAAAAGACACACAACTGCGAATAACCTGACTTGCAAGCGTAGCGATTTTCTCTGTACAATGCTGGGAGCAGCGATTTCCTGTGATGTAAATTGGGGGGGCGGAAGCTAGGAATGAAAAATCACGAATAACCGAAACCGAAACCGCGAATATGGAGGGGGAATACTCCCCCCCCCAGTTCTTCTTGATGTACCATGATGCCAGTCCACTCGACTTGTCTGGGAGAGTGATGAGGCTCTTGCCTTTCTCAGCTTTTCTATTCACTGCTTGACCAGGGCAGGATTAATTTGTCGAGGGCCCTTATGCACACAAGTACACTGGGCCCCCTACCCATGCGCCCAGGTGGAAACAGGAAGCTGCGTCAGAGGGAAGCTTTGGGCAAGCAGTACCGCTTGCACAATTATAGTACCCGTTGCCTTTCTTACCCGCGTTGCTTGCTTGTCTTACTTTCCATCGATTGGAGGGGGGGGGGGCCCGTGTTGCCGATCGATGCTGGACGGACCCATCACCATTTGGAAAAAACAATGTTGATGCCCTCTTTCATCAGGCCCCCCTGACCATTTCGGGCCCTAGGCACGTGCCTACTTGACTCCTCACCTTGATTCCATTTTTCCCAGATTTTTCCATCGATGCCCACTCAAGCACAGACTGTAAAGAAAGTCACGACGGTCCTGACAGGCCCAGGTAGCTCTCTGTCAACATGGCTAAAGTCACTTGTACCGGAAGGAAACCACCAAATGAGTTTCTGGGTTCAGAATACTGAAATATGAGCTGATATCTATCTAAATATCATTGAGGATACAAACTGGGCTACAAAGAGCGAAATGATTTCCTCCTGCCCTCCACCTCACCTTGAAAGTACTTGATACAACCTTGAAGCTAAAAGAGAAACCAGAATGTTCTCTCTTTGTAGGACTGTCATCTTTCATCATGGCGCACACTTCAGCACGTATAAATAAAAACAGCTTTTCCCTACCATCTCGCCCTGAAAGAATCAAGCTGTGCGGCCGCATAATCCCTGGGATTTCTAAAGCTTTTAGCTTTAATGAAGTAATTTGTAAGCAGGGTTGAAATGCTGCCAAATGCATGCTAAGAGTTCTTTCTTAACTTTCCATCCAGTTCATTAAAAAGCCTGGACTTAAATCATTCAGTTAGGCAAAATCATTTTTGATTAAAAGAAGGAAAAAAAAAAGAAAGAATATTTCACCAGACGTCTAGTAATGCTGTTTGAAAATTCTTTAGAAAAAAACCTGCAGTTCTGTGAATGTCAAAGAGGTGACTCATTCGCCATTGTGGAAAATAACCAAGGAAGACACTGAATCCAAATAAATATATCACTGGATGTTTGCCTTCAGAGTGCATTAGGAGAGCTTGGCATAATTTGTCCTATTACTAAAACATTCAGGCTCCCTTAGGAGCCATGATCTTCTAATGTGCTGTAAAGAAGTGGTTTTTAACCCATTCCTCAGGGACCACCTAGAAGATCGGGTTTTCAGGATATCCGCAATGAATATGCATGAGAGACATTTCTATACCAAGAAGGCAGTGCATGCAAATCTCTCTCATGCAAATTCATTGTGCATATCCTGAAAACAAGAAAACAACATCAAAAGATTGTGGGAGAGAACAAGATGGACCAGTTTGTAGTTTAATAAGGGGTCCTTTTACTACGGCATGCTAGCTAATTTAGCATGTGCTAAATGCTAATTCACCCATTATATTCTAAGAACATAAGAATAGCCGTTCTGGGTCAGACCAATGGTCCATCAATCCCAGTAGCCCGTTCTCAAGGTGGCCAATCCAGGTCACTAGTACCTGGTCAAAACCCAAGGAGTAGCAACATTCCATACAGAATCTCAAAGAATAGCGAGATTCCGGAATCCCAGAGAGTAACAAGATTCTAGAATCCCAAAGAGTAGCAACATTCCATACAGAATCTCAAAGAACAGCAAGATTCCGGAATCCCAGAGAGTAACAAGATTCTAGAACCCCAAAGAGTAGCAACATTCCATACAGAATCTCAAAGAATAGCGAGATTCCGGAATCCCAGAGAGTAACAAGATTCTAGAATCCCAAAGAGTAGCAACATTCCATACAGAATCCTAAAGAATAGCAAGATTCCGGAATCCCAGAGAGTAACAAGATTCTAGAATCCCAAAAAGTAGCAACATTCCATGCTACCGATCCAGGGCAAGTAGTGGTTTCCCCAAGTCTTTCTCAATAATAGACTATGGACTTTTCCTCCAGGAACTTGTCCAAACTTTTCTTAAAACCAGCTACGCTATCCGCTCTTACCACATCCTCTGGCAATGTGTTCCAGAGCTTAACTATTCTCTGAGTGAAAAAAAATTTCCTCCTATTGGTTTTAAAAGTAATTCCCTGTAACTTCATCGAGTGTCCCCTAAATTGGCTAGTGCACCTTAGTAAAAGGACCCCTAACCCCCTCTTTTACAAAACTGCGAAGTGATGTCAGAGAGTGCGCTGAAGCCGACACGGGCAGCAGGTTGGTGGCTGCTTGCGCTGAGGTAAAAAGGTACGGGGAAGGGGTGCACACGCGGTGGGGGTGGCGGGAAAGGGGCATCACCGTCCCGGGCACCGCTCACCCTCGCTATGCCACTGACTGGATAACATGGTATTAATGCAGGAACGCTTAGCACATACTAAATGCAAATCAGCATGTGATCCTGCATTAATGTTTTTGCAGATACTGCATGCTAATGGGAACATTACAAGGGGCCGCTAAAAAGTTCTCAGCCCAACCAAGAAGAGAATGATGCGGAACCATGACACAAGTTATTTCACCCTTTTCGTTTCAATGAGGCAAATGCACCTGGTAAATGGGCACAAGTATAGGGAAACTGAACCATTGTGACATCACCGAGGAGGTTGGCTCTTAGGCATTGGTGGAATGAGGCATTATGACATCACAGTATAGTAATTGTTTCCTTTCAATGTCAGTGTAACTCAGCTGATCTACTCACGTGACACCGCGCTTTACTGTGCCACGTCACAATTTGTCTTTTGACATTTAAATCCTGCGGCGTCCTGCCGCCATTCTTTTGAAGCATTAGAAATTTCGGCACCAAGCCACGAAGTTGTCTCTTCAATCTATGGCAAGTACCTTTTCCTGTGTAGCCTTCACTGTTTCTTACATACAGCACTGAATTTATGTATAGTAATTTATTCTAAAGCTTTGTTATTTCTCCTTTATTTTTTAGAATTAATCTATTTGTCTACATCACCCTGCTTTTCTCTGGCATTTGAATTTTATTATTTCTCCTCTCTGGGTTCCTTGAAAAAGACCACGAAACATGGCCCATGTCGGGACCTTGCAACATGCTCAAGCTAAGTAGGATTCATATATCCTCTTTTGCCATTGAAAAATTCAGTTAGATATTTCAGAAAAACACCTGATTGTATCACTTAATAGCCATACACAGTGATGGGACGGTGGGTTCGGCTATAGGAGCTCCGGCTCTTGGTCGGACTACACATATTCTGAGTGTATGTCTAAGTGTACTTTATAGCTATTGAACTTTATTCAAAACCGCATTTGTGACCTCTTTCCTGAGAAGTCTTTCTTTTTTGTTTCATCACAGTATAGGGACCACTTATAAAGTTCTGAGCGCAACCAAGAAGAGCATGATGTGGAGCCATGAAACTTACAAGTTATTCCACACTTTTCGTTTCAATGAGGCAAATGCATCTAGCAAATGGGCACAAGTATAGGGAAACCAAGCCATTGTGACATCACCGAGGAGGTTGGCTCTTAGGCATTGGTGGAAAGAGGCATTATGACATCACAATATAGGGACCACTTATAAGTTTCTCAGTCCAACCAAGAAGAGAATGAAGCAGAGCCATGAAACTTACAAGTTATTCCACACTTTTCGTTTCATTGAGGCAAATGCATCTAGCAAATGGGCACAAGTATAGGGAAACCGAGCCATTGTGACATCACCGAGGAGGTTGGCTCTTAGGCATTGGTGGAATGAGGCATTATGACATCACAGTATAGGGACCACTTATAAAGTTCTGAGCGCAACCAAGAAGAGAATGATGCGGAGCCATGAAACTTACAACTTATTCCACACTTTTCTTGACCCTTGTGCCCATTGGTTCATTGTGGAATAACTTGTAAATTTCATGGCTCCGCATCATTCTCTTCTTGGTTGGGCTGAGAACTTTTCAGTAGCCCCTCGAAGTACAAATCAAAAAGCAGAAAAAGCCCAACAAGACTGCCACGGAACGTCATACGTTAAAATGTGTTAATCCAGATTTCACTAAATTTTAGTAAAAGGGCCCCATAAATTTTCTGCAGTCGCAAGTTGTTGTTTTTCTTTAATCCCTATAGTTACTTATTTGGATTTGTTTTGCTCGCTTATTTTCCACAGTGGCGAATGAGTGAGCGGTACATAATTTTTCACACCCCCTTCGCTTTTCCAGAAGAGGGGCCCAAAGGAAGTGTTGACTAAAAATGATTACTTTATAGTCCTGAGCTTTCCTATCTCAAAATGAATTTTAGAAGGTGATTGGCCAATTTTTAATGCCACGAAATTTGTTCAGTGTTAGGCTGATAATACCGAGATCTGGTGAGAGCAATAGACAAATTAGCGAATACACCAGGTGTTAAATAAGGAAACCTTACAGCAGGGGTGTCCAACCTATACGGCCCCATGAAGTATTTTGTGCGGCCCCGGTCGAGGGCGATGCAGTGTTTTCCTCTGCTGCCCCCGGGTGTCTACTGTCTTGCTGGCTCCCTCCTCTGTCTTGCTGCAGCGTTTGCGCGTTTCTGCAGCCCCAGAAACATTTTTTTCCGCCAATGCGGTCCGGGGAAGCCAAAAGGTTGGACACCCCTGCCTTACCGTGATAAGTAAATAGAAAGATGGCCTGGACAGAAAAGGAGGTAGAATATCGGTGCAAAATGATTACCTGTGAAGGGTGTTCACTAAGGCCTGGCTTCTGTAAACGGTGCCCAGAAAAATGGCGCCCGTCCTGTGCGAATCAACGCATAGGCACCATTACAGAATCACGCCCAGCAAAGCCGAGGTTGAAAACGTAGGGCTCCTTTTACGAAGCCACGTTAGCGGCTTTAGCGCGAGCGACTTTTCATCACGCGCTAGCCGAAAAACTACCGCCTGCTCAAGAGGCGGCGGTAGCGGCTAGCGCAGCCGGCGGTTTAGCGTGCGCTATTACGCGCGTTAAACCGCTAACACGCCTTCATAAAAGGTGGCGGAAACATAGACCAGGGTTTTGAATGTTTACATTTCAGGTGCCTACGTTTTGGGAGAATTGCGCTTAGTGGAGCCTAAGTTACGCTTCACCCATTAAAATGCCCATTTAGGCGTTAGGGGCCGCTATGTGCATGCGATAGGCACCTACCTTTTATAGAATTGATTAGGCACCCATCACCCAATTAAAATTTTTTTCAATTAATCGATCTAGCTAATTAACTCCCCTCCCTTTTACAAAACCGCACAATAGGTTTTTAGCGCCGGCCAGCACGCTGAATGCTTTGCACGGCTCCAATGCTCATAGGACCTCTGTGACCGTTGGAACAGTACAGAACATTCAGTGCACCGGCCAGCGGTAAAAACGGCTTGTACGGTTTTGTGAAAAAAAGGGGGGGAGGGGGGAGTTAAGCGCCCTTTAGAGAATCTGGCCCTAAAAGCACAAGGTCAAAAGGAAAAGGTAGAGTTTATGAGCCTGTGTTTTGGGAATCTTATATTTATTTACCTTTCAGATTTCTGCAAACTCAAGTTTCTAAATCAGGACGCCTACGATTTTGTGAATTCTGGCGGATGTACTACCTCCTGGCATAAAGCGTGAACACACGGTGCAGCACTAATGCAGCCATCAGGCCTGAAATGTGTGTTTAAGATCCTGGCAGAGTTCATGGACTTGTCAGGTCCTTCTACAAACAAAACGCACGTAGATCCTGTTCAAGCCAAAAAGGAGAGGGTTAGAGAAGCCAAGCCGAGCCATTCTAACGTGTGTACAGTAGTCTTAAAATGGGTGAAGGCAGATTGTGCAAAGAATATACAAGTCGGAATCGAGACAGGCAGATTCGGACATGTCAATTTCTGGTAGTATTTGAGAAAATGATTAGAGAGGGATGGGTATACATGTGTTTACAATTCACAATGCCTAAAACTAGGGTTACCAGACTTCCGTATTTCCTCGGACATGTACTCCTTTTCGAGGGCAAGTTCGGGGGTCAGGACGGTTTTCCAAAACCCGGCTTCCTCGAAATTGCGTCGGCCGGGAGGGCATCCGCGCATGCACGAATGCCTTCCTGCCCGACGAGAGCAGGCAGCGGGAGCAGGGCTAGGGCAGGATTGGGACTGGGGCGTAACAGGGCGGGGATAGATGGAACTGGGCAGGCCTGGGAGTGGGTCTAGGGGGGGTCCAGATTTTACTATCTAAAACATCAATGGCAGGCAGCTCACAACACCACAACATACATGTCAAATGTGTCCTTTTACTAAGCTGCAGTGCTTACCACAGGTAAAAAAACGCACTACCGCAGGCAGAGGCGTAGCTATGGAGGTTGGCGCCCGGAGCGGTAGTGGCTGGCATTGCCGTGCTGTGTTCCCCCAGCTTTTTCCCGTTGCTTGAGCACGCCCACCCCCAAAGGAACTTATTGAAATGTTTGCCAGCGCGAACACCTGCTGCTCGCACTGGCCTCGGCTCCCTTCTGACGCCACGTCATGGTCCTGCAGCCAGGAAGTGATGTCAGAATGGAGCCGAGGCCGGCATGAGCAGCAGGACGTGTACTTTGGCCATTTTAGAAATCTACACATCTATCTACTCCTAATTAGGTACAAAGCCTCCAATTATTTGGCACAGTTGCATGGAGGTGGGGGGGGGGGGGGTACAAGGGACATAATGGAGCAAACACACGGTCCATCAAGCCCAGTATTCTGTTTCCAACAGCAGCTAATTTATGTCACAAGTTCCTGGCAAGATCCCAAAATAGAATAACAGATTTTATGCTGCTTATCCTAGAAATAAGCAGTGGATTTTCTCAAATCTGTCTTAACAATGGCTTTTGAACTTACCTTTTAGGAAATTATCCAAAACTGTTTGGTTTTTTTTAAACCCTGTCAAGCTAACTACTTTAACCACAGTCTCTGGCAACAAATTCCAGAGTTTAATTACACATTGCATGAAGAAATATTTCACTGGTTTGTTTTAAATTTACTACTTAGTAGCTTTGTTGTATGTCCCCTAGTCCTAGCATTTTTTGGAAAGAGTAAACTGCACTCAGTATTTTGTAGACCTCCCCTCAGATGTCTCTTCTCCAAACTGAAGAGCCCTAGCATCTTTAGCATTTGCTCCTCTAATTCCTCCCGTAAAACATTGCCCACATCAAAACTGTGGCAAAACCTAGATGTGCCCAGGAACAGGTACAAATTCAGCACGGGTCTCGGTTTACAGTGTTCCCCCGCAAATTCGTGGTTTGCGGACTCACTAATTCACGGTATTCTCCGACCGCCTCTTACTGTACTAAAGTCGGGTTACACCAATCAGGAGCTGCGTGTCAAAGCAGCTCCCAATTGGTGTAGCCTTACTTTAGTAACAGGAAGAGGCGGTCCGAGCAGACCGCGAATGATTTTCTTCACTCGCCGGCGCTCCAGCTGCCCTCTCCTGCCTTTTGATAGGCGAATAACCGTATTTGCGGTTTTTCTAAATTCACGGGGGTTCCTAGAGTGGAACCCCCGCAAATATCAGGGGAGTACTGTACATAGATGTGCATTTCAGTTCTGAAATGGCCCCACCCAGTCCTGCCCTGGTCCCGCCTTAACCATGCTCAAGCCATGCCTACTTCCCATATACACATATTTGCAATTTGTACATATAAATCATGGCTTTCTAAAGTCAGATTTCTAATTATATTCCATGGTTCATAGAGAACGGCGCGAAAGACAAAGGCGCGCCCGGACAATTGAGCGCAGCGCAGAGGCGCGCGCCGCTCTAAATTACTGTTTTTAGGGCTCCGACGGAGGGGTGGTGGGGGGGAACCCCCCCACTTTACTTAATAGACATCGCGCCGGCGTTATGTGGGGTTTGGGGGGTTGTAACCCTCCACATTTTACTGTAAACTTAACTTTTTCCCTAAAAACAGGGAAAAAGTGAAGTTTTCAGTAAAATGTGGGGGGGTTACAACCCCCCACAACGCCCCCACAATACGGCGCAATGTCTATTAAGTAAAGTGGGGGGCTCCCCCCCACGCCCCCCCGTCGGAGCCCTAAAAACAGTAATTTAGAGCGGCGCGCGCCTCCGCGCTGCGCTCAATTGTCCAGGCGCGCCTTTGTCCCGGCGCGCTTTTGACCTGACACCATATATATGTGTAAATACCAGTATGTATGCATGCAAACAGGGCTTCAAAATTAACCAAACTAGGCTCTCCCAAAGCCCGCCTACTAGGATGCTGCACTAGAGGAGCAAGTGATCTCATATGAGTGCCTTATGATTAGGAAGAAAAGAAGATTTATCTCTATATAAATATGCCCATTTGCCAGAATGTCACTCTCCTCCCTGTCTCGTCGGCTCTCAAACCCCGGGGTGATCTTTGACTCCTCTCTCTCCTTCTCTGTTCAGATCCAATAAACTGCTAAAGCCGGTCCCTTCTTCCTCTAATAATATTGCCAAAATCCAACCTCTCCTTTCCGAGCACTCTACCAAAACCCTTGCACACTCCCATCACCTCTCACTTAGACTGCTGCAACTTGCTCCTCTCAGGTCTTCCGCTCAACCATCTCTCTTCCTTTCAATCCGTGCAAAATTCTGCCATACAGCTTATATTCCATGAGAGCCACCATACTGACATTACCCCTCTCCTCAAGTCACTTCACTGGCTCCCCATCCATTTCCAAATACGGTTCAAACTCCTCTTGCTGACTTACAAGTGTGCTCATATGCATGGAACAAAGTGCCTGAGTCGTTACATCAGGCGCCTTCTCTGGCAGTACAGTAGACCCTCGCAAATTCACGATTACAAATTCGCTGACTCAGTAATTCGCAGATTTTTCCCTGAAAGTAAAATTGCTGCTCAATGGAAGAGATAGCTAAGAACGAGCGATTCTGTGGGCAGGTGCATATGTGGGAGAGAGAGCCTCGCGATAATATCCAAGTCGGGCACTTCCGCTGAAGAGGGAGATAGAACTGCATTCGTTTGGTTGAAGCTGTCTGGTGCTGGCGAGAGGGCGGGGCCAGAGCAAGAGAGGAGGAGGAGGGGGGAGTGCTGATAGCGCGAGGGTTAGGGGCAATCAGGCGACGAGGGGTTTTAGGTGTTTTGTCTTCCACGCACTGATTAAAGTACTCGTCTGATAGTCATGTTTTTTCAACATTCGCGGTCACTCCGAGAACGTAACCCCCATGAATTTTGGGGGAGTACTGTATTCAAATCCAAGCTACGAGTAAAAACCCACTTTTTCAATGCTGCCTTCAACTCCTAACTCCCACTCACCATAAAATTACCTATGTCCATCCTATCATTCTCTCTGCAAAAAACTCCCCAACCCCTATATGTCCTGTCTACCTGTTTAATTAGATTGTAAGCTCTTCTGAGTAGGGACCATCTATTGCATGTTAATTGTACAGTGCTTTTCAATGCTATAAAAATAATAAATAGTAGTAGTAGCCCTTTAAAACAGTGTTTTTTTCGGTGCGGGCTTCCGCTTTGCGCTCAGTTGTCTTGGTGCGCCTTTGTCAGCGCGCGCTTTTGACTATGAACCATGTTATTCTGCGGAGAATTTCCTACCTGCCAGTTGCTTATACACAATAAAATATTCTATAAAGTGGTGGGGAGTAATATTAGCAAGATATTATCTAAAAGGGAGGGTTTTTTTAAAAAAATGTTAAGAGCTTTTTTTCCATTCATTTCAGGTTTTCTGTAGCCCCTAGGTTGAGAATCATTTTCTAGTTGGGATGTTCAGTGCTGAGGTCTGACCTAAAGATTTATTTTTTGTCTATGTCCAGATTTTTCTTGTGGCCATATGCCAGCTTTACAAACAGTATGTAGAATATTTGTGTGTGTGTGTGTGTGTGTATAAATGGATTTAAATAAAGACCTCCAAAATGTCTGTCTATAAAAACCAACGAAATGCATGAATTTAGCCCCAAAATTTTGGGAAAAGGTTTTCTTTTCACTTTTTACAGCCATTTCATGGATGTCAGTGAGCAGAGTTTCCAGATCGAGCAAACTCATTCCCCACACCAATGCAGTCTGACATTTCTGCTATGATGTGGCTTTCTTAACTCTGTCTTCTTGCATACAGGCAGCCACATAAATTCTCTTTTTTGCAATAACAAGTAATTCCAAAGCCGAGCTGACAAATTCAAACCATATTATCGCCAAGCTTCGCTAGTTAGAAGCATGCCGACTCCCAAGGCTCAGCACGGCTCAGGCTTCGACACTGCTTTCTGGATTAGCTTGGAATTTGTACGCCTTTTTTTCTGGGTTTTCATTTTTTTGTTCTTGTTGACCATCTAAGCTCTCTGGAAAAATCTTAGACCCTAGTGTCTGACAAATTGCATCAAATTGCATCAATGAAATTTAAGTATAGAACAGCACGTGTCGGGGAAAGCTGCAAACTGTTATTAGGAATTAACAAATGAATGGGGTCCATCGAGTAACTGGCATTCCTAAGCACTTACAAACCATGTTTACTATATACACCCTTATTAATGGAAACCAGAAACACAGAAATTGAAGACAGATAAAGACCATATGGCCTGTCCAGTCTGTCCATTATCCATATCCATTAATGAGATGTCTCTCAGAGATCCTCTGTGCAATTGCGTAGCAAGGGTGAAAGGCACCCCTGCCCTCACCCCCGTCCACTCTTTCCCTGCCCCCTCCTGCAGCACAGACCCGCGCCCCTTCCCTTGTACCACTGTAATGTTTGGGGCGTGAGCAGCCCCCCCCCCCCACAACCTGCTGCTCATGTCAGCGTCAGCTCTTTCTTTGACGTCACTTCCTAGTTGCGGGTCCAGGAAGTGATGTCAGAGGAAGAGCTGACGTTGGTGTGAGCAGCAGGTTGGGGGAGGCTGCTCGTGCCTCGAACGTTAACGAGGTACGGGGGACAGGGAAGGAGCAGGGAGGCAGAGAGGAGGATGGGTGCCCACGCCCCCTATCAAGATGGTGTCTGGGGTGGACCGCCCCTCCCCCCTCACTACGACACTGTCTCTGTACTTGTCCCATGCCCTACTTGAAGTCAGATACAGTTCTCATCTCTACCACCTCCACTATGAGACCATTCCATCCATCTATCACACTTGCTACTAGGAAATATTTCTTTAGATTACTCCAAAGTCTGTCCCCTTTCACCTTCGTAGTATATCCCCCCCCCCCCCTCCCATTTCAAGGCTTTCTTTCAATTGAAAGGTGACAGAGGGTAGTGATAAATGGAGATCGCTCTGAGGAAACGGATGTTACCTCAAGGTTCTGTTCTTGGGCCTGTTCTTTTTAACATTTTTATAAATGATATTTCTCAAGGGTTGTTGGGTTAGATTTGCCTCTTTCTGGATGATACCAAAACCTACAATAGAGTAGACACTCTGGATGCTGTGAATAACATGAAGGAAGACCTAGAGAAGCTTGAAGAATGGTCTGAAATTTGGCAGCTAAAATGTAATGCTAAGAAATGCAAGGTCATGTACCCAAGGGAACGGTACAGTTTAGGGGGTGAAGAACTTATGTGTACGACAGAAGAGCGGGACTTGGGTGTGATTGTATGTGATGATCTTAAGGTGGCCAATCAGGTTGAAAAGGTGACGGCGAAAGCTAGAAGGATGCTAGGGTGCATCGGGAGGTGTATGGCCAATAGGAAAAAGGAGGTATTGATACCTCTGTATAAGACTCAGGTGAGACCTCATTTAGAATATTGTGTACAATTCTTGAGGCTGCACCTTCAAAAATATAAAAAAGGATGGAGTCGGTCCAGAGGAAGGCTTCTAAAATGTTATGTGGTCTTCATCATAAGGCATATGGAGACAGATTTAAAGACCTCAATCTGTATACTTTGGAGGAAAGGCAGGAAAGGGGAGATATGATAGAGATGTTTAAATACCTATGTAATGTAAATGCGCATGAGTCGAGTCTCTTTCATTTGAAAGGAAACTCTGGAATGAGAGGGCATAGGATGAAGTTAAGAGGTGTAATCTAAGGAAATACTTTTTTACAGAAAGGGTGGTAGATGCTTGGTGGAACAGTCTCCTGGAAGAGGTGGTGGAGACAGAGACTGTGTCTGAATTCAAGAGGGCCTGGGATAGGCACGAGGGATCTCTCGGAGCGAGAGATAATAATAATAATAATAATAACTTTATTTTTCTATACCGCCATAGTCAGGCGACTTCTAGGCGGTTTACATTGAAAGAAGGCTGGACATTCAGCGAATAATAAAAAGTCTTAATACAATACAATGAGTCTAAATACAATACAATAAGTCTAAATACAATACAATAAGTCTAAATGGGAAACTTACGTACTAATTGGAGTTCTATGGGTAAAGAATACCTGAAACATAGAAACATAGAAACATAGAAAGGTGACGGCAGAAAAGGGCCACAGCCCATCAAGTCTGCCCACTCTACTGACCCACCCCATTAAGTCTGAGTGCTGATGACTTAGTTCCTTAGCTCGACCCTCGTAGGGATCCCACGTGGATATCCCATCTATTCTTAAAGTCGAGCACGTTGGCGGCCTTGACCACCTGCATCGGAAGTTTGTTCCAATGATCCACCACCCTTTCCGTGAAGAAGTACTTCCTGGCGTCACCACTAAATTTCCCTCCTCTGAGTTTAAGCGGGTGCCCCCTTGTGACCGAGGGTCCCATGGGAAAGAATATGTCATTTTCCATCTCGACACGACCTGTGACGTATTTAAATGTCTCAATCATGTCACCCCTTTCCCTGCGCTCCTCTAGAGTATAGAGCTGCAATTTGCCCAGTCTTTCTTCGTATGAGAGACCCTTGAGTCCGGAGACCATTCTAGTGGCCATACGCTGGACCGACTCGGCTCGAAGCACATCTTTACGGTAATGCGGCCTCCAGAATTGCACACAGTATTCCAGATGAGGTCTCACCAATGATCTGTAAAGTGGCATGATGACTTCAGGTTTGCGGCTGACGAAGCTTCTCTTGATACATCCCATCATTTGCCTTGCCTTGGATGAGGCCTTCTCTACTTGTTTGGCAGCCTTCATGTCTGCACTGATGATAACTCCCAAGTCCCGTTCTTCTGAAGTCCTAGCTAGTGCTTCTCCATTCAAGGTGTATGTTCTGCATGGATTTCTACTGCCAAGATGCATGACCTTACACTTCTTAGCGTTGAAGCCCAGCTGCCATGTCGAGGACCAGTTTTCTAACGTGATCAGATCTTGCGTCATACTATCCACGAGATTGCTTTCACTTACTATATTACACAGTTTGGCGTCGTCAGCGAACAGTGTTACTTTACCCTGAAGCCCCCGGGTCAAGTCCCCTATGAATATGTTGAAAAGGGATGGTCCCAGGACTGATCCCTGCGGCACTCCGCTAGTCACCTCCGATGTCTCAGAGAGGGTGCCGTTGACCACCACTCTCTGAAGTCTTCCACTCAGCCAATCAGTGACCCATGCAGTTAGTTTCTCACCCAA
This sequence comes from Geotrypetes seraphini, assembly GCF_902459505.1. NCBI lineage: Eukaryota > Metazoa > Chordata > Amphibia > Gymnophiona > Dermophiidae > Geotrypetes > Geotrypetes seraphini. The sequence goes on along the minus strand of NC_047087.1, from coordinate 15,813,771 downwards.
CCCCATCGATTTCATCTTGTTTAATAATCTGCGGTGCGGGACACTGTCAAAAGCTTTACTGAAATCCAAGTACACTATGTCTAGAGACTCTCCCGAGTCTAGCTTTCCTGTCACCCAGTTAAAGAAGCTGATAAGATTGGATTGGCATGACCTGCCCCTAGTGAATCCATGTTGACAGGGATCCCTCAGATTTCCCTCATCCAATATTGTGTCTAATTTACCTTTAAGCAGGGTTTCCATGAGTTTACACACTATTGATGTGAGACTCACTGGCCTGTAATTCGCAGCCTCTGCTTTGCAGCCCTTTTTGTGCAGAGGAACAACGTTGGCTGTTTTCCAGTCTAGGGGGACTCTTCCCGTACCTAGGGAGAGATTGAAGAGCGTGGCTAACGGTTTCGCCAGAACATCGCATAGCTCTCTGAGCACTCTTGGGTGTAAATTATCCGGTCCCATAGCTTTGTTCACCTTAAGTCTTGACAGTTCTCTGTAAACATCAGTTGGTGTGAACTCAAAATTCTGAAATGGGTCTTCCATGCTTTGCTTTGCTTCCAGCCGTGGCCCGTGCCCTGATGCCTCGCAGGTGAAGACTGAACAGAAGTAATCATTCAGTAGTTTGGCCTTATCAGAATCTGTATCCACATAGTTTCCTTCTGGCGTTCTAAGGCGTACTATCCCGTTTGTGTTCTTTTTCCTGTCGCTAATGTACCTGAAGAAGGATTTGTCCCCTTTTTTAATGTTCTTCGCTAGAGTTTCTTCCATTCGAAGTTTGGCCTCTCTGACTGCTGTTTTGACCGCTGCAGACCTTGTCCTGTATTCAATGTTTGCTTCTTTTTTCCCCGTGCGTTTGTATGAGAGAAATGCTTTTTTCTTTTCTTTGACGAGGTAAGAGACCTCTTTAGTGAACCATTGGGGTTTCTTTTTTCTTTGCTGTTTGGTTACCGATTTTATGTAGCGTTCAGTTGCCTCATGAAGGGTCAACTTCAAGGTTGACCACATAGCTTCCACATTATCAGTTACTTCTTGAACCTGCAACGTCTGATGGACGAAATCACCCATGCGTGCGAAGTCGGAATGTTTTTCAGGGGAATGTTTTTCAAGGCTGAAAGCTAAGTATTCAGAATTGAGATTCATGAATAACTGTATGAAATAATAAGACTTTAATACTAGAAATGACTACAAGTGACAGTAACTATTGATAAAAAGTATAAAAGAAAAAAAGCAGAAAAAAAGCAGAATTAATACGGAGGAGGAGGTACCGTGGGGCAAATGAAGAGTTATTCCCTTCAAACATATCTGTTTGTTGGGCTGTCTGATACCCCTTCCGGACCTCATTATGGATTCATCTTAATTGGGTGAATTCTTTACTGGACTCTGTGAATATTTTTGTATTGAGATATCTTCAAACAATTATTGAGAATATATGGTAGTAAGATGGTTAATGCCACAGTGGCATTTTAAATGTCTCTATCATATAGAGATGGACTACAAGAGCACGTGTTGGAATTATGGAAACATACCTAAGGTTTGCTAATGCAGCAGCACTGGCTGGAAAGAAGTACATATTAATGCCCATAGTATAGGAATAAGGTTTTGGATCTAGAGGCTGTGATGAAAGAGGCTGCTTTGGATTTAGTGGTGATCATGGAGACGTGTTTCACGGAAAACAATGACTTGGATATAGTTATACTGGGCTGTAATCAGTTCAGGAAAGAAAGAGTAGGAAGAAAAGTAGGAGGCGTGGCGTTATATATTAAAAATCATATTAAGCCTACACAATTGCAGTATCTACAGGGTAAAGAAGAGGCACTGTGGGCCAGTCTAGAAAGAGGGAATAGAAAATATATCTACATTAGAGTGATATACAGGCCGCCTTCACAGACAGAAGAGGACAGAAATTTAATTGAAGGCATAGACCATAGATATTGATTGGAGTCTCCCTATTTTGACGTCCCCTAGAAGTAGGGAGATCTTGGATTTTCTGCAAGGTGAGCTGTTCCAACAGTTGATGATGCAACCCAAGCAGGATTGTTTCTTATTGATTGAGATCTTCTATATCGCTACTAATGACTGGGGAGTCAATTTAGAGCGGTTTACATGAGCTTCTGAAGTGGTTGGAGCTACAGTCTCAGCACCCTGGGGTTGTGGGTTCAAAACCTGCTCTGCTCCTTGTGACTCTGGGCAAGACACTCAGTCCTCCATAGATAGTTTGTGAGCCAACCAGGACAGACAGGGAAAATGCTTGAGTGCCTGATTGTAAAACCACTTAGATAATCTTGATAGGTGGTATATTAAAAATCTAATAAACTTGATACTTCTATTTTTGGATCATGATGGGGCCATAACTTGGTGGATGTGGGGGTGTTCTATTTGAGATTTTAAAAAGTTAATAAAGTTTATTGAATTTGAGAATTTCCCTTTTAATGCTTACCAATGGAGAGAGTACTTCTGATGTTTTAGTGGGTGATCACCTGGCATCCAGTGGTTTAATATTAACACAACAAAACAACCCCAAAATATATAATTGTGATCCCAAAATCAAAAGTCAAAAATGCAAAACAAAAAGATCTTCAAAATAGAAATATTAAGATTATCTAATAAATCAGCCCCAAAAGATCTTTTTGGAAGAAAGATCTCAGATAGGTTGCTAATGAATTCAAGTCATCTAAAAAAGGTGTTCAACCGAGACAACTATATTCTAATCATTGATCTTCCAACAACCTCCTTAAAGCTTATAAAAGTGCAAACTGCGACTATATCATTTGGGTGTGCAAAAAATGCAAATCTTCAACTATGCAAAAATTGATTGTATAAATAGTTTAAAAAAAACTGTCTGTATGTTAGTTAACAGGCATTATAATCATTGTCCAGCTATCAAGGCCATTTCATATATAAGTGATTCAAAGACCACTTATCTTAGTTTCAATCACTTATATATGAAATGGCCTTGATAGCTGGACAATGATTATAATGCCTTTTATATAGGTCTTTGTTGGAGATGGTGGGACAGTTGGTGTGGAGCTTGGTTGCAATCAATGTGTCTTGGAGGAAGGGGGTATACGGTTATCTTTTCAATAGTTCAGAGGTATTTTGGGGGAGGGGCAGCCTTTTCTCCTTTCTTCCTGCACCAGTCCCTGTAAATTGGCACCCAAGCGTACTAGGCTGCATTATAGCAGCTGAATACTCCTGGAATGACAGCTTTGAGTTTGCAAGTTCACTGCAATCTTTCTTATTTAATTTACAGTGGTGCCTCGCATAACGAACGCCTCGCACAGCGAACGCTGCGCACAACGAACTTCATGTCTTGCTTCCTACAACGAACTTCGTTTCACACAACGAAGTCGCCCGAGCTGCATCCTTCCGCGCAGGCACTGCGCTTAACTGCCCTCTCTCCGCCTGGCTCCCTGTGCAGTGGCGGACCGTCGGCTCGCAGGGGCCCGGCGCCTACTGCTGATGCGTTGGGGGGGGGGCGGAGCTACTCTCGCCGCTTCCCCGATGCTAGAAAAAAAAAAAAAAAATGAACAGTTAAGTCCCAGTTTTTGCCGCTGAGACTCTGCCCTCTCTCACTGTAAAATTTGACTCTACTTAATCTGTCTTTAAATTTAAAAAATGTGTGTTGTTTTAAAAAACAATTATGTTTTTAGATGTATCTAAATAAAAATAATAACAAATTTATCTTTTTTTATGTCATCTTAGCATATTTTATGCTACAGAACGAATTATCTTTTTTAACATGTATTGTTATGGGAAAACGCGTTTCACATAACGAACTTTTCGCATAACAAACTTGCTCCTGGAACCAATTAAGTTCGTTGTGTGAGGCACCACTGTATATAATAATGTATTTTTGCATACTTTGCACCTAATTATTAGGTAGCCCACAGTAAGCGAAAATATACTTTAACCAACTTCGATCCAAGATGGCGGACTGAAGGCTTGGCAGAGAGTTTCGGCTCAGAAGCTATCTAAAATTTCTTGCTATTCTATTTAAATTTACCTCATCGATGCCGAAGCGGAGAGGGCGTAGTGCCGCTGGAGCCTCACGGTGCTCGAAACCAGCTGCTTTTGGCAGCATTGATTGGCTTTTGCGCCGAATGCAGGACATCGCTGGAGCGTCGGATCGCCTGCTGGAGACGCACCAGGGCGAGGCAGAAGCGATCTCCTTGGGCCTGGAAATCACCTTGAGCCCCGACGCTGGAGTGCCTCCCCCTCCTCCCCAGAGTGCAAGTTCCCCATGGGTAGAGGAACCATCCGGAGTTGATGTGAGACTCTTCCCTAAGGCCGATGGCAACGAGTTGGGGAGCTTGAAGGGGGATTCTTTGCATTTACAGAGTCCCCCATTGGAACCTGTGGATGTATCAGCACCACATTTGACTTGTGAGCAGGGGACCAGCGACCACGAAGGAATTTCAGCTGGTGAGGAAATTCTTACTTCTAAAAAAACTTTTTACATATTGGAAAACCCCCAAGAAATAACTCTTGAGGCTATTTGGGACTTAGTGGCAAATTTGACTAAAATTATTAATCCTGGGTCACGTGATGTCATATGCGCTTGAGGACGTCTCCTTGCTCGCTCCGGGGCTGCCCTGCAGAGTTCTTGCAATTATTGACATTTTCCCCACTTTTCTAGTGAACTCGCCGTCTGTTGGGACTTTCCTTGTGCATGGACAGATATATCACCCGGTCCCGGGATCACATGCAGGCGAAATCGGCACGTAAATAGCGGGAACGGGTGCGGCCTGGCGATCTCAAGATGGTGACGAGTCCCGCGGCGGCGGTCTCACATTTGACGGAGACCGCGCTGAGCGATATAAAGGAAGCCCTCGCTCAGGTACTGGGACCTAAACTGGAATCGTTAACGGCACAAATTTCCAATATTGAGACTTTGTTAGCGGTGGCGGCGGCGCGCACAACTGAATTAGAACAGCGGGTCTCCACATTGGAGGATGCCGACATGACTCAGGGTGCTGATATTATTGCATTACAAGCGCAGGTTCGAGCTCAAGCTGACAAGCTGGATGATTTGGAAAATTGCTCTCGTCGCTCGAACCTGCGCTTGATGGGCGTTCCGGAAACGATAACGGACCATTTATTGCTGGCGGTGTTGGAGCGTTGGCTACGGGAGGAATTGCCGCTCCCTTCCTCTATGGGGCCCCTGCGCATAGAACGGGCACACCGTTTGGGCCGTCGCCCAGGCCTGGAAACTCGCCCACGAGTGGTCATATTAAAGCTCTTGAATTTCAGGCATAAAGTGGAGATCCTGCAACAATATCGAGTTAAGAGGGATGCCTTGAAATATAACGGATCATCGGTTCGTATTAGCCAGGATTTTTCTATGGCACTACAAGAGAGGAGGAGGCCTTTCTACCCTCTTTGCGCGCAACTATCAGAGCTTAAGCAGAGATTCCAGTTCAATTACCCAGCTCTGTTGCGGATCCAACGCAATGGAGTCTGGAAATCTTTTCAGTCTCCTGAAGAGGCGGCTGACTTTATCAAGCTTCTTGGTGAACCTACTTCGGGAGAGGACTGATTAAGTGGACTTTATCTATTTTGTGAGGCTTGATTATGTTCACTGCATGTTGGAGTTCTAGGTTTATAGGGGAATAACGTCTTATGGGCTCTTAGGAGCTTTATATCTCAGTGGGTCGGGGTAGCCCTGGACGAGGCGTCTTTTGTGACCTGTTTGCTCCCACAATGTGGGGGTTTTTGGGGAATGTTGGGGGGAATTGGGGGGATGGGGGTACCTGGGTGGCAGCAGCGACATTATTAGGGCATTTTGTGTTTTTCTCTAGGGATTGTCTGGGGTTTCTAATTCTGAGGTTGTTTGCACTGTTTGTATGGAGCATGTATGTGGAGTCTTGGGGTGAGGCTGGGCGCCCTGGGACATTGTCTACTGGAGGGTTCACTTGCTATGGTGTGAATGGTGGGGGGCCCTATGGGTGACCGGACGTTACGTATACTCTCCTGGAATGTATCGGGAATTACATCCCCTGTTAAACGCACAAAAATCTTGTCTCAATTGAAACATCATTCGGCTGGCATAGCTTGCTTACAGGAGACTAGACTTACGGATTTAGAACATCAGAAACTTCGCCGAGGTTGGGTTGGGGACTTACATTTTGCTTCTTCGCCGGGGAAGAGGGCAGGGGTGGCTATATTAATCCGGAAGGGCTTGCAGTGTACGGTCCAGGTTCTGAGGCGTGACCCACAGGGCCGCTACTTTTTGGTGAAGGTGGTTGGACCTGGGGGGCCCTTCAGGCTATTGGTGGGCTATGGCCCTAATGGATATCAGCATTCATTCTTTCAAAATTTGGTTAATATCTGCTTACAGGATTCTGACTGTCCTCTGATTTTAGTGGGTGACTTGAATCAAGTATTGGATCTGGGCATGGATCGTTCTGGGGGATTGGGGGTGGCGTCTGTAAAACAAACTAAGGGTATTCCTTATCTTTGTCGAGCCTTGGGGCTGGTGGACCCTTGGAGGTTACTTCACCCCACTGAAAGAGACTATACACACCAGTCTAGAGCTCATGGCTCTTTCTCTAGAATAGATTACACGCTGCTTTCTGAGACGTTGTTTGCTCGGGTCTCTGAGGCGATGATAGGCCCTCTTGAGGTGTCGGACCATCATATGATTTGGCTGGATGTTGCTGTAGGTCCCGTAGGCCCGGGGTCAGGATGGAGATTTCCCGCGTATCTGCATGACGATGTACACTTTCAGGAATTTTTATTACACAAATGGGAGGCTTATTGTTCTTTTAACGCTCAACATACTGACCAACCTATCTTATTTTGGTACACGGCAAAAGTAGTGTTACGTGGGGATATTATTGCTTATGTTGCCTCTAGAATCAGACGCATAGCGCATCGTATAGTACAGCTTGAACGCCAATCGACACAGTTAAAACGTGATTTGTTGAACTCCCCTTCAGTGGCTGCTAATGACGTGTATAAAACGGTCTTGGCCGAGTTAAATTCCCTTATACATGAGCATACAAAAAAATTGCTATTCTTTCGGAAGTTTCAATTTTATAAATATGGTAATAAAGCGGGGAAATTGTTAGTGTCTGTAACTAAGAGTTGGACGGGATCTAGATATATCCCTATGGTACGAGAGAACTCGGGAAAGATGTTAACCTCTGCGGTTGATATTGCGGAGTGTTTTAAAAATTACTTTGAGGCTTTCTATGCTTCACCGGGTCCCTATACGGGTCCCGATGTGTGTGATTATTTGGAAGACGCGGGGATGCCCAGATTATCGGCCGCCCAGGTATCCCGATTAGATAAGCCTTTGCACTTACAAGAGGTGTTACAGGCGATACAGAGCTTGAAGTCCTGTACAGCCCCGGGACCGGATGGTTACTCCCCGGAGTTTTATAAGATCTTATCATCCGCCATAGGGGGGTCCCTCTTGGATTATTACATGGTGGTTCAGGCCCACGGTACATTCCCACGCTATGCGAATGATGCCCTGATTACCTTGATTCCGAAACCGTCTAAGTCGCCCACTGACATCGAATCTTATCGGCCGATATCACTATTGAATGTTGATATAAAAATTTTGGCTCGTGTGTTGGCGGATAGGCTAGCGCCCCTGTTGCCCACTATTATTGTGCCCAAGCAGGTGGGCTGTGTTCGGACACGGCATTCTGTACTTAATGTTCGCAGAGTGTTAATGGCATTTTCCCAAGCACAGCAGACTCATTATCCTGGTTTACTAGTTGGGTTGGATGCGGCGAAAGCTTTTGACAAGGTTCATTGGAATTATTTGTTTCAGGTATTACAGCACATAGGGCTTCCCGATAGCTATTTGGCGTTGATCCGTACACTTTACTCAGGACCCACTGCCTCGGTATTGGTTAATGGGGTGAGATCCCGCGCTTTTCCTGTGGGTAAGAGGACGCGACAGGGATGTCCACTGTCTCCCCTCCTTTTTCTTTTGTATTTGGACCCTTTGTTACGCACCCTTCAGAGAGATGATGAGATTGTGGGATTGCCGGAAGGTTCTTCCCAGTTGCGGGTACTGGCATCTGCAGACGATCTTTTACTTACTTTGGGTAACCCTCATCGTTCACTGTCCCGAGCTTTGGACCTCCTAGATGAGTTTCACCTTTACTCAGGTTTAGTTCTTAATATGCAGAAGTCCTTGGCATTACCAATTTTGTATGAGGTACGTCAGAATTGGCAGGGAGAGTTTCCTCTACAATGGGCCTCTTCCCAATTGATTTATTTAGGGGTGGTTATTCCTCAGAGTTTGGACAGGCTCTACTCTGCTAATATTTTACCTTTACTTCGCCGTACATCGGCTGCTCTTTCTAATTGGCGGAAGTTTCCCCTGTCTCTTTCTGGCCGCATTGCCCTCTATAATATGATGATACTACCTCAATGGCTGTATATATTGCAAATGCTTCCTATTATGTTAACTCCCACTCATTTATCTCAACATAACTCACATCTTTCTGCATACCTTTGGCAGGGGAAACGGGCTAGGATCTCATTGTCTAAGTTGATGTTACCACGTACTCAAGGGGGGTTGGGTCTTTTGAGCGTTTCTAGATTTAACCTTGCATGTCAGTTACGACATATCCATGATTGGTTTTGTGATACTAACCATTTTTCCTTCCCTGAGATTGAATGTTTTCATTTTCGACCATACCATTTTAGCTATCTATTACATGCTCTCCACTTACCAGACTTGCCTCTGCTACAATCACATCCCTTCTTACCTGCCATGCGTAGGGCTTGGAAACTGCTGTGTAAGTTGTTGAAGATTTCACCCACTGCAACGTCATATCTCCCTATTGCTGGTAATGGAGAATTCCTGCCTGGCTTGGACTCTGTGCTCTTTCGACGTTGGATTCCTGTGGGGCTTCAATACCTATCACAAGTGGTACTTCACACGGGTCTTCCTGTTCCCTTTGCTGAACTACAAACACAGTTTCATCTTTCTGCTGCGGACTGGTTTGCGTACTGGCAACTTCAGCATTACTTGCGGACCTTGACCCCAGTGGTGTTGAGAGAGGATGTTCACACTAGACTGCAAGAAGTTCTTGGTCTTACAGCACAAAAACTCATACCGTTGAAAATCTATCATGGGTTCTTACAGGACCTCTCGGGAGAACTGGACTTTTCCACTTTGGCCCGGAAATGGTCGGCCGATCTACAGGTGCCTATCTCCGAAGATATGATCCGTAAAGGCATCCGCCTGGGGAATGCTTTGTGCTTCTCCTCGGTGGAGAAGGAACGCAATTACAAGTTTCTCCTGCGAGCTTTTTATCCACCCAAGAGAGCCCGTGTGATGGGGATTCGTACGGACCATGGCTGTGGCAAATGTATGCAGCCTATGGCATCTTTTGGACACATGTTCTGGACTTGCCCACTGGTGTCTGCCTTTTGGTTACAACGGGTGTCTGCTGTGGCTCGGCTTTGGGGGTTGCTCTTGGAGGTTGCATCCAAGTTTTCTCATCACTTTGCAGATTCGTTTTCACCCACCTCGACCAGGCTGTGCGGCCTTCCTTATTACTGGGCAGGAAATGTGTTCTATTGCAGTGGCTTTCGCCTCAGCCTCCTTCTATCCAACAGTGGAGAGCATTAATGTTGCAGCAAATGTTACTGGAACGTAAAGACATTGTGGACATGTCTGCTAAAGCAAGTCGGTTATTTTGTCAATGTTGGTACTCTTTTAGTTTGACTTTTACTTCTTTTGTTCATAGACAGCTCTGGGATACTTGATTTCTTTATTGTTTATATATTGTCTGTGCTATTTTTTTTGGGAATGTGCTACCACTGCTGTCGCCCGGGAGGGATGGGTGGGGGGGGGGGGGTTGGGGGGATAGGGGTTTGCAGTTGTATTGTGAAAAAATTTATGCTTTACTGTATGTTGTGTGTTTTCTTACTGGTTTAATAAACACGATTTACACATAAAATTATTAATCCTCAGCTCTCTCAGTTAGAGCATAAAGTTAATACTCAAGAAAAAGAGATTGAGAATATTAAACTTGACTTACAAGATTTGAAAAATTCAACTTTGAATTATTCTCAAGAAGCGAAGGCTTCTAAGCAAATTACCAAAACAATATTAATTTAAGGAGAAAATTGAAGAATTTAGAAATTTTTCTCGTAACAATAATCTTAGATTAATTAATTTTCCTAGAGTTGCGGCAGTACATAGGGGTTTCGTCAGCCGTAAGCCTGAAGTCATTATGCCATTGTATAGATCCATGGTGAGACCCCATCTGGAATACTGTGTACAATTCTGGAGGCCTCATTACCGCAAAGATGTGCAGAGACTGGAGTCGGTCCAGCGAATGTCCACCCGGATGGTCTCAGGACTCAAGGACCTCCCGTACGAGGAACGGCTGGATAAGTTGCGGCTATACTCACTCGAGGAACGCAGAGAGAGGGGAGACATGATCGAGACGTTCAAATATCTCACGGGCCGTATCGAGGTGGAAGAAGATATCTTCTTTTTCAAAAGTCCCACGGCTACAAGAGGGCATCCGTGGAAAATCAGGGGAGGGAAGCTGCACGGTGACACCAGGAAGTACTTTTTCACCGAGAGAGTGGTTGATTGCTGGAATAGTCTTCCACTTCAGGTGATCGAGGCCAGCAGCGTGCCTGATTTTAAGACAAAATGGGATCGTCACATGGGATCTCTTCACAGAGAAAGGTAGGGGAGGGTCATTAAGGTGGGCAGACTAGATGGGCCTTGGCCCTTATCTGCCATCTATTTCTATGTTTCTACCTCCTAGAGATACGTTGAAACGTTATATGAAAGAGATATTGGAAATTTCTGAGGATATGCTGCCACCAATTACCCAAGTGTACTATTTACCAATGAAAAGGGAAGAAAAGTTAAAGGAAGAAGATGATCAACGAGTACTTAATATTTCTACAATCTTGGAACTTTCAAATAGCGAACTTGTAAAACCGGCAACACTCCTTTTAACACTTGCCTTAACACCAGATAAGAATTGGCTATTGAGACTTTTCTTTAAGAATAAACAGAAAGGCTTTCTAGGGTATAAAATACAAATGTATCCGGATTTGTCACGAGATACACAAAAACGTCGACGTGAATTCTTATTGTTAAAGCCGGGAGTTATTGCTCTTGGGGTGACTTATTTTCTTCGTCATCCATGTAAATGTGCGATAGTGTATCAATCGCAAAAATATGTTTTTTTTCTATCCTAGTCAACTGATAACCTTTTTGTCAGCTGCTCGCCTGAAAAAAGGAGAGGATATATGAAGTACTCATAGATTTTGATTTCCTGCCTCTACCAATTACCTTTATTTTTATTTTCTTTGTTATTCTCGCTGATTTCTACATCTTGGTTCTAATATTGAGAACTTGAGTTAAAGGTAAGCTATATTAAACTATTTTGGAATAGTGGGTTACTAGGATATAATTGTACTCTATTTGTGGCTTAACATTATCTTTCTGTACAAGTGTTAACTTGATTGTAATTGAAAATTGATAAATAAAAATACCTACTTTTCAGGTAAGTGCCTGGACAAAAAAAAAAAGGGTTTTGAATAGTTTCCAAAACCCCAAACCTTTCTTAAAACCAGCTACGCTATCTGTTGCCAGAGGATGTGGTAAGAGAGGATAGAATAGGTGGTTTTAAGGAAGGTTTGGACAAGTTCCTGGAGGAAAAGTCCATAGTCTGTTATTGAGAAAGACATGGAGGAAAACCACTGCTTGCCCTGGATCGGTAGCATGGAATGTTGCTACTCCTTGGGTTTTGGCCAGGTACTAGTGACCTGGATTGGCCACCGTGAGAACGGGCTACTGGGCTTGATGGACCAATACTGTCTGACCCAGTAAGGTTATTCTTATGTTCTTATGTAACACATTTTCACAGAAATGTAAAATCCCAGGCAAGCCATTCCACAAAACAGGGCCAGCCACTGAAAAAGACGGCTTTGCAGTTTCAACATCATGTATCTTTCCTCTTCTACCCACTTCTAACAACATAGAGCTCTCCGATCTCAGTATACGTCCTAGCTAATATATTTGCAAGATATCATTAAAATAACCAGGACATTTGTTATATATTCCTTAATGGATCAATTTCAAAATCTTATACTGCATACAGAATTGTACTGGGAGCCAATGAAGCTTTTTTTAAAAATAGGTGATCTATGATCAAACTGCGATGCTCCCATCAGCATTTTCGAACAACCTGTAAAGCCCTTACTCCAGTTGCTGCAATACCCAAAATACAGGGCATTGTGTTAAGGAGCAAATAATCTGTGTTAGTAAGTATTTGCCTCAGTTTCATTCCAGGACCGTCATATGACATCACCACCCCCTTGAGTGCTTGTCTCAGCCCTGTTTGAGTATACAGCAGACATGATTTTTCCTCAGTGTGAAAAGTTGAAAATTACTCCACTGAATAATTTGGGTCATATAAAACAATTATCCAGCAAGCAGTTCTCTGGCACAGAAACATTCAAATAATTCAGAGTTTAATTGGAGACAGGTGAATTTCAGCCTAGTTCTACTTAAATCGGTTTTTTGGATTCCCTTTCTCTCACCAACCCAGTAACCCATTCAGTTCTCTAAAGAAACCTGTTGGATTTCTCCAGACAGATCTGGTGAGGGTCCAAATCGATCTTAAAATGCACCCAAACTGGATCCAAAAAACTTTCCTCAGACCTTTGCAACTCCAAAACAAATCCAACTGATTTCTCCCAAGATCCAAAAGCTCATCTGCCTCGGATAATGGTTTCGATTTACCCCTTTGAACCATCAAAAAGGATGATTGAACGCAGGTGTGAAACTTGTAAGCAGCAATGGCCTTTGTCAAGGTTTAGACCCCTACTGAGACCAACACCAAACCAACATAGTTGGAAAACAAGCAAATTTCACATTGAGTGGGTTCTGTTCTCTTTTTTGAAATGGTGAGATTAAGATTATTATTTTTTTTTTTAAATTCTGCTTCAATAATAAGGATGTTTAAGCTTGAACATGGTCTGCCAGGTATTTCCAGATGAACAGATAGATTGTGATTCCACCGGGAAGACAGGGCAAAATGCTTGAGTACCTGACTAAATTCATATAAACCGCTCTGAGCTCACCTGGGAGAATGGAATAAAAAATTGAACAAATAAATAGTATGAAAAGTTTCAGCCTCTGATCACCAGGCTGGTATTGTGACATCATAATGCCTCATTCCACCAATAAGAGCCAACCTCAGCAGTGATGTCACAATGGCTGGATTGGTCTATTCATGGCTCACTTTTACTGCACTTTGATTTTTAGAGTGGCGCAGTGGTTAAAGCTACAACCTCCACCCCCTGAAGTTGTCGGTTCAAACCCTCGCTGTTCCTTATGACCCTGAGCAAGTCACTTAATTCCCCCATTGGCCCAGGTACCTTAGACAGATTGTGAGCCCACCGGGACAGAGAGGGGAAAATGTTCAAGTACCTGAATAAATTCATGTAAACCGTTCTGAGCTCCCGTGGGAGAAGGGTATAGAAAATAAAATAAATAGATGAATCAATTTGGCTCTGTAACAGACAGGATTCTAGGCTCAGTGGGCCGCTGGATTGAACTAGCATGCCACAACTTGGCTTTATTAATTTAAAAAAATTATAGCCTGCACCATCTTACAATTCTTGGTGGGAAACAATCAACTGAACAAGAAAATGAGTCTATACTTAAGAAATTCCTGTATTCAATACTCAAGAAATCAAAAAACCTTTTTATACGAGAAAAATATTAAAAAGGCTACATCAAATCAAAAAATATTTTAATGCAGAAATATACAAATGTATGTGTGAAAGTGCTCGGTGTCCAATCAAAACATGCACCGTACAAAACCAGACTCATTATAAGATATAAGTACAGTGGTGCCTCGCATAACGAACGCCTCGCACAGCGAACGCTGCGCACAACGAACTTCAGGTCTTGCTTCCTACAACGAACTTCGTTTCACACAACGAAGTCGCCCGAGCCGCATCCTTCCGCGCAGGCACTGCGCTTAACTGCCCTCTCTCCGCCTGGCTCCCTGTGCAGTGGCGGACCGTCGGCTCGCAGGGGCCCGGCGCCTACTGCTGATGCGTTGGGGGGGGCGGAGCTACTCTCGCCGCTTCCCCGATGCTAGAAAAATAACAGCTTTGTTCTCTCTCACCATTGGCATTCTGTTTACATATTGAAAGAAACAGGAAAAAAAAAGCTTATCCATTAAGACCATTTTGTAATAAGTATAAACTAGTATTATAGACAGAATGATCTGCCCAAGGAAATGGACAACATTTTCAACCATGCAGGCATTTAAAAAATGAACAGTTAAGTCCCAGTTTTTGCCGCTGAGACTCTGCCCTCTCTCACTGTAAAATTAGACTCTACTTAGTCTGTCTTTAAATTTAAAAAATGTGTGTTGTTTTAAAAAACAATTATGTTTTTAGATGTATCTAAATAAAAATAATAACAAAAAATTTATCTTTTTTTATGTCATCTTAGCATATTTTATGCTACAGAACGAATTATTTTTTTTAACATGTATTGTTATGGGAAAACGCGTTTCACATAACAAACTTTTCGCATAACAAACTTGCTCCTGGAACGAATTAAGTTCGTTGTGTGAGGCACCACTGTAATATAATATTTATTGATTTGATTTTTTACGCCATCCTCCCAAAGGAGGCTACACAAATTGAGCACTTTACCTATCTGTCTTTGTGAGCTCACTCTCTAAATAATGTATCTACGCCCTGGGCCAACGGATGTTTACTTGATTTGTCCAGGGTCATAAGGAACAGTGTGGGGTTTGAACCTAGAAGCTCAGGGTGCTGAGGCTGGAGCTCTAATCACTACACCACACTCCCTCAGGAACTGTGTCTGGGCCAGGCTGCAATGGTAGTTCCGCCTCTGGGGAAGGGCAGCTCCCGCCCCTCACAGTCCCAGCTCCAGAAGTTGCAGGGCAAGCAGGGCTTGAGGGCGCGCTTAGTTGGGAGTGGGAGGGAGGGAAAGAGAGAGGTTGCACAAGCTGCTGAGGGGGAGGGAGGGAAAGAGAGAGCGATGCCCACTTTGAGCTCATGCTGTCTGGCTACGCCACTGACTCTATCCTATATAGCAGGGCCTCGCAATCTTCGAGAAGCCGCGGCACGCTGAACTGGTGGCCACGGCTCGAGGGCATTCGGAAGTGTGTGGATGTCGGTGTGATGTCATCACACTGATGTCCATGCCTGCACGAAGGCCCTCCAGACGGGGCCCTGAGTCACCAGTGGGGGGATGCTGGAAGGGAAGAGGCGTGAAGAAGCGCAAGAGGCACGGCCTGTAGGCAGTTAGCCACCGCCGGCACCTCTCCTCCTCCCCAGTGCCTCGCAGAACACCTGGAAATTCGGGCAGCACACAGTTTGCAATACACTGCTTTATAGGGTACCCGCTCTGGAGCACCGTTTGTAGAATAGTGCCCAGGACTCATTTTTTTCCAGCCCCCAAATCTGGGTGGCTTTTACAGAATCTATTCTTTCACCTGCAGTGTGTGTATAAGATGTTCAAATAAGTGTGACTTCTCCTGCTTTCATCTGCAGTGCAAGTGGAGTTCTTCTAGTCATAAAAATTTGGGACAGCCTTGTTTATTTTATTTGAAAAATTTTATCAACTGCCTATTCCTAAGTGGCATTGCAAAAGTAACATACATAAAATTAAACAAACAAGACTTATACAAATATCTTGAATTACAAATGAATAGTTAAGAGCGGATAGCGTAGCTGGTTTTAGAAAGGTTTGGACAAGTTCCTAGAGGAAAAGTCCATAGTCTGTTATTGACAACGACGGGAAGCCACTGCTTGCCCTGGATCAGTAGCATGGAATGTTGCTACACCTTGGGTTTTGGCCAGGTACTAGTGACCTGGATTGGCCACCGTGAGAACGGGCTACTGGGCTTGACGGACCGTTGGTCTGACCCAGTAAGTCTATTCTTATGTTCTTAAAACCAAGATTTCATAGATCCTCACAGTACCATTTATCTTAAAACCAGCAGTAAACAACATATCCTCTATTGAAATGCTTCTAGAAATAATGTAGGTTTAGGTATTTTTTTGAACTTCTGAATATCAGGGTTCATAAACAACCCCGCGAAAGACAAAGGCGCGCGCCGACAACTGAGCGCAAGACGGAGGCGTGCGCCGAAGAAAATTACAGTTTTTAGGGGATCGGACGGGGGGTTTTGTTGGGGAGCCCCCCCAGTTTACTTAATAGAGATCGCGCCGGCGTTATGGGGGGTTGTAACCGTCCACATTTTACTGTAAACTTAACTTTTTCCCTAAAAACAGGGAAAAAGTTCAGTTTTCAGTAAAATGTGGGGGGTTACAACCCCCCAACCCCCCCCACAACGCCCCCACAACACGGCGCGATCTCTATTAAGTAAAGTGGGGGGGTTCCCCCCCACGTCCCCCCGTCGGAGCCCTAAAAACAGTAATTTTGTGCGGCGCGCACCCCCACACTGCGCTCAATTGTCTGGGCACGCCTTTGCCCCGGCGCGCTTTTGACCTGACACCAAATATCAGATAGAGCCCTCAGTGGTCCAGGTAATTGGTCCACAGCATTACTCCCATGATGGAAATAGCAGAGGTTCTTGTGTTCTCACAATGTATTTTTGAGAAGTCTGTCAATGGCAAATGTATTGCGCCTTCAGAACGCAAGGTTCTGAGAAGTCGATAGATTGCCATAGTTTGTGACAGATACCAAGGAATCCCATGATAAATGACTTTGAACACATGATCACACAGGTAACCAGTGTAATTTCTTTAACCACAGTGTTATATGGTCAATTTTCTTAACCCCACAAATTAACCTTGCAGCCACATTTTGGATCATTTGTAATGCTTTACACTGTACTGTTGGAATCCCAAAATAAAGGGCATTACAATAGTCCAGCTTTTTGATAAGAATATCGTCTGAACCACAATCCAGAAATCATTACTTTTCTTGATTTATTTTAGGGGGTGGAGGGGGGGCGGGGGAGGAGGTAGAGGATGTTTTTAAATCTTGTTTGATGAAATTGCTCTGCAAAACCTGTCTCTCTGCTTTGGATCTACTCATCCGTCAAAGGGTTAAAGAGGAACACAGATCACATGACCTTTTTGGAGGCATTAGATGATTCCGAGATTCAGTCTAACTCAGTGGTCTCAAACTCAAACCCTTTGCAGGGCCACCTTTTGGATTTGTAGGTACTTGGAGGGCCTCAGAAAAAAAAAATAGTTAATGTCTTGTTAAAGAAATGACAATTTTGCATAAGGTCAAACTCATCAAATCTTTCCTTTTAGCTAAGTCTTAATAATAATATTGTAATTTATAGCTAAAGAGACATATGATCAAGAAACGGTTTTATTTTACTTTTGTGATTATGATAAACATACCGAGGGCCTCAAAATAGTACCTGGCAGGCCGCATGTGGCCCCCCGGGCCTCGTGTTTGAGACCACTGGTCTAACTGGTAATCACGACACATTGCATGCAGTTTTGAAATGAATGATTTGTCTAGAGATGAAACCTGGGCCACCCAGATCCGCAAATACCTGTTTGCAATTAATTTCTCCCCAGTCTTTTGTATTTAGATGAGATGACATCTTTTCAAGCCAAGCTCATGATCCCAGGCTGCGAAAAGGCTCCAGGCAGATTCTTGCGCAGAAGCCGAAAGGTGCGATGAAAGCGGAGGCTTACACACATTTCTCAGTTCTGCTGCCTAAAATAATAGTGCAGGATGCTGGCAGGGGAATAGTGAACTTCCTGCGAACGTTTCAATTCACATTCTCCCAAAAATAACACAGTGACTGTTAACACCTGCACTCTCCAACATTTCCCCTCCCCCCCCCCAACAACAAGGAGATTAATGGGCACAATTCAAAGAGACCTCTCCGACCTCATTGATGGCTTCTAAAAACGCAGGAAATCACTTACTAATCCAAATCTTGATAGTCCAGTATCCTCAGATTCACTTTAAGAAAATATAAAAGCTCTCAAGATTTACATGAAAGATTTTTTAACTTGACGTCAATTTTCCAAAGATATGTATGGCTTATGGTTTTTATTTATATCCTGCTTTATACAAAGCGGGTTCCAAAACACACGCATGTTAAAAAGCACAAAATACACACATTACAAATATACATGCATACAAGTACAGTCTTGCCTTAACCTGCATAAAATACACATCAAAAGTTTCAAGTTTATTAATTTTTAATATACCGACCATCAACTGGTATCTAGCCGGTTTACAGTAAAATGTTAAAAATAGAGATAAAAGATTATATTTATAAAAGGAGTTAATAAAAGTGGACATTAAGGACATGAACTGGACGAACTTGAGAGTGATGGTAAGAGGGGAAGGGAGGGGTAAAGTTACATAATTAGAAGAAGAAAAGAAAGAGAGAGAGAGAGAAAAAAAATGGAGATTGAAAGAAAATGGAGGGAAAGGATAAAACATTTAGGATAAGATCGCTTCATAGAAGTTGAGTGGGAAGGAAATGTTTCAAGAGCAGTTGAAAGCATCTCAAAATAAGAAAGTCTTTAGGCTTATCTTGAATCTATCAAGTTATTTCTCATGACGGAGTTGATGTGGCAGAGCATTCCACAATGTTGGGGCAACTACTCCCATGCCACAAGTCTTTGGATAACACCTGTTATAGATAAGTATATGTAGCCCTGGTTTTCTCGTCCAGCGGCGGGACTGGGACGTAATAATGGGTGGAACTGGGCAGGCCTAGGGGTCCAGATTTTCCATTTGGAAAATCTGGTAAGTGTAACCCTACTCAGATCACTCACACACTCAAACTGGGTATATGATAGGGCCAAACAAATCTGATAGGCAGGAAGACCGCTGTTCCTGAGCTCCAGCTGCCCCCTCAGCCCCTTCCTCTTCCAGGTTGCAAGAAAACAGGCAGGAACGAATTCAATGGTTTATTTAACTTGATGGTAGTGGTTCACAGCAACTATGTACAAAGAGTTTTGGTTTGGTTTCGGTAAATCAATTAAGCTGAAAATTTCTCATCTTTTTTTTTCCAGTACATACAGTCCTAGTCCTCTTTTTTCCTTCTTTGTCTACCCATCCCCCTTGGATGACGTGACCATTTATTTTTTCCCTCAAAAAGGGACTGGACTCTTCCCCCCCCCCCCATCCCCGGATCCTCCCGGATCTCTCTTCCCCCCCCCCCGGAACCCTTAAATATAGTGCAAAATATAGACAGCAGATATAAATTCTCAAAACTGACACATTTTGATATTAAATTGAAATTTAAATAATTTTTCCTACCTTTGTTGTCTGCTGATTTCATGAGTCTCTGTTTGCACTTCCTTCTGACTGTGCATCCTTTCTTTCTTTCTCTTTCTTTCTCCCTTTCATTTCTTTCTCTTTCTTTCTTTCTATCTTTCTCCCGCCCACCCCTCTGTCTTTCATTCTCTCTCCCGGCCCCGCCCAGCCCTGCCCCCCAAGCCACCGCCACCACCGCCTATTTGTCCAAGCCACTGCCATACTAACATCATCTTCGTGCAGCAACTGCACAAGCCTTCCCTCCAGTTCCAGGCCAACCAGGCAGTAATTGATTTGTCCGGAACTTCCTTTACGATGTCAGAATAGACGTCGGGGGTGGGGGGGGGAAGCCTTGTGCAGTTGCTGCACGAAGATGATGTTAGTGCAGCGGTGGCTTGGAGAAATAGGCGACAGTGGCCCGTTTTTAGTTCGCCTGTCCCACTCTTTCTGAAAACGGGACATTTCGGCTCTACAGTGATCCATGGGATCGCTTGTGGGCGTGCGTCCGATCAGATCATTTGCATGCTGAATCGGTAGTGAATCGGTCGCTTGGCAAAACTCGGCACGGGTCATCCAACAATGATCCAGATTGGTGTGTTTAGTGAATCTAGGCCAGGGATCTCAAAGTCCCTCCTTGAGGGCCGCAATCCAATCGGGTTTTCAGAATTTCCCCAATGAATATTCATTGAAAGCAGTGCATGCACATAGATCTCATGCATATTCATTGGGGAAATCCTGAAAACCCGACTGGATTGCGGCCCTCAAGGAGGGACTTTGAGACCCCTGATCTAGGCCTAAGTCCTTCTAATGTCCAACACTTTTCATCCAATTTCTTCAGTTCTCTGCCCACTCCCTGGGTAACTCAGAGAGCCTCCCTCCAGATATCAAAGCCTGGGCAGGAGCCAGGGTTGGGCTTACCAGATGTCCAGGAAAACCCAGCCATGTCCTCTTTTTAGAGCAAAGGGTCCCAACCCTATCCTGGGGGACCCCCAGCCAGTCGGGTTTTCAAGATATCCCTAATGAATATGCATGAGAGAGATTTGCATATAATGGAAGTGACAGGTATACACATCTCTCTCATGCATATTCATGAAGTAAAAAAGAAAAAAATTATAATTACAGTTTGTTGATTAAAGTATTAATCGAAGTGTTGTAGAGAATAGCTTCAACAAGAATAATGCATATTCATTAGGGATATCTTGAAAACCCTGTTATGCAACAATATACTAGACAAACTAGGTGGTTACCAGATTGTCAAATCAAACATTCAGAACTACCGGTAAAATCAGAAATGACACTGAAAATATTTTATCTATATGGGTTACAAGCCTCAGATGGCCTTTTTACATGTTTCCTTCCTTTTTCCCTCCTCCCCCTATCCAACAGTAACTCTCTTCCCTTCCCTTCCCTTCCCTTTCCCTCCTCCCCTCCCAGAAGCATCTCTCCTTCTCCCTCCCTCCAGGTCCAGTAGCAGCTCTCCCTTTATTTTCCCTTGTCCAGCAGCTTCCCAGTCTCCAACAGTGGCTTCCTCCGCTTCCCTCCATTCCCCTCATGGCAGCTCTCAGTACTTGCCTGCTGCAGCAATTCACTTCGATAGCCTTGGGTCCTTTGATGGGTCGCGCCGCCTCTGAGGAAAGAGGAAGTTGCATCATCAGAGGCGGGCTGCGACTCAGCAAAAGCTCCAAGGCTGCCGAAGTGAATCACTGCGCTGGGAGGGGAGAAAGCCACTGTCTCTCCATGATCTCATGATCTTGCCAGCCCTGCACGGACTGGCAGGAAATTTCAGCGCGTCGATCTCACCGGCCCTGCGCGAACCGGCAGCAATTTTCTGAGAACCGACACCGGTCCGCGGACCGGCAGGTGAAGATCACTGCGCTAGAGCTATTAGAATCCATCATATCCACCCAACTCTCATCCTACCTAGAACGATTCTCTATCCTCCTACCCCACCAATTCGGCTTCAGACCCAACTTTAGCACCGAATCCCTCTTGGCCTCACTAATCTCTAAGGTGCAACAACTCCATTCTCGCAACAAATTTGCTGTTCTTCTTCAATTCGACCTCTCCGCAGCCTTCGATGTCGTTCACCACGACATCCTAATCTTCCAACTCTCCGAAATAGGCATAAGCTCCACAGTTCTGGATTGGTTCTCGAAATTCCTACGCTTCCGCTCCTACACCGTTAACACAAACGGTTCCTCATCCCCCGCCTGGAAGCCAAAATGTGGAGTCCCTCAAGGCTCACCCCTCTCCCCTATCCTTTTCAACATCTACATGTCCTCTCTGAAACTCCTTCATTTATCCCCACTAGAAACTCTCTACTCCTACGCCGATGACATCCTCATCCTCCTCGAAACCGACTCGAACCTCTCGAACCTCGCTGAGAACATTTCCACATGTATTACGAACCTCCAATCCTGGGCCCAATCTGTACAAATGAAACTGAATGAGTCCAAAACCAAACTACTTTGGCTCGGCCCAACCTTAGACCATTTACCCACCTCCATCCCTCTATCTTCCGGCCCCACTCTTCAGCTTGAGTTTTCAAGCAAAGTCCTTGGCATCATCTTAGATTCCTCTCTCTCCTTCAACGATCACCTCAACTCCCTAGTAAAAAAATGCTTCTTTAGCCTCCATATGTTGAGGAAAGTAAGATCCTGCTTTCATCACTCTCATTTCGCCATCCTCGTTCAATCCACCATTCTTTCTAGACTGGACTACTGCAACTCCATCTATATAAGCCTAACAAAGAAAAACCTCCATAGACTTCAGCTAATTCAAAACGCCGCGGCCAAGCTTATTTTCGCAAAAGGCAAGTTCGACCACGTTTCCCCACTCCTCTCCAAGCTTCACTGGCTCCCAGTTTACTCCAGAGTCCTCTATAAATGTGCCTGCATAGCCTTCAAGATTCTACATGGCGTCCTTCCTCCTGTTATCCCACTCTTCTGGAACTCCTCAAACCCGCTCTCGACTAGATCCTCCCAAAAACTGAAACTATCTTTCCCTTCTATAAAAGGTATATCCCGCGCAGGAAAACTTGGAACATCCCTCCCCTTTAGAACCACAGAACTCTGGAACAACCTTTCATCCCCGCTCAGAAATTCTAGCTCCTTCCAATCCTTCCGCAAACACTTGAAAACTTGGCTCTTTTCAAAAACCTAATCACCTCCCGTGCTCTAGTATCCTGTCCCCCTCTATCTCCTCAGTCCCTCTCCTATATCCTTTCCTTGTAGTTCCTTTCCTCTCAACCTCTGTAAACCGTGCCGAGCTCTGCGCACGCGGAGATGGTGCGGTATACAAACCTAAGGTTTAGTTTAGTTTAGTTAGTTTAGAGCATAATTCTGTGCATGCTGTTGAATCACCAACTGATACAGGAAGCAGCTCCAGGCCGAGCCCACCAGACACAATTTATTGATACCATCTGATGAAAATCTAGAATATTCTTCCAACTTTAGTCACTTGAATGAAAGAACTCTATTTCATGTTCTACACACAGAAGAGCTGATAATGTCAGAGGCCTTTTGTGTGCTTTTTGATCCTCTGGCTCCTATTCAAATGTATTGGGAGGCGAGGTCAATTGTTATGGGAGTTTGGTTCATGGAAACGTCTATTTTCGAGTATTCTACTATGCTTCCAGATGTTTCTCACAATGGAAACAAATCCTCACTTCACCCCCTATAAGTTCCTCCCTCCTGTCACTCCTCATGGCTCTTAAATATAGAAACCCTCACACTGAAGTAACTTTAGAGCCAGGCGCTCAATCCAACACAGAGCAAGGAAATTCTGAAGAAGTCCGTTTGAACAATCAGTTGAGGATACAGGTCTTAAGGGTACACAATGTAAGCAATTTATAACTACGCCTGGAAGGTCACGCCACGGAGGTCTAATAGAGGCACTCCATTGTTTAGAATCTCAGGTTCCACAGCTCCACTTAAAGGAAGCATGTTGGAAGGTGAAGGCTACGCCAGCCAACATTTCAAAAAACAGCTTCTTTTGCCAAACTAAGCATTCCTACTAGAGAAATGACACAGAAATGGGGATGTGAGAACTTTTTTAAAAAAGTTCTCAGAGTCGTATCAATGAAATCGCAAGAGGCTTACAGGTTTATTGGACCAAATCCAACGTGTTTAAAAATACCTAATATGAATTCCTTGAATTGGTTGAATCCACACAGGGGTTTTGGCGGGTCTGCCTGATTTGTGGACTGCACAGCATGAGGCAAAGCTCAGGGATGACTCTTGCAAAACCATGACAAATTTAAATCATATGACTGGATAAATTTGCAAATCTGGAGGGGGAATCCTCAAATTCAATCCAACTGCACTTGTCCCCTCAGCAGCTTATTAAGATGTTTCATTGTACTGTATGCACAGCAGTGGTGTACTGGGGGGGAGAGGAGTCCCCCCCAGGTGCAGTCCATAAGGGGGTGCTCCCGGGGTCAGCATCAGCATCATGGTCCAGGAACTTCCCCTTCTGGCAGCAGCAGGCTTAGACTTTACAATTCACTGCTCTGCCGGTGTCAGACCTTCTTTTCTGCCAGGTCCTGCCTTCGCGGAAGCAAGAGGTAGTTGGGACCTGGCAGAGAAGCATGTTGTGAAGGCTGCCGATAATGAGAGAAAGAGAGATACCCATCGGAAGGGGGAGGGTAGAGAAATGCTGCATAGTACACCCATTTGGAAGGAGGGAGGGGTAAGAAAGAAAGCCATTCAATTGGGGGAAAGGGAAAAGGAATGGAAGAGAGAGGAGAGGAGAGGAGAGAATGATGCCAGATCGTGGGGAATGGAGGAAGGGAAAGGAAAGAAAAGAGAGGAAATGCCATAGGATGGAGGGAGAGGGAAAGATATTAGGGAAGGAGAGGAGAGAGATGCCAGAGCATGGGGGGAGGTAAGGGAAAGAGCCAGATGCCAAACCATCAGAAAGTGAGGAAAAGGAAGGAGAGGAGATGCCATTGTATGGAGGGGGAAGGAGAGATAGAAGGGAAGGAGAGGAGAGAGATGCCAGGGCATGGTGGGAGGGAAGGAAAGAAGATAGATGCCAGATCAGGAAGGAAAGGAGGGAGGGAAAGGAAGGAAAGGAGATGCCAGAGCATGAAGGGAGAGGGAGAGATGGAAAAAAAAGAGAAGAGAGAGATCCCAGAGCATGGGGGAAGGGTGTTCTCTCCAAGTTGAGTGAGATTCCTTCATCTACACTCCTGTCTCACTTTCATATTTTCAATAGTGAGGAGCAGGTAAGCTCTGCAGAACTCTATGAAATCTGCCTGTCCCTAGTGATTGAAAACACAATATAGAAACACCACCCCCCACTGGCCACAGTGCATTTGGAGAACTCCCGCTCAGCTGCCTTAGAGAGAACAGTGACCACACCCCCTTATCATATGGATGCACTGCAGTTTTAGACGTAAGGTTACAAGACATCCAGGAAAACCCAGACATAAACTAAACTAAACCTTAAGCTTATATACCGCATCCTCTCTATAAAGATAGAGCTTGGCACGGTTTACAGGAACTTTAAAATAAGGGAAAAAACATAATAAGAATTAGTGATTATACTTGTCATAATTAAAAAGAGACGTCTTTTATGTTTATCTAGGGGATCTTTAATATGCAAAATAGTACCGCAAATTATTATTTCATTAGTTAAAGGAATCTCAGAATTTAAAATATTATTAATTTTTCCCAAAATTGATTTCAAAAAAATCAGAATTCTAGGGCAGTAAAACAATAGATGGTCTAATGTTCCTATGTCTAGGTGACAGTGCCAGCATCTATTAGATCTAGAATTATCTAATTTATTCAACCTAACTGGGGTCCAAAAAGAACGATGTAACAAAAAGAGCCAAGTTTGTTTCATAGATGCTGACGCTGTACCCCTCATCCTCCAAGATCAAATACGTGGCCATCGAGTTGCAGAAATATACTGCTTAATCTCAATGCTCCAAATATCCCTAAGAGCGTTTTTGGGTTTCTTATTCATAAGTTCAGATATTAATTTATACCACTTGGCGGCTTGATGCCCTAGCATATCTGCCTGAAAACAGAGGAATTGCAGGCTATAAAAATTTTTTAAATTATGCCATTCAGGGAACCCTTTCTGAATAGCCTGTTTCAGTTGCAACCATTTATAAAATTGAAATTTTGAGATCCCAAAAGATTTGTGCAACTGTGAAAAATCAATTAGTTTTCCATTTTAAATTACATCCTCTAATGTTCTTATGCCTGCTTGCATCCAATCTTTCCATGCAATTTTTGAACCGCTTATTTGTATCTTGGAGTTGAGCCATAGCGATTGACACAAAGATTTCTCTATATGAATTTCAGTTAATTTATTTATGCATCTCAGGGTCTTCTAAGTATCCAAAATAATGTTATTATCCTTAGCATAACTGGGTAATTTAATGTCTAATATATGAGATAAAACGCATTGGGGACATAATTTTCCATTCCAAAATTAACCACTCTGGATAATGTTCCATGAGATCAGGTAGGATCCAGTACATACCCTGACGCAGAATATAGGCCTGATGATACCTATAGAAATTTGGAAAATTTACCCCTCCCTCCTCAATTGTTTTTTGTAAAGATACTAAGGCTATTCTAGCAGTTTTGCCCCTCCAAATAACAAGTACAGCTATACAACTGATTACACGAAACTAAAAAATTGGGATCGCCTCAACTTTACATTTTGGTGGGCAAGTTTATGTTTAATATATAAATATGAGAAAATGAATGCTGCCATATTAGGGAATAATGAAAATTTAAAATTAATTTGGGGCCCATTGACTTCCTTTGTAGAATCTCTATAGTTATGGTTTCTCATAAGATAATATGCACATCCGGGGGGGGGGGGGAGAGGGGGAGGGATGGGAGGTAAATAAGATTGGAAAATGGTTGGAAAAGTTTTGGTGGGTGAGGGGAGGGTATTAATAAGTATGAATTTTTGAGAATTTTAAGTAATGTCTATATTGTAAAATGATTAATTTACTCTATATTTCACTTATTGTGGAAGGGGTTAAATTTTATGTATTACTGTTAAATATGAAAGAAATTCAAGTGATGTACTTAATTTCAATTGTCAATTTATTGATACACTTGTTGTAAGATGTAAAAATGAATAAAGATTATGAAAAAAAAAAAGAATTAGTGATTATAAAGAGAGCAGCAAAATTTACATTTTTGAGAATAGCAAAGTTTTCAGATGTTTTCATAAGAACATAAGAAATGCCTCTGCTGGGTCAGACCCGAGGTCCATCGTGCCCAGCAGTCCGCTCACGCGGCGGCCCAACAGGTCCAGGACCTGTGCAGTAATCTTTTATCTGTACCCCTCTATTCCCATTTCCAGTAGGAATTTGTCCAATCCTTTCTTGAACCCCAGTACCGTACTCTGCCTTATAACGTCCTCTGGAAGCGCATTCCAGGTGTCCACCACACGTTGGGTAAAGAAGAACTTCCTAGCATTTGTTTTGAATCTGTCCCCTTTCAACTTTTCCGAATGCCCTCTTGTTCTCTTATTTTTCGAAAGTTTGAAGAATCTGTCCCTCTCTACTCTCTCTATGCCCTTCATGATCTTGTAAGTCTCTATCATATCCCCTCTAAGTCTCCTCTTCTCCAGGGAAAAGAGACCCAGCTTCTCCAATCTCTCAGAATATGACAGGTTTTCCATACCTATTATCAGACGTGTTGCTCTCCTTTGAACTCTCTCGACTAATGCCATATCCTTCTTAAGATACGGCGACCAATATTGGACGCAGTACTCCAAATGCGGGCGCACCATCGCCCGATACAATGGCAGGATAACTTCTTTCGTTCTGGCTGTAATACCCTTTTTGATTATACCAAGCATTCTATTCGCTCTCTTAGCGGCCGCTGCACACTGTGCCGACGGCTTCATTGTCATGTCCACCATTACCCCCAAGTCCCTTTCCTGGGTACTCTTATTCAATAACATCCCTCCCATTTTATAGTTGTACCCCAAGTTTCTGCTCCCCACATGTAATACTTTACATTTCTCAATGTTGAACTTCATCTGCCATTTCGCCGCCCATTCTTCTAATTTGTTTAAGTCCCTTTGCAACTTTTCGCAGTCCTCTGTAGTCCGAGCTCCATTAAATAATTTGGTGTCGTCCGCAAATTTTATTATCTCGCACTTCGTCCCTGTTTCTAGATCATTTATGAAGATATTAAATAGCAGCGGCCCGAGCACCGAGCCCTGCGGGACACCACTCGTGACCCTCCTCCAGTCGGAGTAGTGACCCTTCACTCCTACCCTTTGTTTTCTACCCTCCAACCAGTTTCTGATCCATCTATGTACGTCTCCTTCCACCCCATGGTTCTTCAGTTTCTGGAGTAGACGTTCATGGGGCACCTTGTCAAAGGCTTTTTGGAAATCTAGATATATGATGTCTATGGGGTCTCCTTTGTCCATCCGTTTGTTGATCCCTTCGAAGAAGTGCAATAAGTTCGTTAGGCACGATCTTCCCTTGCAGAAACCATGCTGGCTGGTTATCAGAAGTTCATGTTTTTCAAAATGTTGATTGATGTTTTCTTTTATCAGTGCTTCTGCCATTTTCCCCGGAACCGAAGTCAGGCTCACCGGCCTGTAGTTTCCCGGGTCACCTCTTGATCCCTTTTTAAAGATGGGCGTAACGTTGGCTATCTTCCAATCTTCCGGGATCTCGCCTGTTTTCAGGGATAAGTTGCAAATTTGCTGCAGTAGTTCCGCTATCTCATCCTTTAATTCCTTCAGAACCCTTGGATGTATGCCATCCGGACCCGGGGATTTGTCAGTTTTTAGTTTTTCTATCTGCCTACGAACGTCCTCAAGGCTCACTTCTATGGATGTTAATTTTTCTGCCTGACTTCCGTTGAAGAATTGTTCAGGTTCCGGCATGTTGGATGTGTTTTCGTTTGTAAATACAGACGAGAAGAACATGTTAAGCCTTTCTGCCACTACCTTCTCCTCCTTCACCACTCCCTTCCTGTCTCCGTCGTCCAGCGGTCCCACTTCCTCTCTAGCCGTCTGCTTCCCTTTAACATATCTGAAGAATGGTTTGAAATTTCTTGCTTCCCTGGCTAGCTTCTCTTCATACTCTCTTTTGGCTTTCCTAACCTCACGGTGACATTCTTTTTGATGCTTCTTGTGCTCTTTCCAGTTCCCCTCAGTTTTGTCCTTTTTCCATTTCTTGAATGATTTTTTCTTATTGCCTATCGCTCCCTTCACTGTTTTGGTTATCCATGCTGGGTCTTTTGTTCGTTTCTTTTTACACCCCTTCCTGAATCTGGGGATATACAGATTTTGCGCCTCGCTCACCATGTCCCTGAAGAAGAACCAGGCATGATTTACCGTTAGCCAAGTTTTGGAAGTGTTCCTAAGTTTCTTCCTTACCAATTCCCTCATTGCTTCGTAGTTTCCTTTCCTGAAGTTAAAGGTTGTCGCAATGGATCTCTTGCCTTTTGACACTCCTACCTCAACCTTGAACTTGATCATATTATGATCGCTGTTTCCCAACGGTCCCACTACTTCTACTTCCTTTGCAAGTCCCCTTAACCCATTTAGGATTAGATCCAGAGTGGCATTTCCTCTCGTCGGTTCTCTAACAAGCTGTTCCATGAAACAATCCTGTGTAGCTTCCAGGAATTTTGTCTCCCTAGCGCATTTCGAGCTTCCAAGCCTCCAGTCTATCCCAGGGTAGTTGAAGTCTCCCATAATAACCGTGTTGCCGCTTTTGCATTCACGCTTCATTTCGGCTTCCATTTCCTCATCGATATCTCTGGTTTGCCCAGGTGGGCGATAAAATAGGCCCATCTTTATTTCAGGCCCTTTCCTTCCCGGTATTTTAACCCATAGAGATTCCGGCTTGCTGGCCGTTTCTGCTGTGTCCATTTGTGTGGATTGTATGACTTCTTTTATGTATAGGGCTATTCCACCTCCTTTTTGTCCTGTTCTGTCCTGGCGATAGAGCTTGTATCCCGGTAGTGCTGTATCCCATTTGCTTTCCTCATTCCACCATGTTTCAGAGATTCCAATGATGTCGATGTCTTCTGCGTTGGCCAAGGCTTCTAGTTCCCCCATTTTGTTTCTTAGGCTCCTTGCATTAGCATATATGCACTTTAGATCCTGGTATTTTGCTGTCCTCCTTTCTTTTCCCTGTGCTTCGGTCCATATTTTCTTCTCTTTTGCTGCAGACATTGTAACCACTTCTTCTGGGTTAGTCGACTCCTGCAGTTTGTCCCTTGTTCCTTCCCAGCCATTTTTCCCCTCGGTATCTTCACAGGATACCGTCTTCCGAATCGTCGACCCTTTGTCAACTGTCGGCTTTCCCCTTCTTCTTAGAAATTGGAAGGAGCCCAGATTCCGCAGCTGGGCAGGAAGGTTATTCCAAAGCTCAATGATTTTGAAGAAAAGAGATCTCCCTAATTTTGCAGCATAGATAACGCCTTTTAACGAGGGGAAAGATACTTTAAGTTTTTGGATGGATCTGGTAGCGTCAGGTCTCGCAGAATTCCAAGATAGTGGAATTAAAGGAGGAAGAGTGCCATGCAAGATCTCGAATGTTAGGCAGACACATTTAAAGTGAACCCTAGAAATTACTGGAAACCAGTGAAGTTTTGACAGAAGCGGGGATACATGATCAAATTTGCTTTTTGCGAAGATCAACCTAGCTGCAGTATTCTAGATCTGCTGAAGTCTTTGAAGACTTTTCTTGGTTAGACTTAGATAGATGGAGTTACAATAGTCCAGCCTAGAAAGAATGATTGATTGTACAAGGACAGCAAAATGTTGTTGGTGGAAACAGGATCTCACTTTTCTCAACATGTGGAGACTAAAAAAGCATTTTTTTTTACCAGAGAGTTAAGAAGGTCATTAAATGAAAGTGTAGAGTCTATAATGACGAGAATTCAATCTGCAATGAAATGAGCGAGGGTAGCTGATCTAATTTTGGGCCAAGCCAAAGTAGTTTTGTTTTGGACTCATTCAGCTTAATTTGTACAGCGAGGGCCCAGGATAATAATTTCATTATACATGCTATTATATTCTCAGCGAGGTTAGTAAAATTCGATTCTATCTCAAGAAGGACAAAGATGTCATCTGCATATGCATATAATGTTTCAAAGGGAGATAGTTGGAAAAGTTTCAAAGTAGTCATATAGATGTTGAAAAGAATAGGGGACAGAGGTGATCCCTGCGGTTCATAGACAACGTCGCGAAAGACAAAAGCGCGCGCCGACAATTGAGCGCAGCGCGCACTGCCGCACCGCTCTAAATTACAATTTTTAGGGGCTCCGACGGGGGTTTTTGTTGGGGAACCCCCCCAGTTTACTTAATAGACATCGCGCCGGCGTTATGGGGGGTTGTAACCCTCCACATTTTACTGTAAACTGAACTTTTTCCCTAAAAACAGGGAAAAAGTGAAGTTTTCAGTAAAATGTGGGGGGTTACAACCCCCCACACAACGCCCCCACAACGCGGCGCGATGTCTATTAAGTAAAGTGGGGGGGTTCCCCCCCACACACCCCCGTCAGAGCGCTAAAAACAGTAATTTAGAGCGGCGCGGCGGCACGCGCTGCGCTCAATTGTCTGGGCGCGCCTATGTCCCGGCGCACTTTTGACCTGACACCGATCCCTGCAGGACTCCGCATAATGGCTTCCAAGGAGATGACATTGCGCCATTCATATTAACAGTGTATGAGCGAGATCGTAAGAATTTCGAGAACCAGTCTAAGACTGTAGAATCAATGCCTATCTCAGAAAGCTTGTAAATTAAAATATCGCGGTGGACGACATCAAAGGCCGCAGAAAGATCAAATTGTGAAAGGATTGCAAACTTATTACAAGAATGTAGTTGGTGAACCTTTGAAATTAATGAGGCCAGTAGGGATTTGCGTCTGAAGCCATATTGGCAAGGTAGAAGAATGGAAAATCTCTCTTGTTAGATGTCCATATTCTGACTTTATAAAATCTGGATAAGAATATAAGAATAGCCTTACTGGGACAAAACGAAGATCCATCAAGCCCAGTATCCTGTTTCCAACAGCGGCCAACCCAGATGCAAAGTACCTGGCAAGATCCCAGAGTAGCAACATTCCAGAGCTCGTACTGTGATGTCATAATGGCTCATTCCACCATTGTCTAAGGGCCAACCTCATTAGTGATGTCACAATGGCTTGATTATCCTATACTTGGCTCAAATAACAACATAAGAGCTGCCATACTAGGACAGACCAAAGGGCCATCAAGCCCAGTATCCTGTTTCCAACAGTAGCCAAACTAGCTAGATCCCAAGTAGTAAAACAGATTCTATGCTGCTTATCCTAGGAATAAGCAATGGATTTCTCCAAGCCATCTCCAATAATGGCCTATGGACTTCTCTTTTAGGAAATTATCCACTGTTGCCAAGTAAATGTACTTAAAGCAAAAAACAAAACCAAACTCAGCATTTAACTTTTGAAAAGTGTGAAATTAATGTGCTCAGAAGTGTTGTTGAAGACATCAGTTCGGGGCCTCGACTGCTTCTCAATCTTCACACTGGTAATGAAGCCTAAATCAGAATTTTGTTTGGGGTTATCAGACGTCCTCTTTTTAGAGGGCGTATCCAGAGGTCCAGAAGGCTTTTCAAAACCTTTGTCCGGGTTTTGAAAAGCAGATTGTGTCGGGATGCGCGGATGCCCTCCTGACTGAGATGAGCAGGCTGAGGGGGCGTGGCTAGGGGCGAGGCTGGGGTATGGTGTGGGCAGAGATGGGTGGAACTGAGCAGGCCTGGGGGCAGGTCTATGGATCCAGATTTTACATGCGTAACCCTAGAACTTGTGTATCTAGAAGGACCTGTTGTCTCTTCACCTTTCTAACCCCAATCAAACTACAATCAATAAATGCGTGGATGAGAAGATGGTGCGAGGAAGAAGGATTCCACTTCATGAGGAACTGGACAGCGTTTTGGGGCAAGAGCAAGCTCTACAGGAAAGAAGGACTCCACCTGAGCGCAGCGGGAACTAAACTCCTAGCAAACAACGTCAAGAGAGGAATAGACCTGGCTTTAAACTAAGAAGAAGGGGAAAGCCGACAGTTGACCTAGGGTCGACGATTCGGAAGACGGTATCCTGTGAAGATACTGAGGGGAAAAATGGCTGGGAGGAAGAGAGACAGAAAGAAAAAAACAGGGGTAGGGAGAGAAACAGAAAGAAAGACAGACATATATTCTAGCACCAGCGGGAGGAAGGGAGACAGAAAGAAAAGAAGAAAGACACAAGGACAGGGAGAGACACAGAAAGACAGACAGACAAAGGGGGCCAGGGAGAGAGACAGACAGAAACAAAGACAGCGGGACAGAGAGAGAGACAGAAATAAAGACAGACAGACATATATTCTAGCACCCGTTAATGTAATGGGCTAAAATACTAGTAAATAATAATATAATTCGATGAAATGAAATCACATTGGGTTTTGTTTTTTTTTACAGCAGCTACAGCAGTTAGGGATGACAAGGTAGAAATGCTCCCAAAATGAAATCAAATTGCAATAAATGGGAAGATTGAAACCAACTTCATTTAGAACAGAAATACACAAGTTCACCATGGATTAGAATGGTTTATTTAATATAAATACTAGCACTGGTTCTGAAGAAATTCAGCTATTGGTAATGTCTTTTGAATCTTTGTGAAAAATGCTATAAAAGTTTCAATTATTGTCTCTAGGATTGCTTATCATCATTCATCTCCTGCCTCCACATCTTTTTTCTTAGGGGCCGGGGGGGGGGGAGAGGTTGGTATAAAGTTCTGTTTCTATGTAGTTTATCATTTAAAAAATCAAATAGAAAAAGAAAAAAAAAAAGGCGTTTCAGCAAGATGGAATGGAATGTGCCCTACTCCAGAGTGAGGCCTAACTGCAGCCTGTGTTTGTTTATCCTGCCGCTCGGTGTGAGGTAGAAGAGAAGCTATTCTCCAGGGCTCACCCTTCAGTGCCAGACTTCTGGTGCCTTTCCATGGCCTTCTTCCTCGCTGAACTCTTTCAATTCATCTTTGTCTCATCTTTTGGCTCTACTGAGGAAGAAAAGAAAAGATGCCCTTGACGGAAGCGCACCAGGGCTAGTGCCGCTGTGTGAGGGCTACGTTGTTTGAAAAATTACACCATAAGTAACACGAGAGTAAACGCAGCCTTTCATTTTTAGCAAAATATTGTGAAAAGGTTCCCAAATTCATCTGTGTTGAGCAATCGCATAGCCAGGCTTGAGCCAAAAGAGGGTAGGCATGAAATTGTCTTTCCTTCCTCTCCCTCCCCTCCCTCTCTTCCCCTCCCTCCCCCCACATCCACCAAATAAAAATATAAATACCTTAACTGGCTGGAACCCCCAAGCCCTACTAACTGATGTCTTCCTTTGAAGGCAGTTGGAACTCCTTTTTACCAGCCTCAGCAGTCAATAACAGCATCCTTGAGCTGACGACACAATACCCCAAACGTACTCCGTCGCATGCAGCTTGAGTGAATCGCTGCTGCTGCCAGAAGCCCCTGTACATAAAGGGGGTCCACCTTAACTATTTGCCACCTCTCTAATGTCAGCCTTGTCAAGAGTGTACTGCTGCTGGGCGTAGGGTTAACAAACGTACAGATTTCACCGGACATGTCGGCCTTTGGAGGACATGTCCGGGGGGGGGGGGGGATCCATATGGCTTTTCAAAACCCAGCACTTTGTCCGGGTTTTGAAAAGCTTCCAACAAATCACCATTGGGCATGATGTCACACACATCCGCGCATGTGTGTGACATCATGTTGCATCCACGCATGCGTAGATGCCCTTCTGCCTGACAAGAACAGGCAGTGGGGGGTGGCGTGGCTAGGGTGGGATTGGGGTTTGACAGGGCGGGGATGGGTAGAACTGGGCGGGTCTGGAGGCGGGCCTAGAGGTCCGGATTTTCCGTTTGGTAGATCTGATAACCATAGCTGGGCAGGCCACTGCCCACCAGGCCCCGCCCATGGCTATGCCACTGGCATTGGGCAGCCAGGGTTGTATCCAGAACCAAACTTTATGGAGTACATATGTCTACACTGTACCCCAAATGGTTGGTTTGAATGAATGTTTTCAAAATACAGTATTATGAAAACATTTCTAGCAAAGGCAAAGAATAAGAACATAAGAAACGCCTTCACCGGATCAGACCTTAGGTCCATCTAGTCCGGCGACCCGCACACGCGGAGGCCAAGCTAGGTGATCCCTGATTGAGACCTTGATTACCCGTATCCCTCAATGTGATTTGCAAGGAGGTGTGCATCCAACTTGCGCTTGAATCCCAAAATGGTAGTCTCCGTCACAACCTCCTCCAGGAGAGCATTCCAAGCGTCCACCATTCGCTGTGTGAAACAGAACTTCCTGACATTTGTCCTGGACCTACCGCCCCTCAGTTTGAGTCCATGACCTCTTGTTCGTGCCACATTTGACAATGTGAATAACGATGCTTCTTGCTCTATTTTGTCGAATCCTTTTAGTATTTTAAAAGTCTCTATCATATCCCATCGCAGTCTCCTCTTTTCGAGGGTGAACAGTCCCAGTTTTCCGAGGCGTTCTTTGTAGCTCAAATTATCCATTCCTTTTACTAGTTTCGTGGCTCACCTCTGTATCCTCTCCAGCAGGGTTATATCCTTCTTTAGGTATGGAGACCAGTGTTGGATACAGTATTCCAAGTGTGCTATGACCATTGCTCTGTAAAACGGCAAAATGACTTCCGCCGATCTACTCGTGATTCCCTTCTTTATCATGCCCAACATCCTGTTTGCCTTCTATGCTTTCGGGAGAATGAAAAACAATGGGGACTGGGAATCAAAAATATGTATAATCTGGATCAGTATCTAGAACTACATAGGTTGTTTAAGGCTTAGCAGAAATTGGAGGCCATTCAAATGCCTTTACAGAGAACCCAACATAATAGCCAAGGTGAAGGTGAAAGCTAGAAGGATGCTAGGGTGCATAGGGAGAGGTATGGCAAGTAGGAAAAAGAAGGTATTGATGTCCCTGTGAGACCTCATTTAGAATATTGTGTACCTTCAAAAAGATTTAAAAAGGATGGAGTCGGTCCAGAGGAAGGCTACTAAAATGGTGCTTATGGGGGCAGACTTAAAGATCTCAATCTGTATACTTTGGAGGAAAGGCGGGAGAGGGGAGATATGATAGAGATATTTAAATATCTATGTGGCGTAAATGCGCATGAGTCGATTCTCTTTGATTTGAAAGGAAACTCTGGAATGAGAGGGCATAGGATGAAGTTAAGAGGTGATAGGCTCTGGAGTAATCTAAGGAAATGCTTTTTTACATAAAGGGTGGTAGATGCATGGAATAGGCTCCCGGTGAAGGTGGTGGAGGCAAAGAAGGTGTCTGAATTCAAGAAAGCCTGGGATAGGCATGTGGGATCTCTTAGAGGGAGGAAGAGATAATGGTTACTGCGGATTGGCCATTTGGCCTTTATCTGCCATCATGTTTCTATGTTTCTAAAGCTCTGTGACCTCACAATGCAGGTGTAAAGAGCCTTAGCCAATAGGGAAAGGAGATGCAAATGTTAAAAGACTTAGCCAATAGGGAGAGGAGAAGATAGTGAATGCAGCGGATGGGCCATTTGGTCTTTATCTGCCATCATGTTTCTATGTTTCTAAGACCTCACAATGCAGGTGTAAAGAGCCTTAACCAATAGGAAGAAGAGATGCAAATGTTAAGAGCCTTAGCCAATAGGGAGAGGAGGAGATAGTGGATGCTCAGGATGAGCCATTTGGCCTTTATCTGCCATCATGTTCTTATGTTTCTACATCAATAAAGCTCTGTGACCTCACAATGCAGGTGTAAAGAGCCTTAGCCAATAGGGAGAGGAGATGCAAATGTTAAGAGCCTTAGCCAATAGGGAGAGGAGGAGATAGTGGATGCTCTGGATGGGCCATTTGGCCTTTATCTGCCATCATGTTTCTATGTTTCTATACTGGGGACCAGGAGCCTGTTCAGCTCTCAAACAGTGATTTATCAGAATGTTTCTCGCGTGGCTCCACGCCCCTCCCCCACCCTGCTTGATGCCCACTCAAGAAATCAAAACTGCTTCAAGCAAAAAGTATAAACAAAACCAAAAAAGAGCAGGGGTGTAGAGCAGAGGATTAACTGACTCCCCTGAAAGCCTTGCCCGTACACCACTGCTAAAGTGAATGCACCAGCTGACTACCACTGCTACACCCATTCTCAACTCATGGCACACACCCTCTACAAAAAATATTTTCTTAAAGTAGTTAAAGGACGCTTAACACATACTAATAAATTACACTCCCCCCCCCTTTTTCTAATCATGGCCTAGAACGCTAAATGCTCCAACACTCATAGAATTCCTATCTGCACTGGAGCAGCGTCAGAGCATTTACGGGCAAAATTCTATAAGATGCGCCCAAAAGTTAGGCGCCGAAATAGGCACTGTTCAGCGCGATTCAACTACAATTGGCTGCTGTTTAGTGAATCGCGCTGAGCGGCACCTATTAGGGAGGCCCCCAATAAATAGGCCAGCTCAAAGTGAGGCGGCCATGCGAGTGCTTAAGCACGCTTAAGAGCAGCGATTCTGTAACAAGGCGCCTAACACGTAGCCACGCCCACGCCTAACGTGCATAAACATAGAAACATAGAAATAGACGGCAGATAAGGGCCACGGCCCATCTAGTCTGCCCACCCCAATGACCCTCCCCTACCTTTCTCTGTGAATAGATCCCACGTGTTTATCCCATTTGGCCTTAAAATCAGGCACGCTGCTGGCCTCAATCGCCTGAACATAAGAACATAAGAACTGCCTTCTCCGGATCAGACCTTCGGTCCATCAAGTCCGGCGATCCGCACACGCGGAGGCCCTGCCAGGTGTACACCTGGCGTAATTTATAGTCCATCAAATCCTTATATGCCTCTCTTAAGGAGATATGCATCTAGTTTGCTCTTGAAGCCTAGGATGGTCGATTCTGTCATAATCTCCTCTGGGAGAGCATTCCAGGTGTCAACCACTCTCTGAGTAAAGCAGAACTTCCTGACATTAGTCCTGAACCTGTCCCCCCTCAGCTTCATTACATGTCCTCTAGTCCGTGTCAAATTGGACAATGTAAATAATCTTCTCTGCTCTATTTTGTCGATTCCTTTCAGTATTTTGAAGGTCTCGATCATATCCCCACGCAGTCTCCTTTTCTCAAGGGAGAACAATCCTAGTGTTATAAGTCTATCCTCGTATTCCAGTTTCTCCATACCCTTCACCAGTTTTGTTGCTCGTCTCTGCACCCTCTCCAGCAGCTTTATATCCTTCTTTAGGTAGGGGGACCAATGTTGGACACAGTATTCCAAGTGTGGTCTGACCATTGCCCTATAAAGCGGCATTATAACTTTCTCTGATCTACTCGAGATTCCTTTCTTTATCATGCCCAACATTCTATTTGCCTTCTTTGCCGCTGCCGCGCATTGTGCCGACGGCTTCAGGGTCCTATCTATCAGTACACCCAGGTCCTTTTCTTGTTCACTCTTCCCCAGAGTTGCACCTGACATTGTATACTCGTATTCCTTATTTTTATTGCCTAAATGCATTACCTTGCATTTCTCCACATTGAACTTCATCTGCCATTTCTCCGCCCATGTTTCTAACCGACACAAGTCGCTCTGGAGTTTCTCTCGATCCTCCTGCGATCTGATTGCCCGGCATAGTTTTGTATCGTCTGCAAACTTGATGATCTCACTGGATGTTCCTTCCTCCAGGTCATTGATATAAATATTAAAAAGGATCGGCCCAAGTACCGAGCCCTGGGGTACACCACTAGTCACTTTCTCCCAGTCGGAGAACTTCCCATTTATGCCCACTCTCTGCTTTCGGTTTTCCAGCCATTTGCCTATCCATCTTTGTATATCCCCCTCTATGCCATGACTTTGTAGTTTCCTGAGAAGTCTTTCGTGTGGAACTTTGTCGAACGCTTTCTGGAAGTCCAAGTATATTATATCCACCGGCTTCCCACTATCAATTTGCTCGTTCACGGTCTCGAAAAATTGGAGTAAATTAGTCAAACATGATTTCCCTTTCCTGAATCCATGTTGACTGGGTTTCATCAAGTCGTATGCGTCCAAGTGCCGGACTATGCTATCCTTGATCAGTGCTTCAACCATCTTGCCAGGGACAGACGTAAGACTAACAGGTCTATAGTTGCCCGGTTCCCCTCTCGATCCTTTTTTGAAAATTGGGGTGACGTTCGCTATCCTCCAGTCGTCCGGTATCTGTCCAGTTCTGATTGTCAGGTTTGCAAGTTTTTGCAATAACTCTCCGATTTCAAACTTCAATTCCTTTAAGACTCTCGGATGAATCCCATCCGGTCCAGGGGATTTGTCACTTTTAAGTTTGTCGATCTGATAGTATATCTGGTCTAAGTCCACTTCAACTGTGGTGAGGCTGTCTTCTATTTCTCCTGCAAACACTTTCTCCGCTTCAGGTATTGTTGAGGTGTCCTCCTTCGTAAAGACGGACGCAAAGAAGGAATTTAGTTTGTCTGCGATTTGTTTATCTTCCTTGATGTACCCTTTTCTTCCCTGGTCGTCCAGGGGTCCCACTGCCTCTTTTGCAGGTTTTTTCCCTTTCACGTATCTAAAGAAGGGCTTGAAGTTTTTGGCCTCCTGGGCTATTTTTTCCTCATATTCCTGTTTTGCATCCCTCACCGCCTTGTGACATTTCTTCTGATCATCTTTATGTTTGTTCCAGGCTTCGGTTGTCTTTATGCATTTCCATTTTTTGAAAGAGTCCTTCTTTTCTTTTATGGCTTCCTTCACCTGTATGGTAAGCCATGCCGGTTCTCTTTTGCTCTTTGTTCTCCGATCTTTGGAAATCCTCGGAATGTAGAGATCTTGTGCTTCTGTGATAGTATTTTTCAGTAGGGTCCATGCCTGATCAACCGTTTCAAGTTTGTCCACCATCTTCTCGAGTCGTTTTTCTACCATGGCTCTCATGCTATCGTATTTACCCTTTTTAAAGTTCAAGGTGGTGGTTAAGGTTTTGGCATGTTTCCCTTTCCCGATGTCAAGTTTAAAGTTGATTACATTGTGATCACTCGTTCCCAGTGGAACTATGACTTCCACTTCTGTTATCAGTCCCGTGAGGCCATTTAGGACCAAGTCCAAGGTGGCGTTGCCTCTTGTCGGCTCTTTTACCATTTGTTCCAGGAAGCAATCCCCTAGCACCTCCAGGAACTTGGCTTCCTTGCCGCAGTTGGAGGTTGCTAGTTTCCAGTCTATCCCTGGGAAATTGAAGTCTCCCAATATAATTACATTGCCTGTCTTGCATTCTTGTTTGATTTCCTCCATCATTTCTGAGTCAGTTTCCTCCGCCTGTCCTGGTGGACGATAGTAAAGGCCAATTTTCGTATCTGCGCCATATTGACCAGGAATTTTGATCCAGAGTGATTCAAGCTTCTCTTTCATTTCTGTTGTAACCATTTCAACAGAATCTATTCCCTCCTTAACATATAGAGCAATACCTCCACCTTTCTGCCCTACTCGATCTCTTCTATACAGCTTGTATCCCTGTAGTACTGTGTCCCATTTGTTTTCTTCATTCCACCATGTTTCTGTTATGCCAATGATATCCAATATGTCATGTCTTGCTATTGTCTCTAGTTCCCCCATTTTGTTACCCAGACTTCTAGCATTCGTATACATACATCTAAGTTCCCTTCGTGTTACCTTTTTGGACCTTCTACTCTTGGCCTTCCCTGTAGTTTCAATTACGGTATCCTTTACTGCTCCTGTGTTATCACCTTTGTTTGCTGTGTGGTCGTCCCCTCCTGTGTCTGAGTTGTCCCTTCCTGCTTTTTCTCCCTTATTGGCTGTGAGGTCGTCTTCTCTTGTGTAGGTGTAGTTGTCCTTGGCTTCTTCGTCGGGGCATCCTGCTATCCGTACCATCGACCGGTGGTCGACTGTCGGCTTTCCCCTGTCTTTCAGTTTAAAGCCTTCTCGATTGCCTTCTTCATGTTGCCTGCCAAAACTCTTGCTCCTTCCTTGTTGAGGTGTAGTCCGTCCCTTCTGTAGTACTTGCTTTTTCCCCAGAACGCCGTCCAGTTGCGCACGAAGTCGAAGACTATTCCAGCGATCAACCACCCTTTCAGTGAAAAAGAATTTCCTGGTGTCCCCGTGTAGTTTCCCGCCCCTGATTTTCCACGGATGCCCCCTTGTTGCCGCTGGACCCTTGAAGAAGAAGATATCTGCTTCCACCTCGATGCGGCCCGTGAGATACTTGAATGTCTCGATCATGTCACCCCTCTCTCTGTGTTCCTCGAGTGAGTACAGCTGCAACTTATCCAGCCGTTCCTCGTACAGGAGATCCTTGAGTCCCGAGACCATCCGGGTGGCCATTCTCTGGACCGACTCCAGTCTCAGCACATCCTTACGGTAATGCGGCCTCCAGAATTGCACACAGTATTCCAGGTGGGGCCTCACCATGGATCTATACAATGGCATAATGACTTCCGGCTTACGGCTGACGAAACCCCTCCGTATGCAGCCTATGATTTGTCTTGCCTTGGATGAAGCCTGCTCCACTTGATTGGCAGCTTTCATGTCCTCACTAACGATCACCCCTAAGTCTCGTTCTGCTACCGTTCTTGTTAGGATCTCTCCATTAAGGGTGTAAGTCTTACATGGGTTATGGCCGCCCAGGTGCATAACCTTGCATTTTTTGGCATTGAAGCTGAGTTGCCAGTTCCTAGACCAGCGCTCCAGGAGGAGCAGGTCGTGCATCATGTTGTCAGGCATTGAATCTTCGTCCGTTGTGTTAATGCCCACGAAATTGCCCGGTTTGGCGTCATTGGCAAATAATGTCATTTTACCTCGCAGTCCTTCTGCTAAGTCACTTATAAAGATGTTGAATATTTTTTGGGAGGCTGCCTAAATCTTTAAGAGACGCCTTGTTACAGAATCGCGCTTTCTTGATAGGCGCCTAAGTTCCAATTATTGCTGATTAAAAAGCTTGTTATTCAATTTAGATAGGCGCTTAACTAGTTAGGTGCCTAAAATTAGACACTGGTTATAAAATTTGGGCCTTAGCGCCCCGGGCCGCGGTAGAAATCTCTACCGCGGCTTAGTAACAGAGGGTCTAAATGCCACCAAAGACTTTAACGTGCTTTGCAGTAGCCTGTTTTTCACGTGCTAAGCTCGTGTTAGGACTTAAACCCTCTTTATAGCAGGGCCTCTTGAGCTGGTTGGGGAAAAAAAAAAAAGAAAAAAAGAAACAGCCCAGACTTCCCCTTAGTTGAAGGAAAAGTTAAGCAACAATCTGACATGTATAAACGATGACTAAATGTTGATGTAATTATCAGCTTATTGGAATTAGAAGCAAAGCGGGCCAGCTTAAAAATTATGCAATCTTCGACCGTGGAGCTGTAATAATAATGGAGCGATCCTGTCATATCTCCTTGCTTAAAAAAAAAAATTAATCTGGCTGCTGTATTTTTCAAAAGCTGAAATTTCTGACAAAGTTGAGCAGAAATGCCCGTAAATACCGAATTACAGCAGTCAGTCTGAGACAGCGTCAGGCAAAATGATCTCACAAATAGAAGGACCTACAGTCCCGAGCTGTGCAAACTACTTTGACAATATAATTTGTTTTTAATGTAATTTTAATTTCAGATTTGGTTCATGTTCAGTGATACAATTGATTAGAACTAATAAACATTGCTTGGTTCAGAGTAAATTCAATAATGGTGTATGTCTTTCGTATAATAATGATGGGAGAGACTACCCCATGGAGGGGAGACGTACCCAAGTAAGATGAATGCATTCATTGTACATGTAGCCCTTCTTCTGCAAACTCATTATTGACCAGGGGCTCACTTAACATAAGAATATAAGAAGTGCCATTCTGGGACAGACTAAAGATCCATCAAACCCGGTGTCCTGTTTCCAACAGTGGCCAACCCAGGTCCCAAGTACCAGGCAGAAACCCAAAGAGTGGCAACATTCCAGAGCTGAGACTGTGATGTCATAATGCCTCATTCCACCAGTGCCTAAGAGGCAACCTCACCAGTGATGTCATATACAGTACTTGGCTCACATAAGAACATAAGAGTTGCCATACTGGGACAAAATAAAGGTCCATTAAGCCCAGTATCCTGTTTCCAACAGTGGGTAACTCAGGTCCTAAGTACCTAGCTAGATCCCAAGGAGTAAAACAGATTTTATGCTGCTTATCCTAGGAATAAGCAGTGGATTTCCCCAAGCCATCTCAATAATGGCCTATAGACGTGACTTTTAGGAAATTATCCAAGACTTTTTTAAAACCCCGCTAAGCTAACTGATTTCACCACATTCTCCAGCAATGAATTCCAGAGTTTAATTACACGTTGTGTGAAAAAACATTTTATCTGGTTTGTTTCAAATCTACTACTTAGTAGCTTCCTCGCATGCCCTCTAGTCCTAGTATTTTTGGAAAGAGTGAACAAGCAATTCATATCTATCCTTTCCACTCCACTCAGTATTTTATAGACCCCTATTATATCACCACTGAGTCATCTCTTCTCTAAGCTGAAGAGTCCAAGCCTTTCCTCAAAGGGAAGTTGTCCTATCATTTTTGTCACCTTCTCTTTTCTAATTCCGCTATACAGGTATCTTTTTTCAAATATGGCGACCAGATTGCACACAGTAATTGAGGTGCGGCAGTACCATAGAGCAATACAATGACAGGATAACTTTTTCATCTTTGCTTTCCATTCCTTTCCTGATAATTCCTAACATTCTATTTGCTTTCTTAGCCGCCACTGCACATTGAGCTGAGGGTTTCAACATCTTCTCAACAATGACACCTGGACAGGGACTCCCGACATGGAACCCCGCCTCACGTAGCTGTTGTTCGGGTTCCTCTTTCCCACATTCATCACTTTACGCTTGCCTACATTAAACGTCATCTGCCATTTTGACGCGTGCTCTCCAGGTCTCACAAGGTCCTCTTGGAATTTTTCACAGTCCTCTTGTGTTTCAACAACTTTGAACAACTTTGTGTCATCAGCAAATTTAATTATCTCACTAGTTATTCCCCTCTCTAGATCATTGATAAATATGTTAAAAAGCAGCGGTCCCAGCAGAGACCCTACTATTTATACCATTAATTTCCAATGATAAATGCACACACACACACATATATAATAATAATAATAACTTTATTCTTCTATACCGCCACAATCTTGCGACTTCTAGGCGGTTTACAGTCAAGAGAGCTGGGCATTCAGCGAGTTACAATATGCAGATAGTCAGAGGAAATACAGAGTACAGAAACTTTAAGAAAGCGAAAAATAAAATAAACAGTTTGTTAAGAAAATTCCCGAGAGGACCTGTTTGAGAGATGTCGCAAATTACAAAGAATACAACGAATGTTACAAAAATGCAGCGAATGTTACAAAAAATACAGCAAATGTTACAAAAATGCAGCGAATGTTACAAAAAATGCAGTGAATGTTACAAAAATGCAGCGAATGTTACAA
This sequence comes from Geotrypetes seraphini, assembly GCF_902459505.1. Classification (NCBI taxonomy): domain Eukaryota; kingdom Metazoa; phylum Chordata; class Amphibia; order Gymnophiona; family Dermophiidae; genus Geotrypetes; species Geotrypetes seraphini. The sequence continues at coordinate 15,770,027 of NC_047087.1, read as the reverse complement.
AAAATACAGCGAATGTTACAAAAATGCAGCGAATGTTACAAAAAATGCAGCGAATGTTACAAAAATGCAGCGAATGTTACAAAAAATACAGCGAATGTTACAAAAATGCAGCGAATGTTACAAAAATGCAGCGAATGTTACAAAAAATGCAGCGAATGTTACAAAAATGCAGCGAATGTTACAAAAAATACAGCGAATGTTACAAAAAATGCAGCGAATGTTACAAAAATGCAGCGAATTACGAAAAATACAGCGAATATTAAAAAAAAAAATACTGCAAACATATATATATTTTTATATATATATATATATATTCAGTGCTCCCCCACGAACTCGTGGTCGGCAGTTTGTGGTCCCAGTCATTCGCGGTATTTTCCGACCGCGAATGACCGGGCGGGGGAGGCAGGAGAGGTAAGGGATTAGCGTCACCTAAAAATCGTTTGCAAAGGTTGCTACGCCAGTGGCGCAGCGTAAGGGCCGTAGTGATGCATGGCGTTTATAGCGGGACCGTGGCGTAGTTGGTCTCTGAGAATCTTTCTGCGGGGCTCTTTTTGACTATGTGGAGGGCTTTCTTTCCAGCGGCTGCAGCAGCTCTCCGTGTCTTAATATCTGTTACGATCTTTTCGGTGGTATTTTCTGGCAGGCTATTTTATCGGTCTGCTTTCTGCATTTAAAAGTTTTTTAAAAAGTCTAACATTGTGCAATTACGTCCCCCTCCCTCCCCACACAGCAACCGTGAAAAGGCTGTACCGTAGCATATTTAATCGGAGAAGCAGTTTTGAAAGTTTTTTGTTATTTGTTTTCCATGCAAGATGTTTAAATTTCGCATTTTTTTTCTAACATTCTGGGGTGGCAGGGATATAACAAAAAACAACACAGTACCGACACTTCAAGAACAGTGAGGTTTGCCGTAATTTAATGGAAACATCTCCCCTTTCCTGCCTCTCCAGCTGCCCTCTCCTGTCTCCCCTGCCTAAAAAACATATTTGCAGTTTTTCAAAATTCACGGGGGTTCCTGGAACGGAACCTCCGTGAATTTCGGGGGAGTATTGTATATATATATGTTATCGTGGGACGTAGGGTCAGCAAAAGCTAAGCCTTGCCCTCAACACAGCCCAGCTGAGCGGATACTGGGGTGACCTTAGGTGAGATTACTACCCAAAACAGTAGTCTACACTTTTGTACCAAAATAAAAAGTTTTTTTGTTGGTTCCCATTCAGGGCCAATGCAAGGAAACCAAAATTCACAAGTGTGCTTCTTTCCTGCACTACTTTGCTTCAAAGAATATCAGTTCCTCCACAGAAAGGAAAATATAGGCTTTCCAGTAATAATTTGTTAGTCATTTGAAAACATAGTACATATGACAGCCTCTCAAGACTCTTCTTTTTCACTTCTTAAGCAGGGCAGGATTAACTCTTTGTTGGGCCCTAAGCGAACAGGTATGTTGAGGCCCCTCATTATAATTTAAATATATTTGAAAGCTCCCACAAATGGAGCCTTGCATGATTCTGACTACAGAGGAAAACTGGCAGAGGAGGAAACAGCAGATAACAGGCCCTGCTCGCTGGCTCCCCCTGCTGCCTAGAAGGCAGTACATAGGGAGTGAGGAAGAATAGACAGACCTCTGTGGTGAACAATGGCTCTGCACCCTCCCAATTCTCTTCTCTGTGGCAGCAGCTAATGTACCAGGGCAAAATTCTGCCCTGTGATTTGAGAGGGCCCCTCCTAAATATTTGGGCCCTAGGCCCATGCCTAGTTTGCCTATGCTTTAATCCTGCCTTGTTCTTAAGTGAACAGCTGCTGCCCAACAGACTCATGACCTTAAGGCCATCTTATATCGTGGCTTCTGCCACCAGTGTTTTTAGTGGCTGTAATATACAGTTCTGTTCAGGCTTAGAGTGTGCCTCATCCTGGCCACTACTAAGGCTTATGGGACCCTGCCCTGGAGTAAACTGCCCCTACATTAAGGTGCAAGGCACCTCTGTGCTCCGCTAATTACTTTCCCATTCTCATATCATCATGCTTTGAGCTTAATCATTAACCAGTATTACTGACTCAGCTCTCCACTGAGCCTCTAAATATTGTCCTTGGCTCAATGGAAGGGGCAAACCTCTCTGACTTATGTCCCCCCCCCTCCACTTTGGTATTAAGACCCCTGAATGAGCTGAGATTCAGTAGATGGGGTTTAAATCACTTAGACAAACAATGCTACTGGCGTCACTGTGTTTTAGCCATGTCAAGAAATCAACATGTTCTGTAATTTGACATTTGCAAAAAAACCCAAAATGGCTACCACAATTTAAAACGTTTATAAATTCCTTAAAATAGCTAATTTAAGCTAAGAAATTGCATTAACAAGTAGGGCAAGAAATATAGTATATAAAAAAATTGAAACAAACCATATTTAACAGTTTTTTTTAATTACAAAAAAAATCAAGCAAAAACAAGATGGCTGCCGTTATTTAAACTTAAATCTTAAAGAAATGATCATTTTGACAAACATGAAGAGCATGAGAATATCTGTCTACTGGAATCCAAAAAACTATATGCCCAGAAGAAGAGAGAGTGAAGCACGCTGAGGACATTGACCTGAGACCGAAAAGAAAATTGAAGAAGGGAAAGTCAACGATCCTGGTGGGAGACTCGATACTGAGGCATGTGGACAGCCACATAGCAGGTGGGAGAGAGGATCGACTGGTGACCTGTCTCCCAGGAGCGAGAACCAAGGACATCGTGGACAAAATTGGGATGATCCTGGATGGAGCGGAGACGGAAGAGACCGCAGTAATGATCCACATTGGGACGAATGATGTCAGCAGGAGAGACTACAGAAGAGGCACGCTGATAGAACAGTTCAAGATTCTGGGAAGGAAGCTGAAGATGAGGGCCCAGAAGATAGTATTCTCAGAGATCCTACCGGTACCGAGGGCAGATGTGAAAAGGCAGGAAGAACTACAATCAATAAATGCGTGGATGAGGAGATGGTGTGAGGAAGAAGGATTCCTTTTCGTAAGAAACTGGACAACGTTCTGGGGCAAGAGCAAGCTCTACAGGAGAGATGGACTACACCTGAGCACGGCGGGAACAAGACTTCTAGCAAATAACGTCAAGAGAGGAATAGAACAGGCTTTAAACTAAGAGAAAGGGGAAAGCCGACAGTCGACCTAGCGTCGATGATTCGGAAGAAGGTATCCCGTGAAGATACTGAGGGGAAAAAAGACAGGGAAGAAACAAGAGACAAATTACAGGAGTCAACTAACCCAGAAGAGGAGGTTAGAAAGATTGTAGCAAAAGAGAAGACACCAAAGACTGAAGCACAGGGAAAAGAAATGAAGACAACAAAATGCCAGGATCTAAACTGCTTATATACTAATGCAAGGAGTTTAAGTAACAAAATAGGGGAACTAGAAGCCATGGCCAATGCAGAGGACATAGACATCATTGGAATCTCTGAAACGTGGTGGAATGAGGAAAACAAATGGGATACAGCACTGCCGGGGTACAAGCTCTATCGCCGGGATAGGTCAGGTCAGAAAGGAGGAGGAATAGCCTTATACGTAAAAGAAAGCATACAATCGACAAGAATGGACACAGCGGAGATGATCAACAAACTGGAATCGCTATGGGTTAAAATACCGGGTAGGAAAGGGCATGAAATAAAGATGGGCCTATACTATCGTCCACCCGGGCAAACCGGAGATAGCGATAAAGAAATGGATGCCGAGATGAAGCGAGAATGCAAAAGCGGTTACACAGTTGTTATGGGAGACTTCAACTATCCTGGGATAGACTGGAGTCTTGGAAGCTCAAGATGCGCTAGGGAGACAGAATTCCTGGAGGCTATACAAGATTGCTTCATGGAGCAGCTTGTTAGAGGACCGACGAGAGGAAATGCCACTCTGGATTTAATCCTAAATGGACTAAGGGGACCTGCAAAGGAAGTGAAAGTAGTGGGACCGTTGGGAAACAGTGATCATAATATGATCAAGTTCAAGGTTGAAGTAGGCATACCGAACGGAAAGAGAACCATAGCGACATCTTTCAACTTCAGGAAAGGAAACTATGAAGCAATGAGGGAAATGGTAAGGAAGAAACTTAGGAACACTTCCAAAAAATGGCAAACAGTAGAACATGCCTGGTCTTTTTTCAAAGACACGGTGAGCGAGGCACAAAATCTGCACATCCCCAGATTCAGAAAGGGGTGCAAAAAGGGTCGAACAAAAGACCCAGTATGGATGACTAAAATAGTGAAGGAAGCGATAGGCAATAAGAAAAATTCATTCAGGAAATGGAAAAAGGACAAAACTGAAGGGAACCATAAGGAGCACAGGAAGTATCAAAAAGAATGTCACCGTGTGGTTCGAAAAGCCAAAAGAGAGTATGAAGAGAGGCTAGCCAGGGAGGCACGAAATTTCAAACCGTTCTTCAGATATGTTAAAGGGAAACAGCCAGCTAGGGAGGAGGTGGGACCGCTGGACGAAGGAGACAAGAAGGGAGCGGTGAAGGAGGAGAAAGAAGTCGCAGAAAGACTCAACATGTTCTTCTCGTCTGTATTTACAAACGAAGACACAACCTACATACCGGAACCTGAACAAATCTTCAATGGAAATCAAGCAGAAAAATTAACATCCATGGAAGTGAGCCTTGATGATGTACATAGGCAGATAGAAAAACTTAAAACTGACAAATCCCCGGGTCCGGACGGAATCCATCCCAGGGTTCTGAAGGAATTAAAGGAGGAGATAGCGAAACTACTGCAGCAAATTTGCAACCTATCCTTGAAAACAGGCATGATCCCGGAGGATTGGAAGATAGCCAATGTCACGCCCATCTTTAAAAAGGGATCAAGAGGTGACCCGGGAAACTACAGACCAGTGAGTTTGACCTCGGTTCCGGGGAAACTGGCGGAAACACTGATTAAAGAACACATCGATGAACATCTGGAAAGAAACGAACTTTTGAAAACAACCCAACATGGTTTCTGCAGGGGGAGATCGTGCCTAACGAACTTATTGCACTTCTTCGAAGGTATTAACAAACGGATGGACAGAGGAGACCCCATAGACATTATATACCTTGATTTCCAAAAAGCCTTTGACAAGGTGCCTCACGAACGTCTACTCCGGAAACTGAAGAACCATGGAGTGGACGGAGACGTACATAGATGGATCAGAAACTGGTTGGCGGGTAGGAAACAGAGGGTAGGGGTGAAAGGCCACTACTCGGACTGGATGAGGGTCACGAGTGGTGTTCCGCAGGGCTCAGTGCTCGGGCCGCTGTTATTTAATATATTCATAAATGATCTAGAAACAGGCACGAAGTGTGAGATAATAAAATTTGCGGACGATACAAAACTATTTAGTGGAGCTGGGACTAAAGAGGAATGTGAAGAATTGCAAAGGGACTTGAACAAATTGGGGGAATGGGCGGCGAGATGGCAGATGAAGTTCAACGTTGAGAAATGTAAAGTATTGCATGTTGGAAACAGAAACCCGAGGTACAACTATACGATGGGAGGGATATTATTGAATGAGAGCAACCAAGAAAGGGACTTGGGGGTAATGGTGGACATGACAATGAAGCCGACGGCATAGTGCGCAACAGCCGCTAAGAAAGCAAATAGAATGCTAGGCATAATCAAGAAGGGTATTACAACAAGGACAAAAGAAGTTATCCTGCCATTGTATCGGGCGATGGTGCGCCCGCATCTGGAATACTGCGTCCAATATTGGTCTCCGTACCTTAGGAAGGATATGGCGTTACTCGAGAGGGTTCAGAGGAGAGCGACACGCTTGATAAAAGGGATGGAAAACCTCTCATACGCTGAGAGATTGGAGAAACTGGGTCTCTTTTCCCTGGAGAAGAGGAGACTTAGAGGGGATATGATAGAGACTTATAAGATCATGAAGGGCATAGAGAGAGTAGAGAAGGACAGATTCTTCAAACTTTCGAAAAATAAAAGAACAAGAGGACACTTGGAAAAGTTGAAAGGGGACAGATTTAAAACGAATGCTAGGAAGTTCTTCTTTACCCAACGAGTGGTGGACACCTGGAATGCGCTTCCAGAGGGAGTAATAGGGCAGAGTACAGTACAGGGGTTTAAGAAAGGATTGGACAATTTCCTGCTGGAAAAGGGGATAGAAGGGTATAGATAGAGGATTACTGCACAGGTCCTGGACCTGTTGGGCCACCGCGTGTGCGGACTGCTGGGCACGATGGACCTCTGGTCTGACCCAGCAGAGGCATTGCTTATGTTCTTATGCTCTTATATGATTTTAAACCATAAAAATTGTGATTAAAAATGCATTAAAATCAACAGGACACTCACAGGGAACACTTATAAGTTAATAAAAGTGGTTTGTTTGTTTTTTAAAATCAATTAATACAAAAAAACATAAGACAATCCATAGGGGTATAAGAGTTCTATCATAGTTATACCATATAAAATCTAAGTATGATATATAAGATCCAAGTGTAAGAATAAAAATGAAATAATGATTTGGTATGTACTAATCAAATACCTAAGTACTTGTGATAAATAAAGATAAACCAATGTTTAAGGAGAGCAGTACTCCTTCCCCAGTTAGTCTTTGGTCCGGTGCAGTCCCCGGTTCAGAACGCCTATGCAGATATGAAAAAGTCAATAGATTCGTTAACTAAAGAAAGCAAGACTTGTAGTATATAGAAGCAATGATTCAGGTATTAGATAATATAACATAAAATAATGATTTTAAATTTCGATTTTAGTAGTTTCATTTTTTATTAAATATAACTTGTGCTTTTCTGTGTAGCGCTACGTGATATATTTTTGTTCCATTTATGATTATTCTTTACTGTTCCTTCATATCAACTGTTATTTTAAGTATATTTTTTATAATATAATATGTTTTTATATGAATGTCTGATATTTTTATAATTGTATATTGTGTATTTTTTTTTTTTTTTAAATTATCTATGCATATACTTGTAGACTCCTGAGGCAGGCCGGTTAGGCCAAAACATGTACATGTCGGGTCATAGAGTCATTGGATGAATTTGGAAGAGAATAAAGGCATTTGCTTCTATCAGATGAGTTGAAGGACACTTTTTGGGAGCATACCATTCTGATTGGGTCAATTCCACTCTATTGTTGTGCTTACAATGTAGGCCAAAGGCTACTTCCAGGCCAATCCACACCCATACCTAGCCTTAGGCGAGCTTAGATGGGCTTGTGTGCCTTCCTAGGCTCCCAGAGGCACCTCCAATGTATGCGGCCTACCTCAGGAGATTTTTTTTTTTTTTTTTTTTAAGAAAATGTGCATCCCGATTGGCTGGTTAGGCAGCAGTTGGCAATCTACAATCGTGATGCCGTTTTTAGAATCCGGGCCTAACTGTACAGGAGATTGCAAAGATCTACTGTGACAACTTCTATAACCAAGAAATGTATTTCTTTGTTTTTCCTCATGATCAATTCATACAAACAAATATAAAGGAAAATGAAGGGAAATATTTAAAATACAATATACTTCTAAAATAAAAAAATATTTTTCATATAGTCCACATTCTTGGGCTTATCATCCATAACACACTAGATTAATTAGTATTTATCATTTCTATAGAGCTGAAAATTGTATGCAGTGCTGAACAATAAACACACAATAGATGGTCCCTGCTCAGAAGGGCTTACAATCTAACTGAACTATTCAATGTACAGTAAAACTTCTTTGGGTGAATCAAATAAAGTAGCAATGCGAGGGGCTGCTGAAAAGTTCTCAACCCAACCAAGAAGAGAATGATGCAGAGCCATGAAACTTACAAATTATTCCACTTTTCTTGATACTTTTTGTTTCATTTCATATCATTAAAATGAAAAGTGTCAAGAAAACTGTGGAATAACTTGTAAGTTTCATGGCTCCGCATCATTCTCTTCTTGGTTGGGCAGAGAACTTTTCAGGAGCCCCTCCTACTGTGATGTCATAATTCACCAATGCCTAAGAGCCAACCTCCTCGGTGATGTCATAATGGCTCGGTTTCCCTACACTTGTGCCCTTTTGCTAGATGCATTTGCGTCATTGAAACGAAAACTGTGGAATAACTTGTAAGTTTCATGGCTCCGCATCATTCTCTTGGTTGGGCTGAAAACTTTTCAGCGGCCCTTCGTATGGCCGAGCTATTATCACCTACTCGAACATCGCAATCAAAAAAAGAAGAAATATTGCTAAGAATGAATTATTTTAATCACAGGTTCACCCACAAGAAAAGGTTCCACATGGGAGGGGTCAATAAAAATATAATCAAGGAATTAATTAACATCAGTAGGATTCCTGAAGATATCGGGGGGGGGGGGGGGGGGAAATTTCCCTTCACTATACTCAGTCCTAATGTCTAAGAATGCTGATTTATTTTTAAGATCTATCTTACAAAAAACAGATTCTAATCCAGAGAAATATTTTAGGTTCTGTCTCCCTTCCCCACCGTATTAAGAAAATATCATCAGTATACTATTTCCATAATGTAATATGCATATCAAATTGGTGTTTCATCAGGAAAAGTTTTCAGCTCTGACAGAAATTAAATTGAAAAAACGAAAATAACGATTGCAGATGTTGGATGATGAAATGCGTGTTTGCTTATGGACTATCGAGCTGCGTTTTGAGTCAATTTGCCCTCAGAAACAAGCACATCCATCTCATTGATTAGCAATTCTATTCTATTTACTTTAGTTTCGCCGTTATTACAATTACCCATACGTAGCTTAAAGAACTTTCAATAAATAACCTTCACATTTAATTTTTTGTTGGTTTTGCAATTTTATAATTTCAATTACAATGTGCCATGATAAACATTTGCTCCATTTAGTGCGCCGGAGCTATAAATGTTTGAGAGACACTGTGATATTTATTTATTTCATTTCCCGTCCTGTTTTCCCCAAAGAGCTCAGAATGGGTTACAGGTCAAACATATAAAAAAATACAGTTAACAGGTTACGAATTGCCATAATTACAGTACAAGTTTACAATCTCAGGGGAGGAGACATAGGCATCCTGGGACTGTCGGCCAAGTCTCTTCCCTGAAGAAGCCCTTTCTGGAAACGTCAATCGCTCCTCCTAAACTTACTTGCTCCACTTCATCACTGACGCTGAAACCGTGGATTGAAGACAAAGTTTTATTTTATTTTTCTTTCCAGCTTATGATTTATCTTTAATCTTATCTATTGTTTTGCCTTTTGTCTTTGTTTTGTTCTATTTCTATCATTTAAATTTCTCCAGAATTCTACTGTTCAACGGCTCCCCCTTCTGCTTCTATTCCTTTCTCTCCTCTCTTCTACCTTCCAAAGTATTTACGGTAGATCAATGCTGTCTTGTTAAAATGTTTATTTTATTTTTATTTTTCCTCTAACTCTACTTTTCACTTCTCTATTACCCTCCAGGTACTTTAGTTAGATTGTGAGCCTTCGGGACAGTAAGGGAATTTTTCAAGTACCTTTCTTATTTCTAATCTTAATGTATATTTTCTGTAAACCGCTTAGAACCTAACGGATGTAGCGGTATATAAGAAATAAATTACATTACATTACATTACATTACATGGACCATTTGGCCTTCATCTGCCATCATGTTTCTAGGTTTCTATAACCATAAAGCTCTATGACATCACAATGCAGGCAAAGAGCCTTAGCCAATGGGAAGAAGATATGCAAATGTTAAGAGCCTTAGCCAATAGGGAGAGGAGGAGATAGTGGATGCTGCAGAATTCTACTGTTCAACGGCTCCCCCTTCTGCTTCTATTCCTTTCTCTCCTCTCTTCTACCTTCCAAAGTATTTACGGTAGATCAATGCTGTCTTGTTAAAATGTTTATTTTATTTTTATTTTTCCTCTAACTCTACTTTTCACTTCTCTATTACCCTCCAGGTACTTTAGTCAGATTGTGAGCCTTCGGGACAGTAAGGGAATTTTTCAAGTACCTTTCTTATTTCTAATCTTAATGTATATTTTCTGTAAACCGCTTAGAACCTAACGGATGTAGCGGTATATAAGAAATAAATTACATTACATTACATTACAATGCAAGTTTGTATCCTAACTTGATATATACTAGCGGGGATCTAATACCAATATGCATAATATACAGTTTATTGGTTACAATTTGCCTTAGTTATCCTTTCAGTGTAAGTTTTTCAGTACAAGTTATTATTCTAACTTGAATACCAATATACATAATGTACAAGTTACAGGTTAAATGTTCCATAGTTACCATGGAAGAATTTCAATTTAAGTTTTTATCCTAATGTGACACATACCGGGATCTAGTACTGAGATATATTTCTTTGTACAGTGCTCCCCTGCAAATCGCGGTTGGCAGTTTGCGGTCATGGTCATTTGCGGTATTTTCTGACCACGAATGACCAGACAGGAGAGGGTAGCTTGTGAGGCAGGAGAGGGCAGCAGTGAAGGAAATCACTCGCTTTATGCTCCGACCGCCTCTTCCTGTACTAAACTCGTGCTTTACCAACCAGTCGTGCCTTACCAAGCATGTGAAAGCAGCTCCTGATTGGTGAGGCCCGACTTTAGTACAGGAAGAGGCGGTCGGAGCATGCAGCGAGTGATTTCCTTCACTGCTGCCCTCTCCTGCCTCACAAGCTGCCCTCTCCTGTCTCCTCTGCCTAAAAACTGTATTCATGGTTTTTTGAAATTCGTGGGGGTTCCTGGAACGGAACCCCCGTGAATTTGGGGGGATCACTATAATCCATTTGTCATGGGCAGGGGAATTAGGTGAAGAGGTATGTTTTTATTGCTTTCCTAAAGTTGAGGAGTCTTTCAAGGGATCTGATCTGTGGGAGCAGTTGATTCCAGTGGCTCGGTATGAAGTGGATCATTATTTGGAAGTTTGCAATTGTAGGGCATGGCCAGGGGGCGTTTTGAGGCATATTTCATCCTGGAAGTGGAGGGACCTCTTCGGCATGTACAGAGGAAGCTTAGCCGTCACGTAGCCTGGCGCCATGTTGTGTAAGGATTTTAATGCTAGCATCAGGCCCTTGAAGACACGGCATCTGGCTACGGGCAGCCAATGAGCTGACGATGGAGCCTGGGAGACAGAGTTATGGACACGGAGGTATTTTTAGAAGTCTGATTGCCGTGTTATGTACACGCTGGAGACATTGTACGTTCTTTGCCATTAGACCGTTGAATACCTCATGAATACCTCAGTCATGTGTGTTAATAACATCTACGAAATCTCTGACAAAGGACAGGATATGTAGAACGAACAGCTTAAGACAGCGATCTGGCTCTAGCAGGGAGTCAAACGCTGATATTATCGGTCTTCCTGGTGATGATTCTAGTGATTTATGTATCTTTGGAAGGATGTATATTGTAGGTGTTATTGGATTGGTTACTGTAAGATAACCGTGAGAAAGCCCCAGGACCTGATTGTAAAAACCGTTTAGATAACCTTGATAGGCGGTATATAAAAACCTAATAAACTTGAAACTTGACCTTGCATGCTGGATCCAGAAGTGACATAATTTCCTTCTTGATAAAGGGAGTGAGAGTCATGTTTTAATTTTTTGTAGAAAATTGTTTCATTACATTGCCTCAAACTGTCAGAAATCATACACGTCTGTGTGCATGATTACTACTGTCCCGCCCTTATCTGCTGGTTTGTTAGCAATATCAGCATCATTACTTAGCTTGAAAGGCTGTCTTCTTTGCTTATGTAAAAGCCTGCTTCTCTGTTCAAGTCTCTCGCTGCAATCGTCAGTATTAATCATTCAGATCTATGGATGACAGGATTTGTATAGTCAGGGGGCTGCCATTTACTGGTTCTTTTAACAATGGAAGGTCAATGATTGGCTGAGTGGCAGACTTCAGAGGGTGGTGGTTAATGGTACCCTCTCTAAAACATCGGAGGTGACCAGTGGAGTGCCGCAGGGCTCGGTCCTGGGTCCACTCCTTTTCAACATATTCATAGGGGATCTGACTCAAGGGCTTCAAGGTAAAATAACACTATTCGCCGATGACGCCAAACTATGTAATATAGTAAGTGAATGCAGTTTACAGAATTATATGGCGCAGGACCTGCTTACATTGGAAAGTTGGTCCTCAACCTGGCAGCTAGGCTTCAATGCTAAGAAATGTAAGGTCATGCACCTCGGAAGCGGAAATCCATGCAGGACGTACTTCTTGAACGGAGAAACTTTAACTAGGACTTCAGCAGAACGAGATTTAGGAGTAATCATCAGTGCAGACATGAAAACTGCCAATCAAGTGGAGAAGGCTTCATCTAAGGCAAGGCAGATATTGGGTTGTATCAATAGAAGTTTCGTCAGCCGAAAGCCTGAAGTCATAATGCCGTTGTACAGGGCCATGGTGAGACCTCATCTGGAGTACTGTGTGCAATTCTGGAGGCCACATTACAGTAAAGATGTGCGCAGAATTGAATCGGTTCAACGGACAGCCACCAGGATGATCTCGGGGCTCAAGGGTCTCTCGTACGAAGAGAGACTGAACAAATTGCAGCTCTACACTCTCGAGGAACATAGGGAGAGGGGAGACATGATCGAAACATTTAAGTACCTCACGGGACGTGTCGAAGTGGAAGATGATATTTTCTTTCTCAAGGGACCCTCGGCCACAAGAGGGCACCCGCTCAAACTCAGGGGCAGAAAATTTCATGGCGACACCAGAAAGTATTTCTTCATAGAGAGAGTGGTTGATCATTGGAACAAGCTTCCAGTGCAGGTGATCGAGGCAGACAGCGTGCCAGACTTTAAGAATAAATGGGATACCCATGTGGGATCCCTACGAGGGTCAAGATAAGGAAACTGGGTCATTAGGGCATAGACAGGGGGTGGGTAAGCAGAGTGGGCAGACTTGATGGGCTGTAGCCCTTTTTTGCCCTCATCTTCTATGTTTCTATGTTTCAATATCGCATTGAGAAGTAATCTATAATTTTCTGGTGAATTTATGAAGTTCAACCTACCCTGAGGCTGTGGGTTCAAACCCTGCGCTGCTCCCTGTGACCCTGGGCAAGTCTCTTAATCCTCCACTGCCCCAGGTACATTACACAGATTGTGAGCCCACCGGGACAGACAGGGAAAATGGTTGAAGTACCTGAATGTAAACCGCTTTGAATGTGGCAGTGCTTTTCCCTGATGTCATAATGCCTCATTCCACCAATAAGAGCCAACCTCATCAGTGATGTCACAATGGCTTGATTGTCCTGTACAAGCCAGCGGATTAACCGATCCCCTTAACTGTATCCATGACATCCTGTTTGTCTGTCTTGGCTGTTTAGATTGTAAGCTCTTTCGAGCAGGAACTGTCCTTTTTTGTGACTCTGTACAGCGCTTCTGTACTTCTGGTAATGCTATAGAAATAATTAATAGCAGTAGTAGTAGTTAATATTGGAAGAGTGTAGGGGTATACTATAGCAGCTCTTACTGGATGCAGTGACCAGGAATGCAGGAGCTAAAGACAAGGGATTTGAAACTGGGCTGGATTTTTATATAGCAGTATATCAAGAACCTAATAAACATGTCCCTCTAAGAGCTATTTCCTTCTACTATTGTTAGTCACTGGTAGGAGAACCAGCCCCTCATTTCAGAATCTTTGGAGTAATGTAAAAGTCAAAGTCCATTACTCTAGCAGAGCCACTAGAGGTCTCTTCAAATCCTTAATGGAGCAAACCCCTAGGGTCTTTATACAAGCAATTAATCTTTCTGTGTTATCTGGCTATGCCTCCAGATTTAGAACCCAGCTAAGATATCTCTTGTGCCTCTTGCTTTGGATTAAAAGAAGCTGAGTTGGTAAGAGGGTATACAGTTCTGGCATCCCCATCTCAGAAAGACAGAGCAGAAAAGGTTCACAGAACAGTGACACAAATGGTGAAAGGGATAAAACACTTTCTTTCTGTTGAAGGGCCAAATTAATGTAGTACTTGGGTCATCAATACCACTGACTTACGAAGCCATAATTTGTGGTACTCTATTACATGTTAAACCTTCTTTGGATCGCTATAAAAGCCGATTTTTCTTAATAATGACGGGAATAGCCATCCAGATGATAACACGTAACTGGAAGAGTTATGATAGACTTAATTATACTTTCTGGTGGGCAAACCTATGTTCTAGCTACAAATATGAAAGAATGAATGCTGAAATTTTATAATAATAATAATAATAATAACTTTATTTTGTATACCGCCATACCCAGAGAGTTCTAGGCGGTTCACAGCAGTTAATAAGATTACACACGAAAATAACCTTGGAATTTACAATTTTTTGGAATGTACATGTTGTTGAAGTTAACAGGAGTTTAACAATTTTTTTTTTTTTTTGAGAGTTCAGGTCAATGAAGTCGACATAAAATGCCATCAGTAGGAATATACAAGGAATATACAAGGAGTAAACAAGGAGTATCATACAAGGAATATACAAGGAATATGCAAGGAATATACAGGGAATATAGTACATGGAATATACAAGAGTGTACAAATTTTTTTTTTTTTTTTTAATTTTATTTTATAGGGAAAAATCATACCGGTCAGGGAGGTTAATTGGTTTGGAGGGAACCTTGGGGGGGAAGGTGGAGGTTCAAGTGAATTGAAGGGAGTAGAAGTCGCGAGTGGAAGTGTTAGAGATTCTGTCTGTGGAATAAGTGAGTTTTGAGTTTTTTTCTGAAGTCCAGGTAAGTGGGGATATAGTAGTGCATTTGAAAGGGTGTGGAGCTCATTATTGAGTCACAATAGTTGTCAGGTACCTTTTCTTTTTATCTGTCCTCCTTACACATCCAGGGTGGGAGGGAGAGAGATGGGAAAACATTATAATTATTATTCATTATATCTATTTTATTGAAATTATACATGTGGTTTTATTTTCATTAGTTAAGGGGAGGAGGGGGGTTAAAATGTTTGTTGTTGAAATATTTGTAGATTTAAAGTGTTTTTGTTTGATTCGTTTATGTTTAAATTCACTGTATTGCACTGTTAATAATTGAAAACTAATAAAGATTTACAAAAAAAAAAGATCTCTTTAGCTTGGAAAAGTGATGACTGAGAGGGGGAACCGCTTGAAATAGGATTCTGCCCATTTTTTTTCAGACTCAAGAGCAGCAAGGGTGTTCTGCTACATCCTCCCCCTTCCAGGCAACCTGGAAGGGAGAGGGTGAGCCTGCCCTGGACCAAAACAGAAAACAGCCTCTCTGTTCCTGTTCCTTAATCCAGCCTCTTTCCTGCTGCTTATCCTGTACCTGGACTATCCTGATGCATTTGGGAGAGCCATCTCTTATCCCTTGAAATGAGATATGACAGGGGTAGGCAATTCCGGTCCTCGAGATATCCACAATGAATATGTACGAGATGGATTTGCATGCACTGCCTCCTTGAGATGCAAATCTATCTCATGCATATTTATTGTGGATATCCTGAAAACCTGACCTGCCTGTGGCTCTCGAAGACCGGAATTGCATAACCCTGAGGTGTGAGAAGTATATTTACTTTTTGGGTTCTATGGAGCACTTGTGATCTGGACCAGACACTCTCAATGACAGGATTTTGGGTATGATGGACCTTGATTTTTTTACTTACTGTATATTTTCTCCCCACACTTCAGTTCCCAGAACTCAATAATTTTTCTCTTTGACTTTATGTAGGGTTATTTTTCAGTCTGTTTTTGTTCCCTGACTGTATCTCATTCCTTTTATAAAATGTGCCAAGCTTCCTGTGTTAGTACTTCGGGTTTTTGGATAGTTACAAGCAAAAAAAAAAAGCCAATGACATATTTCTTTGATTAAAACAATGCCATTTTGAAAAAAACAAATTCCTTTTCACTGACATTGAAACTGGCTCAGGTTTGGGGGTATGAGCTGGGGTGGGGTGGGGGAGGGGAGTTGGTGCAGGAGAGTGAAGAACGACAGGGGATTTCACTCAGATCAGCTGTTAATAGGGGTAAGGAAATGCAGCCAGAGAAAGACCTAGAGGGAACGAGATAGAGGAAAGCCAGTGCACAGGAGTTTGAAGACCTCTCCCCTCCTCATTCACATAGCCTATGACTTTCCTTTTCGATGAGAAATGACAATGAACTTCAGTTTCAGCCCGTTATCCATTTCCTTGCAGAACGGACGCCCTCAAAAGATCTGATGGCACAACAGCGAGGGTGTTGGAGGAAAGGATAGCGGACTAATGAAACAATAAAGAGGAAAGATAAAACACAGCTGCCTGTGACACATCCATGTTATAGAACCGCAAGTGGTAGCCTGGTTTCGTTTTGGTTTTGTACTAAAAAAAAAAAAAAAAAGCTGTGAAAAATAGCTTGCATTTCATCTCTGGCCAGAAACAAGAGTCATGCCTAGTAAATGAAGCATTAGGTCAAAAGTGAGGACATCTAATTATCTTAGATGGGATAAAGAAAGAGTTCGTGGAGGTAAGAAATTATATTTAAAGGATACTGTACAGATTTGAGTGGAAAAAAAAATCATACACAAATACAATCTAACTTCCATGTAAATTCTAGGACCATGGTGGGCCTTTGGAAGAATTTCAATCAATCTTTGCCTCTGGCTGGAAAAATGGACAGATGGACCGGCAGAGGGGGAGATCCAGCGCTATAGGGAACAGCGCCAGGAAACAGCAGCAGGAGCAGAGAAAATGACCAACTAATGCTCAGCACTAACAGCATTCAAATGACAGTATATGCATGCCCGAATATATTGGCGAGGATCGGTTGAGTCTGGGGAGGAGGGTGTTGAGTTGTGAAGGTTATCGGATGATGGTCAGAGAGTAGAAGAATTCAGGTAGGGAAGTTGGCAACTGAGGAATTAGAGAAAAGGACAAGATCAAGGTAGTGGCTGTTCTCAGGAGGGGTGAAGCTCAGCCTCTGTTAGATCAGTAGCATGAATGTTGCTACTCTTTGGGTTTGGGCCAGGTACTAGTGACCTGGATTGGGCTACTGGGCTTGATGGACCTTTGGTCTGACCCAGTATGGCTGTTCTTATGCTCTTATGTGTGCCAAGTATAGGACAATCAAACCATTGTAACATCACTGATGAGGTTGGCTCTGAGGCATTATGACATCACAATCTCAGCTCTGGAATGTTGCTCTCATTGGGGTTCCAGAATCTTGGTATTCTTTGAGATGCTGGAATGTTGTTACTCTTTGGATTTTGGCCAGGTACTAGTGACCTGGATTGGTCACTGTGAGAACGGGCTACTGGGCTTGACGGACCATTGGTATAGTTCTGCAATGGTTCTCTTCCTACTTTCAGGACCGAAATTATAAAGTTAGTTTCAATGACTCTATTTCCTCTACTATTTACCAAAGCTATGGTGTCCCCCAAGGCTCAATTCTTTCTCCCCCCTTCTCTTTAATATATTCTTGACACCATTACTTACTTTGGCCCAATCTATAGGTTTCACTGTATTTACATATGCCGATGATATCAAACTACTCCACCCCCTAAATCCTACATCACCTTATGAGATAACTGAAATCAATAAAAAAAAAACTCAATAAAATCAGCTTCTGGCTTCGGCATAACAAACTTTCATTGAACATCCTTAAAACTACTAGTGTCCTTTTCTTACTCTCTCCAGATAAACATCTATGTCTACCCATCTGTATCGATTCTTTCTCAATTCAAATGGATAGTAAAGTCAAACTTCTCAGAGCCATCTAGACAAGGACCTCACATTTCATCAACAAATTAGTGAAGTTATGCAGAAATGTTTTCATAAGCTTAGGCTGCTATTATTATCACAGCTCTAGTTAAATTCTCAACTTAATAATAAAATATTTCTTAAATTAAATTAAAGTGAAGTGCTCAGACCTTT
The DNA here is from genome assembly GCF_902459505.1 of Geotrypetes seraphini. Taxonomy (NCBI): domain Eukaryota; kingdom Metazoa; phylum Chordata; class Amphibia; order Gymnophiona; family Dermophiidae; genus Geotrypetes; species Geotrypetes seraphini. The sequence continues at coordinate 15,752,221 of NC_047087.1, read as the reverse complement.
TAACCAGTGATGTCACTAACTTGAGGTTAGCAAGGGGACCATCATCGCCTTCACTGTCCCCTGACCACCCTTTATATACAAAGCACTCCACGTATGTTGAAATATCCAACAATGTACTTATCTTTGCCGGGTGGTTGATAGTATGATGTTATTCCTCAATAGTGATAAAGTGCCTAAAACTTGTGCGGGTGAAATAAAATAAACCGTTGTAAGCCATTCTTTCTATAGTCCCTGTCCCCCCATGGCTCATCTGTTCTCTCTCTTCTTTTCTTGATCCCCACCTCTATCAATATCCTGATTCACTCTCTTGTAATTTCAATCACAGACTACTGCAATGCCCTTTATCAAGGTATAACCCAGAAAGAAATCCACCGTTTACAACTATTGCAAAACACTGCTGTCAAATTAATCTAACATGCAAAAAAATTTGACCATGTTACTTCTATCTTCCGCAAAACACATTGGCTATCCATCATCAGCGTTTCACCTATAAAATACTCCTCCTCACCTTTAAAACAAAAAACTCTAACTAACCGGCGTTCATAGATAAACTATTGATCCCATACTCATCAACCAGGGCCCTTCGATCTAACAATCAAAACCTACTCTCCATACCGTCAATACGCAAACTGTTTTACGATACCATTCGCAAATCCATTTTCTCAGTCACCGCCCCCTCTCTGTGGAATGCCCTACCATTAGATCTTCGATTAGAGAACTCTCCTGAAAAATTTAAAGCCAAACTTAAAACTTTTCTCTTTAATGACGCCTTTACTCTCTAGTACCAGCTTCCGCTTCTCAAACCTTTAACTCTTGTGAAGCCTTGAAACACCAAACGCTTCTTCTGAAGCGATCCCCGTCCTAATGTCTTACCACTCCCCATTGACCTTCCTTTTTTACTAATTTTACTTCAATGTATTTTAAAAAAAACTTTCCCTCCCCAACTTCCCTTTTGTTCCATGTACGTCAATGTGAATCCGTCCAGTATTTTTAATATTTGATAAAATATTGCTTTTATTTACCTATTTTAATTGTTTTCTTCAATCTTTTTATATTGTACATCGTTTAGACACTTGTTTTGATAGACGGTATATCCAAAATAAAGAAACTTGAAACTTATGTTCTTAGGTGTAGGCCTCAGAGATGTGCTCGGTGTGAAAGTTGAAATCACCAAGGATAAAGAAAGGAGATGATTCAAGAAAGACGGAGAGCCAGGAGTCAAGATCAGTGAGAACGGAAGACGGGGATTTGTCAGGAGATCTTTAAATGACCTTTATTCAGAGAGAATAGACTGATGGGGTGGACTTCGAAGGAGGAAAAGCAGTGAGACTGAGGTACATAAAGAGGTTTAAATCTATAGGAGCATGAGAGTAGCATGCCAATCCCTCCTCCGCGACATACCAGGCAAGGCATATGCCAGAAGTGGTAACCTCCATGATATAGGGCAGCAACTGAAGCAGAGCCTTCAGAGAAGAGCCAGGTTCATTTAGTACAAGCAGGTGGAAAGAATGAGAGATGAAGAGGTTATGGCCATAGGCAGTCTCGTTGGAGATAGAGCAGGCATTCCACAGGGCACATGAGGAAGGGGAGAGGAGGGGGACAGAAATATGGTCGGAGAAGTTGTGGTGTGATTTGCACGAGTAGGGTGAGAGTTGACTAGGAGGGCCAGTGAGCAACAGGAGGAATAGAAGAGTATGGAGCAGAGCAGGAGAGGTGCGATGATGATGATACAAGCAAGGTGCAGTTAGACAGGAAGGGGAGGGTCGAATGAGGGGGGAAAACTATTGTAGCCTTAGAGCTGTGAAGAAGGTGGGTGATAGAAGACACGGTTAGGTGGTGAATTCAAAAAGTGGGCAATGTGGGCTTGAGAACTGTGGTGGTTTGGGGTGGAGGGACAGATTGGGTAAGGTGAGTAACACAAAAAGGTGTAATAGAGCCATAGACTAGGAGAGAGAAATGATACCAGGGTTGTGGTTGATCTAGGTGGGTCAGGGATTATCCAGGGGGGGAGGAGTCTGCCGGTGGATGGTACAGAGGATGGATGGGGCAGAAAGGTTACTTTCAATTAGCAGTGATAAGGTCACCGGTTAAAAGGTTTGCGAGTAGGAGCCAGAATGCATGAGTACCGGAATAATTTGTAACCTGCATTGAATTGTCGGATATGCGGAATATATAATTAAATAAATAAATAAATTGTAGGATAATACCATGATAAAGCTTAACCCCCCTCTTACCATCCCCTCCCTAACCCCAGATCCTACTTTTCCCTCTCTTGGAAACCTTCTCTGATCTAACGTTGTAACCCTTCTTCCATAACTCTTTTTGTAATCCGCTTTGAACCGAAAGGTAATGGCGGATTAGAAATCTGTAATGTAATGTAATGTAATAAATAAATTAGTGATTTTCAGCTTGTCGGCATCAGCTGGGGGATTGCTGAGGTTGATTAATAAGTGTATAAAAGTAATGCGAGCCTAGGGTAAGGTGGGATGAGGGTCAGGGTGGGAGGACCTAAGCAACAGGGGCTGTATGCAGAAAGTAGCTGTGGAATCAATCTCTAATGGTATCTATTTTATTTACTTATTTAAAACATTTGCATTCCGCTTTTAGCCAAAAACGGCTCACAATTAACAGAAACAATCGTAGAGTACACGAAAAATCTTTAAAATCCTCAGATGCAAGCATCTACATTTTCCAGAAGCATATCCACCAAAGCAGAGAGGTCAGAGGAAAGAGAGTCCTCCTGGGTGAGGGAGAGTTTCTTAGGTCTAACTTGGGGCTCCTTTTACTAAGGTGCGTTAGGGCCTTAACGCGCGCTAAACTGCCGCACGTGCTAGACCATAACGCCAGCATGGCGTTAGTCTAGAAGCGTGCCGTGCGGTTTAGCGCCCGGTAATTTTGAGCGTGCGCTAAAAAACGCGAGCGCACCTTAGTAAAAGGAGCCCCAAGGCGCGCTCGCCTTTTTAGCGCACCCAGGAAATTTACCGCAATGCTGGCGTTAAGGCCTAGCGCGCGGGGCAATGTAGTGGGCGCTATTCCGTGCGTTAAAGCCCTAACGTGGCTTAGTAAAAGGAGCCCCGAGGCGCGCTCGCCTTTTTAGCGCACCCAGGAAATTTACCGCGCGCTACGCTTCTAGAACTAACGCCAGCTCAATGCTGGCGTTAAGGCCTAGCGCGGGGGGCAATGTAGCGGGCGCTATTCCGTGCGTTAAAGCCCTAACGTGGCTTAGTAAAAGGAGCCCTTGTTGATACTAAGCTAAAAAGATAGGTCAAAGATAATCAACTAGGCAGACAAGAGCATTAACTTTGAGCACCAAAAATGAACGACGTCTGTATACTTCCGTAGGGACCTTTTTAAATGTTTGGAACTGGGCTGGGAGGAGGGGCTCTGCAGGCGATGGACCAGCTCACGGATTACTGTTAAGAAGGTTTAGATCGACTACCAATTAGAGAGATAATTTACTTAGTAATCTGTGACACTAATTATTATATATTCTGATAATCACAGCTATATTTTAAATAGAATTATTTTCTTTTACTTTAATTTTTAACTAAAATTATTTATATAAATTATTTGTGAAGCGCTCAGACCAAGAAACCCATATAATAGTGATGTCACTACAATGAGGTTTTCAAGGGGACCATCATCGCCTTCACAAGTCCCCGGCCCTCCCTATCTTTAGATCTTTGTATTGCCTATCTGGTTGATATGTCCAACATATAGTGTTGTTCTATTTCGGGGGGCTATCAGCGATATTGCTTCTCATTGGTGACTTATTAACATAACAACAAAATAACAAAATAAACAAAACAATATAAAAATAATAGTGCTTATCTAAAATGTAGTGCTGCTCATTTTTTCATTGTCTGATTAGAATCCCGTCCCTCCGACCCGGATTTTGTTTCAATTTTGTCAATCTGTGGAGACAGGGAAATGGAAGAGAAGAGAAATCAGGAAACGCATTTACAGGTCACAGAGAAGCATATGTAAGATTCTATAAAAGATCCACGTACCTTGTAGAATTGCACTGCTGATTTTTTTTAGGCATCAGTATATAGGCCTGTGGTCTCTAAATCCAGCTAATTATTTAGCAATGCTTCAAGAAAATCTCTCCGTACTTGTCCATCACTGCTGAGGGATTCTTAACCTGTGGATGAGTAATTAAATCAGTGTAAAGAAAAGCTCGGATAACTCAAAGAGAAAGAGAAAACAAGATAAACTTGGATGGAAAAAAAAAGCCAAACTCAGCTTTGGTTTATTTAAAATGCCTTTGCCAATTTTCTGCTGAGATTATATACCATTTGCAACATATTGCATATTGAAACTGTAGGATGACAATCGTATGGCATTATTCACCATGCCTAAAGGAACACCAACAATCGCAGATAAAAACATGGAAAACGTAGAAACATGATGGCAGATAAAGGGCAAATGGCCCATCCAGTCTGCCCAACTACTGCATCCTCTATCTCTTTCTGACCCACTTGACAATCCTTGGCTTTCTTGAATTCCACCACCTCTATCAGGAGACTGTTCCACCCATCTACCACTCTTTCTGTACAAAAATATTTCCTTGGATTACTCCTGGGCCTATCACCTCTTAATTTCATCCTATGCCCTCTCATTATGGAGCTTCCTTTCAAGTGAAAGAGATTTGCCTCATGTGCATTTATGCCACGTAAGTATTTAAACAGCTCTATCATATCTCCCCTCGCCCATCTTTCCTCCAAAGTATATTTATTGAGATCTTAAATCTGTCCCCAGAAGCCTTATGACGAAGACCACTGGACAAATGTAAAATGATGCACATTGGGAAGAATAATCCAAATCACAGTTACTAGATGCTAGGATCCACCTTGGTGGTTAGCGCCCAAGAAAAAGATCTGGGTGTCATTGTAGACAATACGATGAAACCTTCCGCTCGATGTGTGTTGTCGTCCAAAAAAGCAAACAAGATGCTAGGAATTATTAAAAAAGGGATGGTTAACAAGTCTAAGGACTCCTTTTACAAAGGCGTGCTAGCGGGTTTAGCACGCGCTAGACGCTACCGCCTCTTTTTAAGCAGGTAAGCAGGTGGTTAGAAAAGGTTCAAAGAAGAGCGACCGAGATGATAAAGGGGATGGAGTTCCTCTCGTATGAGGAAAGACTAAAAAGATTAGGGCTGTTCAGCTTGGAAAAGAGACATCTGAGGGGAGATATGATTGAAGTCTACAAATCCTGAATGGAGTAGAACAGGTAGAAGTGGATCGATTTTCCACTTCGTCAAAAATTACAAAGACTAGGGAAATACTCGACGAAGTTACAGGGAAATACTTTTAAAACCAATAGGAGGAAATTTTTTTCACTCGGAGAATAGTTAAGCTCTGGAATGCGTTGCCAGAGGATGTGGTACAAGCGGATAGCGTAGCTGGTTTTAAGTAGGGTTGGGACAAGTTCCTGGAGGAAAAGTCCATAGTCTGTTATTGAGAAAGACATGGGGAAGTTGCTGCTTGCCCTGGATTGGTGGCATGGAATGTTGCTACTCTTTGGGATTTGGCCAGGTACTAGGGACCTGGATTGGCTGTAAGAACGGACTACTGGGCATGATGGACCTTTGGTCTGGCCCAGTAAGGCTATTCTTATGTTCTTATGACCATTTTAGTAGTCTCCCTCTGAACTTACTCTATCCTGTTTATATCTTTTTGAAGGTGCGGCCTCCAAAATTGTATACAATATTCTAAATGAGGTCTCGCCAGAGTCTTATACAGGGGCATCTCCTTTTTCCCTATACACCCTAGCATCCTTTTAGATTCAATGGAACTTATCATAAAAAGCAAAAGCCAACATTATTAGTTTAAGAACTTAAGAGCTTTAGAAATATTTCTTCTTCTCCCCTTGGACCTTGTCACAAATCAGATTCACAAATCACTTCTTGGTTTTCCGAAACACTGGGAGCTTTATCAATCCTCTTTGCAATGAGCATCCTTCACTCTTCCTTTATTACCCTAGTTTCCTTAAGAATTTTTCTCTTTTTTTAAATCAAGTATTCATTAAAATGTTATTTTACTCTGCTAATTGCATTTGTTCACTATTCTAAGAGCTCAGTGTAAACAGAAAAAGTTCAATGGCTTATATCTTCCTGTGTCTCCATTTCCTTACCAAGACTTCCTCTTTGACAATGGAATGTGCCGAGAATTAGAACCAGGTCACAGCTCATGCGTTGTTTCGTCTTTAAATTACGATGATCTCTAGGATTAAAGGAGATTTTGAGGAGATAGAAACATAGAAGATGACAGCAGAAAAGGGCAATAGCCCATCAAGTCTGCCCACTCTAATGACCCACCCCCCTTGATTTTACCCCCCTAGAGATCCCACATGTGTATCCCATTTCCTTTTAAAATCTGGCACGCTGCTGGCCTCAATCACCTGAAGTGGAAGTTCGTTCCAATGATCAACTACCCTTTCGATGAAGAAGAACTTCCTGGTGTCGCCATGAAATTTCCCATCCTTGATTTTCAGCAGATGCCCTCTTGTGGCCGAGGGACCTTTAAGAAAGAAAATATCATCCTCCACTTCAATACGACCCGTGATATATTTAAACGTGTCTATCATGTCTCCTCTCTCTCTATGTTCCTCGAGTGAGTATAGCTGCAATTTGTTCAGCCTTTCCTCATACGGGAGATCTTTGAGTCCCAAGACCATCCTGGTAGCCATTCGTTGAACCGACTCAATTCTCAGCACATCTTTTTGGTAATGTGGCCTCCAGAATTGTACACAATATTCCAGATGAGGCCTCACCATGGATCTGTACAACGGCATTATAACTTCGGACTTTCGGCTGATAAAACTTCTACGGATACAACCCATCATTTGTCTTGCCTTTGATGAAGCCTTCTCCACTTGATTGGCAGTCTTCATATCTTCACTAATGATCACCCCCAAATCACGTTCCACCTTGGTCCTAGCTAAGGTCTCACCATTTAGTGTGTAAGTTCTGCAAGGATTCCCATTGCCAAGGTGCATGATCTTACATTTTTTAGCATTGAAGCTTAGCTGCCAAGTCGAGGACCAATGTTCCAATAGAAATAGGTCCTGCGTCATACTGTCTGGCAAAGTGCTCTTACATACTGTGTTGCATAGTTTGGCGTCATCGGCGAATAATGTGATTTTACCCTGAAGCCCCTGAGTCAGATCTCCTACAAATATATTGAAGAGGATCGGGCCCAAGACCGAGCCCTGCAGCACTCCACTGATCACCTCTGACGTTGGCTAGATGGGTAAGATTGTTGGATCTTCTCATTAACTTTGTTTAAGGAAACAGTCTTCTTGTTCACTGAATTAGCAAAATTGCAAATCTATACTAATTCATAAATGAATTCTGCCTTTGGTTCAGTGGCGTACCTAGGGTATGTGGCACCCGGGGCCCATCATTTTTTGACACCCCCCCCCCTCATGGAAAAATTTTTTTTTTTTTTTTTTTTGCAATAACCATGAAATGGAATAAATGGTCAGAATAGAAACAGGCAGTGAAAATTTTCTTTTATTGAACCTCATTTATGTAACCATTATTCCAAACATAACATAACATAAATTATGTCGGAATTGTCATGACATCAGAAGTACATATGGAGTAGTTGCAGGTGATGCTTGGGACAGTTCTGATTATGTTAGTTTGGTTTTATGTGTTTTTTGAATAGAAGGGTTTTTATTTCTTTTTTTAAGGTTTTGTAGTTTGTGGTCGAGGTCAATAGGTTGTAGAGTTGGGGGTCAAGTGTTGCAGCTCGAATGGCTAGGAGGTTGTCGAACAGTTTTTTTCTTTTGACGTTTTTGGTTGGAGGGTGTGTGAATGGTGCGTGAGTTCTCCTATGTCTGTTTGAAGTGGATTGAATTATTTAGCTGAAGAAATTAGTTACCCCCCCATTCCACACACATTAATTCTCTTCCATTTTTGTTCCCATTATAAAAAAACACTGATAAGTTCCCAGGAAAAAAATACATTAAAATAAGAAGTGAAAACAAAGGCCCCTACAGATGAGAACATAACATAAGAATAGCCTAACTGGGTCACACCAATGGTCCATCATGCCCAGTAGCCCATTCTCATGGTAGCCAATAGTGCTGCCCGATTCAGAGAAAAATATTTCATTCGATTCGATTCACCCTGTTGAATCGATTTTTCGATTAGATTCACTGTTAATGACACCGCTTTTTAAGTTTAAACAAAGTATAACAATAAATTTCACAACAACAATAAATTTCACAAAGTACTTAAAAAAAAAAAATCACATTTTTCCATTAAAGCAGTTCTGGAGACATTTGCTTGAACAGTCTTTTTTCCCAGTCCATAAGCAAGCAATATGAAAAAGATTTCCTTAATTATCTACTCAAACATTTTTGCTATTTACTTTCATTGTACCTAGACTATTATTCAGTAGAAAAAATTTAGTTTGTTCAATCAAGCAGAACATTCACTCATAGAAGTCCAATGTCCACACAGGATTTGATTGAACAAACCATATTTTTTCTACTGAATAATAGTTTAGGTATACTGAATAGCAAAAATGTTAAAGCCACACAGAAAAGCAGTAAAAGTCAATAGGTTCTCCAAGTGGGAACAACCTGATGTCTCAGCACTTGAGGAAAAGACCACGTAATAATGTTTATAAGATAAATCATATAAATGATTATACTGAAGCAGGGTGTCCTCAGCGTGAGAGGTAAGCGAGAGGAGAGAATTCTCCAGTGCTTTACACAATAAGGCTCCTCTGCCTGCAGTGCACACCATCATAGGACACCTCAGGTGTGCTCAAATTAATCAATGTGATAAATTAAACAGTGATAAACAATTGGTCAATCACAAGAGTGCAAGATCAAACAGGTTGTTCCCACTCAGAGAACCTATTGACTTTACTGCTTTTCTGTGTGAGTAGATAATTAAGCAAATTTCTGATAGCCTACAGAACTGATTCTCACCTTCCATCCCCAGCCCCCAAGACTTACCAGACCCCCCCCTGCCGATGCATTTACTTACTGCCTGAACTGGATATTAAATCGTGGGGAAGAGAGGAGAAATGCGGGGAAAGAGCCAGCCAAAACTAGTATTTGTTGCTGCTGAGTGCACCAATCCAGGGCAAGCAGACGCTTCCCCCATGTCTTAATAACAGACAATGGACTTTTCCTCCAGGAATTTGTCCAAACCTTTCTTAAAACCAGCTACGCTATCTACTTTTAACATAACTTCTGGCCACTTCATTTTTAAGCTTAGATCTTTCCTTCCAAACAGAGACCTTGCTAGATGTCAAATACAGCACAAGGTAACTTCACATGGACTTAACTGTGCAGGAAATGAATCTCCTCATACACCCACCATATAGTGCAAAAATGTGCAAAGGTCTGTTTTTTTCTTTCGATCACTACATAGCCTAATGCCACACAAGCAGCGCTGTTACAAACATATTCTGAAGGTCAATGCTAAGGTTGACAAAGTTTCCTTCCTTGGACCAGAAGGAGATACTGACAAACCACTGGAAGAGATTCTAAAACAACTACCCAGAAATAACACCCAAAGACCCACTCAGTGTGTGAACCAGTTGAGTGGAGTGGACTAACTGGGGGTGGAAATGGGCCCAGAGTTTGCTCAGCAGAATTTCCCAGACTACCTCTTCCTCTCAACACACTGACATGCTACCACCACCACCAACACTAGGAACACCTCACCGAGTATGCCAGCAATGCTTATAAACTTTATAAAACACATTATTATATTTTCTTATAAAGCATATATTTTAACTGAACTCAGCCTTGCCATTCACAAAAATAGAAAAGTTCCCATTTCAAGCTGTCTCATGTACACTTTTCAAATCTAACATATTGTAATCACAAAACAGAAAATAAAATTATTTTTTCTACCTTTTGTTCTCTGATCAATATTCAAATCTTGTTGGTCCCAGGCTCTTGTTGTCTTGCTTGCCAGGGTCTCCTTTCTCCGTGCTAACCATCCGTCTGCCATCTCTGTTCTCCCCTTCCGTTTCCCTTCCCTCTCCCGGAGATCTGGCATCTTTCCTTTTTTTTGTCTCCATCCACAGATTCACCTTTTCTCAACTCCCCACCACCCCAGGATCCACCATCTCTCCCTTTCTGTTCCCAACTATCCTCCTATCCAGTATCTCTATCCCCCCTCCACACCATCCCCTGTTTCCAAGTTCTCTCCCTTTCTGTTCCTTCCCTCCCTAAATCCCATTATGCACCATCTCTCTCCCACTCCTCTGTTTTTAGACCCATTATTTCTAACCCCCAAAGTCTGGCATATGCACGTATCTTTGAACCCCCCCTTCCCTCTCTCCCTCTGTGTACTTTTACACCAGGACCCCCCCTCCCCCGAAGGTCTGTCCCCCCTCAGAAGGGCTACACCCCACCCCTGAAGACCTGCACCCCCCGAAGGACTTTACCTCCCACCCGAAGGTCTGTCCCCCTCTGAACGCCTAAACCCCACCCCTGAAGGCCTGCACCCCCCCCGAAGGATTGTACCCCCCACCCGAAGGTCTGTCCCCCCCTGAAGGCCTGCACCCATCCCGAAGGCCTGCACCCACCCCGAATGCCTGCACCCACCCCAAAGGCCTGCACCCACCCCGAAGGCCTGCACCCCCGAAGGCCTGTCCCCCCCCCCTTGAAGGCCTGACCCCCCCTTGAAGGCCTGCCTGCTTGTCCCCCCTTGAAGGCCTATCCCCCCTTAAAGGTCTGCCTGTCCCACCCCCTTGTAGGCCTGTCCCCCCTTAAAGGTCTGCCTGTCCCACCCCCTTGTAGGCCTGTCCCCCCCTTGAAGGCCTGACCCCCCCTTGAAGGCCTGCCTGCTTGTCCCCCCTTGAAGGCCTGTCCCCCCCTTGAAGGTTGGCACCCCCCCAAAGGCCTGCACCCCCTTGAAGGCCTGTCCCACCCCCTTGTAGGCCTGTCCCCCCCTTGAAGGCCTGCCTGCTTGTCCCCCCTTGAAGGCCTGTCCCCCCCCTTGAAGGCCTGCACCCCCCCTTGAAGGTTGGCACCCCCCCCAAAGGCCTGCACCCCCTTGAAGGCCTGTCCCACCCCCTTGTAGGCCTGTCCCCCCCTTGAAGGCCTGCCTGCCTGTCCCCCCCCTTGAAGGCCTGCACCCCCTTGAAGGTCTGCACCCCCCCCCGAAGGCCTGCACCCCCCCGAAGGCCTGTCCCCCCACTTGAAGGCCTGCCTGCCTGTCCCCCCCTTGAAGGCCTGCACCCCCTTGAAGGTCGGCACCCCCCCCTGAAGGCATGCACCCCCCCCTGAAGGCCTGTCCCCCCTTGAAGGCCTGTCCCCCCCCCTTGTAGGCCTGCACCCCCTTGTAGGCCTGTCCCCCCCCCCTTGTAGGCCTGCCCCCCCCTTGAAGGCCTGCCTGCCTGTCCCCCCCTTGAAGGCCTGCACCCCCTTGAAGGTCTGCACCCCCCCCCGAAGACCTGCCCCCCCCCCTTGAAGGCCTGCCTGCCTGCCTGTCACCCCCCCCCCCCTTGAAAGTCTGCCTGCCCGCCCGCCCGCCCCACCCTGAAGGCCTGATGCCCCGACCCACCCCGAAGGACCATTCGCCCCCCTGGCCTCCCCGCACTACCTATGAAGCAGCCGCAGCAGGATCGCGACGTCAGCTATCTTTGCGCTGCTTAGGAGCTGCTTCCTGCGCCGGGCTACCTTAAGCTACTGCCCCCCCCCACGCCCAAAGGACCGCTCGCCCCACTGACCTTCCAGCACACCTATGAAGCAGCCCGCAGCAGGATCGCGACGTCAGCAATCCCTCAGCTGCTTGGGCGCTGCTTCCTGCGCCGCGGTCCCGCCCCCCGGAGGGACGGGACCGCGGCGCAGGAAGCAGCGCCCAAGCAGCTGAGGGATTGCTGACGTCGCGATCCTGCTGCGGGCTGCTTCATAGGTGTGCTGGAAGGTCAGTGGGGCGAGCGGTCCTTCGGGCGTGGGGGGGGACTGAGCGGCAAGGCCGGGAACACCCCCTCAGGGCTGGTACCCGGGGCGGCCCGCCCCCCCCCCCTAGGTACGCCACTGCTTTGGTTACTTGTGTTCTAAGACTTGGTTCAAGGAAAACTATTAATGCTTTGAAATCAGGATCTAATGTCTTTGTTAGAATCACAGTGGAAGCTCTTCCATTTTAGGATTATTCATGATCTTTTCTTTTGTGGATGAGGCCCAAAAAATTTTCAGTTCATTCGAAATCCGTTTCTAGAGCAATTCATTCACATCTCAGCAGCTGAAAATGTTGGCCATGAAACCCCATGGTGGCGATACATATTAATGAAAGTAAATTGGATCACCTAAGAAACAGTGAGACTGGTTCTGATCACGAGGAAAAGCTCTCCAAAGCCAATAAGGCTCTCTAGAGGTCCATCCTTTTTCGGAAGAAACGTAGCTGTCTTTTTGTTTTTGTTTTTAATTTTATATTTTATTCATTTTCACATCAAAAATCAAAAAGAGAAAACTTTGATACAGGCAACAAAATACATTCAGGAAATTATTATCAAGACATAAATTCCAGTACAATGATCATAGTCCACGTTAAGGGAGAGTAGAATCATACACAGTCAAGGGTAGTTGAATTAAAGAAAAACTAAACTCAGTCATATTTGCATATGCCTCAAATATACAGGGTTCTTTGGTTAATTACATTAGGGCCTAAGTAGTTACAATTATAGAGGGGTCAGGAGCCCTAATGGCAGCCTTACCTTCCAAGAAATGTTGCAATTGTTCTGGATCATAAAAGATATACTTATTTGTTTGGTAGGTAATACAACATTTACAAGGAAACCTAAGTTGAAAGGTTGCTCCCACAGCCAAAACTGACTGACGAAATGTCAGAAATTTTTTACGTCTAAGCTGCGTCCACTTGGAAACATCAGGAAAAATTACAATTTTGTGATTGTAAAATTCAACATTCTCAGTTCTATAATAAAGACGAAGAAGAGCTTCTTTATCTTGTAAGAAAACAAACGTTACTAACAAAGTGGCTCTCGCTGAAATCTCGATCCGTGAAGATTCTAACATCCCAGTGAGATCTAATTCTCCGGGATGGATAGTTGTCTTGTCCTTATCCTCTTCAACTATATTAAGATAATATAATTTTTGCAATGGTGGCATGTTTGTCTCTGAAAATTTCAAAACTGAAGTCAAGAAAGAGTGAAAAAGTTCTCTCGGTGATAGTATTCTTGATACAGGAAAATTTAAAAGTCTCAGGTTTAAATTTCTATTTGCATTTTCTAAATTTTCAATTTTCCTGATCATTACATTTTTCTCCTTCATTTGAGAGTTTGATACAAGTTTTATTTCAGAGACAGTCTTCTCAATGTTATCCATTCTAGTTGATTGTTGTTGAATTTTCTCTTCACAATTATTAATTTGAACTGCAGTTTGTTGAGTTGAGGAAATAAATTGGGAGCATACCTGGTGAAGGCTCTCCATGGCTCCCCACAACGCCTTCATATCCACCACTTTCGGCTTAATCAGGGGTTTCAGAGGTTGAAGTGGAGAGAAGACTCCATTTCCCACACTCGTTGCTCCCTGAACGCCTCCTCCTCCCTCTGCCGATTGCTGGTAACCCGGCATAGCTTGTTCCACCTCCGGGGTCAAAGGCAGCATCATCGGGTCCAACAGGGATTCACTCCCCGACGTCTCCCGCTGAACCGCAGAACTGCCCGACATCATCCCAGGACGGGGAGGGATTACAGGACCCAGCGGGCTCAGCGAAAAATCACTGTCCAGTTCCGAGGTCTGCCCCCCTCGGAAAGCGGATTCGCCCAGACCAAAGGGAACAGGAAAAGCTGTTATTGCTGTCTGGTGTGTTGTCGACGAGGCAGAAGAAGCCGGGAGATCACTCCTCTGTTTCCCCCTACGCTTCGGCATTCTTTTGATATGGAAACCGGTGAGTAAATCTCCAAGGTTAAGCTAAGAACGCCGATGGAAGGGGAGCCTCTTACAATACGTCTGTCCCTGACGCCATCTTGATTCGCTCGTAGCTGTCTTTTTGAAGGCTATCTAGCTTTTGACATCAAGCACAAAGAACTAAATTCTATAGATGGCATCACAAAATCAGCACCAACTAGAAAATGTGCTAAGCTCCATTCTATAAATGACACTCAATATTCGAGCCAAATGAAAAAGTGAAGAGTTCTTGCCTCGATATATGACAAACAAAGCAAAAAGGCAAGCGAGATATCCAGAGATTCAACCAACAGGACTGTTTATTAATGAGAGTCTCAAAATCAAAGTCACATAAACAATGTTTATGAAGACGCCAACATGAATCGTTAAAGCCATTTGACTTTCACCAAGCTATTTCTGCCAATGTGCCCTAGCCATTGGTTTCTCCCCTGAAGAAGGCACCCAAGGATGCCGAAACTGGGGTCCTAGTTGGGACCTTAGTCCTCAGTTTATGTGACTTTGATTTTGAGACTCTCATTAACAAACAGTCTCGTTGGTTGAATCTTAGGACAGCTCGCTCGCCTTTTTGTTCTGTTACTCAAATTAGGGGAAAGGTAATGAGCATCACTTAGTGTTGGGATCCATGCCTAACTTTTGGCACAAGGATTTATACCAACTAAACCCTGGTATAAATTCTCACGCCTAAATTAGGTGTGGATCTCCTTTATTCTATAACAGCATGCATAAATTATAGGCATGCCCCTGATCTGCCCATGACCCCGGGTAAGAAAATTTTCAAATAAATAAATAAATTGCACACGTCTAAATTTCTGCATAGAATTTTTAGTGCGACTTCTAGAATTTGGCCGAAAACGCCCTATAGTGGCATGAGCAATAAATTCTGTTTGCAATTAAACCCTATGCATGAGCAGTGGTTACTAAACACAAGGAAACTTGTTACGTCTGCTCTTGCGGTAACTTAGTAACATAGTAAATGACAGCAGACAATGAACGGAACATTCCATCCAGTCTGCCCGACCGTCAAACTCATCAATTCATGATTAAGCCAACAACGAATGTGATCTAAAATACCTGATCACTGTCTTTCTTTGGCATTTTTGGGACACAGACTGTAGATGTCCAACAGCCACCGTCGTTACGTTCTAGTTATTGGACTTGCCATCAAAGCCTACTCCAGACAAAACAAATCCATCTTGTTGTTTGAAGGACAAAGACCATAAAAGTTTGCCCAGCATTCTCCTCATGTTCAAAATTACTAGAGCTTCTGTTGAAGCCCTCTCCTCCATCATCCCATCCTAAACTAGATTGCCATCTATTGCATTTTGCAATTTGCATTATAAAGGAAACGAGAAAACGTCTGCAAAAATGACAACACGAGCAGAAAGAACTCTTGAGCAAAGAGTAAACACTCTTTGATTCACTAAACCTTCCAATCTTGTCCCGACAATCGCAAAACCAGTTTTACTGGTTTTGCGATCGTTCCCTGACCCGATTCACTAAACAGCTTCCCTATCAATCTCCGATCCGATTCGATGCACCCATGCAAATGAGGGGAAATGACGTGCAAAAGTAGGAAGCCATCGATTCACTAAGCAGAAGAAGAAACACCAATTGAGTATGCCAATACAAAAAGAAGCGATTGCTAAGGACCAATCGCTTACTATCATTGGCGACTCTCCTGCTCTCTTCTGCCCTGATATATCAGTACCGAGGTTACAACCCCATATAAAACAGCCATCATAATTAAAAATAAAACTGTAAAATATCTTTACATATGCGTAAGAATTCCTTTTTTATATATTCTGTAAAAAGCGCATTGCGAGCCCGTGGTTTTAGCCCGCAGGTTTAAAGCGTGTTCTGTTCGATAATCTGGCTACACAAAATAATTCACTGCGTCGGTCAGAAATCATTCCTTTTTTAAAAATGTCCAACTCGTAGGGCCAGCAAAAGTAAACTGCAGTCACCCCTCCCCCTTTCTTTTGAGCTCATTAGTGCTTTGCCACCAAAAACGTGCAGGAATAAACCCCACCCACTAACTACTTAGTAAGGGCGAAGAGTTAGCGCATGCGTAAATTGCATCAATAAACAACGAGGATACTCTACGCATGCGTTTCGATCGCTCTTACGGCGATCAGTGGGATCGCTATAGGGCGTGCGTCCGATCAGATCATTTGCATGTAGAATCTATAGTGAATCGGTCGCTCGGCAAAACTCGGCTAAGAATCGCCCAACACCGATCCAAGTCGGTAAGTTTAGTGAATCTAGGTCTATGTTTGAGCACCTATCACCTTCGCCCTAAAGCACATTAGGGTGGCAAGTCAAATGCACGCAAGACATATGCGCGCGGACAACTCAGCGCTACAACAATTCAGCGCAAGACAGTTGCACACAACACAATTGAGTGCAATGACAATTCAGTGCAAGACAAATGAGCGCACGACAATTGAGCATAGCACAAAATGGTGGAGCGCGCCATAAAAGGTTAACAAAACAATCACGTGCACGTTCACGTAAACGGTCACACGCACGTTCACGTAAACGTAAGCGTGACGGTGTTTTGCAAGTGCATTTTTATCACTATGGTTACCTAGCCTCTTTGTGCTTTGAATATAAGTTACGTGAATGCATTTTCGTTACTATGGTTACGTTGGCTCCTTTTATATGTGCTCAGAACAGCCCGCCTTCCTTTCGCTGCCTGACTGTGTGCGTTATAGGTAATCTGACTATGAACCGTCTTGCTAATACATTCAGGCTTAATACGTTGATGTAAGGATGTCATTTACATCATTGTCATACGTAACTGTGTTTTGCAAATGCATTTTTAATCACTATAGTTATCTAGCCTCTTGTCTTGCGCTCACTTGGCGCTCAGACGTCTTCACCCAGTTGTCTTGCGCTCAGTTGTCTTGCGCTCAGATGTCGTGCTCGTTCATTTTACTATGAACCATTCGCACTCAAATGTCTTGCACTCAGTTGTTTTGCGCTCACTTGTCTTGGCGCTGAGTTGACTTTGCGCTCAGACGTCTTGCGCTCACTTGTCTTCGCCCATTTGTCCGCGCGCTTATGTCTTGCGCGCATCTGACTATGGACCGCACATTAGCATGTGCAGAAAAGAGACTGTGCATTATAAAAGGATGTCTAGACGAGAAGTCCAAAAAGATGCCTATTATAAGTTTATTGTATAAAAACTAATCTGGCATATATCCAGATCTTTATAAAATAGACTTCTAGAACCAGCTTCAACAGCAAACAAATGACATAGAAGATATAAATGTGTGTAATTGAAATGGTATAAATGTGTGTTTATATGAAATGATTGAAATCTCAAGCATGATATTCAACCACTACACCCTTTACACAAAAGAAAATCATAATAAAGTAATATAATGAAGTGCAGCGATAGACCAAGGGGGTCCGCATTATGGGCCGTATCCCCATTTGCGGGTTCTCTATCTGTGGGTTCCGAGCACTTCCAAAGTTAGTTTACATATAACATATTGATTTTAAAATGATATATGGAGGGGATCAGTTACGTATATAACTGAATCATTTATGGATGGACATATGCAGTCAGATTACATCCCAAGAAATGCCTTGCACAGTTGGGGCGGTGGATTAAATAAATGCTGAATCACGAAATGCTCAAAGTAAATCTTTAATGATTACTTGGCAAGAACTGAGCAGCAAAAAATGACTTGTAGAAACATAATTCCTGATCAAGGACATGGTTGTAGAGGACGTCTTGGGAAAACAACAAACTCTTTTTTCCTTAGCAGGCTAGGGTCAATTATTTGTGGCTTTGCAGTTGATAAGCGGCATGAGAGGGTTGACCACAGAATCCCTCTCAGACCGTGAGGATCCTTCTAGTTGTTTCATGTAAGGAAAGTCAATCACGGCTCTCCTAATTTCACATGCTCGGGTGATGGGAGACAAGTACAGAAAAGCAAACCGTTCTCTGAATCCCAGAAGTTCTGTTCACTCAGGTCAGGCTGAAGACTTGGCTGAGGTTACACTGGAAATTTTTCTCTGTCAGGCAACAGAAAGCAGTACAAAGCAGCCAGCTGTTAGGCCTCAAAGCCCAGGCCTCTAATTAAAACAGTGGAAAATTAGATAACTTTACAAATTCATCACTGCCGCCACTGGCTGTCAAGAGAAAAAAAAAAAAAAGCTCGGGGGTTACCACCCACCTTCTGTTTATTTCACTAGCTCCGGCCTCTTTCCAGTGTTCAGGCATCTCACCCTTTCTGCTTCCTTCACTTTAAGCCACTTTGATTGCTCAGATCAATATACCAGTCATTTGTTGAAGCACCCACATTCTTTGGTGTATAAAAACCAACGCACAGTCTATATCTTTATAAACTTTATTTTTATTCGCATTTTAAAAAAATTTTCTCCACTTGGGGAAAGTATCCCACACAACTTGGAGTGCCAGTCTCTGGTAAACAAAGAATTTATCCCAGGTCGTGCTTAGGACAAGCAATCTGCAATGTGCTTGAACAGGAGATAGGTTGCCAGGTGGAGTTGCATCTAAGGTTGTGAATATTTCCAGAACTATACAAGAGGAAGCATATTCTGGTTTCACGTTTCTGCCTTGCACACAGGAGACAATTATGTAGCTTGCGCCTGGCGCTGCTGTGAAAATCAGAAGATGAAAATTAGAACCCAAATTTTGTATACATTTCACTTCAGCCCCCGAGCAGGTGAACGTCATGGAAAGGAGATCCTTCCTGTCATGTGTTACCTTCTCAGGAGTGTGGTCTTTGAACTCTGGCAATGGTGATCCACAGCTGGTGACAATAGCACTGCCAAGCTACTGCATGTTCTTTGATGTGCCTTCCTGCCTTTGTAAAGTCATTTCCTGGAAAGGCCACGAGCAAAAGTGAAATTGGTGCTTGGATTATTCTGGACTCATTCTGGGGCGGCAAGCCAAGTTCATGTTTTTAAATAATTTCTTGACTTTCAAATCTGCTCTGCCAAGAGAGCTGGAATGCCAGTACCAGGGGATCTCGTTGCTCTGCTCTTCTGGGTCACGACCTTCCCTTCCAACAGGCATCACCAGCCAAAGAAGAAAGCAGAGCTGCTGGAGGACACACCCCACCACAATCCAAGCTAATGGTGCTCCAAACAAATTCCCTGTTCTTCAGGAGAGTTCTCTGCTGCCCTATCGTGTGTTGCAAGTCATAGGGAGATCAAATAAGTTTGCAAACTATTTGTGGCTTCAGTAGCATGGCTGGGTAAAATGACTTACAATGGCAAATTAAATTGTTGGCTTCTCAGTAGTAACATATATTTGTTGTTGGTTTTTTAGGACAATGTATTCAAATGACTAAAGAAATATTCAACAGCAAATTACAATCGAACACACAGTCCTGCATTGTCAGCTCCACGAGCTTTGCTGTAGGGTCAGTTGTGTTACACAGAAAATATCACCTCATGAAGTAACTCAGTGGTTCCCAACTCTGTCCTGGAGGACCGCCAGGCCAATCGGGTTTTCAGGCTAGCCCTAATGAATATGCATGGAGCAGATTTGCATGCCTGTCTCGTCCATTATATGCAAATCTCTCTCATGCATATTCATTAGGGCTAGACTGAAAACCCGATTGGCCTGATGGTCCTCCAGGACAGGGTTGGGAACCACTGAAGTAACTGATCATATTCAACCAATAGGAGGCAGATTACCCTACAGCAGGGGTAGGCAATTCCGGTCCTCGAGAGCCGGAGCCAGGTCAGGTTTTCAGGATATCCATAATGAATATGTATGAGATGGATTTGCATGCAATGCCTCCTTGAGATGCCTCCTATGGATATCCTGAAAACCTGACCTGGCTCCGGCTCTCGAGGACCAGAATTGCCTACCCCTGCCCTACAGCAGTGGCTCCAGAAAAAAAAAGGAGGATGGATTGAGACATCCGGGTTTTACTTCCAGCGAAAGCAATGGAAGTAAAACCTGGATGTCTCAATCCATCCTCCTTTTTCTGGAGCCATATGGTAAAACCTAAGAACCTAAGGACACACTAATTTGTCTAGCCCTGTTCCCTAGTAACCAATATGGAAACTTCTAAGACAAATAAAAAAAGTGGCCGGGCTCTATCTGGTTCATTGCCCATATTTATTAAAGCATCCATTGAGTACCCTTAGTGCAGGGGTAGGGAACTCCGGTCCTCGAGAGCCGTATTCCAGTCGGGTTTTCAGGATTTCCCCAATGAATATGCATTAAAGCAGTACATGCAAATACTGCACCTCAGAAGTTGTAAATAGTTTATACGTTGACTCTTCAATCAAGTTTAAGGAAGAGTTCAGATATAAATTTCACCTCAGTCTCAGTCTGATTCCTTTACACAAGAGGACAGAGTGAGGCCTAAGTGAGTGTGATTGAACTCTAGGATTGTGGTCCCAGCCTATGCTTAAGAAAGTGACAGACTTTGGCCTAGATTCACTAAACTCGCCGATCTGGATCGTTGGGCGATCCGTAATCGAGTTTTGCTGAGTGACCGATTCACTATGGCTTCAGCATGCAAATGATCTGATCGGATGCGCACCCACAAGCGATCCCACGGATCGCTGTAGAGCGATCGAGACGTATACGCAGATTATCCTTGTTGGTTGTAAATGTCATTTGCGCATGCGCTTGCTCTTTGCACAAGCGAGCTCAAAATAAAGGGGAATGGGGTGGCTGTAGTTTTGCTGGCCCTACGAGTGGACATTTTAAAGGAATGATTTTTGTGGAGCCAGATTATGGAACAGAACACGCTTTAAACCCGCAGGTTAAAACCACGGGCTGGCACTGCGCTTTTGCAGAATATATAAAACGGGAGTTCGTATGCATATGTATAGATATTTTACAGTTTTGCAGTTTTACAGCTTTATATTTTTTATTTTGATGGTTGGGGTTGTAACCTCGATACTGGGATTTCAGGGCGGCAGAGAGCAGGAGAGTCGGCAAAGGGCAGTAAAGTGACTGGTCCTCAGCAGTCGCTTCACTTCGGATCGGCAAACCCAATCGGTATTCCTTCTTCTGCTTAGTAAATCGATGCCTTCCTCCTTATGCATGTCATTCCCCTCATTTGCATGGGTGGATCGGATGGGGTGGGAGATGGATCGGGCAGAAGGTTAGTGAATCGGATCGGGAAACGATCGCAAACTGGCCGGGAAATGATGGGTGAGTTTAGTGAATCTAGCCCTTTATCTTTCTGTGTGAGCCCAGGTCGTGGATCCCCAATCAGATGACGCCGTTGCCTGAGTGAGCGGTAGCGTGAGGTCCGGGTTATACATATGAAAAAATTACTCTATACCAAAGTAATAGAAGCTTTTCCTTGCTTTAAACAAACTGTTTCCATAAAATGCAGTTCACAGTGGAAACAACAAAAGACGGAGCTGTAGTAGTATTTCCCTTTACTGTGAAAAAATAATATTTTGTTTTCAATGGAAAGGAAGAAAAAAAAAAAAAAAATCAAGGATCCCTGCCAAATGCCTCTGGTCCTGCTTTAAATAATGTGACATTTTGTTTGGCCGAGTGTGATGAAAAAAGATCTTTAAATATTAAACATAAACTTTTTCTGGAAGTGAATTATTTTTCAGGCCCAAAATTTTGATCACGTTACCCCCACTCCTAAAACGTAGAGACAGGAACTCATTTAGGAAAATGTGAAAAACACAACTATTTGTCAATGCATTTCTTTGAGCAATGGACCTTATGTAAGAACATAAGAATTGCCGCTGCTGGGTCAGACCAGTGGTCTATCGTGTCCAGCAGTCTGCTCACACGGCGGCCCTCTGGTCAAAGACCAGCGCCCTGAGACTAGCCCTCCCTACGTACATTCCGGTTCACCATCAACTTGTCTAACTTTGTCTTGAGTCCCTGAAGGGTGTTTTCCCCTATGACAGACTCCGGAAGAGCGTTCCAGTTTTCCACCACTCTCTGGGTGAAGAAGAACTTCCTTACGTTCGTACGGAATTTATCCCCTTTTAACTTTAGAAAGTGACCTCTCGTTCTCCCTAACTTGGAGAGGGTGAACAACCTGTCCTTATCTACTAAGTCTATCCCCTTCAGTACCTTGAATGTCTCGATCATGTCCCCTCTCAATCTCCCTCTGTTCGAGGGAGAAGAGGCCCAGTTTCTCTAATCTTTCACTGTACGGCAACTCCTCCAGCTCCTTAACCATCTTAGTCGCTCTTCTCTGGACCCTGCCTGTTTTTTTGTGTGTTCTTGACCTGATTTTATAATATTTTATGTATGTAACTTTGTGTAAACCATTTTGGAAAAAAACGGTATAGAAATTTTAAAAATGAATAAAATAAATATCTCCCATCGAATTACATTTAAAATACTCGTTTTTTAACCTTTAAGGTTCTTTCCAATCCCTCACCTGCTTTCATAGATAGGTTTTTAATCCCATATTCAACATCAAGACCTCTTCGATCCACCCAACAATCTCTTCTTGCTGTTCTCTCTGTCAGGCAATTATTTCATGACACCACTCGTAAAACAGTTCTTCCAATGGTAGCCCCAACGTTGTGGAATGCACTGCCATTTGCTCTTAGGCCCGAATCCAACCTTTCCAAATTCAAATCAACGCTCACAACCTCTCTCTTTAGAGCAGCATAAGAGACCTAGACCTTGAACTTACCCTTTACAATGCAGCTTGCTCTTTTGTCTTTTCCTTCCTTACCACCTTTTTATTTTAGCAATAGAAACACCCCCATCCTGCTTTTTCCCTTTTGTGTGTTTTGTAGTTGATATAAAAAAAGAGCAGGAGAAAAAAACGGAACTCAAATTTTTTTTTGATTTTTCAAATAACAAATTCGGAGAAAAATCTCACTCAATATCAAACATTAGAATAAAAATTTTTGTGCAAAGTGCTCAGTATGACATACATCAGCCAGGATAACGGTAGTGTGTTAAGACATCATAGCACCTGAACCCCTCCAACCAGCCCAAGGCTAGGGGTTCAGGTTCACAGTCATAAGTGCGCGGGATAAGCGCGCGCTGACATTTGAGAGTAGACAATTGAGCGCAAGACTCCAGCGCGCCACCGTAAAAGCTTATTTTAAAGGGCTCCGATGGGGTGTGTGAGGGGGGAACCCTCCCCCAGTTTACTTAATAGTGTTCACGCTGCCGTTAGGGGTGGTTTTGGGGGATTGTAACCCCCATTATAGAGGAAACTTAACTTTTTATCTATTTTTTAGAGGAAAAGTTACGTTTTCTGTATAATGTGGGGGGTTACACACCCCCAACACGGCAGTGCAAACATTATTAAGTAAATTGGGGGGGTTCCCCCCTCACACACCCCTGTCGGAGCCCTTTAAAATAAGTTTTTACGGCTCAATTGTCTGCTCTCAAATGTCGGCACGCGTTTGTCCCGTCACCAGGGATCAAACAGTTCATAGCACTAGGAGGAAGTACGAGAATTGGGAAGATTAAGGATCGCTGGTTCATTTTGGATACTATTACGATGGGTTTTTCACGATTGCTTTTTTCACTTTGGACACTTTTTTTTTTCATTTGGAGGTTTTTTCACTTGGGAACTTCAGCCAAGGTTTACTATGACATCATCTTTCTGAGCCCAGTCAAAGAGAAAATTCGGTTCAACGTTTTCAGCTGACTAAGAGAAGTTCTTTCTTTTTCTCCTTGTTAGATCTTTCTTAGTGCTATGGACTGTTTCCCCCCTAGCTGTGTCACAGCTTTAGCGACGGTCACCGATAACCGACCCGATGCACAAAAAGGCCCACCGCGTTATGCTCCCCTCGATCGCCCATTTTCTGACCCGGCCATGCAAATTAGCTAAAACCCCATGCAAAATAGCCAAGCAATTGATGCATTCACATCGCTTGGCTATTTCGCATCGGATTTTAACGATCCAGGTCTGCCTGTTGGTTGGTTTGTTTTTTCAATGGCACAGATATTTTGTGTGTATTACACATGCAAAATATCTGGCCATAAAAAAAGATGAAAAAAAGTCCCCTACCGCTGTTGACGGCCCTCCCCAATGACCCCTGACAAACACCCCCCCACACACACACCTGAACCTAAAATGCCCCCATGACAAAACGGCAGGAGAGATGCCCACTTCCTCTTGCCATCCTGACTCACCCCCCCTCCCCGTGCAAAACAGCAGGAGGGATGCCCACTCCCTCCTGCCATCCTGACTCACCCCCCTCCCGCTCTCACGCAAAATGGCAGGAGAGATGCCCACTCCCTCTTGCCATCCTGACTCACCCCCCCCCATGCAAAATGGCAGAAAGGATGCCCATTTCCTCTTGCCATCCCGACTCACCCCCCGCCCCCACGCAAAATGGCAGGAAGGATGCCCACTCTCTCCTGCTTTGGGAAGTTCTTAACAGCCTTGTTGATTGGCTCCTGTGGCAGGCTATACCAGATCATCTGCAGTGCTTTTTTGAGTTTGGCAATTGTTTGCGACTTTGGGTAGAGCTTATGATAGAATTCCAACATTGCCCCCCAGACAAAAGTCTATATCACTATGACATCATTAACAGTAAACTGGTACCCTGCTTTTTTCGGGGGGGGGGGGGGCAACTAATGGTAGTCTTACAGTGCAAACATTTTTGAATTCACAAAAATCACTGGGTGGTTAAGTTAAAAAGTCTGAACATGTGCCGGAAAAAGCAATGCCGTAAGCGATGTGTCAATCATAGGCATGCCAGAGCTATTGGATGAAGGGAAAGGAAGGGAGGAGAGATGCAACGTCAGCTTTCAACGAACAAACGCAAATAAGACATGTCTTTTCTCTCCCTCAAACCACAACCAGAAACACATTAATACACGCACTCAAGAAGCGTGCTTTTGTCCCCCCCCCAAGAAAAAAAGACTATAATTTATATGAATCATGTCATTTGATTTTTCATGAGCCACAGTCAAAACACACGACGGAGATGTGGTTTTCACAGTACCGGCACCCCCAGACCAGCCACTGATTTTTTCCATTACCTAAAGAGAATCACTCGGTAATGTTGAAGAATCCACCGGAGTGCTCGTTTTAAATATTGATGAGCCCATTTGCAAGGCAGAATCGGAGACTGCTAGGAAAAGACCCGGTAAGCCGTTTTGATAAACCACCACTAAAATGCATGCACGCTAAATCGGCTGGAACCAGTGTAGTTAGGGTTACCAGATTCTGGTTCATAGACAACAACGCGGAAGACAAAGGTGCGCGCCGACAACTGAGCGCAAGATGGAGGCGTGCGCCGAAGAAAATTACTGTTTTTAGGGTCTCCGATGGGGGGTTTTGTTGGGGAGCACCCCCAGTTTACTTAATACAAATCGCGCCGGTGTTGTGGGGGGCTTGGGGGGGTTGTAACCCCCCACATTTTACTGTAAACTTAACTTTTTCCCTAAACCCCCCACAACGCGGCGTGATGTGTCGCCCCCCCCCGTTGAAGCCCTAAAAACAGTAATTTTCTTTGGCGCGCGCCTCCGCGCTGCGCTCAATTGTCCGCTCGCGCCTTTGTCCCGGTGCGCTTTTGACCTGACACACCAGATTTTCCTTCAGGAAAACCTGGACCATTGGCCACAGCCCCAGAACCGCCCAGATCCGCCTCTGTCCTGCTCTGTTCTGCCCCCAGCCCCGCCCTCAGACAGCATTGTGACCGCATATGCGTGGATGCCCCTTCCCGGCGCAATTATGTCGGGAAGCTTTTCAAAACCCAGACAAAGTGCCAGGTTTTGAAGAGCCGTCTGGACCCTTGGACATGTCCTCAAAAGGAAGACATGTTTGGGGAAATCCGGACGACTGGTAGCCCTAGGTTTAGTGACCGCGTTAAAGGCAACCTGAAGTTTTGAGAATCTGGCCCTTAGTAGCTTCATCGTATGCCCCCAGAGCTCTAAATCCCCTTATCGAATCAGTACAGAAGTGACACAGCAAGCAGACTACTTCTATCAGAAATCCCAGTGTGATGTTATGAATTTGTTGTCATGACAAAATATGAAAACTAATCTGCAATGTTTGCTGCCCCCTACAGAAGCAGAAAGGAAACCTGGACTTTGCTCTGACTTTCTTAGTGTGACAGAGCACTCGATGATCTTAGCTACGGTTTTGGTTTCTGTCAGGTACTGTGACTTGGACCGGCCACTCATGGAAACAGGAAACTGGGTTGCATGGACCCAGTATGGCTGTTCTTATGAGTGGATTTTGAATTCTTATGTGGCACGAAGCCCTAGTGGAGATGGATTCATTCATCGGGCCCTGCGGCCTTGAGATTTCGAGCTTCTGATAACAAACTCCCAGTGGAGCCCTGGGCACGAAGGGAGCGCCGGCAGCCATCGCACGCCGCCGCACTCGGGTACGGCGCATATAATCGTTTCAGTTTCTAGAGAAGACAAAAGCAGCTATTTTGAGAATAAATCAAACCGAAATGATGCTTTGACAGAAAGTCTCTGACTACCTCTTAATTTTACCACATATCATTTTCACTTTTCTCCTGCGCTCTCCGTGATTATAGGCTTCGGATAACCGTTTATCTCTCTTTTTTCCATTTGCTCATCTGTACACTTGTCATCTTGTGTCTCGCAAGCTGAAGTTTCTTTCCGTCTCTTCCCTACAACCATTTCTTTTCATCCTTAGCTCGGTCCTGTGTTCTTTTTTTTTTTTTTCGTGCACACCATCCTTCTTCTGGCTGGCTCCTTGGATCATGTTAAAGGTGCTAGTCACTGCCTTCCCTGGTCTCCTCTCCCTGACCTCTCCTTATCTCCTTCCCTTGGCCTCCTTCTTTTCTTTCTCCATTCCCAGTATGGATTTTTTTTTTTTTTAACCTTGCATGTCCTTACGCACAGGGTGTCCCATCACAGTCTCACTCTTTCCATCTCCTGGCTCCTCATTGCCAGGACTTTCCGCCGTTCCCTGTTCCCTTAGTCTCACGTCTAATCATCCCTGTCCAGCGTCGGATCTCCTTTGTTCTCCTGCCTTCCACTTATCTCCCCCGTCCATCAAGCTGAACTTTTTCTTCCATTTCTCCTCGATTTCCCTAGCACCTCTTTGTCCATCTGCCACATCGTTTTGAGATAAGCCTTGGAGAAAAGGGTATTTCGACATTTTTTTTAATAATATTCTGGTTAATGAGCCTACATTTAGCTGTACAAGGAATTTTTTTCCCTTCTACTTTTTTTTTTATGCTGTTCCCTGACCCAGGAAGACAGATGAAAGAAATCTCCCTGGGATATTTAAGTGAACGTGGTAATCTAAGCACTGACAGGAATATTCAGTGGAGCAGCTGTTTATCATCTTTGCGTTTCAAGTTTGATTGGTGCCCGAGCATCTATCCTTCACTATTTGACAACAGAAATACTTTGTGCTGATTGACAAATGAGCTGGTATCTGAAAGATTTAAGTACAATCGTGACATTTCATATTAGCTTGAAGGCCCCCATGGG
The DNA here is from genome assembly GCF_902459505.1 of Geotrypetes seraphini. Taxonomy (NCBI): domain Eukaryota; kingdom Metazoa; phylum Chordata; class Amphibia; order Gymnophiona; family Dermophiidae; genus Geotrypetes; species Geotrypetes seraphini. The sequence goes on along the minus strand of NC_047087.1, from coordinate 15,724,926 downwards.
TAAGGAGTAAATATAATTCTGAGATCGACGTGGGCCTAGCACTTCAGGAAGAAAAGGGCTCCTCATCAGAGTCTGAGCCAATGAAAGGTTTTGATGGCATCAACAACTCCTCATTTTAACCTATTTCTAAACAGCCAGTTCAGAGAGAATATTATTCTTTCAGAAAGGGATTGCGACTTATATACTGCCTTTTTGTGATTTTACAACCAAACTCAAAAGCAGTTTGCATACAGGTACTTCAAACATTTTCCCTATCTGTCATGGTGGGCTCATAATCTATCTAATGCACCTGGGGCAGTGGAGGATTAAGTGACTTGCTCAGGGTCACAGCGAGCAGTGGGGGTTTGAACCCACAACCTCAGCATGCTGAGGTTGTAGCTCTAACCACTGCACCACACTCTCCTCCAATGCAAAAGTGAGCCAAATATAGAACAATGAAGCTATTGTGACATCACTGATGAGGTTGGCTTTTATTGGTGGAATGAGGCATTATGACATCAGGGAAAGAGATTGGGACTTATAACCACACTCAAAGACCCAGTGGGTTCACAATCTATCTAATGTACCTGGGGCAGTGGAGGATTAAGTGACTTGCTCAGGGTCACAGCGAGCAGTGGGGGTTTGAACCCACAACCTCAGCATGCTGAGGTTGTAGCTCTAACCACTGCACCACACTCTCCTCCAATGCAAAAGTGAGCCAAATATAGAACAATGAAGCTATTGTGACATCACTGATGAGGTTGGCTTTTATTGGTGGAATGAGGCATTATGACATCAGGGAAAGAGATTGGGACTTATAACCACACTCAAAGACCCAGTGGGTTCACAATCTATCTAATGTACCTGGGGCAGTGGAGGATTAAGTGACTTGCTCAGGGTCACAGCGAGCAGTGGGGGTTTGAACCCACAACCTCAGCATGCTGAGGTTGTAGCTCTAACCACTGCACCACACTCTCCTCCAATGCAAAAGTGAGCCAAGTGTAGAACAATGAAGCTATTGTGACATCACTGATGAGGTTGGCTCTTATTGGTGGAATGAGGCATTATGACATCAGGGAAAGAGATTGGGACTTGTAGACCACCACACTCAAAGCGGTTTACATACAAGTACTTCAAGCATTTTCCCTGTCTGTCCCGGGGGGGCTCACAATCTATGTAATATACCTGGGGCAGTGGAGGATTAAGCGACTTGCCCAGGGTCATGGGGTTTGAACCCACAACCTCAGGGTAGGTTGAACTTCATAAATTCACCAGAAAATTATTGATTACTTCTCAATGCAATATTGACCTTCCATTGTTAAAAGAACCAGTAAATGGCAGCCCCCCTGACTATTCAAATCCTGTCATCCATAGATCTGAATGATTAATACTGAAGATTGCAGCGAGAGACTTGAACAGAGAAGCAGGCTTTTACATAAGCAAAGAAGACAGCCTTTCAAGCTATGTAATGATGCTGATATTGTTATAAAACCAGCATAAGAATTGCCGCTGCTGGGTCAGACTAGTGGTCCATCGTGTCCAGCAGTCCGCTCACATGGCAGGCCTTAGTAACATAGTAGATGACGGCAGATAAAGACCCAAATGGTCCATCCAGTCTGCCCAACCTGATTCAATTTAAATTTTTGTTTTTTTTTTTCTTCTTAGCTATTTCTGGGCGAGAATCCAAAGCTTTACCCGGTACTGTGCTTGGGTTCCAACTGCCGAAATCTCTGTTAAGACTTACTCCAGCCCACCTACACCCTCCCAGCCATTGAAGTCCTCCCCTGCCCATCCTCCTCCAAACGGCCATACACAGACACAGACCGTGCAAGTCTGCCCAGTAACTGGCCTAGTTCAATCTTTAATCTTATTTTCTGATTCTAAATCTTCTGTGTTCATCCCACGCTTCTTTGAACTCAGTCACAGTTTTACTCTCCACCACCTCTCTCGGGAGCGCATTCCAGGCATCCACCACCCTCTCCGTAAAGTAGAATTTCCTAACATTGCCCCTGAATCTACCACCCCTCAACCTCAAATTATGTCCTCTGGTTTTACCATTTTCCTTTCTCTGGAAAAGATTTTGTTCTATGTTAATACCCTTCAAGTATTTGAACGTCTGAATCATATCTCCCCTGTTTCTCCTTTCCTCTAGGGCAGTGGTTCCCAACCCTGTCCTGGAGGAACACCAGGCCAATTGGGTTTTCAGGCTAGCCCTAATGAATATGCATGAAGCAAATTTGCATGCCTATCACTTCCATCATATGCAAATCTCTCTCATGCATATTCATTAGGGCTAGCCTGAAAACCCGATTGGCCTGGTGTTCCTCCAGGACAGGGTTGGGAATCACTGCTCTAGGGTATACATATTCAGGGCTTCCAGTCTCTCCTCATACGTCTTCTGGCGCAAGCCTCCTATCATTTTCGTCGCCTTCCTCTGGACCGCCTCAAAGACCAGTCAAAGACCAGCGCTCCAACTGAGACCAGCCCTACTCGCGTACGTTCTGGTTCAGCAGGAACTTGTCTAACCTTGTTTTGAATCCCTGGAGGGTGTTTTCCCCTATGGCAGGCTACAGAAGAGCGTTCCAGCAGAAAAGCGATTGGGACTTGTATACGGCTTTTTGTAGTTATCCATCCACACTCCGAGTGGTTCACATACAGGTACTTCAAGCATTTCCCCTGTCTGACCTGGTGGGCTCACAATTTATCTAATGTACCTAGGGCAATGGACGATTCCATGACTTGCCAAGGGAGCAGTGTAGTGATTGAACCCACATCCTCAGGGTGCGGAGGCTCTAGCTGTAACCACTACGCCAAACGTTCCTCTGTAGAAAGGACCTGATGGCATTTTGCAATGCAGTCATTTGCCACCACCAGACAATTTCAGGGAAGTAAACAAATGGTGCCACGCGATGCAGGAGACCTTTTGTCACCAAGGAAACCAGTTTTTTGGTGGCACACGGTATATCTATAAAATAATCCAACCTCATGGGACAACTAGGAACTGTGTACTGCAAGGGGACATAGCAGCAGCCCCCCATCTCCGACAATATTCAAATCTCAGCTAAAAGCCTACCTTTTTAAGGCTGCTTTTAATCCCTAACTCCCATTCACCTGTTCGGTACACGTTTGTTTTGTTTTTTATCACTTCACAATAAGTAATTCCCTGATCCCTTATTTTGAGACTGTAAGTTCTGTAGAGCAAGGGCTGTCTCAGATATGTTCAGTGTAACAGTGCTGAGTACATTTTGTAACACTACAGAAATGGTAAGTAGCAGTAGTAGGCGATGGAAGCAGGAAAGACCAGGTGAGATGTTTATTGAGAGCTTCTATATCGCTACTAATGACTGAGGAGTCAATTCAGAGCGGTCTACATGAGCCTCTGCAAAGGCACTACACTACATGAGCTTCTGTAGAGATGTTACCATGAGGAGTTGTGAGGTGTTACAATACAGAGTTACTTGTACTGCCATGATCAGTCATCCTACTGTGACATCACTGATGAGGTTGGCTCTGAGGCATTGGTGGAATGAGGCATTATGACATCACAATACCAGCTCTGGAATGTTGCTACTCTTTGGGTTTCTGCCAGGTACTTGGGATCTGGGTTGACCACTATTGGAAACAGGATACTGGGCTTGATGGATCTTTGGTCTGTCCCAGTATGGCAACTCTTACGTTCTTATAACAATCAAGCTATTGTGACATCACTGAGTTTGGCCCTTAGGCATTGGTGGAATGAGGCATTATGGCATCACAATATGAGCTCTGGAATGTTGCTGCTCTTTGGGTTTCTGCCAGGTACTTGTGACCAGGTACTTGTGAGTTGGCCACTGCTGGAAACAGGATACTGCGCTTGATGGATCTTTAGTCTGTCCCAGTATGGCAACTCTTAGGTTCTTATGTGAGCCACGTATAGGATAATGTTTACGTTTATTGAGAGCTTCTATACTGCTTTTAATGACTGGGAAGTCAATTCAGAGTGGTCTACATGAGCCTCTGCAAAGACGCTACAATACATTTCTCCCTGTCTGTCCCGGTGGACTCACAATCTATCTCATGTACCTGAAGCTGTTTCTAGAATCAGGCCCCTATCACCCAATTTCTATTTTTTTCAATTATGAGCTTGTTGAAGCTCATAATGGAAGCCAATTTACTAATCAAGATAGACACCTATTTATTTAGGTACCTAACTTTAGACATCTCTTACAGAATTTGCCCCTTAAGGTCTAATTTACAAATATGCATTAATGTGCTAACATGCGTCAATGCTTAGTAAAAAGGCCCATCGATAATGGCATTTGCAGCACATAATGCGAAACTCTGGAATGCTCTGCCAGGTGTTTTGCGATTTTGCACTGTCCGAATTGGTTTTAAGAAAACTTTGAAGACACAATTGTTAGTGCCTTTCTGAGTTGAGATTTTACATAATGTAAATACTAGTGCTGCCCGATTTAAACAAAATTATTTCGATTCGATTCGATTCAGTCTATTGGATCGATTTTTCGATTCGATTCGATTTTCCTGCCCAATTGGGTGTTTTTTTCAAACATCCTGGTGGGTTTATTTTATAGCCTCTTCACCCCCTTTGCCCTCTCCTACCCACCCTGGCGCTGTGGTGTAAACAAAATAAACAAACAAAAAAGACTTTTCCTCTCTCTGTTAAATCCTAGCTCACGTTTGCGATCTAACACCAGCTCTGGCAGGATACACGTTTCAAATCTGACAAATTGTAATCACAAAACAGAAAATAAAATTATTTTTTCTACGTTTTGTTGTCTGGTCATTATTCAAACCATGTTGGTCCCATGCTCTGGTTGTCTTCTGATAACGCACTTGCCAGGGTCTCCTTCTTTCTCTGTGCTAACCATCCATCTTGCATCTCTGTCCTCTCCTTCCATTTTTCTTCCCTCCCCTGGAGGTTTGGCAGCTTTCCTTTTTTATCTCCATCCCCGTAGCTGCAGCGATGGACCCCACCATCCCCAGATCCACCATCTCCTTTTCTTAACTACCCTTTCATCCTGCATCGCTCCCTCCTTCCCCACCACTTCAGGGTTCACCATCTCTCCCATTCTCTTCCCAACTACCCTCCTATCCAGTATCTCTACCCCCCCTTCTACTCCATCCCTTGTGTCCAACTTATCTCCCTTTCTGTCCCTTCCCTCCCTAAATTCCATTGTCCACCATCTCTCTCCCTCTCCTATTTTTAGATCCATTATTTCTTCCATCCTTCCCCATCTCCCCTCTCCCTCCCCCCATCTCTCCTCTCCATGATCTCCCCCAAGTTCATCTCTCAATGAACTCCCCCAAGTCCATCTCCCCTCTCCATAATCTCCCCCAAGTCCATCCCCCCTCCACCATCCATCTTGCCCCCTCCACCCTAGTGAAGAAACAGCATGAGACCTATCAAGTTATCCAGTTCCAGGGTGGATCCTTCAGACCAATTTCTGGAAGCCTCATGCAGTTGTTTTTTTTTTTTATTTTAATTATCAAAATCTCGAAGGGTGGTGAGGATGGTTCAGCTGAAGACTCCCAACCCCGAGGACCCCAAGACCTTTGCTTAGGCCTGATTGGAGCTGAAGGGAGGAGCAGCTCCTGCATGTTGAACCAACAGGAAGAGAGACAAGAGCGAAGCACACTGAAAAGCACCATCGGCAGCCTAGATGGCCTCCATTTTACTGGCACCGAATCAGCGCTGCATCTGGTTGAAAACCGTGCGGTAGGCATGGGCTACGATAAAACTGGCGGCTGCAGGTCAGAACCGGGGCGGGGGGGGAGTCACGTTCGCTATCTGCATCTGAGATTGCGCGCGCAGAGGGAACAGTCAGTGTTTTCTCTTGCTAGCGTGCATTAAGGATGGGACCTTTCATTATTACTATTTTTTTTTTAACTTATTACTACTTTTTGGTGCTCCCTTTGCCAAAGTCCTTGCTTCTGATGTAACTTCCGGTTTCGCAAAACCGGAAGTTTCATTAAATGGACGGACTCCAGTGACAGAGGGAAAGCCCCTCTAGCAAGGGGGCCAACTTGAATCGGTGAGTTCGGGGGTTTGTTTTTTTTTGTTCAAACGAATCGATTCGAATCGATTCACCCAAAGTGAATCAGTGAATCGATTTGAATCGCAAATCGGGCAGCACTAGTAAATACCTGCTAATGTATTATCTGATTAATGATCAAATTTAATGGTACAGGTTTTTTTTATAATTAGTTAAAATGTTTGTTTGTCCAACATTTATGACTGATTATGTAAAGTGTATAGATAATATACGGTATATAAATTTATAAAAAATAAATAAATCATAGTCATGAGACACTTTCATTCTTAGAAACCAAAATATGTTCTGTTTTTTAATCTATGGTAAAATTGATAAGATTGACTTACTTAGGAACTTTTCAAATGATGCTAAATTAGATGCGATTTCAATTTGTGATTTCAAATTCTTCAGATTGATTGATATAAGACAGTAGGGTATTTGGGCGGCTAGTTAGGTTCCTATATTTATTATAAAAAAAGAAAAAGAAAATTTTTTTTTTAGTATATTAAATTATAGTAGCTAGAGGAAGTCGACCCATTGGGTCTACAAAGTGATGTAAATGGGTAATGTCTGCTGGGCACCTCTGTGCTACTGGTGGTATTGAACCCGAACGAACTCGCTTAAAAAGTTGTCTTTAGCGAGTTCCCACCTACTGACTGACACTCTTAGAGCCCATAACCCATGTGGTGCCTGAAGAATAAGAGAGCAGGTCTTCATTTTTAGTTCTAAGATTTCTTTGACCCCTCTTCTTATATACTTTTTCTGTTTTCAGGGTCACCAGTTCTCTCTTGGTGACTATATTTTCAGGCATACTGCCAAACAAGTCGTATGATGCTAGCATATTGCATTAGAAATTCAAAGTGATGAGCATCGATTAGGATCAGCAAATTGGTTTGCAATATTGTTCGTCTTCATTTGAAATAGTCTCTTGCAGCACGAGGCGATCTGCTGTGGACCACTTCAGGAAAGAAAAGAAAAAAACAAAGCAAATCCAGGAGAAAAAGATTCCAATGTAGGATAATGTGTTCCCAGTAGAGAGTTGCGCAGGGACAGAAATCCCATCCATCCCCGTCCGTCCCCGCCAGGATCCTCTTCGTCCCCACCCGTCCCCGCAAGGAATTACCTCCATCCCTGCCCGTCCCCATAAAAAGCAGCAATTACTTCTGACAGGATCATCAATTCCACAGTTTCTTTTGTGTTTGCGCTGCTGTTTTCCTTGTGGAATCTCTTTGGTGGAAGCCTTTTTCGGTTTTCTTTTCAGGTAATTAACTAATAAACCCCCCTCTTTCACTAAGGCTGATGTGTCCATTATATTATATGGACGAACCCTGCTTCCAAAGCCTTCCATCCCGTGGGAGTCCCGTGGGCCAGAGGGGGGTCCCTGTGGGAGTCCCATGGGTTGGGGGGGATTCCCGCGATCCCCGTTCCCGTGCAGACCTCTAGTTCCCAGGGTTGGAAGCGAAGGCAGAAATGGTTAAGACGATGACTCTGTGAGCCCGGCAGTTCCCAAATTCACATTGGTAGTCCAGACTCTGAAATGGATATCCTTCCCAGCGCCTGTTTCCATTTGTTTACCGGCTTTCCATTCAGTTTTAAGGTCAGAAAGTTAACAAGCAGAGTATTTGAGGCACAGCTTAAACGAGCAACCGTGGTTTAGGAGCAAACTGGAAACATATTTCGGCAGTTAGAAGGGTTTTCAGATACAATATTTTGATAGTTTCAGTTTGGCTCAGTGTCAAAAGATCGCGTTTCCCTTGCGAAGGAAGAAATGGCTGGATGTACTAAGCTCGAAGCTACTTCTGCAGGCTGCTGGGGTTTAAGAGGGTGGCCTTTGGCAAGGTATGGTTACTATCTCCCTACACTCCATCGGGCAAATTTTCAAACCTTAGTCAGGATCTGCATGACATCCACACCTACTAACACAGAACGTGTATTTTTAGCTGCCTTCAAAAAGAGAGGGTAAACAGAGTGAAGGAAGACAGGACCTTTTGGAAGGTGTGATTGAAAACCATGCACTTATTTTTTTTTGAATGTGCACATGGGCTTTATACTTTGTTTTGACATGACTGAATGTACGCAAACACTTCGTAGCCCACAGAGCTACCCAGCCTTCCAAGATCAAGTTGACGTGTGTGAACTGAAAGGTAGAGGTGTCTTATTGGAAATTTACCACCAAAGCTCCAGCAAGAAAATAATAAAGCCTGGACTGATAATAAGAACGTATTAACTTCTGAAGGCCCATATCTATAATGGCATCAACTCCTTAATAGGAGGTGTAGACTCGCCACATTTATTTGCTATTCTTTCACTATCACACACATTTCTGAATTCAAACACTCATGTTTTTGACATGAACTAATACAGGAGACAGGGTTAGGGTGAGTGTTGAGGCTACAGTCGGGTGAACCTGAGACTCAGAAACCAGATGTGGTTTTTTAAGATTTGGGGTGAATTTCTATCACGGCTTGCGCTGAAGAAAAGGTCAGCAAACAAGTTCCAGGCGGCCATATTGTCTTGACGTAGCATAATAGCTTTCTGACTCCTTTCTGAGTGATATATGTCCCGAAATTGGGCAAAATGAACTCAGCATGGATGGTACAAAACATTTTTTTAAAAAACATAGTAGATGATGGCAGATAATGACCCGAATGGTCCATCTAATCTGCCCAACTTGATTCAATCTAAAAATTTGTTGGTTTTTTTTTCGTCTTCTTAGCTATTTCTGGGCAAGAATCCAAAGCTCTGCCCGGTCACTCCAGCCCATCTACACCCTCCCAGCCATTGAAGTCCTCCCTAGCCCATCCTCCACTAAACGGCCATATAAAGACACAGACCGTGCAAGTCTGCCCAGTAATGGCCTTCGTTCTTCAATATTTACTATTATTTTCTGATTCTAGATCCTCTGTGTCAGAGGCGTACCTAGGGTATGTGACACCCGGGGCCCATTGTTTTTTGACACCCCCGCCATCATTTTTGACATCCCTCCCAATGTAAAAAATATTTTTAGTAATGTTCCCCCAAGGTGCCAGCCATGAGGGGGTGTTCCCGGCCTAGGAGTCATGGTCCGGGAAAATTCCTTCTCACAGCCCGGTACCAAGGCTCTGGATAGTCCCCGTGGCCCAGCATGTTCCCAGCCTTCTCTCCCATTACCTTCCGTGAAGCTGAAAAAACTGCCGGCCTCGGCAGTGATTCAGCTATGTAGCCTGCGGCTCTCCTTCCTGCTTTCCGTGTCTGCCTCTGCAATCCACCCAGGTGGAAACAGGAAGTTGCGTCATTGGCAGATGCAGAAAGCAAGAAGGGGAGCCGCGGGCGATGTAGCTGAATCACCACCGAGGCCAGCAGTTTTTTCAGCATTAACATTATTCCTGCCATGTGTGACTGAAGTACTTTGTTAGCTTGATTTTTCTATGTAGCATTCTATAGTAATTTGACGATACTGGAGGGGATATTTGTTAGGGGAGACAGGGGTTTTTGTGACACTTGCTCTGTATTATTTGTGTTTATAAAATGACAATTGTATAGAATATTGTCTCTTTTTATATTTTAATAAAATAAGTTCATTATAAAATCATAACTATTCGAAGCTTGTGTGAATGGGATCTGACAGTTTGCAGGACGGGAACGGGGACCGAGCTCACAGGGACAGGGCAGGGACGGGACCGAGCTCACGGGGACGGGGTGGGAACAGTGATAAATTTTATTCCCCATGTCATTCTCTAGTTGTCAGATAAAGACAGGACTGATTTTATTCGGTGCTATTTATGAAGTTTACCTGACTCCAAAGTAGCCGATTTTGCGATAGGCACTAACTCGGTATCTCGCAAACTATCTGGAGTCCCCGCACGCTATATAGCGGGTCGTGGCTGGAGGGCACTTGTATGTGCCCAGATGTCAACGCAATGATGTCACATGCATGCGTGACATCATCATGCCATCTGTGCATGCGCAAAGGCCCTGCAGACAGGCTCTGGGCAACCAATTGGGGGCGCTCAACAGGACAGGAGGAGAGGCGCCGGCTGACTGTCTACAGGACATGCCTCTCTCCATGAGGCAACTCACAGCGCACCTGCGATCTCGCCGCCGCACACAGTGTGTGATTCACTGCGCTAGCCGATAATTTTCAGCAAGACACAACGCTTTTTTCTTTACAGAATCTGCATTACGGAACTCCTTAGCCCCAAACCATTTGTTCCGAACTGCAACTTACAAACTTTAAATTAGCAATTAAAACATGCCATTTTAACTAGGCATTTCCAAACTGAGACAGATGTTTCTCAGGAAGCACTACTGCACAAATAATGGTAACAAGTTCAAACCAGATACAATCAAAAATGCAACGAACTTGTATTATACTTGACTGGAAACTATCCCGATCGAGTAATACTGGTTTTTATATGAAACCCTCAGAGTCCTGCGCTGCTCAATGTACTCACTGAAGCAGCCAATGGCAGGTGAGCAGTTATCTTTCATTGGTTATTCATATTTTTGTTCTTTTACGTTTTTTAAGCAAAATAATCTCATACGCGTTCTGGATGCACTGAATTACATGCAACTAAGCACAAGTGATAACTGGCGACACTTATCATTAGTGAATCGCTGAATGTGTAACAGGATCGCTCAGCCGGTACACAGAAAGCCCGACGGGACCCGTTTCGCCAGTTAAGCGCGGGTCTACCTGTGCACACCTGAATAGCTTGACCCGAAACGGGTCCCGTCGGGCTTTCTGTGTACTGGCTGAGCATTCCTGTTACACATTCATCAATTCACTAAAGATAAGTGTTGCCAATTATCATTTGTGCTTAGTTGCATGTAATTCAGTGCATCCAGAACGCGTAAGAGATTATTTGCTTAAAAAACGTAAAAACGTAAAAGAACAAAAATATGAATACCCAATGAAAGATAACTGCTCACCTGCCATCGGCTGCTTCAGTGAGTACATTGAGCAGCGCAGGACTCTGAGGGTTTCATATAAAAACCAGTATTACTCGATCGGGATAGTTTCCAGTCAAGTATAATACAAGTTCGTTGCATTTTTGATTGTTTCTCAGGAAGGACGGTCGATCTGTACCCAATCATCGCCCTCCTTTCCTTCCCATCTCTTCTTTATTGTTTTTATGAAAGAAGAATGAATGGCTCTCTTCTATACTATATAAAAAATATATATATAGTTCTTTTCCTTTTAATTTTGTGTTATTTTTACATTGTAAATCGCTTTGTTCTGTTTCTTTTTACAGCTTATAGTGGTATAGTAAGTGCCACGGAAAATGATCAGTTATTCCCAAACAAGTGCTTTAATCAGCTAGGAACCAGTTAAATCACTTTGAATATTGACCCGTTAGCGTCTAAATGCTTTAGTGTGGAACTGCAACAGGGGCATGCACATGGGAGGGTCAGGGAGGGGGTCTTGCAGTTGCTCACATAAGTTATAGAGCAGTGTTTCTCAACTTCTTCAAGCCAAGTACCCCCAAAGCCTAACAAATACCAACCGAGTACCCCCGCCCAAGCTCCGCCCCTGACTCCACCCCCCATAATAATAGGACTAATTGTAATACAATTTCTTCCATCCATTTTTCATATACACACAATACAATCTTATTAATACATAATGGTAACCACAAAAAATTTTTTTAAAACCCACAAAGCACACTGTACGCAGAGAAAATGTTAATTATCATTTATATTCAGGGTTTTTTCAAAGATGTCAAGACAGATGTCTTTAAAATATGCAATGTCACCTCAGTAACAACTATAGAAAAATGGACAAATATAATGCAAAATATAGCCAACAGATATAAATTCTCAAAACTGACCCATTTTGATCACTAAATTGCAAATAAAATCATTTTTCCTACCTTTGGTGATTTCATGAGTTTCTGGTTGCACTTCCTTTTGACTGTGCATCCAATATTTCTTTATTTCTTTCTTCTTTCTGCCTTCTGCATGCTTCCTCTCCTCCAGACCTCATTCCATTCCCCAACCAACATCTCTCTCTGTCCCTCCATGAGTCCAACTTTTCTTCCTCTCTCCTCCACCCCCATTGGCAACATGTCTCCTTCTCTCTCTCTCTCATTCCCTCCCCTGCTGCAAAGGAAGTGTGGAAAGAGAGATCTAGGGTGCATCTCTACTGCCACATACAACATTTCTCCCTCCTTTCCACTAGTCCAGCATCTCTTTCTCTCTGCCTCCTGCACGCTTCCTCACCTCCAGTCCTCATTCCCTCCCCCAACCAATATTTCTCTCTCTCTCTCCCTCCATGAGTTCAACTTTTTACTCTCTGCCCTCTCCCCCTTCCCCTGAGTATGACATTTCTCCTTCCCTTCTTTTTTCCCACCCCATCCCTTTCTCTCCATGAGTCCAACACTTTCTTCCTCCTGCATGCTTCCTCTCCTCCGGACCTCATTCCCTTCCCCAACCAACATCTCTCTCTGCCCCTCCATGAGTCCAACTTTCCTTCCCCCTCCTCCACCCCTATTGACAATATGTCTCCCTCACTGTCCATCTGTTGGAGAGATCCAGGCATCTCTCCCAGCTCCTCTACTGTCACATCCAATATTTCTCACTCTCTCATCCCCTGGATCATGTGCAGCATTTTTCATCACTGTCCACCAGCCCCATGCCCATTTCTCCTTCTATCACCCCTCTCCAGTACCATGCCACATTCCTCTCTCTCCCTCCATCACTATGTCCAACATTCCTCCCACTTGCATCCCCTCTGTTCCCTCTCCACCACTATATCCAACATTTCTCCCTCTCATCCTGCTATTCCCCATGCATCTCTTCCTCACTCCTCTCTCTATGCCCAATTTTCCTTTCTTCCTTTCCCTATGTGCACCATCTCTCACTCATACACTCATGCCCAACAATTCTCCCTTTCTATTCCCTCCTTCCTATGTCTCAACTTAATGTCCCCTTCTTCCCTTCCTTCTGTGTCGAGTTCGTGTCCCCCTCCCTGCCTTCCAATCTTTGTCCCGAAATTAAGAGCTCCTTTTACTATGCTGTGAAAGCGTTTTTAGCGCGTGCAGAATTGCCGCGCAAGCTAAACCCGCGCTACAGGGCTAGAACTAATGGCAGCTCAATGCTGGCGTTAGCGTCTAGCGTTCATGGCAATTTAGCGCACGCTAAAACCGCTATCGCAGCTTAGTAAAAGGAGCCCTAAGTTGTACACTGGGGATCCCTGTCTGCCCACCTGCCCCCACTGAAGCTGACCCCGTTACTCGCTCCCTTCTCCCCCAGTGAACTCCGTGCAGGGGCGGCACGAGCAGTAATTCACACGCTGCATGTGGCTGGCCCACAAGCCTTCCCTCTGACGTCAACTCTAACATGAGAGAGTAGGTTTCTGGATCAGCTACTTACATGCAGTGTGTAAGTTGCATCCCTGCACGGAGATTCTGGGATGTTCTATTATTTGGAATCCTCAAAGAGTAGTGACTTATCATTTTTATAGTCCTACTAGACATATGCAGCACTGTACATCAGAAGAAAACTAAAAAAAAATGACCCCAAAATATCCACAGAGAAGAAAATCCAGAAGAAACCAAAAGAAACTCTGTGGAACGATGACGTTACTTAATGGACTTTATTTGAAAATGTCAAAGTTCCAAAGGTACACTAAAATCATCCACATAAAAGTAAAGTAATCCACATAACAGCCTTAAAGGACCTAATTCGCTAGGGATGCAGAACCCGACACGGTCCGCGTTTCGACAAAAAGTCTTCTTCAGGGGTCCCTGGGGGTCCTATAATGATGAATACGTGGGAAAGCTAATATGTGGTGAGCCGGAAGTGAGACACTGCTTGCAACACATATTAGCTTTCCCACGTATTCATCATTATAAGACCCTCAGGGACCCCTGAAGAAGACTTTTTGTCGAAATGCGGACCGTGTCGGGTCCTGCATCCCTAGCGAATTAGGTCCTTTACTTTTATGTGGATGATTTTATTTTATGTGGATGATTTTAGTGTACCTTTGGAACTTTGACGTTTTCAAATAAAGTCCATTAAGGAACATCGTCATTCCACAGAGTTTCTTTTGGTTTGCGCTGTACATCAGATCATAGAAGAAACAGTCCCTGCTCCAAAGAGCTTCCAGTCTGGTCAAGACAGACAAACTGGACAAGAAAGTGCATCACTACACAGTGCTCAGGTGGGGGAACCATATACAGCTTCATTATGATGTCATCATGAATTCTTGGTATGACCCAGATGCATTGTGATGTCACTGAGCACTCAGACAGTTCCTAGTACTACTATTAATTATTCTGTAGCGCTACTAGACAAACGCAGTGCAGTACATCAAAACACAGAAGAGACAGTCCCTGCTCATAAGAGCTTACAATCTAGTCATAACAGACAAATTGGACAAGAAGGTGAATCAATACAACAGTGCTTAGGTGGGCGAATTACAGAGGGAAGGATAAGACAGATGTTGGTGCTTAGAAGGCGGGTTGGAGTCTGGAATTGAAGCACCTTCAAAGAGGTGGGCTTTGAGTCTGGATTTGAATATTGCCAGAGGCGGAGCTTGATGTCCTGAGTCAGGCAGTTTGTTCTAGGCATCCAATGAAGCAAGGTTGAAGGGACAAAGTGTGGTGTTGGCTGTAGAAGAGAAGGGTACAGATAGGAGAGACTTATCCAATAGGTGAAGTGCCCGGGAGGGAGTGTGGGCAGAGATGAGAGTTAGCACATAAATATTTAGAATATTAACTCTGTGTGTGACGGTGCATGCATCAACCCACATGGTAACCCTACTCTGTCGTCACAGGAGGCTTCTCTCCATACCAGCTCACAGGCCATTCTCAGCAGTTTTTCCAGGTAAAGCCTAAAGGGAAGTGTCTACCAAAACTACCCTCCTGAGTGCCATTCTTCTGCCAGCAGGGGGGTCACCAAAGTAAGCAAACCATGTTTTTTTTAATGCCTTGCCCACCATCATACTCCCTAAGCCTCCTCCCCTCCCCCCTGAGCTTAGAATATGTTACCTTTGCAGTGCAATCAAACCCAGATGCCCCTGTCAGACAGGCAATTGAAGCTGGAGCTGGCCCATATGACTATTATTTAAGGAAATTAGCATAGCATTGTTATATTAAGATAACATCAACCCACCTTTTCATTCCATATAATGATAAATTCCTGAGCAATAGGGGAAAAAAATTCCCTTTTGTTCTCATAGAAAACCTCCTATTTCATGCCCCGAGTTTGGCTAATTAATTCAATGCCTTAACAGCTTTCGTCACCGCTGGTACAAGCTTAAAACGTGATGGATAATAAAGATAATAAATCCTGTGGATGGAGGTAACCTACTGGCTGGCACGGTGTTAGGACTGAATTGATCTCCTGGCACACGGCACAACCTCAGGAATCCACCAAACACCTAGCAATTACCCACAGCCCCAAAATGTTTATAGTCAGAGTTTATATGGAAATTAGCATCCTCTTATGGGGAAATCTTTAGCCATACTTGTGTACTTGAACCTACCAGAAGGCAACATAAGAACATAAGAATTTGCCTCCGCTGGGTCAGACCAGAGGTCCATCGCACCCAACAGTCCGCTCCTGCGGCGGCCCATCAGGTCCATGACCTGTAAGTGATCCTTTATATCCTTCCATCCCTTTTGTCCTTCCTTATCTATATCCTTCTAACTGTATCCTTCTTTATCCTATATCTTCCCTATCTATATCCTTCAATAACTTTTTCTTTCAAGAATTTATCCAATTCCTCTTTGAAACCCTGTAAAGCACTTCCGAGCGTCGTGCTGTTTTTTGCAACTAATGTGTCTGGCTTAGCCACTTTCTGTAAAGTATGCATCTACCAATTGCTTGATTTAAAAAAAAAAAAAATTTAAAAAAACACTGGGGGTGTTAGAGATTTTTAAGCGCGGGCTGGTATGGTAAATGCTCCGACGCTCATAGCTGGGTTTAAGAAAGGTTTGGGCAAGTTCCTGGAGGAAAAGTGCATAGTCTGTTATCGAGACAAACCTGGGGGAAGCCACTTGCTGGCCCTGGATCAGTAACATGGAATGTTGCTACTCTCTGGGTTTCTGCCAGGTGCCGTGGTCTGGATTGGCCACATGCCACCGAGTCCCATAACAGACATGAAAATGCTGTTTCTTTGAGGAAAAAAAAGCATAGCTCTAAACTTTCAATTTCAATCTACAATGATTCACTTGTGCTTTTCCAGTCACCCACTAGGATTCTTGATAACTGGTTTTGATCAAGTAATCAAAGAAATTTAAAGAGCCCTACACAGCATACTTCAGCCCGAGTCTGTAAATGGGCAATCTTTTCATCATGCTAATATTCTGCAAAGCACAGACCAGCTTATAGCATCAATCAATCAATAGCTATACTATGATCCGTCAAATGTGAATTTCTTCCAATGAGTTGTACTATAGATTGAATAACTCGTCTTTATTGCTCTTGTGCCCAAGGGCATATAGCATGTTTCCTCTCCAATGGCATGTATAAACAACATGCTGGAGACATTACATATGACCATGGAAACAATTAAGGCAAGTCTGCCCGGCCTGAGTCGAGCAGTGCACATGGGAGGTCAGGCTTTAGGAAGTTTTAGGACTGAAGAATAAATACATGGAATTCCAGCAACCATGGTGTGAAATGATCAAACAAGGCAGGAGAAGATTGGGGGAACAAAGTGAAGAAAGACCTCAATGTCGCATGTGCATCGATCGCTACAATGGCGGAATCTCCCACTGCTCCCACCTAATTTTATGCGCTGTAATAGGAATCAAACAGAGCTGCACATACCGCATTTGATTAGCATAGGACTATAATAGAACTGCCCAGTTAATAAACAGCGTTAGGCTTATATATCGCCAGCCGCGGTAGTATTAGCGTCGACACTCATAGAATTCCTATGAACGTCAGGGCTAATACCGCCGCGGCCAATGATATAAAAAGCCTAATGCGGCTTCATAAAAGGGGGAATAGGCATCAAGAGGTTCATTTTATAAGGGGGTGACCAGTGGAAGCAAATTTCCATGCATCTGTTGTTACATAATGACAGGAAGGTGCCTACCTATCTTTATAAAATACTAGTGACTCAAAAGAACTACCATACTGGGACAGACCGAAGGTCCATCAAGCCCAGGATCCTGTTTCCAGCAGTGGCCAATCCAGGTCCCAAGTACCTGGCAGAAACTCAAAGAGTAACAACATTCCAGACCTGAGACTGTGATGTCATAATGCCTCATTCCACCAATGCCTAAGAGCCAACCTCATCAGTGATGTCACAATGGCTTGATTGTCCTATACTTGGCTCACATAAGAACATAAGAATTGCCATACTGGGACAGATCATGAAGCCCAGTAGCCCGTTCTTATGGTGGCCAATCCAAGTCACTAGTACCTGGCAGAAACCCAAAGAGTAGCAAGATTCCGGAACCCCAATGAGAGCAACATTCCAGAGCTGAGATTGTGATGTCATAATGCCTCAGAGCCAACCTCATCAGTGATGTCACAATGGCTTGATTGTCCTATACTTGGCTCACATAAGAACATAAGAGCTGCCACACTGGGACAGACCAAAGGACCATCAAGCCCAGTAGCCTATTTCCAACAGTGGCCAACCCAAGTTCCAAAGTACCTAGCTAGGTCCCAAGCAGTAAAACAGATTTCCCCAAGTCTTCTGAATAATGGCCAATGGACTTCTCTTTTAGGAAATTATCCAAGCCTTTTTTTAAACCCCGCTAAGCTAACTGATTTCACCATATTTTCTGGCAACGAATTCCAGAGGCAGACAAGGATTCATAGTATAGACTTTTATTTCTGAAGGCCTAAATTAAATCTGGTCACCTCTTGCCTGACTCCCTAGTGAATAAGTACCCAGATCAAACATGTCAAACTCTGGCCCGCGGGCCAAATCTGGCCCGCCGGGTACCGAAATTTGGCCCGCCAGCCAATTTCAAATTTCCCCCAAAGCTGGCCAGCCGGTACAAGTACCACATAATTTGTAGGTTCACACCATATCATCTGTAGATTCATGCGGCCTGCAGAGGATCGCTGGTCGGCAGTAGCGATCCTAGCAGGCTGCCATAGTCTCAGCTGCATATTCCCTCTGGCGTGGTCTCGCCCCTCCTCTGACATATGGGACCGCAGGCGGGACCACACCAGAGGGAATGTGCAGCTGAGGCTACAGCGGCCTGCTAGGATCGCTACTGCCAACCAGCGATCCTCTGCAGGCCGCGTGAACCTACAGATGATACGGCGTGAACCTACAGAGTCAGGTCCCAAGCAGACGCAGGTCCACTGCCCTTCTGATCCCCAGAGCTGGGAAGCTCTCATATACACACACTGCTGCATGGGGCAAACAGAAGAAGAAATGAGCCTGGCACTGCTCAATCCATCCCTCAGACTCCAGAAAAGAAAGGGAAGAAGAAAGAAGAAAGAAGGAGAGCTGGTATTAGACAGCGAGTGTGAACTAGGACCTAAAAGAGAGAAGAAAAGTCTTTTTTATTTATTTTGTTTACATCACAGAGCCGGCGTGGGGTTGGAGAGGTTGTAACCCTATATTTCTACTAAGACTAAGAGGTCCATTTATTAAGGTGTGCATTTAGTGCGTGCTAAATCGGTTATCGTACCTTAATAAAAGGACCCCTAAGTATCTCAAAAAAAAAAAATTCGGCCCGCGACTTAGCCTTTTTTCAGATTTCGGCCCCTTATGCGATTGAGTTTGACACCCCTGACTTAGATAAATCCTAAGTAGTATGATTGTAGCCCCAAAGAATGTCCTCCGAATGGATCTTTAAGAGAAGCAAGAGGACATGTTGAATACAAAAGTGACCGTACCGATGTAATATATACTTCATAATTATCGATGGCCCTCAGGACACACAACAGTGGTTGCACCTGATTTGAAGAGTCGATAAAGGGAGTTGGGTTTTGGATGGGGAGGTCTGTAGGTGAAAGTCTCTGCAGGAGATAGGTAGCAATAGAGAGAAGGAGGGTATAGGTGGGTTTGTACAATGATTGGAGAACAATGTTTACTCATCTTTAAAGCTTTAGAACATAAAACTCCAGCCTTTATATTTAGACTTTTGATACCTTACACTACCTCTAGATCTCTTAGATCTCAAGACCAACACCTATTAGTAATTCCTTCACTAAAAGTTATTAACACAAGGCGTAACACAATCTTTTCTATAACAGCCCCTCAATCTTGGAACAACCTTCCACTGTACCTAAGACAGGAAAAAAAACCTGGCAAAATTTAAGTCTGAACTTAAAAGTTTTCTATTTATAGATGCCTTTAATGATTAATTTTTTTCGCATTCTTAATTTAATAGGTCAATTGTCTTCGTCTCCCTTCCTATTGTTTTTCCCCTGAATTAATGATTTTAATACTGAATGTAACCATTAAATAATTTTCCTTTTGTTTCATTATAATTTGTAGAAATACCCTCTAAATGTACTGTAATATGTATATATAAGATTATCATTTGTTTAATTTAATAATTGTAAGTATGTTACCAAAAATTTTTATTTATTTGTACATCGCCTTGAATTTTGAATAGGCGATAAATCAAAATACTTAATAAACTTGGAAACTTGGACATTTGTGTGCCAGGAGAGGATTGGGTGTGTATGGCATTGTGTACGTTGCGACAGGCTGTGGGCATTCTGTGGTTGGTGAGGAGCAGATGGTGCGGACTGCCTGCGTGCGAGAAATTTTCCCACTCCTTCTTCCCTGGTTATTCTGATGGCCAGCGGACCTACTTCATTGCCAACTAGGTTGCACTGGAGGAAGAGTGCAGATGGAGGTGAATAGTCCATCCAGGCTGCCCCAAGGTTTAGGGAAGTTTTGATGGGTTAGGTGTTCTGTAGTAGAGAATGACACGGGGACAAATTTGTCCCCGTCCCTGCAGGAACTCAATTTCACCGTCCCATCCCCGTGAGTTATGGCACTGTCCCTGTCCCATTCCTGTAAGCTCTACCTTAACCACACAAGCCTGGAACACTCATGATTGTAAAGTGTTTGAGGCTTGTGTAGATGAGGACGGAGCTTGCAGGAATGGGGCAGAGACAGGAAAAGAACTCGCGGGGACGGGACGGGAAAATGAGTTCCCGCGAGGACGGGGAAAAATCTGTCCCCTTGTCATTCTCTATTTTTTGTAGTTAAGGATAAGTGATTATGAAATAATAAAGCTGTGGCCAACTGTTTTCCCACTTGAATTAATATTCGCTACGTAATTACTTCGGTTTAGGATCAGCTTTAACAACAATGTTAAGATTTGTTGAGTCAAAATGCTACAACTCGCCTGCGGATTAACATTTCCTAAAGTTCTATAACTGGGCCCTGTAATTCGCAGGAGAAGACCATAAACGTATCTTGTTTTGTGGGAAATGTGGGAGGGGCAAAGCTTGTGCAATCCTGGATTTGACATTCCTCCTGGTGCGTTTTCTGGAATGTCCTGTGGCAAAGTTCTTGTTTTTGGAACATCCTTGTCCTTGCTTCCTCACTGAGCATCTTTTAGCAGCGGTACAGAACGCTGAAACTAGACTGATATTTTCCATTGCAGCTGAAAAAGCGGCCCGTAATTCTATCACTTGAATCTAAATCCACATCAGAAAAGCCATAAACTAATTTTCACCAAATAAAACGTCAAGGGTTGAGTAGTTTATAAAAGTGATTCAACAGAAGGAAAATAAAAAACAAATGTTGCTTACTTTTTTTTTGGGCTGAAAGGTAAAATGTCACTTTCTCTTGCTTGACTTTAGAATACAGTATATCTTACAACTGGGCTTCTACCCTCGCTGTAAAATCCAATCAGATCAGTTTTGTTTGTCTTGGAAGACTGAGTAATGCCTAATAGAAGTTCTTTTTTTAATTTGAAAAAGTAGCCATAAGTCAGAAGAAACCCCAGCTAGCAGAGATTCTCGGTTTCTGGATGTTCTCCTAGGACAAGCAGGATGAGTCAGCCACATGTGGCTGACTATCCTGCTGTCCACGGAGAACCTACGTTACAGGTAAGTAACTACACTTTACACTCCAGCAAGGAGGTTATCGTTATCCCGCTTAGCGACGACAAAGAGTTCTTGCATTTAGGAAGATGAAAGCTTTGGAGAGTTTGTCCCACGGAGTAAGCTGAATGGCCATCGGTTGGCCAGCTTCCATTCCTTCAAACTTAGTTACATTGGCTATGTTTAAAGTTGGTGAAACCTCCCCATGGGGGTGGGTTTCTGAAAGCTTGAGAAGTGTTTGTGAACAGTGGATTTAAAACCTGCAGTTATCTGGCTGTGCTAAAAACTAAAAAAGGGAGTTTCTGTCTGCCATTTATCAGGCTGCAGAATTGTATCCAATGGCTGAGGGGGGCGAAGCAGCTCCATGATTCAGACGTTCAAATACTTGAAGGGTATTAACGTAGAACAAAATCTTTTTCAGAGAAAGGAAAATGGTAAAACCAGAGGACATAATTTGAGGTTGAGGGGTGGTAGATTCAAGAACAATGTTAGGAAATTCTACTTTACGGAGAGGGTGGTGGATGCCTGGAATGCGCTCCCGAGAGAGGTGGTGGAGAGTAAAACTGTGACTGAGTTCAAAGAAGCGTGGGATGAACACAGAGGATCTAGAATCAGAAAATAATAGTAAATATTGAAGAACTAAGGCCAGTACTGAGCAGACTTGCACGGTTTGTGTCTGTATATGGCCGTTTGGTGGAGGATGGGCTGGGGAGGGCTTCAATGGCTGGGAGGGTATAGATGGGATGGAGTAAGTCTTAACAGAGATTTCGGCAGTTGGAACCCAAGCACAGTACCGGGTAAAGCTTTGGATTCTTGCCCAGAAATAGCTAAGAAGAAAAAATTAAAAAATTTAAATTGAATCAGGTTGGGCAGACTGGATGGAACATTCGGGTCTTTATCTGCCGTCATCTACTATGTTACTATGTTACTATATGCAAATCATGCACTGAGGGATGAGCATTCAGACACTTAGGTGAAATGTTATGCATTTTAAGAGATTGTTTCATGAGCGAGAATAAAGTTTGTGGGCTCAAATGAAGGTGGGGATTTGAACTGAACAGAGCTGAATCAGAATAGGGGAAGTGGAAATCCGCTCCACTCACAAAAGTACAAAAGAGGGAGAAAATAGCGGGGAGGCAAGCCCAGAGAGTTGGAAATTGGTTCTAAAGAGTCTAGAACAGTGGTTCTCAACCTGGGTTCGACCGAACCCCAGGGGTTCGGTGAGTCAGTCTCGCGGGTTCGGCGGAGGTCAAAACAAACCTCCGACTCATATAGCGCTTCAGTCATGTTCAATCATCTATCAGTTATTCAGTGATTTTGATCAAGACTGATCGTGTACTCGGTTTCTTGATCTATCAATCTGTAACTAACACCTTATATACATCAATCAATTCCTGATCAAAATTTGTGATTTAACTGATAGATGATTGAACGTGACCGAAGCGTTTATAATTCGTGATGATATGCCCCGCTTGTCATAATTGGCTGCAGGTGATCACGCAACATCGCTTGGCCTATCTGTGCTGCAGGGGATTTGATGCGCACAGTAGTCGAATTGTAACTGTTGTGATGGTACGTCGTGTGATACCTATCTTAATATTTTAATCCCTTACTAACTATGTCGAGCAAAATACGAAAGTGGTCAGAACGTGATGGGAGTCAGCATTATTATTCGAAATATAGGAGAACTTTTTTGTTTTCAAAATTGATATTATTTTTTCCCTCACTGTATACCTATGTTTTGAATTTGTAAAAATCATATTTTATTTTTCCAATAAAGAAGGGTTCGGTGAACACGCATATGAAACTGGTGGGGTTCAGTACCTCCAACAAGCTTAAGAACCACTGGTCTAGAATCTATGAGCTTGTCCTGCATATGTCCTAGGTATGTTTTATATTTGTCTTTGAGAGTCAAGCATTTTGGAGCATGGGACACCCAAGTTACACACTGCAGTGGTTACTCGCTGATGTTTCTTAAAAGGAAATTTGAGGGAGCTGGCTTAAGTTACCAATAAAATGTGTTGGAATCTAGGCATTTTAAGAGGGAGACAGCAAAGAAATCGTAAAATGTTTGTCTAAGATGGTGGGAGCCTCTATCCTGTTGCAGGGGGGTTGGCAGCAGTCTTAGAAAATGTGAAGCTCTAGCAGATAAATGGACCTGCCCAGCTGAAAATCTTTGTCTTGATTGCCTTTAATGGCCAACTGTTTGTACAAGGAGCAACTGGTATCGCAGCAAATGTTGCTGGAAAGAGAACGAAAAGGCAGTGAAACAGAGCAAGTCATTTTGTAATTTCATTTTCCATGTTCTTCTGTTACTGGTTTTAGTTCAAAGCGTCGTCACTGATGGATGGAAATGCAGCACGAAGCGTCTTGACATGAATTTCCCTTCGCTCACTGCAGTCGTGGTTGTTGTTTTGGTGGTGGGGGGGGGGGGGTCCGACGAATATCTTCCATTCCTCTTTTGACTTGGAAGAATGATTTTGGGACGTAGCCAATGCAAAGAGCAAAGAGGTGGGCATCAAGTCTGAGCTCTCTGTTTAGCAGAAGGAGAGCAGAGCTTTTCTGATGGAGAAGTTTCAAGTTTATTAAAATTTCATATCCAGCCTTATCCATATTCAAAGCGGTATTACAAAATTAAAATAGCAAGTTTACAGTTAAAAAAAACCCCAAAATAAACTGGGAAAGAACTAATTAAAAAAAAACTAAGACCTAGACCAGGGGTAGGGAACTCCGGTCCTCGAGAGCCATATTCCAGTCGGGTTTTCAGGAGTTCCCCAATGAATATGCATGAGATCTATTTGCATGCACTGCTTTCAATGCATATTCATTGAGGAAATCCTGAAAACCCGACTGGAATACGGCTCTCGAGGACCGGAGTTCCCTACCCCTGACCTAGTCAGACGATAAGGCCATCTCTTGGTCTCCCATTATTTAGAGTACAGCCGTACAGCCCTCCTCCCTTGATACTGATATGATTCTGGCTTTTATACTCAAATTAAAGGGGAGAGTGTGGTGCAGTGGTTAAAGCTACAGCTTCAGCACCCTGGGGTTGTGGGTTCAAACCCATGCTGCTCCTTGTGACCTTGGGCAAGTCACTCAATCCCCCCCATTGCTCCAGGTACGTTAGATAGATTGTGAGCCCGCTGGGACAGATAGGGAAAAATGCTTGAGTACCTGAATAAAATCATGTAAACTGTTCTGAGTCCCCTGGGAGAACGGTATAGAAAATGGAACAAATAAATAGTGTGAAGAGTTTCAACCTCTGATAACCAGAGCTGGTATTGTGACATCATAATGCCTCATTCTACCAATAAGAGCCAACCTCATCAGTGATGTCACAATGGTTTGATAGTCCCACACTTGAGTCACTTTTACTACATTATGATATCTAGAGTGGCGCAGTGGTTAAAGCTACAGCCTCAGCACCCTGGGGTTGTGGGTTCAAACCCCCGCTGCTCCTTGTGACCCTGGGCAAGTCACTTAATCCCCCCATTGCCCCAGGTACATTTGATAGATTGTGAGCCCACCAAGACAGAGAGGGAAAAATGCTTGAGTACCTGAATAAAGTCATATAAACCATTCTGAGCTCCCCTGGAAGAATGGTATAAAAAATGTAATGAGCAACAAAAAGGGAGGAAAGGTCCAACCTTGTCTGCAGAAAAAACCAACCAGGAACAAACAAAAAAAGGAACTGCAGATATGTACAAGATGCAGGCGAAATTTTGGTTTGGAAAAATATGCCACAAAAAATTGTAGAGTAAAAAATGTCATAAACCAAAAGGTCCGATGAGACGCTTTACAGCAGTTGGCGATTCTCGGCGCATCGGACCTTTTGGTTTATGACATTTTTTACTCTACAATTTTTTGTGGCATATTTTTCCAAACTTTTTTCATCTTGGACCCCCGACGAAGGTTTGTCCGAAACACGGACCGTGTCGGGTCCATTGTTTGGTAAAAAGGTTTTTATATATTTATATTTGTCACAATAAATTTCGCCTGCATCTTGTACATATCCACTAACATCGTACGGAACGTGACATCAGATAGGAGTCGAGGCTGGTGCGAGCAGCAGGTGGAAGATTTCAAGAGATATGCCGGGGGGGGGGGCACTCAAGTGTTGGGGAAGAGTGGAGGGTGAATGGCACAGCAAAGCCAGATGCCATTGCCCTGGGCACCAACCTCCCTCACTAAACCACTGTAGGCGCCTAATTTAATTTTCTTAATTAGTTTAATCGACACTGCTAATTGAAAAGCACCACTAGAAAAGCAATTTAAAAAATAATTAATTGGTAGGCGCCTACCACTTGAGAGTAGGCGTCAACGTAAAGTTACCCGATTTTCCTTTTGGAAAATCCCAACCTCCTATCTCCGCACCCCCCAGGCCCACCTAGTTACGCCCACCCCCGCCCTAGCCCTGCCCCCGCTGCATGCTCTTGCCGGGCAGGGAGGAAGTTTGCGCATGCGCAGATGCTACGTGATGACTGTGCACGCGCATGTGACATCATTGCTTGATGGCCACACATCCGCAGACTTCCTCCCTGCCCGACACAGCTTTTCAAATCCCGGACAAAGTGCCAGGTTTTGAAAAGAAATCCGGACGTCCAGTAACCTTACGTCTACGCCAAGGTGACTACAGGAAGCAGGCACGGTTAGGGATGGATTGGGGGTAGATTGGGGGCAGGGCTGACTTAGGTGCTGGTCGATGCCTAACTTGGGTGCACTCAAGTAAGTCAAGAAATCCCTGGAATAAACAGAGTGTACCTACAGGTTTCAATGCCTACCAGCTCCTACGACTGCATAGGCAGTGCTAGGGTCAATGCCTGGAATGCGCTCCCAAGAGAGGTGGTGGAGATGAAAACGGTGACAGAGTTCAAAAAGGCGTGGGATGAACACACAGGATCTAGAATCAGAAAATAATAGTAAATATTGAAGAACTAAGGCCAGTACTGGGCAGACTTGCACGGCTGTTTGGTGGAGGATGGGCTGGGGAGGGCTTCAATGGCTGGGAGGGTGTAGATGGGCTGAAGTAGGTTTTAACGGAGATTTCGGCAGTAGGAACCCAAGCACAGTACAGGGTAGAGCTTTGGATTCTTGCCCAGAAATACCTAAGAAGAAAAAATTTAAATTGAATCAGGTTGGGCAGACTGGATGGACCATTTGGGTCTTTATCTGCTGTCATCTACTATATGTTACTATAAGAGAGAGAAAGAAAGAAAGAGAGAGAGAAAGAAAGACAAAGAGAGAGAGAAAGACAAAGAAAGAGAAAGAGAGAAAGACAAAGGAAGAGAGAGAGAGAAAGACAAAGAAAGAGAAAGACAAAGAGAGAGAGAAAGAGAGAGAAAGATAAAAAAAGAGAAAGAGAGAGAGACAAAGAGAGAGAGAGAAAGACAAAGGAAGAGAGAGAGAGAGAGAGAGAAAGACAAAGAGAGAAAAAGACAGAGAGAAAGAGAGAGAGAGGTGGTGGAGAGGGAAACGGTGACGGAGTACAAAGAAGCGTGGGATGAACACAGAGGATCTAGAATCAGAAAATAATATTAAATATTGAACTAAGGCCAGTACTGAGCAGACTTGCACGGTCTGTGTCTGTATATGGCCGGTTAGTGGAGGATGGGCTGGGGAGGGCTTCAATGGCTGGGAGGGTGTAGATGGGCTGGAGTAAGTCTTAACAGAGATTTCGGCAGTTGGAACCCAAGCACAGTACCGGGTAAAGCTTTGGATTCTTGCCCAGAAATAGCTAAGAAGAAAGAAAAAAAAAAATAAAAATTTAAATTGAATCAGGTTGGGCAGACTGGATGGACCATTTGGGTCTTTATCTGCTGTCATCTACTATATGTTACTATAAGAGAGAGAAAGAAAGAAAGAGAGAGAGAAAGAAAGACAAAGAGAAAGAGAAAGACAAAGAAAGAGAAAGAGAGAAAGACAAAGGAAGAGAGAGAGAGAAAGACAAAGAAAGAGAAAGACAAAGAGAGAGAGAAAGAGAGAGAAAGATAAAAAAAGAGAAAGAGAGAGAGACAAAGAGAGAGAGAGAAAGACAAAGGAAGAGAGAGAGAGAGAGAGAGAAAGACAAAGAGAGAAAAAGACAGAGAGAAAGAGAGAGAGAGGTGGTGGAGAGGGAAACGGTGACGGAGTACAAAGAAGCGTGGGATGAACACAGAGGATCTAGAATCAGAAAATAATATTAAATATTGAACTAAGGCCAGTACTGAGCAGACTTGCACGGTCTGTGTCTGTATATGGCCGTTTGGTGGAGGATGGGCTGGGGAGGGCTTCAATGGCTGGGAGGGTGTAGATGGGCTGGAGTAAGTCTTAACAGAGATTTCGGCAGTTGGAACCCAAGCACAGTACCGGGTAATGCTTTGGATTCTTGCCCAGAAATAGATAAGAAGAAAAAATAAAAAAATTTAAATTGAATCAGGTTGGGCAGACTGGATAGACCATTCGGATCTTTATCTGCCGTCATCTACTATGTTACTTTGTGCCTCGTAGATGATTGACAATTGCGCTCAATGGCACTTAGAATTTAGGTGCCATTTATAGAATCAGGGTCTAAGTTGCACCCACAGTATCAATGCATTTAGGGGTACATTCTGTGTAAGGCACCTAAATGTTTGGCGCCACAAAAGAGCGCAGGAAATGCGCCTAGCTTTAGGTGGGGCCGTTTGCACCAACGAAAATGTGCTGCAAAGGCTCGTGCCCAATTTTAGGCACAGATGCCCTTCTTTTAGATAACTACGAGTGCGTGCAACCTAAAGCAACGCCCCATCTGCTCATGTTGCGCCCATTTGTGCGCCCCCTTTTTTGGCTTGCATGTAAAATCTGCGCCTAAATTAATGCACCTAATTTGTAATTGATTCTAGTTTGCATCAGTAATTGCTTGTTAAATGCCAATTATTGACACTAATTAGCTTGTTATTCAGAAAAACATAAGAATAGCCTTACTGGGTCAGACCAATGGTCCCATCAAGCCCAGTAGCCCGTTCTCACGGTGGCCAATCCGGTCCCTAGTACCTGGCCAAAACCCAAGGAGTAGCAACATTCCAGCATGTCAAAGAACAGCAAGATTCCGGAACCCCAGTGAGAGCAACATTCCAGAGCTGAGATTGTGATGTCATAATGTCTCAAAGCCAACCTCATGAATGATGTTACAATGGGTTGATTGACTTATACTTGACACACATATTACCAAAGGTCCCTCAAGCCCAGTAGCCCATTCTCATGGTGGCCAATCCAGGTCATTAGTACCTGGCCAAAAACCCAAAGAGTAGCAACATTCCAGCATCTCAAAGAATAGCCAGATTCTGGAACTCCAATGAGAGCAACATTCCAGAGCTGAGATTGTGATGTCATAATGCCTCAGAGCCAATCTCATCAATAATGTTACAATGGGTTGATTGACTTATACTTGACACACATATGAGCATTAAAATAGCCATACTGGGTCATACCAAAGGTCCATCAAGCCCAGTAGCCCGTTCTCATGGTGGGCAATCCAGGTCATTAGTACCTGGCCAAAACCCAAAGAATAGCAATATTCCATGCTACCGATCCAACGCAAGCAGAGGCTTCCCCCATGTCTTTCTCAATAACAGTCTATGGACTATTTCCTGAAGGAAAACCCTTCTTAAAACCAGCTAAGCTATCCA
Source organism: Geotrypetes seraphini (assembly GCF_902459505.1). Taxonomy (NCBI): domain Eukaryota; kingdom Metazoa; phylum Chordata; class Amphibia; order Gymnophiona; family Dermophiidae; genus Geotrypetes; species Geotrypetes seraphini. The sequence continues at coordinate 15,696,302 of NC_047087.1, read as the reverse complement.
CTCTTACCACATCCTCTGGCAATGCGTTCCAGAGCTTAACTATTCTCTGAGTGATAAATCAGGTATACGCTCAAATTTGCAATTTTCAGCTCTTTTTATAGAATGAGGGGGTTAATGTACGGTAAGTTCACAGGAAGATACTGGGAATACCTCCAACAGTTAGCGCACAGGCTTTGCAGTTTCCATGTGGTAATCTGAGCACTTATTGTGTGGTAACTGCCAAACTTTATCACACAAGAGCCGCAATGGAGAGGAACAAATCTCCTGGGTGACTACACTTTCGAAGATTATCCCTTCCCTAGTTTCGACTCCTTGCACCACATAAAGTCAGTAGCTCCAGATAAAGATGCATTTTTCCCGTTTCTCTGCTGCTTTTTTTTCCTGGCATGAGCAGGTCTTCGGGGTGGTGGCAAGGAGCAAGGCCGTGATCAAGACCCTGGGCTGCTAAACATCACAAATCATGCAAGACATTTTCCACTCCTTCCTGGAGAAGTAGGATTATCTCTACGTACAGAGATCTGAGATATTTTTATCCTGACAAGCCCATTCCAAGCTGCTGAATAACTGCAGGCCACAAAGGCAGGAGATGCGTTCTTGTAGAGAAGCAGCTCTGACACGATGCTTCAGCAAGAATTTAAGACTGTATCAGGCTTTGGAAAGTTGCATGGAATGCGAAAAAAACAAATCAAAAGACTTATGTAATGGAATATTTGTACACGGAATGAAATGTTTCTCTTTCCACCATCTACCCTGAGCAGGCAGTTAACGTGCCTCTAACAAGTGTCGTTAGCACATGGGACATCGTTGAAAAATGTTCTCTCCCTCTGGCTACCCTTAACTGGAGGGATCCATGAAAATAGTGGAGCAATCCTGATTTAGTACTAGAGTTACTGGGAAACTGGTCTATAACGAAATAGTTTCAGCTTCCAGCACCCTGTATATCACTAGAAACTTAGGCTGGAGTTTGCATTCTAAGAGGGGCATAATCAAAATTTACCTAAATCGTACTTGGACGTCCTAAGAGCAGAGATGTCCACGTGCCGATAATCAAAACCAACTTTCTTGTCTTGCAGCAGCATTTCTAAGCTTCTGTGCGTCCAGAGCTGAAAGGGGCGTGTTGGAAACATAACATAGCAACATAGTAGATGACGGCAGATAAAGACCCGAATGGTCCATCCAGTCTGCCCAACCTGATTCAATTTAAATTTTTTTAATTTTTTCTTCTTAGCTATTTCTGGGCAAGAATCCAAAGCTTTACCTGGTACTGTGCTTGGGTATGTTATGGGCGGGAATCGGGAGGGCTTAAACATGGACGGGAATCGGGTGGGCTTAAACATGGATGTACTACAGCAATAACCAAAGCTTTCCTAGAGGAAACTTAAACGCCGGCAGTTAGACCTGTCTTAGTTGCGACTAGGTGTCCCCAAAGCATCCCAAACTGACCAGATGACAGCTGGACTGGACAGATTAAGGCATGATCTCACTTTACTCCCCCAGTGGTCACCAACCCCCTCCCACCACCCAGAGATGGGGGGAAAACACAGCACATTGAGGACTTGCCATCAGCTGATCGTGGTAGAGGAATCCCCATCGGCGGAGCCAATTTCAGGGATTCTTGCCGGCTCAGCTGATGGGGATTCCCCCTGCCAGGATCAGCTGAGCTGCGGAGCCCTCCCCCCTCCCCTTTACATCCCCCAACATTTCTGCCCCCTCCACATCACCTGTTTTTTTAAAAGTTTTAAAGACTTTCTTGTTTAAAAAACCTTTTTTCTTGAAATTTTTCATCTTCTGCTGTTAATGTTCTACTCAAATATTTGTCATTGCATTGTGTTTAACTGGGAGATTAATTTAGAGGCATCTTCACACATAAACTTCAGCATGTACAAATGTGGAGCAGCTGCTTACCTTATAATGATATACCTTGATAGTGACATACAATCCAGAGCTGGAAAAACCATGAAAAATTATAAGAGATAATAATAATAAATAACTTTATTCTTCTATACCGCCACAATCTTGCGACTTCTAGGCAGTTTACATTCAAGAGAGCTGGATATTCAGCGAGTTACAATATGCAGATAGTCAGAGGAAATACAGAGTATATCAACTTTAAGAATGCGAAAATATAAAAATGTACAGTACGCTAATACATTTCCGAGAGGACCTGTTAGGAAAAGGTCGCGAATTACAAAAAATACATCGAAAATTACAATATACATAGAAACATTGAACTGGACAGCAGATAAGGGCCATGGCCCATCCAGTCTGCCCACCCCAAAGACCCTCCCCTACCTTTCTCTGTGGATAGATCCCACGTGTCTGTCCCATTTGGCCATAGAAACATAGAACTAGACGGCAGATAAGGGCCACGGCCCATCCAGTCTGCCCACCCCAAAGACCAGTTTAAGAATTATCAGGGGGGACATATTAGAAGACATGTCCCGAATTGCAAAATACGGTTTTATTAGGATTTCAGAGGGGGTATATTGGGAGCGAGAAAAGAAAGAAGTGTTGGGTGAAGATTCTGTTTAGGTGATATATTTGTCGAATAAGGCAGTTTTTATGAGTTTTCTAGGTCAGTCTAGCTTTATTAATGTAATGTAATGTAATGTAATTTATTTCTTATATACCGCTACATCCGTTAGGTTCTAGTTGTCTGTTTGCTTGGTACGCGAAAGTTCTATCCAGAAAGGTTTTGTATTTACAATTGGTAATGCTTGGGTGTGCAAAGAGATAGCGGTTTCTGGTTTGTCTTATAGGGCTGTAGAATACGAAGTGAAATAGCAAGTACGTAGGAGTTAGCCCCCCAACTAGTTTGAAACATATGCAGGAGAACTTGAAAATTATTCGTGCCTCGACTGACAGCCAGCGCAGTAATTTGTAGTAGGGGGTGACATGGTCGCTCTTTTTAATCCAAATACACCTACTACATCTACACCTACTACTCCAAGAAGATGAATTACTAAAAGAAATATTCTCAGCTCCACCTGTGCTGGCATTTCGTCAGCCACCTAATTTGAAACAAAAATTGGTCAAAAGCAAGCTCCCCACACAAACCCATGAAGAAGAGGACGGCGCAGGTCCTTGTGGTGTGACAAACTGCAAACTATGCAAGCTCATCTCAAAGGATCCCACGGTCACTCGTATGGGAAAAACATTCAGCATAAAGGGATCCTTCACGTGGTCATCTTCAGTGCAAAGAGGCAGGTAACATCGGTGGAACGAGCCAAATGCTAAAGACCGGTATCAGCCTACATAGATATCATATTAAGAATTGCAGTACCAACCAGGATGTCACCTCTATCGGACGACACTTTAGAAAAACTGACCACTGCGCCAATGATTTTATGGTGAGAACACTAAAAGGGAACTTTAAGACTGTTCTCCCAGGGGAGCTGAGAACGGTTTACATTAATTTATTCAGGCACTCAAGCATTTTTCCCTGTCTGTCCTGGTGGGGCACTGGGGGGGGGGGGAGGGATTAAAGTGACTTGGCCAGGGTCACAAGGAACAGTGGGGGTTTGAACCCACAATCCCAGGGTGCTGAGGCTGTAGCTTTAACCACTGTGCCACTCCTGTGTCTAGGGCAATCAAGCCATTGTGACATCATTGATGAGGTTGGCTCTTAGGCATTGGTGGAATGAGTCATTATGATGTCACAGTACCCGCTCTGGTGATCAGAGGCTGAAGCTTTTCACATTATTTATTCCATTTTCTATACTGCTCTCCGGGGGGGGGGCTCAAAAAGGTTTATATGAATTTATTCAGGTACTCAAGCAATTTTCCCTGTCTGACCCAGTGGGCTCATAATCTATCTAATGTACCAAGGGCAATTGGGGGGATTAAGTGACTTGCCCAGGACCCCAAGAAGCAGTGTGGGTTTGAACCCACAACCTCCAGGTGCTGAGGTTGGAGCTTTAACCACTGCGCCACACTCTCCCTTTGATAGCCCACATTGATAATCCCCCCCTCCCCCACTTTAGTAGCATTAAATTGTCAGATATGTTGTTCCTTGTGTTGTTCTAGATGGGAAGAGATGCAAACCAAAAGAAGAAATAGCATTATTTCCTAGTTCTTGAAAAATAAAGGCATATTCCTAACACAACACTTTAATATAGATATATTTCTCTGCAACACACATACCAGGAGTCAATAAATCTGATGTGGAACAATTCTGGCTGCACATCTAAGTACTTAAGCATTACCATACTGAGTCATACCAGAGGTCCATCAAGGCCAGTATCTTGTTTCTAGCAATGGCCAAGTCGGGTCGCAAGACTCGCAAGTACCTGGCAGAATTGCAAAAGAGTAAAACAGATTTTATGCTGCATAACTCAGGCATAAGCAATGGATTTTTCCAAGTCCATCTTAAGGATGATTTGTAGACTTCTCTTTGAGGAAGGCATGATTGGTTTTTGGAAAAAAGGAAATTTATTCATGTATTTCCATTGCTGAGAAATCTTCACTGGCTCCCTGTTCATCTTAGAATTCGATTTAAATGCACTTGTATGATATTCAAAATTACCCATGGTCTATTTTTGCCTATAGTCCCTCTAACATGGAATTCTCTTCGGTCTGTTGTTTCAAGGAATTCTAGGAAGTACAAACTTTCATTTCCTTCAGTGAAAGGGATAAAGCTTGTCGGCAATATCTCTCATTCCTTTTCCTATAGGTTTACAATGATTTGGAATGATATTCCTAGTTATATTAGAACAATTTTCTCTCTCCAGATTTTTCGTAAATCGATGAAAACAATGCTATTTCAACAGTTTGTAATGGGGTGGGCCTGGGGGTGGGCCTAGGGCAGGCTGAGCAACTCCAGTCCTCGAGGGCCTGAATCCAGTCGGGTTTTCAGGATTTTCCCAATGAATATGCATCGAAAGCAGTGCATGCAAATAGATCTCATGCATATTCATTGGGGAAATCCTGAAAACCCGATTGGATTCCGGCCCTCGGGAACCGGAGTTGCCCAGCCCTGGTCTAGGGAGTTCGTATTTTACTGTAGCAATATCTGGCAACCTAGCATGGTGGAGGGAGAGGACTATTATTTAAAAAAAGAGAAGAAAATCCCTGAAGCCCAATGTAGCAGGATGAAACAGCTGAGCCCCCCCCCCCAAAAAAAAAGGACCATTTTTATAAAGCAGTTTCTTCCAGAGGCAATAGTGTATATTGCAGCACATTTGGAAGAGAAGAGCTGACCTTATCTTGAGCTTTACCCTCCCATCCTCATAAGAGCTGAGGTCGGTTGAGCTCTGCACAATTTCATCAGCAGTGAGCGCATTAAAACGGGGCCTGTGGCCCATATCAGCCATCGTTTGTATCTGTTGCTTCTTCACTCTTTGGAGTTTAAAAGAATTGGCTGCCAGCTAGAACAGTAACCTAGTAAACGACAGCAGATTAAAACCTGCAGAGTCCACCCAGCCCTTGTCAAGAAGCTTTTCTCTTGAGGCTCTCCGAAATCCCCTGGCTCTTATCAGAAGGTTCCTCAGCCCTTTCCTCATGAGGATTACCTAGGGGGAAAGACAAGAACACAGCTGAAATCCAAGTAGCAATTCATTCATTTCTAAAAGGTTCCCCCCTTCCTAATTTGATAATAAAGGCAGCACTCTTTCTTCGTGTATGAAATGATAAGCAGATTTTGTGCCGAGAACGGAGAAGCTCAAAATGGTACTTAAGTATCTCCTGCCTATTTAACCTTAGAAACAGAGCTGCAGTTAGCAGAGGCTCCCAGGTCAACAGACTGAGAGTGCTGAACCCCCTTCAGGATTCAAGGAACAAAATGGGGAGCCTGCCAAGTCCATTTAGAATCTCAGCACCTGTAGAAAAAGTTTTGACATCCCAGACTAAGCGATACATCCATTGGGATGCAGCCCGGAGATATTAAGACCCTGGACATCTCGTCAGGGCCCCTCCAAGCATGAGTGGAGTTGAGCATATACAGTTAGTCTCAGCCGGGGCTCAGGCTTAGGGATACCAGATGTCCAAATTTCCCTGGGCATGTCGGGGGGGGGGGGTCTGGCACTTTATCCGGGTTTTGAAAAGCTTCCCGTGAAAATTGCATCAGGAAGGGGGCTCCATGCATGCGCGTTCGCAACGTGGCAACGTCATGTGTACGTGTGCGTGATGTCATTGGATCATGTCCGCGCATGCGTGGATGCTGCCTGGGGGCGGGGCTGAGGGCAGAACGGGGCGTGACAGGCAGAAAGGGGCGGGCCTAGAGGGCCGTATTTTCCTTTGGGAAAATCTGATAACCCTACGCAGGCTGCTCTGTTAGACCAGAGGGGCTCTTAGTCCTTCTTGTCTGATGGAATAATCCATGTAATTTCCAAAGAGTATAGTAACATTTTTTAATCAGGATGTCAGTATTTATTAACGGATGTAGCGGTATATAAGAAATAAATTACATTACAAATTACATTACATATTTAATAAGCTGTGGAGCCCATTGACTGCATTTGTTGCATTGCAATAATTGTCATGCATCTCTCTTTTTATTAGATTTCCTTACACATCCAGGAGGGGGGTGGGGGGGGAATGCATTTTGATTATTAAAATTACTTAATTATAATATTGTAATCACATAATATGGTCTTCTTGTATTAATAATTGGGAGGAGGGGGGAGAAAATGATTGTTTTATGTATTAATTGTGTATTTAAAATGTGCGTTTTATGCAGTGTTTATGTTCAATTAATTGTATTGCACTGTCAAAGTTTGAAAATCAATAAAGATTTATTAAAAAAAAAAAAAAAAGGATGTCAGTATGGGCTTCGAAGGTTAAAGACTGATTGAACAATTTTCTTATAATGTTTTAATAAGTTCTTCTCGAAATCCAACTTTTTTTTTTTGTATTTCCTACAATATGGAGCTGTCTGACAACAAAATATGTGGAAAAGGTGACATCTTATCGGGCTGCTAAGTGGGAAGGAAAGCTTGACACCCCTGAAACGTGCTTCCCATGTGCAAATCAAACATTATTAACGTCCCCTTATATGAAACCGTGTTAGGCTTTTTTTATCACTCGCCGTGGCGCTATTAGCTCCGATGCTCACAGAATTCCTATGAGCGTCAGAACTAATATCACAGCGGCCGGCGATTAAAAAAAAAAACCCCTTACGTGGCTTTGTAAAAGAGGGGGGGAAGACATTGGATTTTTAAAAATATGTCCTACAAATGATTGAATGATGGATGAAGGTTAATTGCCTAAAACTGAATACGAGTAAGACTCAGATAATGCTACTATTTAATTCTCAAATTCCATCTTTTCCACAATCTTACACGATTGATTGAGTTGAAATTAGAGAATGACAGGGGGAAAGGAACTCCATTTCTCCGTCCCCGTGAGTTTTGCCGCTGCCCTTGCCCCTTTCCTGTAAGCTCTGCCTTAACCGCAAAAGCCTCAAACTTTTATGATTTTAAAGTGTTTATTAATAATAATTATTATTATGATAATTATTATAATTATGATAATATGATAATTATGATAATTATATGTCATAATTATGATAATTATGATATGATAATTATGATAATTATTATAATTATCATAATAATAATTATTAAGATTTTAAAGTGTTTATTAATAATAATAATTATTATTATTATGATAATTATTATAATTATGATAATATGATAATTATGATAATTATATATCATAATATCATAATTATGATAATTATGATAATATGATAATTATTATAATTATGATAATTATTATAATTATCATAATAATAATTATTATGATTTTAAAGTGTTTATTAATAATAATAATAATTATTATTATTATGATAATTATTATAATTATGATAATATGATAATTATATGTCATAATTATGATAATTATGATATGATAATTATGATAATTATTATAATTATTATAATTATCATAATAATAATTATTATGATTTTAAAGTGTTTATTAATAATAATAATTATTATTATTATGATAATTATTATAATTATCATAATAATAATTATTATGATTTTAAAGTGTTTATTAATAATAATAATAAGCTTTATTCTTCTATACCGCCACAGTCGAAAGACTTCTAGGCGGTTCACATTCTAAGAAGGCTGGACAATCAGCGAAACACAGGGTGTAAGAAGAGAGGGTTACATGAGAAATAGGTAAAGGAACAGCAAAAAAACAGCGAAATTAACATCGAGGAAGAGAGAGGGAGAATATATCATTTAGAGGCTTCTGTTTAGGAGATGAATTGGTCAATAGAATGGTTTTAATTGACTTTCGGAATGCGCCGTAGGTCAAACTGGCTCTGCAGATGAGGACGGACTTGCAGGAACGGGGCAGGGACATGAAAAGGACTCTCGGGGATGGGTCGGGAAAATGGGTTTCCACGGGGACGGGGACAAATTTGTCCCCGTGTCATTCTCTAGTTGAAATCTCTTTTTCTCAAAAACTGAGATCGTTAGGTAATATATTCTTGCCCGTATTTTTTCAATGCAGCAATATATACGTAAAACACTAATGGAGTAATTTTTTTCCAACTTGAAGGTTATTAGATGTTTAAAAAAAATCTTTTAACCGCTTGCAAATTCAGAATGGTTATACAAAGTATTATTGTTCCCCACTTTGGTTACTGCAACGGTTTCATGACTGGTGTTCCTAAACAATTATTAAGAACATAAGAATAGCCATACTGGGTCAGGCCAATGGTCCATCTGTACGGTTTCTTGTTTCCAACCCAAGTACCTGGCAGAACCCCAAACAGTAGCAAGATTCCAGAATCTCAAAGAATGAGCAAGATAATAGCAACATCCTATGCGGAATCCCCAAAGAATAGCAACATTCCATGCTACTGATCCAGGGCTTCTCCCATGTCTGTCTCAATAGCAACAGGAACTTGTCGAAACCTTTCTTAAACCAAGCTGCACTAACCACTGTAACCACCTCCTCTAGTAACATTAGTTACGGTGCTTAACTATTCTTTGAGTTAAAAAAAAAAAAATCATCTTCCTATTTGTTTTAAAAGTCTTCCCATATCATTTCATTATGTATCCCCTGGTTTTTGGACTTTTGGAAAGGATGAAAACTGGATTCACTTTTGCTTGCAAATCACAGTTACAAGTTATACTTGTCTGCTACAATCTTTTTTTAAACCCAGCTATGCTAACCATTATAACTACATCCTCTGGCAATGAGTTCCAGAGGTTAAGTGGGAGTTTGTGGCGCAGGTGTTAGAGCTACAGCCTTAGTACCCTGAGCAAGTCCTTGTGACCCTGGGCAAGTCACCTTAATCCCCTCATTCCCCCAGGTACACTAGATCAAGTTTGAGCCCACTGGGACAGATAAAACACCTGAATGTAAAACCACTTAGGATATAAGTAATAATAAGTATTGGCAACAATTTGGATTTGCATGCACATCTTGCTATGCATTCTTCTCTAAGAACATAATAATTGACATTCTTGGACAGACCGAAAGTCCATCAAGCCCAATATCCTGTGGCCAACCCAGATCACAAATATCTGGCAAGAACCCATGGAGAAAAACAGATTCTATGCGCCTTATCCTAGGAATAAGCAGTGGATTTCCCCCAGCCATCTCAATCATGACCTATGGACTTCTCCTTTAGGAAATTATCCAAACCTTTTTTAAACCCTGCCAAGCTAACTGCTTTCACCACATTCTCTGGCAACTACTTAGTAGCTTCATTGCATGACCCCCAAGCCCTAGTATTGTAGGAAAGAGTAACTAATCAAGTCACATCTACCAGCTCCACTCAGTTGCAGCTGAAAAGGGGGCGTGGACATGGGAGGGAGCCTGGGTGGGTCTGGGGTGTTCACTAAAGATGCATGCAATATTACGGAATACCATGGATCTGTGCCTTAATTATGTACAAAAGTTTCCATTTGTATAAATCTTTGTGCCCAAGATTTGGCATGGAAATCGGCTTTAAGTGCTTTTTTGTGAACGGCACCCAGCTCTGAGCGCTCCACGCGGACTTTTTCTCAGCGCCGTTGTTTAAGCACAATTGACTGAATTAGTCCAGTGTCTCTCTATTTAGGCGCCTAGAGGCTCTTAGGGCCAAATTCTATAAACGGCGTCCCAATTGTAGGCGGTGGTAGGCTTCCTACCGCTCTCTAACCAGCCAATCGGAATGCACATTTAAAAAAAAAAAATACAACAACCCAAGACTGGCTGCTTACACTGTATGCATCTGTTGCGGGTGCGGGGAGGCGCCTAGGGAGGGGGGATAGGGGCACATGGCGATGCCAGGTGATACCGCCCCAGGCATCAACCTCCCTCGTTAAGCCACTGCATGGGACTCCTGTCCATTGTAAGCACTTTTAAGATGTAGTATGTACAGTCCAGCGCTAACTGCAGCTTAGTATAAAGAGCCCTGTTTAATCTAAGCAGGTATTTACAAATATCGTAAGAGAGAATTTTGGCAGTTATATGCAAACTTACCGTATTTTCTCACATATAACGCGTGCGTTATACGTGGTTTTTACAAACCGCGCATACCCTTGCGCGTTATACACGTGAGCGCGTTGTACAAAATTTTTTTTACATAGTCCCCCCCCCCCCCCGACGCCCAATTCATCACCCGGAAGGAGCGCTCGCACTCCCACCCCAAAGGACCGCTCGCACCCCCACCCGAAGGACTGCTCGCACCCCCACAGCCTCCCCCCCTCCCCATGGAGAAGCTGTCTACCTTGTTTCCGGATGCCAGCCCAGCTGCTTCCTCTGCTGGCGGTCCTGCCCCTTCTCAGAGCCCTGTGCTGCGCTGCTTTCTCTTCAGGCGGTCCCGCCCTTTCTCTGACGGGACCGCCGGAAGAAAAATAGACAAATAGAAAAATAGACAAATATAGTGCAAAATATAGACAGCAGATATAACTTCTCTAAACTGACACGTTTTGATCACTAAATTGAAAATAAAATCATTTTTCCTACCTTTGCTGTCTGGTGATTTCATGAATCTCTGGTTGCGTTTCCTTCTGTCTGTGTATCCTTTCTTTCATTTCTTTCTTTCTGCACTCAGGCCCAACAATTGTCCCTTTCTATTCCCTCTTTCCTTCCTATGTCCTTAGTGCCCCTTCCTGTCTTTATTGCCCCCAGTGCCTCCTTCCCATGTCCTTAGTGCCCCTTCCTACGTCTTTAACATAAGAACATAAGAAACGCCTTCACCGGATCAGACCAAGGTCCATCTAGTCCGGCGATCTGCACACGCGGAGGCCCATTTAGGTGCTCCTTGTTGGAGACCCGGATTTCCCGTATCCCTCAATATGATCTGCAAGAAGGTGTGCATCCAACTTGCGTTTGAAACCCAGCACCGTATTTTCTGCCACCACCTCCTCCAGGAGAGCATTCCAAGCGCCCATCACTCTTTGTGTGAAACAGAACTTCCTGACATTCGTCCTGAACCTGCTGCCATTCAGTTTTAGGCTATGACCTCTTGTCCGCGTCACATCTGAAAATGTCAGTAATGCTGCTTCCTGGTCAATTTGATCAAATCCCTTTAATATTTTAAAAGTCTCTATTAGATCCCCACGCAGTCTTCTCTTTTCGAGGGTGTACAGTCCCAGTTTTCTGAGGCGTTCCATGTAGCTTAAATTCTCCATGCCTTTGACTAGTTTCGTGGTTCGCCTCTGCACCCTCTCCAACAGAATTTTATCCTTCTTAAGGTATGGAGACCAGTGTTGGACACAGTATTCTAAGTGTGGTCTGACCATTGTTCTGTAAAGTGGCATTATAACATCTTCCGACCTACTCGTGATCCCCTTCTTAATCATGCCTAACATCCTATTTGCTTTCTTCGCCGCCGCCGCACATTCAGCCGATGGCTTTAGGGTTCTGTCTATCAGCACCCCCAAATCCCTTTCTTGTTCGCATTTGGCTAATGTCACCCCCAACATCATGTATTCATATTCTTTGTTTTTCTTTCCCAGATGCATCACCTTGCATTTATCTATGTTAAAATTCATCTGCCACTTTATCGCCCACGTTTCCAGCTGATTTAGATCTTTCTGAAGATCCTCACAGTCCCTTTGAGAGCCAACCGCCCGACATAGTTTTGTATCATCTGCAAACTTGATTATATTGCATGATGTTTCCTCTTCCAGGTCATTTATAAAAATATTGAACAAGATGTACCCAAGAACCGAGCCCTGGGGTACGCCGCTGGTCACCTTTTCCCAGTCCGAGAATTTCCCATTTATGGTTACCCTCTGCGTTCTGTTCTCTAACCAATTTCCGATCCATCCGTGCACTTCTCCTCCTATTCCATGACTTAGTAGTTTACTCATAAGCCTTTAGTGCCCCCAGTGCCTCCTTCCCATGTCTTTAGTGCCCCCAGTGCTTCCTTCCCATGTCTTTAGTGCCCCCAGTGCTTCCTTCCCAGGTCCTTAGTGCCCCTTCCTATGTCTTTAGTGCTCCCAGTGCCTCCTTTGCAGGTCCTTAGTACCCCTTCCTATGTCTTTAATGCCCCCAGTGCCTCCTTCCCATGTCCTTAGTGCCCCTTCCTACGTCTTTAGTGCCCCCAGTGCCTCCTTCCCATGTCCTTAGTGCCCCTTCCTACGTCTTTAGTGCCCCCAGTGCCTCCTTCCCTTGTCCTTAGTGCCCCTTCCTGTCTTTAGTGCCCCCAGTGCTTCCTTCCCATGTCTTTAGTGCCCCCAGTGCTTCCTTCCCAAGTCCTTAGTGCCCCTTCCTATGTCTTTATTGCTCCCAGTGCCTCCTTCCCAGGTCCTTAGTGCCCCTTCCTACGTCTTTAATGCCCCCAGTGCCTCCTTCCCATGTCCTTAGTGCCCCTCCCTACGTCTTTAGTGCCCCCAGTGCCTCCTTCCCATGTCCTTAGTGCCCCTTCCTGTCTTTAGTGCCCCCAGTGCTTCCTTCCCATGTCTTTAGTGCCCCCAGTGCCTCCTTCCCAGGTCCTTAGTGCCCCTTCCTATGTCTTTAGTGCTCCCAGTGCCTCCTTCCCAGGTCCTTAGTGCCCCTTCCTGTCTTTAGTGCCCCAAGTACTTCCTTCCCATGTCCTTAGTGCCCCCAGTGCCTCCTTCCCATGTCCTTAGTGTCCCTTCCTGTCTTTAGTGCCCCCAGTGCCTCCTTCTTATGTCCCTCTCACTGCCTTCCAGACTTTGTCCCACCCCCAAAGTCAGCCTGCCTGCCTGTCTACCTCCCTGGCCAAAGCCAGCCTGTTTGCCTGCCTACCTCCTTCCCTCCCTGCTGCACAAAAAAAAAAAGCCTCCCTCCTTCCTTTCCCCAGTCCGCTGCTATCTTACCGCCCTGCTGCTTCTACTGCTAAAGCTGACACAAAGTCTTCTTTGACGTCGGAGAGGACATTCTGGGCCAGCCAGGCAGTGATTGACGTCGGAAAGAAGACTTCCTGTCGGCTTTAGCAGCAGCAGCAGCAGTAGGGCAGTAAGATAGCAGGAGACCGGGTGAAAGGAAGGAGGGTGGCTTTTTTTTTTTTTGCGCGCGCGACAGGTAGGGACAGGAAATGATCGTCTGTCCTATTGTCCCCGAGCACGGTGTCCCTGAAAACGTCCCGAAGCTGTGTATGGGGACAACGGGACAGGAGGTCTGAAAACGGGACCTATGGTCACCTTACTCTTGCGGACCGGCGGTTGAAGAACAGTGTTGTAATGGACTCGACACTATCGTGTTTCGGCCCATAAGAGCCTGCCTCAGGAGTCTTGTTACAAATCAATTCGTGCAAGTTCCACAAACCTTTCGACACATGCTATATATAGTAAACTGCAGCTCTAATGAATGGAGTCAGAGCATTTGCCCCACGGCACTCGGCTGCTCGGCTTCCCAGTGTATGACATTTCCATCCGAGCCCTCTGGAAAATGCGTGGAACAGTGAGGCTCCCATCACTCAATCTATCCACCGATAACCTGCTACGAGATCTGATTTACTGCTCATTACAGCAGATGCCACATCTTCATGGAAGAGGAAAAAAAAAAGAGCCGGGCTGAGAAGCAGCACCTGTTCCCCATCATAATACAGAGAGCGTCCCATAAACTGAAGTTAAGTCATTTCTAGATATCAGCAACGTTGTCAGGCAGCCAAGAGTTTAGGTCAACATCACGCTAATGAAGGGATTGCTCAGAAACCCACAGCGACTTTCTGTTCTCTATTGTAAACAATATGTTTCTCCGTCACATCGTCTATAAAAACGATGAAAGTGCAAAGTCAGCGAGTGCAGGATGAGGCCTGGTACCTCCGTGCAATGTGTGCGCACACCAGGTGGTCCCTGTCGGACAAAATGATTTATGCCCGATCTCTCCCTGTTGGGCGACTTCTATTTAGTTAGTGGGAGTTCGGCTGCTCAGAGGTCAGAGACGCTACAGTCACCGGTGTTGAAATGGGTGGTGTGGCCAGAGGAAAGCTTTATGCTCCTTTAAAAGAAAACAGAAGTGAAATCACCAGTGGAATATGCATGTCACGCCAGGAAATAACAAAGGCAGAGAGGCAAGTGAAACACAAAGTCAAAAGGAGACTTTTTCTGTCATGCTACGGACAGAGAGAAGCCTAACAAAATATACTCCGGGGGAGAGGGCATGAGTTTTTACCATTGCTGGTATTTTTCAAGCAGTGGGACCAATATAATTCTGGCATTTTTTTTATTGATGACATCCCTTTTTATTAAGGTCATGTCAGCTCCCTCCAGCAATAAAGTCACCTCATTGAATACTATTTCCTGGATATGGTAGAACCTGGATTTGGTTTGTTATCAAGCAGGGCAGGATTAATTCGTCGAGGGCCCCTAGGCACACAAGTACACTGGGCCCCCTGCCCCGCCCCACCCCACCATGCGCCCAGGCGGAAACAGGAAGCTGCGTCAGAGGGAAGCTTTGGGCAAGCGGCACCGCTTGCACAATTGCAGTTCCCGTTGCCTTTCTTACCCGCGTTGCTTGCTTGTCATACTTTCCGTCGATGGTGGGGGGGGCCGCGTTGCCGATCGATGCTGGAGGGGCCCATCGCCGTTTGGAAAAAACAGTGTTGATGCCCTCCTTCATCGGGCCCCCCCTGACAACGGCCTATTGGTTAATCCTGCCCTGTTATCAAGAAAAAAATGGGAGAGAGGTGAAACAATCTGTGGCAGATTAGACTGTCGGTTAAGGACTTCACAAAGCATCAGATGAGCTCTTTCTCGTCCCTATTGCTTTATGAATGGGTCCTCTTTGGGTTTCTGAGATTTTCATATTTTCTGTTAATAAAAGAGGCCCTTTAGTACCTGCAAGGGTGTTTATTGGCTCTTCATAGTTAACCCTCCCCTTTTTACAAAACCGCAGAAGCGGTTTTTAGTACAGGCCTGCACGATGAATGCTCTGCGCTGCTCCCGACGCTCATAGAGTTCCTATGACTGTCGGGAGCAGTGCAGAGCATTCAGCTTTGCAGCTTTGTAAAAAAAAGGTGGGAGTGTAATTATTCAGCTATGCTGATGATGTCATTATTGTGATACCCATAACTTCTTTACCATCTAGGCAGGGTGTGGAGATCTCCAGTGTGGTTTGGCAGTTGAAGAATGGGTGAACGTATTCAAGCTGAACCTAAATGAGAAAAAAACAAGTCTTTTGTGCTTCTCCAACTAAACTTAAAAAGGAAAATTTATTATTGTTAGGTCTATATTATCCTATTCTTTTTTACTATAAAAAAAATTACTCGGCGTCCATTTGGACAGAAATTTGACTATGAGGCCACAGGTTGATGCGGTGGTCAAGAAGAGGATTTTGGACTTTGGAAGTTGCACTCATTAAGGACTTGGTGCAATCTTAGGTTTTATCTGTATTAGACGACTGCAACATTGTTTATTTTACTGGTTATCAAAAACACCTTCAAAGATTGCAATTAATCCAGAATGCAACGGTTCGATTAATTTTTAAACTGAAAAAAAAAATACTGATCGTGTTACACCTCATCTTTTAAAAATGCACTGGGTTTCCTAAGAAAGCCGAGACAATTTTTAAAAAATTTGGTTGCCTTAGTTATAAATCAAAATATGGTTTATTGCCTAGTTATAAGAATAATAAATGTATTTATAATCCGCTATACCTTAACAGTTCAGAGCGGTTTGCAACAAAGAGAATCTGCCAGACGCAGATGAAATACATACCAAATTATATAACTTGCATGGCTGAAGTTTCTTAAACAAATTTTATCATATAAGTAAGATTTCACAGGATTTCCTAAACATTTGGTAAGACAATGAATTCACAAATAGACCACTTAAGGTTTTACTCCAAACGCTAGCCTGGTAAGATAAAGTTTTATCCAGAAACCTTTTTAAAACACATCCTTTTAATGTAGGGAAAGAGAACAGAGAAATTCTCCTCATAAGAACATAAGAAGTTGCTTCCGCTGGGTCAGACCAGGGGTCCATGTCATCCAGCAGTCCGCTCCCACGGCAGCCCATCAGGTCCATGACCTACCTGTAAGTGATTCTTTGTCTAAAACTCTTTAATTCCCATTTTTCTTCTATCTATACCCTTTCATGATCCTATCTCTACCTCTATCTGTATCCCTCAATCCCCGAATCCTTCAGGAACTTGTCCAATCCCTCTTTAAATCCCCTTAATGTACTCTGTCCTATCACATCCTCTGGTAGCGCATTCCAGGTGTCCAGCACCCTCTGAGTGAAGAAACATTTCCTAGCATTGGTTCTAAACCTGTCCCCGCTTTCAGTTTCTCTGAGTGCCCCCTTGTTCTTGTAGATCCCAATAGGCTGAAGAATCTGTCCCTCTCTACTCTCTCTACGCCCTTCATGATCTTGTAAGTCTCTATCATGTCTCCTTTGAGTCTCCGCTTCTCCAGGGTCGAGAGTTTGTAGAGAATACAAAATGATTAACTATATGGGAGCAAGTCCTACCAGTGTTTCGTAACATAGACATGCAAGTTTGAATATAATTCTGGCCTCCACTGGCAACCAATGTAATTTCCTGTAATATGGGGTAATGTGATCCGATTTTTTTCAACCCAAATATTAAGCACACTGCAGCATTTTGATTGATTCTTATTCTCCTGATAGTTTTGGGGGTTTTTTTTGTACGATGTTACAGAAGTCCAATGTGCTCAATGCCAGAGACTGAACCAACAATTCTAAAGGATGAAAAATCAAAATATGGTTTTAATGTATGTAATTTCCAAAGAGTATAGTAACATTTTTTAATCAGGATGTCAGTATTTAATAAGCTGTGGAGCCCATTGACTGCATTTGTTGCATTGCAATAACTGTCATGCATCTCTCTTTTTATTAGATTTCCTTACACGTCCAGGAGGGGGGCGGGGGGGGGAATGTATTTTGATTATTAAAATTACTTAATTATAATATTGTAATCACATATGTCTTCTTTTATTAATAATTGGGAGGAGGGGGGAGAAAATGATTGTTTTATGTATTAATTGTGTATTTAAAATGTGCGTTTTATGCAGTGTTTATGTTCAATTAATTGTATTGCACTGTCAAAGTTTGAAAATCAATAAAGATTTATTAAAAAAAAAAAAGGATGTCAGTATGGGCTTCGAAGGTTAAAGACTGATTGAACAATTTTCTTATAATGTTTTAATAAGTTCTTCTCGAAATCCAACTTTTTTTTTTTTGTATTTTCTACAATATGGAGCTGTCTGACAACAAAATATGTGGAAAAGGTGACATCTTATCGGGCTGCTAAGTGGGAAGGAAAGCTTGACACCCCTGAAACGTGCTTCCCAGTCTTATCAACATTATAGGAAACTTTTGAAAACCTATTTGTTAAGACAATTTGTAGGGGATGATATTGATTGAATGTTAACATGTATTATTTAATCTAATCTAATCTAATCCTTAGGTTTGTATACTGCATCATCTCCACGTTCGTAGAGCTCGACACGGTTTACAGTAGGAGAAATAGGAAGGAACTACAACAGAGGGTTAGAGGTAGAAGTGTGTAAATATGTAAGAACATAAGAACTTAAGAATAGCCTTGCTGGGTCAGACCAATGGTCCATCAAGTCCAGTAGCCCGTTCTCACGGTGGCCAATCCTATGGACTTTTCCTCCAGGAATTTGTCCAAACCTTTCTTAAAACCAGCTTCACTGTAAATGTACAGTTTTCTCTTATGTGAACTATATAGAACTAGAAGGTGTTTGTGAGCTAGAAATAAAGTGTTATGTTATAAAGGGTAAAAAAAAATCCCAACAAACTCTTTCTGAACCCTCCAAAAATCAAAGATCCTGAGGGTCCCATATGTAAGCAGGCATCAAAAATTACTTTGGGAGACACAAAAGCTCCTGTAAATCAGAGGTAAGAACCCTTGGGATAAAGCTGGATTCCACACTTAACCTGGTCCAACAGCAGTAATTGGAAAGCAAAGCCAGAGCTGGGCAATCTCAGCCTGCCTATCCGACATTGCGTAAGACAGAGGTGCTTTTCCTTCCACCTGAACCTACGTGGAATGCGATCCCGAGGGAGGTGGTGGAGAAGAAAACAGCGACAGAGTTCAAACAGGCGTGGGATGAACACAGAGGATCTCTAATCAGAAAATATTGGGTATACATTGAAGGAACTAAGGCCAGTAGTGGGCAGGCTTGCACGGCCTGTGTCCCGTATATGGACATTCAGTTGAGGACGGGCTGGGGAGGGCTTCGATGGCTGGGATGGTTAAGATGGACTGGAATAAGCTTTGCTGGAGACTCCAGTAGATGGAACCTAAGCACACTACTAGGCCGGGCTCTTGGTTTCTGGCCTAGAAATATCCTTTCCATTGAAAATGCAAGCATGTCTCACTTCCGGCTCACCACACAATTGTTTCCCACGTACTCGCCTTTATAGGACCCCCAGCGACCCCTGAAGAAGACTTTTTGTTGAAACGCAGACTGTGTTGGGTACTGTATCCCTAGCGGACTAAGACCTTTAAGGCTCTTATGTGGATGATTTACTTTTATGTGGATGGAATTATTTTATGTGGATGATTTCAGTGGACCTTTGGAACTTTGACACTTTCAAATAAAGTCCATTTAGGAACATTGTCACCTCACAGAGGTTTTTTTTTTGTTTTCTCTAGAAATATCTAAGAAAAAGGACCATTTAAAATAAATTAATTTATGGAGCTTGTATGGTTGGGCAGACTGGATGGACCGTTCAGGTCTTTTATCTGCTGTTATTTACTGTTACCACTCTTCTCCCCCCCCCCTCCCTCTCTATCTCAGTGGATGACACTCTCATCCTCCCAGTCTTAGAAACATAGAAACATAGAAATTGACGGCAGAAAAGGGCTATAGCCCATCGAGTCTGCCCATACCAATGACCCACTCCCTGATTCTTACTCTCCTAGAGATCCCACATGAATATCCCATTTTCTCTTGAAATCTAACACGCTGCTGGCCTCAATCACCCACTGAGGCAGCTCGTTCCAATGATCTACCACCCTTTCAGTGAAGAAGTACTTCCTCGCATCACCCTGAAATTTCCCTCCCCTGATTTTCAGCGAGTGTCCTCTGGTTACTGAGGGCCCTATAAGACTGAAGATATCATCTTTCACCTCTATACGCCCAGTAATATACTTAAAGGTCTCAATCATGTCCCCTCTCTCTCTTCGCTCCTCCAGTGAGTACATCCGCAGTTTTTTTAACCTTTCTTCATACGTGAGTTCCCTGAGCCCCAAAACCATCCTGGTAGCCATTCGCTGAACCGACTCAATTCTCAACACATCTTTTCGGTAGTGTGGTCTCCAGAATTGAACACAATACTCGAGATGAGGTCTCACCATGGATCTGTACAGCGGCATTATGACTTCAGGTTTTCTGCTGACAAAACCCCTACGGATACAGCCCATCATTTGTCTTGCCTTGGACGATGCCTTCTCTACTTGATTGGCAGCCTTCATATCGTCGCTAATGATCACTCCTAAATCACGTTCCACCGTGGTCCTGGACAATGTTTCACCATTTAGTGTGTAAGTTCTGTGTGGATTTTTTTTGCCTAGGTGCATTACTTTACATTTTTTAGCATTGAAGCCCAGCTGCCAAGTTGATGACCACTGTTCAAGCTGTCTTAGGTCCTGCGTCATAAAGTCAGGCACACTGCTTTTGCCAACTATGTTGCATAGTTTAGCATCGTCGGCAAACAGTGATACTTTTCCTCTAAGTCCTTGGGTCAAATCTCCTATGAATAAATTGAATAGAATCGGCCGTAAGACGGAGCCCTGAGGTACTCCACTCATCACTGCTGGCGTTTTGGAGGGGGTACCGTTTACCATCACCCTTTGAAGCCTACCATCTAGCCAATCCCTTACCCATGTTGTGAATGTATCCCCTAATCCCATCGATTTTAGTTTGTTCAACAGCCTGCGGTGTGGAACGCTATCAAAAGCTTTGCTGAAGTCCAAGTATATCACGTCAAGGGACTCACCGGCATCCAGATGACTGGTCACCCAATCAAAGAAGTCAATCAGATTAGATTGGCAGGACCTTCCCCTGGTGAATCCGTGTTGATGTGGATCACGTAGATTTTCTTCATCTAGAATTTTGTCAAGTTCCTGTTTGATCAGTGTTTCCATGAGTTTGCACGCTATGGATGTAAGACTCACCGGTCTGTAATTTCCTGTCTCCGTTCTGCAGCCCTTTTTGTGGAGTGGAATTACGTTAGCTGTTTTCCAGTCTAGGGGTACTATTCCCGTGCGCATGGAAAGATTGAAGAGTACGGATAGTGGTTCAGCCAGAACTTCACTCAGCTCTCTGAGTACTCTGGGGTGTAGATTGTCTGGCCCCATAGCTTTGTCTACTTTGAGTCTTGAAAGTTCGTGGTAGACATTACTAGGTGTAAACTCGTAATCACGAAACAGGTCATTTTGGCTGTTTCTTATTTGTAGTTGCGGACCATCTCCCGGTGCTTCACAGGTGAATACTGAGCAGAAGTATTCGTTTAGCAGTTCTGCTTTGGTAGTATCAGATTCTGCGTAGTTTCCATCTGATTTCCTAAGGCGTTCTATTCCATTTTTGTTTCTCTTCCTGTCGCTAATGTACCTGAAGAAGGATTTGTCCCCTTTTTTAATGTTCCGTGCTAGATCTTCCTCTGTTTGAAGTTTGGCTTCCCTGACTGCCTTTTTGACAGCCTTAGATCTGGCCTGATAGTCTTCTTTTGCCTCCCTTTTCCCAAGATGTTTGTAGGTAATAAATGTTTCTTTTTTCATTTTAATGAGGTCAGAAATTTCCTTGTTGAACCATTGTGGTTTTTTGTTTCTCCGGCGTTTGCTTACTGTTTTTACGTAGCGGCTAGATGCTTCGTTCAGGATGGATTTTAGGTTTGACCACATATTTTCCGGGTTGTCAGTTTCTGCATGGTTTTGCAGCTTTTGATGGACAAAGTCTCTCATGTGGTCGAAATCTGCCTCCCTAAAGTTGAGGACCCTCGTTGCTGTGTTTGATTTAGAGAAGCCTTTCCTGAGGTTGAGCCATACCATGTTGTGGTCGCTGGAGCCCAGCGTGTCTCCCACTGATACTTCCGAGACACTGTCTCCATTTGTGAGTACCAGGTCCAGTATTGCTTTTTCCCTGGTGGGCTCTAATACCATTTGTTTTAGTTGTGCACCCTTAATGGAGGTTATTATTCTCTTGCTACCGCTCGTAGTTGCTGAGAGGGTGTTCCAGTCTGCATCTGGCATGTTGAAGTCGCCTAACAGTACTGTGTCACCACGCAAAGTGATGTTCTCTATGTCCTCAATCAATTCTTTGTCTTCGTCTTCCTTTTGTCTCGGAGGCCTGTATACTACACCGAGGTAAAGGCATTTTTCGTTCCCTCTGGTCAGGTTTACCCAAAGTGATTCCCCTGTGTATCTAACCTCTGTGATCCTGGTAGTTTTGATATTATCCTTAGTGTATAGTGCTACCCCCCCTCCTAATTTGCCCTCTCTGTCCCGACGAAGTAGATTGTAGCCTGGTATAACCATATCCCACCCATGCGAGTCTGTGAACCAGGTCTCGGATATCGCTACTATATCAAGGTCTGCATTCCTTATTTCTGTTTCTAGTTCCAGGATTTTGTTGCCCAAGCTGTGTGCATTAACATACATTGCTCTCCAAATTTGTGATGATATGCCTATCCCCGTTAGTGTACTTGCCTTAGGCTCAGAAGTGTGTATACTATGGGTACTTACCTTAGGCTCAGAAGTGTGGGTTTTACTTGCTTCACCAGGATGGATCCTTACTGCTCTGGTATGTATGTGTGAACCCTCCCCCAACTTACCTAGTTTAAAGCCTTCCGAAGTAGATGTGCTAGTCGATGTCCAAAAACTTTCTTGCCTCTCTTTGTTAGGTGAAGTCCATCAGGTCCCTGTAGTCCTTGTAGCGCTGCTCCGTGGTCTAGGAATCCAAAGTTCGTCTCTAAACACCATTCGCGAAGCCACTCGTTGGTCCTATGGATGCGCTGTTCCCTGTCTCTGCCTTTGTCTCTTACCGGGAGGATTGATGAGAAGACCACCTGTGCTCCTGTCTGCTTTAGCTTCCTTCCCAGGGCCTCGAAGTCTTTAGGGATGCTGTCTGATGTGCTTCTGGCAGTATCGTTGGTACCTACATGAATGAGAAACATAGGGAAATGGTCAGTTCACAACCTTAGGCTCATCTTTCAGAAATAAAAATAGCTCAGATCAGAGCTAAAAGGATGGTTTAAGGGACAACAGATGAATCAATAAAGCTGCAAAGTTGCCAATATTCTAGTTTGAAGTTTTGTTGGTGAAATCCAGGGCCTACGCATAGCTTTCTTAGGGTTGCCAGATCTTCCAATCGGAAAATCTGGATCCCCCTAGACCCGCCTCCATCCCCGCCCTGTAATGCCCTAATCTCGCCCCCCAGTCCCTCCCTAGCCCCGCCCCCCACCTGATCTTGGGCAGGGAGGAAGTCCGCGGATGCCGCGCATGGCATCAGCGCATGCGCGGACTTCCTCCCTGTCTGGTGCGATTTGAGGAGGCTTTTCAAAACCCAAACAAAGTGCCGGGTTTTGAAAAGGCGTTCGGACCCCCAGACATGTCCCTGGACATCTGGTTACCTGAAGCTATTGCCAGTTGCACCGGACTTCCACATAACCATCTCTCTCCTCTTCAATCCATTCAAAATTCTGCTGCACGACTTATATTCCAGCAGAGGCGCTAAACTCATATCACCCCTCGGCTCAAGTCACTTCATTTATCCATTTCCACATATAGTTCAAACTCCTCTTATTGACTTACAAGAGGATTCATTCTGCAGCTCCTCAGTAGCTCTCCTCTCTTATATCTCATGCTCCTCCCCGGCAACGTCATTTATCAGGTAAGTCTCACTTATCTGTACCCTTCACTAGAGAATGACACGGGGACAAATTTTTCCCCATCCCTGCAGGAACTCATTTTCCCATTCCTGGAGAGTTCTTTTCCTGTCCCTGTCCCATTCCTGTAAGCTCTGCCTTAATCGCTCATACCTCGACCACTTATGATTTTAAAGTGTTTGAGGCTTGTGCAAATGAGGACAGGGCTTAGGCATTGGTGGAATGACACATTATGACATCACAATCTGAGCGCTAGAATGTTGCTACTTAGGATTTTAAAGCATTTGAGGCTTGTGCAGCTGAGGATGGAGCTTAGGCATTGGTGGAATGAGGCATTATGACATCACAATCTGAGCTCTAGAATGTTGCTACTTATGATGTTAAAGTGTTTGAGGCTTGTGCAGATGAGGATGGAGCTTAGGCATTGGTGGAATGAGGCATTATGACATCACAATCTGAGCTCTAGAATGTTGCTACTTAGGATTTTAAAATGTTTGAGGCTTGTGCATAGGAGGACGGAGCTTAGGCATTGGTGGAATGAGGCATTATGACATCACAATCTGAGCTCTAGCATGTTGCTACTTAGGATTTTAAAGTGTTTGAGGCTTGTGCAGATGAGGACGGAGCTTAGGCATTGGTGGAATGAGACATTATGACATCACAATCGGAGCTCTAGAATGTTGCTACTTAGGATTTTAAAGCGTTTGAGGCTTGTGCAGATGAGGACGGAGCTTAGGCATTGGTGGAATGAGGCATTATGACATCACAATCGGAGCTCTAGAATGTTGCTACTTAGGATTTTAAAGTGTTTGGGGCTTGTGCAGGTGAGGACGGAGCTTGCAGGAATGGGGCAGGGACAGGAAAAGAACTCACCGGGATGGAACTGGAAAATGAGTTCACACGGGGATGGGGAAAAATTTGTTTCCGTGTCATTCTCTACCCTTCACCTCTACAGCCAACTCCAGATGACATTCCTTCTCTCTTGCTGCACCATACGCCTGGAAGATACTGCCCGAGTCAGTACATCAAGCTCTGTCCCTGGCAATATTCAAATCCAGGCTAAAAGTCTGCTTCTTTAAGGTTGCTTTTAACTCCTAACCCCCACTCACTTGTAAAGCACTCATGCCTGAAAAACTCCCTAACCACCTACTTGTCCTGTTTGTCTGTTGACTAGATTGTAAGCTCTTCTGAGTAGGGACTGTCTCTTGAATGTTTTAATGTACAGCACAGCATACGTCTGGAAATGACA
This sequence comes from Geotrypetes seraphini, assembly GCF_902459505.1. Taxonomy (NCBI): domain Eukaryota; kingdom Metazoa; phylum Chordata; class Amphibia; order Gymnophiona; family Dermophiidae; genus Geotrypetes; species Geotrypetes seraphini. The sequence continues at coordinate 15,671,816 of NC_047087.1, read as the reverse complement.
AGTAGTAGTTGAAATAGGAAATGACATCAGTGAGGGCGGGACACAGCGGAGCGAAGCCTGTGGGCCCAGCACAAAAAATGAATCTCTTCTGGCACCGGGAGCACCTGTAAAGTACACTATGGAGGGATGGGGGATACATTGCCATTCAAGCAGTGTATCACCCAGTATAAAACCTCACTCGAGTTTTTACCTAAGCCCTACTTAAGTGTTGAAGCAAGACACAAGAGTCTGAAGACTTGAGCCATGAGCCAAAGGAAGGAAAGAGTCAGAAACAGCAACCTGGAGCTTAAATATAAGGTGCTCGTATTGTGGGGAAAGATTCCTGTTTGAAAGGAGACCTTTTAAAGGAGGGACAGTAACGTTTTGTGCAGGAGGGAATCGATTTGTCTAGCAACCAGGAACGCGCCCCCCCCCCCCACCTTCCAAATGACTAGTATTTATTGAATGGGATCACAGACGCAGATGAAAGATGTGTAGGACGTGTGACTTACGGTGTTTATTCAATGCTGAAAGACCACCTCAAAGTAATACAGTTTTTGCACATGTTTTCAGGAAAGTTACAAAGACTAGGGGACACTCGATGAAGTTACAGGGAAATACTATTAAAACCAATAATAATAATAATTTATTTCTTGCTATACCAAAAGTTCAAAGCGGTTCACAACAAAGGGTAACATACAGCCAATATTTAAAATACAAGATAAACAATTAGTATCTAATACAAGATAAAAACAATCAGTAACAATCAGGTAAAAATCAATAAAACTTAAGACAATAGCTCAATTAGCAAGTAAAAAGCTGTTAAGAATCATAATAGATTTGATAGTAACACGACTAAGAGGAAAACATATCAAACAGGTGTGTTTTTAGTGATTTTCTAAAGTCAAAATAGGAAGTAGCCTCAAGTATAAATCTTCCTAGCCATGTATTCAGTTTGGCGGCTTAGAATGATAAAATTCTATCAAAGAACTTCTTGTATTGGCATGATTTAAAAGAAGGAAAATTAAATAGGTTTATTCTAAGAACATAAGAACATAAGAAGCGCCATCTCCGGATCAGACCTTCGGTCCATCAAGTCTGGCGATCCGCACACGCGGAGGCCCTGCCAGGTATACACCTGGCTTACCCTATAGCCAACCATACTTTATATGCCTCTCTCAAGGAGATATGCATCTAGTTTGCTTTTGAAGCCTAGGACTGTCGATTCCGCAATAATCTCCCCTGGGAGAGTATTCCAGATGTCAACCACTCTCTGTGTGAAGCAGAACTTCTTGATATTAGTCCTGAACTTGCCCCCCCTTAGCTTCATTTTATGTCCTCTTGTCCGTGTCAAATTGGACAATGTAAATAATCTTCTCTGCTCTATTTTGTCGATTCCTTTCAGTATTTTGAAGGTCTCGATCATATCCCCACGCAGTCTCCTTTTCTCAAGGGAGAACAATCCCAGTGTTTTAAGTCGATCCTCATATACCAGTTTCTCCATACCCTTCACTAGTTTGGTTGCTCGTCTCTGCACCCTCTCCAGCAGTTTTATATCCTTCTTTAGGTAGGGAGACCAATGTTGGACGCAGTATTCCAAGTGGGGTCTGACCATTGCCCTATAAAGCGGCATTATAACTTTCTCCGATCTACTCGAGATTCCTTTCTTTATCATGCCCAACATTCTATTTGCCTTATTTGCCGCTGCCGCGCATTGTGCCGACGGCTTCAGGGTCCTATCTATCAGTACACCCAGATCCCTTTCCTGTTCACTTTTTCCCAGAGTTGCACCTGACATTCTGTACTCGTATTCCTTATTTTTACTGCCTAAATGCATTACCTTGCATTTCTCCACGTTGAACTTCATCTGCCATTTCTCCGCCCATTTTTCTAACCGACACAAATCGTTCTGGAGTTCCTCACTGTCCTCCTGCGATCTGATTGCCCGGCAGAGTTTTGTGTCGTCTGCAAATTTGATGATCTCACTGGATGTTCCGTTTTCCAGGTCATTGATATAAATATTAAAAAGGATCGGTCCAAGTACCGAGCCCTGGGGTACACCACTAGTTACTTTCTCCCAGTCTGAGAACTTCCCATTTATGCCTACTCTCTGCTTCCTGTTTTCCAGCCATTTGCCTATCCATCTTTGTATATCTCCCTCTATGCCATGGCTTTGTAGTTTCCTGAGAAGTCTTTCGTGTGGAACTTTGTCAAATGCTTTCTGGAAGTCCAAGTATATTATGTCCACCGGCTTTCCACTATCAATTTGCTTGTTCACGGTCTCAAAGAATTGGAGTAAATTCGTCAAACACGATTTCCCTTTCCTGAATCCATGTTGACTGGGTTTCATCAAGTCATGTGTGTCCAAGTGCTGAACTATGCTATCCTTGATCAGTGATTCAATCATCTTGCCGGGGACAGATGTAAGACTCACAGGTCTATAGTTGCCCGGTTCTCCTCTCGATCCTTTTTTGAAAATTGGCGTGACGTTCGCTTTCCTCCAGTCGTCTGGTATCTGACCAGTTCTGATTGACAGGTTTGCAAGTTTTTGCAATAACTCTCCAATTTCAATCTTCAATTCCTTCAAGACTCTCGGGTGAATTTCATCCGGTCCAGGGGATTTGTCACTTTTAAGTTTGTCGATCTGGTAGTATATCTGATCTAAGTTCACTTCGACTGTGGTGAGGCTGTCCTCTATTTCTCCTGTAAACAGTTTCTCCTCTTCAGGTATTGTTGAGGTGTCCTCCTTCGTAAAGACGGACGCAAAGAAGGAATTTAGTTTGTCTGTGATTTGTTTATCTTCCTTGATGTACCCTTTTCTTCCCTTGTCGTCCAGGGATCCCACTGCCTCTTTTGCAGGTTTTTTCCCTTTCACGTATCTAAAGAAGGGCTTGAAGTTTTTGGCCTCCCGGGCTATTTTTCCCTCATAGTTCTGTTTTGCATCCCTCACCGCCTTGTGACATTTCTTCTGTTCATCTTTATGTTTGTTCCAGGCTTCGGTTGTCTTCGTGCATTTCCATTTTTTGAAAGAGTCCTTCTTTTCTTTTATGGCTTCCTTCACCTGTATGGTAAGCCATGCCAGTTCTCCTTTGCCTTTAGTTCTCCGATCTTTGGAAATCCTTGGAATGTAGAGATCTTGTGCTTCTGAAATAGTATTTTTCAATAGGCACCATGCCTGATCTACTGTTTCAAGTTTGTCCACCATCTTCTCGAGTCGTTTTGTTACCATGGCTCTCATGCAATCGTATTTACCCTTTTTAAAGTTTAAGGTGGTGGTTAAGGTTTTGGCATGTTTCCCTTTCCCGATGTCAAGTTTAAAGGTGATTACATTGTGATCACTCGTTCCCAGTGGAACCATGACTTCTACTTCTGTTATCGGTCCGGTGAGACCATTTAGGACCAAGTCCAAGGTGGCGTCGCCTCTTGTCGGCTCTTTTACCATTTGCTCCAGGAAGCAATCCCCTAGCACCTCCAGGAACTTGGCCTCCTTGCCGCAGTTGGAGGCTCCTAGTTTCCAGTCTATTCCTGGGAAATTGAAGTCTCCCAATATAACTACATTGCCTGTCTTGCATACTTGTTTGATTTCCTCCATCATTTCTGAGTCAGTGACCTCCGCCTGTCCTGGGGGACGATAGTAAAGGCCAATTTTTGTATCTGCGCCATTGTGACCAGGAATTTTGATCCAGAGGGACTCCAGCTTCTCTTTCCTGTCTGTTGTAATTATTCCAACAGAATCTATTCCTTCCTTAACATATAGGGCAATACCTCCACCTTTCTGCCCTTCTCGATCCCTTCTATATAGTTTGTATCCCTGTAGTACTGTGTCCCATTTGTTTTCTTCATTCCACCATGTTTCTGTTATGCCAATGATATCCATGTTCTCATGTCTTTCTATCGTCTCTAGTTCTCCCATTTTGTTTCCTAGACTTCTAGCATTTGTATACATACATCTAAGTTCCCTTCGTGTTACCTTTTTGGACCTTCTACTCTTGGCTGTCCTTACAGTTTCATTTACGGTATCCTTTACTGCTCCTGTGTTATCTCCCATGTTTGCTGTGTGGTCATCCCCTTCTGTGTCTGAGTTGTCTCTTCCTGCTTGTTCTCCTGTTGGAGCAATTCATGGAAAACTGGGAGGCAAGATAATCAGGTAGCTTCCCAAAAACTGCTTTGTAGCTAATGCAGGAAAACTTGAACAGAATTCTAGACCCCATTGGCAACCAGTAAAGTTTTTGATAGTAAGGGGTAATGTGTTCCCATTTCTTTAGACCAAAAATAAGGCGAACTGCAGTGTTCTGGATTAGTCGTAGTTTTTTGAGTATTTTTTATAAGCTCCTAAATATATAATATTACAATAATCCAAAATGCTCAAAATGGATGTTTGTACCAATAGACGAAAAGAAGGATCGTCAAAAAATTTCTTGATGGTACGAAGCTTCCATAAGACTGAGATACATTTCTTGAATAGTAAATCAGTGTGTTTTTCCAGAGTCAAATGTTTATCAAGAGTTACGCCTAATATAGATTGTTCAATTTTGTATTGTCGTCCGCTCACTTACATAAGAACATAAGAACATAAGCAATGCCTCTGCTGGGTCAGACCTGAGGTCCATCATGCCCAGCAGTCCGCTCACGCGGCGGCCCAACAGGTCCAGGACCTGTGCAGTAATCCTCTATTTATACCCCTCTATCCCCTTTTCCAGCAGGAAATTGTCCAATCCTTTCTTAAACCCCTGTACTGTACTCTGCCCTATTACTCCCTCTGGAAGCGCATTCCAGGTGTCCACCACACGTTGGGTAAAGAAGAACTTCCTAGCATTCGTTTTAAATCTGTCCCCTTTCAACTTTTCCAAGTGTCCTCTTGTTCTTTTATTTTTCGAAAGTTTGAAGAATCTGTCCTTCTCTACTCTCTCTATGCCCTTCATGATCTTATAAGTCTCTATCATATCCCCTCTAAGTCTCCTCTTCTCCAGGGAAAAGAGACCCAGTTTCTCCAATCTCTCAGCGTATGAGAGGTTTTCCATCCCTTTTATCAAGCGTGTCGCTCTCCTCTGAACCCTCTCGAGTAACGCCATATCCTTCCTAAGGTACGGAGACCAATATTGGACGCAGTATTCCAGATGCGGGCGCACCATCGCCCGATACAATGGCAGGATAACTTCTTTTGTCCTTGTTGTAATACCCTTCTTGATTATGCCTAGCATTCTATTTGCTTTCTTAGCGGCTGTTGCGCACTGTGCCGTCGGCTTCATTGTCATGTCCACCATTACCCCCAAGTCCCTTTCTTGGTTGCTCTCATTCAATAATATCCCTCCCATCATATAGTTGTACCTCGGGTTTCTGTTTCCAACATGCAATACTTTACATTTCTCAACGTTGAACTTCATCTGCCATCTCGCCGCCCATTCCCCCAATTTGTTCAAGTCCCTTTGCAATTCTTCGCATTCCTCTTTAGTCCCAGCTCCACTAAATAGTTTTGTATCGTCCGCAAATTTTATTATCTCACACTTCGTGCCTGTTTCTAGATCATTTATGAATATATTAAATAGCAGCGGCCCGAGCACTGAGCCCTGCGGAACACCACTCGTGACCCCCATCCAGTCCGAGTAGTGACCCTTCACCCCTACCCTCTGTTTCCTACCCGCCAACCAGTTTCTGATCCATCTATGTACGTCTCCGTCCACTCCATGGTTCTTCAGTTTCCGGAGTAGACGTTCGTGAGGCACCTTGTCAAAGGCTTTTTGGAAATCAAGGTATATGATGTCTATGGGGTCTCCTCTGTCCATCCGTTTGTTAATTCCTTCGAAGAAGTGCAATAAGTTCGTTAGGCACGATCTCCCCCTGCAGAAACCATGTTGGGTTGTTTTCAAAAGTTCGTTTCTTTCCAGATGTTCATCGATGTGTTCTTTAATCAGTGCTTCCATCAGTTTCCCCGGAACCGAAGTCAAACTCACTGGTCTGTAGTTTCCCGGGTCACCTCTTGATCCCTTTTTAAAGATGGGCGTGACATTGGCTATCTTCCAATCCTCCGGGATCATGCCTGTTTTCAAGGATAGGTTGCAAATTTGCTGCAGTAGTTCCGCTATCTCCTCCTTTAATTCCTTCAGAACCCTGGGATGGATTCCGTCCGGACCCGGGGATTTGTCAGTTTTAAGTTTTTCTATCTGCCTGTGTACATCATCAAGGCTCACTTCCATGGATGTTAATTTTTCTGCTTGATTTCCATTGAATATTTGTTCAGGTTCCGGTATGTTGGTTGTGTCTTCGTTTGTAAATACAGACGAGAAGAACATGTTGAGTCTTTCTGCGACTTCTTTCTCCTCCTTCACCGCTCCCTTCCTGTCTCCTTCGTCCAGCGGTCCTACCTCCTCCCTAGCTGGCTGTTTCCCTTTAACATATCTGAAGAACGGTTTGAAATTTCGTGCCTCCCTGGCTAGCCTCTCTTCACTTGGGTCGAATCTTCTTTTATTTTTTCATTGAAGTTGCGAGAAAAAATTTGGTTTTTTCAGTGTTTAGTTTTAAATTAAAAGCAATCATCCAGAGCTCAGTTTGACTTAAAAACAATTAATAAAATCAGACGACAGGCAAGTTAGTGGAATCACAACAGTGATGTCATCTGCTTAAATATAAAAGTTGAGAAAATGTTTTTTTTCACTCAGAGAATAGTTAAGCTCTGGAATGCGTTGCCAGAGGATGTGGTAAGCGTGGATGGCATAGCTGGTTTTAAGAAAGTTTGGACAAGTTCCTGTAGGAAAAGTCCATAGTCTGTTATTGAGAAAGACATGGGGGGGAGCCAATGCTTGCCCTGGATGCTTCCTTTTTAAAGATGCTTTTAATTGCTATTTTTTCCCCCGTTGGAATTTTATCATTATCTTAATTGGAAATTTTATTACTGTCTTACCATATTTTTCGCTCCATAAGACGCACCTGACCATAAGACGCACCCTAGATTTAGAGTAGGAAAACAAGAAAAAAATATTCTAAACCAAATTGTGTACTAACATATACCAGGCTCTGCACCCATCCCCCCTCACTCCCTGCCAGGCTCTGCACCCAATCCCACATTCCTTGCCAGGCTTTGCACCCTGTCCCCCCTCCCCTACTAATTGTAATGCAATTTTTTTTCCTTTCATTATTCATATACACACAGCAGATATAAATTCTCAAAACTGACACATTTCAATCACTATATTGAAAATAAAATAATTTTCCTACCTTTGTTGTCTGGTGATTTAATTAGTTTCTGGTGGGACTTCTTTCTGCCTGTGCATCCAATATTTCTTTCACAATCCAGCCCCATCCCCTTTGGGCCCAGGTCTCTATCTCTCTCTGTCTTTCTTCTGTTTACCAAACTCTGCCCCCCCCCCCCATGTCCAACATTTGTTCTGCTTTCTTCCAGGTCTTTCTCTGCTTTTCTCTCTCTCTCTTTCCTTCCTCCCTCCCTGGTCCAGAATCTTTCCACCTCTCTACAGTCTCTCTCTTTTCCTTCTTTACACCCCCCCCCAAGTCCAACATCTGCCCCCCCTTCTGCCTCCCCTTTGTTTCAGGTTTCTCCCTCTCTCTATCTTCTTTCTACTAACATTTTGAGTCCTCCCCTCCCTCCCCCCTCTAGTTCAGCATCTGCCCTGTCTTCAAGTGTGTTTCCTGCCCCTCTTCAAGGTCCCTTTCTGTCTCTCTCCCCCTCCCCTCCCCCGGTATCTAGATCCAGCATCCCGCCGGGGCCCTCACGATGGGTGCGGCCTTACCTTCACTGTTTCCTACGAGGTCGTTGTCTACGGCTCCCAGACGGTGCTGGGTTAAGCTGGGATGGGTGGCAGAAGCCCTCAGAGTGCAGGGCTGCAGCTTCTGCCCGGGTCCAAATGCATGCTCCGGCGTTGGCAGGCTCTCATCGCCTCCCCAACAGTTGCTTTTCTTGCTTGTTATCTGGGGCAGGAGATTGGGGGGAGACACAGCTCTCCTTTTCTGTCGAGAGGTCGTTTTCCGAAGCTGTGACCGCCGCTGAGCTAATTACGGCAGCTTGCAGAGTAAACCTAGCAGGCTGCCGTTGGCCTTCAAAGCGCATTTCCTCTACCGCAGTCCTGCCCCTTCTCTGACATCACTAGAAAGATGTCCACATTCTCAGTAACGGCTGCTGGAAATCTGATCAAAACTTGCAGTCCCAGCCCGCATCCTTGAACTTTTTTTTACTGGCCTTAATCAAGATTTTTCTACTAGGTATGCAAAATTTCTCTCTTTCTTTTTTTTTTTAATAGGAAGAGAATTTGGTTGCCAGAAGGGATTTTCCAAGCTCTCACAACTTTACGTAGAACATTTGGACAAGTTCTTGTTTTCAGTTCCTGGCTGGAAATGTCTTGTGAGGCCAAACAGCTCTTCCTGCATCTGCTGATCCTGAAGGAAAAATCAAGAGTTGGAGATCTGACAGAGAACAAGTTTCCCAGCAAGCTATCCATATAGACCGCGAGGAAAGAGCAACAACATCTTGCATGCGGATCCAAAGAATTAAAGGAGAGATACACCATCTTAGGGCAAATTCTTGTAGTTTGGTTTTGCTGTTAAACACTTATGAAGATATAACAATAAGCCTTCTAAAAAAAAACCCCAAAAAAGCATCCAGAGCCAAACTGCTGTGACATAGAGCTTACATTTCAATCTGATGTAAAACTCTGTTCTTCAGGGGGTTAGTTACCAACATGCATTATGGGAACACAGGCTACACCACGAGAAGGGAAGGGGGAGGGGACAAACGGAGCAGGCCAAAGCGTTAAGAGAAGGGAGGGGCCAAACATAGCAGGACAGCTCGCGGTAAGAGAAGGGAATGAAGGTGGGGGAAAATGCTGCTACTGCTTCACAGGGACCTGGAGGGGAAGGAAAATACCGCTGCTGCTTCAGCAAAGGAAAGTGGGGGGTGGGAGAGAAGGGAATGGGGGGTGGAGGAAAATGCTGCTACTACTTCACAGGGACCTGGAGGGGAAGGGAAATACCGCTGCTGCTTCTGCAAAGGAAAATGGGGGGGGGGAAGGAGGGAAATGCTGTTGCTGCTGCACAGGGAAATGGGGTGAACATGCTGCACAGGGAAAAGGAGGGAAATAATGACAGACAGACAGCGGGAGGGAGGGAGACAGAAAGAAAGGAAGAAAGACACAGGGGCAGGGAGAGGGACAGAAGACAGACAGGGGCAGGGAGAGGGACAGAAAGACAGACAGAGAATGGTGGCCAGGGAGAGAGAGAGACACAGCGGGAGGGAGAGAGACAGAAAGACAGACAGACATATATTCTAGCATCCGTTAATGTAACGGGCTTAATGACTAGTAAATATATATAGCATTTTCATTAAATAGTGCTCAGACCCACAACCTATTAATGTTGAAGTGATGTGAACCAAACATAGGCTGCCATCAGACCATCATAGTACCAGCAATGTCTCTACCACCATAATCAACTAATATTCATAAACAGAGGAATTGATTCAGAGCCATTTTAATCCTGCGGATCCCAGCAATGAACAAAACATAATCCAGGGGGGAGGGGGTATAAGGTAATCCAGGAGGTCCCGAGTGAGCTAGACCTGTGGGGTTTTCACTGCCAAGGCGCTCGGCTTATTTGAAAATGCAATTCGTGGTTTAGATGTTCGTACACTGGAGTTTTGATTATCATACAGCATGAACATCAAAACCCTGATTTTACATGAGTCCTTATGGGGAAGGGGGTGTGGTCTGGAGGTTGTTGGTGGGACTAGGGAGACATTCATTCCCTTCTCAGATGGGGAATGAGCTTCTATGTCCTAAAAGGTTGACATCATGCTACCGAGGATGTCTAGCTTTCAGAAAAGTGATTCATATTGAGCTGTGCTTCACTGGAGAGTTTAGGGGCAGTTGCCTTCTTACTCTTCCTGTGGTTGGTCTCCTTCCAAAATGGAAACATGGAAAGGATTCTGGGGCCTGGGACAGCTTTAAGAAAATTGGACATCTATGGCCTTATTTTAGAAGCTATGTAGGTGTTTTGGAGATCTGAAAACCAGCCTATTGCATGGACGTCTAAATCCCAGTTTTAGGAACAGAGAAAATTGAAGGCACATAAAGACCATATGGTCTATCTACTCTGCCTCTCCATGTCATCTACTGTCTCTTCCACTCCCTTAGAGATCCAATGTGCTGGTCCCAAGCTTTCTTGAATTCAGATACATTTTTTGTTTCCACCACCTCTACTGGAAGGCCATTCCAGGCATATGCAAGGGGGCACTGAAAAATTCTCAGCCCAGCCGAGAAGAGAATGATGTGGATAAGGTTCAATCAATGATCTGAAACAATGTGAAAACATGGAATTTCGCTTCTGCAAATTGCCACTTAATGTAATAAGATAATACACTTTTCAGCTACAGTGGCAAAATAACACTGAGAATATAGGAAGTTGGTTGGTTGGGCTGAGAACTTTTCAACACCCCTTTGTATATAATAAAAGTGACCAAGTATAGGCCAATCGAGCCATTGTGACATCACTGATGAGGTTGGCTCTTAGGCATTGGTGCAATGAGGCATTATGACATCACAATCTCAGCTCTGGAATGTTGCTTTGAGGGGATACTTTAAAGTTCTCAGCCCAACCAAGAAGAGAATGACGTGGATATCATTTAATCAATGATCTGAAACAATGTCAAAACAGAGAATTTCATTTCTGCAAATTGGCACTTAACAAAATAAGATAACACAATTCAGCTACAGTGGCAAATAATGCTCAGAATTTAGGAAGTTGGTTGGTAGGACTGAAAACTTTTCAGCACCCCCTCATACTAACCTTTCTGTGAAAATGTGTGGGAGGGGGGGTAGGAGGGGGTTTAGATTATTTCCAAGTCTACTCCCTTTCACCTTCATCCTATTCCTCTTATTCCAGAGTTTCCTTTCAGTTGACGAGAGACTCATCTCATACATTTATGCCATGTAGGTATTTAAACATCTCAATCATAAAGACCCCTCCTGCCTTTCCTCCAAAGTATACTGTACATATTGAGATCTTATATCTAGAAACATAGAAACATGATGGCAGATAAAGGCCATATGGCCCATCTAGTCTGCCATCAGCAGTGACCATTATCTCCTCCTCTCCCTATTGGCTAAAGCTCTTAACATTTGCATCTCCTCTTCCTATAGGCTAAGGCTCTTTACACCTGCATTGTGAGGTCATAGAGCTTAATGGTTATAGAAATATAGTAGCATGATGGCAAATAAAGGCCAAATGGCCCATCCAGTCTGCCCTTCCGAAGTAACCATTATCTCTTTCTCTCTCTGAGAGATCCCACGTGCCTATCCCAGGCCCTCTTGAATCCAGACACAGTCTCTGTCCTTATATGCTTTATGATGAAGCCCACCAACTATTTTAGTAGCCTTCCTTTGGACCAACTCCATCCTATTTATATCTTTTTGAAAGTGTGGTCTCCAGAATTGTATACAATCTATATATATAAAATCGGATGTATGTATGTATGTGCCGCGATCACGCAAAAACGGCTTGACCGATTTGAACGAAACTTGGTATGCAGATCCCTCACTACCCGGGATGATATGTTCTGGGGGTCTCGCGGCCCACCTGCACACGTGGGCGGAGCTACAAACAGATAATCGGATTTCACCCATTCATGTCAATGGAAAAAATGTAAAGAACTGCCAACGCAAAAACGGCTTGCCCGATTTGAACGAAACTTGGTATGCCGATCCCTCACTACCTGGGGTGATATGTTCTGGGGGTCTCACGGCCCACCTGCACATGTGGGCGGAGCTACAAACAGAAAATCAGATTTCACCCATTCATGTCAATGGAAAAAATGTAAAAACTGCCTCCGCAAAACCGGCTTGCCCGATTTGAACGAAACTTGGTATGCGGATCCCTCACTACCTGGGGTGATATGTTCTGGGGGTCTCACGGCCCACCTGCACATGTGGGCGGAGCTACAAACATAAAATCAGATTTCACCCATTCATGTCAATGGAAAAAATGTAAAAACTGCCTCTGCAAAACCGGCTTGCCCGATTTGAACGAAACATGGTATGCGGATCCCTCACTACCAGGGATGATATGTTCTGGGGGTCTCGCGGCCCAACTGCACACGTGGGCGGAGCTACAAACATAACTTTAGATTTCACCCATTCAAGTCAATGGGAAAAATGTAAAAAGCTGTGGGACCGATTTGAACTAAACTTGGTATGCTGATCCCTCACTACCTGGGGTGATATGTTCTGGGGGTCTCGCGGCCCACCTGCACACATAGGCGGAGCTACAAACAGAAAATCAGATTTCACCCATTCATGTCAATGGAAAAAATGTAAAAAACTGCCATTCTCACAGTAATTCCAACTACCTGGGGTGATATGTTCTGGGGGTCTCGCGGCCCACCTGCACACATGGGCGGAGCTACAAACAGAACATCAGATTTCACCCATTCATGTCAATGGAAAAAATGTAAAAAGCTGCCATTCTCACTGTGACCAATTTGGACGAAACTTGGTATGCAGATCCCTCACTACCTGGGGTGATATGTTCTGGGGGTCTCGCGGCCCTCCTGCACACGTGGGCGGAGCTACAAACAGAAAATCACATTTCACCCATTCATGTCAATGGAAAAAATGTAAAAAGCTGCCATTCTCACAGTAATTCAAAAACGTCTTGACCAATTTGAACGAAACTTGGTATGCAGATCCCTCACTACCTGGGGTGATATGTTCTGGGGGTCTCGCGGCCCACTTGCACACGTGGGCGGAGCTACAAACAGAAAATCAGATTTCTCCCATTCATGTCAATGGAAAAAATGTAAAAAGCTGCCATTCTCACAGTAATTCAAAAACGTCTTGACCAATTTGAACGAAACTTGGTATGCAGATCCCTCACTATCTGGGGTGATATGTTCTTGGGGTCTTGCGACCCCCCTGCACACGTGGGCGGAGCTACAAACAGAAAATCAGATTTCACCCATTCATGTCAATGGAAAAAATGTAAAAAGCTGCCATTCTCACAGTAATTCACAAACGGCTTGACCGATTTGAACGAAACTTGGTATGCAGATCCCTCACTACCTGGGATGATATGTTCTGGGGGTCTCGCAGCCCACCTGCACATGTGGGTGGAGCTACAAACAGAAAATCAGATTTCACCCATTCATGTCAATGGAAAAAATGTAAAAAGCTGCCATTCTCACAGTAATTCACAAACGGCTTGACCGATTTGAACGAAACTTGGTATGCAGATCCCTCACTACCTGGGGTGATATGTTCTGGGGGTCTCGTGGCCCTCCTGCACACGTGGGCGGAGCTACAAACAGAAAATCAGATTTCACCCATTCATGTCTATGGAAAAAATATAAAAAGCTGCCATTCTCACTGTGACCAATTTGGACGAAACTTGGTATGCAGATCCCTCACTACCTGGGGTGATATGTTCTGGGGGTCTCGTGGCCCACCTGCACACGTGAGCGGAGCTACAAACAGAAAATCTGATTTCACCCATTCAAGTCAATGGGAAAAATGTAAAAAGCTGCCATTCTCACAGTAATTCAAAAACGTCTTGACCAATTTGAACGAAACTTGGTATGCAGATCCCTCACTACCTGGGGTGATATGTTCTGGGGGTCTCGCTGCCCACCTGCACACGTGGGTGGAGCTATAAACAGAAAATCTGATTTCACCCATTCATGTCAATGGAAAAAATGTAAAGAGCTGCCATTCTCACAGTAATTCAAAAACGGCTTGTCCGATTTGACCGAAACTTGGTATGCAGATCCCTCACTACCTGGGTTGATATGTTCTGGGTGTCTCGCGGTCCACCTGCACACGTGGGCGGAGCTACAAACAGAAAATCAGATTTCACCCATTCATGTCAATGGAAAAAATGTAAAAAACTGCCATTCTCACAGTAATTCCAACTACCTGGGGTGATATGTTCTGGGGGTCTCGCGGCCCACCTGCACACATGGGCGGAGCTACAAACAGAACATCAGATTTCACCCATTCATGTCAATGGAAAAAATGTAAAAAGCTGCCATTCTCACTGTGACCAATTTGGACGAAACTTGGTATGCAGATCCCTCACTACCTGGGGTGATATGTTCTGGGGGTCTCGCGGCCCTCCTGCACACGTGGGCGGAGCTACAAACAGAAAATCACATTTCACCCATTCATGTCAATGGAAAAAATGTAAAAAGCTGCCATTCTCACAGTAATTCAAAAACGTCTTGACCAATTTGAACGAAACTTGGTATGCAGATCCCTCACTACCTGGGGTGATATGTTCTGGGGGTCTCGCGGCCCACTTGCACACGTGGGCGGAGCTACAAACAGAAAATCAGATTTCTCCCATTCATGTCAATGGAAAAAATGTAAAAAGCTGCCATTCTCACAGTAATTCAAAAACGTCTTGACCAATTTGAACGAAACTTGGTATGCAGATCCCTCACTACCTGGGGTGATATGTTCTTGGGGTCTTGCGACCCCCCTGCACACGTGGGCGGAGCTACAAACAGAAAATCAGATTTCACCCATTCATGTCAATGGAAAAAATGTAAAAAGCTGCCATTCTCACAGTAATTCACAAACGGCTTGACCGATTTGAACGAAACTTGGTATGCAGATCCCTCACTACCTGGGATGATATGTTCTGGGGGTCTCGCAGCCCACCTGCACATGTGGGTGGAGCTACAAACAGAAAATCAGATTTCACCCATTCATGTCAATGGAAAAAATGTAAAAAGCTGCCATTCTCACAGTAATTCACAAACGGCTTGACCGATTTGAACGAAACTTGGTATGCAGATCCCTCACTACCTGGGGTGATATGTTCTGGGGGTCTCGTGGCCCTCCTGCACACGTGGGCGGAGCTACAAACAGAAAATCAGATTTCACCCATTCATGTCTATGGAAAAAATATAAAAAGCTGCCATTCTCACAGTAATTCAAAAACGGCTTGTCCGATTTGACCGAAACTTGGTATGCAGATCCCTCACTACCTGGGTTGATATGTTCTGGGTGTCTCGCGGTCCACCTGCACACGTGGGCGGAGCTACAAACAGAAAATCAGATTTCACCCATTCATGTCAATGGAAAAAATGTAAAACGCTGCCATTCTCACAGTAATTCAAAAATGGCTTGACCGATTTGAACGAAACTTGGTATGCAGATCCCTCACTACCTGGGGTGATATGTTCTGGGGGTCTCGCGGCCCACCTGCACATGTGGGCAGAGCTACAAACAGAAAATCAGATTTCACCCATTCATGTCAATGGAAAAAATGTAAAAAGCTGCCATTCTCACAGTAATTCAAAAACGTCTTGACCAATTTGAACGAAACTTGGTATGCAGATCCCTCACTACCTGGGGTGATATGTTCTTGGGGTATTGCGACCCCCCTGCACACGTGGGCGGAGCTACAAACAGAAAATCAGATTTCACCCATTCATGTCAATGGAAAAAATGTAAAAAGCTGCCATTCTCACAGTAATTCACAAACGGCTTGACCGATTTGAACGAAACTTGGTATGCAGATCCCTCACTACCTGGGATGATATGTTCTGGGGGTCTCGCAGCCCACCTGCACATGTGGGTGGAGCTACAAACAGAAAATCTGATTTCACCCATTCATGTCAATGGAAAAAATGTAAAAAGCTGCCATTCTCACAGTAATTCACAAACGTCTTGACCAATTTGAACGAAACTTGGTATGCAGATCCCTCACTACATGGGGTGATATGTTCTTGGGGTCTTGCGACCCCCCTGCACACGTGGGCGGAGCTACAAACAGAAAATCAGATTTCACCCATTCATGTCAATGGAAAAAATGTAAAAAGCTGCCATTCTCACAGTAATTCACAAACGGCTTGACCGATTTGAACGAAACTTGGTATGCAGATCCCTCACTACCTGGGATGATATGTTCTGGGGGTCTCGCAGCCCACCTGCACATGTGGGTGGAGCTACAAACAGAAAATCTGATTTCACCCATTCATGTCAATGGAAAAAATGTAAAAAGCTGCCATTCTCACAGTAATTCACAAACGGCTTGACCGATTTGAACGAAACTTGGTATGCAGATCCCTCACTACCTGGGGTGATATGTTCTGGGGGTCTCGCGGCCCTCCTGCACACGTGGGCGGAGCTACATACAGAAAATCAGATTTCACCCATTCATGTCTATGGAAAAAATATAAAAAGCTGCCATTCTCACTGTGACCAATTTGGACGAAACTTGGTATGCAGATCCCTCACTACCTGGGGTGATATGTTCTGGGGGTCTCGCGGCCCACTTGCACACGTGGGCGGAGCTACAAACAGAAAATCAGATTTCACCCATTCAAGTCAATGGAAAAAATGTAAAAAGCTGTGGGACCGATTTGAACGAAACTTGGTATGCAGATCCTCACTACCTGGGGTGATATGTTCTGGGGGTCTCGTGGCCCACCTGCACACGTGAGTGGAGCTACAAACAGAAAATCTGATTTCACCCATTCAAGTCAATGGGAAAAATGTAAAAAGCTGTGGGACCGATTTGAACGAAACTTGATATGCAGATCCATCACTACCTGGGGTGATATGTTCTGGGGGTCTCGCTGCCCACCTGCACACGTGGGTGGAGCTACAAACAGAAAATCTGATTTCACCCATTCATGTCAATGGAAAAAATGTAAAGAGCTACCATTCTCACAGTAATTCAAAAACGGCTTGTCCGATTTGACCGAAACTTGGTATGCAGATCCCTCACTACCTGGGTTGATATGTTCTGGGTGTCTCGCGGTCCACCTGCACACGTGGGCGGAGCTACAAACAGAAAATCAGATTTCACCCATTCATGTCAATGGAAAAAATGTAAAAAGCTGCCATTCTCACAGTAATTCCAACTACCTGGGGTGATATGTTCTGGAGGTCTCGCGGCCCACCTGCACACGTGGGCGGAGCTACAAACAGAACATCAGATTTCACCCATTCATGTCAATGGAAAAAATGTAAAACGCTGCCATTCTCACAGTAATTCAAAAATGGCTTGACCGATTTGAACGAAACTTGGTATGCAGATCCCTCACTACCTGGGGTGATATGTTCTGGGGGTCTTGCGGCCCACCTGCACATGTGGGCAGAGCTACAAACAGAAAATCAGATTTCACCCATTCATGTCAATGGAAAAAATGTAAAAAGCTGCCATTCTCACAGTAATTCCAACTACCTGGGGTGATATGTCCTGGGGGTCTCGCGGCCCACCTGCACACGTGGGCGGAGCTACAAACAGAACATCAGATTTCACCCATTCATGTCAATGGAAAAAATGTAAACAGCTGCCATTCTCACAGTAAATCTAAAACGGCTTGACCGATTTGAACGAAACTTGGTATGCAGATCCCTCACTAACTGGGGTGATATGTTCTGGGGGTCTCTTCACCCAAGAATTTATATGTTCTTGCTCCTGGAGGTGAAACTAAAAATGTTGTTTATAATCAAGTTTTTTGTTAGTTGTATTGTATTCATTTTGTCAAATATTTCACATTATAATTTGAATATTGTACTTTTTATAAAGCTGTAAAAAAATAATTTCATTCACCATTATAAAGTATCTTTATTTGAATCCATTTACAGTGTTATTGCTATAATTAAATACCCATGCAATGCCGGGGCATCAGCTAGTATTCTAAATAGTGAGGGTGACCGGCGCATCGGCTTCAGAGCTCTCTCTGATGTCACTTCCTCTCGGAAGTCAGAGAAAGCGCCAAAGTCGATGTGGGCAGCAAGTTTGTCACTTTTTGCGCCTCAGAGAAAAAGGTATGGGGAAGGGGTGTGGGCACACAGCTGGGGGAGGATTGGGAAGGGGGGGAGGATGGGGGCCAATGCCCTGAGAAAGACCGCGCCCAGGGCAGACCACCCTCCGTGCACTTCTCCTTACTGTGTCACTACTCTCCAGAGTCTTATATTTGGGCATCATTACCTCTTTTTCCTACTAGCCATCCTTCTAGCTTTTGCCGTCATCTTTTGTACCTGTTTGGTTACCTTAAGGCAGTGGTCTCAAACTTGCAGCCCGCCAGGTACTATTTTGCAGCCCGCGTTCTGTACTAGTGCTGCCTGCTCTTTGCAGCGTCCTCAGGATTCCCCCCTGACCTCCCGCTCTTACCTTCAGCTAATTACCGCAGCCTGCAGAGAGGATTGCCGGTGCAGTAGCGATCCTTGCAGGCTGATGTCCTCAGCAGCACGTTCCCTCTGCCGCAATCCTGCCCCTGATGTCAGAGGAGGAGCAGGACTTTGGCAGAGGGAACGTGCTGCAGAGGCCGATGGCAGACTGCAAGGAATGCTACAGCACCGGTGATCCTCTCTGCAGGCTGCGGTAATTTGCTGAAACTAAGACCAGGAGGCCAGGGGGGAAGCCAGAGGACGCTGCAAAGAAGGGGGAACATGCAGGCCTTCGGGGGCAGGGGGAAGATTTATAAACTATAAAGAGTTTTACCTCATGCAAAATTGTCATTTCGTTAAAAAGACATTAACAATTTTTTCTGCGGCCCTCCAAGTACCTACAAATCCAAAATGTGGCCCTGCAAAGGGTTTGAGTTTGAGACCACTGCCTTAAGGTCATCACATACTACCACACCCATGTCCCGCTCATCTTTTGTGCACAAAAAAGGTGATTATGCAGGAGTATGAGATAGGGCTGCAACGTCTTGAGGGGTGAGGAGTGGTAGACTCAAGAGTAATGTCAGGAAATTCGTCTTTACAGAGAGAGTGGTCGAAGTCTGGAATGTGCTCCCGAGGGAGGTGGTGGAGAGGAAAACAGTGACAGAGCCCAAACAAGCATGGGATGAACACAGAGGATCTCTAATCAGAAAATAAGTATATATTGAAGGAAATAAGACTTACCCAGTCTGTGTCTCATATATGGCCATTCAGTTGAGGACGGGCTGGGGAGGGCTTCGATGGCTGGGATGGTTTAGATGGGCGCGAGTGAGCTTTGATGAAGACTCCAGTAGATAGAACCTATGCACACTACCGGGCAGGGCTCTGGGTTTCTGGCCCAGAAATATCTAAGAAAAAGGACCATTTAAATTAAATGATTAATTTATGGAGCATATACGGTTGGGCAAACTGGATGGACCATCCGGGTTTTTATCTGCCGTCATTTACTATGTTACTGGTATAAGAATTGTAGGTGGATATTTGTGTTGGTTCTTGTTATATTTGTATTGTTCTCCATTTAGATTTTAGGTGGAATAGAATTTTTTAAATAAAGTCTTTCACACCCTTAAACTGTACCATTCCCTCAGGTTTTTGCTCTGTATTTCAGAATAGACTCTGTGACGACGGATCCTGTCCTCAAATGCTATCAGAACTTGAGATGTCCTTACCTGGATTTCTCGGTTCCAATTTACCACTCATGCTATTGACCAGTAAAAAGTTAATGCTCAAAGTTTCACACAAATAAGTAATACAACCATTAAAGTAAAATAATTTGTTGAAATGGAGGTCCTCAGAGAAATGAATCACTCATTCAGCATCTTTATTCAAAGACACTTATAGGTGAATTCATTTTTTATTTTCTGTCTTTCATCGGGCCTCCATTTGTGCACTAACAATCCTCAAACATAATTCCAAATTCAAAGTGTACCCTTGTGATTTAATTTTATATACACAATTCATTGACGTCTTCCCTAGAAGCATATGAATTTTGACCACTTATCTTGTTCATGCAAAGTTTCAGTCTTCCCTTGACCATGCTCCAATTTGGACATCCTTTCTAAAATGCCACTAAATATGAAATGAAACCTTGATGAATCAAATTCTGTTAAGCTTTCCAGGATAAGAGTGGTGGTACAGCCTAGTGATTAGATCAGTAGGCTAAGACCAAGAGAATCTGGGATTCAGATCCCACGGATGTCCCATGTGACATTGGGTAAGTCACTTAACCCATCTTGTTT
Organism: Geotrypetes seraphini; assembly: GCF_902459505.1. NCBI lineage: Eukaryota > Metazoa > Chordata > Amphibia > Gymnophiona > Dermophiidae > Geotrypetes > Geotrypetes seraphini. The sequence goes on along the minus strand of NC_047087.1, from coordinate 15,651,919 downwards.
TCAGGTATAAATTTAGATTGTAAGTCCTCTATGGAGAGGTGAAATGTCTCCTGTACTCCGGTGCATCTTGACTTGAGCTACTCCTGAAAAAAGTGTGAGCTAGCTCCAAAAACTATGTAGTCATTGGATTTATCTTGTACAGAGCCATGTACGACATACAGGATAATGAATATTTAATATGTAAGACAGTTGCTTCTCCTGATTAAATGTAAATACATTGAGTTTAACTGGTGCTCATTGTAAGACATTCCAGAAAATTTGACATGACCTATGAACTGAAAGCGATACTCCTTGAGAGTGTATGCATTAATTCACCTTCCTAAAGACATATCGTTAAAGTCTGAAAGTTGGGCTATCAAAAACACATCCTTCATTACTGGGCAGTCATAGTATCAGAACATTGCTCATCCTAATTGGACATAGTGAAAGAGGTGGAATTTGAAGGCAGTCTTGGATGCTTAGCTGTACCCCAGGCTGTGGTGATATTTCATTACAGTTTTGGAGCTGTTGTAAATAGGAAGCAATCTCTACCTCCGGGACCAGTCCTGAGCCAACCTTTGCACCAAAAAACATAAGACAACATAATTGGACATACATATCAGTTCTGTAAATACTCTACATTTCATGCATTTTGTCCATCATAACATCCCATCAATAGCAGTATCAAGACATTTCAAAGCTTAGGGTTGATATTCAAAATGATTTAAACTGTCGGAAATGGCTCCTGGCTGTATAATTGCTTTAAACCGTAGAAAAGAAGAGGGATTCAAAGTACAAACCACAAAGGAACACCTAAAAGCAAAAAGGGCCTTAAAGTTCCGGGCAATCCTGCTTTAATGATGGACCCGACACAGGCCTTGTTTCAGCGTCTCCGCCTGCATCAGGGGTCTGTACAAAGATCTCATGTACAAATTCTAACTTCAAATAATAAATTGTACGTAAGATGATTAAACAAACTAATTGTACATGCATGGTTGATATGCATACAGATTACAACATGTATAGCTAACAGGTATGTATAAAGCATGCAATATGGCAAAAAAAAATGTAAAAAAAACCTCAGTAAACAAACAGGAGAAAGTAACTGCCTTCACAACGGTGAGAATCAAGAAAAAACAACGGAGGAGACCAGTTGTTGCTCAATCCTATGTATTTGTAACAGACTCAACACGATCGTGTTTCGGCCATGAAAGGCCTGCCTCGGGAGACTTGCTGTTCAAAGGTGTTAGGTAAAATGTACCGATTCACTTGCTCAAATAATGCGTTGAGTTGTCCAAAGAAACAGCATCTCTGAAAATGACAGCTGGAAATGTACCTGTTCCAGCTGTCATTGTAGAGACGGTGTTCCTTTGGATAACTCAACGCATTATCTGAGCAAGTGAATCGGTACATTTCACCTAACACCTTCTTCACCTTTCTTTGCCTTTTAAATTTTCCCAATTATGGAATGAACTCCCTGTAACTTTGAAATGTCCTAGACCTAGTTCCTTCCAATCTCTTCGTAAATCTTTGAAAACATTTCTATTTGCTAAACATTCTGAAAACGAATTTCCATGTATTTTAGCAATTTTTATTAATTTATTGTTGACCGCGTCAAGCTTCCTATGGTTGAAGACCCGGTATATAAGGCTAAGTTTTAGTTTAGTTTAGAAAGCACAGCAGAAGAGAAGCCCGATGGGCCTCAAGAACTGATGTATTCAGTCAGCAGCAGATAGTGTCTTTTGACTGCCGCCAGCAGTGGGTCAGTTTGGAAGTCCTCTGGCCACCGGAGTACCAGCACTCTGGGACTATCAGAAAAGCCTACCCACCAGGGGTCCATTCCATCCTGGAGAATATCAATTCGATTCCTCATCACTTCCCCGAAATTGGGTTCCTCTAGGCCTAGAATTATTTCCTCCAACATCTCCATATCTTCTGTACCTGTCCAATGCAGCTACTTATGCCATTGATATCTGCAGCTTGCTGATTCAGAGCAATTTGCCCCTGATCCTGCACTTTTTACCATTTCTCTACCAACAATGCATTCGTTTAGATTCTTCTTGAAGGGAATCTAACCTACAAGGTAATGACTTGGCCTCTTAGATTTTTGTGAGGCAGTCATTTAGTTCTGAAGGACCTGACTATGGCTTCTAGTCTCCTCCATGAGTTTTATTAATCTCGCTTGCCCGTCCTGATGTTGATTTAATTGGATCTCCATGACCTGCAAAACCTACTGTAATGCCAGATCTGCTAACGATTTCAGACAGGGAATTATAGTCCTTAACTTCTCATGTTCATGCCATTCATGCCATACATTCTGCAGGGCTTGCTTAATTTGGGCCAATTCCACCTCCCAGGGTATACTGGCTCTCTTCTAGGAAAGGCGTTCAACCTCCCTACAAAGCTCTTCCATTTCTTCTTATATCTTTACTGGATGGGTTTCAGAAGGGCCTTCCTAGGGCAAGGCAAGACCAGGTCCTGTCTCCTCCTTCTCTACCGCCTGTTTATCCCCCCTCCCGGGCTCTTTACTCTCATCAGAGGAACCAAATCCCTGTTCCCCTCAACATGACGGGGGCAGCTGCACTCACTCGAAAAGCCAGAGCCTACACAAATCAATTGGGCTATCTTATCCCCAGCCTTTACCTAAAATGGAGGTTCACCAAAGTTGAACAAAAGTACAGACACAGGGCCCCGATGATCAGGATTGACCACTCCTGCTCCTACATCCAAGAAGTGGTTCAGTGCTAGCCTGGATCGGGGAGCCACTCTTAAGTAGCACCCTGGTAGAGGAGAGAATTATATATCAGTAGGTACTAGGGCTCTCCCTCTCGGGGGTACATCCACAGCAGGGGTCTCAAAGTCCCTCCTTGAGGGCCGCAATCCAGTCGGGTTTTCAGGATTTCCCCAATGAATATGCATTGAAAGCAGTGCATGCACATAGATCTCATGCATATTCACTGAACTGGATTGCGGCCCTCAAGGAGGGACTTTGAGACCCCTGATCCACAGAGTCATAGAAACATATAAGATGACAGCAGAAAAGGGCCACGGCCCATCTACTCTGCCCACACTAATGGCCCACCCCCTAACTACCTCCATGAAGAGATCCCACATGCCAATCCCATCTTTTCTTAAAATCTGGCACGCTGCTGGCCTCAATTACCTGTTGTGGAAGATTATTCCAGCGGTCAACCACCCTTTCGGTGAAGAAATATTTTCTGGTGTCGCCATGAAATTTCCCACCCCTGATTTTCAACGGATGCCCTCTTGTTGCCGAGGGTCCTTTAAGGAAAAAGAGATGACATATTTGAACGTCTCCCCTCTCTCTGCGTTCCTCGAGTGAGTACAGCTGCAACTTACCCAGTCGTTCCTCATACAGCTGCCTCATACAGCCGCCGAAGTAAACCTCATAACCTGTTGCCCCTTTGTATACCTGGGTAGGGGCCTACTGGGCAATCTAGTCTGTGCGAAATAAACTAAACTATCCTCTATCTCTAACACCCAGGGAGAAGGGTTTTGAGAAAAAGTGTTTTTGCAAATTATGGTAATTTTGTCTCGGAGACAGTATCTCCAAATGGGTTATTTTTGCACATACCATGACAGTAATGAACCTCACTCCGATTCTCCATATTTTCTTATGTTTATAAAAGACAGTTTTGGTGTTTTTCTTATGGCAAATCTAGTGATGCTGAATAAAATATGATCTAAGTTCAGGGAAATAATGTGATTTTTGGAAGGTGTTTCTGGGAGTGTCTTTGCTGGACACTTCCAAGGAAAGAAGTAGAACAGAAACCCACCCAAGATTGAGATTTTCTTTCACGTACTCTTTCTATTTCTGTTTTTGGGGTTTTGTGTTTTCATTTTGCTCCCCTGAATATACTTAAAGGGCTCCTTTTACAAAGCTGCGATAGCGTTTTTAGCGCACGCAGAATTTTAGCGCGTGCTAAACCCACGCTACGCGGACAGCTTAGTAAAAGGAGCCCTTAATTTTGTATAAACTTATCCCCTGATGCTGACCAACTTTCTTTCGGAGTTGTTTTCTTGAAGTTAAGTTTCATGTTTGGGTAAAATTTGATAAAAACGCTTATAAAACATTTCTAAGCGAAGGTCAAAATTGCATTAGGGGAAGTCAGACAATCAAAATGAAAATATGAACAAAACAAATTAAAAGAACTTACACACAGGAACACGGTGGGAAAAGGGGTGACCTACAATGGGAAAATGTAAGGGTTGGGGACACAACATGAAAAAAATCTTTGAGAGAGGCAAAAGAGGGTTAAATAATAAACATTTGTTCTGTTTAGAAAAGCTTAAACTAATAATTTTATACTTCAAATGTATCCTTAAAGCGAAAAGTTTTCAAGGAACTCTTAAATCCATCTAGTTAACCAATAAGGTCCTCAGGGCACCCATCTCCCCCTTCTATCAGACCCTTAAACTCTGTGGACCCTTTGAGACAAGCCTGTTTCCCCGTTTTGACTCCATTTTCCCCTCGTTGTGACTCCCCTCTCCTTCCTTATCTCTTCCGCATCACCCTTATTTTTCTCCCTCTCTCCAATTCCATCCCTTCCCATTATCTTTCTTCCTCACCCTTCTCTCATGTCTTGCTTTCTCTCTCAGTTCTTTCCTTTCCCTCATTCACCATCCATCTCTTTTCACCTTCCCTCTTCCACTTCCAATCCTTTCCACTCATCTCTCCACCCGCCCTTCTATCATCTCTTTCTCTTTGTCCCTTCCTCACTCTCGGTATCTTCTTTCCCTGCCTCATCTCATCCCTTCCTATTCCTTCTCCTCTTACATTCCTTCGTCTCTGAACATCCCCCTTCTCCTAATCTCCAACTTCACCTCCTTCCTCATCTCATCCTCTCCCATTGCACTGCTATCCGTCCCTATTGCTCCATTCCTCTTTCTTCTTTTTCCTTATTCCTCTGTTTTTGCATCATGCTTTCCCCACCCTCCTCTTCATCTTTCTTGCCCTCCTTCACCACATAAGACCATAGAATAGCCATTTGGGGTCAGACTGAGGGTCCAGCAAGCCTATTGCCCTGCTTCTAACAATGGCCACTCCAGGTCACAAGTACCTGGCAGAATCCCAAAAAGTAGCAAGATTACATGTTATGATCCCAGTGATGAGTAGAGGTTTTCTCCAATATCTACCTTAATAATGGTTTATGGACTTTTACTCCAGAAACTTGTCCAAACCTTTTTTTTCAATCCAGATACACTTTCACTTAGCTAGCAACAGAAGCTACAGGGACTCAGAATGTGCATGATGCTACTGGTCTTGTGGATCTCTCTTCCTTCTACCTGTACACTTCCACTTTGAATCTGGATGCACAAGGAGGGGTTGTGGGGCTGGCAGTAAGGCTCATGTTCTGAGTCCCTGCAGCCCAAGTGGCTGTGCTTGCCCATCAGCAAATCCTCTACTGCTGCCTTCTCAGTCCAAACCAACAGTATTAGAAGAGGGGGCATTGTCCTCCCCTAAATTATACCTACAGGGAGGAGGCAGTGGCATACCTGGGTTGGATGCCACCTAGAGGGGAGCACCACCCTTTCGTCCAGGCAGTTGGGGGAGAGTGTGCATGGAGCAGTTACGGGGCAATAGTCTGCATGTGCGTGGTCATCGACTCTGCTGGTCCCCTGCCCTGGAACTAGATCTAAACTGACTTCAGAGGAGGCGGGGGCCAGCGGAGCTGGCGGCCGCATGCATGTGGAGTGCCCCTACTGCCTTTAGTATGGTAGAGGTTTAGTATGGTAGAGGGGTCTATCAAAATAGGGGATAAATCTCCAAGTGCTTGCAAATGAAAGTTCAGGCTGTCAGAATCTGGGGCATCTTGCCCATCCAATAATGGTTTTCGGATGGGCAGACTAGATGGGCCATTTGGCCTTTATCTGCCATCATGTTTCTATAACTATAAAGTTCTATGACCTCACAATGCAGGTATAAAGAGCCTTAGCCAATAGGGAGAGGAGGAGATAGTGGATACTCTGGATGAGCCATTTGGCCTTTATCTGCCATCATGTTTCTATGACCTCACAATGCAAGTGTAAAGAGCCTTAACCAATAGGAAGAAGAAATGCAAATGTTAAGAGCCTTAGCCAATAGGGAGAGGAGGAGATAGTGGATGCTCTGGATGAGCCATTTGGCCTTTATCTGCCTTCATGTTTCTATGAACTGAAAGTAAAAGCAGAAAGGAGAAGCTACAGGGCGTAAGTGAATGAAAAAGGTATTTATTTATTTATTTATTTATTTATTTAATTCGTTTTCTATCCTGACCTCCCCAAAGTGCTCAGGACAGGTTACATAATATACAATTAACTGGTTACACTTTGCCATAGTTGCAGTACAAGTTTTTTTCTGGGAGAAGTTTTTGTCCTAACTTGACCTAGGATTACCAGATTTGACATACGGTATGTAAAAATCCGGACCCCTAGACTACCCCCCAGGTCCGCCCAGTTCCACACACCCTGCCCCGTTTTGCCCATGCCATGCCCCGCCCCCTCAGCCTGCTTGTCTTGGTCGGGAGGGCATCCGTGCATGCGCGGATATGACACAATGACATCACTGCATTGCATCCATGCATGCACAGATGCACCTCCCGATGCGGTTTGCTTTTCAAAACCCGGACCAACTGCTGGGTTATGAAAAACCGTCCGGACGCCCAGACATACCCAGGTAAATCCGGATGTCCGGTAACCCTAACTTGACACATACTAGGGATCTAATACCAATATCCGTAATATACAGTTTACAGGTTAAATTTGTCATTGCTACAGTACATGATTTTTTCAATACAAATTTTTTATCCAAATCGACATATACCAAGGACTCTCAGTGTTGGACACACATCTACACACATCTCTTATCCTTGGGATGATAGACTACTGCAACATACTATACCTACCTTGTCCCGCGACCATGATGAAGCAATTGAAGACAATACAGAATACAGAATGAGATTTGTCTATTTCCTAAAAAAATTTGACCATATCACAGAGGCGTACCATGACTCGCACTGGCTTCCAATAGAAGCGAGAGTGCACTTCAAATTCTACTGCTTACTTTACAAGGCTCTCAACGGAGAAAGCCCAACCTACTGGAACAACCGACTAAATCAATCCTCCTCAACCAGACACAGAGAACCCACTCACTATTCTCTCACCCATCATCCAAAAATGTCAAATGAAAAAAACTTTATGACAACCTAATAGCCTCCAAAGCAGCTAAACTGGACAGACAAATCACCACTCTGTTATCTTCAACTACAAAACCTTCAAGAGAGATACTAAAACCATACTCTTCAAAAAACACATAAAACCTATCCAGCACAACCAATCCCAACCCAATATCCAACACTCTATTTACCCTTAGATCTCTCTAATACTCTTTTATCTACCAAACGTTATCTAAAACCCATAATTTCACCCTGTTCTTATCTCCTAAAGACCTCCACTTCCCTTTGGTAACTCTTTACCCAAAATATATTACCTTAAAAATTCTATGTCATCGCTTATTCTATTCCTTCAAATTTTGAATGTAATTTTGTTTTAGTTTGGATGTAATCCGCCTTGAACTGCAAGGTAATGGCGGAATAGAAATCACTAATGTAATGTAATGTAATCTACAACAGAACTAATAACCGCTAAGTCCTAAGCTATCACCTCAGCTAGGTCTCCCAGAAATATCAATATTTGTTCCCATTGAAGAGTGAAGCATAGTTCTACAGGAAGACTGTTTAGATCAGGGTGCCCATAAGGTCGATCGCGATCGACTGTAGATCGCGAAGGCAACGCGAGTCGATCGCATTGCCTTCGCGTTCTACTTGCTTCCCGACTCAGAAGCGCCGAGCAGACCAACTTCCCCCACCCGATGTCAATTCAGATGTCAGAGAGGAAGTTCCGGGCCAGCCAATCGCTGCCTGGCTAGCGCGGAACTTCCGCTCCGACTTCAGAAATGACATTGCAGAGAGGAAATCTGGTCGGCCCGATGCTTCTGTGTGGGGAAGCAGGGAGAGCTTGGGGCGGCGGTGGATTGGAGGCCTGTTCCCCGATGGCAGCGGCAGTGGATTGGGAGCAGGCAGAGAGACAGAAAGAAGGGGGAGCAGGGAGAAAGAAAGAAAGAAAGAAAGAAGGGAAAAAGAAAGAAAGAAAGGGGGGCAGGAAAACAGAAAGAGAGGGGGCATGGAGAGAGAAAGACAGACAGAAAGAAAGGGGGGCAGGGAGACAGAAAGAAAGAAAGGGGAGGGGGGCAGAGAAAGAGGAAGAAAAAGTTGGCAGAGGGAATGAGGTCTGGAAGCATACAGCAGGCTGAAAGAAGGGAAGAAATATTGGATGCACAGTCAGAAGAATAAAGTGCAACCAGAGACTGATCAAATTACCAGACAAGAAAGGCAGGAAAAATGATTTTCTTTTCAATTTAGTGATCAAAATGTTTCCGTTTTGAGAATTTATATCTGCTGTCTATATTCTGTACTATGGCCTCCTTTTACTAAACCGCAATAGCGGTTTTTAGTGCAGGGGGCCTATGAGCATCGAGAGCAGTGCAGGGCATTCAGCGTAGCTCCCTGCGCTAAAAATCGCTATCGCGGTTTAGTAAAAAAGGAGGGGGTATATTTGTCTATTTTTTGTATAGTTGTTACTGAGGTAACATTGCATAAAGTCAGCTGCCTTGACCTCTTTGAAACAACCCCGGAATATGAATGATAATTAACATTTTTTCAGCGTACAGTGTGCTTTGTGTTTTTTAAAAATTTTATTGTTGGTAGATCATTTTGACATGGTCATTTGAAAAGTAGCTCGCAAGCCCAAAAAGCGTGGGTACCCCTGGTTTAGATAATGTGGCTGTGTTTTCAAGCCAGTTCCTTGCTTCCCTGGAAGGACAAACTTAGCAGGAGAAATTCAGAAGAATCCAGGCTGAGCTCCAAGAGGCTCATTTGTTGCTCAAATGACAGACACATGTATTAATTAGGCCTATTTAGTATACAGAGAGGTGAAAGGTCAAACTCCCGGGCAAACTGTCTCCTGCCATTGACTTGGTCACTTAGAGCGAGCTTCAGTAAAAGCAATGTTTTTACAATAAACTGACACTGCCCGTGGCCTACCAGCAATTCCCGGCTACACAGCAAGAACACTCCCTGGGGTGTTTTGACAAATGTTGTTTTAGGCAAGAGAAAGAGTTTGTTTCAGGTCATCCTCTGTTGCCCGTCAGATTTAGATTTTTTCAGCCACTAAATAGCAAATCACTCCTCCAACAGGAATACTAGATCACACCATTCTGGATCCATCTACTACCATGTAACACAATAAAAAATAACCATGATAGTTTGGCATCTGATCTCGTGCAACCGTTTGCAAACAATACCATTCTGTTCAGGAAACATTCTCTAATTATATTTGGAATGAGTTGCAAACAGCTGTCAAAGGTATTCTAGTGGAAAGCCTTTGTAGCGCTACCAGACTTAAGCGGCTCCATTCAGATACTGGTCCGAAGCAGTTCCTGCTCTACGGATCCTGCAGTTTAGTTAAGACAAACAGACAAGGCTTCAGGAAATATATTTATTAAGAGTAGGTAAAACCAACTGGGCTAGGATCAAGGACAGGTTAGAAAGCAACCTCAAAAAAAATGGCACTTTAGGTGAGGCCTGAAACTGGACAGAGAGGCGGCACAGTTAGGATTACCAGATTTCGGGCTACTAAACCCTGGACACATGGCCCCGCCCCGCCTCCGGCCCTGCCTCACTCATAGGGTTACAAGATTTTCCAACTGGAAAATCCGGCCCCCTAGACCCGCCCCCAGGCCTGCCCAGTACCACTCATCCCCGCCCCATCATGCCCCGGTTCTGCCCCATCACGCCCCCAATCCCTCCTCCAATCCTGCCCAAGACCCGCCCCCGCTGCCTTCTCTCGTCAGGCAGGACATTCGCACATGCACGCGTGCGCTGTATCCGCTCATGCGAGGATGCCCTCCTACACAAAGGAAAGCTGTCTGTGACGTCATCTGTAGATGCTCAGAGGCCCTCCAGATGTGGCCAGAGCTCGTCGGGGCTTTCCAAAACCTGGACAAACTGCTGGGTTTTGGAAAGTCCGTCCGAGCACCTGGGCAGTCCTCTGAAAAGAGGACATGTCTGGGTTTTTCCAGACGTCTGGTAACCATAGGCACAGTGCACCAGTTCAGAAAGGTTCTTCTAGACCAGGGGGTCTCAAAGTCCCTCCTCGAGGGCCGCAATCCAGTCAGGTTTTCAGGATTTCCCCAATGAATATGCATGAGATCTATGTGCATGCACTGCTTTCAATGCATATTCATTGGGGAAATCCTGAAAACCCAACTGGATTGAGGCCCTCAAGGAGGGATTTTGAGATCCCTGTTCTAGACATATGGTCTTGCAAGGTGGAAATTGTGGATGGGTTATTTTATTTCCGCCGGTCTATAGGTGTCAAAAGGTTGAAGAACACTGATGTAGAACCCAAAGAATACAAGCATGGAGAAAGTAACCTGCACTGTGTAGCGTAAACAGGGCTTTCTTTGTGCCGGTATGCGCTGGTACAGCGTACTGGCACCTTCCATCCTCAACCCCTTTCCCCGCATCTGACTTTACTTTTGGATCCACAAAAGTTGGCGGCGGCAGCAATTCCCAAACTCTGCCCTGCTGCCGGCCCCAGCCTCTGAGGAAACAGGAAGTACATCAGAGAGGTTGCAGTAGAAACAAGAGTCTGGGGCCTGCAGCAGGGCAGCATTTGAGAATCATTGTCAACAACTTTTGGAAAGCCAAAAGGAAGGGGGTTGAAAATGGAAAAGGGGAGATGGGAGACCGCAGCTGGAAGAGAGAGAGTATGTGTGTGAGTGAGTGAGTGAGGAGAATAGGAGGGAGAAGGGAGAGATGCTGGACCCTGTTTGGGACTAGAAAGAAGGGAGGGAGGGAGAGATGTTGATGGGGATGAGGTAATGGAAGAGGAGGGGAGCTGTCACATTAAGGGAGGACAGGGGTGAGATGGACTAAGAGGTGGATGGGATGGAGAGAGTGTGGCTACTGTAGGGGTGGAGCCATAGATAGTGACCCTGCCCATAGGTTGTCCTGCATGACTACTGCTACTTTATCCCCTCCCCCCACCAAAAAAGCAGTGGGCAGACACAACCTCTCCAACACAAACATGGGGGTTACAACCCTGACAACAGAAGCATGAGGAAGATAACCTGCCACTGAACCTCTCTCTAATTGTCGATGTCGAAACTGGCTAGTCTGTGGGCGCTGCAGAGGCAAAGTTAGGGTGGGGACAGGGTGGGGCAGATTAGTAGAGATTTTCAGCCCGCTAATCAGCTGAACAACTGCAGGACAGGACAAAAGTCTGTCCTAAGTTTCAGCAGCAAAGGCAACTGGGCACTGGTTTGAATAACGCCCAGTGCTCATTAACCCTTTGGATCCTAACAAACCCCCTTATGATGCCAGATTCCCCCGCCCTCCTGGATAGCCCTCCCCCACCAGAGCTCCTCCTTCCCCCTACCCCCAGAACAGCAAGCTCCTCTCCCTGTCATTAGGTTTAACTGGTGATCCGCAGGAGCAAAGCCCACCTATTGTAGAGCACCCCCAAAATGGTTGCTGAACCTCTTGCTTTAGCCTCATGGTCCTTCACTAGTACTGAACGCTGCCCTGAGAAGTCATGACAGCCATTTTTTTCTATGGCAGATGACAGAGGTAGAAACCCCCCAACATTTAAGTATATCACTGGTCGTATCGAGGTGGAAGATGATATGTTCTCTCTTTGGGGACCCTCGACCACAAGAGGGCAACCGCTGAAAATCAGGGGCAGGAAGTTTCATGGCGACACCAGGAAGTATTTCTTCACCGAAAGAGTGGTTGACAATTGGAATGAGCTTCCAGTGCAGGTGATCGAGGCCAGCAGCGTGGCAGATTTCAAAAACAGATGGGATGCTCAGGTCGGATCTCTAGGAGGGTAGAGTTAAGGGGATGGGTCATCAAAGCACGATTTTTCAAAGGGTAGCTAGGAGGGAGGGTCAATAGAGTGGGCAGACTTGATGGGCCTTGACCCTTTTCTGCCGTCACTTTTCTATGTTTCTATGCTTTCAGATTCTGCAATGTCTCACTTCTTATTATTTATTCTTTTTGTACTGCCTGTAAGTCTAAAAGCTGTCGAACTGATATACAATCAAGTATCACAGGTATTTTTTGGTCTGTTTCTTAGCAGGACTCTTCAGTTTCCTGCTTGTAAAACCAAAAGTAGGTTCACAGAGAATGCGAGGACAGAGAAGGGCCCCATGCCCCAGCCCCATGTCCCAGACTCCAGTGGATCTCTGCCTTCCTCCTTAGTGGGTGTCTTCAGGCTTTTCCCAGGTTTTCTTCCTTTCTGTTAATGTTTTTGCCTCTACCACCTTCATTGAGAAGCTGTCCCCTACATTCACCAATCTCTGTGAAAAAAAATTTTCTGATGTTGCTCCTAAGACTCCAACACAGAGTTCTAGTGGCCAAATTAATCTTCTAGAGAGCTGCAACCTCAGGGGCTCAGTTATAATAATAACTTTATTTTTGTATACCGCAATACCACAAGCAGTTCAGAGCGGTTTACCGAGGAAGAGTCTGTACACAAACAGCGATGTTACAGAGAAAGACGTTCAAATTACATTAGCAAGCCAAGAGTAGTCAGGTATATCCGGAAGTATTTCAGAGATACAACAAGGCAGGAAAGGAGTCAGAGAAATTTATCAAAGAGACAGGTTTTGATTGATTTCCTGAAGTTTTGGTAGGAGGGTGCATTTGAGATGAGAGTGGTTAGACATTTATTCCATTTGCCTACTTGGAATGACAGTGATCTATCAAGGAATCTCTTGTAGATACAGCCCTTCAAGGATGGGAAGGCAAACAGATAGGCATTACAAGTGTGCAAGTGGTGCCTGGAAATTCAAAATGGTGCCTCAGAAATCTGCCTCAGTTTTGCACTGGTATTTTCCGCATTGAAAATAATGTTGGGAGGGAGTGAATCTGCTCGCAGCAGAGCTGAATTAGTGAAAAGTCTTTAATAAAATGAACCTGATTATATCAGAGCCAACGCAAGAACTTTCCAGAAGTGTTACAGTATGACAGCTCTCTAGACCACTGTTCTTCAACCACCGGTCCGCAGGAAATTTCTGCCAGTTCGCGCAGGGCTGGCAAGATTAAGGTGACTATAGGTCGCACAAAAAAAAAGCAGCCTCCCTCCTTCCTTTCCCCGGGTCGGCTGCTATCTTACCGCCCTGCTGCTGCTGCTAAAGCCGACAGGAAGTCTTCTTTCTGACATCAATTCTGATGTCGGAGAGGATGTTCTGGGCCAGCCAGCCAGCGATTGGCTGGCCCAGAATGTCCTCTCCGACGTCAGAATTGACATCGGAAAGAAGACTTCGTGTTGGCTTTAGCAGTAATAGCAGGGAGGTAAGATAGCAGCTGACCCAGGGAAAGTAAGGAGGGAGGCTGCTTTTTTGTGTGTGGCAGGGAGGGAAGGAGGTAGGCAGGCAAGCAGGCTGGCTTTGGCCAAGGAGGGAAGGAGAGAGGTAGGCAGGCAGGCAGGCTGGCTGGCTTCGGGGGTGGGGGTGGGACAAAGTATGGACGGCAGTGAGAGGGACATAGGAAGGAGGCACTGGGGGCACTAAAGACAGGAAGGGGCACTAAGGACATGGGAAGAAGGCACTGGGGGCACTAAGGACATAGGAAGGAAAGAAGGAGGGAATAGAATGGGACAATTCTTGGGCCTAAGTGCAGAAAGAAAGAAATGAAAGAAAGGATACACAGACAGAAGGAAACGCAACCAGAGACTCATGAAATCACCAGACAGCAAAGGTAGGAAAAATGATTTTATTTTCAATTTAGTGATCAAAACGTGTCAGTTTTGAGAATTTATATCTGCTGTTTATATTTTGCACTATATTTGTCTATTTTTCTATAATTACTGAGGTGACCGGTTTTTAAATTTTAGTCCTAGTAGTTTGCTGGTCCACAAAATAATTCTTTTATTTCTGCCGGTCCACGGGTGTAAAAAGGTTGAAAAACACTGCTCTAGACAACATCTGATGACAAGACATGCACAGCCAGCGAAGCTCCTGCATCCAACATCTTTCCAAATTCTTATGCCAGCCTCACAAAAAGGGCCAGTTTCCACCGAAATCTTGACAATGCAGCTTTAGCCTTAGACATTTGGTCAGCCCAATACCAAAGAAAATACCATTTCATGGGAGTTGGTAGGTATCAGTGGAGCAAACGAAGATGAAATAAGTTGTGATAGATCCCTGACGACTGTTCGCTGTGCTGCCAGCCTTCCTCTATGATGACAAATGCAAGTTGCGAGTGCCAATGTTGAAGCTGTGTTCTTTACACAAGCAGTCTGTGGGCTTAGTTTGTAAATGCAATCCATCTGCAATCATCGGAAAGTGATTTTTATTATTTTTTGAACAGTAGGAGAGATGAAATTGAAATTCCTGGCACTGCCCATGCTGGAACAAACACTTTCCCAACTGGCTAATGAAGCCGTTATAACATGCTTCCTTGCCATCTGTAAGATACGGTTATGATTAAAAAAATATTTTGAGTTGCTTTTATCATTATAGAAATAGCAAAAGCACAGAGAAAAAAAGCAAGGAAGCCCTTCTAGAACAATGAAGGGGTGGGGTGGGGAGGATACCGGCACCTCTCCACCCGCCATGCCACGCTCACGCCCTCCCTTCCCTGCCCGCCCGTACCTCATAAGAAAAATAAAGTCAAATTTCACCAGAAAATAATAAGCTTTTATTAATTATGACAGGGGTTGCCATTCAGCATATAACCAACAATTGGAAGAATTATAATAACCTAAATTATACATTTTGGTGGAATACAATATGTCATATATTCAAAATGGAAAGAGCAATAGCAATACAAATTTTTATACTAAATTTATAAAAATATGGGGGCCATTGACAAAATATTGCAATGAATAAATAGTAGGATTTTTCTTCTTCTTTTCTTCTTTTCAATATTTTCTTTAGGACACACATAGAGGGGAGGTAGTGAAAATAATATTTACATAGTATGCTATAATATGATATATAATATGTAATGTATGATTGAAAAGTAATAGAAGGGTGGGGGGAGGGAGAGGGGGAAAAATATATTTAGAATAGATGTATTAGATATAAAAGTGATATTGTGTATTCATTAATTGTATTTTAATATTTTGTACACTTTATGAAAAATTTGAAAATAAAAAATAATGGGAAAAAAAGAAAAAAAAAGAAAAATAAGAAACGCCTTCGCTGGGTCAGACCTGCGGTCCATCGCGCCCAGCAGTCCGCTCACGCGGCGGCCCAACAGGTCCAGGACCTGTGCAGTAAATTTCTATCTTTAAAATCTTCACCAGCACAAGCAACTACTCCAGCCTGGCTCCTTCTGAAATCACTTCCGGGTCACGGGGCCAGGAAGTGACATCAGAGGGAAAGCCTGCACGAGCAGCAGGCGGAGAAGCTGCTCACGCTGGTGAAGATTTAGCGGTGCGGGGCTGGGAAGGGACGGCGCAAGTGTGGCATGGATTTGTGGAAGGAGATGGGGGAGCAGAGAGGAGAGCGCAAGGGAGTTGCGCAGAAGGAGCGGGGCAGAGTAGAGGAGATCGCGGAGGGGGGGCACCACTGCCCGAGGCACCTCCCAACCTCGCTGCACCACTGAATGGGGGGTATAAAAATGCAAAACAATGTCCCTCATTCTATAACAGGCACCCAGATTCCGTTATGAAACGCCAATGAAGTCGACATTTCCATTCCAGCTTGCTATATGTCAGTAGCAGGTGTCAACGCATATCCCTTTCTTCTGACCAAGTTTGGCTATTCTGCTGTTCTTCAGAGTATAATAGGGTTGACAGATTTTCCTTTTGGAAAACCCGGATCCCCCCCTAGCCCCGCCTCCAGGCCCATCTAGTTCCGCCCACCCCTGCCCTAATCCTGCCCCCAAGCCCACCCCATCCCCACCCCAAGCTGCCTGCTCTTATCGGGAAGGGAGGAAGTCCACGCATGCGTGGATGCTACGTGATGATGTCACGCGCACGCGTGTGTGCGCATGACATCATCGTGTGACAGCCTTCCTGCCCGACACAGCTTTTCAAAACCCGGACAAAGTGCCAGGTTTTGAAAAGCCGACCAGACCCCCGTACGTGTCCGACATGTCTGGGGAAATCGGGATGTCTGGTAACCCTACTCAGGATCCATGGAGTGTCAGCATTGGATAAATCTTAGGATTGTAGCTATTGAAAGCGAATGACACAGGGACAGAATTTGACCCCATCCCCATGTCATTCTTTAAGGAGAGAGGGAAGAATCAGAGTATGAATGGCCACTACCACTGACCCTCAAGCCTGGCATTGAAGAATGCTGGTGGAGACGGACTGAGGTTGAGATAGACACTAAAGAATGACAGTCTCTGGTATCCAGAGCAGAGATTGTGATGTCATAAAGCCTCATTCCAGCAATGCCTAAGAGCCAACTCATCAGTGATGTCACAATGGCTTCATTGTCCTATACTTGGCTCACATAAGAATCAGAGTATGATGGGCCCAGCCACTGACCCTCAAGCCTGGCATTGAAGAATGCTGGTGTAGAAGGACTGAGGTTGAGATAGACACTAAAGAATGACATCGGATAATTAGAACATAAGACCATATGTGTTGCCATACTGGGACAGACCAAAGGTCCATCAAGTCCAAAGACCAACCTAGGTAGTACCTGGCAGAAGCCCAAAGAGTAACAACATTCCAGAGCTGAGCTTGTGATGTCATAATGCCTCATTCTACCAATGCCTCAGAGCCAACCTCATCAGTGATGTCACAATGGCTTCATTATTCTATACTTGGCTCACATAAGAATCAGAGTATGATGGGCCCAGCCACTGACCCTCAAGCCTGGCATTGAAGAATGCTGGTGTAGAAGGACTGAGGTTGAGAGAGACATAAAAGAATGACATGGGATGGTTTGTCACGGTTATCTGCACGGACAGGGATGGTTATCCGTGTGTCATTTTCTGTGGTACTTGGGCCTTGGGTCATAAGAACATAAGAAATGCCTCTGCTGGGTCAGACCCGAGGTCCATCGTGCCCAGCAGTCCGCTCACGCGGCGGCCCAACAGGTCCAGGACCTGTCCAGTAATCTTCTATCTATACCCCTCTATCCCCATTTCCAGTAGGAATTTGTCCAATCCTTTCTTGAACCCCAGTACCGTACTCTGCCTTATAACGTCCTCTGGAAGCGCATTCCAGGTGTCCACCACACGTTGGGTAAAGAAGAACTTCCTAGCATTTGTTTTGAATCTGTCCCCTTTCAACTTTTCCGAATGCCCTCTTGTTCTCTTATTTTTCGAAAGTTCAAAGAATCTGTCCCTCTCTACTCTCTCTATGCCCTTCATGATCTTGTAAGTCTCTATCATATCCCCTCTAAGTCTCCTCTTCTCCAGGGAAAAGAGACCCAGCTTCTCCAATCTCTCAGAATATGACAGGTTTTCCATACCTATTATCAGACGTGTTGCTCTCCTTTGAACCCTCTCGACTAACGCCATATCCTTCTTAAGATACGGCGACCAATATTGGACGCAGTACTCCAAATGCGGGCGCACCATCGCCCGATACAACGGCAGGATAACTTCTTTCGTTCTGGCTGTAATACCCTTTTTGATTATACTGTTGATTATACGGTCATGGACTGAAACAGCAGGAATAGGGCTTCCTGAGCTTGAGGGGGATAAGGGAATGATATAAATAGGGATAAAACTCCTGGGGTGTTGTATTTGAAGTTCGACGACAAAGGACCCTAGTCTCAATTCCAGTAGGGTTGGCAGCCTAAAGAGGTAGCGGGGAAACTCCAAAGTGCCAGCAGGAAAAGTAGATGGATGCCTTAAAAGATTTGGGGTTGATATTAAAAGTGATTTAACCAGCAAAATGAGGCTCCTGGCTGCTTAGGTCACTTGTTTGGGTCTATCCACTGATACACTGAATCCCACGACAGACTGCTAAACTCAGAACTGGCTATTTTGTGGGTGGGCTGTGGGTGAAGTCCGCACTTATGTGGTTAGGTGCCAATAATCAGTTCTTAGCCCCCCCTAAGTTTAGTGGTTAAATTGGACTGCGTAAAAGTCAGTCCTATCTTTTATCAAGCTGCGCTGCTGAGCAGGATGGGCTAAACGCTGAGCCACCCATCGAAATAGAATGGGCAGCTCCGCATTTAGTTTGCACTGTTGGGCAGCACTTCTTGATAAAAGAACGGTGGTAGAGGGGTGGTAGATTCAAGAGCAATGTTAGGAAATTCTACTTTACGGAGAGGGTGGTGGATGCCTGGAATGCGCTCCGAGAGAGGTGGTGGAGAGGAAAACGGTGACTGAGTTCAAAGAAGCGTGGGATGAACACAGAGGATTTAGAATCAGAAAATAATATTAAATATTGAACTAAGACCAGTACTGGGCAGACTTGCACGGTCTGTGTCTGTATATGGCCGTATGGTGGGGGATGGGCTGGAGGGCTTCAATGGCTGGGAGGGTGTAGATGGGCTGGAGTAGGTTTAACGAAGATTTCGGCAGTTGGAACCCAAGCACAGTACCGGGTAGAGCTTTGGATTCTTGCCCAGAAATAGCTAAGAAGAAAAAAAAAATTAAATTGAATCAGGTTGGGCAGACTGGATGGACCATTGGGGTCTTTATCTGCCGTCATCTACTATGTTACTATGAATGGGTTTATGCGTTGTCGCTTATATGATTAAGTGCAGAATATTACATAAATCTGGACATTCAATGTCAGTGCCCGGACATGGTCCAGTATTGAAAATCGCTGTTGGCTAAAAAAAAAAAAACGCTCTTTGCTACCAGCTGAATCTCAACCCCTCGTCTACCAAGAAAGAGCAAAATTAATTTAGTAGATCAGATGTTATTTCGAAAAACTTCCTTCGGTTTTCCACCTACTCACTAGAGCAGGGGTGGGCAACTCCGGTGCTCGAGGGCCAGAATCCAATCGGGTTTTCAGGATTTCCCCCAATGATTATGCATTGAAAGCATTGCATGCAAATAGATCTCATGCAGACTCATTGGGGGGGGAAATCCTGAAAACCCGACTGGATTACGGCCCTCGAGGACCGGAGTTGCCCACGTCTGCACTAGAGTTTGAGAAAAAAAAGTGATCTGCAGAATGTTCAACATTTTATTGTGGATTAGATTAAGGGATTACTCTGTAAAACGCTGCCTAAATAATGCGTCATTTTATTTCCTCAAGTTAAGCACCTCATCCACTTGACGTCATTCTTGATGCAAACAAATGGTTCGCAATCACATCTGTCCCCAGCAGCGGTTCTCTGGGCTTCACCCAGATGTCCTGAGAATCCCAAGCATGGGCAAAGGAAGTCCTGTTTACCTGTTCTGCACACGTTTATGCGTGCAAGTTCGGCAAAGTTTCCTTCTGTTTATTGCTCGCAAATGTTCACCCAAGAGAAACGGATCCTCGAAGCCTCGCTGCCGTGTCTTAAGCCGCCTTCATTTCACAGACACAACTGCACCTGGGATGAGCAACGGCTAAAGACAGCCCACGTAGAACAAAATCTCGTGCAGTCTTAGACAGGATGCATTAAACCGAGAGCTGCTTTACTGCTCCGCTACGCTGTTACAGTAATCCGAGAATTTGCACAGGCGCTCGGTCGGATAAAGCCAGGTAGTAAATGATAACTGACAGATGTCTGCCTAACCATCAGCGTACTCAGAATATTTAATTGTTGCATTTCTCTACTAAACCTGTCTTATGTTCAAACATTTTTATTGAAGGAATAAAGTAAAAATACATATATATTATACAGGAAGATATTCTTTACAAATGATTTCACAAATGTGAAAATTCTAATCCATATATTATATAAAATTCTATCAGTCCTCCAAACATAAACCATAATCCCCCCTATCTATTTCCCCCATTTCCCTCCCCTCCATCCCATAATCAATTCCCCCTCCCTGGAAGAAAGTTGAGAAAAATCAAGAAAAAATATAAAGATCTGGAATGTAATTTAGACAACCTTAGCTTCAACGTAAATCATTGAGAATTAAACTTCTTGCTCTAGGTGAAAGGTTTTGAATATAAAGATCCCAAACTTCCATAAAAAGACGAGTTCTCCTAGGTCAGGGGTAGGGAACTCCGGTCCTCGAGAGCCGTATTCCAGTCGGGTTTTCAGGATTTCCTCAATGAATATGCATTGAAAGCAGTGCATGCAAATAGATCTCATGCATATACATTGGGGAAATCCTGAAAACCCGACTGGAATACGGCTCTCGAGGACCGGAGTTCCCTACCCCTGTCCTACATGATCGCGAACCTCCCAATGAGGCAATCAGGATGATCAGAAATTTTAGCATCCAACAAATAACATTAAAATGATTTAGATCACACCAAAGATGAATGTGGCAACTGGACAGTGATCATTTGATAAATATTTACTAGCTGGTTGATATTCAAAATGATTTTAACCAGCCAGAAATGGTCGTTGACTAGTTAAATCGCTTGTTCACAACTATTTGGTCATTTTCAGCAGCACTTAACCAGTTGTCTTTGCTGAAAATGTCCAGTTAGCAACTAAGCAAAAACCTTGGGGGCATTCTATGGGGCATAGTGGTTAAAACTACAGCCTCAGCAGTCTGAGGTTATGAGTTCAAACCCCACACTGCTCCCTATGACCCTGGGCAAGTCACTTAATCCTCCCCTGCACCATACACATTAGATAAATTGTGAGCCCATCAGGACTGATAGGGAAAATGCTTGAAGTACCTGTATGCGAACCAATCCCTTTCCCTGATGTCATAATGCCTCATTCCACCAATAAGAGCCAACCTCATCAGTGATGTCACAATGGCTTCATTCCTCTATACTTGGCTCACTTCTGCTATTGCGTTGCAGGAGAGTGTGGTGCAGTGGTTAGAGCTACAGTCGCAGCATCCTGAGGTTGTGGGTTCAAATTCTCACTGCTCCTTGTGACCCTGGGTAAGCACTTAATCCTCCCCTGCCCCACATGCATTAGATAGATTATGAGCCCATCAGGACTGATAGGGAAAACGCTTGAAGTACCTGTATGTAAACCGCTTTGAATATGGTTGTATAACTACAAAAAGGCGGTATACAAGTCCCAATCCCTTTCCCTGATGTCATAATGCCTCATTCCACCAATAAGAGCCAACCTCATCAGTGATATCACAATGGCTTCATCGTTCTATACGTGGCTCACTTCTGCTATTGCATAGCAGGAGAGTGTGGTGCAGTGGTTAGAGCTACAGTCACAGCATCCTGAGGTTGTGGGTTCAAATCCCCACTGCTACTTGTGACCCTGGGCAAGCACTTAATCCTCCCCTGCCCCACATACATTATGAGCCCATCAAGACTGATCGTGAAAACGCTTGAAGTACCTGTATGTAACCGCTTTGAGTAAGGTTATATAACTACAAAAAGGCAGTATATAAATCCCAATCTTTTTCCCTTTCCCCTTTCTGTGGGGCAGACTCACCACTTGGCTGCTTAAGTTTCAATATTCAGAACTTAACCAGTCAGGTTTAGAGCATAAACGTGACTTCTGAAATCACAGTCCTGTCTTTATGTGTTAGAGTTAGCCAGTTAAGTTCTGAATATTGACTTCATTGGTTATGTGCCAGCTGGCTCCAAAAACACAAATAATCAATGCTGAGGCCTGGATGCGGCCCAGCATCGACTATCCAAGAATAACGCCACAGGTGGTTATTAAAACTGACCTCTAGGTTTTTTTTAAAAAAATCAAATAGAAAGAGATCTGAGGATGACAGCATCTGACGATCTCAAAGTGGCAAAACCACGTGAGAAGGAGTGGCTGGAGTCAGATGCATGCTGGGATGAAGTGAGCGAGGCATAGCCAGACGTAAAAAGGAGATAATGGGGTCTCTGTATCGGTCATTGGTGACATCTCAGAATATCCGAGGGCTGAAATTGAGCTGGCACCGGGCAGCACACTGTCTACCTGATGCCGGCGCTCAACCTGGATAGTCAATGGCCAGTTGTTTCTGCTGACTGACATTAAATATCTGTATTATTTTCAGCCATGGGAACATAACCGGTTATTGCAGTGGCGTACCTAGGGTATGTGGCACCCGGGGCCCATCATTTTTTGACACCCCATCTATATGAAAAATATGATTTTTAGTACCAATCCACATATTGCACAACAAGAGTGTACCTAGGAAAAGGCAGCATCTGCTGTGAGCACTAGAACACCAACACATACATTGTAAAACTAAACAAGCCAGATCCCGCACGTGCTAGCTGAAAAATTACCGCCTGCTTAAAAGGAGGCGGTAGCGGCTGGCATGCGGGGCATTGTAGCGCATGCTTAAAACCTCTAGTGCGCCTTTGTAAAAGGAGCCTTTTATGTTTCTTTTTTTAAAATTCCTCTTTTTTAAAATTTCATCAATTGTTTTTGTTTAAAGTGAAGAAAGGAAACAGGAAATCCCCAGAAAATGAAAAACAAGACGAAAATCATTTCTGTCCACACTCGCACGCCAGTGTGCAGCGTGCAGAACCGAGATCTGTTTTGCAGACCGCGGACCCTGTTCTAATCCTCGTTTCCTCACTGTGGGTCTGATGCCGCTCTGTGTCCGTGCTTCCAACTAGAACACCTCGTTATCCGGCGGTCGCTGTAACCTCATGCAAGTGCTTTCCTGCAACTGTATGTGATTGTGAGATGGAGTCCAATCGCGTGCAGACGCAGGAAAGGCGAGGTTATAGCAGCGAGGCGGGCAACGTTCCAGAACGTGCAGCCTGGAGCAATGGTTGGAGGCAGCGCGTGTCAGGTGCGGGAGGAGGTGAGCGCTGTTGATACTTTTTCACTTTCGGCATGTTGCACTGCCTTCAGCTGAAATTATCAGAAGCAATTAAGGAAAGATTTCTAAACTTTTCTTAATTGCTTCTGAAAATCCACATTTTGGATTTGTAGGTACTTGGGAGGGCCGCAGAAAAAATAGTTAAGGGTCCTTTTACTAAGGCATGCTAGCCAATTTAGAGCGCTAAATGCTAACGCGCCCATGGAATCTAATGGATGCGTTAGTATTTAGCGTGCCCTAAATCGGCTACTGAACCATAGTAAAAGGACCCCTAACTATTTTTTTTTCTGAGGCCCTCCAAGAACCTACAAATCCAAAATGTGGCCCTGCAAAGGGTTTGACTTGAGACCACTGGCCTATAGGAAGAGGAGATGCAAATGTTAAAAGTCGTAGCCAATAGGGAGAGGAGGAAGTAGTGGATGCTCTGGATGAGCCATTTGGCCTTTATCTGCCATGTTTCTATAATCATAAAGTTCTATGACATCACATGCAGGTGTAAAAAGCCATAGCCAATAGGGAGAGGAGATGCAAATGTTAAGAGCCTTAGCCAATAGGGAGAGGAAGAGATAGTGGATGCTGTGGATGGGCCATTTGGCCTTTACCTGCCATCATGCTACTATGTTTCTATAACCATAAAGTTCTATGATATCACAATGCAGGTGTAAAGAGCCTTAGCCAATAGGGAGAGGAGGAGATAGAGGATGCTGTGGATGGGCCATTTGGCCTTTATCTGCCATCATGTTACTATGTTTCTATATCAACACACTTACTAAAAATGGGAGTATTAAATCAATATAAGCAAGATTCTCTTATTCAAAATATAATATTCTTCTAAAGAGAGAATCAAAAAAGGTTTTTATACAGTGAAAAATATTTAATCCATTGTACTCAATAAATATAATCAACCACATCCAATAGTGAGTGCAGGACTCTATCCAATCAAACTTAAAGCACTCCTCCTCCTTTATCAATGAACAATACAAATAATAATTCAAATGATGACAACATTCAATAATGGGAGTAAAGGAGTACTTATCTTCATTGAAGAATGTATTATAAAGTCCTGGACTCAGCTGTAGATCCAAAGTGCTTCGTGCTCTTCACATATAACACACACACACTAACAACAAAGTTTGCATAGTTCATCCTTTTATAGTTCATCAGTGCAGAAAAAATTCAAAATCCAAAGTTCATCACTCCAAATCCAAGTTATAATATTAAAATCCAGAAACTTCCTTGACACAGTATATCATCTCTAACCATAAATATGGTCTATAACCATAAAGTTCTATGACATCACAATGCAGGTGTAAAGAGCCTTAACCTATAGGAAGAGGAGATGCAAATATTAAGAGCCTTAGCCAATAGGGAGAGGAGGAGATAGTGGATCCTCTGGATGAGCCATTTGGCCTTTATCTGCTGTCATGTTTCTATGTTTCTATAATCATAAAGCTCTATGACCTCACAATGCAGGTGTAAAGAGCCGTAACCAATAGGAAGAAGAGATGCAAATATTAAGAGCCTTAGCCAATAGGGAGAGGAGGAGATAGTGGATGCTGTGGATGAGACATTTGGCCTTTATCTGCTGTCATTTTTCTATGTTTCTATAATCATAAAGCTCTATGACCTCACAATGCAGGTGTAAAGAGCCGTAACCAATAGGAAGAAGAGATGCAAATATTAAGAGCCTTAGCCAATAGGGAGAGGAGGAGATAGTGGATGCTGTGGATGAGCCATTTGGCCTTTATCTGCCATCATAAATTTCTATGACATCACAATGCAAGTGTAAAAAGCCATAGCCAATAGCAGTGGTCTCAAACTCGTGGCCTGCCAGGTACTATTTTGAGGCCCTCGGTATGTTTATCATAATCACAAAAGAAAAATTAAACAGTTTCTTGATCTTATGTCTCTTTAGCTATAAATGACAATATTATTATTAAGACTTAGCCAAAAGGAAAGATTTATAAACTATAACGAGTTTTACCCCATGCAAAATTGTCATTCCTTTAATAAGACATTAACTATTTTTTTTTTAGGCCCTCCAAGTACCTACAAATCCAAAATGCGGCCCTGCAAAGGGTTGGAGTTGGAGACCACTGAACTCGAACTAGGCAGAACATTGCTTCATACGGTGCAACATTTCTGAATAATTCTTATATCCAAGCAATGAAAGATTTCACAGCCCACGCAACATCCAGCTTCCTCCACGACCAGTATAACTCGTGTATTACCAGTTGAGAGTCCGCCCAAAACCCGCTTCAGGCTTATGTTAAATATAAACATGAGCAATAGCGTGTCATCTCAGTGTGTGACACATATGGTATTTTTTGGCCAAATTGATTCACTTGCTTCCTTTGTTAATAATTCCTGTAGTTTTGAAAGGACAAAGTTCATTACTCAGGCAGTTTTCTGAAAAGTGATTTTCACTTCTGGTGGGAGTGTGTGGCACAGCGGTTAGAGCTACAGCCTCAGCACCCTGAAGTTGTGGGTTCAAATCCCATGCTGCTCCTTGTGACCATGGGCAAGTCACTTAATCCCCCTTTGCCCCAGGTACATTAGATAGATTCTTCTGCCACCAGCACAAACAGGGAAAAATGCTTGAGTACCTGAATGTAAACCACATAGGTAATAAGTGGTATATAAATACACTCCTCCCTCAATATTCACAGGGGCAGAGCTGGCTTGCGAATATTGAAAATTCGCAAATAACTTTTGGGCCAACTCTGACCCACCCCCGCCATCCCGGACCTTACCTGGTGGTCTAGTGGTCTTTCGGGGCAGGACTGTGTAGATCACTCATCCAAAATGGCCACCGTGAGTTCCTGTAGTCTCTCAAGACTACAACAGGAACTTATGGCAGCCATTTTGCATGAGTGATCTGCACGGGGCAGGAGCATAGGAAGATTGGCACTGCCTCGTAAGACCACTAGACCACCAGGTAAGGTCCGAGATGCCGGGGGGAAGGCGGGGGTGGGTCAGAGTTGGCCCAAAAGTTATTTGCATATTTTTATTCTGCGACAATTTTTCTGGTGCCATATAGAAAAGGGGCGCCAATCGTACGTCAATCACACAACAGCATTGTTTAGAGAATTGCACCATGTTGTAAAGTGGTGCCAGAAATGTAGGCCAGGGATTTACATTTCCGGTGCCTACGTTCGATGAGAATCACGTCATGGAAGCGCCGACTGGCACCTATGCCAACTTCTGGCGTAATCCGCACCTATTTCAGATGTAGGTGCCTCTAGGGACGGGAGTTGGCCGCCGTCATTTGCCATCGCTTGCAAGAGCCTACATTTTTAAAAAATTACATTTTAATTGGTTTTAAATGACACAGCAAATTACCACGTCATTTACCACCAATGAAACCACTTAAGTTAGGCAGCGGACGCCTACCGCCGCCTACCTTTTGGCGCAGCTTTGAGAATTTGTGCCATATTGTGTAATGTGCGCTAATTCCCTTAGAGCATGCTAAGCATTAGTAAAAGGGCCCTTAAGTAAATGGATCCCCTAAATTACTGAAGATATAGAAAAAAAAAAACCCCAAAATATTTTCCTCTGGATTTTTGGAGACATGAGAGGCACCGCAAAGGGAGTACAAACAACCACATGCGGGCTCAATTCTAAATCATCAGAGCATTTTTGCGGTTGAGTGGCAAGCCTTGATGAATTAGAATCGAGCCCATATGTTCATGTTTGGACTTGCAATTTGGAACAGGACTCCCTTTCAGCTGCCACTCACGTCCCAAAATACTTGAAAAAAATATATATTTTTTCTTATTATTCTGTAATGATTGTGCTCATAAACTTTATGTTGGTGATACTTTATGGTTTAAAAGCAGATCTATTTGTAGGCACTGCTCATTTCAATTTTATACCTGAAACAGGCCAACACAAAAATGTGCTTTAGCTGTGCAGTACTCTTTCTGGAAACAAATCACAGATGATAAAGAACTCTTTACAAGGCTGGAAGAATGCAGACTGGTTCAGCCAGATGTACGTCACACCCTCTCTGCTCTTCTGAAGTAAAGATAAATTCTGCTTTGCAAAATAAAAAGAAATCAAAGTTTTACCCGGGCAAAGCAAGTTAATCTTTGTGGAACCTCGAAGGTTAATAGTGGCTCTTGCCTAGCGGATTGTGTATTTCTTAAAAAAAGAAATTCACATATGTTTAGTGCTCTAAAGTAAAACAAACACTGAAAGGAATTATTAATCTGATTCCTCAAGTAAAATGAATCTAATTTATATGGGAGCAACTTGTCACCAGGACATTTTAGGGCCCTGTTTACTAAACTGCGGTCAATTGTTACAGTTTCTATGTTAAGAACATAAGAGTAGCTTTACTGGGTCAAACCAAAGGTCCATCAAGCCCAGTAGCCCGTTCTCACGGTGGCCAATCCAGGTCACTAGAACCTGGTCAAAACCCAAACAGTAGCAACATTCCAGCATCTCAAAGAATAACAAGATTCCGGAACCCCAATGAGAGCAACATTCCAGAGCTGAGATTGTGATGTCATAATCCCTCAGAGCCAACCTCATCAGTGATGTTACAATGGCTTGATTGTCCCATAATTGGCACACATAATAGCATAAGAACAGCCATACTGGGTCAGACCAATGGTCCGTCAAGCCCAGTAGCCCATCCTCATGGTGGCCAATTCAGATCCCTGGTACCTGGCCAAAACCCAAGGAGTAGCAACATTCCAGCATCTCAAAGAATAGCAAGATTCCGGAACCCCAATGAGAGCAACATTCCAGAGCTGAGATTGTGATGTCATAATGCCTCTGAGCCAACCTCATCAGTGATGTTACAATGGCTTGATTGTCCCATACTTGGCACACATAATAGCATAAGAACAGCCATACTGGGTCAGACCAATGGTCCGTCAAGCCCAGTAGCCCATCCTCATGGTGGCCAATTCAGATCCCTGGTACCTGGCCAAAACCCAAGGAGTAGCAACATTCCAGCATCTCAAAGAATAGCAAGATTCCGGAACCCCAATGAGAGCAACATTCCAGAGCTGAGATTGTGATGTCATAATACCTCAGAGCCAACCTCATCAGTGATGTCACAATGGCTTGATACTTGGCACACATAAGAGCATAAGAACAGCCATACTGGGTCAGACCAATGGTCCATCTAGCCCAGTAGTCCGTTCTCATGGTAACCAATCCAGGTCACTAGTATCTGGCAGAAACCCCATAGTAGCAACATTCCATGCTATCAATCCAGAGCAGAGGCTTCCTCCATGTTTTAATAACAGACTATAGACTTTTCTTCCAGGAATTTGTCCAAGCCTTCCTTAAAACCAGCTACGCTATCCGCTCTTACCTCTGGCAATGCGTTCCAGAGCTTAACTATTCTCTGAGTGAAAAAAAATTTCCTCCTATTGGTTTTAAAAGTATTTCCCTGCAGTTTCATCGAGTGTTCCCTAGTTCCCTAGTTCCCTAGTTCCAGCATGTTTGCAACCTATCCTTGAAAACTGGTGAGGTACCAGAGGACTGGAAATTGGCGAATGTCACACCTATCTTCAAGAAGGGATCGAGGGGTGACTCCGGGAACTACAGGCCGGTGAGCCTGACTTCAATTATAGGGAAGATGGTGGAAGCTATGATCAAGGACGGCATTTGCGAGCACATCGAGAGGAATGGCCTACTGAGAACAAGCCAGCACGGATTCTGTAAGGGAAGGTCGTGCCTAACGAACCTTCTGTACTTCTTTGAGGGAATAAGCAGTCGGGTGGACAATGGGGAACCCATAGACATCATTTACCTCGATTTTCAAAAGGCTTTCGACAAGGTGCCACATGAAAGGCTGCTTAGGAAGCTGTGGAACCACGGGGTGGGAGGGGATGTGCACAGATGGATCAAGCACTGGTTGTCGGGTAGACTGCAGAGGGTCGGAGTGAAGGGCCAATATTCTGACTGGCGGGGAGTCACGAGCGGTGTGCCACAGGGATCGGTGCTGGGGCCGTTACTCTTCAACATATTTATCAATGACCTGGAAAAGGAGGCAAAGTGCGAGGTTATAAAATTTGCAGACGATACCAAACTGTGCGGTAGAGTTAGGTCCAGGGAGGAGTGTGAGGACCTGCAAAGGGACCTGGACAAGCTGGAAGACTGGGCAAACAAATGGCAAATGCGCTTTAACGTGGAAAAATGCAAGGTCATGCATATAGGGAAAAAGAACCCGTTGTTCAACTACAAATTGGGGGGGGGGGGCATTGTTGGGAGACAGCAGACTTGAGAGAGACTTGGGTGTGCTGGTGGATGCATCACTGAAGCCATCTGCACAGTGCGCAGCAGCCTCGAAAAAAGCCAACAGGATGCTGGGCATCATAAAGAGGGGCATAACAACCAGGACGCGGGAAGTCATCATGCCATTGTATCGAGCGATGGTGCGTCCACATCTGGAATACTGCATTCAGTATTGGTCGCCACACCTCAAGAAGGACATGGCGGTACTTGAGAGAGTCCAAAGGAGAGCAACGAAACTGGTAAAAGGGCTGTAACACTGCCCATACGCCGAGAGGTTGGATAGGCTGGGGCTCTTCTCTCTGGAAAAAAGGAGGCTCAGGGGAGATATGATAGAGACCTTCAAGATCATGAGGGGCATAGAGAGGGTGGATAGAGACAGATTCTTCAGACTGAAGGGGACCACAGGTACGAGGGGGCATTCGGAGAAACTGAAGGGAGATAGGTTCAAAACAAACGCAAGGAAGTTTTTTTTCACCCAAAGGGTCGTGGACACTTGGAATGCGCTACCGGAGGAAGTGATCAGGCAGAGTACGGTACAGGGATTCAAACAGGGATTGGACGGATTCCTGAGGGATAAAGGGATCGTGGGATACTGAGGGAGGAGCTGGGATGTAACACAAGTATAGAAAGCTAACCAGGTAATAAGTATAGAAACCCAACCAGGTCGTGCATGTGCAAGACCGGAGGGTTAGGACTTCGATGGGAAGATAGAACTTCAATGAGAAACCAAGGTGGCAAGGGGGCCCCTTCTGGTGATTCAGACAGGTCGTGACCTGTTTGGGCCGCCGCGGGAGCGGACTGCCGGGCAGGATGGACCTATGGTCTGACCCGGCGGAGGCACTGCTTATGTTCTTATGTTCTTATGTTCTTTGTAATTGTTGACGGAGTGAAAAGTCGATCCACTTGTACCCGTTCTACTCCACTCAGGATTTTGTAGACTTCAATCCTATCTCCCCTCAGCCGTCTCTTTTCCAAGCTGAAGAGCCATAACCTTTTTAGTCTTTCCTCATACGAGAGGAGTTCCATCCCCTTTACCATCTTGGTCGCTCTTCTTTGAACCTTTTCTACTATTACTACTAGTACTATTAATTATTTCTATAGCGCTTGCAGACACACGAAGCACAGCACAGAGTCACAAAGAATAATAAAACAGTCCCTGCTTGAAAGAGCTTACAATCTAAACAGGCAAGACAGACAAACAGGAAGTTATGGATACAGTTAAGGGGAATGGTTATATCTTTCTTGCGATATGGAAACCAGAGTTGAACTCAATGCTCCAGATGAAGTCGCACCATGGAGCGATACAGAGGCATTATATCTTTAGTCTTGTTAACCATCCCTTTTTAATAATTCTTAGCATCTTATTTGCTTTTTTGGGCACCGCCGCACATTGGGTGGAAGGTTTCATTGTATTGTCTACAATGACACCCAGATCCCTTTCTTTGGCGCTAACCGCCAAGGTGGACCCTAGCTGTGATTTGCGTTATTCTTCCCAATATGCATCACTTTGCATTTGTCCACATTAAATTTCATCTGCCACTTGGACACCCAGTCTTCCAATTTCCTAAGGTCCGCCTGCAATGGAAAAACCAAGAAGTGGCAAGTTCAAAGAATGTGGTAATTGTTGTGGGTATGAAAAGAAACAGGAACACTTTCTATCAAAAACTACCCAAAATGATCCAAAAAAATCAAACAATACTATATACATGAGGGCAGACAATCTTCAAAAATAATACTCAAAAAATCATGAGATCATAAATGCTGTGGGATTGCTTCATACATTAATTACAACTCGATGTCAACAACATGTCTTATTACCAAGTGCTGAGAAAAAGAGCTGGGAGTAGGTTGTGGTTTTTGTGGGTGTGCCAGGCACATCTCCTGCACTTACCACACCAAAGTGCGCACTTATGCAGTAATGAGGGGATTCCATATAGGATGCTCAAAATTGTGGGCTCAAATGTGATTATCAGACGTATGAGCAATTAAATTGGGTAATGAGCCAATTAATGTCAATAATTGGTGCTAACAGATTGGATTGGATTGGATATATTTTCTCAGTATACCACTTGTACCAAAGTAGTAAGTGGTTTACAAAACTACAAACTTTAAATGCAATATTTCACAGTATATCAATAAAAACAGCATCTATATATATAAAATTGGATGTATGTATGTTCCAGCATAACTCTGGAGCGCATGGACAGATTTCAACCAAACTTGGTATACATATCACTTACTATCTGGAGAAAAATACTGTGGGGGTGGGAAGGGGGTGAAGGATCAGCTACCTAAATTACAAATTTCAAGTTCTAAAAAAACGATGCTAGAAAAATTAGCAGAAATAGTTATTTTTGATAATTATTTTCAATTTGAAGACATAGTTTATCATCAAATCAAAGGGGTAGCTATGGGGGCTACGGTAGCCCCGACCTTAGCTTGTCTGTATATGACAGAGTTTGAGGAGATGTTTGTGTACAGATCTAACCATTTCCGCTTTGTAAGATGTTGGAGGAGATTTATAGACGATGTGCTTTTTGTGTGGACTGGGGATCAAGATGAATTAAAAGAATTTTTAGAAGAAATAAATCATAAAGATCCTAATATTAAATTTACATATAACACAGACAAACATCAGATGTCATTTTTGGACATAAAAATTTATATTCAAGAAAATAGGATATCCACCAGTCTGCACAAAAAACCATCTGATCGTAATACTCTCCTCCAATATCAAAGTTTTCACCCAAGGGTCTTAAGGAACAGCATACCAGTAGGACAGTTCTTAAGACTGAAACGGATCTGTTCAGATGCACAGGATTTTGATAAGCAAGCACAAATTATGTATAAAAAATTCTTAGAACGAGGATACCCAAACAAAATAATTAAAAGAGCATGGAAACGGGCCAAATTTTGTGAAAGGTCTTGGTTAATGCAACCAAAAGTTAAAAACAAAGACCAACACACAGTTTGTGTATTACCGTATTCAAATAACAGCACTGCCATTAAACAGATTATATTAAAACATTGGCCCATTGTCCAATGCTATCCAGCTCTGTCAGAAAAACCGAAGTTTGCTTTTTCGAGGTCCCAGAATTTGGGGGAGATGTTGAAATATAAACAAAGAAATAAACCATCAAGAAATTATTCCTTACCCCCACATAAACCATGTGGGCATTGTCGCCTATGTAGTCATGTTTTGCAGCAATCATCAGTAACGTTCCCAGCCTCCACACAGAAAAAATTTGTGTTATCAACGGGCACTAATTGTGAGTCCCAGGGAGTGGTGTACTATATAGTGTGTCCCTGTGGTCTCCCATATATAGGTCAGACCAGTCGAAAAATAAAAATAAGAATAACAGAACATCTAAGTAATATAAGAAAGGAAAGAATTTCCGCCCCCCTGGTCGCCCATTGGATACAAGAGTCTCACTCTTTGGAGGAATTAAAGTATACGGTTTTGATTCATTTAGATTTATATGAAGGGGACATTACAAAATGCTTGCTGCAAAAAGAACGTCTCATCTTTAATAAAAATACATTGCACCCATATGGTCTTAATTCCGAAATCGAATGGCTAAACTTATAACTCCACTGATAAGGAAAATATGTCATTTCCGGTTAGAGTTTAGTAGAAGTAGGGGGAGTGACTAAAAGCAAAATGGAGTATATATAAGGCAAGCAGGCAGTTAGACTCTCAGCGTGCTCTCTTTTTTTGATGGTAACCCAGTAGTAGTAAGCCTTACAGGTATGTAAAAGAGTGATTTATAAAGTTAAGTCAATGTGACAAGTAGCTTGTGATTTATATTAATATAAGTAAAACATATAGAGATTTAGTACCGCTCTAAAAGTTCAGTTTTATCTACGGTAGGTTTTAATTAAAATTGTGTTTTTAACAGGGACCCCTCCTGACGAAGGACCCGAAACTCGAGTCGGGGGGCCGTGCTTAATATCGACTAATTTTAGCAAGCACGTTAGCAATGGCAAGCATAAGTAGCACAAAGCACTTTAAGGTTTTCGCACTTTAACCTCACCGTAGCTGGAGACTAAGGCAACAGAGGCCAAGCCCAT
This sequence comes from Geotrypetes seraphini, assembly GCF_902459505.1. Lineage (NCBI taxonomy): Eukaryota > Metazoa > Chordata > Amphibia > Gymnophiona > Dermophiidae > Geotrypetes > Geotrypetes seraphini. Next base: position 15,618,758 of record NC_047087.1, on the reverse strand, counting down.
TGAAGTTTCCTTCAAGATAAGTGAAATCTACCTCCTTATAAGTATACACAATAAGATCTATTGTATTGTACAAATGAAAGAGGCTGGCAAAGGGTCGAAAGAAGTGATATGATGGTCCCAAATATACTCCAGTTCGGTGAGATCACTGAATTTATGGGTATTGGTCTGAACACTTCATAATTATTGTAATTATATTTAAATTGAATTTATTTATAGAGCTGTGATAAATGTAAAAAGTAATTTAATAATCATCACAGAGTAATATTGTATATCTCTCCAGTGGTTAGTGTATGGTGGGAAGGGGGGTGACATGTGATATATAGATAGAGCTGCTTTGACCAATTATGTGAAGCTTAGGGAATGATATCACAAGGAGCTGGACTGTCATTACTGTAACAATGCCTCCAAGGAAACGTAAGGCAATTGGCCAAGTACAATAAAAAGCTAAAAATTGAAACACCAGCGTACACAAGAAAATCCTGAGGAAAGGAATACAAGACTTGTAACGCTGCGCAGCAGAGCTGCTACATCTAGAGCTTCAGAAACAGTCCAGCAACGTGAGGCTTGACTGCAGGATAGGCACAAAAAAGGCACAAAGAACACCAGAAAGAGTGTCACCGAGTGATTAGAAAAGCAAAAAGAGAATACGAAGAGAGACTGGCAAAGGAAGCAACAAACTTCAAGTCGTTCTTCAGATACGTGAAGGGGAAGCAACCGGCGAGAGAAGAAGTGGGACCATTGGACGATGGAGACCGAAAGGGAGTTGTAAAAGAAGAGAAAGAGATAGCTGACAGGTTAAATGAGTTCTTCACGTCAGTCTTCACGATGGAGAATATAACCAACATTCCAGAACCCGAGGAGATCGTAATAGGAGACCAAGAAGATAAGCTGGTCGATTTAGAGGTAAGCCAAGAGGATGTACTCAAGCAGATTGACAGACTAAAGAGCGACAAATCGCCGGGTCCGGATGGTATTCACCCAAGGGTACTCAAGGAACTAAAAGACGTAATAGCGGAGCCACTTCGACAGATATGCAACCTATCCTTAAAAACCGGAGAGATCCCGGAGGATTGGAAAATAGCAAATGTCACGCCCATCTTCAAAAAGGGCGCAAGGGGGGACCCGGGAAACTACAGGCCGGTGAGCCTGACCTCAGTCCCGGGAAAGATGATGGAGGCACTGATTAAAGACGGCATCTGTGAGCACATCGAAAAAAATGGGCAGCTAAAACCAAGTCAACATGGCTTCTGTAAGGGTAGGTCATGCCTCACAAACTTATTGTACTTCTTTGAGGGAGTGAACAGCCAGGTGGATAAAGGGGAATCTATAGACATCATTTACCTTGACTTCCAAAAAGCCTTCGACAAGGTGCCACACGAGAGACTGCTTAAAAAGATATGGAACCACGGGGTACAAGGGGAGGTCCACCGATGGATCAAAAACTGGCTGTCAAACAGGAAGCAGAGGGTTGGCGTAAAGGGCCACTACTCAGACTGGAAAGGGGTCACGAGCGGAGTTCCGCAGGGGTCGGTGCTGGGACCGCTCTTGTTCAATATCTACATAAATGACCTAGAGGCGGGAACTAAGTGTGAAGTCATTAAATTTGCAGATGACACCAAACTATACAGCAGGGCTCAAACCAAGGAAGACTGCGAGGATCTCCAAAAGGATCTAACGCAGCTGGAAAAGTGGGCCGAAAAATGGCAGATGAGCTTCAACGTGGGGAAATGCAAGGTCATGCACGTGGGGAAAAAGAACCCGATGTTCACATACAAAATGGGGGGAACACCACTAGGGGTTAGTAACCTGGAGAGAGACCTGGGAGTGATGGTAGACGCAACACTGAAGGCATCGGCGCAATGCGCCACAGCCTCTAGGAAAGCAAACAGAATGCTGGGTATCATTAAGAAGGGTATTACAACCAGGACGAAGGAAGTTATCATGCCGCTGTATCGTGCAATGGTACGGCCGCATCTGGAGTACTGTGTCCAGTACTGGTCGCCGTACCTCAAGAAAGACATGGCGGTACTTGAGGGAGTACAAAGAAGAGCAACCAAACTGATAAGGGGAATGGAAAATCTCCCATATACCGACAGATTGAAGCAGTTGGGACTTTTCTCCCTGGAGAAGCGAAGACTTAGAGGAGACATGATAGAAACCTTCAAGATCCTGAAGGGCATAGAAAAAGTAGACAGGGACAGATTTTTCAAATTAAGGGGCACCACAAGCACAAGGGGGCATTGGGGGAAATTGAAAGGGGACAGGTTTAGAACAAACGCTAGGAAGTACTTTTTCACTCAGAGGGTGGTGGATACATGGAACGCGCTCCCAGAGGCTGTTGTAGACAAGAAAACACTAAATGGTTTCAAAGAAGGTTTGGATAGATTCCTAGAAGAAAAAGGGATTGGGGGGTATAGATAGGTATAGACCATTGCTCAGTCAATGGGCCTGATGGGCCGCCGCGGGAGCGGACCGCTGAGCAGGATGGACCTATGGTCTGCCTCAGCGGAGGCAACTTCTTATGTTCTTATGTTCTTATATGAAAGAGAGAGCTGCTACATCTAGAGCTTCAGAGACAGTACAGGAGCGTGAGTCTAATTTTATTTCTTTTCCTTTCTAATAGAAGATTAGAATAAATAAATACCTGGGCAATGCTGGGAAATCAGCTAGTATTCAATAAAATTCAAAATCTAAAACAAAGCAAAAAACCAATTACAATAACATTTTCAAGAAATCGATAATATTACTGAAATAGAAGACTTCCATCATTGTTGATTTTAACTGGCACCAATTTGGATTTCCATGTACATCCTGCTATGCATTATTTTATAAAACTACACGCTCAAATCCCATGCAATGCAAATGGGGGCATGGCCAAGGGAGGGGCATGGGTGAATCAGAATTATATAATTTCAACTTATAATCACCTTGTTTACTGCGTTTACTGTCAGTACGTGCTTGACATTGACAGTTTGGATATCCCGGAATCAGGTGGAAGGAAGTATTTTTTTTTAAATGGGAACTAATTGCTCCTCACACACTGTAGTATATTGCATTGTGTGCTCATGTGGTAAATTCTATATTGGGCACACCAGATGGGCAATAAAGGTACGCATTGCCGAACATCTGAGCAACATCTGCCCCCCTGGTTAATCATTGGCTTGAAACTGATCACATTAGTGAGGAGGTTAAATACATTGTTATACTAAGAGCTCACAATACCGCTAGGGACGTAACAGTTTTTGTTAAATCATGAGCATAGATTCATATTTACTTGGCATACTGTGGCTCCAGAAGGATTAAATGGAGAAATAGAATGGTTTTGGTTGTGAATGTGAGTCATTGGTTCAGCTTCACACTCTCTACTGTGGCCCCGCTGAAGCATTATAGCCGTTACTGTGGACCTGGGAGTCGTTTGTCGTCTTGGCTGTCTGCTGGTCTGGACTGAGGAGGCCTTTGAACGGGTTAGTCCTGTATGATTATATAGATAGGTTTGACAATAGTTTTTAGTTATGAGAGTTCAGAATGAGAGTTTTGTGAGAGAGTGGATGCACTAGTGAGTAAAGCAGTATTGTCCACTTGAAGGTGAAGGGGAGGAATATGTAGACGTTGATAAAGAAAAGGCCAAATTGCATAGCAAATATTTCTGATCTGTGTTCACGGCTGAAGCGCCGAGAGCGGGACCACAGAAGACAAACGTGAATAGGGATGGAGGAATAATAGACCTTGATCGATTTTCAGAGGGTTGTGTTCTTGAGGAGCTAGCTAGAATAAAGGTAGACAAAACAATGGGGCCAGATAGTGTACATCCAAGGGTGCTGAGGGAAATTCTGGTAACTCCACTGACTGACCTTTTCAACGAGTCTCTAGAGTCGGGAGTGGTACCGGAGGACTGGAGAAGGGCTGATATGGTCCCTCTCCACGAAAGTGGAAGTAAGGAAGAAACAGGGAATTACAGGCCAGTAAATCTGACCTGTGGTAAACAAATTAATGGAAATACTTTAAAAACAGAGAATGTTCAAGTTTTTTGGAATCCTGTGGATTACAGGACTGGAGGCAACGAGGCAACATGGATTTACTAGAGGTAGGTCTTGTCAGACAAATCTGATCAATTTCTTTGACTGGGTGACCAGAGAATTGGATAGAGGATGTGCGCTAGATATAAAAAGGATGGAGTCGGTCCAGAGGAAGGCTACTAAAATGGTGCGTGGTCTTCGTGATAAGGCGTATGGGGACAGACTTAAAGATCTCATCTTTGAAAGAAAGGCGGGAGAGGGGAGATATGATAGAGACGTTTAAATACCTACGTGGTGTAAATGCACATGAATTGAGTCTCTTTCATTTGAAAGGAAACTCTGCAATGAGAGGGCATAGGATGAAATTAAGAGGTGATAGGCTCAGGAATAATCTGAGGAAATACATTTTTGCAGAAAGGGTGGTAGATGCATGGAACAGTCACCCGGTAGAGGTGGTGGAGACAGAGACTGTCTGAATTTAAGAAAGCATGGGATAGGCACGTGGGATCTCTCAGAGGGAGAAAGAGATAATGGTTACTGCGGATGGGCAGGCTGGATGGGCCATTTGGCCTTTATCTGCCATCATGTTTCTATGTTTTTATAGTGTCCCTTCCTGAAGAAGCACCATTCTACGAAATTCGAGTTGGGGCATCGAGGATTTTGAGACAGTACTTTATCATTATTTCTATCATGAATTAAGTTGTTCCGGTGGGGTTGCCTGAATGTGCCATCACCACCAAGAAGCTTCAGATAAGTCATTACCATATGTTTATCAATTGAAAGCTGGTGGTAAGAGACAGTAGAGGCTGCGCTTTTCACAAAACGCTCATGAGTATTTTATTTCTAAATGTTTATTTGACAAGGTGATTATCAGTTGAAGTTATGTATGGCATCACCGTATTTTAATAGAGTTTCCCATTTAATATTCTGCGGTGTTATAGAATACCATGGATGCCTAACCAAATTGGACACCAGCAATTATACCTCATTTTAACGCATGGTGATACCTTAATAACTCCTCAAAATGTATGTTGTAATTTACTTCTTCTGTTCCTCTTGTGAATTCAAAAATTGTTCTAACGGAATAGGGTCCCAGAAGACTAATTCCCTCTCTTGAAATTTTAACATACATATGCAAGGAAATTTTATTCTTTCGTATTTTCAAGTGGACTAAAACGGCAAAACTTTGAAAGACGGGTCGCTGCGGGTCTCTGTTCTGTCTTTAGCTCCACTGCGCTATCAAGGCATGCCCAGCTCTGAAAGTCTCCAGGTTGTGCAGGAATGCTCTCTTCGCCTCGTAAAGCTGGGTCAGGGTGGGTTATGTCTGAGATCCCAGGCACTCTGGCCAGTAAAACAGTTCAAAGAATGCTGTTAAGTTAATCCTCTGAACTCTCGTGAGCCTTTGAGTGGGCAGAAAACTTAAATTGCAGGATTAATACCTATCTGTAACCTGATTAGAACTGAGGGGGGGGGGGGGCAGAAAAAATGAATGAGGACCAGGAAAAACACAGGAGGAAGTTGACAGCATTTGAAAACTGGCGTGTTGCACCATGTAAAGACAAATCTATCCTAAGTTTATAATAGCATTTAAAAGGTTTCCTGTGTGCTTGGACTCTTCTCAGTTCTAAGAGGGAACATAGTACCTGAATCAGAAGCTACCCTTCCCACCCTTCATGAAACCGCAATAGCGGTTATTAGCGCAGGGAGCTGCACTGAATTCTCCACGCTGCTCCCGACGCTCATAGGAGCTAATAACCGCTATCACAGTTTAGTAAAAGGAGATTTTAAGTGTGAAGGAATGCAGCCCATGGAAGATGGTTCATAGACAACGGCGCGAAAGACAAAGGCGCGCCCAGACAATTGAGCGCAGCGCGGAGGTGTGTGCCGCTCTAAATTACTGTTTTTAGGGCTCCGACGGGGGTGTGTGGAGGGGGAACCCCCCCCCACTTTACTTAATAGACATCGCGCCGGCGTTATGGGGGGTTTGGGTGGTTGTAACCCTCCACATTTTACTGTAAACTTAACTTTTTCCCTAAAAACAGGGAAAAAGTGAAGTTTTCAGTAAAATGTTGGGGGTTACAACCCCCCAAACTCCCCACAATGCCCCCACAACGCGGCGCGATGTCTATTAAGTAAAGTGGGGGGTTCCCCCCCCCCGTCAGAGCCCTAAAAACAGTAATTTAGAGCGGCGCGCGCCTCCGCGCTGCACTCAATTGTCTGGGCGCGCCTTTGTCCCTGCGCGCTTTTGACCTGACACCATGGAAGACACTTCACAAGGAGAAAAGTTTGAAAACGATTATTGAACTGAACTGAATTTTCTAAGTATGATGACAAAGGAAGCTGGAGGCGTTTCCCATTCCAAATATTTACCAGCTTTTTAAAGCACAGAATCATTGCAAAACCGCATTCTCAGTAGGTCAGGAGATCTTTGGCAAGTGGAAGGGTATTTGTTCATAAGCTGCAGTGCGGGAAACCAAAATTTGTAGAGATCATACTATGTTGGCCATGCTTCAATCTCTCATGCCTTGTCTGCCACACAATGCCTGCCGTTCCACATCTTCCATGCTATGCTTCGTCATGCACGCTTGCCTTAGCCCTGCTTGTAATGCTATGTTTACCGTGCTATATTTTGCTGAACTATGCTTGCCATGTTATGTCTCACCGTATCATGTTGTGTCATATTATCCTCCCTTTTACAAAACCGCGAAAGCGGCTTTTACATAGTAACATAGTAAATGACGGCAGATAAAGACCCGAGTGGTCCATCCAGTCTGCCCAACCATACATGCTCCATAAATTGATTTAGTTTAAAATTAAATGGTCCTTTTTCTTAGATATTTCTAGGCCAGAAACCCAGAGCCCTGCCCAGTAATGTGCTTAGGTTCCATCTACTGGAAAGTTATTTTTTATTATATAGACTTACACCAAAAAGCATTACAATTCAACACATTACAAAGTCACAGCAGCAAATATCATACAAATAAGACAAACATAAACTGACATTTCACTATCCCCACACCAAACCTGTACATATGAAAACTAAACAGCCCCAAACCCTGTACACAAAGTGACTAGAAACCCCCCTCCCCCCAGCAATAAATAAACATAAATAGAAAAACTCAGTTGAAACAAAAACTGAAACACGCGTCAGGGAGGCCGAAGCCGCACCCCCTTCCACAGTAGACGCCACTGCTGTTCACTCCTCCTTTTTCTCTCTGCTTCTGCAACTTGGCACACTGCCCGCACCACATCCTTCGCCACTGTGTCCGGTGCCAGCTGTCGCTGCCTCAAATGAAATATTTCAGTATGGACAAAATAATAAAAAAAGTTGCACCATACACCCTCTTCCCCCTACCACCCCCATAAACCCAATCCGCATAACTCAGACTTTCAAACAAACCTACCTGAAACCCCAAACCCTTGGCCACCCTCCTCCCCACCTCAACTGAAAAGGGGCAAAAACACAAAAAATGTTGCATTGTTTCTAGCACTCTCTGGCACTCCTCCCTTGGACACTCCCTGTCAGCCACAGGTCTACACTTCAGATTCGCCCAGACATACATCTTGCCGTGCAGTGCCAGCCATGCCACATCGAAGTACTTAGGGGGCAGGCGTGGCATCGCCACATAATGGAGTGCCTGCTGTTGACGTATCCCCGGGCAATCCTTCAGCAGAGGTTCCACCACATAACACTGGTGCAGCACTCTTTCCGTCCATTTCTTCCTCCCCTCCACCACTTCATCCACCGTTACCCTCCAACTCCTAACTAACTGGGCCATGTCCGCCTGACCCGGCACCCCTGCCAAAACCCCCACCACCCGCTTCTTCCCTATTTCCACTCCCCCCAACCAGTCTTTCCAAAACACTGTACCCCACGTCTGAACACTTTCTACCCATGCCACCCTGTCCTGCTGTCCCCTCACCAATCCTCCCAAATGGAACTGGAGGAAGAGGGAGAAGAAAAAAAGAATGGGGTTCACCATCCCCAAGCCCCTTTGTTCTTTTGCCAAATACGTTACCCCCCTCTTTATTGGATTTAAGCGGTTACCCCAGAGGCACTGAAAAAAATACTGTACATCGTAGCGTGCAAACCCTGCTGGAGCAAACACACATAACTAAAGAATAGGAACAAAGGAACCAAATATACTTTCATTAGACGCACCCGTTCCAGAAATGTCAGCTTCCATTGCTTCCAGGCTTCCATCTTCTGCCTCCCTTCCTGGATTTTTCCTTTCCAATTCTCCATTTGATACACCTCATCCCCACTGAAGACAACCCCCAGCACCCTTACCCTTACTTAAGGTTTAGTTTAGTTTAGTTTAGTTGACCCTTCCTTCCCTGGCTTCGCAATCAAAACCAATACCGCCTCCCTCATGGACCTCGGCAGAACAGGCTGACAGCTAAGCTCCGTAAAAAGCCGCACCAAGAAAGGTATCATCTGCTCACAAAATATCTTAAAAAACTCGGGTGTCAACCCATCTGGACCGGGTGATTTCCCTCTGGTCAGGCCGGCTATCGCCCGTCTTACCTCCTCCACTGTCCATGGGCCATTCAGCGCTTCTGCCTGCTCCTCTGTTAACCCTCCCCCCACCCCTGGGGTCCCCTCTATATATTCCTCCCACCCCTCCCTTTCCTCTTGCCCAACTGCAAAGAGCCCCCCAAAATGCTCTCCCACCACCCTCAATATCCCTTCTCGTGACTCCTGCTCTATCCCCTCATTGTCCCACAAACTCCCCACCTTCCGCCGCCTGACCCTCTCTTTGCATGCCTCTCTTTGCAAGGGTCTGGTGAGATGAAATGCCCATAGTCCCTCTCCCACACTAAGGACCTATATCTATTGTACTGTAGTGCTTCCATTTTTCCCTTGAGTACCTGAATCCCCTCCCCCTTTTCACCCCCTTCCACCCTCCAATTTAATTCCTTCCTCAGGGCTACCAGCTTCCCTTCCCTGTTTTGTGATGCCCTCCTATTTATTTTCTTGAAAAAACCCTTGATCCTACCCTTTACAATTTCTCACCATCCCCCCCAATGACCCGTACGTGCTCACAGTAGACAGCTGGTCTGTCCAGAACTCCCTAAAGGCCTCCTGTACACTTTCCTCCTGGAGCCATGCATTGTTGAGCCTCCACAGACCCCTACCCATAACCGGGTTCTTCCCCCCTACCTCACCAAAGCATGATCCGTAAATTCAACATGCTGCACTTGGGGAGGGTCCTGACAGTCTTCCCTCCTTACAAAAAACCTGTCGATACGACTTCGGCATTTCCCCCTGCCAAACGTAAATCCCCCTTGCTTACCAAAAACTGTATAAATATCAACCAGCCCTGCCCCCTCCCCCACCTGTTTCAAAAATGTGGTTTGAAAGTGATTGAGCATCAGCAGGGATTGGAAACACCTGAGCTCCATCTGCAAGGAATATCCCAGAATGCAGCTCAGAGGTGAACTCTGTCATTATCTTCTTCTCCATCACCTCCCTCAGGAGCGCATTCTACGCATCAACCACCCTCTCCATAAAGAAGAATTTCCTAACATTACTCTTGAATCTACCACCCCTCAGCCTCAAATTATGCCCTCTGGTTATACCATTTTCCTTTCTCCGGAATAGATTTTGTTCTACGTTAATACCTTTGAAGTATTTGAACATCTGAATCATATCTCCCCTGTCCCTCCTTTCCTCTAGGGTATACATATTCAGGGCTTCCAGCCTCTCCTCAAACATCTTCTGGCACAAACCTCCTACCATTTTCGTCGCTTTCCTCTGGACCACTTCAAGTCTTTTTATGTCCTCTGCCAGATACGGTCTCCAAAATTGAACACAATCTTCCAAGTGGGGCAACGACATCTTCTTTCTTCTACTGGTCACGCCTCTCTCTATACAGCCTAGCATCCTTTTGGAAACAGTCACCGCCTTGTCATACTGTTTCTTCACCTATAGATCTTCAGACACTATCACCCCAAGGTCCCTCTCCCCATCCGTGCATATTAGCCTCTCACCTCCAAGCACATAAGGCTCCTTCCAATTTCTAATCCCCAAATGCACTTTTTTGCATTGAATTTTAGTTCCTTACTATCGTGGAAAATTACTCGTATGCATGCTGTGATTAATGTTGAATGCTCAAATAAATGTCACAGAACGCGATAGCTTAATTAATCTTCAAATAGCTTGTTAGTTATTGCTGAATAAGTCTTTCTTTTGTAGTGAATTGAAGTGCTCAGACCCACCACCTCATGTACAATGTGAAGCCAATTATTCACCAGCACGGGTATTTTGGGACCATCATGTCCCACCGCCATAAATTACTCCAGCTGTATGTTTACATTCCAGATTAACTCTTTAAAAGGTACTTATCTTTTCTAGTTGATTCTCTAATGGCGGCGTGCAAGTTGGAACCCGTTATAGGGAAATGTATTTATAACGCCATGTTATACCCTCTGAGCTGGCCCGTCGACTTGAGTTTTGCCCGAACAGCGACTTCCTGAGGAGGGGGTACTGACGCTTGGCATTCTATTCAGGGAGACAAACCAGCGTAACTGGCAGTTAATCTGGAATATAAACGTCCAGTTGGTGCAATTTATGGCAGTGGGACATGATGGAGCCATGAGGGTCCCAAAATACCCGTGCTGGTGAATAATTGGCTTCACATTGTACACGAGGTAGTGGGTCTGAGCACAGCTATTTGAAGATTAATTAAGCTATCGCGTTCTGTGATATTTATTTGAGCATTGAATTTTAGTTGCCAGATATTAGATCATTACTTTAACTTTTGCAGATCCTTTTTCATGTTTTCCACTCCCTCCTCGGTGTCTACTCTGTTTCAAATCTTGGTATCATCTGCAAAAAGGCAAACCTTACCTTCTATCCCTTCAGCAATGTCACTCACAAACATATTGAACAGGATCGGCCCCAGCACCGAACCCTGGGGGACTCCACTACTCACCTTTCCCTCCTCCAAGCGAATTCCATTAACCACCACCTTCTGGCGTCTGTCCGACAACCAGTTTCTAATCCAGTTCTCCACTTTGGGTCCTAACTTCAGCCCTTCAAGTTTGTTCAACAGCCTCCTATGAGTAACCGCGCCAAAGGCTTTGCTGAAATCTAAGTAAATTATATCTAGCATATGCCCTTGATCCAATTCTCCAGTCACACAATCAAAGAAATCAATCAGATTCGTCTGGCACGATTTACCTTTTGTAAAACCGTGTTGCCTCGGATCCTGTAACCCATTTGATTCTAGGAATTTCACTATCCCTTCTTTCAGTAACGCTTCCATTATTTTTCCAATAACCAAAGTGAGTCTCACTGGCCTGTAATTCCCCGCTTCATCTCTGCGACCACTTTTGTGAATAGGGACCACATCCTCTCTCCTCCAATCCTCAGGAACCACTCCCGTCTCCAGAGATTTGTTGAACAAGTCTTTAATAGGACCCGCCAGAACCTCTCTCAGCTTCCTCAATATCCTGGGATGGATTCCCCTTGTGGTTGGAGGACTCCAGCTTAGGTTTTTGTTTTATCACTAAGATTTGATATAGTCTATTGTGTGTATTAGTTGCTTATCAATAATTTGATTTTATAGGATGGATTGTTATATTGCACCTAACTTATCCCCTCCCCCTCAATTTTAAAACCTCTAGTTCCATTTAGTAAAACCCAGCATTAAATATAAATACAGAAAATAAATATAACAGCTCTAAGTTCTTCACCCTTTTATCTAGAAACCCCAAAGAGTAATACTATCTAGAGTGTTCCCTATCGTGGACTATCACCTCTGTTAATGTGTGCTGATGTTTTAATAAAGCTGCACTTTCATTCAAGGATGCAGTTTGGGAATTGTGTCTCGCACAGTTCCCCCGGTCGTGCAGAAAAGAACAAACATTGTATCGCTGATGTTACGGCTGGGAAGAAGAAGCCTAAAGTCGAAAGTCATTTCAATGTAGCTTTTGGAATTTCACCATTTGATTCATTGGGTAATTAGGAGACTACGCGTGCCACTGCCATTCTGGAAAATAATTAAGACATTCCCTCTGAAATCTGTAAACTGTAAATCTCTCCGCACTCAGGCACGGAGCTCTGACATGTGTGTGGGGCCGCAGCCTTGTGCTGATGGAAATGCCGGGGCCTTGTCTTGCTTTGAACGCATTCATCTCCTTCGGAAATGGGGTGTAGATTTTGGGGCTGGAGAGAGCTGAAGCCCACCAGTGGACGGTCAGTCGGAGCTTCACTAGTTTCCAGGCGATGAGTCACGAATGAATGCCGGCGACCTTTCAGCCCCTGAAATCAACCTCATGCATTCCAGAAGAGGGGGAGCCCTGGAATCTGGAGTTTTCAAGCACATAAAAGTCTCAGCTAAGAATAATCTCCTTTAATGTGCGCACATAAAACGAGCCACAGCTACAAATAATTGTTTTCTATATATTTAGGGAAAAGGAAAGAAGGTGCCAAGCCTCGAACGACAGTAGAGCAAACAACGAAAAGATGTCAAAGCCAACTAGTGGCCACAATGTCTTTTGTTAATGGTTAAACTCATAAAACCATGATGAAATCCTAAAAATGCTAAAACCAACAAAGTCCCACATTTTACGTGGGTCCAGATTCTCCACAGGGCTCCTGAAGTTATGAACCTTTTAGGCGCCTAACTTAGGTCCCCTTTTACTAAGCCAAGGTAGAGGTTTCTAACGGTGTCAGGTCAAAAGCGCGCCGGGACAAAGGCGCGCCCAGACAATTGAGCGCAGCGTGGGGGCGCGCACCGCAGAAAATGACTGTTTTTAGGGCTCTGACGGGGGGGGCGTGGGGGGAACCCCCCCACTTTACTTAATAGAGATCGCGCCGCGTTGTGGGGGCATTGTGGGGGGTTTGGGGGTTGTAACCCCCCACATTTTACTGAAAACTTCACTTTTTCCCTGTTTTTAGGGAAAAAGTTAAGTTTACAGTAAAATGTGGACGGTTACAACCCCCCAAACCCCCCATAACGCAGCGCTATCTCTATTAAGTAAACTGGGGGGCTCCCCAACAAAAACCCCTGTCGGATCCCCTAAAAACTGTAATTTTCTTCGGTGCGCGCCCCCGTCTTGCGCTCAGTTGTTGGCGCGCGCCTTTGTCTTTCGCGGGGTTGTCTATGAACCGTTTCTAACACTGCCCAGGGCACTAAATGCTCCGCTTCTCCGATGCCCATAGGCTTAGTAAAAGGGAGGTTCATTGGCAAAATTCCCTTAATAGATTCAATAATTGAAAAAAAAAAAATGAAATGGTGTGATAGGTGCATACCGGATTCTATAAAGACAATGCCTAATGCCTAAGTGGGCATTTCTATAGGCGGAGCATGACTCAGGCTAGTGGCATAGCGAGGGCAAATGGCGCCTAGGACATTGGCGCCCCTCCCCGCCCTCTTCTCCATCCCCGCTCCTTTCTGACCACACACACCCCCGCCCACTCATGCGCCCCCTTCCCTTCCCCCGTACCTTTTTCATTTTCCAGGCATGAGCAACAGCACGAATTTGCTGCCCATATTGCGTTCGCTATCCCTCCGACGTCACTTAGTAGGGTATTAAATATCATCAATTCTCATTGGCTTCCAATCCAGGAAAGAATACAATTTAAATTCTACTGTATACTATTTAAAACTATAAATGGAGACAGCCCAACCTACCTAAACGACCGCCTCATCCAAACCACCTCTACCAGGCATAGAAGAACACACACCCCATTCACTTACCCCCCAATCAAAGAAGTAAAATGGAAAAAACTATACAACGGACTACTGGCCACTCAGGCAGCGAAGATAGACAACCAAGTCTCCAACCTATTGACAACAACCCCAGACTACAAGATGTTCAGAAAGGAAATAAAAACTATACTCTTCAAGAAATCCCTTAATAAAGCTTAATACCATGATAAAGCTTAACCCCCCCTCTTACCATCCCTTCCCTAATCCCAGATCCTACTTTTCCCTCTCTTGGAAACCTTCTCTGATCTAACGTTGTAACCCTTCTTCCATAACTCTTTTTGTAATCCGCTTTGAACTGAAAGGTAATGGCGGAATAGAAATCTGTAATGTAATGTAATATTTAATACCCTACTCCCCAGTTAGATCTCTTAGATCAACCGATCAGTATTTGTTGACCATTCCATCATTGAAAGTAATTGGAACCACAATCTTTTCTATTTTCGAACCTCAGCTTTGGAACAAACTTCCAATCTATTTGCGCACTGAAACCTCCCTAGAAAAATTTAAAAGTAATCTAAAAAGCTATCTTTATAAAGATGCTTATGAAGCTTAGATCAGACAATCCTTTTGATTCTCCTATTCACTTTTAGATCAGGTCTCACCTTAACAATTACTCTTAGACTAAGTCTTCATTAAAAAATTGTTCTTCCCTAATTGTTCTTCTATTTTAATTGTTTATTTTAAATCAAATGTAATTTAAACTCTAATTCTTTACGTATCTTTAATGTAACTATGGATAAAATTGTATGTATATGGTTTTAAACTGTTTTATTTGTCCCCCCCCCCAATTAATTATTATTGTTATACGCATTAAAAATACTTGATATTGTGTTTAAATCAAAATCTCAATAAACTTGAAACTTGAACTTGACGTCAGAGAGAGGCGACACCAACGCGGGCAGCAAGTTCATAATGCTGCTCGCGCAAGGAAGATTAAAGAGGTACGAGGGACGGGAAGGGGTGCGTGCGTCAAGGAGGTCGGGAAGGAGCGGGGCCGAGAGGAGGACCGGTGCCTGCGCTCCCTCACAAAGAACGCACCCGGGGCAGACCGCCCCCCCCCTCCTCACCCCCTTTACTGCACCACTGACTTAGGCAGCGCTTAACACGATTCTCCAAAAACCCTACGGTTTACGGATTTACGGCACCTAAGTTTTTACATAGGCAATTCTGTGAATGGTGCCGAAACGTGATTGACACACCAGACGATTTAGGCACCATTTACAGAATCTGGGCTAAAATGTCCAGGGCTCTCCCAGGTCTCACATCATAATCCTTACCAGGCACCATCTTGAACCCAAAGGCTTTCTTCGTTGACTCTTCATACGCTTGACTTTTCTCTCTTTTGTTCTCATGTTTCCGGACGCTCATCTTTTTTTTTTTTTTTTTGTATCATGTCCCTAGATGGCACTCTGACTTCCACCACCTTTTCTTCCCTCAATCATTTTGAATTAATTTTACTCTTTTTTAATCTCAGGCATTTCTACCCCACCTGATTCCATCACAAGTATTAAGCATTCTTTGTGTCATAAATTGATTTTTGAATATTCATAATTGGGATGGGTGAGAAGATATCATTATTCAGAATAAGGTAGGATATTTATGATAATATATGTTTGTGTTATACTGAATGATTATTGTTTGGGTGGGGAAAAGGATGATTACGAACATGAGAAAGATGAAGGTGCTTTTATTGTATTATTGTGAGTTGCATTGGTTGTATTGCACTGTTGTAGTTTTGAAAATTAATAAAGAACTAAAAAAACCACAACAATCAAGTATTAAGCATTTACAGTAAGATTAAACAGGCCAAACATTGGGAAGTACTCGTAGATATAAAAAAAAAAAAAAAGGAATGATGATTAACAATTAATAAAACTATACAATACAATTTTTATTTCTATACCGCCAATACCTCATTCGAAGTTCAAAGCAGTTCACAAACAATGAAATATCTAATATTAGGTGCTTAAACTCATCCCTGATTGTCCAATAGGCTCACAATCTGACTAAAAGTACCTATATAAAGAATTGCTTACAATACTAACCCCCTCTTTTACTAAGGTGCGCTATGTTTTTTAGCTCGCAGTAAATATTAGTGCACGCTAAACGCATGCTAAAACGCTTAGCATACCTGAGGGCTCCTTTTACAAAGCTGCGCATAATAGCACGTGCTAAATCGCCGGACGTGCTAGTCGCTACCGCCTCCTCTCGATCAGGCGGTAGTTTTTCAGCTAGTGTGGGGGTTAGCGCGTAATTAAAAGTCACGCACCTTAAAGCTGCTACCGCGGCTTCGTAAAAGGAGCCCTTAGTAAAAAAGGGCCTAAGGAAATAAAAGGAGAAAAGGAAAAAAAAAAAGAGTCCAACAAAATCATAATCAAAACCCCTTAAGAATTAAAAAAAAAAAAAATAGCAAGATAACAAAATTAAATGAAAACGACACAAAAAAGTAATTGAAAGTCAAAGAAAATAAAAATAAGACCATGTCAGATTAAACTACCCGCATTTCAAATAGATCAGTACTGTGTCTTTAAACAAGCCGAGATTGAACCTTTTGGGGTTCCTTTTACTGAGGTGCGCTAACCGATTTAGCATGCGTAATCGATTTAGCACCCGCTAACGATTAGCGTGTGCTAAATCAGTTAGCGCACCTTAGTAAAAGGACTCGTGCTCAAGTCCAATGAGTTACAGGCATTTTCCTGTCCCCAGAGAGCTTACATTCTTAAATTTTGTACCTGGGGCAATAAAAGATTACAAGCCAGATTCACATACACTCTAGGCAAGTGCGATGGTTTATAATACTATTGCACACATTTACAAAAGAGAAACACAAAGCAGATGAACATTTTTGATGGGAAAATGTCCAAAATCATGATTTCAAAACTCAGATCTGAGACGGTTTTCTCCACAGTTGGTCTAAGTCACAAGGGGGAGTGGGGGTTGTATTTTGGATGGGTTTTGGCCAGGCCCAGAATTTGGGGATGGGGAGGGGTTGATTGGGGGGGGGGGTTTCTTAGCAATGTTTTCATTTCTTCCAACCAAAGCAAAAGGATAAAGCATGATGGAATATTACATATAATTAACGTAGCTTCCTAGCCCACATCTAGAGGAAGTAAGAAAGACCATAAAAATTCAAGAAACAACAACAACAAAAAAAAAATCAGGATATAATATCCACTAACATGCCCAGAATCTGGATATTTTTAGAAACATAGAAACATGATGGCAGATAAAGGCCAAATAGCTCATCCAGAGCATCCACCATCTCCTCCTATCCCTATTGGCTAAGGCTCTTAACATTTACATCTCTTCTTCCTATTGGTTAAGGCTTTTTACACCTACATTGTGAGGTCATAGAGCTTTAAAGTTATAGAAACATAGAAACATGAAGGCAGATAAAGGCCAAATGTCTTATCCAGAGCATCCACTATCTCCTCCTCTCCCTATTGGCTAAGGCTCTTTACACTTGCATTGTGAGGTCATAGAGCTTTATGATTATAGAAACATGATGACAGATAAAGGCCAAATGGCCCATCCACAGCATCTACTATCTCCTCCTTTCCCTAAGCGATTCCATGTGCTTGTCCCATGGTGTCTTGAACTCAGACACAGTCATTGTCTCCACCTCCTCTACCAGGAGACTACTCCACGTATCTTCCACCCTTTCTGTAAAAAAGAATTTCTTTAGATTACTCCTGAGCCTATCACCTCTTACCTTCATCCTGTGCCCTCTCATTCTGGAGCTTCCTTTCAAATGAAAGAGACTTGCTTCATGCGCATTTATGCTACGTATGTACTTAAATGTCTCTATCATATTTCCCCTCTCCTGCCTTTCCTCTAAAATATACATATAATGAAGACCACCAACCATTTTAGTAGCCTTCCTCTGGACCGATTTTTAGGGATAATGGAACAAGATAAAAATGTATAAGGACAAAAATTGGAATTTTTTTTATCTGGACCTGTTTCAATATGACTAAGATAATACACGGTCATTAAGACCATGTGAATTGCTGTTAGCCAATTTTTCGGCCAACTCTGGAGCAAGCGATTGATGTTCCAACAAGTTTGCATGCCAATGAAGGTTCGTCGTAATCCCGTCCGATCAGTCGCTGTGAAAGTGACTTTGACATATGCGCAGAACCAGTTTGAGGAAGTCCAAACAGCTAAGTGGCAGAGGAAGAAGCCCCAAAGCAGCCTCCTGCCACACAGCTGTTGGGGATTTTTTCTTTTAAATGACACAGGTGTTATGTGTGTGTTATACACGCACAATATCTGCCCAATTTAAAAAATAAAGAAAAACAACCCCCCTCCCTCGATAATGGCCCCCCAGCCAACCCCAGTTTCAAAAAAATTGGCAGGAGGGATGCCGACTCCCTCCTGCCGTCATGAACCTTTCCCACACTGATACCCTCCTCCACCTGCAAGGACCCTCTGAACTGACCCCTCCCCTCTCCTTCCCTAAAAATTGTCACACATTTGAGGAGCAATGTTACAGGAAATGAACAAGTTCTAATTCTGAGTTTAATCCTGCTGGTGAGATTGTATTAATTTCAAAGATAGTTCTTTTCTCAGCCTGTAACAATAATTGATTAATGTTACCACTCCTCCAGCCTTGTTTGAAAGTCCCTATAAATAAAACATTTCAGATCCTTAATAGTGTGTCCCAGTTCAAGCCAATACGTCACCAGTGGTGCTGAGGCAACCTTCCTTAGGATGCAACTCCTGTGTTCAATAATGCACTGATGAGGTTGGCTCTTAGTCATTGGTGGAATGAGGCATTATGACATCACAATATCAGCTCTAGAATATTGCTACTCTTTGTGATCTCGCCAGGTACTTGGGACCTGGGTTGACCCACGGAAGCAGGATACTGGGCTTGATGGACCTTCGGGCCATTCCAGTGTGGCAAGTTTTATGTCCTTATGTTCTAGGTCTGGGCTGCCCAAGTCCGGTCCTCAAGATCTACTGGCAGGTCAGGTTTTCAGGATATCCACAATGAACATGCACGAGAGAGATTTGCATACCAAGAAGGCAGTGCAGGCAAATCTCTCTCGTGCATATTCATTGTGGATATCCTGAAAACCTGGCCTGCCAGAAGATCTCGAGGACCGGACTTGGGCAGCCCTGTTCTAGGTGGTCCAAAATACTGAAAATAAATAAATGAAATTTACCATCGGGTACAGGTGTATGTTGTAAAAATGATTCGTGCCTTGAATAAATGTAACATGTTCTGGGAATATATTCATATGATCACAGCTATACTCCAATTAGAAATTTTTTTCAATTATAATTGTGCAAAATACATTATTTAAAATATTTGTGAAGTGCTCAGACCAAGAAACCCATATAATAGTGATGTCACTACAATGAGGTTTACAAGGGGACCATCATCGCCTTCACTTGTCCCCTGCCCTCCCTGTATCTGGTAAATATATCCAGCTTGTTGTACTTATCTTAATTAGGGAGCAATTAATGATGTTGACTCTCATTGGTGACTTGTTAAACTAAAAATATAAGTGCTTCAGTAAAATCCTGAATGTTTTTTCCTCTTATCTGATTAAATTCCCGTCCCTCCGACCCGGATTTCGTCTCTTCGTCAGGGAGGGACACTAAGAAGAAATCAAACAAACAGTGTGTGTCAACTAATCTTTACATATTGAATAATAGTTACTTAAAATCTAAACACTATTGAGTTCATAAAGAGCCCTTTAATCAAGTTCTTATAAGCCTTTTAAGTTCAAATATTACCTGGTGAAGGCTCTCTGAGTACAGGAACAGTCAAAGTGGACGGGCCGACTGAACCTCTCTGCAAAAAAAACAAAAAAAAAACATGTTCTGGGAAAACATGAAAGAAAGGAAAAATATGGGAAATGGAAATGAAACTAAAGAAATGGACAATGAAGCAGAATCCAAAATGAGAGGGTATTTCCTCCATGCAAACGCTTCTTAATCTGAGTCATCAGAGGAGACCTATTACTGCTACTTCAAGAATTAGTGATTCTCCAGTGCTGTTAGACATATACCAAAACAACGCTACATATAAAAGATCTCGACTACCCGATTACTAAAACAATAAAAATATTGGGAGTCACATTAGACACAAAATTGACCATGGCAGAACACACGAATATAGTGGTAAAAAAAATGTTTCCTGATATTATGGAAACTAAAGGCCACCAAAAAATACTTTAACCCATTATCATTCAGATTACTAGTGCAATCACTAGTGCTCTCTACACTGGACTATTGCAATATCGTTTATATGGGTATACCCCAAAAAACAGTGAGGAAACTTAGAGTTGTTCAAAATGCAGAGCGGTCCGCTTGATATTTGGATTGAAAAAAAAGCAACCACGTTGGCCCCTAGTACAGACTGCTGCACTGGCTGCCAGTCGAGGCACGAATAATATTCAAGTTCTCTTGCATATGCTTCAAGCTAGTCTGGGGACTGGCTCCTACATACTTGCTATCTCACTTCGTATTATACAGCCCAAAAAGATAAACCAGAAACTGCAAGCTTTTTGCATATCCAAGCATCACCGGCTGTAAATACAAAACATTTCTGGATCAAACTTTTATGTACCAAGCAAACAAACACCACCACTGGCTAGACAACTGCATTAATGGAGCTAGACTGACCTACGACACTTTTAGAAAAGTCATAAAAACTGCCTTATTCGACAGATATATCACCTAAACAGTAATTACACCAAACACTTGTTCCATTGCTTTTTTCATAATAGGTCCCCTCTGAAATTCTTAACAAACTGTACATTGTAATTCGCTGCATTTTTTTAAGATTCTACTTACTATAATTTCACAGACTATTCTACATATTGTAACTCGCTGATTGTCCAGCTCTCTTCAATGTGAACCGCCTAGAAGTCGCAAGATTATGGCAGTATAGAAGAATAAAGTTATTATTATTATTATATTAAAACGTCAAGAGACAGTCCCATCCCTGCTCAGTAGAGCTTACAATCTAATCAAACAGACAAACAGGACAAGTAGAGGATTAGGGAGTTTCTCAGACACGGGTGCTTAATTAGCAAGTGGGTGTTAGGAGAAAAAAAACACCAATCTCAAAAAATTGGATTTGAATACTGCCAGGGATGGAGCTTGACCTACTGACTCAAGCAGTCTGTTCCATGCGCAGCAAGAGCCAAGGAATGTAGTCTGGAGCTGGCAGCAGAGGAGAAGGGTAGAGATAAGACAGACTTGCTTGATGAACTGTGTTACCAGGGACAAGTAAAGGGAGAGATAAGAGAGAGAGATGCTGAGGAGCTGCAGAGTGAATGCACTTGTAAGTCAATAAGAGGAGTTTGAATTGTACAGTCAAACCTCGGTTTGCGAGTAACGCGGTTTGCGAGTGTTTTGCAAGATGAGCAAAACATTCCCGCAAATCGCACCTCGCAAACCGAGGTTTGACTCGATTTGCAAGTACCCCCCCCCCCCCACGATCCGGTTCCCCCCCTCCCCGCTCGCGTCGACCCCCCCACCCCCCGTGATCCAGCATCTCCCGCCAAGTGCCCAAACACAATCTCTTACCCCGATTTGGCACCAGCACCAGCACCAATGCACAAGACATGCCGATGCTGGTACCTGAATATCCCCCCCTCTTGGTTGGGCTGGGCCGGGCCTTGAGCATCTGCGCATGCTCAAGGCCTTCTGGTTCTCGTTCTCTCTGAGATTCTCGGAGATCTCCAAGAATCTTGGAGAGAGCGAGAACCAGTAGGCCTTGAGCATGCGCAGATGTTCAAGGCCCAGCCCAGCCAAGAGGGAGGATCTTCGGGCACTGGCACCGGTATCAACTGTGCATTGGTGCTGGTGCCGGTGCCAAATTGGAGTAAAGGATTGTGTTTGGGTGGGTGGGGGATGCCGGATCGCAAGTGGGGCGTTCGGTGGGGGAGATGTTGGTTCTCGGGGGGGGGGCGTTTGCTGGCGGGGAGGCCATGCTGGTTCTTGGGAGTGTGTGGAGCAGCGCCGGTGGCTTCGGGGGTGGGGGGGTAAGGTGGAGCAGCACTTGTGGCCTCGGGGGGGGGGGGGTAAGGTGGAGCACCCGTGGCCTCGGGGGGTGGAACAAATCAAGCAAGTTTCCATTCATTCCTATGGGGAAACTTGCTTTGATATACGAACAATTTGGTTTACGAGCATGCTTCTGGAACAAATTATGCTCAAAAAACCAAGGTTCCACTGTATTTGGAAATAGATAGGGAGCCAATGAAGTGACTTGAGAGGGGTGATGTGAGCAGAGTTACTCTGGTGGAATATAAGTCGTGCAGCAGAATTATGAATGGACCGAAGAGGAGAGCGATGGTTAGGTGGAAGTCCTGCGCAAAGAAAGAAGATCACTGAGCTGGTCAGTGGTCAGTGCCCCTCCCCGCCCCCCCCTGCCACCCACATGCCCCCTTCCCTTTCCCCTACCTTTTTAACTTCTCTGGCACTAGCAGCAGGCCCATGTCAGTATCGACATGCCCTCTGACATCGCTTCCTAGGTGCAGGTCCTGGACGTAATGTCAGAGAGAACGCCGACGCCAATGTGGGCCGCAACCTCGCGCCTGGGAAGTAAAAAATAAAAAGGTGCAGGGAAGGCAAGGGGCCCCTCGGCAAGAAAAGGAGTGGCGGAAGAGGGGTGCCATGCCTGGGACGGACCGCTCCCCTGCGCACCCCCTCCCCATCCCTTTACTATGTCCCTGGAGCTGGTTTCAAACACAGCTGGCAACAGCTTCAGGTGTGCAGAAAGCTACATTGTGGGGCCTGGATTTCGCCAACCAAACTTCAACCTAGAACGCTGGCAAGTTTGCGGCTTTATTGATTGTCAATTGATTGTCGTCCCTATCTTAAAACAACCTTTTGGCTCTGATCTGAACCATTTTTATTTCTCGCACTTTCAAACGCATTGAAGTCGAAAGACACGGGGCTCCTTTTACAGAGGTGCGCTAGGGCCTTGACGCACGCAATAGCGCGTGTTAAATTCCCGAGCGCGCTAGCCACTACGCCTCCTTTTTAGGAGGCGGTAGATTTTCGGCTATAGCGCACGGTAATTTTGTGCGTGCGCTAAAAACCCTAGTGTACCTTTGTTAAAGGAACCCATGATGTTCAATTCTAGCCGCCTCTAGGTTTTGGGAATTCTCCTGTCCGGATCCCTTAGTGTCTAATAATCTCCTTTTCTATAGCAGTGTAGCAGTGTATAAAACAAACCGCTTTTAAGAAGCAATCTCACTCCCTGGTGTTTTTTTTTCTCCCCCCACCCTCGCTTCCCCTTAATTCATTTTTACTTTGTTTTAAAGATGTAATTATTACTTTTTCCTCCCTCTTCCCCCTCAAACTCGTGTTCGTAATTGTATTTTGTCTATTTAATGTTCACATCTTCTCTCCCTACCCCCCTTCTAAAATTTATTTTAATATTTTTAGCTTTGTAAACCGTACAGGTACACGTTGATGGTCGGTATATTAAAATTTAAATAAACTTGGAAACTTGATGCCAATCGCCTGCTTCCTGTCATAGGGGGGAAACACCCTCCAGGGATTCAAGACGAAGTTAGACAAGTTCCTGCTGAACCAGAACGTACGCAGATAGGGCTGGTCTCAGTTAAGGTGCTGGTCTTTGACCAGAGGTCCGGCGCTTGAGCGGACTGCTGGTCACGATGGACCACTGGTCTGACCCAGCAGCGGCAATTCTTATGTTCTTATGAGTACCTGACACCCAGTCTTCTGCCCCTTTAATATATGTCTTTGTTTAGCTGCTGTTTCTGTCATGCAGCTAATCCACAGTTCCCTTGTGGTTTTTGCACAGGAAGATATAAATTGCAATCAAACCAAACAGAGTGACATAATAGGAGCAATTGTATTACAACGTCCCCGGGTGAGATGTCCAAAAAAATGCCTAGTTTAAGCCTATTTCATAGCAACCTACAGTATGTGACTTGATAAAACCAGCTCTTGGAATGAACTCCGATAGTGCGCAAATGCTTTTGTACAAAGTTAAACCTGATCCGAAAACAGTGTAAATTTGCACACATATTTTGGGGGCCCTATATCGAATCTGGGGTGGAAGCGTGCATGTATGTCACAGCTCTGCCTCCACCCCCGGGCACAGCGACCCAAATTCAATAAACGGCGCCAGAGGTTAGGCACCTAGATTAGCGCACCGAGCCGATCTAGTTCTTCTTGGTTGCTTTCGACTAGTGCTCAAGTCCTAGTGACTTGATCAATTACTAACGTGACCATTTATTTTTTTCATCAAAACGGGACATCTATTAATATTCAGTCCCGCCCCCAATCCCTCCCTAGCCCTGCCCCCAATTTCTTCCATTCATTTTTCATGTACACACAATATCTTATTATTTCATAATGGTAACCATAACATAATAATAATAAAAAAAACAACCAGAAAGCACGCAGAGAAAATGTTAATTATCATTTATATCTGGGGGGGTTTCAAACATGTCCCCTCAGTAACTATAGAAAAATATAGTGCAAAATATAGACAGCAGATATAAATTCTAAAAACGGACACATTTTGATCACTAAATTGAAAATAAAATCATTTTTCTTACCTTTGCTGTCTGGTGATTTCATGAGTCTCTGGTTGCGTTTCCTTCTGACTGTGCATCCTTTCTTTCATTTCTTTCTGCACTCAGGCCCAACAATTGTCCCTTTCTATTCCCTCCCTCCTTCCTTTCTATGTCCTTAGTGCCCCCAGTGCCTCCTTCAGAATTGACGTCGGGAAGAAGGCTTCTGGGCGCAATTAGCAGCAGGGTGTAAGCAGAAGAGCAGCAGCAGCGGATCTGGAAGGAAGTTTAAATAGGGCCTGGAGGGAGGCTTTTTTTTTTTTGTGCGGCAGGGAGGGACAGGAAGCGATAGCCTATCCCGTTGTTCCCCGCATACAGCTTCGGAACGCTGTCCCTGAAAACGGGACATTTTGGCATCCTGAAGCTGTGTGTGGGGACAACGGGACAGGGGATCCGAAAACGGGACTGTCCCGTTCTTTCTTTCTCTTTCTTTCTTTCTGTCTGTCTGTCTTTATTTCTTTCTGTCTCTCCCCCCTGTCCAGCAGCACCCCTTCCCTGCTCCCCCCTGTCCAGCAGTAGCCCTTCTCCCTTCCTTTTACCTCCCCCATCTAGCAGCACCCCTTCCCTGCTCCCCCTGTCCAGCAGTAGCCCTTCTAACTTATTTTTACCTCCCCCCTGCCCAGTAGTACTCCATCTCCCTTCTCTGCTCCCTGTCCAGCATTCGCTAGGCCGGGCAGCCTCGGGACTTTCTGTCTCTCTCAGGCAAGATGTCCGATCTCAGCTTTCCTCCCTTTTACCTCTGGCTCCTTCCTGAGTGTGCGCCTAGCAGCGGTGCCTTGATCCCTAGAGGCCTGGACATTTGCTGATCGTCGAGGTGCAGGCTAGCTGGGGTGTGGGAGGGGGGAAGCCATTGCCGCGTATGCGCATGAGGATGGAGAACGGAGGCCAATGAAGAAACCGCTACAGGCTCCTACTGCGCATGTGGTGACACAGAGACACAGATCATGAAGCACAGCCACACGGAGTTTCAACTGTGCATGTGCACTAAGGGTTTTATTATAGCGGATAATTCCCTGGAATGCATACAGTATGCATGCCCTTTTTTTTGAGTGCTGCTCATACTGGGGGGGGGGGGAGTGTTCTTTTTAAGCTGCATCAAACATAAGAACATAAGAATTGCCGCTACTGGGTCAGACCAGTGGTCCATCGCGCCCAGCTGTCCGCTCACGCGGCGGCCCCCAGATCAAAGACCAGTGCCCTAACCGAGACCAGTTCTACCTGCATTTGTTCCGGTTCAGCAGAAACTTGTCCAACCTTGTCTTGAATCCCTGGAGGGTGTTTTCCCCTATAAAAGACTCCGGAAGAGCATTCCAAATTTCTACCACTCTCTGGGTGAAGAAGAACTTCCTTACATTTGTACGGAATCTATCCCCTTTTAACTTTAGAGAGTGCCCTCTCGTTCTCTCTACCTTGGAGAGGGTGAACAACCTGTCTATTCCCTTCATTAAGTAAGTTTATTCCCTTCATTATCTTGAAACATCCAGCATCTGAATTTTACTCAGAGTAGCTATAAACTGCAGGCAAATAAGTAGGGAAAGCATGCAGAACATGGCTCATGGAATTCATCTCAACTCCCCTGTGAGTGTTTATATCTTTGTGTGTACAGTAGAGCCCCGCGAAGTCACGGTTCAGAGTTTGCGGCCTTAGTCATTCGTGGATTTTTCGCAAATTTTTAATGCCCTTTTTTCTTGGCAATATATAATGTTAATACTAATTCATTTAGGACAATATAATTTACTAATTTGTAACAAATATTAACGTAAATTCAGCTAAATTTCCATATAAAGGTTTGGAAGTACAGTAGCCAATTGGGAGGTATGAAAGGGTTTGGCGGGAGGTTTGAAAGTAGCCAATCCAATATTGGTGGTTTTTCACAATTCGCGGGTACTCTAAGAATATACCCCTCCCCCCCATGAATTTGGGGGGAGGGGTCAACTGTATTCATGTTTTCGATGTATCTGAAGAAATGCTCACAAAGGCGAGAGAACATTTTTGCTCATTTCAACCCAGTCGTGATGTTTACTTTTTCTGTGCGCAGGGCAGAACCCAGGCCAGCACGCCTCACAGGTCGTACTTTCCTTGATGTTCTGTCAATCAAAATGCAACACTGCCTGTGAACTCCTTTCTTCTGCTTGGAGCTGCCGAACTGCATGCAAACCACCTTTTCCTGCTGCAACGCTGGATCATCGGTAGCGCGTGAGTTGAGCGGACTGACCACGCCGTAGGCGTCACGCATCGACAAAGGAGCGCAACTAATGAGCTCCTCAGTTTGCTCCTTTGCTCGAGCCGGTGACAGGTCAAAAGTGCGCGCCGACACTATGAACCCCCTTAAAACACTGTTTTTCTTCGGCGCGGCCTTCCGCCTTGCGCTCAGTTGTCTCGGCGCGCCTTTGTCGCCGCGCGCTTTGGACTATGAACCGCTTGAGCCTGTGTTTGAGCCAGTGTCCAGGCAGTTTGACACTGGAGAGAAGCAGCTGATACTTGGGATCCCTGTGAACACTCTGTAGATTTGATATCTGTGCCTATGGCGGGTGGTAGGGATTTGCCTATGGTGGGTGCTTATGGCGGGTGGCTCTGTGATATCTGTGCCTATGGCGGTTCACAGTCAAAAGCGCACGGTGCCAAAGGCGCGCCGAGACAACTGAGCGCAAGGCGGAAGCCTGCGCCGAAGAAAAACAGTGTTTTAAGGGGCTCCGACGGGGGGTGTTGGTGGGGAACCCCTCCACTTTACTGAATACAGATCGCGCTGGCATTGTGCGGCGTTGTGGGGGGTTTAGGGGGGAAAAAAGTTTTCAGTATAATGTGGGGGGTTACAACCCCCTAACCCCCCCCCCCCCAGTCTCGGTGCGCCTTTGTCGGCGTGCGCTTTTGACCTGTAACCGGCTCGAGCAAAGGAGCAAACTGAGGAGCGGGTGGTAGGGATGAAGCTAGACTGAATAAATGGGTTGGGGTTGTGTGGAGGATGCCTCGTAGGTTGAAGACGGTCGCCGTTTCATGTTTTCGTTGTATTTTTGGATGGTTTGATGTTTGCAATGCTATTTGTTATGTCTGTTCATTTGTTCTTCACTTTGGGGCTCCTTTTACAAAGCCGCACTAGTGGTTTAACATGCTCCTCTTTTGAGCAGGCGGTAGTTTTTCGGCCAGTGCGGGGGTTAGCGCGTGATGAAAAGTCACGCGCGCTAAAGCCGCTAACGCGGCTTCGTAAAAGGAGCCCTTTGTTTAAGGCGAATAATACATAAGCACAATACAAAATAAGAGAAAACAGAAAGAAAAGCTTAAAATGCTTATTTTAAATGCCTTAGGCCTATAAAATTGCCTATATTTCAGGAGAAAATTGAAAACCTATTTTTTCCTTAAATATTTGACTAATTAATCCATTCTTTCTATGGAATGTGTTATAATTACCGTATTTTCTCGCATATAACGCGCGCGTTATACGTGGTTTTTACAAACCGCGCATACCCTTGCGCGTTATACGCGTGAGCGCGTTGTACAAAAATTTTTTTACATAGTTTCCCCCCCCGACTCCCGATTCATCACCTGGAAGGAGCGCTCGCACCCCCACCCTGAAGGAGCGCTCGCACCCCCACCCCGAAGGACTGCTCGCACCCCCACCCGAAGGAGCGCTCGCACTCCCACCCCGAAGGACTGCTCGCACCCCCACCCGAAGGAGCGCTCGCACTCCCACCCCGAAGGACTGCTCGCACCCCCACCCTGAAGGAGCGCTCGCACCCCCACCCCGAAGGACTGCTCGCACCCCCACCCGAAGGAGCGCTCGCACTCCCACCCCGAAGGAGCGCTCGCACTCCCACCCTGAAGGAGCGCTCGCACCCCCACCCCGAAGGACTGCTCGCACCCCCACCCGAAGGAGCGCTCGCACTCCCACCCCGAAGGAGCGCTCGCACCCCCACAACCTCCCCCCCTCCCCCATGGAGAAGCTGTCTACCTTGTTTCCGGATGCCAGCCCAGCTGCTTCCTCTGCCGGCGGTCCTGCCCCTTCTCAGAGCCCTGTGCTGCGCTGCTTCCTCTTCAGGCGGTCCCGCCCTTTCTCTGATGTCAGAGAAAGGGCGGGACCGCCGGAAGAAAAAGCAGCACAGCAGGGCTCAGAGAAGGGGCGGGACCGCCGGCAGAGGAAACAGCTGGGCTCGCTGGCATCCGGAAACAAGGTAGACAGCTTCTCCATGGGGGAGGGGGGTGAGGCTGTGGGGGTGCGAGCGGTTCTTCGGGTGGGGGTGCGAGCGGTCCTTCGGGGTGGGAGTGCGAGCGCTCCTTCGGGGTGGGGGTGCGAGCGGTCCATCAGGGTGGGGGTGCGGGTGCGTGCGAGCGGTCCTTCGGGGTGGGGGTGCGAGCGGTCCTGCGGGGGGGGTGAATCGGACGTCGGGGGGGGCATCAGGCTTTCAGGGTAGGGACAAGACTTCAAGGAGGAAAGGAGAGTCGGGGCGGGCGAAAACAGAGTCAGGGTCTCCAGAGGAGAGTCGGGGCGGGCGAAAGGAGAGTCGGGCAGCATGCGCGGTATAAGGGTGTGCGCGGTATATAAAAATTTATATACATGAATATGTGTTTTTTGCGCGCTATACCCATGTGCGCGTTTTACACGGGTGCACGTTATCTATGTGAAAATACGGTAATCATTTTTTTGTAAACCGCTTAGGGTTGGACGGGTTAGAAATTTTTAAAATAAATAAAATGAAATCATTTTTCTGCTTTGAGCAGGGCGATGTTGGCAAGAAAATTAAGACTGTGGCAATGGTGAAGGAACGGGAATGAAAAATACGGGGAGGGGGACAGGGTTACAAAGTGCGCTTCACTGTGGGGATCGGGAAGGGAACGGGGTTGAATCTTTGTCCCTGCGCCACTTTCTAGCGGACACGAAGAGTTTCTCTGCATTCAAGATTGTGAGCCCGCCGGGACAGACAGGGAAAAATGCTTGAGAACCTGAATAAACTCATGTAAACCATTCGGAGCTCCCCTGGGAGAACAGTATAGAAAATTGAATAATAGCGTGATCACCAGAGTTGGTATTGTGACATCATAATGCCTCATTCCACCAATAAGAGCCAACCTCATCAGTGATGTCACAATGGCTGGATTGTTCTATACTTGGCTCACTTTTACTACACTTCAATTTCTAGAGTGGCACAGTGGTTAAAGCTAAAGCCTCAACACCCTGAGGTTGTGGGTTCAAATCCCACGCTGCTCCTTGTGACACTGGGCAAGTCACTTAATCCCCCCATCACCCCAGGTACATTAGATAGATTGTGAGCCCTGTGGAACAGACAGGGAAAAATGCCGGAGTACCTGAATAAATTCATGTAAACCGTTCTGCGCTTCCCTGGGCGAACGGTATAGAAAAGTGAATAAATAAATAAATAATACAGACAGCTTGAGACAAGGGGCTCCTTTTACTAAGCTGCGGTAGCGTTTTTAGCGTGCTAATCCCCGCGCTATGCAGTAAAACTAATGCCAGCTCAATGGAGGTGTTAGCGTCTAGCACTTGCGGCATTGCAACGCGCATTAAAGCGCAGCTTAGTAAAAGGAGCCCAAGATCTCTAAGGGCGAGGAGTGGATAGAGGATGGCATGGCTGGGCACTGTGGCCTCGGGCACAGTCTTGGTGGGGTACCGGTTCTGCTCTGCCTCCCCACCCCCACCACACTCGCGCCCTCCCTCCCCCCTTCTCGTACCTTTTTAAATCTTCACCAGCATGAGCAACTTCTCCAGCCTGACTCGCCTCTGAAATCACTTCCAGGTCACGGGGCCAGGAAGTGATGTCAGAGGGAAAGCCAATGCCGGTGAGAGCAGCAGGCCAGAGAAGCGGCGTGCGCTGGCGAAGATTTAAAGAGGCACGGGGAGGAAGGGAGGGCGTGAGTGCGGTGGGAGGGGTGGGAAAGGTGACGGGGGGGCCTAAAAGGAGCAAGGTGGGGCAGGGTTTCCAGACGTCCAGATTTACCCGAATATGCCCTCTTTTTAGAGGACAAGTCCGGGCGTGCAGATGCCTTTTTGAAACCTGGCACTTTGTCCGGGTTTTGAAAAGCTTCTTCAGATCGCTGCAGGAGGGGGCATTCGCGCATGCATGGGTGCAAGGCGGTGACATCACGCACACGTGATGTCATCGTGTTGCATCCACACATACGCGGATGCCCTCCCGACTGATGAGAACAGGCTGAGGGGGGGGGTGTGGGGCGAGGCTGGGGCATGATGTGGGTGTAATGGGGCAGGGATGGGTGGCACTGGGCGGGCCTGGGGCGGGCCTATAGGTCCAGATTTTACGCAAGTAAAATCTGGTAACCCTAGAGTGGGGGGGCAGAGAGGAGGGTGCAGGGGGGTCACAACCGCCCCAGGAGCCTCCTACCCTCACTAGGCCACTGGCTGGGTAGACTAGATAGGCCGTATTTGCCTTCATTTGTCTCTGTTTCTATGTTAAGCAGGAGGAGAGCACTATCTCTTGCCTGTTGCTTCTTCCTCTGGGTTTTTTTCATCTACAATCAGAGCTATGGGTGGGGGAGGGGGAATCCCATTTGTGGAAGTTTTAAAAATGTGTCTATGTTATGATGGGAGAGGCCACCTTGGAGCCTCAAAAGGTTAATAGTGCCTTGCCTTGGTTTGATTGCATGCCAACCCTTCTGTGAAAGAGGGAGACTGAGATAAGGAAATTAGAGTGGTTTTTATTTTCTGGCAATTTTGTCCTAGGAAAAGGAAAGCGGGTGGGATAGCGTGCTCAAACCATTTGATTCTTTGTCTGCGCTTTTATCAACTTCATCGACTGCTATGGTGTTCGGTCTCCTATGCTACTCCGAGACTCTGGGAGAGGAGCAGGGGATATGAATATTAACATTGCCATAATAATCAGACCAGAAAGGGGAACTGCTAATGGTTTGTCATGCCTTTGAAAGGTCAGCTGAATTCTGCAAAGTCTTGCACTTCAGTCCCTCCCTTTCCCCCCCCCTTAATTGTTTGCAAATTATTGCAGGCTCCCAGTGGCCGAGGGGTCAGAGAAGAGGCAGAGCGCAGAGACTTTCTGAGATCACGCAACGCTTCGGCGCTGAAATAAACAGAATCTCCTGAAAGGTCATTACTTAAGTCTCTCTCCCTCCAACTGGCAACGGAAACTCCAGTCGTTTCTCAGCGAGTGAAAAAATGCCAAGATTCAAATGCACTGAGTCACAACTTTCCTGCATTTTCCTGGTTCATTGTGAGTTACTTCGATGCTATTTCCTTGCAAGAGCGAAGCAGCTTTTTCCTCGTGAACCTGGATTAGACCTCAGAACCTCTGGAATCTCGGGTCAGGGAATATTGGTTTAACTGTTCCTTTGACACGCATGTGCCTTGAGCAATCGTCCAGATGGAGTTTTGCAATGTCGTCTGCATAGATCTCATGTTCTTTAAGATAGTGGTATGGTTGTTCACGGGCCTAGTAGCTATTATCACGAATGGCAGACCTAAAACCTAGTCTAGAGCAGTGGTCCCCAACCTTTTTGACACCAAGGACCGCTTTTATAGAAGCAAATTTTTCCAGGGACTGGTGAAGGGGGGGCGGGGAGGATTTGGGGCAGGTTCATAGGGCAGTTTTATACACACTACTAGGACACGGTACTACTCGAAAGGTTCCAGAGAAGAGCGACTAAGATGGTTAAGGGGCTAGAGTAGTTGTCGTACAGCGAAAGATTAGAGAAACTGGGCCTCTTCTCCCTCAAACAGAGGAGATTGAGAGGGGACATGATCGAAACATTCAAGGTACTGAAAGGGATAGACTTAGTAGATAAGGACAGGTTGTTCACCCTCTCCAAGGTAGAGAGAACGAGAGGGCACTCTCTAAAGTTAAAAGGGGATAGTTTCCGTACGAACGTAAGGAAGTTCTTCTTCACCCAGAGAGTGGTGGAAAACTGGAACGCTCTTCCGGAGTCTGTTATAGGGGAAAACACCTTCCAGGGATTCAAGCCAAAGTTGGACAAGTTCCTGCTGAACTGGAACGTACGCAGGTAAGGCTAGTCTGTTAGGGCAATGGTCTTTGACCTAAGGGCCGCCGCGTGAGCAGACTGCTGGGCACGATGGACCACGGGTCTGACCCAGCAGCAGCAATTTTTATGTTCAATATGCATTAACAAAATAAATTAAAAAAGGTCCTAGTTCACACTTGCTGTCTAACACTAGCTCTGGCAGGATACACATTTCGAATCTGACATATTGTAATCACAAAATAGAAAATAAAATTATTTTTTCTATCTTTTGTTGTCTGGTCATTTTGTTTTTCTATCATCTTGGTCACGGTTTATCTTTCTGCTTTTTGTCTATCTTCTACCAATTCTCTTTCCAGTGTCTGCTGTTCCTTTTTTTTTTTTTCTCCTCTTTATGCCTGATTTTTTCCTTTCAGCTTTCTTAACTTTTTCTTTTCTTTTTTTGCCTCTGTCCACTCAAATCTTGCCCTCTCTCACCCTTCAGGGCTCGGTTCTTGGGCCTATCTTGTTCAATATTTTTATAAACGACCTGGAAGAGGAAACGGCATGCAATATAATAAAGTTTGCTGATGATACAAAACTATGTCGGGCGGTTGGCTCTCAAAGGGACTGCGAGGATCTCCAGAAAGATCTGAACCAGCTAGAAATGTGGGTGATAAAGTGGCAGATGAACTTTAACATAAACAAATGCAAGGTGGTGCATCTAGGAAAGAAAAACAAGGAACATGAGTATAAGATGTTGGGGGTCAAGTTGGAAAAATACGAACAGGAAAGGGATTTGGGGGTACTGATTGACAGTACCCTAAAGCCATCGGCACAGTGTGCGGCGGCGGCGAAGAAAGCAAATAGGATGTTGGGCATTATTAAGAAGGGGATTACGAGTAGATCGGAAGAAGTTATAATACCACTTTATAGATCAATGGTCAGATCGCACTTGGAATACTGTGTCCAACACTGGTCTCCATACCTTAAAAAGGATATAACTCTGCTAGAGAGAGTGCAGAGGCGAGCCACGAAACTTATTAAAGGAATGGAACATTTGAGCTACAAAGATCGACTCAGGAAACTGGGACTGTTTACCCTTGAGAAGAGAAGACTGAGAGGGGATTTGATTGAGACTTTCAAAATATCAAAATGATTTGATAAAATACACCAAGAAGCAGCATTACTGACATTTTCACATGTGACACGGACAAGAGGTCATAGCCTGAAACTGAGTGGCAGCAGGTTCAGGACAAATGTCAGGAAGTTCTGTTTCACACAGCGCGTGGTGGATGCTTGGAACGCACTCCCGAGGGAGGTTGTGGAGGAGACTACTGTACATCTCTCCCTACCATCCCCCACATGCAGCAGAACCCCGATGACCCTCCGACCGCGAGACCCCGACATGCCTCAGTTCTGAAAAGTGCAGCAGCGGCAGCAGTGAATAGGCTACTTCACTGCCTTCCCCGCCAGGGCCTTCCCTCTGCCGCTGAATCACTAGTGATGTCATCAGTGACACGGCGGCAGAGGGAAGGCCCCAGGGAAGGCAGCGAAGCAGCCTGTTCACTGCTGCCGCCGCTGCGCTTTTCAGAACGGAGGTGGGATGGGAAGGAGGGATTGATACTCTCGTGGCCCGACTGTCAGACAGCCACAGCTGGGAAGGAGGGATGGATACTCTCACAGCCCGGCTATCAGATGGCCGTGGCCTGCTAGTGGGCCACGGACCGGCGTTTGGGGAAGGTGGGGGGGGAGAGTGAACGGACCACAGTCTGCGTGCATGCACTATTGGCTCCAACGGCCCCCCTGCCCCTCTTTATTTTTTTTATTTAAAATTATTTATAACCTGTCTATCTACAAATCTAGACGGGGAGCAATACATACATACAAAATCAATCAACATTACAAACAATAAAAACAAAAAATCAAATAGAATAAAAACAAGATTTTAAAAACTTCCACATCCACACACTGTCACATAATATATTCCCAAAAGACGATTTAATAACAGAACAATCTTCTGCCCGAAGATGAAAAAACTTCATCTCCTCAAATTATCGCATGACTTGCACCAAAAGCACGCTCAAACAAATGCAGTTTTTGCTCCTTTTCTGAATTGCTAAAGCACAGTCAATTTCCTGTGCTAGAGCAGAGGAACGGCATGTGAATTGCGACTCTGCGACCATTCCACACACAACCCCTACCTGGGTGAGTGGGCTGCCAAGCCAGGTATGCCACTGCCTAAAACTAGAGGTCTACATCTAAGAAAAATCTGTAACAAATAACATTATTTAGATGAATCCACTGCTCAATAGCTATGATAAAGGCTTCAGAAGTATGCGTTCTCATTCCGAGCATTCGTCTCTAAGCTTCTTCATGAACCCAAATATGTTGATTCAAAAAATCTTTCCTTTTTACTTTCATCTGTAGTTATTCATAACACTTATCTTTAAATTAGAGTATGATTGGGCATAAATGCATTTTGCAATATTGGTTACAGAAAGATCCTCCTAGTTATTGGCATTGGAGGAATCAATTTCATCATTTAGTTTTACTTGAGGTTTGGGAGGTTCGTAAATTTCCTAGAAGAACTTGTTTATTTTTGGAAAATTTGGGACCCTTATATATAAAATTTATCCTCTAGACTCAGAGTCTAGAGCAAGAGGTATGATCCTTAATGCTTTACATTGAAGCTTTGGAATTGTTCTTTGCATTTTTATACTTGGTATTTGATGTCACCTTTCCTTTTAGGGTAGGGGTGGGAATAGGAGGGATTATATTACATTACATTAGTGATTTCTATTCCGGCTGTGCCTTGCGGTTCTAGGCGGATTACAAATTAGAAGAGATCTGGACATTACCGAGAGAATTACGTAACAATGATTACCGAGAGAATTGCATAACAGTGATTCATGTACTTTACATGGTGTGGTAGAGGATTATAAATTATGAGAGATCTGGATTTTTTCGAAAGAATTTCATAGTAGAGAATCAAGTGATAACAGGGTACAGTGGAGAATATCAGTATATACTGGTTACAGAAGAAAAATTACCTAATAATGAAGGAGGAAGTTTGTTGGATACTGAGGGTAGATGCTTATTTAGGAATCAGAATATTTTTGGAAGGTAAGGTTCTAGGAGTTGACTAATGTGTTATTCACGTGAGGGAGAGCTTGTGCGAAGGGGGAGGAGATTAGTTAGTGGGGACATGTTTTTTTAAATAGAAATAGAATATGTGTGGAATTACTTGAATGGTATTTTTGTTTAATTCATCTATTACAATGTTGTAATTAAATTAAAACAATGGGGGGAAGGGTGGGGGAAGGAAAAGTGTGAGGGTAATGAGAGATGTAATAGGTAATTTGGAAATTTATTTTGAAGGAATGACAGACATATGATGGAAAATTAATATCGTAAATTTAAATGTAATGACTATTTTATTGTATTACTAGCTGATGCCCCGGCGTTGCACGGGTATTTAATTATAGCAATAACACTGTAAATGGATTCAAATAAAGATACTTTATAGTGGTGAATGAAATTATTTTTTTACAGCTTTATAAAAAGTACAATATTCAAATTATAAAGTGAAATATTTGACAAAATGAATACAATACAACTAACACAAAACTTGATTATAAACAACATTTTTAGTTTCACCTCCAGGAGCAAGAACATATACATTCTTGGGTGAACCCACCCTTGGGCAAGCAACATAGAGTTGTCCATGGGAAAAACAGGGGGATCTTAAATCCACTCCACAGTATGTAATAGTCTGTCCCTGTGATTTGTTGATTGTGATAGAGAATGCAAGTCTCACTGGAATTTGCAATCTCTTAAACTGAAAAGGAAGATCTGTTGGAATAAGTGGTATCCGCGGGATAAATACGGTTTCACCTTGTCCTTTCCGGTTAAGATAGTCGCTTCAATTACATTGGCCAGTAACCTCTTTACACAAAGCCTTGTGCCATTGCAAAGTTTTGGTGGGTCAAGGTTGCTAAGTAAAATAACTGGAGATCCCACAGCTTTTTACATTTTTTCCATTGACTTGAATGGGTGAAATCAGATTTTCTGTTTGTAGCTCCGCCCACGTGTGCAGGTGGGCCGCGAGACCCCCAGAACATATCACCCCAGGTAGTGAGGGATCTGCATACCAAGGTTCGTTCAAATCGGTCAAGCCGTTTTTGCGTGATCGCGGCACATACACACATACATACCTCCGATTTTATATATATATAGATAATATCGTATATTTATTGGATTTCTTCAATAATATGTTATAACATAAATTGGAGTTTTGACCCGTAGCCGACATGCAGGCTTTGGTACAAAACCTGCATCAGGGCACAGTATTAAGTCATTCTCATAGTCACATGCCTCATTCCACCAATCTGTTATAAAAGTTTTAAACAGTGGCAAGCCAAGGGAGGGGGGGGCGGGGGGGGGCCCCCAGTTTGGACTCAGGCCCCCTCCACAATCCAATGTGTGTGGCACAATGGTTAGAGCTACAGCCTTAGCACCCTGAGGATGTGGGTTCAAATCCCTCGCTGCTGCTTGTGACCCTGGGCAAGTCACTTAATCCCCCCATTGCCCCAGGTACATTAGATAGAGTTTGAGCTCACCGGGACAGATAAATATGACAAAGTACCTGAATGCAAACCACTTATGATATAAGTGATAAATAAATCAAATAAAATCAATGTAGCTGTTGAATGGCTGGGAGGGGGGGGTACTCAATCCCTGCCAGTCGGTGAGATCCACTGCATGAAAATGCCTCAGGGCTGCCTAAGCAGTGAGTTCTGAGCGCTCCTGGGAGGACGGGATTTAAAACCAAATAAATAAGAATTCAGCGGTCTCCTTTCTAGCCGGCAACACCGGAACCGGTACTCCCCTCTTACGCTCTTACGCTCAGTCTGTGTAGGGTTACCATATGGCTCCAGAAAAAAGAGGATGGATTGAGATATCTGGGTTTTACTTCCATTGACAACAATGGAAGTAAAACCCGGACGTCTCAGTTCGTCTTCCTTTTCCTAGAGCCATACGGTAACTCTAGGTGAGTGAGAAGTGCTGGCACTGGTGGCTGGAAAGGGTGGGGGTGGGGAGGCCGCCAGCTTCTTCAGTACCGGGGCAGTTCCGGGCAGCGGATCTCATTGGCTGGTGGGGATTGGATATCCCAGCTAGCAAAGGTCAAATTATTAACATGGGGGGAGGGGGATTTAGAGATAAAATGCACTGTCCCCCAATTCAGCCCTGGGAACCCCACCCAGAAAAAAAAAACCTGAGCTCTGGCTACGCCCCGAGCTTTAAGGGAATGTCTCAAAAACAACTGAGGGACAATAGATGTGTTATGAAAGGGAAAAGGAGCAGAGAAATCTTGGACTGGCTTTGCTCCGCATTCTCTGCTTCTCTGAGCTTGGACTCTATTGGGAAATGCAGCAGGATAAACATCTGCTGGGGTTTTCCTCTCTGTGTAATATCCTTTCTCCGCCTACGTAGCCAGTGATTAAAAGGATAGACCTCAGCCACATATACAAGGCTCCTTCCAAAACTCTTACCCCCCTGTTTTACCAAGGTGCGCTAAACATTTTAGCGCATGTTTAGCGCACATTAAATCTACGTGCATGCTAAACGCTAACGCGTCCATAGACTAACATGCACGCATTAGCGTTTTAGCGCGTGTTTAGCGTGCACTAAATCTACATGCACGCTAAACGCTAACGCGTCCATAGACTAACATGCACGCATTAGCGTTTTAGCGCGTGTTTAGCGTGCACTAAATCTACATGCACGCTAAACGCTAACGCGTCCATAGACTAACATGCACGCATTAGCGTTTTAGCGCGTGTTTAGCGTGCACTAAGTCTACATGCACGCTAAACGCTAACGCGTCCATAGACTAACATGCACGCATTAGCGTTTTAGCGCGTGTTTAGCGTGCACTAAATCTACATGCACGCTAAACGCTAACGCGTCCATAGACTAACATGCACGCATTAGCGTTTTAGCGCGTGTTTAGCGTGCACTAAATCTACATGCACGCTAAACGCTAACGCGTCCATAGACTAACATGCACGCATTAGCGTTTTAGCGCGTGTTTAGCGTGCACTAAATCTACATGCACGCTAAACGCTAACGCGTCCATAGACTAACATGCACGTATTAGCGTTTTAGCGCGTGTTTAGCGTGCACTAAATCTACATGCACGCTAAACGCTAACGCGTCCATAGACTAACATGCACGCATTAGCGTTTTAGCGCGTGTTTAGCGTGCACTAAATCTACATGCACGCTAAACGCTAACGCGTCCATAGACTAACATGCATGCATTAGCGTTTAGTGCGTGATTAGCGCGATCTAATATTCAGTGCACGCTAAAATGCTTAGCGCACCTTAGTAAAAGGAGCCCTTAGCGTGGGCCTTAAATCCAACCACTAGGTGTCACTATTGTGGATAGCCTAGGGCTCCCTCACCGTCTCTGCATCATTTTCAGCTTTTAGGCAAATGGTCCAGTGGGGGGGAAATCGATTTCTAGGCAGCCTATTTGTGAGGGTGAGCAAAAAAATGCTATATTACAGCAATAAAAAAAAGTCACACTTCTATTAAAGATTCAAAAGACTTCATAATGTATGATTCTTTGAAAGGAAGATATTTCTATCTGATGAAATATGCTCAGAGACTTGAAGGCAAAAACAATATTGTCTACTATTCATATGCACTAGTAGCAAGACACTTATCTTGTCGAGGATTCCGACGTGGCCCGTCAGGGAACCGAGGTGATAACTTAGATAAACTGTAATGGTGGTTCAGTCTCTGCTTGGGTTTGACAACACTTCAAAGGCACAGGATTTCTTCACAACTTGCAAACGACTGAAAGACTGATGCAGTGAAGAAAATGTTTTTGAATATCGTTGAAGCGTATGCAATGACTGGGTGGTGGGGCGATAGTCTTGGGGTTCGCCCCTTGTTTTTGCCTTCAAGGCTCTGACCATATTTCATTATTTTCAGCTCTGGCTGGCCTAGAGAACGGAAGAACTCACCTAGAGCTGAGCTGAATCTGGTATCTTAATGTCCCACTAAACCAATGGTCTCCAACTCAAACCCTTTGCAGGGCCACATTTGGGATTTGTAGGTACTTGGAGGGCCTCAGAAAAAAATAGTTACGCTTCTCTCTCCGAATCCATGGTTTCAGTATCCGCGGATTTGGTTATTAGCTATTTTTTTTTTTTTTTACAAAAAAACTACTTTCTTTTTTTTGGCTATTTTTAAGCTGTCTTAGCCTCCCTGGAACCTTACCTGGTGGTCTAGCGGTGAAGTGGGGCAGGAGTGATCTTCCTATGCTCCCGCCCCCCTGCAGAGCCGTCATCAGAAAGTCTGCCGTGAGTTCTCGTTGTAGTCTCGAGATTACAACGGGAATTC
Organism: Geotrypetes seraphini; assembly: GCF_902459505.1. Taxonomy (NCBI): domain Eukaryota; kingdom Metazoa; phylum Chordata; class Amphibia; order Gymnophiona; family Dermophiidae; genus Geotrypetes; species Geotrypetes seraphini. The sequence continues at coordinate 15,579,099 of NC_047087.1, read as the reverse complement.
AGGGCAGCCATTGTGATGACGGCTCTGCACGGGGCAGAGGAGGGAGGCAGGGGTGGGTCAGAGCCGGCCGAGAAGTTATTCACGATTTTTCACACTTTGCGGTCTGGCTATGCACCTAACCCCCGCAAATACCGAGGGAGAAGTGTAATGTCTTATTAAAGAAATGACAATTTTGCATGAGGTCAAACTCTTTATAGTTTATAAATCTTTCCTTTGGGCTAAGTCTTAATCATAATATTGTAGCTTATAGCTAAAGAGACATATGATCAAGAAACGGTTTTATTTTACTTCTGTGATTATGATAAACATACCGAGGGCCTCAAAATAGTACCTGGCGGGCTGCGAGTTTGAGACCACCGCACTAAACCCTATAAAAGTCTAGAAATCCCACAGGAAAAATATTCCTGCCAGTTTTACAATTCTCCTACACATATCTGCCTGTATCATTCCTGCCTAGGCTGAGTAGCGCTTTAGAAATGGTAAACTGAAGAATTCTGGCTGGTTTCTGGACTTCATTAGCCAGCCCTTGTCGGAGACATAAATATGAAGCTGTTGTCGGATTTCAGTGCAGTGTGCGAGGGCAGCTCTGGCAACCTGAGGGCCGTGACCTTCGTGTTTCTCAGCGGGGACTGAGCCCAAACAGTGGGAAAATGGGAGTCTGTGTTATTTTTTTCAGAACAAAATCCTGACAAGAGAAGTCAGCTTCCTTAAGGCTGCTGTGAGTTAGTACTCTGGGATGTGTTCAGTGACCCCCATAAATAAAGATAATCGCAAATCTGGTTTTATGAACATGTTGCAGCCCTGATCCTTACGTTAAACAGCGCAGCGGGACGGCTTCCTGATGGACAGAGGGTGCTGCTTAGCTTCTGCATGGCAGAAAGCTGAGCTTGAAAAATTGGTTTTCCCGGGATTTGGAATCTAATATAATATAGCCCTATGCGCGCATGCGCACTCCCACCTGCATGCTCCCGTTTTCCGTGCGCTGTAGGGTACTGCAGGTAGGAGTGCGCATGCGCGAGAATCCCCTGAAGCAGATGTCGGCCGCGGCGGCTGTTGGTGGCTGTAGGCCGCGGCGGAAGATGACGCGAAGGAAAGTGGCAGCGAGCCACAGTGTCTCCTGCAACCATGTCCCTGCCTCTCTGTTTCCGGGCTGTGGTTTGTCGGGACCGCGGGAAGGGAAGGGACTAAGGGAGCCGGCCAGACCGCGGGAAGGGAGGGGGGGGGGTAGGGGAAACGCTGCTGCTGCACAGGGAAGTGGGGTGGGGGGAGGGAAATGGAGAGGGAGGGAATGCTGCTGTGGCTGCTGCACAGGGAAGTGGTGGGAGAGAAATGCTGCTGCATAGGAGGCAGGGAGAGACACAGATAGATAGAAAGAAAAGAAGAAAGACACAGGGGCAGGGAGAGACACAGAAAGACAGACAGACAAATGGGCCAGGGAGAGAGACAGACAGCAGGAGGGAGAGAGAGACAGAAATAAAGACACACAGACATATATTCTAGCACCCGTTAATGTAACGGGCTAAAATACTAGTGAGATTATATAATGTCAGCTCACGTCCCTGTTCCCCCTTTTACTGACAGTAAAATATATACCATGAAGGTCAGTAGTATACTTCAGATCAGTGTCTCTCAACTGTGTGTCATGAGAGATTCCAGAATTTTACTTTATTGTTAAAAATTCCCTTCATAAGTCTACACTAGAATAGATGACATGAACGCCACGTACGCAAGAGTCTGTCAATGTTATGAGCGTCTGTGCGCGTAAGGATACAACCACCCAGGCAAGCATCATTCTTTGACGTGATTGGTCCTTGAAAACTAATTGCTAGTAATTTTTTTTTTATTTTTTATGCAGAATTTATCCTAACTTGAGCAACAAGGCCATCGAGGCTTTGTTACCCGTTTTGGATCTTCTTATCTTTGCAAACTTGGATTTTCAGCTCTGACAGAAATTAAATCGAAGAAAAGAGAACGGCTGCGGAGGGTGGATGATGCAGTGCGTGTTTGCTTGTCCATTATTGAGCCGCCTTTTGAGTTAATTTGCACACAAAAACAAGCACATCCGTTGCATTGATGTAGCAATTCTATTCTATCTACTAGAGGGCTCCTTTTACCAAGGTGCGCTGGCGTTTTTAGCGCACGCAGGAAATTACCCCGCGCTACGCTTCTAGAGCTAACGCCAGCTCAATACTGGAATTATGGTCTAGCACGCGCGGCAGTGGAGCGCGAGCTATTCCGCACGTTAAAGCCCTAACGCACCTTAGTAAAAGGAGCCCTTGGTTTCACCGTTGTTACAATAACAGCTGGATCTGGAAAGGCCCATCGGTCTCTTTCCTCCCCCACATGTATCCCCCCAACAAAGACCCCGATCTTAGGTAAGCATTAATAAAGTCACACTACATCTTGGAAAAATAGAGTCGCAGCTCTGTTTATTATAACAAAATAACATTGTGTTAAAAGCAACCATAAAAACTACATATAAACAGCTTTTTGGCCCCTGTGATCCCGCCCCTGTCAGCATGGGTCAGGAGGGATGGCAGGAGCCGCCCTGCCCCTTCGGTCGGGTCACCAGTCCACCTGGGACCCCCTTCCGAACCAGCTGCCCTCCAGCCGCTCATCTCCGGTTGAGCCCCGGCTTTTGGTAGCTCGAACCCCGCCTGCGACTCCTGAGCTCCCAACCCGGGAACCAACCGCCCCGCAAAGGGAGGGAGGGCGGGGAAGCCGCCGCCGAGGACAGGAAGAGACCCGACACTCGGCAGCTGCAGCTAAATATAGGCCCACCCACAGCGTCCTGCCGCTAACCAATCCTACTGCTCTAACCTCGGCAGGACGCGTTCTAACCTATCATAACTCCCATTCATCCCTTAACCCTCCTCCCTCCCCATCGAGAGCCAATCCCGACGGGTCGACACGAGGGCCTTCCAGCCCCGTGTTATTAATGCCCGTTGAGATTAGCTCTCGGGCTAACTTTTACTCATACATAACTTAAAGAACTTTAAGTAAATAACGCTCAAATGTAATTTTTTGTTGGTTCTGCAATTTAATCATTTCGCTTATAATGTGCCACGAAAAACATTTGCTCCGTTTAGTGTGCGAGACCTAAAAAAAAGTTGGAGAGACCCCACTTTAGATGGTTCCTTAGAAGGTAGTTGTCCAAAGATGTAGCTGAAACTTTGCCCTCTGTATTCAAAGAGCATCGCTTTTGAGCTAACAAGCATAGGGGTCCTTTTTCTAAGGCGCGCTAGTCATTTTTGCGTACGCTAACGCGTCCACGGGACATAATGGGCACGTTAGCATTTGGCGTGCGCTAAAACGGCTTGCACGCCTTAGTAAAAGGACCCCATAGACCTTGTCCTTGAAGATAATTTGCTAATTCTCGTGCACAGCTGCCCCGGAACCTAAGAGGATTTCGCTGCTCCTTAAGATACGCAGTGAGTCTGCTGAGAATATGCTTCAGTTGTGCCCCCGTTTTGAGCCAATGTCTCAAGCACAAAAGTCAGTGACAAAGAAGGGTGCATAGGGCATGCCGCAGCAGCGGTTCATAGACAACGGCGCGAAAGACAAAAGCGCACGCCGACAATTGAGCGCAGTGCGGAGGCGCGTGCCGCACAAAATTACAGTTTTTAGGGGCTCTGACGGGGGTTTTTGTTGGGGAACCCCCCCAGTTTACTTAATAGACATTGCGCCAGCGTTATGGGGGGTTTGGGGGGTTGTAACCCTCCACATTTTACTGTAAACTGAACTTTTTCCCTAAAAATAGGGAAAAAGTTAAGTTTTTAGTAAAATGGGGGGGTTACAACCCCCCACACACCCCCACAACGCCCCCACAACGCGGCGCGATGTGTATTAAGTAAAGTGGGGGGGTTCCCCCCCACGCCCCCCCGTCGGAGCCCTAAGTACAGTAATTTAGAGCGGCGCACGCCTCCACGCTGCACTCAATTGTCTGGGCGCGCCTTTGTCCCGGCGCGCTTTTGACCTGACACCGCAGCAGCTCTCTAGCTTGCAGCATAAGAGTAATTAAAAGCACACCATTGACCTTGCTCCTCCCCCCCTCCCCCTCCCCCCCCCCAACTTAGGAGAATGCCCATCCAACCTCCTTTCTACCTCAGGTCTACCAGTGCACCATCCTCCTCGTTCCGTAACAAGTCACTTAAATTCTTGCACCGACTGTGCATGTAAACACTTCTATCCAACCAGGTGAGAGTTCAGGTGCACACATACATAGCAGCACCACATCTATTCGGTACTCTCTAGAGAATGACACGGTGACAAAATTCATCACCGTTCCCGTCCCCGCGGATAACCGCGGGAAATCATCTTCATGTCATTCTGTAAGGAAAGAGGGAAGAATCAGAGTATAATTGGGCACAACCACTGACCCGCAAGCTTTGCTTTGAAGAATGCTGGTGTAGAAGGACCGAGGTTGAAACAGACACTACAGAATGACAGTCTCTGGTATCCAGAGCAGATATTGTGATGTCATAATGCCTCATTCCACCAGTGCCTAAGAGCCAATCACATCAGTGATGTCACAATGGCTTCATTATCCTTGGCTCACATAAGAATCAGAATATGAATGGCCACAATCACTGACCCGCAAGCTTTGCTTTGAAGAATGTTGGTGTAGAAGGACTGAGGTTGAAACAGACACTAGAAAATGACATGGGATTATTTCCCGCGGTTATCTGCGGGGATGGGAACGGTGATGAATTTTGTCACCGTGTCATTCTCTATGACTCTAATTTCTGTACTCAAATGGCATGGCGCATAATTGTAGAAGGGGCAGAAGCATATGTGGACCATAGACAGGGCCAACATTTTTCACAGGCAGCTTATAGAAAGCTCTGTGGGGTCCTTTTACTAAGGCAAGCTAACCGATTTAGCGCGTGCAAAATCAGTTAGCACGCCTTAATAATAATAATTTTCTTTTTTATATATCGTCTAACCAAAAATGGTTCTAGGCGGTTTACAACAAATAAGAACTGGTCATACAGTGAGGAATACAATTTAAAAGAAAAATACAATTCTAAACAATGTACAACAAATAAGAACCGATCGTACAGTAAAAATGTGATTTAAAAGGTGACACATTACATAACGGAAGCATAAAATTTTTAAATGAGAAAACCAGTTAGGATACAAATTTTTCAAATAGTTGGGTCTTCAATCATTTTCCAAAATCGAGATAAGAAGAAGATCCTAACATAATTTTACCGATCCAACCATTCAGTTTAGCAGCTTGAAAAGAGAGAGTTCTCTCCAGAAATCTTTTGGAACGACATAATTTAACAGAAGGAAATGTAAATAAACAAACTCTGCGTGGGACCTTATTTGGGTGGTTCAGAGAAAAATGGGAGACGAGGTCTCCAGGTGACAAGCCAAAAATAGATTTGGAACAGATACAAGCAAACTTAAACAAAACTCTGGCCTCAATCGGCAGCCGGTGAAGCTTCAAATAATAGGGTGTAATATGCTCCCAGTTTTTCAATCCAAAGATCAATCGAACTGCGGTGTTTTGAACCACTCTCAATTTTCTTAAAATTTTCTTAAAAGCACCCAAATAGATGACATTACAATAATCAAGAATACTTAAAACGGATGACTGCACTAATAAACGGAATGAAGTGTGAAGTTTCCAGAGCACGGCAAAGCATTTCTTCAATAATAGATCAGTATGATGTTCGAAAGTGAGATGTTTATCAATAGTCACTCCCAATATTTTTATAGACTGTTCTATAGTATAGTCGAGACCATTCAAGTGAGTCGATGTTTCTTTAATCTTATCATTGGGGGTTGCAAGAAAAAATTTAGTTTCAATTTAAAAGCAATCATCCAACATTCAATCTGATTCATGATGGTGATGGTCACTAAGAAATTTGTGATCGCGACTGTCAGACAAGTTAGCGGTATAGTTATTGTAATGTCATCCGCATAAATGTAAAATTTAAGATTTAAATTAAACAAAAGATTTCCTAGTGAAGCCAAATAGACCCCTTAGTTATGCATATAAGTGTTGCATTTAGATGCAAACATTGACGTAAGCCGTAGACCTGTTGTAGATGTTGACGCCAACACCAACCGATCAATGACTGCAGATATTTACAGCTTTATTGGAAGAGCAACCTCCGACAGATGCTGAAGTCAATATGTTTTGGCATCACATCGCAAAAGAAAGCGCTCGGCACTACAAAGGTTGTCACTGGGGGAAGCCACTGCTTAGCATGGAATGTTGCTCCTATTTGGTTTATTTCTAAGAACTTGTGACATGGATTGGCCACTGTTGATACCAAGCTAGATGGATCAATGGTCTGACAACCTAGTACAGCTGTTCTTATGCCTATATTGAGCTCCCAGAGCCCAATATGAACTTCAAAAACCACTCTTAAGGGAATGGGATTTGATATATAACATAGCATAACATAAAAATCAATGTCTATACAGCATAACCGATAAGTTCTATGCGGTTAACAAAATTTTAAAAAATCAAACAATTACATAAAGGGCTCCTTTTATGAAGCCGCGTTAGCGGCTTTAGCGCCTGCGACTTTTAATCACGCGCTAACCCCCGCGCTAGCCCAAAAACTACCGCCTGCTCAAGAGAAGGCGGTAGCAGCTAGCGCATCCGGCAGTTTAGCGCGTGCTATTACGTGCGTTAAACCGCTAACGTGGTTTCGTAAAATGAGCCCAAAATGTATCAATAGCCTAAAATATGGAAAACAAATATGTTTTCAGTTGCTTCTTAAAATGTTGGTAGGACATAGAGCTCAATATCAGAGCTTTTAAATCCTTGACCCAAGAAGCTGCTTGAAAGGAGAGAAGATGGTGATGATGATTAGAGAATGACACGGTGACAAAATTCATCACCGTTCCCATCCCCGCGGATAACCGCGGTAAACAATCTTCATGTCATTCTTTAAGGAGAGAGGGAAGAATCAGAATATTAATGGCCACAACCACTGACCCTCAAGCTTTGATTTGAAGAATGCTGGTGTAGAAGGACTGAGGTTGAAACAGACACTACAGAATGATAGTCTCTGGTATCCAGAGTAGATATTGTGATGTCATAATGCCTCATTCCACCAGTGCCTAAGAGCCAATCACATCAGAGATGTCACAATGGCTTCATTATCCTTGGCTCACATAAGAATCAGAGTACGAATGGCCACAACCACTGACCCTCAAGCTTTGCTTTGAAGAATGCTAGTGTAGAAGGACTGAGGTTGAAATAGACACTAAAAAATGACATGGGATTATTTCCCACGGTTGTTCGCGGGGACGGGAATGGTGATGAATTCTGTCACCGTGTCATTCTCTAATGATGATTAAACTGGCAACCTTTAGCTGATGAAATTGTTAAAAAAAAAAAAAAAAAGTATGAGAACTTTGGGAACGAATTGGCTTGGTGTAAGAAAAGGAATCATTTAAATAGTCAGGTGAAACACGAGTTCAGACTTTATAACAAATGCAGCCGAATTTAAATTTAACGGATGCCTCGATGGGCAACCAATGTGGTTCACGAAAAAAGGGGTAACGGAATAATGCTTTTTTAAACCAAAAATTAATCGAACGGCAGCGTTCTGAACAATATGTAATCTGGTAAGATTCTTTTGAGTGCCTGCGAGATGTACAATATTACAATAATCCAGCTGACTTAACACCAAAGAGTGGACGATGCATTTATTCATTTGTGATTCTTGTTTAATTATGGACGCACTTCACATTTGTTAATGATATTTTTATACTGTGTTCCTTGTTGGAGCACTCATATTGTTGGCTTTGTATTTCTTCTTTTATAAAATCAATAAAACTATTTGAACTAAAAAAAAAAAAAAAAAAAAGATGAAACATCAAAATATGCTTTTATACTGCGCAACTTCTGGAAACCTTCTGCACCAGAGCATCAACCTGATTTTTCATGGTTAGATTCTGATCCAAAATTACCCCCCAGAAATCTTGATGGAGGTGTGAATCGGGTAGGTAATAGTATTTAGTATCAAACAGGTCTCAGTATGATTATGGCTTCTCTGTGGAGGCCGCACCTTCAAAAAGATATAAAAAGGATGGAGTCGGCCCAGAGGAAGGCTACTAAAATGGTGCGTGGTCTTCGTCATAAGGCGTATGGGGACAGCCTTAAAGATCTCAATCTGTATACTTTGGAGGAAAGGTGGGAGAGGGGAGATATGATAGAGATATTTAAATACCTACGTGATGTAAATGTGCATGAGTCGAGTCTCTTTCATTTGAAAGGAAGCTCTGGAGGGCATAGGATGAAGTTAAGAGGTGATAGGCTCAGGAGTAATCTAAGGAAATACATTCTTACAGAAAGGGTGGCAGATGCATGGAACAGTCACCCGGAAGAGGTGGTGGAGAGAGAGACTGTGTCTGAATTCAAGAAAGCCTGGGATAGGCACATGGGATCTCTTAGAGAGAGGAAGAGATAATGGTTACTGCAGATGGGCAGACTGGATGGGCCATTTGGCCTTTATCTGCCATCATGTTTCTATAATCATAAAGCTCTATGACCTCATAATGCAAGTGTAAAGAGCCTTAACCAATAGGAAGAAGAGATGCAAATGTTAAGAGCCTTAGCCAATAGGGAGAGGAGGAGATAGTGGATGCTCTGGATGAGCCATTTGGCCTTTGTCTGCCATCGTGTTTCTATAATCATAAAGCCTTAGCCAATAGGGAGAAGAGGAGATAGTGAAGGCTCTGGATGAGCCATTTGGCCTTTGTCTGCCATCGTGTTTCTATGTTTCTATAACCATAAAGATCTCTGACCTCACAATGCAGGTGTAAAGAGCTGTAACCAATAGGAAGAAGAGATGCAAATGTTAAGAGCCTAAGCCAATAGAGAGAGGAGGAGATAATGGTTACTGCGGATGGGCAGACTAGATGGGCCATCATGTTTCTATGTTTAATGGAAGCAATTTACATTTTATGTTGTACTTGGGGCAATGGAGGGTCGGACTCAACCCTGTTCCCCAGCCACTGCACTAACCAGTAGGCCACTCCTCCACTCCAAAACACTGCAACATCTAAATAGGACATTAGTAATTCACACCAATAGTAAACACCTTCAGCCGCTGGTTGGTTTTCGGGAGCTGTGGCTTGTTGCAGTTGTTTGGCGCCTCTTCCCGTTGCAGATCGCTGGATTGGCGTTTGTCTGAACCATCACAAGCAGTGCCTCAATCCCCCGAGGAGGGGGTTCCCCCCCTCCCCCTCCCCGAAACGGAGTCCATTGAATGCATACAAGCTCCAGTCTTCATACTAGCAGATAAGTACAGATTTTTGATCATTTCCAGCTGATTTCTTTACAATTGACAGCATATTCAAAGGCTTGAACATTGACTATTGAACGCTGAGCCACACTGAACATCAGCGGCCCAAATTACCTTTTGTTTTTTGCACATTACAATTTTCACAATGATTGACACGATGGGAGTAAGTCCAGGGATGTTTCACAAGTGAACCCTTTTCTGGGTATACAGTGTGTCAACTTTGCCTATCAGGTTACCTGACTCTCCCTTTACACATTAATATTTCTAATTTTGATTGTATTTTTTGGCCGTTTGCTCTTCTCACTCCATCAAGGAAGGATTTTTTCCCTTGACATTTGTAACATTCTTTCTTAGTGGGTTTGTGTAGTTTAAATTAGACACATTTTGGCATGCTGATACACCAGTGTTCTATAAGGACCCTTATTGCATAGTGTTCTGATACAGTAGAATAGACTCACTGTCCAAGCTATTCATCCTGTTATACAAGGGGCCACTGAAAAGTTCTGAGCCCAACCAAGAAGAGAATGATGCGGAGCCATGAAACTTACAAGTTATTCCACACTTTTCGTTTCAATGAGGCAAATGCATCTAGCAAATGGGCACAAGTAAAGGGAAACCGAGCCATTGTGACATCACCGAGGAGGTTGGCTCTTAGGCATTGGTGGAATGAGGCATTATGACATCACAGTATAGGGACCACTTATAAAGTTCTGAGCCCAACCAAGAAGAGAATGATGCGGAGCCATGAAACTTACAAGTTATTCCACACTTTTCGTTTCAATGAGGCAAATGCATCTAGCAAATGGGCACAAGTATAGGGAAACCAAGCCATTGTGACATCACCGAGGAGGTTGACTCTAAGGCATTAGTAGATTGAGGCATTATGACATCACAATACGAGGGGGCCACTGAAAAGTTCTCTGCCCAACCAAGAAGAGTATGATGCGGAGCCATGAAACTTACAAGTTATTCCACACTTTTCGTTTCAATGAGGCAAATGCTTCTAGCAAATGGGCACAAGTATAGGGAAACCGAGCCATTGTGACATCACCGAGGAGGTTGGCTCTTAGGCATTGGTAGATTGAGGCATTATGACATCACAATAAGAGGGGCTGCTGAAAAGTTCTCTGCCCAACCAAGAAGTTTCATGGCTCCACATTATTCACTTTTGGTTGGGCTGGGAACTTTGCAGCAACCCCTTGTAGAACTGCCTCCTATGCCTCCAAACTACCCTGCGAGCAGTCTGCACACATGGCCTTAGTACCCACAGAAAATTCTTCAAGGGTAGGAGATAACAAAAAGAAATACAAAACAACACAACACAATAGCTTATGTACCACAAGTTCCACTCAAGCAGTTTAATGCAGTTAACAATAAAAAGAATGACCAGGCAGATGCTGGGAAAGTCCAGTAATTATCAAAATAAGTCCTTAAAAGCATATGAAAATTAATCATCTAGAAAATGATTAAACAAATGAGGTGGGGTTGGTTGGTTTTTTGTTTTTTTTTTACTTTCTTGTAAAGTTCAGATAGTCTACGTTCAATCTGAGAATGTGCAAACACTGAATCAGAATAGAAATATTTGCCAAAAAAGGTCAGTGATTGAAATCCAGCATGAGAGGTAATAACCCCATTCCCTCCATCACCACCTTAGCCCTTTGGCGAGTCCCTACATGCAAAGCACTGAAAAAAGCCAAAACCACTCTCTTTACATGGTTGTGGCCTCATCAGTTGCACAATTTAAGAAAAACAACAACCATGAATTGTTATAGAGCAGTGTTTCTCAACTTCTTCAAGCAAAGTACCCCCTAGGTCTATCAAATATCAACTGAGTACCCCCACCCAAGCTCTGCCCTAGACCCACCCAAGCTCCACCCCAAGACCCACCCAAGTGCCACCTCAAGACCCACCCAAGCTTCACCCCAAGACCCACCCAAGCACCATCCCAAGACCCCCTCAAGTGCCACCTCAATACCCATCCAAGCTTCACCCCAAGACCCACCCAAGCGCCACCTCAAGACCCACCCAAGCACCACCCCAAGACCCACCCAAGCGCCACCTCAAGACCCACCCAAGCTCCACCCCAAGACCCCCTCAAGTGCCACCTCAAGACCCACCCAAGCACCACCCCAAGACCCACCCAAGCGCCACCTCAAGACCCACCCAAGCTCCACCCCAAGACCCCCTCAAGTGCCACCTCAAGACCCACCCAAGCACCACCCCAAGACCCACCCAAGCGCCACCTCAAGACCCACCCAAGCTCCGCCCTAGATCCACCCAAGCTCCACCCCAAGACCCACCCAAGTGATACCTCAAGACCCACCCAAGCTCTGCCCAAGACCCACCCAAGCTCCAACCCAAGACCCACCCAAGTGCCACCCCAAGACCCGCCCAAACTCCACCCTGACTCACTCAAGCGCCACCTCAAGACCCACCCAAGCTCCACCCCAAGACACACCCAAGCACCACCCCAAGACCCACCCAAGCGCCACCTCAAGACCCACCCAAGCTCTGCCCTAGATCCACCCAAGCTCCACCCCAAGACCCAACCAAGTGATACCTCAAGACCCACCCAAACTCTGCCCAAGACCCACCCAAGCTCCAACCCAAGACTCACCCAAGTGCCACCCCAAGACCCGCCCAAACTCCACCCTGACTCACTCAAGCACCACCTCAAGACCCGCCCAAGCTCCACCCTAGTCCCACCCAAGCTCCACCCAAGCTGCACCCCAAGACCTGCCCAAGCTCTACTCCAAGACTCACCCAAGTGCCACCTCAAGATCCACCCAAGCTCCATCCCCAAGACCCACCCAAGCGCCACAAGACCCACCCAAGCTCCACCCTAGACCCACACAAACTCCACCCCAAGACCCACCCAAGCACCACCACCCATGAAAGCAGTACTAATTCCGTTCATTTTAAACATACACACAATATAATGTTATTTAAAAAATATAATGGTAACTATAAAATTAAACTACACAAAGCACACTGTAGGCAAAAAAAATTTTAATTATCATTTATATTCTGCCTTGACCTTTTTCAAAATAAACAGATGACTTTAAAATATGCAATGCCGACTTTCAATAAGTTTACTCATGGCAATGGCTCTTTCACAGCCTTCTACAGGCCAGAAGGCAGAGTGATTTATCTTCTGGGTCTCCCACACTCGGTGGAGCTCTGTACTGTATCTGTTGAAATCTTCATAAAGTGGGGCAGGGGAAGAGAGATTGGGGCAAGTTCCCTGGGCATTTTGCCACTGTGGAAGCATTGCCTTCTTGCACCACCTGATGTGATTTTCTATAGCATGCTGGCGAGCCAGGAGTGGCTTTGGGTGAGGGTAGAGGTTCCTGGGGGGAGGGGGAGGAGTGGACTTATATTTCATGTCTGTGTGCGTTCATTTTCAGGTCTGGTGCTAAAATGTATCTATGGATATAGGCAAATGTACCTGACCTCCTCTCCCTCCTCTTCCTGCAGTGACTCTGGTGATATGTCTTATTCACTTTCGCTTTGGCCTACTTCCCAGGTTTTTTCTAGGACTTTGTACCTGAAATCTATTGAATAAAAAGTCTAGAACAGAAGGCACCATCTGTAAAAAAAATAAAATAGGCAATGTCACCTCAGTAACTGCTACAGAAAAATAGACCAATATACTGGAAAATAGAGACCGCAGATATAAATTCTCAAAAGGGACACATTTTGATCACTAAATTGAAAATAAAATCATTTTCCCTATCTTTGTTGTCTGGTGATTTCATGAGTCTCTGGTTGCACTTCCTTCTGTCTGTGCTTTTAACTGTGTTTCCAGGGCCTTCTTATTCTCTTCTTCTTCACTTTCTGCCCTACATTCATTCAACTTTTTTTAGTTTTTCTGCTTTTCTTCTCAAAATCTACTTTTCTTTATCTTCCTTTCCTATCTCTCTCTTTTCCCATGATCTGGCATCTCTCTCTCTCCTTCCCTCCCCCTTTCCATGGTCCAACATCTCTCTCCTTCCCTCCCTCCAGTGGTCCGACATCTCTCTCCTTCCCTCCCTCCAGTGGTCCATCTCTCTCCTTCCTTTCTTCCCATCCTACAGTCTGGCATTTCTCTCCTCTCCTTCCCACAATCTAGCATATCTCTCTCCCCTCCTTCCATTCCATACTCTGACATTTCTCTCTCCTTCCCTCCCCCTGTAGGGCTGGTCTCAGTTAGGGCACTGGTCTTTGACCTAGGGGCCCCCGCAAGAGCAGACTGCTGGGCACGATGGACCACTGGTTTGACCCAGCAGTGGCAATTCATCTGGTCCGTTCTTCTACATCAGGGGTAGGCAATTCCGGTCCGCGAGAGCCGGAGCCAGGTCAGGTTTTCAGGATATCCACAATAAATATGCATGATATAGATTTGCATCTCAAGGAGGCAGTGCATGCAAATCCATCTCATACATATTCATTGTGGAGATCCTGAAAACCTGACCTGGCTCCGGCTCTTGCGGACCGGAATTGCCTACCCCTGGCCTACATCGTACATGCATTTTAGGAAGCTCCTGAAAACACACCTCTTGCCTAAACCTGATGACCCGGTTTTAAATTAACGCTTGTTGACCCAAGACTAGACAACTTTCACTCATCATACCCCATCACAATCCTCAATTTTTCGTTTATTGTTTTTGATGCGTTTGTAAAACTGTATTATTCTAATTTGTTAAAAGTTACTGTTTCTGATGTTTTTTACCACCCTGCACACCGACCTTGAACTGAAAGGCCAATAAGTCATAGGACTCTGTTCAAAACAATGCTTCTCATCTCTAAGACTTTATTATCCAACGAACCTCAATTTATTTCAAAATCATTAATCCCTTATATAACCCAACGCCCATTACGATCATCTGAACAAAACCTTCTAACAGTACCGTCTCTGAAAATCATAGGTACACGAAGAGCCGACATGTTTACAGTAATGGGACCACAATGGTGGAATGCACTTCCCCAATATATTAGAACTGAACAGGACATTACAACTTTTAAAAAATTACTAAAAACTTATTTATTTAAAGACGCTTTTACTCCTGATTGACCTAAGAATACTTTTTAATATTGGCTCAACCTTATTGTTTTATTCCTTTTAAATAAAAAAAAAACACTAACTTAAAGATCATCTTTAATCTCAAAGTGTTTATTTGCTTTAGAGATAGCCTTATCTTGTGTTTTGATAAAGTTAAACCCAGCCTTTTGTTTTTCCCTTTTTTCTAGCCCAACATTGTAACTTTATTTTATTCCTTACCCCTCATGTATGTTTTGGATGAAATTTATAGTGTAATATGTCAATATTTGTTATATTTTAGTTTCTTGAATATTTCTACTCTGATTATGTACATCGCCTAGAAATTTTTTAATAGGCGATTCATCAACTATTTAATAAAACTTGAAACTTGAAACCTAATGCAGTATATAAATAAGCATTTATGTTATGTTATTTATACAGGTAATTTCATTCCTGAGATAATGGAGGATTAAGTGACTTGCCCAGGGTCACAAGGAGCAGTGTTGGGTGCTGAGGCAGGGTTTTTGCCAGTTTGTATCTTTGACACAACTTATTTCTTAACCCCCCCCCCCCTAAGGATGAGTAGATGGGGGCATGCATGGGCAGATATCCTAATACAGACAGAGCTTCTGATTGATTGGCTGCGCTAAGGTAGACGCAGGACCACATTTGGGAGTGATGCAGTGGTTAGAGCTACAGCCTTGGCACCCTGAGGTTGTGGGTTCAAATCCCACACTGCTCCTTGTGACCCTGGGCAAATCACTTAATCCCCATTGCCCCCATTAGATAGAGTGGGAGCCCACTGGGATAGTTAGAGAAAAAAATTCTTGAGTACCTGAATAATTTGTAATCCACATAGAATTGTAGGATATGCGGATTATAAATTATTAAAAAATATATATATTCCTATCCCAGGCCTGCAAGCAAGGGAGTGCGATATGAGGGGCAGGACATGGCTTTACTTGACTTTACTCTGAGCCTGGCAGGAAATATTTCAAAAAAGAGAGTATAGAGATAGGGAGGCTTAGATCAGACTCATGCTAACCACAACAACCCAGAGAAAATCTTAGCCCTAGAGGGAGGAGTGGCCGGGCTGCGTGTTGCGTGCAAAGGCAGTACAATCTCGTCCCTGTGTGGTCTAGGGGTGGTGGGGGGTTGCGTGTGTGGTCCTTCCAAGCCCTGCTCATCTGTCCAAAGGCTGCTAACTGCCTGCTCAGTGACCACGTCTGTTTACATAAGCTCTGTCTGCACTAACTGAGCGCTGATCGCTCTCTTCCTCCAGCTGGGCCGACTCAGGACCCCCAGCTGAAACATAGAAATATCTGTGCAACTTGCCATCGCCGTGGGCTGCCAATGGAAATGCAGCGTAAATCAGTTTATGGACCATTTTCTCTCGCTTCTCGCTCAAACAGGCCAGGTTAATAAATCTCACAAGCTGAATGCTGGCAAAAAAAAAAACCAGGTCTGTGGGTCCAGATCTGCAGAAAACAAACATGTCTGCACGGGAAAGAGAAGGTTGATTGGATACACTACTTCAAAGATACATCTCATAGAAAGGTAGATAGTTGCATATCAGAGAAAGGGCCTGCATGTAATGGTGACCCGTCAAATGAGCGCAGAACAATTGCGCTCCGACAAATGTACCCCGACAAATACGTGCAGGGACAAGTGTGTGCATGGACAATTGCGGTGGTGGATACTATTTTGTCTTTTTGAGGGTTACAAAGTAACCCTCTTTTTTGAGGGGGGGATCTCCCCCCCCCCCAACAACTACACTTTAAATATTCACTTGCTATCTAGTGTTAGGGTAAGGTGTATATCATGATTATGGGTGCCCTAATCTTGATAAAACCCTTACCCTAACATGAAGGCTATGATTCGCTGAGACTCTGCAGGTCCCGTCCCTTGGGAGGGGCTTGAGGCGCCTCAACCCTTCCCAAGGGACAGGGCCTGAGGAGTCTCAGCAAATCAGGGCCTTCCAGGCTCACGGGCCGCAAATGTCCTGCGGGCACTTGCCCCTGCGCGCAGTTGTCGGCTCGTATTTGTCAGAGCGCCATTGTCCTGCGCTCATTTGTCAGTGTACCGCATGTAATACATGGAAACCACTTTGATTGTACCACAGAAAGGTGGTATATCAGATCCATAACCGGCTACCCCTTTACTGTTATACAAAGGAGTCAATATTCAGGAGGCAAAGCTCAGTGTATTTTTGGTCAATGCCAGCAGTACAGTACTCGTCCAAAATTTTGAAAAACTGCGAATACGGTTTTTCAGCTGATCGAAGGCAGGAGAGGGCAGCTGGGGCATCGGCGGGTGCTTAAATTGTACTCACGAAGCCGAGCGCATTTTCCGACCGCCTCTTCCTGGTACTAAAGTCATGGTTACACCAATCAGGAGCTGCTTTGATACGCCAGATAGTGTGCCAAAGCATCTCCTGATTGGTGTAACCATGACTTTAGCACCAGGAAGAGGCGGTCAGAGAATACCGTGAATTATTGAGTGTGCGATTTACAAACCGCGAATTCGCGGAGGTTTACTGTATCCCCAAATATCCATAACACGTCAATAGTCAACATTTAACTGGATATAGGCAGTGGCGTAATAAGAGGGGCAGGGAGTGGTCCACCCCAGGCCCCATCCTGGTATGGGCACCGGCACCTGTCCTCCTCTCCGCCCCCCCTCCCCTCCCACCACCGGGTGTGCATGCCTCTTCCCTTCCCCCCATACCTCTTTAACATTCCCGGAGCGAGCAGCAACTCCAACCTGCTATCCACGCCAGCATCAGCTCTTTCTCCAATGTCACTTCCTGGAACTGCACTTAGGAAATGACATAACATAACATTGTGCTTGTTGACCGCGTAACCATAAGTTCAATGCGGTTTGCAAAAGATTATTAACAATAAACATGATCCAGGAAATAGAATAAATTAGTTAGTCAAATGCTTTGAATAAAGATAGGTCTTCAACTGTGTTCTAAAATTGTAGTGTTTGAAATTCTTTATCGTGAAAAGCTGCTTGGAACGCTAAAGTAAGAAATTTATTACTTTTGCAAACCCTGGACAGAAGGAAAGTTAAACAGGACATGGATTTTTCTGCTATGTTTGTATGAAGCTAAAGAAAGTCTATTAACCAAGTAAAGGGGGAGCTGTACCATATAGAGCAGGGGTGACAAAGTCCCTCCTTGGGGGCCGCAATCCAGTCGGGTTTTCAGGATTTCCCCAATGAATATGCATGAGATCTATTTGCATGCACTGCTTTCATTGTATGCTAATAGATCTCATGCATATTAATTAGGGAAATCCTGAAATCCCAACTGGATTGCGGCCCTCGAGGAGGGACTTTGACACCCCTGATATAGAGCCTTGTAACAGAAGCAACCCAGCTTAAACAATACCCGAGCCCCCATAGGCAGCCAGTGCAACTCACAATAGGACATGGTCGTATTTCTTCAAGCCATAAATCAGTCTAAACCGCTGTATTCTGTGTTAATACTAGTCTCGCTAGTTCTTTCTTGGTGATTGTCAAGTCGACAATATTACAATAGTCAAGAAGACTTAGTAATAATGATTGAACCAGTAGTCTAAAGGCAGCAAATTCAAAGTAAGATCTGATGGTTCGTAGCCTCCATAAGGTAAAATAACTTTTGCGTACTTCCGCGTCTATCCGAGTTTCCATAGTGAGATGCTGATCTAAGACGACTCCTAATATTTTGATCGTTGGGTGGATTATGTGCGAAGTAGAATTTATGCTAACGGAGGGTTCATAAAGAATTTTACTGGAAGACGCCACGAAAGACTTTGTTTTGTCAGAAATGAGTTTAAGTTTGAATTGCTTCATCCAAGAATTCGTCTGTTTCGTGACGTCGGAGGAAGAGCTGACCCTGGCGCCTTGGGGTGGCTGCCCGCGCCTGGAACGTTAAAGAGGAACAAGGGAAGGGGTGCGCACATGCGTCAGGAGGGAAGCATGGACAGAGCAGAGGGGGATGGGGGCTTGGAAGAGGGATGAGAGGGGTTCCCCCGCCCCAGGCGCCTCTCACTCTCGCTACGTCACTGGATAGAGGACTGCGATTTCTATTTGTCTGGTTAACTTATCCAGTTAAATGCCACTGAATATACCGAGTGAGCCCCAGAGAAGCAATTAAACAGCCAGGGCCATCTCCTGGTGGTTTAAATCACTTTGAGTATCAACCCTAATACATGTAAAGGGATTTTAAAAATTGTATTTTAATTTCTCGCACCACTGCTTGTAAGCTCAAAATGGCCTAGTGGTTAGAGCAGCTGCCTCAGCGTTGTGAGTTCGATTCCCACTGCAGCTCCTCAAGACCCTGGTCAAGTCACTTAACACTTCATTGCCCTGGTCCAAAATAAGAACCTGTCAAGAAATGTAAACCACACAGCAAAAGCAATATTAAAGTCCCATCTCTTATCCAAGTGCTGAGTACAGGCTGTCATTACACTACTTTGCTAAAACCTGAAAACGAGCAGAAGAAACTTCGAGTTTTCTCATTTGGTGATACATAACGCCCACTTCTAGCGTGTGATTGCGCATGTACAAGTTTTCAATAAAAATTTGATACCGTCGCTTCTCGAGACTACCAAGTGAGTTACAATTAAACTAAAGGGAGTGGGCAAATATGCAAGCACATTTTTTTTCTTTTTAAAAAATTGACAAAAATGTAGTCATTAATATAAACGAACGGACTAACATGACACGAAAGGTATATGGGCAGAAATACAGTTTAAGATAGGAAAGAGAAACAGTTAAAGGAAAAAATGAAAGGTATTGGGTTGCAAAAGATCTTTCTTTCTTTTTTTTATTTAATCTTTATTGCTTTTTAATCTAAAACAGTGCCAAACAAATAAAAGAACAATAGATCCTACATACAATGCATTATTATCTGTACAGGTAACACATAAATCATTCAAGATTTCTTACACTTAATAGTAATATAACATCTATATATATAAAATCGGAGGTATGTGTGTATGTATGTGTGTGTGTATGTGCCGCGATCAAGCAAAAACGGCTTGACCGATTTGAACGAAACTTGGTATGCAGATCCCTCACTACCTGGGGTGATATGTTCTGGGGGTCTCGCGGCCCACCTGCACACGTGGGCGGAGCTACAAACAGAACATCAGATTTCACCCATTCATGTCAATGGAAAATATGTAAACAGCTGCCATTCTCACAGTAAATCAAAAACGGCTTGACTGATTTGAACGAAACTTGGTATGCAGATCCCTCACTACCTGGGGTGATATGTTCTGGGGGTCTCTCGGCCCACAACTCTATGTTGCTTGCTCAAGGGTGGGTTCACCCAACAATTTATATGTTCTTGCTCCTGGAGGTGAAACTAAAAATGTTGTTTATGATCACGTTTTGCGTTAGTTGTATTGTATTCATTTTGTCAAATATTTCACATTATAATTTGAATATTGTACTTTTTATAAAGCTGTAAAAAAATAATTTCATTCACCACTATAAAGTATCTTTATTTGAATCCATTTACAGTGTTATTGCTATAATTAAATACCCGTGCAACGCCGGGGCATCAGCTAGTATAATATAAATATTATAAATGAAGTAAATAAACGTACAAATATGAAAAAATTAATGCAGAATGTAGAGGATTTAGTGATGTATTTAATAAGGTTTGGAGCCCATTGACTAAATTTGTGGATTTATAATGATGTCTAATTATTTATCTTTCCTTCTGTTCATTTACCTTTACACGTCTGTGGGGGGGGAGGGGGGTTGGAGGGAGGGAAATAAATATTGATGGTGGCAGAAGATCTTTCGTTAAAAATGGGGAAATAGATAAGAGGCTCCTTTTACAAAGCTGCGATAGCGCAGAATTTTAGTGCGCGCTAAACCCTCGCTACGTAGCTAGGGCTAAAACCGCTAACACAGCTTTGTAAAAAGCCCAAAGTTTAACAGAAAAAGCTGAGCTTACGAATTGAATGCGCTTTTGAGAGGGCCCTTCAAACGGTCAAGATTTTCTTCTTCTCGAATTAACATTGGCAAAGTATTCCAGAGCAGAGATGTCCTGCCATTCGGTGCCTATTATTCTGAAAGATGGAATGGTCAACAGGCCGAGGTTTGTAGATCTAAGGGCAGAAGACCGCTCGGAAGAGATAAGATATTTTTCTATAAACGGGGGATTTTAGATTGAAATGTTTTAAAGGTCAATAAAGAAATTTTATAGGAGATCCTGTGTTTTATTGGGAGCCAGTGTGCTTTTTGTAGTAAAGGAGTTACATGATCGAATTTATTAGAATTTGTGATAAGTTTGATGGCAGCGTTTTGGATTATCTGTAAACGCCTTTCTTTCTGTGCAATTTCGGTGAATCAGCTCTTACAATAATCTAAGTTCAAAATAACCAATGAGTGGATCAAAATGCTAATTGACTTGGGTTCCAAAAATTTTGAGATTGACCGAATCATTCGAAGTTTTTTTTTTTGTTTTCTTTTTTTAATTCTTTTTAAAGCTTTCAATAAGTGCAATACAAGATGAAAACATTTTACACTTTAAGATCACTTAATATTCTATCAGAAACTAATTCAAATCAAATATCCCACCCCCCCAAAAAAAAAAAACCAACAATTATCTTCAGTTTTAAGAAATCAAAAATTATCCCCACCCCCCACCCCTATCTAAGTTTAAAGAAACAAGATCTAACCACACTGCTGATATGTTCATGAAATGAAAGTTTTTTTGTCAGATATGATGCCTAAGATTTTTATGGTTAAGGTGCATTTCAAAGGAACGTTGGGGCGCATATGCTATCAAGCAAAGGGTGCGCGATTTGAGAAAGAGGGTGCTCTATTTTCAAATAGAGTGCACGCTTTCGAAAGAGTGCGCACTTTCCCCCTGATTCTATATATAGCAGGGGTGTCCAATGTCGGTCCTCTTGGGCCGCAGTCCAGTCGGGTTTTCAGGATTTCCCCAATGAATATGCATGAGATCTATGTGCATGCACTGCTTTCAATGCATATTCATTGGGGAAATCCTGAAAACCCGACTGGACTGCGGCCCTCGAGGACCGACATTGGACACCCCTGATATATAGCAACCAAATTTCCATGCCCACATTTGGTACCTTCCTGAGACGCGTGTGCAGATTAGTTGTCTGACAAAACCATCAATGATTGGGAATAGCAACCAATTATTGAAGTTAATTGCCATCCATTAGAATCAGAGCGCGCAGCTGACTGCGCGCTATTTTATAAGGGGGTGCATTTATCTCCCAGAGCTTGTATCTCACAAACAGACGTGTCCATGGGCATATCAGAGGTGCTCCAAGAAGTCTTGCGCATTGTTGTAGAACACTAGTTCGGCGCACCCAACTTGGGTTCCCTGCAATTACATCCGGCTTCAGCGCTAAGAGCCAGATTCTAGAAATGGCGCAGCTCGGCGTGGCTAGGCACCACTTATAGAATCCCACCTAGCGAGGCCTAGGCATGATTAGGCTTCCTGGAGGTAGGCACCAGTGTATTAGGCCAGGTTTTACTGGGCTAGGGTTACCAGATGTAGACCCATGGCCCCGCCCCCCCGGCCATCTCCATTCCGCCCCCAGCCCCTTAGCCACGCCCCCTAGCCACACCCCCCTCAATGTAATCTTGATGGGTTCATGAAATTATTGAAGAGATACTTATTTTGTAATATGAAATATAGGCATTAAGGCAGCTGTTTAGGTGGTCGCGTATTGGTGTGACTGTTTTAATATGTATTTTATATATTTTTTATTATGTATGTTTATACTTCTGAGCCACTTTGGGCAAAGCAGGTTATAAATAAAATTTTAAAAAAGCAAACAAACAAGCTTGTTTGCTCATCGGGACTGCATTTGCGCAGGTGTGGCGTGATGATGTCACGCGAATACACATGACATCACCGTGTTGCATCCACACATGCCGTCCCAACGTCGTTCTTTGCTAGAAGCTTTTCAAAACCCGGACAAGTGCCAGGTTTTGAAAAGCCGTCCGGACCCCCTGGACATGTCCTCGAAATCCGGATGTCTGGTAACCCTATACTTGGCCTAATCTACCAGCACCTAACTTGGACATCTAGCGATGCCAAAGTCAACCACACCTATTCCCCACCCCCCTAACCACGCCTACTTTTCAGATTGGCATCATCGGGCATCAGAGGGCACCTCGGCTTAAGCATTGCTAGGCATCCTAAGAGTTTGGTGCCGAACTCTTACGTGTTAAATTTCAATGCTTATTTTTGATTGGCTGAAAACTGGTGCGGTCAATTACCATACCAATAAGCCAATTAAAAAAAAAAAAAAAAAAAAGCCGCTAACCACAACAGCCCCGAAGCCCTTTAAATCTCTATGGGCTTCGAGACCGTTATTGCGCGGCTTTGTAGAAGAGGGGGAAGGTGTCCTTGATCAGGGCAGTTCATGGTGCCTAATATGTGATTCTGTGAAGGGCCCTTTAGATCTTTTCTGGCCTCCATTTTTATGCACAATTTGCAGAATCCGGCTCTATTACGCCTTTGCTCCCATGATGAAAAAATGCCTGACAAAAGCAGTGGGACACTGTTAATATGATTGAGTTGTAATTGAAGATACTTTTTATGTATTTTGTCTGGAACTATTGTGAATATTTTTACTGTTAACCGCTTAGGAATAGGCGGTCTATCAATTTTAGGAATGAATCAATAAAGTCAACCAAAATAAAGAAATATTCATTTTTAGTGGAGTTATCTAAAAACATTTCTTGGCTGGGTTTCAAGAATGGAAAAGCTATACAAGAGATGGTCCAATAAAGCCTCACCTTGTATATATTTCTTTCTTTTTTGTACATTTCTTTTTTTTTTTGCATTATTTCAACCCAACCTATGGATATTATTCTCCAGAGATAGAGATGAGATTTATCAATGATACGTAAACATATTTTCTGCAATGTACTTTGTGTGGTTTCTCAAAACACTCAAAATAAAGAGAAGAGAAAAAGGTGATACCTTTTTTATTGGATTATCTTAATTTGGGGGGGGGGAGTTGTTTCATTTCTATTTATTAAAGAAGACAAATACGATTACTTTGCTTAACGTACGAGTACACACAAAGTCACCAAAACCTTTTCAGTCTCTAGCCTGTTCAGCTAGTTTTAAGAAAGGTTTGGACAAGTTCCTGGAGGAAAAGTCCATAGTCCATTATTGAGAAAGACATAGGGGAAGCCACTGCTTGCCCTGGATCGGTAGCATGGAATTTTGCTACTCTCTGGGATTCCGGAATCTTGCTATTCTTTGGGATTCTTAATGGAATGTTGCTACTCTTTGGAATTCTGGAAAACCAAACAAACACTGCAGGCAATGTACACGATGCAGGCAAAAATGTATTTATCCAAAGTTAAAATGCAGTAAAATAGAAACCTTTTACCAACCAAGGGACCCAACATGGTCCGTGTTTCGGATAACACGCCTTCGTCAGGAGTCCATGGTAAATAAGGTATAAAATGTACCGCAGACAATGAAGTTAACATCGAATGTCTGTATATTGATTCTGCCGAAAGTGCTGCCAAAATTGAAGCCACTCAGGTATTCGTTATTAACTTCATTGTCTGCGGTACATTTTATACCTTATTTACCATGGACCCCTGACGAAGGCGTGTTGTCCGTAACACGGACCGTGTTGGGTCCCTTGGTTGGTAAAAGGTTTCTATTTTACTGCATTTTAACTTTGGATAAATACATTTTTGCCTGCATCGTGTACATTGCCTGCAGTGTTTGTTTGATTTTCCTGCTTCGGTGGTTTCTCTGCAGATTTGGTTGGATTTCATTTTGTTACTCTTTGGGATTCTAGAATCTTGTTACTCTCTGGGATTCCGGAATCTTGCTATTCTTTGGATTTTGTATGGAATGTTGCTACTCTTTGGGTTCTAGAATCTTGTTACTCTCTGAGATTCCGGAATCTTGCTATTCTTTGAGATTCTGTATGGAATGTTGCTACTCTTTGGGATTCTAAAATCTTGTTACTCTAGGATTCCGGAATCTTGCTATTCTTTGGATTTTGTATGGAATGTTGCTACTCCTTGGGATTCTAGAATCTTGTTACTCTCTGGGATTCCGGAATCTTGCTATTCTTTGAGATTCTGTATGGAATGTTGCTACTCTTTGGGATTTCACAATCTTGTTGCTCTCTGGGATTCCGGAATCTTGCTATTCTTTGAGATTCTGTATGGAATGTTGCTACTCTTTGAGATTCCACAATCTTGTTGCTCTCTGGGATTCCGGAATCTTGCTATTCTTTGGGATTCTTTATGGAATGTTGCTACTCTTTGGGATTCTAGAATCTTGTTGCTCTCTGGGATTCCGGAATCTTGCTATTCTTTGGATTCTGTATGGAATGTTGCTACTCTTTGGGTTCTAGAATCTTGTTACTCTCTGAGATTCCGGAATCTTGCTATTCTTTGAGATTCTGTATGGAATGTTGCTACTCTTTGGGATTCTAAAATCTTATTACTCTAGGATTCCGGAATCTTGCTATTCTTTGGATTTTGTATGGAATGTTGCTACTCCTTGGGATTCTAGAATCTTGTTACTCTCTGGGATTCCGGAATCTTGCTATTCTTTGAGATTCTGTATGGAATGTTGCTACTCTTTGGGATTTCACAATCTTGTTGCTCTCTGGGATTCCGGAATCTTGCTATTCTTTGAGATTCTGTATGGAATGTTGCTACTCTTTGAGATTCCACAATCTTGTTGCTCTCTGGGATTCCGGAATCTTGCTATTCTTTGGGATTCTTTATGGAATGTTGCTACTCTTTGGGATTCTAGAATCTTGTTGCTCTCTGGGATTCCGGAATCTTGCTATTTTTTGGATTCTGTATGGAATGTTGCTACTCTTTGGGATTCTAGAATCTTGTTACTCTCTGGGATTCCGGAATCTTGCTATTCTTTGAGATTCTGTATGGAATGTTGCTACTCCTTGGGTTTTGGCCAGGTACTAGTGACCTGGATTGGCCACCATGAGAACGGGCTACTGGACTTGATATACCTTTGGTCTGACCCAGTAAGGCTGTTCTTATGTTCTTACGTTCTTAGGTTCCATAAATGTGAGTGTAACATCGACCTAGAAAAGAATCCGTAAAGGTCAAATAGACTGTGATTTCAATGGAGACACATGAGGGAGGTTAAGGCTTTGCACAGACTTCAGAATATAATGTCTCTTAACTACTAAACTTGTTTTCTTATAGAAGAGAGGGGTAGTTAAGCCTCAGCAAATCAAACCCCTGTTATCAGCTGCCATTGGTTTAAGCTTTGTGTAGCACCCTGCCCCTTTCCCACACCCCCACCCATCCCCAATAATGTCTGGTCTTTATTTGTTGAAAAATGGGCAAATGAATGTACGAGTGCCTACTATTTTCAGAAACCTCATGCTGAGCTCAAAATGCACGGAATAAATTGTATTTAGAGAGAATTCTTTTTCATTCACACTAGATCATCTTTTCAAGCCCCTCTCTCCCCCTTCCCCCCTGTCCCTCCCCCCCCCCCCCCACACACACACACACACATTGTTCATTCTTCACAACATAAATATACAGATATAGTTATAGGGGACTGATTGATCCTAAATGGTCCACTAGCCCAGGGTGAGCCACTGGCCAGTCACACACCAGGGCTCCAATGCCTGTAATGCAAAAAAGGAGAAAAAAGTATACAGAAAAAAAATATCTAAGTTAAAATGTAACCCTGTACTGAAATATAAAAATTTGACCTTAGGATATGGACAGTCACTCTTTAAAATGCTTCTTCCCCCAATTTACCGACCTTAAACAGATTTACTTGGGATTACTGAGAAAGTTACAAAACTAACTCAGGGCTTCACTTAGCCCTACCACCAGGGAGTGGACAGATCATTAATAATGGCTAGAGATAAGCAGTCCACCTTCCAGACCAGTTGGGATTCCTCTGCAGACTGGTTTTCAGGCAGGATTAGCCTGACACCTTGGGTCTCCATCCGAAATGCAGAGCAGTGCAAAGAAGAGGAAAAGCCCACCTTAAAATTCCGTGTGCTGGGCAGGTGGGCTGATCTCTCAGTGGTGGTTCACTGCAGGGGAAGGACTGAGGTTCAATTCCTTGCTTAAGTAGTTCATTCCCAGGGCTTGCCAAAGCTGAGGATGTTATGGGCCCAGCCTTTAAGGGCCCCTGGGAGAGGGGCCTTCCATAGAGAGTACTAGGGAGTTTGGGTAACTACGAATGAAGGTTTACGGATCACGTCTCCGATTCAGAATTCTGACTGAACTGGAAGCCCCATAGGCAGATGGTTGAGGTGAGCCCATTAATATGTTTCTAATACAGAGTTCGGGGATGGGATTGAAAAATGATTTGTTTGGTCCCCCCAACTACAAGGATATTCCTCTGCTTCAGGGAAGCCCTAAGAAATTGCTGAGCCTTCTCCTCTGACCACTCCTTGCTCCCTGCTCCCTCACCACCCCCAATCACTAGAGAATGACACGGTGACAAAATTCATCACCGTCCCCGTCCCCGCGGATAACCGCGGGAAATAATCCCATGTCATTTTCTAGTGTCTATTTCAACCTCAGTCCTTCTCCACCAGCATTCTTCAAAGCAAAGCTTGCGGGTCAGTGGTTGTGGCCATTCATACTCTGATTCTTATGTGAGCCAAGGATAATGAAGCCATTGTGACATCACTGATGTGATTGGCTCTTAAGCACTGGTGGAATGAGGCATTATGACATCACAATCTCAGCTCTGGAATGTTGCTGCTCAATCTCAGCATTCTTCAAAGCAAAGCTTGAGGCTCAGTGGTTGTGGCCATTCATACTCTGATTCTTCCCTCTCTCCTTAAAGAATGACATGAAGATGGTTTCCCACGGTTATCCACGGGGACGGGAACGGAGATGAATTTTGTCACCGTGTCAATCTCTACCAAACACACACAAAGCAAACAAAAATTCTGAACAGCAAGTGATGGCCAAGCTACTGCGTGAAGGAGATGCCTAATGGGCAGACCAGTGTCTCTCAAGTGTGCGCCCAAGAGATTCCAGGTGTGCCATGAATTTTACTTTCTTTTTAAAAATTCCCTTCATAAGTATACACTAGAATAGATGGCATAATACATCGCATACACAAGCGTCTGTCAATGTTATGAGCGTCTACGTGCATAAGGGTACAACCGCTCAGACAAGCATCATTCTTTCTTTATTTTTATTTCTTCCATATGTGCGTCGCTCATACCTATACAAGCTCTAGACGACATTACAGAGGAAGGGGTTAGAAGAGGGTAGGGAGGACTAAGGAGGGCAGGAAAGGAGAGAAGCATGTCGAATATTTCATAGAAATTCCTAACTTTACAGATAGGAGCACCATCTGTGTAAATAATATGTAAATGAATTAAAGGAATATGTAAAAAGGAATAGAAGGGAGGAACCGTTAAACAATAGAATTCAGTTAATAAAATAAAAACAATGGAATAAAATTTAAAATAATTCATAAACTGGAAGAGAAAATTGAAAAACAAAATCAAATAAGTCTGGCAGAAGTCCAATTTCCTGAAGCAGCTCTGTTGCTTCAGCATATTTTAAATAATCCCAACGGCAAAACTCCAGACGGGACAGATATCAGCTCGGGCTTTCCAGCTGCTGCAGCCCTGACTCCGCTTCTAGGCAGAAGATGAACAGAGATAGAACAATCCATGGGCAGCTCCCAAAGAATACGGCACTCCGCCTCTATTGGCGGACAACCGGGAGGAGGAGTCCATGCCACGGCCCCACTCCACGGATCCGGAGAAACCATTAGCCCCCTCCCCAATGAAAGAGCAGACGCCGCCCCATCCTAGGCAACCACCAGCAGCGATCCACCATGCCTCCACTGGCCCCGCCTCCAGCAGCGATCTCCAGTCACCACACGCAGGTAGGAAGGGCCTCTGCCGAAAATAAACCGTCCCAGGCCTTTAGGTTAGTCGACTGTTAGTCTGTGATTCTATAACTGTCAAACTCCTCCTATCCAAGATGTTTTCTGACTCGCCCGAGTGAAAATTAAAAGAAAAAAGTACAGAACCCTGTAAAACTATGAATCATGTAGATGAAAGGAACAACATAAAGTAGAAACCAACTAAATAGAACTAAAAACTTAAAAATATAAGAGAGAGACTTACTCGGGCAATAGTCTAGAACAGAATCTTTGACGTGATCTGTCCTTGAAAACTAACAGCAAGTATTTTTATTTTTTTATGCACTAGTTATCCTAATGAGCAATCGAGCAATCAAGGCTTTGTTACTGTTTGGATCTTCTTATCTTTTCAAACTTTGGATTTTCAGCTCTGACAGAAATTAAATCGAAAAAACAAAGAAAACAACTGCAGATGGCGGATGATGAAATGCGTGTTTGCTTGTCGACTATCGAGCCGCGTCGTGAGTTAATTTGCACTCAAAAACAAGCTCATCCATCGAATTGATTAGAAATTCTATTCTAAACTACTTTAGGTTCACCGTTGTTACAATGACCCCTACATAGCTTAAATAACTTTAAATAACTAACTCTCCAATTTAATTTTTTGTTGGTTTTGCAATTTTATCATTTCAATCATAATGTGCCACAGAAAACATTCACTCTGTTTAGTGTGCCCCGAAAAAACATGCTGGAGCTAAAAATCTTGGAAAGACATTGGGATAGACCATGAAGCTGAGAACCAGGGAAGCCAGGGTTCAAATCCCACAGCAGCTCTTTGTGATCTTGGGTAAGACATCCCTCCGTATTCACTGTGATAGGGGATTAACAGAACCACAAATAACTTTTTCATATGGTATTCGCTGTTTTCTATTAAAAACCATCGTGAATGTGGTGAAACCGCGAATAACATGGTGGGAGACCTGGCCTGTTCCTGAAGGACAGGCAAAACTCGGTGAAGAAAGTGCCGGGAATCAGCGATTTTTCTCTGTAAACGCTTGGAATCGGTGATTTCTCTATGCAAGCTGATGTAATTTGGGGTGAGGAGCCAGCAAGCTAAAAACCGTGAATAATCGAAACCGCAAATACGGAGGGAGAAGTGTATGCCCTTTTTGGGCCCTAGAATCTCCCTTGCTGGTGGGAACCCCAAAGCGCCACCAGTTGGTCTGGCAGCCAAAAATCTCCACGCTCTGCAGCTAGCAGCAGTGTCCCCGGAGAGCTCTGGTTAATGGACTGAAGGAAGAGGTCTTCAGCTGCTTAGTTATTTATATTGTGCATTTGGCCAAGGGGCATGGGGAAGGGTAGGGAGAGAATTTAGTGGTCATCCATTTTGGGCTCAGGCTCCCTGCCCACCCTGTCTGCTAAACCACTGAACACAAAGCAAAGATCTGTGATAAACATCTCCCAAAGCTAACACATGGCAGTTAATACATTGAAAATAAAACTCTTTTTCTATCTTTGTTGCTGGATACTTTATTTTTCCATCCTGTTGTTCCCATTTTCTCACTTCTGCTTTCCTGTGTCTTCTGATA
Organism: Geotrypetes seraphini; assembly: GCF_902459505.1. Lineage (NCBI taxonomy): Eukaryota > Metazoa > Chordata > Amphibia > Gymnophiona > Dermophiidae > Geotrypetes > Geotrypetes seraphini. Next base: position 15,549,345 of record NC_047087.1, on the reverse strand, counting down.
ATCCTTTTTCTACTGCTTGTTTTTCATATGCCTTTTTGTCCTCTCTCCTGTCTTGTTTCATTCCCTCTCTACACCTGTGTTTGATATATTGATCTTTCCTTTTTAGCTCTTCCCACCTTTTTTTTCTTTTCTGCCTCTCCATCCACTCAAATTTCACCCTTCTTTTTATTTTTCAGCTACCTACCAATTTTCCATCTTTATTTCTCATGCTCTAGCTCTCCCATTTCCAATCTCACTCCTTTCCCAGCCTCCTGTTTCCTTCTATCTACTCCCATTATCACATTTCTATTACAGTACTCACTTCTCTCTCTCTGTTGTCTCATACATCTTCTTGTCATCCCCCTTTTGACCTCTTCCACATGGCTCCATCACTTACAGAATCCCCCTCCCTCTCTCCACTCATCAGGCTATATCTCTCTGTCCCTTTCTCCCCCATCCCCTAGTATCTTCTTTTCAAACCTCTCTTCCTTCAAGCCCTCCCATGGGTCCTTCTCTTCTTCTTCTCTCTTCCCTCCTCTCCCCCCCCCCACATGGTTCAACATTTCTCTCTCTCTTTTCTGTTCTTCTTCCCTACCCTCTTGATGCTGAATAAGATGGAAGGAATAAAATAAATGCTGCATCTCTCTCTCCCTTCTACCCCCAGACCTAACATTCCTCCCTCCCTCTCTTCCATCTCAAGGTCCAACTTCTCTCCCTTTCTCTTCCCAACTGGTCTCCCATCTCTCTTCCTCCCTCCCTGGTCCACCATCTCCACCTTTCTCTTCCCAACTACCCTACCCTCCCAACCACCCTACCCTATCTTTTCCTCCCTCCCCCAGGTCCTCCATCTCTCTGTTTCTCTTTCCAACTGTCCTCCCTTCAAGTGATTCTTTCTCCCTCACTACATATCATCCCACGTCCAACTTCTCTCCTTTTGTCTCCCTCCAGACCTTTGCCCACTATCTCTCTAAATCTCCTGTTACTGGGCCCCACAAGTTCTTCCTCTTCATGTCACCTCCCCCACCCCCAGTCTGGAATTTTTTTAAACCCTTCCCCTGTTCTAAGAAAGAAAAAAGCCTTGCCTTTCCCCTTATTTCAGCACTGGTCCAATATGACCCTGTCTTTCCCATCCCCTGACAAATTGACCAAAGCGCTTCCCGCAACCTCCTCTATGTGTTCTTTCCACCGCGCTCTGCCCCCAATGACACAACTTCCTTTTTCGTCTTGGGCTCGGACTGTGGCAGAAAGAAAGCACGGAGGAGTCTTCAGGCAGCTGTTCATCAGCGGGACAGACAAGATAGGGCGACGACAGGCTGAGGGAAAGGCATGATGACCCATATTGGCCCCCACAGAGCCACGGGACCCTAACACCAGCCCTGCTCCCATCACCCAGTGCAGCACCTATGGATCCGGCTGCCCCCACCCCCTCCTGTGAGAATTTTTGCAGACTGCTCTGCCAGGGCTTCTCTTTGCTGCGTCATCAGGGACCATGTTCCCGGACCATGACGCCAACCCATGGAACACCCCCTTATGGTCTGCACCTGGGACGAACCACCCCTTCACTTCCCCCTCCCCCCTCCCCCTTTGGTACGCCACTGCTGGGGAAGATTCTCAAAACACACTGTGCCTTTAATGACAGTCTCTAAACCGGTTTAGCGTGGAAGTATTCTACCGGCCAATTCTCAAAAGGGCTCACCGTGGTCTTTTCTGAGCTTCCTGGCAGACTCCGACTCTGCCATGCAAATGTATTATATGGAGGTCATTAATATTTAAACAAGCACTCCGGGCAATTTTCTATTATCGCTGGGTGATTCCCTAACGTCGCTGTCCTACATTTGTAGGCAAAATTTTCCAGCAGGTCTGATCTGTCATAGCCTTACTTTCTGGTCAGTGCCTGAGCACTGATTGGCTCAGGCCTTGATAGAAAAGTAAGGCTTGATAGCTCAGATCTGCCAGAAAATTTTGCCCCCTCCCTCTGACACCCCCAACACGAGGGATGCCCACTCCCTCTCGTCACCGCTGTAGTGCCCCTAACAACCCCCTGTCCCCCATACCTTTTTCATGAAGGGTGGAGGGATGCCTACTCCCTCTGGCTAGCAGGCCCATCTCTTCAAAATGGCAAGCTTTTCCCTCCCCAGTGTATGCTGGGATGCGTCAGGGAGGGGCCTAAGCCTCTGATTGGCCCAGATGCCTATAGCCCCTCTCATAGGAGGGGTCTTAAGCAACCGGTGCATCTGGGGAGGGGCCTAAGGCTCTAATTGGGTGTATTCTGTGCATGTGCCAATTGCGATCACCAGTGATCAGCGCATGCAAATTTAGCAACCCTCCCACGACTCTTCACGAACCTCATTTGCATGAATGGTTTTTAAAGAATAACTCGCCTTTTTGAAATCGTTACAATAGTGGCCCCTTTGGAATTTACCGTGAACATTAGAGTATCGTCCCCAAAGTTCATAACTCAGCAGGCAATATAATTCCACAATTCTGCTCCCTCAATAGGGAATATGCAATGAACCTCGCATGTCTAAAAGATGTAATAAAAGATGTAATAAAAATCTATCAGCAGGGCGTAAATTGTACAGCCGTTTATACAAGCAAGATCTTGTCAACTAAGCGCAGGACTTTGAAACTGATTGGCGATTCACTTGACAGCCAGCGTAGGTTCTGTAACATTGGTGTAATCATGTGATCATATCTCGAGTCACCAGCCACCAATCGTGTTGCTGCATTCGCTACAGATGTCTACCGAATTCTATAGTGGAATCTTGGCACCAAGATGCCATTATACAACTGCTGATAAACGCTCTGCATAAGAGACTTAATTACAGTTTTTGGTGGAGCTCTTTATGTCATATTTATAAAATGGAGAAGATAATAGCCACACAGCAGGGGAATTTTAGAAAATTTCAGGAGATTTGGGAGCCATTAACAAAATATTGTAATGATTGAATATTTATTTTTCTTTTTTCTCCTTTTCCCTTAAAAATACATATCCAGGATGGGGGGAGGGGAGGGAAGGGATTTTTATTGATTTGAACATTAAATAAGGTATATAAAAATGGGGTTTATGATAGGTTTTCTGGAATTTTAAGAATGCAATTGATTAGGGGGGAGGGAGGATAAAGTCTGATATAATGTTTTAACAGAATATTAAGTGTTGTATTTGAATTTTAAATGCTATAAATACTGTTACGCTTATTGTAAGTTTTTAAAAAAATGAATAAAGAATTGGAAAAAAAAAAGATAAACACTCTGCTTTAGAGCATCTAAATTGAGAATTGCCACCTTTTTTGTTATTCTTTATTCATTTTTGATATCTAATACATAGTGCAAACATATGAACAATCAATTAATACAACATAGTGCATTTTATTCCAACAAATAGTATACAGCTGTTTAATCCCTCCCCTCCCCCATCCTAACCCTCCCCCGCTCCTCCTGGATGTGTATTACAATCTTTCATGGATCAAAGGGAAATGATTTACATTCATAACTTACACTATTTTTTTAACGGGCCCCAAATTTCCTTGAATTTGCTATGGTGTCCCCTCTGTAAAGAATTAATATTTTCAAACTTATAAATCTGGCATAAGGATTCCCACCAGAAACTATAATTTAAGTTATCCCAACTTTTCCTCCTGTCATGATGAGGAGCAATTTATTCTGGTTTGCATTGATTGGTCTCTTGGGGAATAACATCGTTCCAAACAATATTATATCATATGATAACGAAGTGGAACTTCCAATATCGTAATAATTTGACCCCCAAATGGATTTCCAGAATTTGAGTATCAGGGGACAATAATGTAGCAAATGATCCAAAGTCCCTATATCAAGAGAATTGCCACCTTAACCCTCTATTACCACAGGTACAAATTTAGATTGTGGACCTTTCAGAGACAGAGACAGAGACCTGAATGTAATGTGCCTTAAATCCAAATCCCTTCTTCCGTTCGCAAGATTGTTTGGTTCCTGTGCTTATGCATTAGGGCAGCCTTCAAGAACCCCGGTGAAAAGGAAGTCCTAGTATTTCTCCACAGTAACGACTAGTACTAGGGTACCTGGAGGGACTCCCGGAATGTAGCCCCCACGAAGGATCTTACCTGCGATGGGTCAACTATCCCAGGTAATTTTAAGTGAAGTTTCATGATGCCATAGCCCAATACTGAGCTGTAAGGGCAAAGAAGCAAGAAAGCAAATGTTACATCAGAAATAAATATAGAAATGAGAATGATTAGGGGTTAATCTGAGGTTTTATTTTAGAGTTAGACCATATCTAGGAGAAGATCTTCAGCAAAGGGAACCTTTCCTCTTTCTATAGGTACAAGGAAAAGCTTTACATAAATACATATACAATAAAACTTTGGATTGCAAGTAACTTGGTTTGCAAGCGTTTTGCAAGACAAGCAAAACATTTGATTAAATGTTAATTTGATATACAAGCAATGCCTTGCAATACAAGTACATCCAGTATACACGCATCACATCATCACAACTGAGCCGATGGTTCTTCTCTCTCTGACGCAGCGGGAGTGTAGTGACTGTTCTACACAAGTGAGGTCTTGCAATACAAGTACGCATAGTATTTTGTATTAAAGTTTGTTGGGTTGTGGAATGAATCGTCTGAGTTTCCATTATTTCTTATGGGGAAATTCGCTTTGATATACGAGTGCTTTGGATTACAAGCATTCTTCTGGAACAAATTATGCTCGCAAACCAAGGCTTTACTGTACTTCTGTATCCCTATATTTACTGGATATATATCTATATTGGAACAGAAAAGCTATGCACATGGTTCATATAAACTCCATAGAGCACCGCAGGGCAAACTGATGATTTATTAAAACTATGTAAAAGTGTTAAACACGTGACAAAGGAGAATTAACTCATAAAACTTTCAAACACTGTCTCTAAATCACAATTTAAATAATATCCTAAAACCTCACTAGATACCATAAACTCTGCAAGGTGTGTATATCGTAATGCTTCCGATACTCAGATCATAGGACTTCTTATAACGTACTAGCTGATGCCCCGGCGTTGCACAGGTATTTAATTATAGCAATAACACTGTAAATGGATTTAAATAAAGATACTTTATAGTGGTGAATGAAATAATTTTGTTACAGCTTTATAAAAAGTAAAATATTCAAAGTATAATGTGAAATATTTGACAAAATGAATACAATTCAACTAACACAAAAATTGATTATAAACAACATTTTTAGTTTCACCTCCAGGAGCAAGAACATATACATTCTTGGGTGAACCCACCCTTCCCACGTGTGCAGGTGGGCCGCGAGACCCCCAGAACATATCACCCCAGGAAGTGAGGGATCTGCATACCAAGTTTCGTTCAAATCGGTCCCACAGCTTCTTACATTTTTTCCATTGACTTGAATGGGTGAAATCTGATTTTCTGTTTGTAGCTCCGCCCACATGTGCAGGTGGGTCGCGAGACCCCCAGAACATATCACCCCCGGTAGTGAGGGATCTGCATACCAATTTTCGTTCAAATCGGTCCCACAGCGTTTTACATTTTTTCCATTGACATGAATGGGTGAAATCTGATTTTCTGTTTGTAGCTCCGCCCACGTGTGCAGGTGGGCCGAGAGACCCCCACAACATATCACCCCAGGTAGTGAGGGATCTGCATACCAAGTTTCGTTCAAATCGGTCAAGCCGTTTTTGCGTGATCGCGGCACATACACACATACATACCTCCGATTTTATATATATAGATATGTTATTCCAGATCCCCATCCTGGGACCGTAACTTTAATCATATCTACACCATCTGCACATGGTCCATACCATTTTTGTAACTAAGAATTTTAAAGAGAACCCACAGAGCAGAACAACTTTGGAAAACCGCACACCTACAGTATGATATCGAAAAGAGCTGAAAACATTGTAAGGATCCCCCGATGTCAACCTTCATCTTACACATTTCAACTTCAAAGGGGACACCCACATGGTGACTCCTAGAAAAACAAGGGATAAATCAATTAGCAAAGACATGAATTTCACCAAGTCTGGCCATGTTTATTCCAACGAGACAAATGTCTTGGGCTGCAATATCTGAATTAGTGAAAGCCCTTGAACTGTCGCTCGGTAGAAATCCTAAACCTGGGATGTTATCACCAGCAGTTTTATGGATAGATTAGACTGAAAGATTAATGTACTTATCTGTATATCTACGAGTATCTATTGCTTAAATTAAGAACTGGGAGCTGCGCTTGGCTTAATTCTCCTCTCACTTCAGAGGAGAGGCTTTTGCTCTACGATTTTGAATCATTTCCCTGGTTTGTTGTTGATGTGAGGGCTCAGACCACTGAACGCGGTGCAGGAAAGACAAAGGATTGGGGGAGACATGGAGCCGAAGGTCTACGTGAGGGCTATCCTTCAAACACTCAAGGGGTTCAAAATGAGTGAGGGCCCCCTATCACACAGCCTGGCACATAGGAAGGAGTGTGGTGAGCCTTCACACAAAAATATAATGCAATAAAGTTACAGTATATAAGTAAAGAGACTTGTGTCCTACAGATCCAGAACACAGAACAGCATTGGTCAGTACATAAGAACATAAGAATTGCCATCTCCGGATCAGACCCGCGTGTCCAGCGATCCGCACACGCGGAGGCCCCGCCAGGTGTATCCTGGCCTAGTTTTAGTCCCCATATCACCGTATGCTTCTCAAGGGAGATGTGCATCTAATTTACCCTTCCCCGTATCACTCTATGCCACTCTTAAGGAGATGTGCATCTAGTTTACCCTTAAATCCTAGAACGGTGGATTCTGCAATTACTTCCTCTGGGAGAGAATTCCAGGTGTCCACCACTCGCTGCGTGAAACAGAACTTCCCAATATTCGTCCTGGACCTGTCCCCCCTCAGCTTCAGTCTATGTCTTCTTGTCCATGATACAATGGACATTGTAAATAACTGCTTTCCCTGCTCCATTTTGTCGAATCCTTTCAGTATTTTGAAAGTCTCGATCAGATCCCCTCGCAGTCTCCTCTTCTCAAGGGAGAACAACCCCAGTCTCCTTAGTCGTTCCTCGTAGTCCAGGTTCTCCATACCTTTCACTAGCTTTGTTGCTCGTCTCTGCACCCTCTCTAACAGTTTTATATCCTTCTTTAGGTATGGAGACCAATGCTGGACGCAGTATTCCAGGTGCGGTCTGACCATGGCTCTGTAGAGCGGTATTATAACTTTCTCTGATCTACTCATAATTCCCTTCTTTATCATGCCTAGCATTCTATTTGCTTTCTTCGCTGCTAGATTTAGGATCCCATTTATTAAAGCTTAGCACATGCAAACTGAATTAGTACATGCTAAATGCTAAGAAGCCCAAAGATATTTCCATTAACACACCCCAAGATTTAGTATAATGGCCCCTAAGATATAGATGTAGACACTATAGATAAACAAACATACAGACACTGTTAATAGCAATATACACTGACAGACTGAAATCTATCTACAGTTATCTATCTAGTAACCCATCCTGAGCTCTTTGGGGAGGACAGGACAGAAAACAAATTATATACAATATCTACAATATTGTATATAATCTATCTACAATAATCTATCTATCTGTAGCCTGTAACAGTCCTTGTAGATATTGTAGAGTATAGAGACTGATATATGTAGAACATTCTAGAGTCTGTCAGTCTAGAGACTGAGAAATATATCAATTTATCAATATATATAGATATCTTTGTATATATGAATAATGTGTTAATGGTGGATAGGTCTGTATGTATATATATATACAGTAAAACCTTGGTTTACAAGCATAATTCGTTCCGACACCATACTTGTAATCCAAAACACTCGTATATCAAAGCGAATTTCCCCCATAAGAAATAATGGAAACTCCACAACCCAAAAACTTTAATATAAAAAAAACGTATGTACTCGTATTGCAAGACTTTGCTTGTATATCAAGTTAAAATTTAATAAAATGTTTTGCTTGTCTTGCAGAACGCTTGCATACTTAGGGCTCCTTCTACTAAGGTGCGCTAGCGTTTTTAGCACACGTTTTTAGCATACAGCTGGAAATGATTACCGCACGCCGCGTAGTACATTTCTAGAATAACGCCAGCTCAATGCTGGCGTTAAGGCCCAGCACGCACGGCAATTTAGCGTGTGCTATTCCGCGCGTTAAGGCCCTAATGAACCTTAGTAAAAGCAGCCCCGAGTTACTTGCAATCCAAGGTATTACTGTATATATATTTATTTTTCTATAACGCTCTCTCAGGGGAGCTCAGAACGGTTGACATTAATTTATTCAGATGCTCAAGCATATCCTCTGTCTGTCTCAGGGGGCTCACAATCTACCTAATGTACCTGGGGCAATGGGGGTATTAAGTGACTTGCCCACAAGGAGCAGCGAGGATTTGAACCCACAACCTCAGGGTGCTGAGGCTGTAGCTTTAACCACTGCACCCCACACTCCCCTATCCAGCATTAACACATTATTCATACATACAAGATATCTATATATATTGATACCTTGATATATTTCTCAGTCTCTAGACTGACAGACTCTGGAATCTTCTACATATATCAATCTCTATACTCTATAATATCTACAAGGACTGTCACAGACGGCAGATAACGCACCAGGACTTGTTTATGCTCTCCTACCCTAGCAGAGATAATATTCAAGCACCTTTCTGACCCCGTATACAACTTTGTTTAAATGAGTTCCCTGATTTTCTTACTCCCGTTACTCGTGTCTGTCTATAAGTTCCATCTTTGCTTATACCTCACGCTGTCTGTTAAAATGTTTTCATGCGTATTGTGTTGACATTGTAATATAGTATACAATGCCATACCGTGTATTGTCATTGGAATACTTTTGCTTAGGTTTGACTTATTCTTGCTGTCCACCAGCTTGAGTGAATTCCTTTCAAAAGCCGGTAAATAAATATACATATATATATATACGTGCTGATAGACTGTGGAATTTATGTATATCTCACTTTCTATACTGACAGACTCTTGATAATTTTTCTATATGTGTCTGTCTTTATACTGACAGACTCTGGAAGGAATAATTTGTGTTCTGGTGTATAGAGCAATTAAATATATTCTTGAATGCAAGCTAAATCTATGCTAGGAAACAAGTGGACTGGGGGGGGGGTGGGATAGAAAAGCTTGAACTGTCCCACCTCAGAAAGATACAAGGTCAAAACAGTCACAGTTTTTTTCGGCGCTAGCTCCTTTTTCCGAAGGAAAGGAAATAACCTCAAATTGATGTCGGCATCTGCAAAACTAGTGGCCTGCTTGTGGGCGCCAGTGTCAGTACCTGAAAATAAGTCAGCCGGTGACCTTTACCCTTTAACCTTCCTTGACACGGGCCGAATGCTAACTTGGACTCAGCCAGTCGCTAGGACAAAATTCCAGCTGGCAGAGCTGCCAGAATGCAAAATGGCCCAACTCCTTCCCTCCAAATGCTCATTTATTTCATGCAGGGCTAAAAAGTGTATTTTGTGTTCCCCTGCATAGGGGGTTAAAAAAAATTGGAATTAAACTGCCGAGAAACAAATATCAAGCTTCTGTTCCATTTAAAAATGATTTTCAGTAACAGTAACATCTGTTCTTCTGGGTTTTTGGTTTACAGCAAAAAAGAAGATACCCTGAAACAGGAAAATACAGCTGGAAAGGGCTGATTTCTTTCTGCTGAGTTCATTAATTTTGAGAGAGAAAAAAAAAAGAATAAATATGTTCCTTGACAAGATGAAACATATTGACATATCTTAATTCTTTATCATTACAGGACACAAGGGGGTGCTGAAAAGTTCTCAGCCCAACCAACCAACTTCCTAAATTCTGAGCGTTATTTTGCCACTGGAGCTGAAAAGAGTGTTATCTTATTTCGTGAAATGCCAATTTGCAGAAATGAAATTCTAGGTTTTGACATTGTTTCAGATCATTGATTGAACCATATCCAGGTCATTCTCTTCTTGGTTGGGCTGAGAACTTTTCAACACCCCCTCATAGTGTGAAGAGTTTCAGTGTCATAACCAGGGCTGAGACTGTGATGTCATAATGCCTCATTCCACCAATAAGAGCCAACCTCATCAGTGATGTCACAATAGCTCGATTGTCCTATACTTGGTCACTTTTATTACATACAAGGGGGTGCTGAAAAGTTCTCAGCCCAACCAACCAACTTCCTAAATTCTGAGCGTAATTTTGCTACCGTAGCTGAAAAGAGCGTTATCTTATTTCGTGAAGTGCCAATTTGCAGAAATCCAAACTCTGTAGGTTTTGGGTTGTTGTTTTTTTTAAATATCTTTATTCATTTTAAAGCCAAAAATAAGTGCAACATATTTTACAGACATTTTACACCTTAACAGCACTTAAAATCAGTCAAAATTATATTCTATGACAAATACATATACCCCCCCCCCCCCCCATCTACAAATCCAAAACTTGCACTCTAAATTTAAAAAAATATCTTCTCACCCACCCTGGACGTGTATGATCAATGGGTAAAATCAACAATCACTCCTTACAGAATTTTGTCAATGGCTCCCAAATATCCCATAAACTTCCTATAATGTCCCTGTTGTATGGCCATAATTTTGACATTGTCTCAGATCATTGATTGAACCGTATCCACGTCATTCTCTTCGTGGTTCGGCTGAGAACTTTTCAGCATCCCCTGGTAGAACATTTGCCAGTCAACGGGATTTTTCCTCAGCCTCCTTCCTCCGGTTTTCTTAATCTATGTATCCTGCGGAAAGTTTTGCTCCTGCCCAAATCTTTTATTTTATTTCACTTTCGCGTTCCCCTTCTGTGATCCCTGGAACTTTTATGATATAATAGAACAAATTCTCACAAAGCAGGTACAAACTCTGAGCCGTCCAGGGACAGAAAAAAAAAAAATACCTAGGGTACCAGAATATACACTGCTTCAATGGTTTTCGGGTTTGCAGATGATATATAGGAAAATAAAAGAAAACAAAGCGCATTTAAAATAAAATATTCTCCCACGTGGTCAATCTATTGAATTGTATTAACAAAAAAAGGTCAGTTTCTACCCTTGTTTCATAATGCAATTGAGTTCATTCATTAAAAAGCTTTAACGATAATTACACTGATAACATAAATTGACTTTATTGATAACAGCACAAAATGTAGAAATTGAAAGCGATTCATAAAATCTTTGAGGAGAAACAGAAGCAAGCTAGAAAGGTTATGATTGTTTTTTATAATGCAAGCAAGCCTGAATATTTATAATTAAAAATATTTTTAAAGCTGTCGGAAAAGACCATTTTTAATCAAGCACATAGCTCAACAATTTTGGGAAACCCTCCCATACAGAACACAATTCTTTAGAAGAATTCCTAATGTCAGTCTTCATCTTACCCATTTTTATATTTCAGCTTCAAAGGGGAAACCCATGTCATGATGCTTGGGGCAACAATTCACAATTTTGGCCATGTTTATTCCAGAAAGACAGCGGGATGTGTGGATTCTAGAACGTCTCCCGCCCCACCAGCCTCTGTCCTGCACCTTCACTCAATGGAAGATGGTCCCTATCTTGTTGAATCCCACTTATAATTAGGGCTTCTATTCTTAGGTGTTTGAAAATGTAGGTGTTTATTTTCCAGCTAATTAGGGGTTCTTTTCAGTGTATAAAAATTGCTCTTTTGGGTACTATTGATGGGACCTTTTCTGACTGGAAAAAAAAAATGTATGTTTGTGTCAGAAGTCATTTGCCCAGAAAAGGCAGAACAATGGAGTGGAGGAGACAAGAAGAGGCAAAGAAGAGTGAGGGGTGAAGTTTTTCCAGTGAAAAGTTCTCAGCCCAACCAACAAAGATGGGGCAGTCTCCATCCGTTCTGCTGGGAAAATAAGGAACCAAAAAAGTGGACAATTCCTGGACTTACTAGTCCTTTCGCTAAGGTGCGGTAGCCGATTTAGAGCACGCTAAAAATTAACGTGTGCCAACGCGTTCATAGGATATAATGGATGCATTGGCATGCGTTAGCATTTAGTGTGCACTAAAACGGCTACCGTGCCTTAGTAAAAGGACCCCTAAGGGCTCCTTTTACAAAGGTGCGTTAGGGCCTTAACGCGCAGAATAACGCACGCTAAATTGCCCCGCGCACTAGCCACTACTGCCTCCTCTTGAGCAGGTAGTAATTTTTCAGGTAGCGTGCTAATCCGGTACGTGCGCTAAAAACGCTAGCGCACCTTTGTAAAAGGACCCCTAAGTGTATAGCCCTCTATGCAAAAATAAATAAATAAATATATAAAAAAAAAATATATATATATATATATATATATACTAGTCTTATAGCCCGTTACATTAACGGGTTCTAGAATATATGTGTGTGTGTCTCTCTTTATTTCTTTCTCTCTCTCTCCTTAGCCGCTTTCTTTCTTTCTTTCTTTTTCCTTGGCTGTCCATCACCACCCCTTGCCTGCTCCCCCTGTCCATTCTTCCTTCCTTTTACCTCCCCTGTGTCCACCACCACCCCTTCACTGCTCTCCTTATGCAGCAGCAGGCCTTCTCCCTTTGTTTTACCTCCCCCCTGTCCATCAGCACCTCTTTCCTTCACATTCCCTCCTCCTCCATTTCCCTCCCTCCACACCAGTTCCCTGTGCACCTGCCCCTGTCTTCTTTTCTTTCTCCCTTCCTCCCTCTGTCTGTCTGTCCGAAGCAGCATTCCCTCCCCCTCCATTTCTCTTCCCCCACACCAGTTCCCTGTGCACCTGCCCCTGTGTCTTCTTTTCTTTCTCCCTTCCTCCCTCTGTCTGTCTGTCCAAAGCAGCATTCCCTCCCCCTCCATTTTTCTCTCCCCACACCAGTTCCCTGTGCACCTGCCCGCGTCTTTCTTCTTTTCTTTCTGTCTCCCTTCCTCCCTCTGTCTGTCTGTCCAAAGCAGCATTCCCTCCCCCTTCCATTTCCCTCCCCCCACACCAGTTCCCTGTGCCTGCATTAGCGTTTCCTCTACCCCCTTTCCCTTTCCGCAGGCCCGACTACACATGGCGATTTAAGCAGCGTGTCAGCAGTCTTCACATGCTGCTTCGGGTCCTTCTACTGCCCTGATTTACTCTGGCACGTCCGGAGCAAATCAGGGCAGTAGAAGGGCCCGAAGCAGCGTGTGAAGACTGCTGACACGCTGCTTAAATCGCCAGTCGGGCCCGCGGTAAGGGAAGAGGTGAGAGACGGCAAATGAGTCGGGTCCCGGGCAGCGGAAAGCTGCTGGGCTCCTTGGTGGGGGCGCTGAGTGGCCGCGATCCCTCTCCTCCCAGACAGGGCCGCCATCAGAAATTTCTGGGCCCCTTACTGAGCAATCCTATTGGGCCCCCTACGCACCCCTTCCCCCCCCCCCGACCCCCCATTCTTCCATGGGCCAAATACCCACATACTTTTCTCTGTTGCCGCACTCTTTGACCAAAAGATTTGTAAGCCTGCAACCAAGTCAACGTAGACTCTTTCAGCAGGGCCCTAACCTAACCTAAACTAAATTAATCTATACCTATCTATTCTAAACTAACATATGTCTAATACTGAACTAATAACAAACTAACAAACATCTGCATAATAAATAACTAATAAATAATAGTGCTAGTAGCTATAATTCACTTTTGAATGTAAAATCTCAGTTAAGAATTTCTTTTGACCTTTGTAGGCCAGAAGTAGATCACAATTGCACAATATTTTTTGTAACAAGTATTAAATGTGTTTTTATAAATACTGTAAGCTTAATAAAAATATCAGAAAAAACTACACATCTGAGCGCATATCTGAACATACACATCTGTATGATCCCATCCTCCTCTGCTTACCTATAGCATGTTAAAAATGTACGATATGTTGATATGTGCACCTTCCTTCCTTCCCATCCATCCTCCTCAGCCTGTCCTTACACATCCACAGCTGCATGTTAATGATGATGTATATGTTATGATGATAAATAAGTGCATATGAGCACATCATTAACAAGCAGCTATGGATGAATATAAAAAAGAAACAATATTCTGTACAATTGTCAATTTATAAATCAGCGTCTTCTCCCCATTCTCTCTTCCCCATTTCCCTTCAGCGTCCTCAGCCCACCCTCTCTCCACTTTCCTTCAGCACACGCACATAAAAACAAGCAAGTAATTTATATCATTTTCATTCTATTCATTCATAGAAATTAAAGTCTAAATAATGCCAGTCACATAACAAAACATGATTTTACAAAAATAATTCCCTACACAGTCAAGCCTTCAAGGATTACTAGATGTCTTTCAGCAGTTCCCCTCCCTCCCTCCCCCTTACCTTTGTGGCCAAGTCAAAATGATCTACCAACAATAAAATTTTAAAAACACAAAGCACGCTGTACGCAGAGAAAATGTTAATTATCATTTATATTTCGCGGGTTTTCAAAGAGGTCAAGGCAAATGACTTTATGCAATGTCACCTCAGTAACAACTATACAAAAATAGACAAATATTCCCCCTCCCTTTTTACTAAAACGCGATAGCAGTTTTTAGCGCAGGGAGCTGCGCTGAATGCCCCACGCTGCTCTCAACGCTCATAGGCTCCCTGCTCTAAAAAACGCTATTGCGGTTTAGTAAAAGGGGGCCATAGTGCAAAATATAGACAGCATATATAAATTCTCAAAGCAGACACATTTTGATCACTAAATTGAAAATAAAACCATTTTTCCTACCTTTGGTAATTTAATCATTCTCTGGTTGCACTTTATTCTTCTGACTGTACATCCAATATTTCTTCCCTTCTTTCAGCCTCCTATATGCTTCCTCTCCTCCAGACCTCATTCCCTCCCCAAACTTTTTCTTTGTTTCACCCTGCCCCTTCTTTCTTTTTCTCTCTCTCCATACCCCCTTTCTTTCTGTATGTCTGTTTTTCTCTCTCTCACCCTGCCCCCTTCTTTCTCTCTCCACACCCTCTTTCGTTCTGTATGTCTGTCTTTCTCTCTCTCTTTCCGTGCCCCATTTTTCTTTGTTTCACCCTGCCCCCTTTCTTTCTTTCTGGCTTCCTGTCCCCCCTTTCTTTCTTTCTCCCTGCCCTCCTTTATGCCACCACCATTGGGAAAATGCTGCCACTGCCGCCATCGGGAACAGGCCGGCGCCAAGTTCACCCTGCTTCTCTACCCCGCGGGGCCGACCAACTCTCGCCACCCGATGTCAATTCTAACGTCGGAGAGGACATTCTAGGCCAGCCAGGCAGCGATTGGCTGGCCCAGAACGTCCTCTCCGACGTCAGAATTGACGCGAGTGGCGAGAGTTGGCCGGCCCCAAAGGGAAAAGCAGGGAAACTTGGCGCCGGCCTGTTCCCGATGGCGGCGGTGGCACTCAAATGGCTAAAGAGCCGCAGTTTGCCGGCCTAGGGAGAACACTGGAGGGTGGCCAGCTGTGCACCCCCTTGGGACGTAAACCCGGGGCGGGGCAGACCGCCCCCCCCCCCCCACCCTGGTATGCCACTTTCTGTACCTCACTCCCTCCCTTGACCAAAAATTCTCCTTTCTTCTATTCCCCGTGTACACAACCATCTCTTTCCCTCCCTTCCTCTCTCCCAAGTCCATGCCTTCTGTGTCCAAAAACTCATTCCCTCCCCCACCTCAGCATCTCTTTCCCTTCCTTCCTCTCTCCCAAGTCCATGCCTTCTGTGTCCAAAAACTCATTCCCTCCCCCACCTCAGCATCTCTTTCCCTTCCTTCCTCTCTCCCAAGTCCATTTCTTCTGTGTCCAAAAACGCATTCCCTCCCCCACCTCAGCATCTCTTTCCCTTCCTTCCTCTCTCCCAAGTTCATGCCTTGTGTCCAAAACGCACTCCCTCCCCCCCTTTTGTGTTCCGTGTTTGCCTCCCAGCCCATCTTTGCAACTTTCTCAGCAAAACGAAGCTCAAGCCGCGAGGCTTGTCTTCTGTTTCCTGCCTGCCCCGCCGCGCACAAATAGCCGACCGGAAGTATTCTCCGACGTCAGCGGGCAGGCTTTGCTTAAGCCCTCCCTCCGACGTCAGCGCTGACATCGGGGAACACTTGCGATCGGTTATATGTGAGCGGTAGGGCAGGCAGGAACAGAAGACGAGCCTCGCGGCTCGAGATGTATTGAACTCCGCGGGTCCCCCGTCCAGCTCTCTCCTGTCCACGTGGGGCGGACCGCCCCTCCCCCTAGACTGTGGCCTAGGACCCTGGGGGAGCCCAGGCCCCCTGTCAGCTCCGGGCCCCTGAATGCAGGACTGGTGGTATTGCCCTGATGGCGGCACTGCTCCCAGACCCCCCCCCCCCCACGGAGGAACGGAGATCGGCGGTTACAGTCGCTGGCTTCGGTGTCTTCTATCCACTGCGGCCAACCCTAGCGGAAACAGGAAGTAGTCAGAGAGGGCGGCCCGCAGTGGACAGAAGACAGCAAAGCCAGGTGAAGACAGCATTTAAAAGCGGGTGAGCCGGCGAGAAGGAGGAGGTGGTGGTTTTGGCAGTGAGTGAGGGCGGGAGGGGGGAGTCGCCGGCTGTGCTGTGCTTTCCCGATCTCAGTGGCGGTGCCGTTGGTGTCAGAGCTTGCCGCCTTTGTGAGGTAATACGCGCGCATGCGCACTCGTGCGGCCACATCCCGACAGAAAAGAGATCAGGGAACACGTTTTGCTACTGCGCATTCGTGGGCTAGCATTTTATTATTTAAGATACTAGTCTTTAAGCCCGTTACATTAACAGGTGCTAGAATAGATGTGTCTGTCTCTCTGTGTTTCTTTATCTCTCTCTCCTTGGCCGCTGTCTGTGTCCTTCTGTCTTGCCCCCCTGCCCCCCCCCCCCCGAGCAAAGCTGTCTGCCCCAGCACACCCCCTCCTCCCAAATCAGTCCCCTTTCCCTCTTCCTAACTGTCTCTCCATGGCCCCTTCTGTCTTTCCCCCCAGAGCAAAGCTGTTTGCCCCAAGCACACCTCCCCCCCAAAGCAGCCCCTTTTCCCTATCCCTATCTCTCCATGGTCCCCTGTATTGATCCCCTTCTTACCCTCCCTCCATCCCAGCGTCTTCTGGCCTGCTCCTCTTCAAAGCAGCCTGCGATCGTGGTGGCCGGCTTTAGCAAACCTCGCAGGCCGCTCTCCAACTCGGTAACACGTTCCCTCTGACGCGATCCCGTGCGTCAGAGGGAACGTGCTACTGAGGTTGGAGAACGGCCTGCGAGGTTCTTTAAAGCCGGTCACGATCGTAGGCTGCTCTGAAGAGGAGGATCAGCGGTGGCGGCGGCAGTGGCAGCGAGGGCGGGAGGTGTGTTCCCTGCCGAGGACGCAGGCAGGGAGAGAGCTTGCCTGAGCTTCCAGTTGGTGAGTGAGGGCGGGAGGAGGGGAGTTGGCAGAATGTTCCCTGCCGCCGGGTTCTAAAATGGAACATGGCCATGGATCACACACCACAGCGGCAGGGATCACGCTGTTTTAACAGCGCATGCGCTGGTAAGCTTTTATTATATAGGATATATACACGCACACACATCAAGGACGCTTTATTGGTTGTTTTATCAGTTAAAATCTCAGATATAAACCACCTGGTTTACCTCTTTCTGATAAGTCTAACCTCTTATTTGCATGTATCTGGTAGGGCTTTATACATAATACAAAAAATGACCAGTCATGGGAAGAGGTTTCCATCCTATGTTGTTTTCAAACTCCCACAGCTAAAAGGGTAATTCTCTGAATCTCAAGAACAGAAGAGGATTTCTTGGAAGACTATAGACAAGAGGTTGCCACTTCTCATTTCTCGTTAAGGTTGACTTCTCATTTCTCGTTAAGAGTTGGAGTGGTGAGGAAGCCCAGCCCTTCCACTGAGTGTGTGATGTGATCTCGGCAGTACAATGGCCGCCTTGTTAAGGGCAAGTTGTTGGAAGGATGCTCTCCGAGCCTGGACTCAAGTGTTCAACAGAACACGCACTGGTCAGTGTGGAAACATGACCGCCATCCCTGCCTCTTCCCTCCCCTCTGCCGACACGCAGCAGCTCTGGATTTCGTTAAGGCTTCCAAGTGTAGATTTTCTGGCCATGAAAGGTGAAAGCTGATCTTGAAGTTTCCATTTGAAATTGAAGGACATATGTCCATAATGAAATATTTCCTAACATTTCAAGCCAAGTCAGTAATTCATGATGGCATGTGGCCTGTGAAAACAGATTCCTCCCCCCCCCCCCCTTTTCCTCCCACCCACAGAGCCTATAATCGCACAGTTCAGGGAAACAAAGTCACTCGTTTTGCACTGAAATGTCAGATTTCCACCTCATGTGGGTGGCTGGACACCTTATATCATTATCCAAACACAGACCCTGCTGGGATCTGTAGACCTTTAAGAAATGGTAATTACTATAGGAAGGCCGAAAAACATGGGTCAGGATTTTATATATATATATATATATATATATATATATATTTTTTTTTTTTTTCTTTTTCTACAAATCTAAAGGGGATTTATTGCCCGGCAACAAATCCTCATTATGCTGATCGCCAGTCTTCCAGTGAGCATAAGTGAGTCTAAAATTAGCCTCATTATCTTCTCTGCTGAAATGTGAGCTGGACAGAGTAATCAATTTGCCATTTTGCCATGACTATTGAAAACATATGTTGAGATTTGCCTTAAAGCTGGGGAATTATAGAGTCACTGCCTATCTTCTGTCATTTATTCTATAACTTTTAGAATTTACACAGACGGCTGGGCCGAGGGCTACAAGTTTTCTGGTTTATTTTACTCCTGTGCTAATGAATCTGATGGGTTATTTCATCCTGCCGCAAGTAGATTTTCTTGCAAGAGTCACAGTACACCTTAGTGGATTATCTTACAGAAACATCTACATTAAGCTGGATATATTACCCCTGAAGCAGCGTGCTGGGTGTCCAGTGTGATTCTTTATTCCAGAAAAGCATCATGTGTATTAAATCATGGAACTTTCTAGCTTTCTATGTATCCACTCACTGCTGTCAGATACCTATACCCGCTGCATCATTTCCTCTACCATAATCTCCCCAACCCTGTCCAAATTAGATTGTAAGCTCATCTGAGCAGGGACTGTCTATTTTATGTTAAAATGTACAGCGCTGTGTACGCCTTTCAGCGCTATAGAAATAATAGATGGTAGCAGTAGTAGAGGGATATTTCTTGTCCAATATCTTACCCAACAAGCTCATCCTACATGAAGGGTCAACACAAGATGGCTGCCTAACACATCTTTCAATATTTGGTTGTCATTAATGCTAGGTGACAGTTGTGCCCCTCCCCCTGGGGCCTCTGATGAAGTTCAGCTCCCTTCCCCACCCCCACCCCTGCTGATGTCTCGTGCCATTGTTGGTGGTTTGACCAAACGCTTTCCTCCAGCTCAACTGGAGCCATGGATTTGGTGTTTATTTTCTTCTTCTATATCTCACACACGCATCCTCCAACAAATCCATTAATGCCCACTCCTTGAGCGCAATCCAAATACGGGTAATGTAGCGTTCTTTGAGTTCAGTTTAAATTGAATTCATATTAGCGCTCCTTCTATTAAGAATATACAGTCAAACCTTGGATAGCGAGTCATGTGGTTTGCAAAACGAACAGAACATTATATTAAATTGTAACTCGATAAATGAGCGTTGTCTTGCAGTGCGAGCACATGTACGTGCGTCACGTCAAGTACGCACAATATATGCGTCGCATCGCTGAGAATGTATGAACGTAATTCGAGCGCCCACAGTTCAAGCGCACGCAACATATGCACATCTCATGCTGAGCGCGGCTGAACGTAATAAAAGCATCATGCCCAGTTCACCCACAGTATAGTGACTTCGAAACGAGCGAGGTCTTGCAATACGAGCACATACAGTATACACGCATCATATCATCACAGCTGAGCCAATGGTTCTTCTCTCTCTGATGCTGCAAGAGTGTAGCGACTGTTCTACACAAGCAACGTCTTGCAATACGAGTACATAAAGTATACATGCATCACATCATCACAGCTGAGCCGATGGTTCTTCTCTCTCTGACGCTGCAAGAGTGTAGTGACTGTTCTAAACAAGCAAGGTCTTGCAATACGAGTACATACAGTATACATGCATCACATCATCACAGCTGAGCCGATGGTTCTTCTCTCTCTGACGCTGCGGGAGTGTAGCGACTGTTCTAAACAAGCAACATCTTGCAATATGAGTACATACAGTATACACGCGTCACATCATTACAACTGAGCCGATGGTTCTTCTCCCTCTGACGTTGCAGGAGTGTAGTGACTATTCTAAACAAGCAAGGTCTTGCAATACGAGTACATACAGTATACACGCGTTACATCATCACAACTGAGCTGATGGTTCTTCTCTCTCTGACGTTGCAGGAGTGTAGTGACTGTTCTAAACGAGCAAGGTCTTGCAATACGAGTACATACAGTATACACGCGTCACATCATCACAGCTGAGCCGATAATTCTTCTCTCTGACGCTGCAAGAGTGTAGCGACTGTTCTAAACAAGCAAAGTCTTGCAATACGAGTACATACAGCATACACGTGTCACATCATCACAGCTGAGCCGATGGTTCTTCTCTCTCTGACGCTGCAAGAGTGTAGCGACTGTTCTAAATGAGCAACGTCTTGCAATACGAGTATACACACGTCACATCATCACAGCTGAGCCGATGGTTCTTCCCTCTCTGACACTGTGGCAGTGTAGCGACTGTTCTAAACAAGCAAGGTCTTGCAATACGAGTACATACAGTATACACGCGTCACATCATCACAGCTGAACCGATGGTTCTTCTCTCTCTGACGCTGCGGGAGTGTAGTGACTGCTCTAAATGAGTGAGGTCTTGCAATACGAGTACGTATAGTATTTTGTATTAAAGTTTTTGGGTTGTAGAACGAATCGTCTGAATTTCCATTATTTCCTATGGGGAAATTCACTTTGATATACGAGTGCTTTGGATTACAAGCATGCTTCTGGAACGATTTATGCTCGCAAACCAAGGTTTTTCTTGCACTCTGATATCTGATGCATTACTGAGTCTAGAAACATTAATGTTGATGCACCAGAATGGATAAATGCGGTACTGGGATAGTGGTGTGTGTTATGGCTCTTAGGCAATATCTCATGAACCTTTTCAATTGGTTCTGAATTGTAAAAACCTGATGTTAAACTCTAAGAACATAAGAAGATAAGAATTGCCATCTTCGGATCAGACCTTAGGTCCATCTAGCCTAGAGATCTGCACAGGCGGAGGCCCCGCCAGGTGTATCCTGGCATAGTTTTGGTTCCCATATCACTGTATGCTACTAATTTACCCTTCCCCGTATCACTCTATGCCACTCTTAATGAGATGTGCATCTAATTTACCCTTCCCCGTATCACTCTATGCCACTCTTAATGAGATGTGCATCTAATTTACCCTTCCCCGTATCACTCTATGCCACTCTTAAGGAGATGTGCATCTAGTTTACCCTTAAATCCTAGAACAGTGGATTCCACAATTACTTCCTCTCGCTGCGTGAAGCAGAACTTCCTGATATTTGTCCTAGACTTGTCCCTCCTCAGCTTCAGTCTGTGTCCTCTTGTCCGTGTCACATTGGACATTGTAAATAACTGTTTTTCCTGCACTATTTTGTCGAATCCTTTCAGTATTTTGAAAGTCTCGATCAGATCTCCTCGCAGTCTCCTCTTCCCAAGGGAGAACAACCCAGTCTAGGTTTGCTCTGTTGCCTTCTGGGGCATCACCTTTGTCATTAACCCCTCCTTTTACAAAAGCACAGCGCAGATTTTAGCGCCAGCCGCTATGGTAAAAGCTCTGATGCTCACAGAATTCCTATGAGCATTGGAGCTGTTACCACCGCGGCCGGGACTACAAACCATGCTACAGTTTAGTAAAATGGGGGGGGGGGGTGTTATAGTTTTAAGAAAGGTTTGGACAATTTCCTGGAGGAAAAATCCATAGTCTGTTATTGAGAAAGACTGCTTGGCCTTGACCGTCAGGGATTTCACTCTGCCGCGTTACTGATGACATCATCAGAAACGCAGCAGCAAGCAGCTTGGCCCGACACTGCTTCGGTTGAAGGTAGGGCTCGTTGGCGGTTGGTGGAGAGGGAAGGATGGAGGGTCAGCAGGGGTTCGGCTGCGCGGTGGTGGCGGGGGGTGCTCAAGGGTTCTGCTGCAGAAGAAATGGGAGGGAGGGAGAGAAGGATGGATAGAAGCTGGGCAAGGGTTATGCGGCAAAAGGGATGGGAGGGAGGGAAGGATAGAAGCTGGGCAAACGTCTGCTGCACAGGGAGATGGGAAGGAGGGAGGGGAGGAAAGATGCTGCACATGTGGGGGGGAAAGAAAAGAAAGAGGAAGAATTGGGGTGAAGGACAGGAAGGGAGAGATACCCCGAAAATAAGACCTAGTGCCTTTTTTGGGCCCCAAATGAATATAAGACACTGTCTTATTTTGGGGGAAACATGGTATATCTGGTCTGGGCTTCCAGGATAGTATTTTTGAATAACATCCATGCTTCTCATTCTATCATTGAATCCTAGCGGAAAATTACGGCCCATGTGGTGGTGTACAGCAGGCATAACATGACATAAATTTTACAGTTTAGTTAACAACATCACAATAATGAAATGGCCATTTGTACTGTAGATGCATAAATGCCCATAATATGCCTCGGTGCTATTCTGTAACTGCGCATATCTGATGAGCTTATTTTATAGGTATATTTTATATACCTGCAACGGTGTCGGCTCTCTGACGTTACTTCCGGGCCCTGAGCCTAGGAACGATGTCAGAGGGAGAGCAGACACGACGCGGGTAGAAAGTTTGTGATGCTACTCGTGCCAGGAAAATTAAAGAGGGAAAGAACGAGGGGAGGAGGGGTGCTACCACCCCGGGCGCCTCTCACCCTTGCTAAGCCACTGATCAGTCCCACCTATGTTCCACCCAGACTCTACCTGTGGGTAGAGTCTGGGTGGAACATAGGTGGGACTGATCAGTGGCTTAGCAAGGGTGAGAGGCGCCCGGGGTGGTAGCACCCCTCCTCCCCTCGTTCTTTCTCTCTTTAATTTTCCTGGCACGAGTAGCATCACAAACTTTCTACCCGCGTCGTGTCTGCTCTCCCTCTGACATCGTTCCTAGGCTCAGGGCCCGGAAGTGATGTCAGAGAGCCGACACCATTGCAGGCAGCAAGTTCGTGATGCTGCTTGCGCCAGGAAAATTTAAAAGATACGAGGGAAGGGAAGGGGTGCAAGCGTGCAGCAGGGAGGGGATCGGGAAGGAGCGGATGGGTGGATGGGCGGCACCACTGGGACTCATACTGACTCATAGAATTCTGTGTGTTGTGTGTGTGTATAGGAATTTCCTGGTTCCGGCAAGGTGGGACATATCCGGGAAAGAGAAATTGCGTCAGGGAAAAGCTGTGGGACTGCTGATGCTGATGAGTAACTTCAGATGGTTCTCTTCCACGATTGACTTTTTAGTCAGTTCCAATTGAATGCCAATGTATTATGCATTTCAGCCATCACACCCTTTAAGACTCCCGAGGCAGGCCCAAGGGCCGAAACATGTACATGTCGAGCCATTGAGTCGTGAATGTGGCATTTAGATGTTTTGAACAATAAAGATCTTCATATCATCAGACGGATTGGAGGACACTTTTTTACAGTGCACATCTCTCTGATTTGGACAATTCCACTCTGGTGGTCACACGTGTGTGTGTTTGTGACACTGTGGTTGGTATATGTGTTGGATTCTGCATTATACACTATCAATATTTCAGCCCCACATCCAACTTCTGACTAATTAAAGGCAGACATTACATTATAGCACATAGTTTATTCCTTATCAAGAAATTGACTATACTGCCTAGCTTTGACGATCATGGCGGTTTTTCCCGCTTTTGAGGAATCCTCACCCGCGTAGAGATACTGTTCACAATTGTTTTCAGTTTTTAATCCACGTGTTTTTATATCGGGACTTTTAGGGACCCCTGAGGAAGACAACATTGTCGAAACACAGACCGTGTTGGGTCCATATTTCCCAACGGTTTGGGTCCTAGATATATTTTATGTGGCTTATGAATTTGTATATTTTGAAATACAGTCTGCATCTTGATCATCACCATCTCTGCAGAGTTTTCATTTGTGCTGAACTATTAAATGAATACTTCTGCTCAGTCTTCACCCGTGAGGCGCCGGGATCCGGCCCTCAGCTGCAGACAAGAGATAGCTCTGCAGACCCATTTCGAAATTTCGAGTTTTCACCCAGCACTGTCCACTTTGAACTATCTAATCTCAAGGTTAACAAAGCAATGGGACCAGACAACCTACACCCCAGGGTACTCAGGGAATTAAGTGACGTCTTGGCGGAACCGCTATCCGCGCTCTTCAATCTCTCCCTTAGTACAGGTAAAGTCCCATTGGACTGGAAAATGGCTAACGTCATTCCACTCCACAAAAAAGGATGCAGGACGGAGGCTGCTAACTACAGACCAGTGAGTCTCACATCAATAGTGAGCAAGCTAATGGAAACTCTAATCAAACGCCAATTGGATACGATCTTAGACGAGGAGAATCTACGAGATACGCTTCAACATGGATTTACTAAGGGGAGGTCCTGCTAATCTAACCTAATCAGCTTCTTTGACTGGGTGACAGGGAAGCTGGATGTTGGGGAGTCCCTAGACATCATATACTTGGATTTCAGCAAAGCATTTGATAGCGTGCCACACCGCAGGTTGTTGAACAAGATGAGCTCTATAGGATTAGGAGACACATTGACAGCATAGGTTAGGGACTGGCTTGGAGGTAGGCTTCAGAGGGTGATGGTGAACGACACCCCCTCTGAAAAGACTGAGGTGATCAGTGGAGTGCCGCAGGGCTCGGTCTTGGGCCCGATCCTATTCAACATCTTCATAAGGGACTTGGCTGAGGGACTTCAAGGTAAAATAGCGCTATTCGCCGATGACGCCAAACTATGCAATGTAGTAGGCAGGAACACGTCAGACCAAAGCACAGGGCCAGACGGAAACTCAATGCCTGACAGTATGGTGCACGACCTACTCCTACTGGAGCACTGGTCCAGGACCTGGCAACTCAGTTTCAATACCAAAAAATGTAAAGTCATGCACCTGGGCAGCCAAAATCCATGCAAGACGTACACCTTTAATGGTAAAATCCTACAAAGGACTGTAGCAGAACGTGACTTAGGGGTGATCATCAGTGAGGACATGAAGACTGCCAAGCAAGTGGAGAAAGCTTCATCTAAGACTAGACAAATCATAGGTTGTATACGTAGGGGTTTCGTCAACCGGAAGCCCGAAGTCATTATGCCATTGTACAGATCCATGGTGAGACCCCATCTGGAGTACTATGTACAATTTTGGAGGCCGCATTACCGCAAAGATGTGCTGAGACTTGAGTCGGTCCAGCGTATGGCCACCCGGATGGTCTCGGGGCTCAAGGATCTCCCGTATGAGGAAAGGCTGAAAAAATTGCAGCTATACTCACTCGAGGAATGCAGAGAGAGGGGGGACATGATCGAGACGTTCAAATATCTCACGGGCCGTATAGAGGTGGAGGAGGATATCTTCTTTTTCAAAGGCCCCACGGCAACAAGAGGGCATCCGTGGAAAATCAGGGGCGGAAAACTACACAGTGACACCAGGAAATACTTCTTCACCGAGAGGGTGGTTGATCACTGGAATAATCTTCCACTGCAGGTGGTCGAGGCCAGGAGCGTGCCTGATTTTAAGTCAAAATGGGATCGCCACGTGGGATCTCTTCACAGAGAAAGGTAGGGGAGGGTTATTGGGGTGGGCAGACTTGGTGGGCCGTGGCCCTTATCTGCCGTCTATTTCTATGTTTCTATGTTTCTAAAATCAATGAAACCACAAAGAACAATAAAGAATTAAGATCAAATGTGAAAGAACTGGTGGTATGTGGACAGGGCTTTCAGAGGATTTGCCCCCACCTCCTCAAGGCCCTGAGGGCAAGATATTTGCTCCCATTGAGGAGATTCCCGAGCCACGGTCGTCGATGGGAAGCACAGAAATCACCTTCCCCACCTCAACCTTAAGATTTTGCAAAGCTTGCTCCTACAGGCAAATCCCCTTTTCACAGCCCATCCTCGTGTGATTGATTTGTTTGGCAGGGTTTTGCTCTCTCCAACCTTCCCATTTTCTGCTGAAGTTTCATGACTGGACGGACCACGACCCCTGTGTCACTAACTTCCCCAGAGCAAGTACCCTTTTGCCGTGCCGTTCAGTCCCTCGTCTGCAAAGAATGACAGAAGTTAAAAAGGTTACTTTCAGCATCCCTCAGACCCCAGTGACCGATAGCAGGACAGACTCCAGATATCCTGAAGTGAGATGAGTGAAGAGGTGTTAAAAGCCACCCAGAGCACACTCACTGCTGTTGACAATGACTTTTTTCGCAGATAATCAAGCTGAAGCTCTTCTCGGAGCTGTCCTCAATTCTGGGGGAACCGCTGCAGCCTGGGGACTGAGTAAAATACGGACCCCACGGACCTCACGGATCTTAACCGCACACCCATACAAAATCTGTTCATCTCGGGGGTGAGCAGGATCCATGAGGTCTGCGGGAGTTAAAATGAGGATTTTTGCGGACCCCATGTCACGGCCGCTTCCTTTTTAAGGGCGGACGTTTTAGCTCCGTGGAATCTATGGGGCCCCCAGGTAGAAGGCATTTGGGACACGGGGGTGCAGAAAAACTGGGCACAGCAAAAGGGAGAACTAGGGTGAGACTCCAGTATTCAGTACTAGCAAGCCCAACCACCAACAGCAAAGAAGTAAAAAAAAAAAGGATCACGTAGACCCCCCACAGAACTAAAAACGCATGGTCTTAAAAGGAAAGTGGCCGTGATGTGGGGGCCGCAGAGATCCTCATTTTAACTTCCATGGACCTCACGGATCCCACTTACCTCCGAGGTGAGCAGATTATGAAGGGCGTGCGGTTAAGATCCGCAAGGTCCGTGGCGTCCACGAGGTCCGCGTTTTACCCAGCTCCTACTACAAGCTTATGAGACCGATGTAGAAAACCCCAGGTAGGCCGCTTCTACTCTGAGCAAAATACTGTGGCATGCAGAAAGCGAAGTCTATGCAAATGTTACGCAAGCAGGACTTGTGCGCACATTAGGGGTAGCCTGCCAGGTGCATGCACGCAAAAGTTTCACAGTAAGGGTGTGCATGTTGGATCAAAAGTAGCACGTAAACATTTTTGCAAGGCTGATATTTATGTGTAGAAGGACAGGTGCCAAAATGTGCTGCTACTTTTGTTTTCATTCCAACATACCCACAAGGTCTGTTACCTCTCATCGGTCTTTGAAACTTGCAGACACTTCTTCTGGCTGCAGAAAACGGCAAAACTGGCAGTTAAATCTTAAAACCTGGTATTAAATCTTCTCTGTTAACTCTTCTAGGCCGCCCTAGACCTGGAGAAAAATTTCTCATATTGTCCAGGCGGCAAAAGCCACTGCTCCCTTCTCTACTTGCCGGAATACTTAATGACCTTATTACTATATCTTATCATCAAATTTGCGGCCCTGTCTTTTTCGTGAGTTAACGCATGTGCCTAGGTCCTCTGGGCACTGCTGTGGCTTTCTGCATCAGCCCCTAAGCGCTTTTGGGTCTAAGGGCCACAGTGACTGACAAAGGCCCTTTTTTCCAGGTGCCACATGGGCTTCAGAGGAGGGTCTCTCTAGGATGATTGAATGCGACCATTTCATCGCATCCATTTCAGTGCAATGAACTTGCCGCATTGAATCTGATTCAGCATTTTGGGAGGAGACGTGTCCCCCCCCCCCCCTTGCATTGCAGCAAGCGAGGCCGGGAAGTAGGCAGTGATGGCTGGCGAGGAGCCTGAGCCCTGGGGGGAGAAGCTGCTGCATCATGTACCAGGTACCATGGAGGGGGCTGGGGTATCACTGCGATGGTGGAAGGCAGGGAGCCCAGGCCCTGGGTAGAGAAGCTGCTGCCGGAGCTTTCTCGTTGCGTGGTTTGCCTCCTGAAGCCCAGCCTTCCTGTAATGGGACAATCCATCGTGGCCATTTCATCGCAACCATGCTGAAATGTCCCGCGACAGACTTGCCTTGATGAATCGTCTCACTGCGTTCAGAGGAAGCACAAATCTTTCGATACTACTTACAATGTCAACACAATACATGTTAAAACAACTTAATAGAGAGCATAGGGTGCAAGCAGAAGTGGAACCTATAGACAGATAAGATGTTAGATAGGATTAAGGGGACTAAGCTAAATTATATATATGAAGAGCACAGGATTCTCAACACAGGTTTCAGAACACATCTAGCCAATCAGATCTTCAGGACATCTACAATGAAAATCATGAGATAGAAGTTTCGTAAAGTGGAGGAAGGCGCATGCAGATTTATCTCATGCATATTCATTGCGCTAATCCTGAACATATGACTGGCTGGGTGTGTCTCAGGGACTGGGCTGAGAATCCATGATATAAATAGCAGAAAAACTTGACCTACCCCATAAGTGTGTGGTTGAACACTTTTTCCAACAAATGGCTTTAGTAGCATCTACAGCTATTAGTCATATACCTATGGCCTGGTAACCTTAAACAACCCTGCTTTTGCTATTGGAAGCTAAGCAGGGTCGGGCCTGGCTAGTACCTGGATGGGGGACCACTGGGGAATACCAGGAGCTGTAGGCTACAGGGCCCTAAGTTGGCAACAACAACAATAAGGAATATTTCTTACTGTGCATGCAGTCAGTGGTCAACTCAAAGGCATGCACACACTACTATTTATTTAAAAAAATGATAGACCGCTTAAGTCTACGCGGTTTACATAAGAACACATAAAATCTTAAAACAGTTCTCGGTCCAACTCAATATTAATATGAGCTTAAAGTCACTTTCTAATATGCCCAAACAATATTAATTAACAAAAAAAAGAAAGAAAGAAAGCATATTTATCAAATAATAATCAAATAAATACTTAAATGATTAAGGTATTGTGAAAGATGCTCTTGTCTCCTGCGGAATAGAGTCGCTAAGAGAACAATCACGGGACCATCATTTCACTTTTCTGTCCCTCTACGATCACCTTCAAGCTGTTTGTGTTTCTAATGTTACTAAGTCACAACTACTGTCATAGAAACAATATGTTTTGATTCTTAGTAGCACTTATCTCTTTGTCTTAGATGTGACGTAGCTTTCCTTGAAGGCTTTGCCTACAAAGTGGCCCAGCAGGATTTTTTTTCTTTTTTCTTCTTTTTCACTTTCTAAAGTAGACCCAAGTTTTGCCAAAATTAAATTAGGCTTCCTCGGGATGAGTATTAACTGAAACAAAATAGCATCGTTCTCTCTCTTTTTTTGTTACATTTCCCAGTGACATAATGTAATAAAGTTACTATGTCAAATTCATGATCCTCTCTTCCTTGACCTCTCTCGATCTCAGTATCAAAAGATAGCCATATCAAGGTCAATGTCCCCATCATATGTTACATGACAACAATCCTAACCCAACATCCAACACTCTATAAACCCTTAGTACTCTCTAATTTTTCTAGTTACCAAACATTATCTAAAACCCATAATTCTCCCTTAAAATTTTATCTCATCGTTTAATCTATTACTTCAAAGTTGAAATGTAATTCTTGTTTTAGTTTGGATGTAATCCGCCTTGAACCGCAAGGTAATGGCGGAATAGAAATCACTAATGTAATGTAATATAATGACAACATCCACAAATAATTGAGTTTTCAGCAGTTTCTTAAAGGCCAAGCGGCCCATACATAATCTCGACGTTCCGGGAAGAGAGTTCCAAAGTTTTACTCCAGCTATGGAGAACATGGACACCCTTGAACTTACATAATGAACTCTGTCGTCCTTGTCGGTAATCAACCTCATCCCTCCCTCGGACCTAAGCTTTCTGCCTGGTTGATAGATTTTTCAGAGATTTTGAAAACATAGTGGGACAGTCAAAAGCACTTTATAACGTATTCGCTGTTGTACTGGAAGCCAACATAATTGTTTCAAGACTGGAGTGATATGATCTGTCTTAGGTATACCAGTCATTGACCTTGCTGCAGAGGTCATCAATTGCTGCAAGGATTTACATTTTATCTTAGTCAAACCAAGATAGAGCATGCATGTTACAACAATCCAGTCTAGTCAATATCAATGCTTGGACCACAGATCAAAAATCAAATGGTTTCAATCTATAGAGAATATGCAATTGTGTATATCCTTCCCGAATAACCTTAAGGATTTGCTTCCCCATTGAAAGAACAGAATCCAAGAAAACACCCAAAACTGTCATCTCCTTCCTCACCGTCAATTGTGTTCCCATAACAGAAAATGTCTCAGGAAGTTTCTCATAATCTTCACCACTCACAACCATTATCTCAGTCTTGCCAACATTCAGTTGCAATCCATGATCATCCATCCAAACATTCACTTCACTCATATATCTATTAAAATCCATCTCAACCTCCTGGAAATTTTTATTCATAGGACACCCCCCTCCCCCATCAAATGTCATCTGCGTACAAACTGTAATCAATGCCCAAAAATAAAAATCTTTTTCCTACTGTAGCCATTTAAATGTTTGGGTTGTTTTTGTTTTTTTTTTATAAATCTTTATTAATTTTCAAATGTTAACAGTGCCATACAATGAATTTAAAAATAAACACTACACAGAACGCACTTTAAATACGCAAATAATTAAAAAAACAATCATTTTCTCCCCCCCTCCTCCCCATAATTAATAGAAGAAGTACATATTTAATTTCAAAAATATAGATAATTAAGTATAGCAAACAATAATACACTTCCCCCTCCCCATTCGCGGTTTCCCTACTCGCGATTTCACATAATTGCGATTTTTTTGGGGGGGGGGAGGAGGGGAAAAAACCCATATATTTGTCTTCCACCCCGCCATCCTGGCCTTACCTGGTGGTCTAGCTGGTTTTCGGGGCAGGAGCGATCTTCCTATGCTCCTGTCCCGTGCAGATAGCCATTAGGAAATGGCTGTGGGGAGTTCCCGTAGTCTCTCGAGAGACTACAGGAACTCCCCACAGCCATTTCTTAATGGCTACAAACTCCCTTTTTATATATTTATATATTTTATGCATACAAACTCCCTTTTTATATATTCTGCAAGAGCGCAGTGGCAGCCCATGGTTTTAACCCGTGAGTTTAAAGCGTGTTCTATTCCATAATCTGGCTCCACAAAAATCATTCCTTTAAAATGTCCACTCGTAGGGCCAGCAAAACTACAGCCACCCCATCCCCTTTATTTTGAGCTCACTTGTGCAAAGCTTTCTCCTTATCACCCTACTAAATCTCTTCGTTCCATATCACAAAACCTTTTAGTTGTACCGTCTTTGAAATTAATTAATACGTTGAGATCTAATAATTTCGCTGTTACTGCACCCACCCTATGGAATTCATTGCCCAATCACTTAAGCGTGATAAAGCAGTTTAAAGCAAAACTCAAAACATTTTTATTTGAGGATGCTTTTGGATAAAACTGTCCTTTTTAGGACTAAACCAACTTCAGTCCCTTTCCCTACCTGTTGTTTTATCCCTAAGTGTGCTTTATCTTAAATTATTGTAGTTCAGTCCTACTTTCCCTCCAGTTAGTATATGTGTTTATGTTAAAGTCTACTAACTTGATACTGTATTGTATAATATTTTAACACTAATTGGTTTTGGTTTTTTTTTTAATGATTTCTCTTTTATTATTGCTGTACACCGCTTTGAAATTTGAATAAGCGGTATAAAATTTTTTTTTTAATAAACTTGAATGGCATCTACAACCAAGGATAATCTGCGCATGCGTGGGATCGCTTGTGGGCGTGCGTCCGATCAGATCATTTGCATGATGAAGCCGTAGTGAATCGGTCGCTCGGCAAAACCCGGCCACGGGTCGCCCAACAACGATCCAGATCGGTGAGTTTAGTGAATCTAGCTATTAGAGCTTCGGAGGGGAACCAGGTAGAAGGGCTGAGTACTTTGAGTGAGGGGGGCAACTGATGAGTAAGGGGACAGTTTTCAAAGAGCATTTCCGTGTATTCAGGAGGTGGCAGAAATGGATTTAGGTGCAGTGCTAGGGTTACCGGATTTTCTGTCTGGAAAATCCAGACTACTAGGCCCGCCCCCCCCAGGCCCGCCCAGAGATCCACCCATTCCCGCCCTGTCATGCCCTAGTCCTGCCCCAATCTCACCGTGGTCCCGCCCCAACCCCACCTCCAATCCCGCCCCAGCTCTGCCCACCCACTGCCTGCTCTACTGCACGAAGGAAAGCTTTTTCAAAATCTAGACAAAGTGCCGTCTGGACCCACGGATATGTCCTCAAAAGGAAGACATGTCCAGGAAAATCCGGACACCTGGTAACCCTATGCAGTGTTATAATTTTTCCTTGGGTCCCTCATTCATCGCAGCGGTGGTTCGACAGCAGAGATGAAGCATCAATTAGTACTGGGGCGTAGAGCCAAGGTAAGCATGGACCAAATATGGAAGCACGAAAACGTCCCAGTCATCATGAAACAAAGACTGGTCACTGCCATTGTGTTCCTAATTGCGACATACGGCTGCGAGACATGGACACAACCTGAAGAAAAGCTCATGCGTCACACTGATCTGGCAGCTTGTGCGCCAAGGTGCCTGCGAACAGTTCTGGAGGACTAGTCCATAAAAGGTTTTATTTTTTCCTGTTTTGGGGGATATGGGGACGTATAGCACTTAATCAACAAGGCCTTCAGCAGTAACTAATGCAAGGGAAGGGGATCAGATTTTTAATTACGTTCATGCCATTTTCAATTGTAGCTCCAGGAGAGTTGCAATAAGGCACAGTGGGCCAGATCTTTAAACGGCATCATTTTTGGCGGCCGCCTTAACAACGGCTGCCGATCGTGTGTCCGTCACGCAATGGTGCCGTTTGCAGAATCGTGGCCTATATTTCCAGCGCCTAACTTTCAAGAGAATCGCGTCCACAGAGCCACCTTGTGATACCTATTGTCACATCCAGCGTTAACCACAGTGTTTTTTTAATCAGCGTAGCCGATTAAACCAATTCAATCCAATTAAGTTAAGCAGAGGAAAAAAAGTCAAATATCAGCACCTAATAACAAACTATTATTAATCTTGACTGGGGTTGCTATTCAGCATATCACCAATAACTGGAAAAATTATACTAATCTTAATTATACATTTTGGTGGAATTCGGTATGCCATTTTTTTAAGATGGAAAGAGCAATTGCAATACAGAAAGGGAACTATAATAATTTTATAAAGATCTGGGGGCCATTGGAACGATATTGTAAGGAGTAAACATCATTTTCCTTGGATGAATATATGTACACATTGGAGGATGGGAGGGAGTTTTACTGGAAATTTCACTATATTATGTGTTTGTATTATATTTATGATATAATTGATTATAATATTTGAAAGAAGGTGGGTGGGACGGGATATAATTTTTATGTTTGTAGAATTATATGAGAATTACAAGTGTTATTGTTGTTACTAATGATATATTCCTGTACGCTTGCTGTAAGTTTTCAAAATGAATAAAGAATATTAAAAAAAAAAAGAAAAAAAAAGTTAAGCAGTGGAAGGGCACTTACCATCCCCTAATTTAGGGTTCTGTTTTTAGAACTGGACCCAATGGGTATTTTAGTAAGTGCATAGTAATTAGAATGAAACTACCCTGTTTAATATCTTTCTGCATTCTTTAGGTTACACTCTGGAAAAAGCGCAATTTACGTCATTTATATATGCAGATGATATTACTCTTCTCATTCCTTTTTCTTGTTCATTACATAAGAACATAAGAAGTTGCCCCCGCTGAGTCAGACCAGAGGTCCATCTTGCTCAGCGGTCCGCTCCCGTGGCGGCCCATCAGGCCTGAACAGTGCCTGAACAGTGGTCCCTGATTAATTTTGTAACTTACCTCTAATCCCATCCCTATAATCTACCTCTACTCTTATCTGTACCCCTCAATCCCTTTGTCTTCCAAGTACCTATCCAAAGCTTCTTTGAACCCCTGTAGCGTGCTCCTGTTTATCACATCCTCTGGTAGCGCGTTCCATGTATCCACCACTCTCTGTATGAAAAAGAAGGTGGTGGATACATGGAACGCGCTACCAGAAGATGTGATCAGATTAAATTAAAACTGAATTATTGTATGAAGCTGTTAGAGAATTGGATGTTGAAATCTCAACTGAAATTAGATAAGGATACAATTAAACTAACCCCCCTCCTTTACAACGCCGTGCTAGCGTTTTTAGCGCCAGCCACGGCAGTAACAGCTCGGACGCTCACAGGAATTCTATGAGTGTCAGAGCTGTAACCGTGAGGGCCAATGTGAAAAATGCTAGCACGGCTTTGTAAAGGAGAGGGTAAGTTTGTTAACTCATCTTAACTTGAATTGTGATACTAAAGTTTTAATCATAAATAAGATTGATTATCCACTGTTGAATGTAATAAGAATATTAGGAGTTTGTTTTGAGGTTGAGGTTGAGGAGTGGTAGACTCAAGAGCAATATAAGGAAATTCTTCTTTATGGAGAGGGTGGTGGATGCCTGGAATGCGCTCCCGAGAGAGGTGGTGGAGAGGAAAATGGTGACGGAGTTCAAAAACGCGTGGGATGAGCACAGAGGATCTAGAATCAGAAAAGAATAGTAAATATTGAAGAACCAAGGCCAGTACTGGGCAGACTTGCACGGTCTGTGTCTATGTATGGCCGTTTGGTGGGGGATGGGCTGGAGAGGGCTTCAATGGATGGGAGGGCGTAGATGGGCTGGAGTGAGCTTTCATGGAGACTTCAGTAGTTGGAGCCTATGAACAGTACCGGGCAGAGCTTTGGATTCTTGCCCAGAAATAGCTAAGAAGAAGAAGAAAAATACCAACAATGAATTTTTAGATTGAATCAGGCTGGGCAGACTAGATGGACCATTCGGGTCTTTATCTGCCATCATCTACTATGTTACTATGTTTCACTATTACCTCAGGTCAACCTGTTAATAAAAAAGTATTTTGGTCTCTTTTGGAAACTCAGAAGGATTACAAAACTATTTAGATAATTCAATTCCGCTTTCTGGTATTAGTACAATCTTAAGTTTTGTCTCAATTAGACTATTGCAATGTCACCTTCTTAGATTGCCTGAAATTTATAATTTAAAAAACCCTCAAAACTCTACAGAATACAGCTGTTAGATTAATCTTCAGATTGAAGAAAAGTGATGATTTCACCTTACCTACGAGAATTACACTGGCTACCTATAGAACAGAGAATACTTTATAAATTCTATTGTATATTATTTGAAATATGTTTTTCTAAAACTCCTGAGTATATGCCCCAACTCTTAAATTTTTCTGATAACCCATCTTTGAACATAAGATATAATGACACTATTCAGTATCCAGTCATTAAAAATGTGGAGGGTCATAATCAGAAGAAATGTCTAAGTCCGATTTGGACGTAGGGTGCCAGTCATCCAAAGTTGGCGTCCATTCTCGAAAAGCACGTCTAAACTATTCCGTTTTTCAAAAATCATCTCTCTGTACGCCCAGGCATTTGATTGTCCAGATCACTACTACATCTATCTTTATACCACATTCTCAACCAAAAATTTGTTCAAGTCCTGACCGCCATGAGCAAGACCTTTTGGATATGGGAGGGGCCAGTATTGTGATGAACTGGCCACCCAGACATGGCAACAGAGACGTGGTGCACCTTACAGGGAACTGCTATGAACTTCACAAAAAGGGTGCCACATAAACATCTCACCAGAGCTCCCTTATAGGTTATGGTGAGCCCCACAAAACCCACTAGGCCTACCTGTCTACAACCCCAATAGCCCTTATGGCTGCAGGTGACACCTATATGGCAGTACAGTAGGGTTTGGTGGGGTTGGTGGGTTCACATTGTCCTCCATGAATGAAGTGGTTAGAGTGGCTTATGGGTAATGTGACCATTTATTTTTTTCAGCAAAGCGGAACATCTATTAATATTCAGTCCCACCCTAGTCCTGCCCCCAATTTCTTCCATTCATTTTCATGTACACACAATATCTTATTAATTCATAATGGTAAACATACAATATTTTTAAAAAAACTACAAAGCACACTGTACGCAGAGAAAATGTTAATTATCATTTACAAGTTTCAGGGTTTTTTCAAAGATGTCAAGCAGATTACTTTAAAATATGCAATGTCACCTCAGTAACTATAGAAAAATAGACAAATATAGTGCAAAATATAGACAGCAGATATAAATTCTCAAAACAAACACATTTTGATCACTAAATTGATAATAAAATCATTTTTTCTACCTTTGTTGTCTGGTCATTTCATGAGTCTCTGGTTGCACTTCCTTCTGACTGTGCATCCAATCTTTCTTTTGCATCCAACATTTCTTTCACAATCCAGCCCTATCCCCTTTGGGTCCAGGTCTCTCTCTCTTTTCCCTCTGTTACCCTCCCCAGATCCAGTGTCAGTTCTCCTTTCTACCTTTGTTCCAGGTCTCCCTCTCTCTCTCCCCCTCTGTCTGAACCTCCCATAGTCCTGCATCTGCCTCCTGTCTTTCCCCTTTCGTCCAAGCCTTTTTCTCTGTAGTCTTTCTAATGTGCTTACAAACCCCCCCCCCTTCTCTGCCTCTTTCTATCCTTCTTTCCTCCCAGCAGATTTTAGCATATCTCTCTCCTTCTTTTTTCCCCTCAGATCTAGTATCTGTCTCCTTCCTTTTTTCCTCCTCCCAGGTCTGGTATCGGTCTCCTCTTCTTCCCCCCTGCTCTGGCATCTCTCTCTCCGCTCCCTTCCTTCTGTTCTTCCCTGGTCTTCCTTCTCAATTTATTTTCTGCCTCTGTCTAAATTGTTTTTTACTATTCAGTCCTCAATTTCTCTCTTTCACTGTATCTACCTATAGCTTGTCACCTCTTTCCCTCACCCCTTCCAGTAACTAACTTTATCCTCTTCCCTCAATCCTGCATGTGCCCTTTTTTCTTTCTCTTCCCCACTTCCTTCCAGCGTCTGCTCCCCCTGTCCCTCACATTTCCATTCAGCAGCTGTCCCTCCTCTCCCCACACTTTCATTCAGTGTTTGTTTCTCTCTCTCTAACCCTTCCATCTACTGTTCACCCTCTGTCTCACCCCTTCCATTCACTGTCCTCTCTGCTCTTTCCATCCAGTGTCCGCCCTCTCTCTCTGTCTCTCTCTTCCATATGGCATCTTCCCTCTTTCTATGCTTCTTCCATAAACTATCTATCCTGTTCCCCTTCTCTCCTTTGTACATGACTGATTTCAGCCCTGTCACCTCTCCATTTTTCTCTCTCTATCACCATCCCCTCCCCTATGCTCTGACATCTTTCTCTTCTCCTTTCTTTCCTTCCCACACCATGGTCTGCCATCATCCCTTCCCTGATTCCCTGGCATCTCTCTCCTTTCCTTTTCTTCCATCTCTCCCTCCCCCTCCATGCTCTGCCATCTCCTCCTTCCTTTCCCCCTTCCTTTTCCCTTGGTCTGGCATACCTTCCTCCTTCCCTCCCCCTGGCATCTCTTCTTCCTTCCAAGCCCTGGCATCTCCTTTCATTCCCTCCCTCATCTTCCTTCTCCCTCCAGTTGGGTACAACAACACTCTCCTCAATTCTCTCCCCCTCTGCTCCCTTTCCTCCTTCTGTCACCTAAGGCCTGGTGTCCTGAACTTCATCAGGCAGCAGCAGCATTCACGATTCACTGCTGTTGCCAGCTTCAGGCCTTCCTCTCTGTCGGGTCCTGTCTTCATGAAAACAGGAAGTAGTCAGGACCCAACAGAGAGGAAGGCTTGAAGCCGGCAACAGCAGCAAATTGTAAACGCTGCTGCTGCCCAAAGAAGATAATGGCGCCAGGCCTTGGAGCACCCGAGGCAGACCACTTCTCCCCCCTCCCAGCCGAACCCCTGCTGACCCTCCTATTTCTCCCTCCCATGCGAACCCTGATGACCCTCCCTGCGAGATGACCGAGCAACAAACCTCCCTCTAGCAGCGATGGCAGCCGCTGCACGCTAAACAGGCTGCATCACGCTTTCTCCTGCCGGCGAGTCCCTCTGCTGTGTCACTGATGACATCATGCCAGGTGCTGATGTTCCAGAGGCAGCTATGTACGTTTTTATTCTGAACTTTGTGGGGGTACAACAGGGTCAGTGAACACGGGGGGAGTGCATGGTGGTCTTTACTTTGTCTCTGCAGTGGTTATCTGGTCACTTTCGATGCCTTTTGGGCACTTATGCCTGTCTTTACATTGTCTAACTCACAACGTATAAGATTCACCTAGGCAGTCTCATCAAACTTTCCCTGCAGGACGACGAAGTCTAGGTTGGCCCACATCCCGCCCTAAACACTACTCCAGTTCTGGGCACACAGTGGTCTTCGAGGCCTAAAATGTCCCTGGATACATCCAAAAAGCCATTTCAATCAGCACCTGGATGACCTAACTTTCAAATCGTCCAAGTGCTAAACATATTTTTAATTTTTTTTTTTTGTATTTATTTATGCAATTTTCAAATATTACAAGTTTACACTTGATAAAGAAAATAGATAACACTTGAAAATTTCCGATAGCAATTAATTAAGGTTCAACGGACGGCCACCAGGATGATCTCGGGGCTCAGGGGTCTCTCGTACGAAGAGAGACTGAACAAATTGCAGCTCTACACTCTTGAGGAACGTAGGGAGAGGGGAGACATGATCGAAATATTTAAGTACCTCACGGGACGTGTCGAAGTGGAAGATGATATTTTCTTTCTCAAGGGACCCTCGGCCACAAGAGGGCACCCGCTCAAACTCAGGGGCGGAAAATTTCATGGCGACACCAGAAAGTATTTCTTCACAGAGAGAGTGGTTGATCATTGGAACAAGCTTCCAGTGCAGGTGATCGAGGCAGACAGCATGCCAGACTTTAAGAATAAATGGGGTACCCATGTGGGATCCCTACGAGGGTCAAGATAAGGAAACTGGGTCATTAGGGCATAGACAGGGGGTGGGTAAGCAGAGTGGGCAGACTTGATGGGCTGTAGCCCTTTTCTGCCGTCATCTTCTATGTTTCTATGTT
This sequence comes from Geotrypetes seraphini, assembly GCF_902459505.1. Lineage (NCBI taxonomy): Eukaryota > Metazoa > Chordata > Amphibia > Gymnophiona > Dermophiidae > Geotrypetes > Geotrypetes seraphini. Next base: position 15,510,332 of record NC_047087.1, on the reverse strand, counting down.
AAATCATATGTATATCTCTATATTAACCTCAATTTAAGGAAAAATATTTTTAATTTTTATTAACTTTCGCACCTTCACAATATGACTTTATAGGACTGGGTTCAGCCAGATTTCCGCCCCCCCCCCCCCCCCTTTTGTTCTCTTACATGTACACAGCAATCTGGGTATTTCAGGGAGATTCGGCATTGTGAGTATGGGCTCCTTTTACTAAGCTGCGTTAGCGTTTTTAGCGCATGCAGCATTTTAGCGCGCACTAAACCCACGCTACATGGCTAGAACTAACGCCAGCTCGATGCTAGCGTTAAGGTCGAGCACGCACGGCGATTTAGCGTGCGCTATTCTGCGCGTTAAAGCCCTAACGCGACTTAGTAAAAGGAGCCCTATGTGTCATGTAACGGTCCACAGGACAGGCTGAGCATCTTTGGTGTTGGCATCTCATCAGGGCCCCAAATATAGCCAGAAATAAAAATCTCCCCAGGATAGCACTGAATATTCCCTTCAATTTATTGTCACCCACTTTGAACATTCTCTCTAGGAAAGGCTATTGATGACATCACCATCCTCATTCCTTTCGACCAACCAATGCTCTTAATGTCAGACACACTACACAGAACTCTAGCTACAGTTACGACTTGGATGGAAGACCACAAACTGAAACTCAACCCAGACAAAACTAAAATTCATCCCAACCATAACCAACTTAGAAATCAACTCTATCAACTACCCTTTGCAAACCAACCTAAAACTTCTAGGTATGACTATTGACAGAGGCTGCACCATGCAACCACAAATTAACAAAACAATACAGAAATCTTTCGCAGTTATGAGAAACCTTAGACAAGTCCGAAAATTCTTCAAAAAAACACAATTTCAGCTCCTAGTACAATCTCTAATCCTAAGTATCCTAGACTATTGCAACATCCTCTACCTCCCCTGCCTTGCAATAATGATTAAACAACTACAGACAATTCAGAATACAGCTCTGAGACTCGTCTAGTCATTGAAAAAACATGATCACATTACTGAGGCATTCATCAATTCTCATTGGCTTCCAATCCAGGAAAGAATACAATTTAAATTCTACTGTATACTATTTAAAACTATAAATGGAGACAGCCCAACCTACCTAAACAACCGCCTCATCCAAACCACCTCTACCAGGCATAGAAAAACACACACCCCATTCACTTACCCCCCAATCAAAGAAGTAAAACGGAAAAAACTATACAACGGACTACTGGCCACTCAGGCAGCGAAGATAGACAACCAAGTCTCCAACCTATTGACAACAACCCCAGACTACAAGATGTTCAGAAAGGAAATAAAAACTATACTCTTCAAGAAATCCCTTAATAAAGCTTAATACCATGATAAAGCTTAACCCCCCTCTTACCATCCCCTCCCTAACCCCAGATCCTACTTTTCCCACTCTTGGAAACCTTCTCTGATCTAACGTTGTAACCCTTCTTCCATAACTCTTTTTGTAATCCGTTTTGAACCAAAAGGTAATGGCGGAATAGAAATCTGTAATGTAATGTAATATTTTATATTACATAGATTCTTATCCCTATCCCTCTCCCATCCCTCCCAACCATATACTCCATTATTGAATGATATATGTAATAATAAAATACCCCCCTCCCTACCTCATAAACTGTAATATTTTTAAAAATAAAACTGGTGCAACTATTTCTTGCAAAATGAGAGAAAACAGCCCTGGTAAGAGCTGGGGTACAAACATCTCCAAGTTTTCAGTCGCCCACAGGAAATTGAGAACCTTGCAGAACCTCTACGTTCTGGCTTTTTGTCCACCGAAAAAGAAGTGACTCCACATCCCCCCCCCCCCCACACACACTTTTAAATAAAAGAAATGTTTATTAGTGCTAAGTTCATCCTTTGATTTATCGGTGCTAGTTTCCTGCAGTCTTTCGTTTGCACACTGAGACGTCCACAGTACACATAACAAAACCAGTCTGTCATATGTTTGAATCTGAAATGTTTACCATCACTCTGATTTACACCTTCCAGGTGTTCGGAAGGGAAATATCACCCCATTGGCTTGCACATTTTTAATATAAATTTATGCTCAATAAGCCTCTACCACATTAATAATGTTGATGGGCCTGAATTGTTTCGCGCTAATCCTTTCCCCATTCTCCCTAGTCATACTTGAGGCTAATGATCCGACTGTACCATCAAAATTCCAAAATCCAGCATTTTAGATTAGAAGGAATCTCTGTTAAATATTACCGTCCATCACATTTCTAGCTGACTCCTTCTCCTTCGTATATACAAAATTATTCAGGAGGCATTTTAAAGGAAATACTTGCTCAAAGTCTAAGGGGCTCTTTTACTTAACGCTTAGGGTGTTCAAATTGCTAAAAAGACCATTTCATACCTATGGACTTTTTCACACTTGTACCTATACCTATGGGCTTCAGTGCATTTGCCATGGGAGAATCATTACTTTGTCTCTGCGGTGGTTTCAATACCTTTTGGGCACGTCTATCTGTCTTTACATCGTCTAACTCACTGAAGCCCATAGGTATAGGTACCTTGACTTTGTGGGGACAGACTTAAAGATCTCAATTTGTTTACTTTGGAGGAAAGGCGGGAGAGGGGAGATATGATAGAGACATTTAAATACCTACGTGGCGTAAATGTGCATGAGTCGAGTCTTTCATTTGAAAGGAAGCTCTGGAATGAGAGGGCGTAGGATGAAGTTAAGAGTTGAGAGGCTCCGGAATAATCTAAGGAAATACTTATTTACAGAAAGGGTGGTAGATGCGTAAAGCAGTCTTCCAGTAGAGGTGATGGAGACAGAGATTGTGTCTAATTTCAAGAAAGCCTAGGATAGGCACGTGGAATCTCTTAGAAGGAGGAAGAGATAATGGTTACTGCAGCTATACAGACTGGATGGGCCATTTGTCCTTTATCCGCCATCATGTTTCTGTGTTTTTATACTCATAAAGTTCTATGACCTCACAATGCAGGTGTAAAGAGCCTTAGCCAATAGGGAAAGGAGATGCAAATGTTAAGAGCCTTAGCCAATAGGGAAAGGAGGAGACAGTGGATGCTGCAGAAGGGCAGACTGGATGGGCCATTTAGCCTTTATCTGCCATCATTAAGCTCTATGACCTCACAATGCAGGTATAAAGAGCCTTAGCCTATAGGAAGAGGAGATGCAAATGTTAAGAGCTTTAGCCAATAGGGAAAGGAGGAGATCATGGTTACTACGGATAAGAACATAAGAACATAAGAAATGCCTCTGCTGGGTCAGACCCGAGGTCCATCGTGCCCAGCAGTCCGCTCACGCGGCGGCCCAACAGGTCCAGGACCTGTGCAGTAATCTTCTATCTATACCCCTCTATCCCCATTTCCAGTAGGAATTTGTCTAATCCTTTCTTGAACCCCAGTACCGTACTCTGCCTTATAACGTCCTCTGGAAGCGCATTCCAGGTGTCCACCACACGTTGGGTAAAGAAGAACTTCCTAGCATTTGTTTTGAATCTGTCCCCTTTCAACTTTTCCGAATGCCCTCTTGTTCTCTTATTTTTTGAAAGTTCGAAGAATCTGTCCCTCTCTACTCTCTCTCTATGCCCTTCATGATCTGGTAAGTCTCTATCATATCCCCTCTAAGTCTCCTCTTCTCCAGGGAAAAGAGACCCAGCTTCTCCAATCTCTCAGAATATGACAGGTTTTCCATACCTATTATCAGACGTGTTGCTCTCCTTCGAACCCTCTCGACTAACGCCATATCCTTCTTAAGATACGGCGACCAATATTGGACGCAGTACTCCAAATGCGGGCGCACCATCGCCCGATACAACGGCAGGATAACTTCTTTCGTTCTGGCTGTAATACCCTTTTTGATTATACCAAGCATTCTATTCGCTCTCTTAGCGGCCGCTGCACACTGTGCCGACGGCTTCATTGTCATGTCCACCATTACCCCCAAGTCCCTTTCCTGGGTACTCTTATTCAATAACATCCCTCCCATTGTATAGTTGTACCTCGAGTTTCTGCTCCCCACATGTAATACTTTACATTTTTCAATGTTGAACTTCATCTGCCATTTCGCCGCCCATTCTTCTAATTTGTTCAAGTCCCTTTGCAACTTTTCGCAGTCCTCTGTAGTCCGAGCTCCATTAAATAGTTTGGTGTCGTCCGCAAATTTTATTATAATGATTCATATCTGAGGGAGGTACCTCGGTGCCACGATCATTATATATATATTATATATAATGAAAGACCAGGTGGACTCCTTAATCAGAAAGGGTTTCTTCACTCTCTGGAAACTCAGATCCATTAAAGCTTATTTCGATACGTCGGCATTCAGAACCCTGCTCCAATCCCTCGTACTAAGTCAACTTGACTACTGTAACATCGCCTACTTAGCCATTTCCCCAAAAAATATGCGACGTGTACAACTAATGCAAAATGCAGCGGTCAGATTAATCTTCGGACTAAAGAAATTCGATCATGTATCACCCTACTACCGGCAGTTACATTGGCTACCGATGGCAGCACGCATAAAGTTTAAATTTGCCTGCTTCTGCTTTAAAGCGCTAAACGGACTTGCCCCAAAATACATAATTGACCTTTTCTCCTTCTCTGAAGCTCTCATTCCTACTTCGTTTCCCCCCCCCCCCCCCAGTTAGAGGTTGTAAACTGAAAAAACACCATGAACATCTTCTTTCACATCAAACAGCATTGTGGGATAAAGACCTAGATCAGGGGAGCCCAACGCCCGGGCTCTGTGATAGACTCGTGTTGCCGTCCCGATCTACCGGGCCTATCAGCCGGGCGTCAAAGACGCCGACGCCGGGCATTAGGCTGTTTTTGTCATTTCGGGGGGGGGGGGGGGCGCAAGGTGGCATGGCGGCGGCAGCAGCAACAGCCTGAAAAAGAAATCATCCTGGCCCGGGTCGGTGTCATACTCCGGAACTTCTACCTCTTCCAACAGCCCTCTCCCTTCTACCTGCTTCCGGCCACACCCCCTGCTCCGCGGCTCTCTTCGGCAACTCAGCAGCAGCTATCGACACAAGCTTCTGACGTCGGGGCCTACCCTCTGCGAGTCCCGCTTGTTTCAACTTCCTTTTTCCACAAAGGCGGGACTCGTAGAGGGAAGGCCTCGATGTCGGCAGCTTGTCTTGATCTCCGCTGCTGACGAGTTGCTTAAGAGAGCTGCGGAGCAGGGGGGTTTTGCCAGGTGCAGGTAGAAGTGGGAGGGCCAGATGCAGGACTCGTGGGTGAGGGAGCAGAAGAGAGAGAGAAAGAGAGAGGGGAGGGAAATAAAAGGAAATATTTCATACTGGGCTGGGCCGGAGTGGAGGGAGGATGGAAAGATTCTGGCTACAGGATGCATTAACAAAGGAAAAGGGGGGAAAGCTGAAAATGGAGATAGTGACACAAAGAAGAGAAAGAGTAAGCAGGACCTACTGAATAAGGATAGAGATACAGAGGGGACATGAAGAGGAGGTGAAATAGAGACATAGAAGTAATGCTGAAAAAGTGTGTGGTGGGGGGGGAGATAAAGACATTGAAAGGGTAAATGGTGAACATGGGGTAAAGACAAGGACAGAGACAAATGAAGATTCTGAAAAAGTGGTGAGATAGGGATATAGGTGAGATGGACACAAAGAAGGGTGATGCTGGAAAATAGGTGGAATGGTAATTCTGACAGACACAGAAGGGAAATGCTGGATCAAGGAGAGATGGGGCTCAGGCTGGATGGAATGAGGAGAAATGCCTTGTTGGCCCGGAACTTCCTCTCCTACGTCAGAATTGAGGTCAGGGAGTGGAATGCTGGTCAGCGTGACGCTTCTGCAGGGAAAGCTTGGGACGGCGGTGGCTTAGGGGCTGTTCCCCGATGGCGGTGGCAGCAAACCGAGTGGCTTGGGGGAGGGCACGGAGAAAGAAAGAAAGGGGGCAGACAGGGAGACAGAAAGAAGGGGGAACAGGGAGACAGAAAGAAAAAGTTGGGGGAGAGAATGAGGTATGGAGGAGAGGAAACATACAGGAGGCTGAAAGAAAGGAAGAAAGATTGGATGCATAGTCAGAAGAAGAAAGTGCAACCAGAGACTCATGAAATCACCAAACAGCAAAGGTAGGAAAAATGATTTTATTTTCAATTTAGTGATCAAAATGTGTCGGTTTTGAGAATTTATATCTGCTGTCTATATTTTGCACTATGGCTCCCTTTTACTAAACCGCAATAGCTTTTTTAGTGCAGGGAGCCTATGAGCATTGAGAGCAGCACGAGGCATTCAGCGTAACTCCCTGTGCTTAAACCTACTATTGTGGTTTAGTAAAAAGGGAGGGGGTGTATTTGTCTATTTTTGTATTTTGTTACTGAGGTGACATTGCATAGAGTCATCTGCCGTGACCTCTTTGAAAAAACTCGGAATATGAATAATTAACATTTTCTCTGCCTTTCAGTGTGCTTTGTGTTTTTTTTTTAATTTTATTGTTGGTAGATCATTTTGACTTAGAAAATGTCTAAAAACTCAATTGTTCCTAAAGTATCTAGACAACTGACCCACTCATCTTCTTTCTCCTCCATAGTGATTCCTCGGTCCTATTAATCTCTTTCTCCTCAACAACGCATTTCCGGTCCTATTAACTCTCCTCTTCCCCCTCTTAAATTCAATCAATTTGTACCTCGCTTAATCTATTGTAAACCGCATAGAACTTAACGGTATTGCGGTATATAAACTGTTTTTATTATTATTGTTATTATTATTATATGACAATATTATCTAACATTTCAACTCCATGAATCTTTGGGGATTCTTAACCTAGGACTCCTTTTATAAAGCTGCGGCAGAGTTTTAGACCGCGGGCCAGCGAGGAAAATGCTCCGACACTTATAGGAATTTTATGAACGTCAGAGCATTTACCTCGCTGGCCCAGCAAAAGTGAGAGTAAAAAAGGTTTTGGGGTTTTTTTTTTTACAGTAAAACGATACATCTGTCTTAGTGTGCGACTATACTTTCGCCAGAAGTAGAAAGAAGTAGCCTCTCAGCAGACAAACCATCATGACAACAATTTTCTGTACTCGGCTTTGTAATGTTCTTTCTGTCCAGTAAATGAATTGGCCACATAGAAAACATATTTATGTATTGAAATGTATCAAATATTCTGTTTGTTAAAATGACTTTACTTTTCTTTCATTGTGTTTATGGTGACTGTAACCTGCTTAGAAGAACCAAGATAGGTGTGAAATGACTTTACTACGTATATTAATAAATGTATTTTCCCAGTCAAAGAAATCAATTTTTATTTTCAAACAGAAAAGCGACCTACCAAGTACAGGCAACCGTGGAACAACAACAAAGTAGAACCAGAATACAAAATAGACTAACCCAGCACCCTGCCACTTTTAGTCTCAGCCTAGGTTATGGCTTTGACAGATCTCCACGACACTTTAGCTTTGACGGATCCTAATGCGTTTCTCTCCCTATACTGAGACTAAAAGTGGCAAAACTTTTGCCATGAGGTCTGTGCCATTTTTAGTCCCAGCTGAGGGAGGGAAAAGCATTAGGATCCGTCAGAGCTAAATTGGGGAAGGGATAAAACACGGACCTTACGGACCTCGCGGATCTAAAACCGCACATCCTTAAAAATCCGAGGTCCGTGCATTGATAAGTTCGCCTTCGCTTTCCCTGCAGCTCAGCTCAGGCCCCCGGCTCCCTCGCGGACCTCACGGATCTGAACTGCACGTCACATCCTTAAAAATCCGAGGTCCGCGCCACTTTTAGTCTGGCTCTGACAGAGCTCTATGACAATTTAACTCTGACGGATCCTAACGCTTTTCCCTCCCTATGCTAGGATCCGTCAGAGTTAAATTGTCATAGAGCTCTGTCAGAGCCACAGACTAAAAGTGGCACGGACCTCAAAAGTGGCACGGACCTCGGATTTTTAAGGACGTGCGGTTTTAGATCTGCGAGGTCCGCATTTTACCCCTTCCCGCTAAATTGTCATAGAGGTTTGTCAGAGCCATAACCTAGGCTGAGACTAAGGGCTCCTTTTCCTAAGGTGTGCTAGTGGTTTTAGCACACGCTACAATGCCCCGCGCGCTAAACGCTAACGCCTCCATAGAGCTTGCGTTAGTATTTTTCGTTTTAGCGCGTGGTTAGCGTGCGCTAAAAACGCCAGCGCGCCTTAGGAAAAGGAGCCCTAAAAGTGGCACGGACCTCAGATTTTTAAGGACATGCGGGTTTAGATCCGCGAGGTCCGTATGGTCCGCGTTTTACCCCCTTCCCGAAGATTCAGCTCAGTGAGATGGATTCATTATGCAAAGAGCTACCAGGAGTAGATTTTACAATTAATTTGCCATCATTTGGCAAATTGGGGAGGGCAGGTTATCTGGTCCAGTTTTACAGTTGCCAGCTGGATGGTAAACACATTTGTAGTTTTTTTTTAATGTCGTACGAAGCAGATACTGACTGCAATCGGCTTACCAAAAGGGCTCCTTTTCCATTCCATTCCATTAGTGACTTCTATTCCGCCTGTTCCTTGCAGTTCTAAGCGGATTACAGTAGAAGATAGCTGGACATTTCCAGGAAGTTACAATTTAGGGGACAGTTACTTAGTAGAGGCACAGGGAATTACAATTTAGGGGACTTTAAATAGTAGAGGCAGAGGGAAGAAATTGAGGAAAGGGAGAAGATGTAGTTCAGGGCTGGTTACTTGATAGGGTCATTGGGAAGATATTAGTAGAGGGGTAGGAGGTCAGCTGGAAATTTGCATGGAAGGGGGAGGATGCGAGGGGGGGGGATAAGAAGGCTGTATTGGTTTTTTTTGAATAACGGAGTTTTGATTTGTTTTAGGAATGATTTAAAGTCAATTGTAGTTGTCGACAGGTTGGAGATGGAGGGGGTCCAGCTTCGCTGCCTGCGTCGCTAGGAGGCCGTCAGCGCAAGAAGATGTACGACGGCCTCCTAGCGACGCAGGCAGCGAAGCTGGACCCCCTCCATCTCCAACCTGTCGACAAATACAATTGACTTTAAATCATTCCGAAAAGAAATAAAACTCCGCTCTTCAAAAAAAAAAACCAATACAGCCTTCTTTACGAAGGTGCGCTAGCGTTTTGTAGCGTGCGCAGCAGATTGGCGCGCGCTAACTCTGTGCTACTGGCTAGAACCGATGCCAGCTCAATGCTGGCGTTAGCGTCCAGCGCGCCCGGCATTGTAGCGTGTGCTATTCCACGTGTTAAAGCCCTAACGCAGCTTAGTAAAAGGAGCGCCAAGTGAAAGAAATTAAAGAGAAATCTCCCCCAGCTTGGTTTGGGTTGAGCGAAGGACTTTCCAAACTGCAGGGGGATTCCCTAATAAATACCAAATGTCTTATGATCAATGGATTCAAAACAAAATTTACACTATAAACCAAGACAATCCCAACTACAATGTAATATTTTTTTTTTTTAATGTTTCATTTGAAATTCCAGATCTCCATAACAGCTACCTTTATTTTTGATCCTTGCTAAGTAAAAACCCACGTGATGACTTCGATGGTCTGATGTCTTAACTCTTCCAGGTAGGATGAAGCATATGGATCATAACCCCCACCACACACACACACGCACTAGATTTCATGGAAATAAAATTCCCATTATCCAGCTAATACCTTGAGACAAAAATTGGGACAATCTTGGCAAGGCCTGTTGGTTTAAATTTTTTACATCTAAACATCTGAAGCCCGTTTCCTGTTAAAAAAAAAAAAAAAGGTGAATGGCCTCAGGCTTTTTGGAGGGGGGGATAAACAGAAGTGAATTCTACACAGCATTGTTAAAAAAAAAAAAAATTGCTCTGAAAGCACAGCGGTGGTCTTCTACCATTAGGGTAATAGAGAGGAAAAAATACACTGAAATAAACTTTACCTTCTCACTTTCAGGGTGGCATTACATGAGCTGCTCTGGGGTCCTTAGTTCTGGCAAGTGTTAAAGGCTGTCAGGATCCCAGCAGTGCAAGGCATGGAGAGGGGGTCAGCATTCCCCAGATTCCAGGCCCGTTAGACCTGGCTGTGCTCCTAAGTCCAGCCTGGCCGGTCCACCCCCACACCCCAGATCAAGACGGAACAGGGGCCCGCTAGCCCCGAACCGGAGCCCTGCAAAACCCCATTTGACAGATTTTCTGCATAAGGCATCCTTCCCGGTGCAAAAGTCTAAACACTGCACAGCTGCCTTCTGTCCCTCTCGAGCAAGGTTTAACAGTCTGGCCATGTTCTGACAAAATCCGTTTTATGGGATTTCTAGCTTAAAAATTTGATATTGGAGGCTCAGCAATTGCATTTTACGTCTTCGGTGATAACAAAGCAGCTGTTGTCTTTGTATATTATTCTTTCTCTTTTAAAAAGCAATTTAGTGGCATAATAAACAGTTTATAAGGGAAAGTAGAGATAGGCAGACACATACTGGAGCCAGAGCGTGCGTCTAATTTCGAGAAGCCCCGCAGGATAGACGCGGGAGAAAGCGTGCCCTCTGGCTGTGGCTGGACCAGGCCCACCAGCGCGCTATTTTGAAACGCCACAAAGATTTGCGCTGCTACCCTTGAAGCAGCAAAGGGGGGGGGGGCAGGATTTTTTTTTTTTGGGGGGGGGAGCAGCAAATAGGGTGACTCGAATTTTGCCAGACCTAATCTTGAGACAGTGCAGGACCAAAATAATGTCAGAGGGCACCCCCTGGCAGTCAATTTTGCTTAATGGTGCCCCATAAATCTTGCGCTGCATTTCTTCAACGCCACGATAAAGCCAAATAGCGAGAATATTTGGGATGATGAGTGATGGCTTGCAATGATAAGCCGATCAATTCATCTTCCCGCTGTCCTCCAGTATCGTGGCTCGGATAACCCGTAGGTGCTGCCAGCCTGGCTTGTTTAGAAAACGTCAGGGTCTTTCTTATCTCCCCCGATGTATTGCATCCAGTAAAGAGTAATGGTTACAAGAGCTCACGGATACAGAAATTAGTGCAGCCGAGTGGCTCTATTTGTTTGCACTGGAGAATGAACTTTTTTTTTTTTTTTTACAGATTTTCAACATCTAATCAAAAGACATTTGACATGACAGGTTAATGAGGGAACTCCAAGAGTTGGGCTAATTGTCTCCCCAGTCACAAAGTGAGCGACTGTTTGGCTTTCCCTGCCAGAAACTTGAACTCCCATAGGGGCAATAAAGCAAGGATTAGAAATGGTCAAAAGCACTCTTTATTCATAGCTAATTATGAAGTCCATAGTACATTGATTTTGACTAAAGCACGGACCAGGCTTTTGTTAGCAAGCTTGCAAACAATGTCCAGAGAAACCAATCCTCTAAAAACAGTCACATTTATCCCAAATACATCATTAGTATGGTGCAAAATAGAGAATGACAAAGGGACAATTTTTCTCTGTCCCTGCAGGAACTCAATTTCCACATCTCGTCCCTATGAGTTTTGTCCCTCTCCCTGCCCCATTCCTGTAAGCTCTGCCTTAACCGCACAAGCCTCGAACACTTATGATGTTAAAGTGTTTGAGGCTTGTGCAGATGAGGACGGAGCTTAGGCATTGGTGGAATGAGGCATTATGACATCACAATCGGAGCTCTAGAATGTTGCTACTTAGGATTTTAAAGTGTTTGGGGCTTGTACAGATGAGGACGGAGCTTAGGCATTGGTGGAATGAGGCATTATGACATCACAATCTGAGCTCTAGAATGTGGCTACTTAGGATTTGAAAGTGTTTGAGGGTTGTGCAGTGGAGGACAGAAATTGCAGGAAAGGGGCAGGGACAGGAAAAGAACTCATGGAGATGGGATGGGAAAATGAGTTCCCATGGGGACGGGAAAAAATTTGTCCCCGTGTCATTCTTTAATTATGAGCCCCTTAGGGCCTGATTCTATAAATGGCACCTAGCTGATATTGTAGCATGGCAATTGAAAATGCCATCAGAAGCCATTTAAAAAAACAATGGCAAGGATCCTCCATGTAAAGTAGGCCTGGCTACAGGCAGAGCTTAGGTATGGAAAGTGTTAGGTACTGGTAGGCGCCTGCGTTAAGCACCAGTATTTTAGGCCGGAAAACCTTGGCCTAACATACCGGAGCCTAACTCGATTTTGGCACCAGTAGGAGCGATTCTACAAATGGCACCTAAATTCGATTGAAATGTGGTAGGCACCATCTCCCTAGTTGCCTGCCGATGTAGGCATCATTTATAGAACCAGGGCCTTAACATACAGTAATGTAGATGTGGTAACATAACGGACCATAACATAGATTCTTATATGAGGGTCATTTCATAAATAATGCACACTATTTTTTTTTTTAATTTACATGTTTTATTTTATTTTTTTTTACAAGTATTTCTTTACAATCCTTCAATATAGTCTCCCTGCTTTGCAATGACTGAGTCCCAACGTCCGGGAAACATCAGTATTCCATCCAAGACACTGTTTTAGTTCAGTTGCCGAATGGCTCGGGTACCGGTGGAAGATGATGCAAAACGATGATCAACGATGATGGTTGTTTCAACTTTGGAAAAAGGTCGAAGTCTGGTGGACTCATGTCTGGACTGTAGGGAGCATAAGGTAACACCTCCCAGCCGTATTCGCGAAGTTTTTCAATGACGAGTGGAGAGCTCCATCTTTCCCATGGCCAAAAAAATGTCGACGAGCTCAATCAAAAGTCATATAAATGATGATTTTTGCTTATGACCATGAAGGCATCATCATCACAGACAAAGTTCCATGTGGAAGAAGGGTCACAGCAGTGCATTATTGTGATTTTTTGCAAAATTTGCGCAGAAAAATGCACAAAACCCGACCTCAGTTGCTCTAGGCTGGGCCACTCATTCTTCACGACAACGCTTGCCCACACAAAGGGAATGTCGTCATTGAAAAACTACCTCCCGCTCCCTACAGTCTAGACACGAGTCCACTAGACTTTGACCTTTTTCCAAAGTTGAAACAACCTATGCGTGGACATCGTTTTGCATCTCTGGGAGAGCTTTCTTCCGCCGGTACCCGAGCCATTCGGCAACTGAACAAAAACGGTGTCTTGGATAGAATAATGAAGCTTCCCGGATGTTGGACTTGCTCATTGCAAAGCAGGGAGACTATATTGAAGGATTGTAAAGAAATACTTGAAAAAAAAAAAATAAAACATGTAAATTTAAGAAGTAAAGTAAGAAGTAGCTTTAATTCCTCAGCCCTTGATCCTTTGAAACACAGGTTTGCTTGTTTACTGCTGTATAATTTCAGCACAGTAATACAGTATATAATGTTTGCTTACCCATGCTAAGTATGGCAATATAGCACAATGCCAAGTGCCTAAGTGCACTTGGGTTTGCTTTCCCACTTGTCTGGTACACTCCACACCAATTATACTGATTGTTTTAAGGTTGCTGTTTTGTTTTGTTTTTTATGGTTACAGTTCACAGCGCCACTGTTTATTGATCTCCATAAGGCATGGAAAAGGAAGGTTTTCAGGACTGAATGTGATATAAGTTCCTTTTGCTTGTTGAGTCTCATGAGTATAGCTCCTGTTTGCATGTGTATTTTATTTATTTATTGGGAATTACGAAGTGATTCACCCAAGGAGGCGTACAGCAAGTTTTTTTTAAAATCAGATACTCTAACTACTTTCCCTAGCTATTCCGGCTGCACGCTCACAATCTAACTATGGGGCCTGGGGCAATGGAGGGTGATTTGCCTAGGGGCATACGGAGCGGTGTTCGGATTGAACCCATAACCTCAGGGTGCTGAGACAGCAGCTCTAACCATTAGGCCATTCCTCCTCTTTTATCACGCCTCGATTAAATTGTGCCCAATTTGAGCGCATAATCTAATTGAGGCATTATAATTGGTTGCCAATACTCAATCCATTGGCGCTAATTAGCAAGAAATAGAATTTGCGTGTGCCTCTTGCTAGGCACTGTACTATGAAGATGCGCATGTAAATTATTGTGCATGGACCCAAGAGGGGGTGTGGCCTTGGGAGGGGCGCGGGCATTCCAAAATGTTACACGTTTTGTTACGGAATGATAGGTTAGCGTGCCCGTCTCGGGCGCCGGCATTTACAGCAAATTTCAGGATGCGAAAGTCTGGCAGCCAAAGTTAGGACCTGGGAATCGAGGCTAAGCGTGAATCTCTAAAAAGGTGTGTGCCCTTGACACAATTGTTCTTTGTGCCGATCTTTCGGGCTCTTGTTTTCGAGCATAATTTATGTTTTTTCCGTTTACTGATGTGCACTGTTTGCATATATTGCCTCCCAATGCCTCCTTCCAGTCTCCAATCCCCTGTACCCCAATGCATATATTGCACTGGAAAAGGTGCACTATTTTACAAAGAATGCACACGTGAACCATAGTGCATTATGGGAAAGAGTGCGCATTGTCTGCAAAGGGTGCACAGTATTATCAGCAAATGATTTTGTTCCTCCAATAACAAAATGGTCTCCTCCTCCCCCCATAAAAAATTAAAATGAGATTTCTCCTAAACCAGAGGTTCTCAACACGCGGTACGCATCCCCCTAGAGTACGCGTACGGCTGGTGGGAGGTACGTGGCACTGCGTGGGTCTCCCAGCCTCCTTCCTCTGGTGGAGCCACTGTTGTCACCATTGCCGCCACCACCCCTGAAATTAAGAACATAAGAACATAAGCAGTGCCTCTGCTGGGTCAGACCTGAGGTCCATCGTGCCCAGCAGTCTGCTCACGCGGCGGCCCAACAGGTCCAGGACCTGTGCAGTAATCCTCTATCTATACCCCTCTATCCCCTTTTCCAGCAGGAAATTGTCCAATCCTTTCTTGAACCCCAGTACCGTACTCTGCCCTATTATGTCCTCTGGAAGCGCATTCCAGGTGTCCATCACATGTTGGGTAAAGAAGAACTTCCTAGCATTCGTTTTGAATCTGTCCCCGTTCAAGTTTTCCGAATGCCCTCTTGTTCTTTTATTTTTTTGAAAGTTTGAAGAATCTGTCCCTATCTACTCTCTCTATGCCCTTCATGATCTTGTAAGTCTCTATCATATCCCCTCTAAGTCTCCTCTTCTCCAGGGAAAAGAGACCCAGTTTCTCCAATCTCTCAGCGTATGGTTTTCCATCCCTTTTAGCAGACGTGTCGTTCTCCTCTGAACCCTCTCGAGTAACGCCATGTCCTTCTTAAGGTACGGCGACTAATATCGGACGCAGTACTCCAGATGCGGACGCACCATCGCCCAATACAATGGCAGGATAACTTCTTTCGCTCTGGTAGTAATACCCTTCTTGATTATACCTAGCATTCTATTTGCTCTCTTAGCGGCTGCTGCGCACTGTGCCATCGGCTTCATTGTCATGTCCACCATTACCCCCAAGTCCCTTTCTTGGGTACTCTCCTTCAACAACATCCCTCCAATTGTATAGCTGTACCTCGGGTTTCTGCTTCCCACATGCAATACTTTACATTTCTCAACATTGAACTTCATCTGCCATCTTGTCGCCCATTCCCCTAGTTTGTTCAAGTCTCTTTGCAATTCTTCGCAGTCCTCTTTAGTCCGAGCTCCACTAAATAGTTTGGTGTCATCCGCAAATTTTATTATCTCACACTTCGTCCCTGTTTCTAGATCATTTATAAATATATTAAATAGCAGCGGCCCGAGCACCAAGCCCACTCGTGACCCTCCTCCAGTCCGAGTAGTGGCCCTTCACTCCTACCCTCTGTTTCCTACCCGCCAACCAGTTTCTTATCCATCTATGTACATCTCCTTCCACCCCATGGTTCTTCAGTTTCCGAAATAGGCGTTCATGGGGTACCTTGTCAAAGGCTTTTTGGAAATCTAGATGTTTTGCAGTCTTGATCCCTGTTTCTCCCATGCTACTCTGCTGTTTCAACAGGTTAGCGGCAGCAATTCCTATGCGATGCCTGTCGCTAACCCTGAAGCTTCTCCTCTGCTGGGTCCTGCCCTCAATCAGAACTTCCTCTTTCTGCCCGGGTGGGATGCGACAGAGGCTTCTAGGTTAGTGGCAGGCAGCAGAAAAATGGAAAAATAAAAAGTTGAATGTTAAAAGTCCGTGCCAAAGATGGGGACTGCGTTGAGGCCCTAATGAACTCCTCTTAAAAGCTAAGTGTGGTTTAAGTTACATTCCAGTGACAATTGAATGCTACAATATACAGTTATATTTATATACAAATTCAAGTGGTATAATTCAAAGATTTTACTATATTTAAGAAGATAAGAATATTTAAACTTACAAGCAAGTCTCGGAGAGTGACTTATTTTTACATCAAACACGCTATGACTGGATGGTAAACTCTTGCCCCAAGAGGGGGTTACCTCCCCCTCTTCAGAGTTTCAGTTCTCTGAGCGATTTCTGGACTTAGGTCACTTCTCTCGAGTCTTTTGCTTTTGTTTTTGCTCTATAAAGTCAGTTTCCTTTCTATTTAGTAAAACGACTTCACTGACTTCCAATACAGGAAACATTGTCCCTGTTCTGTGTTAGCAACAAAGATGGATGCAGAGCAGAAAGTGAAGAAGGAGAGATAAACAGTCAATGGATAAGAAGGCCCTGGAAACACAGTTAAGAGCACAGACAGAAGGAAGTTCTACCAGAGACTGGGAAAGGATAATTAGAAAAATAAAATCACCAGACAACAAAAGTGCGGGAAATGATTTTATTTTCAATTTAGTGATCGAAATGTGTCAGTTTTGAGAATTTATATCTGCTGTCTGTATTTTGCCCTATATTTGTCTATTTTTCTGTAGTTGTTACTGAGGTGACATTGCATATTTTAAAGTCATCTGCTTTGAGCTCTTTGAAAAAAAATAGAATAATTCAAATTTTCTCTGTGTAGTTTAATTTTGTGGCTACCATTATGTATTGTTAATAAGATTATATTGTGCGTGTATGTGAAAAATGAATGAAAGAAATTGCATTACAATTAGTACTATTGTTATGGGGCGGGGTTAGGGCGGAGCTTGGGCAGATCTGGGGCAGTTGGTGGTCGAGGGTACTGGGTTGATATTTGTTAGACTTGGGGGGTACTTGGCTTGAAGAAGTTGAGAAATACTGTCTTAACGCAATAAGCAATATAAAACAAATATTTTCTGGCTGCACAAACCTAGTGACAGCATTGTTGTGTATGTTCCCTGGACTAGCCACTGCATGCCAGTAAACTAAAACACATCTAGCCCCAGTCTCCTATGCCTCCTACGCTTCCTTCCAGTCTCCAGTCCCCTCTACCCCAAAGACACAAACTCTAATACCACAATGGCATAAACCCTGCTCTCCAATGATACAAACAGTGCCCCTAGAGGCCAACCTCCACTCCTGAGAGGCACAGTCTCCCCCTCAACCCCTTCCCTGAACCTATCTGGGGGTCACCTTGTATAGATCAATGGTTCCAGGTAGAAGTCATTCTTCTCTGTTCCTACTTAGCTGGGATCCAAAATGGCTGCCATGCCCCCTGAGATAGTCTTGCAGTACTACTGTAAGGGAGCATTGTGGACATCTTGGATCTTGTTTGAGGCCTACATCAGAGGTGGACTACTTCTGCCTGGGACAAGTGAGTTATAAAAGATGATGACTGGATAGGTCCAGGGATTGGGGTGGGTAGAGAATACACCTATAAAGGGTGAGGTTTGCTCACAGGGGGGGGGGCAGGTTTGTGCCATCAGGGATATAAGGGTTTGTGCCGCTGCACTTCCACTGACAGCAGCCATACTACCGGGACAAGCAAGAGTGTGGCTGCACATATCACCTGCTCTGGAGGTAACTGTAGCTATACAATCAAAAGTTGTGACAGTATATGGTACCAACCTAAACAATAGCTGTCCAAGCCAGCTACTCCACCAACCCACTCATGTCATGCCTGATTTCCAACCACTCCCTAGACATTAGCACAGGCCTAAATTAATGTCTACCAAACAGCAAAACCTGCATTAACAAGTTTAGTAAAAGGGCCCCAGAAGGAGTCTTTGGCTTTTCTGCCTTCTTGAGACTCAGACCCTTCAGATTTTAAGCATTAGCCTATGGATCCCAGAGGTTACAGTCTTTGTACTATGCTACTCAGGCTAGTACACCAAGAGCTGGTGACTGCTGGTTGTTTAAGGAAGGGGGGGAACTCTCATTATCCCCTCTGTGATACTAAAGTGAAAGGAAAGACCAGACTATAAGGGTTTCTTTGTCCAGCAAGCTGACCTGGATTGATCCCATACCCTGGGGGTCCAGGAACATCTACTGGACTGAAGGAGAATCTTTAAAGCTAAAAGTGTTCCTGAGGAACCAGTAATATCCGACTGGAACCTGCTTTAAAGTTCTGCATCAGAACCTCTAACCCCCTTTTTGGGTCTTGTGTTGGAAGATTCACAGGTTTACTGAAAAGCTTGACACCCTTTTTGCAAAGGTCCTGGTTCCACCACTTTCTAATATTCCAACATGGAGCAGCTCAGCTGGGTATGTCAGAGGCATGTACCACCTGTAGACATAATATAACATACTTTTATTTATATATCGCAAAAGCCTTTTGGTTCTATGCAGTTTAAAAAAGAGATTGGCTGACCTTTATCAATGAACTACAATAGTTTCATATCAATATGCTACTTTGCAGAGATTACAAGAATTTTCAGAACAGATAGGTTTTTTTATGGGTTTTTTTTATTTTGAAATTTCAGATAATGTTTACAAAGAAACATAATAGGATATGGAAACATAACAAATCATTTTACATAATTATTATCATTACTAAATCAGAAATTCTATCTAGCCCTCATTAAAGAACAGTTAGGTTTTTAATAGCTTTCTCAAATATATGAGTTGATATTCTAACCATTTGACCCACTTCGGGATCCCTGGAAACAGCTTGGTATGATAAGAGTCAGTTAATGAATCTTTTCTGAGTACAGCCTTTGACTGAAGGGAAGATAAAAAAATGATTGGGAACGTGTGTAACGGCTTGGAGATGAGAACAAGAACTGAGCAGTTAGGTAGTTAGGCAATAGGCCACGTAGGGCTTTGTAGAAGAGGCATCCAAACCTGTAGACAACTCTTCCCTTGAGAGGAAGTCAATGTAGTTTTTGGAAGAATGGAGTTAAGTGGCCAAATTTTTTCAGCTTAAAGATTAGTCTTACTGCCGTGTTTTCGATGATATCTTGTTATCCTTGTTGATCTCTTCCAACACTATTCTGAAAGCTATGTGCCATCTATGTTCACCAAAATAGGAGAACAAGTGGGGGACTGTACACATCAGCCTTTGAAACAAAGAAGTTTATCTATATATATAAAATCGGATGTATGTATGTATGTGCCGCGATCACGCAAAAACGGCTTGCCCGATTTGAACGAAACTTGGTATGCAGATCCCTCACTACCCGGGATGATATGTTCTGGGGGTCTCGCGGCCCACCTGCACACGTGGGCGGAGCTACAAACAGATAATCGGATTTCACCCATTCATGTCAATGGAAAAAATGTAAAGAGCTGCCAACGCAAAAACGGCTTGACCGATTTGAACGAAACTTGGTATGCCGATCCCTCACTACCTGGGGTGATATGTTCTGGGGGTCTCACGGCCCACCTGCACATGTGGGCGGAGCTACAAACAGAAAATCAGATTTCACCCATTCATGTCAATGGAAAAAATGTAAAACAGCTGCCAACGCAAAAACGGCTTGCCCGATTTGAACGAAACTTGGTATGCAGATCCCTCACTACCTGGGGTGATATGTTCTGGGGGTCTCGCGGCCCACCTGCACACGTGCGCGGAGCTACAAACAGAAAATCAGATTTCACCCATTCATGTCAATGGAAAAAATGTAAAAAGCTGCCATTCTCACAGTAATTCAAAAACGGCTTGCCCGATTTGAACGAAACTTGGTATGCAGATCCCTCACTACCTGGGGTGTTATGTTCTGGGGGTCTCGCAGCCCACCTGCACATGTGGGCGGAGCTACAAACAGAAAATCAGATTTCACCCATTCATGTCAATGGAAAAAATGTAAAAAGCTGCCATTCTCACAGTAATTCCAACTACCTGGGGTGATATGTCCTGGGGGTCTCGTGGCCCACCTGCACACGTTGGCAGAGCTACAAACAGAACATCAGATTTCACCCATTCATGTCAATGGAAAAAATGTAAACAGCTGCCATTCTCACAGTAAATCTAAAACGGCTTGCCCGATTTGAACGAAACTTGGTATGCAGATCCCTCACTACCCGGGATGATATGTTCTGGGGGTCTCGCGGCCCACCTGCACACGTGGGCGGAGCTACAAACAGATAATCGGATTTCACCCATTCATGTCAATGGAAAAAATGTAAAGAGCTGCCAACGCAAAAACGGCTTGACCGATTTGAACGAAACTTGGTATGCCGATCCCTCACTACCTGGGGTGATATGTTCTGGGGGTCTCACGGCCCACCTGCACATGTGGGCGGAGCTACAAACAGAAAATCAGATTTCACCCATTCATGTCAATGGAAAAAATGTAAAACAGCTGCCAACGCAAAAACAGCTTGCCCGATTTGAACGAAACTTGGTATGCAGATCCCTCACTACCTGGGGTGATATGTTCTGGGGGTCTCGCGGCCCACCTGCACACGTGCGCGGAGCTACAAACAGAAAATCAGATTTTACCCATTCATGTCAATGGAAAAAATGTAAAAAGCTGCCATTCTCACAGTAATTCAAAAATGGCTTGCCCGATTTGAACGAAACTTGGTATGCAGATCCCTCACTACCTGGGGTGATATGTTCTGGGGGTCTCGCGGCCCACCTGCATATGTGGGCGGAGCTACAAACAGAAAATCAGATTTCACCCATTCATGTCAATGGAAAAAATGTAAAAAGCTGCCATTCTCACAGTAATTCCAACTACCTGGGGTGATATGTTCTGGGGGTCTCGCGGCCCACCTGCACACGTTGGCAGAGCTACAAACAGAACATCAGATTTCACCCATTCATGTCAATGGAAAAAATGTAAACAGCTGCCATTCTCACAGTAAATCTAAAACGGCTTGACCGATTTGAACGAAACTTGGTATGCAGATCCCTCACTAACTGGGGT
Source organism: Geotrypetes seraphini (assembly GCF_902459505.1). NCBI lineage: Eukaryota > Metazoa > Chordata > Amphibia > Gymnophiona > Dermophiidae > Geotrypetes > Geotrypetes seraphini. Next base: position 15,489,318 of record NC_047087.1, on the reverse strand, counting down.
GATATGTTCTGGGGATCTCTTCACCCAAGAATTTATATGTTCTTGCTCCTGGAGGTGAAACTAAAAATGTTGTTTATAATCAAGTTTTATGTTAGTTGTATTGTATTCATTTTGTCAAATATTTCACATTATAATTTGAATATTGTACTTTTTATAAAGCTGTAAAAAAATAATTTCATTCACCATTATAAAGTATCTTTATTTGAATCCATTTACAGTGTTATTGCTATAATTAAATACCCGTGCAACGCCGGGGCATCAGCTAGTTAAATATAATTATATGTTTAAACATATCACATGTTTGAATACAAAGTCCGTTCCTCTGCTGCTGGATCCAACACGGTCCATGTTTCGGCTTCTAGTGAAAAGCCTTCTTCAGGGAAGATGATGTCAATCCAGTAGATGGCGCTCAGGTACTAAGCCAACTAAAATAAAGGTTCCAAGCTCGTATCAAAATGCACAACAGTTTCACCTGTTTTGCTCTATTTAACTTGGGGCTGATTTCCTTTTTCTTGTGGATCACATTTACCACACAAAGCCAGGGAGCACCGAGACTGGCATAGATGGAGAAAGGGAGAACAAGCACAGCAGAAGGAAGCTAGGCACAGTCAGAGAAAGAAGAACATGAATACCAGATACATAGAAAGGTTGGAAAAAAGTTTATAATGCCTTTTTATTACTGTGTTAATTCATTAGACTTATTTTTAATTCTTCAAGTCATGCCAGATTCCACTGGATATAAGGCCTGGATTAAAGCGCCTACATTGTAGGTGTCGCTCAGCATGGTTGTCAACCAACTGCTAGGTGCTGTTTAGAGAAACAAGCCTAGCGGCACCTAAGCGGACTTAGGCGTCTCTAGGCATTGTAGGCATAGATGCTGTTCCAATAGGCTAGCTTTCCACTCTCCTAATTTGGTGGTGTCTGTGTTGGATGCCTAACAAAGCCTAAGTCAACCATGCCTATTCTCCACCCATAACCACGCCTACTTTTTGAGATGATCTTAAGGTGGCCAAACAGGTTGAAAAGGTGACGGCAAAAGCTAGAAGGATGCTAGGGTGCATAGGGAGAGGTATGGCCAGTAGGAACTGGTATAAGACTCTGGTGAGACCTCATTTAGAATATTGTGTACAGTTCTGGAGACCGCACCTTCAAAAAGATATAAAAAAGATGGAGTCGGTCCAGAAGAAGGCTAATAAAATGGTGTGTGGTCTTTATCATAAGGCGTACATCATAAGGGGACAGTCTTAAAGATCTCAATCTGTATACTTTGGAGGAAATGCGGGAGAGGGGAAATATGATAGAGATGTTTAAATACGTACGTGACATAAATGCGCATGAGTCGAGTCTCTTTCATTTGAAAGGAAGCTCTGGAATGAGAGGGCGTAGCATGAAGTTAAGAGCTGATAGGCTCAGGAGTAATCTAAGGTAATATTTTTTTTATAGAAAGGGTGGAACAGTCTCCTGTAAGAAGTGGTGGAGACAGAGACTGTGTCTGAATTCAAGAAGGCTTGGGACAGGCACGTGGGATCTCTTAGAGAGAGGAAGAGATAATGGTTACTGTGGATGGGCAGACTGGATGGGCCATTTGGCCTTTATCTGCCATCATATTTCTATGCTTTCTATAGACATCCTTAGGCATGGGGGGGGGGGAGCTCTACTTAGGCATCGCTAGGCATCCTAAGAGTTCAACGCCAAACTCTTAAATTGTTTAATGAATTGGTTTTTTTTGATTGGCTGAAAACTGGTGTGGTCAATTATCAAGACGATTAAGCCAATAAATAAATACAAGTTAGGCACGGATCCCAAACATGGGCATCGCTAGGTGGCCGCAATTAGAGCGCCGTTTATAAAATATAGCCCTAAATGCTTGCAGATCAAATTGTTTGGCTTAGCAACCTGTAGCGTGGCATGTGTGTATGTGTATGTTGGGGGGGGGGAGGGGGAATGACACTAGAGGTAAATAGTGCAGAGAGAGTGACCAGCTTTGGACTTGGAGAAAGAGGGAGATCGGCCCTGACCTGAAGGGAACCTAGCTCTTTAAATTTCAGTAGTCACAGATGTATTAAATTAGCTGAATGAAAAGGTTTGCTGACCTTTAGTCGTGCACATCAAAGGGAATTAACAGAGCACTTGACTTGGCCGACTCTCTTTTGTCCACAGAATCCCTCAGGCACTAGAAAATGTTCTTAAGCATCCTTTCGAAACTTTCAAATATAGGGGGAAAGGGGTCGGGGCTCGGAATGGATTTATGACGTTTAGGTGTAATAAAATTAGATCTACCGCCAAGAATTGAACAGTTCTTAGCGGTTTACATTAATAGAAAAATAAAACTCAAAATATAAAAAGGAACGCCATAAAATGATAGGATAGCACACAGAAGATACCAACACACAACAGTATATAAAAATAATATTAATCATAATTACTCTGTGTTTGAGGAGTGCCTGAACATTTCTCAGTGAAAGTGATCTAGCGGAAAAGAGTCTAAAACAAAAGTTAACTGGAAAAATTGTTGGTTTTTTTTATAATGTCTTGAAGGCCTTAAGATTTACTTCAGACCGAATAGGCCTTGGAAGATGATTCCAAAGATTTGGAGCTATATAGAAAATTGCTTTATTACGAGTGGTTTCCCACCTAGTTCTATTCTCTGTCGGAAGAACTAATCGATTATCCTATAATGATCATAACGTACACCTTGGGATATAGGGAATAGTCAGTGAATTCAGATAATCAGGTACCATACCGTGTTTCCCCGAAAATAAGACAGTGTCTTATATTAATTTTGGGTCCAAAAAACGCACTAGGGCTTATTTTGGAAGATGTCTTATTTTTTTTCATGTACAACAATGATCTCTCCCTTCCTCTCCTCCACCCCAATTCTTCCTCTTTCCTTTCTCCATCCCCCCCCCCCCCCGCATGTGCAACATCTTTCTTCCCCTCTCACCCATCCCTTCCTGCAGCATCTTTCTATCCCTCCCTCCCTCCCAGCACCCTGTGCAGCAGAACCCCGCCAATCCTCCCACCACTGACATACCTCCACTCAGAGGCCTCCAAAAACAGTTCCAAGTCTAATAGATGCTGGCATTGCCATAATGATATAGGGACTTTGGATCATCTGTTATATTTTTGTCCACTGTTACTTGGTTTCTGGAAGTCAATTTGGGGACAAATAAATCTCATTCTTGGGTCATCTATCACCTTATCCTATGAGGTGGTAATATGTGGTATGTTACTATATGTTAAGCCTACTTTAGACAAGTATAAAAGTCGCCTTTTCCTGATCATGACGGGAATAGCTGTTCAACTGATCACACATAATTGGAAGAACCGTGACAGGATTAATTACACTTTTTGGTGGGTAAATGTGTGAACCACATATAAGTATGAAAGAATGATGGCGGAACGTTTGGGGACTAGTAAGTCCTTTAACCTTTTCCTAGCGTAATAAATTTTACGTTACGCTGGTTCCAATCGTAATTATTTTAGCAAAGTTTTGTATTATTCACCGTTATCATTTACGGCTATTGTAAACATAATGTAAATAAGTCATAAGTCTATGTAAATTCAAATATTTTGTGTTTCTGGTTCTTTATTAGTCCATACAGACTGTTTATCCACTGTCTATCTCATTTCTGGAATGTCCCGTCATCCGGGACACACGACAGGAAAAGGTTAATGATGTCTGGAGTCCATTGACTACTTTTGTTTCTTCCCTTTTCATTAGATTTCTTTACGCGTCCAGGGAGGGTGGGTGGGGGGAGGGAAATGTACGTTGAGGAGTTAAATTATTTAATTATAAAATTGAAATCACATCATATGTATTATTGTATTAATAATTAAGATGAGGATGGGAGTAAATGATTGTTTAATGTAATAATCGTATAGTTATTAGTGCGTTCTATGCAGTATTTTATGATTTACCAATTGCATTGCACTATCAAAGTTTGAAAATCAATAAAGATTTAAACAAAATAAATAAATAAATGTAGCCCTGTGTTGTACTGGTAACCACTGAAATTTTGACAAAACTGGTGTGAGGTGCTCACCTTGCTTACAGCTTTCTATTAGCCATGCTGCCGCATTTTGCAAACCCTTTGCAGTCCCAAAATCCCAGACGCATGGCCATGCCCCATTCTGTCCCCAGCCCTACTTTGTTCTACCCCAGCCCCGCCTCATTCTCCCTCTAACCCCGCCCTGTCCCGCCCCCCCAGACCCGCCCTCAGCAAGCTTCTTCTTTTAACTCCTGACCTCCGGGCCGTGTCCGAAGGCCTCTGAGCATGCACGGATGCATGTGACATCATTCACGCATGCTCAGAGGCCCTCCAGACTCAACCAGAGCTTCCTAAAACCCAGACCAACTGCTGGATTTTGGAAAGTCTGTCCAGGCATCCAGACAGTCCTCTAGAAAGAGGACATGTCCGGGTTTTCCAGGACGTATGGTAACCATAAGTCAGACCAGATATACCACCTTTCTATGGTTACAGTCAAAGCAGTTTATTTATTACTAGTCATTACATTAACGGGTGCTAGAATACTGTTCACCCTCTATGTTACCCCTTCTATTCACTGCCCTCTCTTCTCTTTCCATCCAGTGTCCGCCCCCTCTCTCTCTGTCCCATATGGCCTCTCTCCATCTCCTCTTTCCTTTTCCCTTGGTCTGGCATACCTTCCTCCTTCCCTCCATGCCCTGCCATCTGTTCTTCCCTCCAAGCCATTCTCTCCCCCTCTGCTCACTTTCCTCCTTGAACTACTTCATCGGGCAGCAGCAGCATTGACAATTCATTGCTGTTGCTGGCTTCAGGTATTCCTCTCTGGCGGGTCCTGTCTTCATGAAAACAGGAAGTAGGCAGGACCGGCCAGAGAGGAAGGCCTGAAGCCGGCAACAGCAGCGAATTGTAAACGCTGCTGCTGCTTGAAGCACCCGAGGCAGACGCTTCTCTCACCTCCCAGCCCAACCCCCGCTGACTCTGCGACCCTCCCAGCGAGATGACTTTAATAACAAACCTCCCTCCAGCGTTGGCAGCCACAGCACGCTAAACAGGCTGCTTCGCGGCTTTCTTCTGCCGTTGAGTCTCTCTGTTGCGTCATTAATGACATCATTAGTGCCGCGGCAGAGGGACTCAACTGCAGGAGAAAGTCGCGAAACAGCCTGTTTAATGTGCTGCGGCTGCCAACGCTGGAGGGAGGTTTGTTATTAAAGTCATCTCGCTGGGAGGGTCGCAGAGTCAGCGGGGGTTGGGCTGGGAGGTGAGAGAAGCGATATGTCTCTCCCCCTCCAGTACCTGTGCAGCACTTTGCTGCGGCGCATCCTCCCATCCTGAGTTGGCCACAGCGCTCGAGTGTGTTTCTCCCGCTTTGTCTGGCCGCCGCATACGCACTCTGGCCACAGACCTACAGATCACGGATCAGGGATTACAGATCACGCAGGTCTGAGTGCGCATGCGCGGCTAGCGTTTTATTATATAGGATATGCAAGGATGTATTTACTTTTTATTCCTGGGGTAATGGAGGGTTAAGTGACTTACCCAGGGAGCTGCAGTGGGAATCAAACCCAGTTCCTCTGGTTCCCAGACTACTGTGGGACAGAATTTAGGTGGGTCTGTAGAATTAGTTCTTGCTTGGAAGAGCCAAACAAACCAAGCTCTGTCACTGACCCCCATCTCCCCAGCTGCCGATGCTGCATGGTGCAAAGCAACTGGTAGGGCCACGGCCCTTTGGTCTGCCCCAATCTGCTGCCTATGGAATTTAAGAAGAATGCAATGCATGCGACTTGTGGACGGAGCAACGAAACAATGTGCATTGATCCTCGTGAAGGCCAGCAGCAGACGTCTCCACGTCTTTCCAAGTCTACTGTAGCTGTTCATTGTTGAGCAAACATAAGACTCTATTCAATACTAAAAAGCTGGTGGCTTAAGTAGACTTAAGAGTGCTTAAACTCGGAATTAGTCAGTCTAATGGGCCAATTCAAGCCTTAGCCAACCTTCAGTTTTGCTCGAGCAGTCAGATCAAGAGTGATGAATGGGGCTCTTTGTGCAAACAATTAGAATAAGTGGCAAGAAAAACCAGGGCACTGAGCGTTTCTGTGCTAAACTAACACAAGCTCACATTCAAATTATTGACAAGTAGAAAAGTGATTGGGGGAAACACTTTTATAAATGTGGAAGTGTGAGATGTGGCATCGGAAGTCAGCGAGTGGACTGTGAAACGTCAGGCTTTTGCTGCAGACACTGTGGCATTTCCTCACCAATTACCTGTTGGCTCTTGGGTCTATGGGATCATTGTCAAGAGTGCGACTCAACACACATTATAGCCAACACGCAAATCTTGCATCATGAAAGCCATTTTAGAAGCCTTACATGGCATCCATGTGCTTAAAGAGAGGCATTTACATATATAGACTATATTTATGCATAAATGGCAGCTTCAGAATATCACAATTCACACACTGCGTAATACTGCTTTATTTGTTCCCCCCACCCCCACCCCCAGTTCGAGGTTGTGTGTATAAAAAGTTCCAGCAACGTCTAATTGCTTTTCAGCCATTCAACTAGGATAGGGAGTTATGTTCTTCATTTGGCAAGTCCTGTTCTTATATACATTACAGAAAGTTAATGAAATCAATCTTGTTTGTAAAATTTTTAGAGAATTGATTGATGCCCAGTTTTCTATTTTTGTGAACCGCATCGATCTGCAAGGTTTTGGGGGTCTAGAAATGTAATGTAATCCGTATTATTTATTTATTTATTTCATTCGTTCCTTTTTCTCTCCCATTTTCCCCAAAGAGCTCAGAACCGGTTTCAGGTTAAACAGACGTGATGTACGGTTAACAGGTCACGATTTGTACGGATTTGCCATCATTTCAGCACAAGTTTACGATGCAAATTTATTTAGAGTGGGACTCTATTACATCTTAAACCAGTGGTCTCCAACTCCAACCCTTTGCAGGGCCGCATTTTGGATTTGTAGGTACTTGGAGGGCCTCATAAAAAATAGTTAATGTCTTATTAAAGAAATGACAATTTTGCAAGAAGTAAAACTCTTTATAGTTTATAAATCTTTCCTTTTGGCTAAGTTTAATAATATTGTAATTTATAGCTAAAGAAACATATGATCAAGAAACTGTTTCATTTTTCTTTTGTGATTATGATAAACATACCGAGGGCCTCAAAATAGTACCCCGGGCCGCGAGTTTGAGACCACTGTCTTAAACTGTCTTTGGATCGGTATAAAAGCCGGCTTTTCTTAATAATGACAGGAATAGCCATCCAAATGGTTACACGTAACTGGAAGAGTTGCGATAGACTTAATTACACATTTTGGTGGGCAAACTTATGTTCCACTTATAAGTATGAGAGAATAAACACTGAATATTTGGGTCATAGTAATGCATTCAATAAGGTATGGAGTCCATAGACTACATATATAGGGTCACATTAGCTGACATGTACTTTTTCTTATTAGATTACTTCCTTGCACATCCAGGGTGTGAGGGAGGGAGGGAGGATAGTAATATTATGTATGGTGTATAGTTTATGGAAACTATAGTTATAAGTATATATTTCTAATTATTGCTAGTTAAGGGAAGGGGGAGAAAATGATTTGTTTTAAAATGTTTGTATGTGTAAAGTGCTTTTTCTGATTTGCTCTTGATAATTCATTGTAGTGCACTGTTATTATTTAAAAATCAATAAAAAAAGAATTATAAAAAAGAATTATAAAAAAAATTAGATTTGATCGTTTATCAGATTTCTAAGCGATGTGGAAAGCCTTAAAATTGGGGATAATACATGAAGCGTATTTGAACACAACAGTAACACGGACAAACACTTGGATGAAGGTAAAGAATTTCAAGAAAAACATGGAAGGTGAAAACCCCAATTTGACACACCGATTTTTCAATACAAGTGAAGATGGACCAGACTGTACAGACTTAAAAGTGATGTGTTCGGTGTGGGTCAAAATATTATACAGGTGTTTCACGTTTTACAAAACAGTCTAATCTCATTATAACGGACTTGCTTATAACGGAACCTCGCCTATAGCGGATGAGGTCCGCAGGTTCTGGCCGAGCGCCATTATAAATATACAGAAAATCATCGGATATATCGGACTCGCATATAATGGACTTTCGGATATAACAGACAACTAATTTGGTTCCCAGAGTCGCTTTTAGCTGTAGTTTTCTTCGGCTATAATGGACATGCAGGCTCCGCCTACAAGGCACGTGGCGTGCTGGTGATATAGTATCAAAATGCAGCCCAGAAGAAAATGACAGATTATTTTTCTTTCCAGGACAGTGCGACATAATGCTTTAGAACAGTGGTCTCCAACTCCAACCCTTTGCAGGACCACATTTTGGATTTGTAGGTACTTGAAGGGCCGCAGAAAAAAATAGTTAATGTCTTATTAAAGAAATGACAATTTTGCATGAGGTAAAACTCTTCATAGTTTATAAATGTTTCCTTTTGGCCAAGTCTTAATAATAATATTGTCATTTATAGCTAAAGAGAGATATGATCAAGAAACTGTTTTATTTTACTTTTGTGATTATGATAAACATACAGAGGGCCCCCCGGGCCGCGAGTTTGAGACCACTGCTTTAGAACATCTTTTAGGGTTCTGGTTTTGCAATCGTTTCGTGCCATACCAATGTTTGGCTGAGTTTTCTTCTTGATGTTGCTGATATGTTTGTGCAGTGAATGTTGTTCATTGATTGTACGTTGTTTCAAGTTCACCTAAATAAAGTTTTTTAAAAACACAGCTCTGGATATAACGGACCGTTTTTCCAGGTCCCTTGAAGTCCACTATAACGAGATTATACTGTAGATCAAAACGTTTCCCCATCTGCTTTTATATCTCCTCTGATTCAGGCATAAGGTTTAGCAAAATGCTCATTTTAACCAGGGTTTAAATGAGTGACTGAGGCAGCATCTGTCTTTAGTTCCTGTGCCCAACCCCCACCCCCCACCATCTGTTTTGTAGGTGGTAAGAGCTAATCACTCGCTAACCAGTTAGTACAAGGTAATCCAGATGCACGAAAAGGTCAACACAGAAACGCACACTCTCAGCCCAGTGGCGTCGTAAGGGGGAGGCGGGGGCAGACCGTCCCTTGCGCCGTCTTAATGGGGGCGCCATCACTTCTCCTCCTCTTTGCCCCTCTGCCCCCTTCCCACTCCTCCTCTACCCCTCACCATACCTGTATCTTTTCGCCAGCACGGGCAACATCTCCGACTTGCTGCCCGCGCCGGCATTCTCTCTGACATCACTTCCGGGTCCCGTGACTAAGAAGTGACATTAAATGGAGCGCCGACGCCAGAGCGGGCAGCAAGTCGGAGATGCTGCTCGCGCCGTGGGAGCTAAGCAGGTATGGGGGAAGGGAAGGGGCACATCCCCGGGAGGGGTAGAGGGCAGGGAAGGAACAGGGGGCGCCTCCGTCCCAGGAGCCTCCCACCCTCACTACTCCACTGTCTCCACCCCGGGCACACCCCTTTGCAAAAAAAATTTAAATGATTTTATAGCACATGGTTTGCACGCACAGATCGCAAAGCTACCGCAGGACGCCTCAGCACGGCCAACGGCGAGCCATTTTAAGCTGCAGTAATAATAATAATTATTATTTATTTATATATCGCCCTACCGCAAAGTTCTAGGCGGTTCACATGCATTAATAACTTTATACAAAAAATGAATAAAAATACAGTATTCTAAATGGTGTCAGGTCAAAACCGCGGAAGACAAAGGCGCGCGCCAACAACTGAGCGCAGCGCGGAGGCGTGCACCGAAGGAAATAACTGTTTTTAGGGGCTCCGACGGGGGGTGTATGGGGGAGGAACCCCCACACTTTACTTTATACAGATCGCGCCGCGTTGTGGGGGCGTTGTGGGGGGTTTGGGGGGTTGTAACCCCCCACATTTTACTGAAAACTTCACTTTTTCCCTAAAAACAGGGAAAAAGTTAAGTTTACAGTATAATGAGGGGGGTTACAACCCCCCAAACCACCCACAACGCCGCCGCGATCTGTATTAAGTAAAGTGGGGGGGGCTCCCCAACAAAACCCCCTGTCGGAGCCCCTAAAAAATGTCATTTTCTTCAGCGCACACCTCCGTCTTGCGCTCAGTTGTCGGCGCGCGCCTTTGTCTTCCGCGGTTTTGTCTATGAACCCTCTAAATAATACTAAAATTATACAATAAAGATACTAAAATTATACAGAAAAAATTCTAAAATATGCAATAAAAGAAGAATAAGATAGAATTTGCTAAAATACAATGAAAGTCCTCAAGAACCTTCTGGCTATAAGATCAATATACTGTTTGCCTGTCAATATTCTGGAACTTCAGTTTACAAATCTATCGAATAGATCTGTTTTTAGTAATTTCCTAAAGAACATATAAGAGTAGGCCTGGGAGATAGTAGGACTTAGCCATTGCTCCATTTTACCTGCCTGAAAACCAAGCATGCTGGTGCTTATCATGGCTTAGTAAAAGAAACCCTAAGGGTCTCTTATACAAAACAAATTAACATGGGCCAGCGCAGCAAATGCGCCAAAGCCCATAGGGATTTAAAGGGCTCCGGTGGATTTGCCGCGCGGCACTCACTGGCACGGCTTCCTAAAAGAGGCCCTAAGTCAACAAATCCCTGCCAGGACATCTGCAGTCCTGCATTGACCATGGGAATAGCGTCGCAGCAAAGACTGCGCTAGTCCTGCAGCCACGCCAAGCACAAATACCGAGGGGGGGCGAAAAAATTTGCGCCCGACCCACCCTCTCCTCTCATTTGCGGTGGCGAAGCTGGCAGGATGAAAGTCAGTGAGCATAATGCACAGGGCGCAGCTCTAGCCTGGAACAGTCCTACGTGGGAAATGTGATTTATAAATGGCAAATTGCAAATGGAAATCCTTTGAGACCCTTTGCGCAATACTTTTAACATTTAATAGCTTGAGTGATGGACTTTTCTTTCACATCTAGGAAGAATGGTTTATATACTCAAATTTAAACCTATTCAAGTATAAATCAAGATATTAATTCCCCCTTCTCCCCCTCCCCCCCTTTAATGAGGAAAACTGTTAACTCAAATATACTTGAATATAACCCCCCGGTTTATAAGGTCTTCAACCCCCAATGAAGGGTTGTCGGATATTGAATTTATGTCTGTTGTGCTTTTGCCCACTACATTGCTTAGTTTGGCGTCATCGGCGAATAATGTTATTTTACCTCACAGCCCTTCTGCCAAGGCTCTTATAAAGATGTTGAATAGGATCGGGCCCAGTCTACAAAGAGATGTATATTGGTACCAGAACCAGTATGGGTCACATAAGGATAACTTGTATCATACGCTGTAACTGTGTGTGTCGAATTAGGTATAACTCAGTGGTCTCCAACTCAAACCCTTTGCAGGGCCACATTTTGGATTTGTAGGTACTCGGAGGGCCTCAGAAAAAAATACTTAATGTCTTATTAAAGAAATGACAATTTTGCATGAGGTAAAACTCTTTATAGTTGCTAAATCTTTCCTTTTGGCTAAGTCTTAATAATAATATTGTAATTTATAGCTAGAGAGACATAGGATCAAGAAACGGTTTTATTTTACTTTTGTAATTATGATAAATATACCGAGGGCCTCAAAATAGTACTTTGCGGGCCGCATATGGCCCCTGGGCCACAAGTTTGAGACCACTGGTATAACTTGTCCTGGAAACCTTTCATCGTAAGGACAACCATAGTAAACTATAACTCGTAAACTGTCTATTATCATTAGCCCTAACATGTATCAAGTTAAGATAAAATATTGTATTATAAACTTGTACAAAAATTATGTAGGATAAACCTGTAACCCGTTCTGGGCTCTTTGAGGGAAAACGGTCTAGAAATCAAATTCAATGAATAAATTTCTGAACTGCACACTCCCTCCTCTTCCTGTGGTTACCGGCACTCTACTGGCTGCCTTTCGAATCCAGAGTACTCTTCAAATTTGCATGCTTCTGCTACAAATCGGTAAACGGCCTCTCGCCAAGATACATCAATCCCCTCTTTAACCTTTACTGCTCCAACAAGAAATCCCGTAGAATTCAACTGTTCGCCTACCCCTCGCTTAAGCTCTGTCATCTTAAAAGATTCCTAGACAAAACCTTCGCCTTCCAAGCAGCCAAGATGAACCCATGGATCGCCCAAATGATTCTCGAGGCTCCCACTTACCTCGACTTCAGAAAAACACTCAAAACTTACCTATTCAACAAACAAGCTCCCTAACGCCCCCTCTCCGGAATTACCTGGCCACACGCCCGCCCCTTTCCCCCTTCATTGATCGCTGTCTTCCAGCTCACTTACCCTCCTCCTTCTTCATCAGCCAAGTTCGGCTAAAGTTGTTGTAAATCCAATAAATCATGGTAAATCGGCCCGTTCGGCCCTTCCCCCCCCCTTTATTGACCGCTTTCCTCCTTCTCTACCCCCCACTCCCTCTTCTTCAGCCATGTTCGGCAGAAGGTGTTCTAAATCCAATACATTGTTTGTAAATCGGCATGTCAATGCGGATCCTAATGTAATTATTGTGAACCGCCTAGAACTCGATGGGCATGGCGGTATATAAGAATAAAATTATTATTATTATTCATGCTCCACTCAGTCCCCCGGCTGCCTGTGGTTATAGGATTTTACGTGCAGGTCCTACATCCTTCAGCTGCCGCTTCTGTCCTCCCCTCCCCCCCAATAAATGATGATATTGTCTCCCACTTCCGGCCGGCATTGTTCTTACCGATCTGGTGCTCAATGAAGCCGAAGCCGATGCTCTGTGCTGGGCTGCTGCCGGGCCTTGAGCATGCTCAAAACCAATGCTCCCTCTAAGGATTGTCCAGGTGCGTGCAAATATTTTCTTGTGCAAGCGACAAGTTCTTTAAAAAAAATATATATATATATATTTCCGTGTCAGCAACAAATTCTAAAAAAAAACACCAATTTTCCAGATTTAAGAAAATAAGAATTGCCAGGCTGGGACAGACCAAAAGACCATCAAGCCTAGTAATCTGTTCCAACAATGGCCAACCCAGGTCCCGAGTAACTGGCAGAAACCCAAAGAGAAGCAACATTCCAGAGCTGAGCTTGTGATATCATTATGCCTCATTCCACCAATGCCTAAGGGTCAAACTCAGCAGTGATGTCACAATGGCTTGATTGTTATAAGAACGTAACAGTTGCCATATTAGGACAGATTGAAGGTCCATCAAGCCAACAGTGGCCAACCCAGGTCCCAAGTACCAGGCAGCGATTGGCTGGCCCGGAATTTCTTCTCCGACGTCAGAATTGACGTTGGGGGAAGGCTTCTGGGCTGGCCGTTGTGCAGTCGCTGCACTCGCCTCACCTGGTCCTGTTGCTGCAGCAGCGGCAGCGGGGGAAGCAGGGAGAAATTGTCATCATCGTCGGTGGTGTTGGGGGAGACATGGAGAGAGAGAGAAAGAAAGAAAAAGTTAGGGGAGTATGGTGGCAGTGGCTTGGGGAGCATGGAAGCAGTGGTGGCTTGGGGGGGGCAGGAAGAAAGAAAGACAGAAAGACAGAAAGAAAGGATGCACAGTCAGAAGGAAGTGCAACCAGAGACTCACCAGACAACAAAGGTAGGAAAAATGATTTTATTTTCAATTTAGTGATCAAAATGTATCAGTTTTGAGAATTTATATCTGCTGTCTATATTTTGTACTAAATTTGTCTATTTTTCTATAGTTGTTACTGAGGTGATATTGCATATTTTAAAGTCATCTGTCTTGACCAGTTTGAAAAAAACCCTGAATATAAATGATAATTAACATTTTTTTTCTGCATATAGTGTGCTTTGTGGTTTTTTAAAAAAATTTTATGGTTATCATTATGAATTAATAAGATATTGTGTGTACATGAAAAATGAATGGAAGAAATTGGGGGTGGGGCGGGGCTAGGACAGGCTTGGGGGTAGGGCTAGGGTAGGATTTGGGGTGGGGCTAGGATGGGATTGGGGGGTGAGTCATGTTAGTGATGGAGGGTTAAATAACTTGCCTAAGGCCAAGAGGAGCATTGAACAGGATAAGCCCTGACTTCCCTGGTACAGGGCCTCCAGTTTTAACCAGATGATCACTTCTCTGGTCTGAGGGGGCGGAAGGTGACTGTTTTCAGAATCATCCATAGACATAAACCACAGAGACATGCACACATGCGCCTCCAGTTCTGGCTAGAATTTCTTGTTTTCCTTTGTGGTCAAAAAGTCGACTGACCCAATTAAATTAGCAGGAAAAAATGCCTGTCCCTAACCTGCGCCTCATTTAGAATTAATGGAGTGCTCACATTTGACCAGTCAGAGTCTCCAGTACCGCCTGGTGAAGATGTCCTGCCTTGGGTAATAGGGAGGGAGAGACTCGCCTGTACCTTGCTCATTTGGAAAATATGATCTTTCTTTTTCCGTGCTTATTTCTTCAGTCTGATGATGGGGAGGAATAGGAGAGGGGTGGGTGGCATGCTCACTATATATAATTCACTGCAAACCAATAAACTTTCTTTTATTTTTTTGCAAAATTCAACCAAATAATAGTGGCATTTCCTGCCGGCTCAGGATAAGAACATAAGCAGTGCCTCTCCTGTGTCAGACCTGAGGTCCATCGTGCCCAGCAGTCCGCAGATGGGTGTAGTAATGGCATCATTACTCAAGCGCTCGCATGGACAGATTTTGCCCTCTAAGATGCAGCATCAAAGTTTTTTCAGTTATATTGACTCTTTGAAGAAGTTCCAATGAAACAGATCCATCAGAGCCAGTTTCTACGACCACTGAGATAAGTGGTTTTTTTATATAGTTACCTATTTATGAATTTAGCAACTATCAATTTAATTCGTTATATAAATTCTCTGCTTTTTGCACATCACAAAATCTGCTGGGGGGTTTTTTGCACCAAATTTTTTTTTCCTATTATTAAGTGTGATGTATATATTGGAAGGGATGGAGGCGGTCCGATGATTAAAACCACAATTGCATTTGGTCAAACAGCCATTGGCCGATATGAGATACAGCAATACGGTCTGAGGTCCTGCCTCCTTTCCACAGATGCTAATTTTTTGCTATATTCCACTTTCTTTTGTGAATCTTATCATTTTTGTTAGTAGAATTTCTGCTTTTGTGTTGTGTCCAGAAATAGTAGGACAGATTGAGACATCCAGGTCTTACTTCCATTGCTTTCAGTGGAAGTAAAACCTGGATGTCTTAATCCATCCAGTGGCGTACCTAGGGTATGTGGCACCCGGGGCCCATCATTTTTTGACACACACACCCCCCCCCCCCCCCCCATGTAAAAAATTTTTTTTTTTTTTTTTTTTTTTTGCAATAACCATGAAATGGAATAAATGGTCAGAATAGAAACAGGCAGTGAAAATTTTCTTTTATTGAACCTCATATATGTAACCATTATTCCAAACATAACATAACATAAATTATGTCTAAATTGTCATGACATTAGAAGTACATATGGAGTAGTTGCAGGTGATGCTTAGGACAGTTCTGATTGTGTTAGTTCGGTTTTATGTGTTTTTTGAATAGAAGGGTTTTTATTTCTTTTTGAAGGTTTTGCAGTCTGTGGTTGATATCAATTGGTTGTAGAGTTGGGGGTCGAGTGTTGCAGCTCGAATGGCTAGGAGGTTGTCGAACAGTTTTTTTCTTTTGACGTTTTTGGTTGGAGGGTGTGTGAATGGTGCACAAGTTCTCCTATGTCTGTTTGAAGTGGATTGAATTATTTAGCTGAAGAAATTAGTTACCCCCCATTCCACACACATTAATTCTCTTCCATTTTTGTTCCCATTATAAAAAACACTGATAAGTTCCCAGAAAAAAAATACATTAAAATAAGAAGTGAAAACAAAGGCCCCTACAGATGAGAACATAACATAAGAATAGCCTAACTGGGTCAGACCAATGGTCCATCATGCCCAGTAGCCCATTCTCATGGTAGCCAATCCAGGACACTAATACCTGGTCAAAACCCAAAGAGTAGCAACATTCCATGCTACCGATCCAGGGCAAGCAGACACTTCCCCCATGTCTTAATAACAGATTATGGACTTTTCCTCCAGGAATTTGTCCAAATCTTTCTTAAAACCAGCTACACTATCTGCTTTTACCATAACTTCTGGCCACTTCATTTTTAAGTTTAGATCTTTCCTTTCAAACAGAGACCTTGCTAGATGTCAAATACAGCACAAGGTAACTTCACATGGACTTAGCTGTGCAGGAAATGTGAATCTCCTCATACACCCACCATATAGTGCAAAAATGTGCAAAGGTCTGTTTTTTTCTTTCGATCACTACATAGCCTAATGCCACACAAGCAGCGCTGTTACAAACATATTCTGTAGGTCAATGCTAAGGATAACAAAGTTTCCTTCCTTGGACCAGAAGGAGATAAACCACTGGAAGAGATCCCAAAACAACACCCAAAGACCCACTCAGTGTGTGAATCAGTTGAGTGGAGTGGACTAACTGGGGGGTGGAAATGGGCCCGGAGTTTGCTCAGCAGAATTTCCCAGACCACCTCTTCCTCTCAACACATTGACACGCTGCCACCATCACCACTAGGAACACCTCACTGGGTAGGCCAGCTATGCTATAAACTTTATAAAACACATTATTATATTTTCTTATAAAGCACATATTTTAACTGACCTCTCTGACATCCTCAGCCTTTCCATTCACAAAATAGAAGGAAGAAAAGTTCCCATTTCCTGCTGTCTCATGTCCCCGGCCTATACAATATTTTTTTTCTGCAGACCCTTCAAAAATCTGACCAAATCCTCGTTTCACTTGCATTATAAAGTACTGAGGATGCCATCTCTCCCCAATCCCAGGTCCTAAAGTCTAAGACAGTAGCGCAAACTAATGCTGCCAGATACAGGAAAAAAAAATTTTGATTCGATTCAGCCCTATTGAATTGGTTTTTCAATTCGATTTTCCTGCACAGTTGGGTGATTTTTTTCAAAACTCCTGGTGGGTTTTATAGCTTTTTCACCCCCTTTGGCTTCTCCTAACCACACTGGCGCTGTGGTGTAAATAAAATAAAGAAACAAAAAGGACTTTTCCTCTTTCTGTTAAATCCTAGCTCACGTTTGCAGTCCAACACCAGCTCTGGCAGGATACACATTTCAAATCTGACATGTTATAATCACAAAACAGAAAATAAAATTAATTTTTCTACCTTTTGTTGTCTGGTTATATTTCAAATCTTGTTGGTCCAAGGCTCTGGTTTTCTTCTGATAACTTGCTTGCCAGGGTCTCCTTCTTTCTGCATGCTAACCATCCATCTGCCAACTCTGTCCTCCCTTTCCATTTCCCTTCCCTTCCCAGGAAGTCTGGTATCTTTCCTTTTTTTCATCTCCCTCCACAGATCCACCTTTTCTTAAATACCCTTTCATCCGGCATCTCTCCCTCCTTCCCCACCATCCCAGAGTCCACCATCTCTCCGTTTCTTTTCCTAATTACCCTCCTATCCAGTATCTCTATCCCTCCTCCACACCATCCCTTGTGTCCAATTTCTCTCCCTTTCTGTTCCTTCCCTCCCTAAATCCCATGGTCCATCATCTCTCTCCCTCTCCTCTATTTTCAGACCCATTATTTCTTCCCCCCCCCCAAGTTTGGCATATGCATGTCTCTTTGAACACCCCCTTCCCTCCGTGTACTTCTAAATCATGGTCCCCCCCCAAAGGCCTGTCCCCCCTTAAAGGTCTGCCTGTCCCACCTTGAAGGCCTGCACCCCCTTGAAGGCCTGTCCCTTCCCCTTGTAGGCCTGTCCCCCCCTTGAAGGCCTGCCTGCCTGTCCCCCCCTTGAAGGTCTGCACCCCCCGAAGGCCTGCACCCCCCCGAAGGCCTGTCCCCCACTTGAAGGCCTGTCCCACCCCCTTGTAGCTTCTCCCCCCCCTTGTAGGCCTGTCCCCCCTTGAAGGCCTGCCTGCCTTTCCCCCCTTGAAGGCCTGTCCCCCCTTGAAGGCCTGCACCCCCCTTGAAGGCCTGCACCACCCCCCTCGAAGGCCTGCACTCCCTTGAAGGTCTGCACCCCCCCCCCGAAGGCCTGTCCCCCACTTGAAGGCTTGTACCACCCCCTTGTAGCTTCTCCCCCCCTTGTAGGCCTGTCCCCCCCTTGAAGGCCTGCCTGCCTGCCTTTCCCCCCCTTGAAGGACTGCACCCCCCCCCCCCCGAAGGCCTGCACTCCCTTGAAGGTCTGCACCCCCCCGAAGGCCTGTCCCCCCCTTGAAGGCCTGTCCCACCCCCTTGTAGGCCTGTCCCCCCTTTAAGGCCTGCCTGCCTGCCTTTCCCCCCCCTTGAAGGCCTGTCTCCCCCCTTAAAGGCCTGCACCCCCCCCTTGAAGGCCTGTCCCCCCCCCTTGTAGGCCTGTCCCCCCCCTTGAAGGCCTGCCTGCCTTTCCCCCCTTGAAGGCCTGTTCCCCCCCTTGAAGGCCTGCACCCCCTTGAAGGTCTGCACCCCCCCAAAGGCCTACACCCCCCCCCCGAAGGCCTGCACCCCCCCTGAAGGCCTGCCTGCCCCCCTTGAAGGCCTGCACCCCTTGAAGGTCTGCACCCCCCCCGAAGGCCTGTCCCCCCTTGAAGGCCTGCCTGCCTGCCTGTCACCCCCTCCCCCTTGAAAGCCTGCTTGCCTGCCCGCCCGCCCCACCCTGAAGGCCTGATGCCCCGACCCCCCCCGAAGGACCGCTCGCCCCCCTGGCCTCCCCGCGCACCACCTATGAAGCAGCCGCAGCAGGATCGCGAAGTCAGCGTCAGCGATCCCTGCGCTGCTTCCTGCGCCACGGTCCCGCCCCTCCTCTGACGTCAGAGGAGGGGCGGGATCGCGGCGCAGGAAGCAGCGCAGGGATGCTGACGCTGACTTCGCGATCCTGCTGCGGGCTGCTTCACAGGTGGTGCAGGAAGGTCAGTGGGGCGGGCGGTCCTTCAGGGGTGGCGGGGGACCTGAACGGCAAGGCCGGGAACACCCCCTTAGGGCTGGTACCCGGGGTGGCCCGCCCCCCCCCCCCCCCGACCCCCCTTAGGTACGCCACTGAATCCATCCTCTTTTTTTCTGGAGCCATATGGTAACCCTACATATGGAGGTAGAAGCTGAGGGAGGAAAGACCAACTGCACTCTCTTCAGTATAAGTTTCTAGCACAGCGTCTCCATGCAGAAGCCTACGGTTTTGGAAATTCACCTCAGACTGACCGTCCACCATTTGGAATTTCTGCTTCTTGGTCTCCGGCCTCCATTTCTCAGTTGTTTTCATAGGATGTGGGAGCAGTTTATTTTTTCACGGATACATCGCACAGTGTTTGTAAGATCTGCTGCAAATATGAGTTTGCAATACGGGCAGACCCTGGGTTAAGAACGAGCTATGTTCTTAAGCTGAATTTGTATGTAACTCAGAACCTGTAGATTTTAAGATTCTTGCTGCTTACTAGAGAATGACATGGGGACAAATTTGTCCGCTTCCCCATAGGAAATCAATTTCCCTGTCCCGTCCAAGTAAGTTTTGTCCCTGTCCTGTTCCTGTAAGTTCTGTCTTAACCGCACAAGCCTCGAACACTTATGATTTTAAAGTGTTTGAGGCTTGTGCAGGTGTGGACGGATCTTGCAGGAATGGGGCAGGGACAGGAAAAGAACTTGTCCCCGTGTCATTTTCTACTGCTTACTTCTGCTCCCAGATGACAAAAAGGCCAACTGTCCCCAGGGTTCCCTGTAAGGAGCAGCAGGCACAACCACACACTGTTCTTAATGTGGCCAAGCATCATTCCTGAATCTGCTGCAGGAGAAGTGTAGGAGTCGATGCCACTGCAAATACTGCTCAGTGAAAACAAATGAAGCTGCAACCACGTTCTTAAATAGCAACATTCATTCCAGAGCTGGTATTGTGATGTCATAACGCCTCATTCCACCAATGCCAAAGAGCCAAACTCATCAGTGATGTCACAATGGCTTGATTATTCCTATACGGGCAGTCTCCGGGTTAAGAACGAGATACGTTTTTAAAGCTGTTCGTAAGTCAAATTTGTATGTAAGTCAGAACATGAAGATTTTAAGATTCTTGCTCCCAGCTGACAAAAGGGCCAACTGTCCCTACCAGGGACCCCTCTAAGGAACAGAACGCACAACCACACACTGTTCTTAATGTGGCCAAGCATCATTCCTGAATCTGCTGCAGGAGAAGTGTAGGAGCCTATGCCACTGGAAAGTGAAATCAAATGAAGCTGCAACCACGTTCTTAAATACGAGTTGTACTTAAGTCGGGCAGCTGTAACTCGGGAACTGCCTGTATTAAGATCTGGATATGTGTCTGCTTGTATAGGACTAGTTTGTGTGCTTCTATAGGCAAATATTCTGCTGGAGGCCTTATCAACAGAACTCCATTATATACTTTTGATCGAAAGGCTCTTAAGAGAGAGTGAGTGTGTTTTGTTTTACACAGTCCAGGGAAGATGTGACATAAAGGGGATAAGCTGATACCTTTTTTATTGAACTAATTAAATGCATTTTTTAATTAGCATTCAAAGGTAGT
This sequence comes from Geotrypetes seraphini, assembly GCF_902459505.1. NCBI lineage: Eukaryota > Metazoa > Chordata > Amphibia > Gymnophiona > Dermophiidae > Geotrypetes > Geotrypetes seraphini. The sequence goes on along the minus strand of NC_047087.1, from coordinate 15,468,791 downwards.
ATCAGATCAGAAGAAGGGCTACCTTCAAAAGCTATTCAAAAAGGCATCACCTTCTCTATATTACCTTTAAAAGTGGATTAACACGATTTTGCACTTGGGAGGAATTCATGAAAGGGCGCTAAGCACGTTAGTACACGCTAATGCATTAGCGCATGCAATCGTGTTAGCATGCGCTGACCGCTAAAAATGCCCACTATATTCCAATGGGCGGCTTTAGCGGTTACGCACGCTAATGTGATTGCGCACGCTAGCACGCTTAGGGGACGCTGGGTTCTGCAGCCACCTAAGATGCGGAGGGACCACCAGCACGCCGATGTCCTATACAAAATCGCAGGCGCTGGTTTGTGAATTGCGCCTCATCTCTTCCCATCAGCTGATCCCGGCAAGGGAACCCCCCTGAGCCCCCCCCCCCATGAACTTGGCCTGCAGGAGGGATGCCTAATTCCTCCCACCGCCACCCCTCAACCCCCACCCAGCACTGTCTGCCGCCACCCCTGAACCGCGGATGCTCAGCTGATTACAGCAGGGAGATTTCCTTGTGGCGATCAGCTCAGCGGCGGAGTCTATTTGAAATGTAGACTAGCTTTTTGTTGGTCTACATTTCATGCACCTATCACAGCCCTGGGGAGATGCCTAAGGCCGCTTAAGCCCGCCCAAGGCAACTTCCAGGTGAAACCACGGCCACGTCCAACCTTGGCTGAGCTTAAGCGGCCCTAGGCACCTCTCTGCACCCGCGACAGACGCCTATAGGGTAGGCGGCCTGCCTATAGGGTTTTGTTTATTTTTAGAAAATGTGCGTCCCAATTCGCTGGTTAGACAGCGGTAGGATGCCTACCGCTGCCTACAATTGGGTTGCCATTTATAGAATTTGTCCCTTATGGCCTGATTCTAAAAACAGCATCCCGATTGTAGGTAGCGGTAGGCATCCTATTGCTGTCTAATGGACCAATCAGGATGCACATTTTTTAAAAATTCGATGAGGCGAAGGACACCTTAGGCGTCCTTGGGCGTGTCTAGGTGCTTCTCATAAGCACAAGTCAAACACCTTAAATGTAGACCTGTAAAATACTGGCCTACATTTAAGGCATCTGTAGAAGAAAATAGACGCGATTCTGGACGCAGCGCCTACCGGTTATTGGAATATGGTAGGCATCCATTTTGCAGGCACCTACCATGGCAGGTGCCATTTCCAGAATCAGACCCTTAGCGCCCTATCATATAAATTCCCCCCCCTTAGTGGTGACAAAATTTGCAAGGCCTAGTTTCCAAATTTCAATTGTGACCACTTTGGGATGTTTGATTCATTCATTAATTTTTGTTTGCTTTGGAGACTGGACTTCTCAGTTCATTCCTGCACACTGAAATGTGAAATGCTTGTGCAAGCCCTGCTCACAAGCGTTCTTTGTAGTTGCGGCCAGAGTGACTTGTTTACTTTACATCAAAGGGGGGGGGGGCTAATTTTATCTTCTGAAAGCTCCTATCAGCTTAGCGTTCCATCCATGTTTTTAGATCGCCAGCCGAAGAAGCCAGTCGTGTAAATAAAGCTTTGTATGAGATCAAACACGCTAATGTACACACATGCCAAGTGTGATTGAGAAGCTCTTGGCCCTCTCTTCCTCTGGACTAAGTATGTGTTTCATTGATAGACATAACTTGTTCTTGCCCTGAAAGAAAATTCAAAGGCCTCTGATGTGGCCGTTGATTCTTCTGTCATATTCCGAGCTTGTACAACAGGGCTCAAAAATAGATTTGCTCTTAGTACCCCTGCCCTTCTGCAACAGGAAATGGCACGGATTCAAAATGTTCATACTGGAAGCTACACGAAGCCAGATAAGAATCCTGTCTTTTCAATGACATTTCAGTGTTTAGAACACGGTCAGAGTGATGCATGGAAAGCCCCACCTGAGACTCCCAGAGCCTGGATGATGTAAGGAAGCGGAAAGTCACCTTATTGTTATATTCCAAAAAGAAAAAAAAAATAGCTCTTTCTCTTGATCTTATTTTCCTTCCGGCCTGGTTCTCCTTGGAATTACGTCTATGTGAATGCATTACTTGCTTCATAGGCTGGTGTTCTGTGTGACATCTACTAGCATTGTCAGAAAACCAAAGAATTCCTAAAAGATAAACCAACAACTTTAAAATATGCACAAAAAGTGACAATTTATTATTAGCATGGGGTTTCCCAGACGCTGAGGCCACCTTTAGCTCGGATGTAAAATGGCCACATTTCTGAATTTTCTTTTTAATGGCCACACGCTAATTTTCCTATTCGTGTGTGGCCATTGCCATGCCAGTCCTTATTTTCATCTGTTTTCTATATGGTAAGGACTCCCGTGCTAACCATGTGCTAATCGCTTAGCGTGCAGTGATATAGGTTTGAAAACCAATTAGTGCAGGGCATACCCCAAACATGCCCTAGCACTAAACAATAAAAATCATTTTTTAGTGTATGGGAAGTGCACCTAAAAACTACCATGGGACACCTGAGCAAGCCTCGCAGTAGTGCATTTTAAATATCTCAAGTGGTGAGCCTTTTTCAAATGAAGGAAACCTCCAGAAGGAGAGGGCATAGAATGAAGTTAAGAAGTGTTAGGCTCCGGAGTAATCTAAAGAAATACATTTTTACAGAAAGGGTGGTAGATGCGTGGAACAGAGGTGGTGGAGACAGAGACTGTCTGAATTCAAGAAAACCTGGGATAGGCACATGGGATCTCTTAGAGAGAGGAAGAGATAATGGTCACTGCAGATGGGCAGGCTGGATGGGCCATTTGGCCTTTATCTGTCATCGTGTTTCTATGTTTCTATAATCATAAAGCTCTATGACCTCACAATGCAGGTGTAAAGAGCCTTAGCCAATAGGGAGAGGAGGAGATGGTGGATGCTCTGGATGAGCCATATGGCCTTTATCTGCCATCATGTTTCTATAATCATAAAGCTCTATGACCTCACAATGCAAGTGTAAAGAGCCTTAGCCAATAGGGAGAGGAGGAGATAGTAGATACTCTGGATGGGCCATTTGGCCTTTATCTGCCATCATGTTTCTATAATCATAAAGCTCTATGACCTCACAATGCAGGTGTAAAGAGCCTTAGCCAATAGGGAGATGAGGAGATGGTGGATGCTTTGGATGAGCCATATGGCTTTTATCTGCCATCATGTTTCTATAATCATAAAGCTCTATGACCTCACAATGCAGGTGTAAAGAGCCTTAGCCAATAGGAAGAGGAGGAGATGGTGGATGCTCTGGATGAGCCATATGGCCTTTATCTGCCATCATGTTTCTATGACCTCACAATACAGATGTAAAGAGCCTTAACCAATAGGAAGAAGAGATGCAAATGTTAAGAGCCTTAGCCAATAGGGAGAGGAGGAGATAGTGGATGCTATAGATGAGCTATTTGGCCTTTATCTGCCATCATGTTTCTATGTTTGTATAATTATAAAACTCTATGACCTCACAATGCAAGTGTAAAGAGCCTTAGCCAATAGAGAGAGGAGGAGATAGTGGATGCTCTTGGCCTTTATCTGCCATCATGTTTCTATAACCTTAAAGCTCTATGACCTCACAAAGAAAATTTGGGGGTCTATATTGAAACCAATATAACCAAACAGAAATAGCTCCTGGCCAGTTAAATTGCTTGTTTGGGTCTCTCTGCTGAAACAGCCCGGAAACGCTCTTATTCCCATTTCATACCCCCTATCTGTCAGATCTTTAAACAGTCTATGGAACTTCAGGAAGGCCTTGAAAACCTTCCTCTTTACAAACCCAGCTCCTTAGCTTACGTCTGCATTCCTGGCTGACCCTTACGTCGGACCACCGGACCAAAAACCCACCATACTTGAATGACGCACAAACCTACAAAGCTATTTTACCTTATGTTAGGCTATGTCCATACGGAAAATGATGTAATTTAAACCTCCATAGGCTATGGCTTTTCGTAAAATGCTGCCATTTGAAACACCCTATGTCCACTAAGTCTATATCTCCAAATCTGTATGGCATGACTATACTGTAGAAGCTGAAATTTATACCTCTATGTTCACCAAGTTTGTTTTTCCCACCAAAGTTGGTCCTGCTTATACTGTGAATGGACTCTTGCAACCCGTTCTGGGCTCCTTTGATAGGACGGGCTAAATGAATAAATAAATAATGCAGCCGAATATCGCCACTGATCGCTAAATTGAAAGCCAGATATTCTGTAGGTGGTCCAAAGGTGGAGCTGGCACTTATGAGGCACCTAAGGTGGAAATTCTATAAGTGGCTCCCTATCAGTGCTTAAGTTAATTGGGGAAACGGAAATTAACATTAAATTTAAAGCGCCTACCGTGCCTAAACACAAGGCACCTTAATCGCACCTCCGGAGGCGCCTAATGCCACTGCGGGTGTTGCTAACGCAGGAGTCATTGTTGAGGATACGTTGAAACCCTCAGCTCAATGTGTGGCGGCTGCTAAGAAAGCAAATAGAATGTTAGGAATGATCAGGAAAGGAATGGAAAACAAAGATGAGAATGTTATAATGCCCTTGTATCGCTCTATGGTACGGCCGCAACTAAAATACTGTGTGCAGGTCTGGTCACCATATCTCAAAAAAATACATAGTGGAATTAGAAAAGGTACAGAGAAGGGCGACAAAAATTATAAAAGGGATGGGATGACTTCCCTATAAGGAGAGGCTAAAGCTAGAGAATGACATGGTGGCAAAATTTGTCACCGTTCATGTCCCCGCGGATAACCGCGGGAAGTAATCCCATGTCATTTTCTAGTGTCTATTTCAACCTCGGTCCTTCTATACCAGCGTTCTTCAAAGCAAAGCTTGTGGGTCAGTGGTTGTGGCCATTCATACTCTGATTCTTATATGAGCCAAGGATAATGAAGCCATTGTGACATCACTGATGTGATTGGCTCTTAGGCACTGGTGGAATGAGGCATTATGACATCACAGTATCTGCTCTGGATACCAGAGACTGTCATTCTTTAGTGTCTGTTTCAACCTCAGTCCTTCTACACCAGCATTCTTCAATGTAAGGCTTGAGGGTCAGTGGTTGTGGCCATTCATACACTGATTCTTCCCTCTCTCCTTAAAGAATGACATGAAGATGGTTTCCCGCAGTTACCCGCAGGGACAGGAACGGTGATGAATTTTGTCACCGTGTCATTCTCTAGCTAAAGCGGCTAGGGCGCTTCAGCTTGGAGAAGAAACGGCTCAGGGGTGATATGATTGAGGTCTACAAAATAAGGAGTGGAGTGGAAAGTGTAGATGTGAATCGCTCGTTCACTCTTTCCAAAAATACTAGGACTAGGGGACATGCGATAAAGCTACTAAGTAGTAGATTTAAAACAACCTGGAGAAAATATTTCTTCACACAACGTGTAATTAAACTCTGGAATTCATTGTTGGAGAATGTGGTGAAATCAGTAAGCTTAGCGGGGTTTAAAAAAGGCTTGGACAATTTCCTAAAAGTCAAGTCCATAGGCCATTATTGAGATGGCTTGGGGAAATCCACTGCTTATTCCTAGGATAAGCAGCATAAAATCAGTTTTACTACTTGAGATCTAGCTAGGTACTTAGGACCTGAGTTAGCCACTGTTGGAAACAGGATACTGGGCTTGATGGACCTTTATTCTGTCCCAGTATGGCAACTCATATGTTCTTATGTGAGCCAAGTACTGTATATGACATCACTGGTGAGGTTGCCTCTTAGGCATTGGTGGAATGAGGCATTATGACATCACAGACAGTCTCAGCTCTGGAATGTTGCCACTCTTTGGGTTTCTGCCTGGTACTTGGGACCTGGGTTGGCCACTGTTGGAAACAGGATACCGGGTTTGATGGACCGTCAGTCTGTCCCAGTATGGCAATTCATACGTTCTTATGTGCCATTAAAAAAGGGGATACACCTTGAAACAGCGGCTAACGCAAAACATGAGTCGTGTTGGTTACTATATCCTTAACCCGAATGTGATTCATTGAAGCTTTCGTCAATATTACTGAAGATAAGTGAGATAGTTTCAAGTTTTTTTCAAGTTTTATTTAAAACTAGCTGATGCCCCGGCGTTGCACGGGTATTTAATAATAGCAATAACACAGTAAACGGATTGAAATAAAGATACTTTATGGTGGTGAATGAAATTATTGTTTTACAGCTTAATAAAAAGTACAATATTCAAATTATAAAGTGAAATATTTGACAAAATGAATACAATACAACTAACGCAAAACGTGATTATAAACAACAATTTTAGTTTCACCTCCTGGAGCAAGAACATATAAATTCTTGGGTGAACCCACCCTTGAGCAAGCAACATAGAGTTGTGGGCTGCGAGACCCCCAGAACATATCACCCCAGGTAGTGAGGGATCTGCATACCAAGTTTCGTTCAAATCGGTCAAGCCGTTTTTGCGTGATCGCGGCACATACATACATACATCCGATTTTATATATATAGATTTGACAAATTGCTTATTCACATTTTAAAGCGATGAACACTGATAAAAAATTTTTTTATTTTTTTTTTTTACAACATTAAAGGGGACCAGATATCAAACGTACAAAAGATATATAGGCTAGATTCGCAAAGCAAACCGATCGTGTACGAGCAAATTTCCCTTCGGCCTGATTCACTTACCTCTCCTGCGATCCGCTTCGAATCCGTGCATGCAAATGAGGAGAAATGCATGCAAATTGGACAGTGACGCGATTCACTACACAAAATTTCACGTGAAAGGGCTGGCTGATCAACGAAAGAAGCGACTGCTGGGAGCACTTGAAAACGTACTTCTGACTCTCCTGTTCTATTGAAGCCCTGCTCTCTGCCCTGTCAGCCACGATCTCCTGCAGCCCCGAACGCCTCCTGCAGCCCTGATCTGCCTGTTTCGAGCTGCCTGCCCCGATCTGTCTGCCCAGGCTCTCGCGGTCCTGCACCCCTGGGCTTGCCTTCCCCGAATGCCTGCCTGACATGTCCTCTCTGCTCCCCCTGGTTCTGCCGCCTTCCCTCCAGTGCGAGCCCGCGGGTTTAAGGCGGGGCTGCATGCTGCAGTGCATGAGAGCTCAAACGCATCATATGAGGATTGCATCAATTGAAGACGCAGCTGGGACAGCGAGGCGACGACCTCCTCGTATTCAAAACGAGCCTGAGAGTCGATGTAAGGCGTAAACTTCCGAAGCACTGGAAGGAAGAACTCCAAATAGGTGGCAAAATGGAAGGTGTAATTGAGAACTCGGGAAGCCATCATCGAGTTCTGGTAGATGCGCCTCCCGAACTTATCCATGGTCCTCCCCTCTCGGCCCGGAGGCACCGAGGCATACACCTGGGACGGATGAGATCGCTTGAGGGAGGACTCGACCAACAGTGACTGATGGGAGAGCTGGGAGCCCTCAAACCCCTTATGATGCACCGTGCGATACCTGGCATCCAGATTTATCTACTAAGTCTATTCCTTCATTATTTTGATCATGTCCCCTCTCAGTCTCCTCTTTTTAAGAGAGAAGAGGATCAGTTTCTCTAATCTCTCATTGTACAGCTACTCCTTCAGCTCCTTAACCATTTTAGTTGCTCTTCTCAGGACCCTTTTGAGTAGTACCATGTCCTTCTTCAAGGACGGCGACCAGTGCTGGACGCAATATTCCAGGTGGGGGCGTATCATGGTCCGGTACTGCAGCATGATAACCTTCTCCAATCTGTTTGTGATCCCCTTCTTAATCATTCCTAGCATTGCGTGGACAGCTTCATTGACTTGTCAACCAGTACTCCTAAGTCTCTTTCCTGGGGGGGGGGGGGGGTCTCTCCGAGTACTGCATCGGACATCCTGTATTCGTGTATAAGATTTTTGTTACCTTACACTTACCCACGTTAAACCTCATTTGCCATGTCACGGCCCATTTCCTGAGCATGTTTATGTCACATTGCAGGTTTGCGCAATTCTTCTGTGTCTTCACTACTCTGAATAACTTCGTATCGTCTGCAAATTTAATCACCTCACTCGTCGTACCAATTTCCAGGTCGTTTATAAATATGTTGAAGAGCACAGGTCCAAGCACAGAACCCTGTGGCACTCCACTCATGACGCTTTTCCAGTCCGAGTATTGTCCATTTACCCCCCACTCTGTTTCCTATTCGCCAACCAGTTTTTCATCCACGTATTTCACCCTTAATTCCACGGCTTGCAATTTTTCCAAAATATAAGAACATACAATTTTTAAGTATAAGAACATATGTGCATTACATAAATAAAGAATTACCGGTATGTTATGTTATGCTATCTGATGCTAGGGTCCACCTTAGGAGTCAGCACCCAAATAAAAAGATCTAGGTGTCATTGTAGACATGTTTAAATCTTTTCCACAGTGTGTGGTGGCACTGCCTCCCCCCCCCCAAAAAAAAAAAAAGCAATCAGGATGCTAGGAATTATAAGGAAAAGGATGGAAAAGACCACCAAGATTATTATAATTCCTCCATCGCTCCATGGTGCAACCTCACCTTGAGTAATATGCTCAACTCTGGTCGCCATGTCTCAAAAGATTTACGGTGGAATTAAAAAGGGTTCAAAGAAGAGTGGCCAAAATGATAAAGGGGATGAACTCCTCTGACAAAAAAGAGATGTTTAAAGAGGTTAGGGCTCTTCAGCTTGGAAAAGACAGAGCTGAGGGATAATGTAATGTAATGTAATGTAATTTATTTCTTATATACCGCTACATCCGTTAGGTTCTAAGCGGTTTACAGAAAATATACATTAAGATTAGAAATAAGAAAGGTACTTGAAAAATTCCCTTACTGTCCCGAAGGCTCACAATCTAACTAAAGTACCTGGAGGGTAATAGAAAAGTGAAAAGTAGAGATAGAGGAAAAATTAAAAAATAAAAATAAACATTTTAATAAGACAGCATTGATCTAAATACTTTGGAAGGTAGAAGAGAGGAGAGAAAGGAATAGAAGCAGAAGGGGGAGCAATCAAGATCTATAAAATCAAGATCTATAAAATCCTGAGTGGTTTGAATTGGCTGGAGTTAGCTGATGGCATCTACAGTAATTAGAACCTAAGAAAAGTACTGGGTAGACTTCTACGGTCTATGTTCCAGTAATATCAAAGGAGGAAGAAGGAGTGGCCTTGTGGTTAGAGCTACAGATTCAGCACCCTGAGGTTGTGGGTTCAAATCCCTTGCTGTTCCTTGTGACCATGGGCAGGTCACTCAATCCTCCATTGCCCCAGGTACATTAGATAAATTGTGAGCCAACAAAATAGGTTTTTTAGCAACAGCTGGTGCACTCGATGCTCTGTGTTGCTCCGACGGTCATGGAGAATGCCCAAGAATAGATTTTTTTCAATGTCTTTGAAAACTTTTATGAAAGCCACGGATAACATGGAATGTTGCTACTCTTTGGGTTTTGGCCAGGTACTAGGGACGTGGATTAGCCATCGAGAGAACAGGCTGCTGGGCTTGATGGACCATTGGTCCGACCCAGAAAGATTATTCTTATGAGTCCTGGAGCATTTACCTCACCGGCCAGCGCTAAAATTCTCTATCGCAGCTTGATCTAAACTAAACTAAAACTTATATGGGAGCGCAACTCGGTTAACAGTGGGAAGAAAAAAAGAATAGACTGGGTACAAATATAACTAATTTCCAAAATGTTTAGCAAAGAGAAATGTCTTTAAAACTTTCCGAAACGAAAGAAAAGGATTTATACTTCTTAGAGGATTTGGCAAATCCAAATCTCTCAGAAAATTTAGTCAATCTTTCTCTTTCATACTGACAGAGCTTTGGATTTACCCTTAACCCTTTCAGGACCAAGGGACATATTTGTCCCATAACTTTAAAATCCTATACATTTTGATTGGGATAGTCTACAGTTCTAAATTTGATATGTACGGATTCCATATGATACTGCCTTTATGTAAACAAACTGGTTCCAACATTCATTCATTAGCGTCGTTGCCAGATTGACGAGAAGATTCACTTGCCACACTGTCCATAAGCCAGAAGTGTGATTTTTTTAAATAAAAATAATGATATTTCACAAAAAAAATCAATGTTTTGGCATCTGCAAGCCCTTTTTACCATAAAAATGTCGTCAAAACCACAAAAATTGGCCTAAGATCCTTATGGTCCTGAAAGGGTTAAAAGAAGGGAAAGTTTCAATCTTTAAGAGCTTCTTCCAAGGTGTGATCTGTATACATTCCAAATAAGAGGGATAAAAATGCCAAAGAGGATCTTAAACGCAATGATTTCTAAGATGAACTGGAAGCCAATGTAATTCTTTGAGCAATGGAGACATGTGTTCAAATTTACTCTTACCAAAAATGAGTCTGGCAGCAGTGTTTTCAATCAACTGGAGTCTTTACAAGCTGACCTTAGTTAAACCCAAGTACATCGCATTGCAGTAATCCAGACGGGCCAGAACAACTGATTGAACCAGAACAGAAAAATGTTGTTGATGAACAAGGGAATTGATTTTTAATAAAAAATCAAAAAACTTTCCTCTAGAGCACGAAATATGATTCTTAATGTTTTATATTGAAGCTTTGGAAACATTCATTGCATTTCAACACCTGGTAATTTGTGTCAGCTTTCCTTCTGGGGGAGGGGAGGGAATGGGAGGGATGATAGTAATTTGTATGGAAATACTTGAATTGTATATTTGCTTAATTCATTCATTACAATGTTATAATTGAAATAAAAACAATGGGGGTGTAAGGTACAGAATGACACGGTGACAAAATTCATCACCGTTCCCGTCCCCATGGATAACCGCGGGAAACCATCTTCATGTCATTCTTTAAGGAGAGAGGGAAGAATCAGAGTATGAATGGCCACAGCCACTGACCCGCAAGCTTTGCTTTGAAGAATGCTGGTGTAGAAGGACCGAGGTTGAGTAGCAACATTCCAGAGCTGAGCTTGTGATGTCATAATGCCTCATTCCACCAGTGCCTAAAAGCCAATCACATCAGTGATGTCACAATAGCTTCATTATCCTTGGCTCCCATAAGAATCAGAGTATGAATGGCCACAACCACTGACCCGCAAGCTTTGCTTTGAAGAATACTGGTGTAGAAGGACTGAGATTGAAATAGACACTAGAAAATGACATGGGATTATTTCCCGCGGTTATCCGCGGGGACGGGGACGGTGACAAATTTTGTCACCGTGTCATTCTCTACCCTACACCCCCATTGTTTTTATTTCAATTATAACATTGTAATGAATGAATTTAGCAAATATACAATTCAAGTATTTCCATACAAATTACTATCATCCCTCCCATTCCCTCCCCTCCCCCCAGAAGGAAAGGTGACACAAATTACCAGGTGTTGAAATGCAATGAATGTTTCCAAAGCTTCAATATAAAACATTAAGAATCATATTTCGTGCTCTAGAGGAAAGATTTTTGATTTTTTATTAAAAATCAATTCCCTTGTTCATCAACAACATTTTTCTGTAGGGAAGGGGGATGGGAATAGGGGGAATGTATAGAGGTATGTAATAGGTAATATGGAAATATATTTTAGAGGAATGATAGAAATCTGTATGAAAAATTAGTATTGTGAATATAATTGTAATGAATATCTTATTGTATTATATTATTGTATACTTATTTGATTTCTTAAATAAAAAGTTATAAATTAAATGTAAGAGAGGAATCAATAAAGACACCCAGTATGAATGAAGAGAATTCAATTTTCAAAGGCTCACCAGAGTCCAAGATCACAGCGGAAGGGAAGTTGTCTAAATGAGGGCCTAGCCCAGGGGTGGACAACTCCAGTCCTTGAGGACCAGAATCCAGTGAGGTTTTCAGGATTTCCCCAATGAATATGCATTGAAAGCAGTGCATGCAAATAGATCTCATGCATATTCATTAGGGAAATCCTGAAAACCCCACTGGATTCCGGCCCTCGAGGACTGGAGTTGCCCACCCCTGGCCTAGCCACAGAAGTTTTGTTTTTGCAGCATTAAGTTTCATCTGGACCATCGATGCCCAGGACTGGAGTTTAGTAATACAATGATTTATATTGCATTACATTGGTGTCTTCTATCCCACCAATACCTCTCAGTTCTAGGTGGTTTACAACAAGAAATTAGCCTGGCCTTTCCCAGGAAGATTACAAGGTTGATAGCTATAGTTTACGTCAGGATCTGGGAAGGGTCGATACGGTTTGGTTAGATCATTTGACAAATTTTATAACTAGTATGGTTTTCAGTTCTTTCCTGAATGTTTTGTAGGTGGGCGTCGTGACAAATTAATGAGATCTGGATCAACCTCGAGTAATATGAAAATGTCATCGGCATATGTCAGTAGAGTTTCTCGAATATTCAGATCATCCTATATAAAAAAAGTTTACCTGCGCATGCACTGTTAAAACAGCGTGATCCCTGCCGCTGTGGTGTGTGATCCGTGGCCATGTTCCATTTTAGAACCCGGTGGCAGGGAACATTCTGGCCACTCCCCTCCTCCCGCCCTCACTCACCAACTGCTGCTGCGAGGAAGCGCAGGCAAGCTCTCTCCCTGCCCGCGTCCTTGGCAGGGAACACACCTCCCACCCTCGCTCACCGCTACCGCTGCCGCCGCTGATCCTCCTCTTCAGAGCAGCCTGCGATCGTGGCCGGCTTTAAAGAACCTCACAGGGAATGTGCTACCGAGTTGGAGAGCGGCCTGCGAGGTTCGCTAAAGCCGGCCACCACGATCGCAGGCTGCTTTGAAGAGGAGCAGGCCAGAAGACACCGGGATGAAGGGAGGGTAAGAAGGGGATCAATACAGGGGGCCAGGAGGAGAGGGAAAGGGGGCTGCTTTGGGGGGAGGAGTGTGCTGGGGGAGACAGATGGGGCCATGGAGAGATAGGGAGAGGGAAAAGGGGCTGCTTTGGGGGGGGAGGTGTGCTTGGGAAGACAGCTTTGCTCTGGAGGGAAGACAGAAGGGGCCATGGAGAGACAGGGAGAGGGAAAGGGGGCTGCTTTGGGGGGGAAGACAGAAGGGGCCATGGAGAGAAAGAGAGAGGGAAAGGAGGCTGCTTTGGGGGGGAGGGGTGTGCTTGGGGCAAACAGCTTTGCTCTGGGGGGAAGACAGAAGAGGGCCATGGAGAGACAGTTAGGGAGAGGGAAAGGGGTTGCTTTGGGGAGAGGTGTGTGCTGGGGGCAGACAGCTTTGCTCAGTGGGGGGGGGGAAGACAGAAGGACATAGACAGCGGCCAAGGAGAGAGAGATAAAGAAACACAGACAGACAGACACATCTATTCCAGCACCCATTTAAGCACGGGCTTAAAGACTAGTAGTAAATAAAATTGCGGACTAATGATAATGAAAGGGGGCCTAACTTTATTAACATATCATATTAAAAGGACCCTTTTGTTCCTCCTTCACAGTCTCGATATTACCATCTGTTTAATAAATCTCTTCCTTATATTCAACATTTTGTCACATGACATTGAGTAAAAACTGTCCTGAATACTTAAAACACCTTGTTGCTCTCAAGGGCACGAAAGTGGATTTCTCCATTACGGTGATGGAGTTTGCTGGCTTAAAATTTTCTGCTTTTCCTTGACTGCAAGGGGCAATCGGCACAAGGAAGAGCCTAGCCCCAGCAGAATCCTGCCCTCCGGGTCAGAGCCAGTGCAAGGAGAAGAGGTCATTGTCCCTCTGTCAGCTGCGCAATGGGCCATTCCACTTCTGGAATCACCGAATGAACTTGAGGCTGTGCTGGGAAAGTCCGCAATTAGATATGGTGTGGAGAAGATTTTTGCTCTTCTTCAGTAATAATTCACTGTAAATTACATTCAGGTTCACTAGGAAGTCCTTTTACTAAACTGCGTCAAAAAGCGGCTTTAGAGTACCCCCTTATGCGGATCTCTCCTTCTTGGCAAGGCTACTTTTCCTGTTGCTGGAAAATGGCCAATTTTTCCATTTTCCAAATTAATGGTCACATGCTCATTTCTAGGTAATGTATAACGATTGAGAGTCATTCAGAATGCTGCCGTCCGTCTCATTTATGGTCTCAAAAAATCGGATCATGTGAGCCCGTATGACAAAAAAACGACACTGGCTGCCGATGGAGGCAAGGGTCATTTTCAAGTTTGCCTGCCTCTGCTTCAAAACCATAACAGGTTCATCCCCAATCTACCTGTCGCACCATTTTGAATTTCCAGGCCCCACTTGCACACGTAGTGCCTACCTGTTTGCTTTTCCATCCTTGAAGGGCTGTATCTACAAGAGATTCCTTGATAGATCATTATCATTCCAAGCAGGCAAATGGAATAAATGTCCAACCACCTTTATTTCAAATGCACCCTCCTACCAAACCTTCAGGAAATCAATTAAAACCCATCTCTTTGATAAATTTCTCTGACTCCTTTCCTGCCTGCTGTATCGTTGAAATGCTTCCGGATAAATCTTGACTACTCTTGGCTTGCTAATGTAATTTGAACGTCTTTCTCTGTAACATCGCTGTCTGTGTACAGTCTCTTCCTCGGTAAACCGCTCTGAACTGCTTGTGGTATTGCGGTATACAAAATAAAGTTGTTATTATTATTATTATTATAAATGATGAACACTAATTGTGGCAAATGATGTACAATTTGATCCCAACCGAGGAAAAAAAGACCTCAAAGAGCCCCTGGTGCTACGTCAATTGAAAACCACCATTAAGAGGTGTCAGGGTACTATCTCCCATGTATAACCCACATCTTCAACGCCCCAAAAAGTACCAAATACCCAAGTCATCAACCAGAATCCTAATATCTCCTACCTGAAACCAACTATCCACCATTGTAAGGAAGCCGGTTACTTATCTATGTAACGTAACCTGAAATTTTTTTCCAATGTAATGCAACCTCCTGGAAACGTCCAGCTCTCTTCGAATGTAATCCGCTTTGAACCGCAAGGTACAAGCGGAATAGAATTCACTAATGTAATGTAAAAACCTCTGTTAGATATAAATATTGAGCTCCTTTTACAAAGGTGCGTTAGGGCCTTAGCACGCGGAATAGCACGTGCTAACCGCTACCACCTCCTCTTGAGTTATAGCACGCTAATCCGGTGCGCGCGCTAAAAACCCTAGCGCACCTTTGTAAAAGGAGCCTACTATTTTTAATTCCTTTTTTTCCAAAAATCCCTTCAGATTTTTCTTGTACTTTCTTGGTGAATCAATTGTTATAACATCGATTTTTAAATGCTAATCAACTCTCGTGTGATTCCCGGAGGATCTGCAGCCGGATTCAAAATCAGCCAGCTAAGCTTTGCAATGTACGGCCAATTTCGACAGAACGCAGAGAACCAGGCACTTAGGGGCAAATTCTATAAGAAGCGCCCAAAAGTTAGGTGCCAAATTAGGCACCATTGAGCGCGATTCAAGTACAATGGGCTGCCGTTTAGTGGATTGCGCTGAGCGGCACCTATTTGGAAGGCGTCCAATAAATAGACCAGCTCTAGGCACAACTAAAAGTTAGGCGGCCAGGCGAGCGCTTAAGCATGCGTAAGAGAGCCGATTCAGTAACAAGGCGCCTAACACGAAGCCACGCCCACACCTAACGTGCATAGCGCCTATTTTTTTGAAGGCCACCTAAATTTTTAGAGGCGCCTTGTTCCATAATCGCTCTTTCTTGATAGGCACCTAAGTTTCAGTTATTGCTGATGAAAAAGCTTAATTGGGCTTATCTAGTTGGCGCCTCCGAAATAGGCGCCGGTTACAGAATTTGGGCCTTATCTTTTGATCCCGAAGGAAGCCAAATCCGTTTCACCCTGCATTGGCTTCTTCAGGAGAAGTGCTCAACTGCTGTTGTCCTTAACGCCGACCAACAAAGGGTTGTTGAATGATAGCACACGGTCGCCTCTTCCTTTCACCGCAGGATTCAATAAACGCGTCACCTGTGCAGGATCTACACCAAGAGCTCGTTGGGAAAAAAAAAATTTTGAACATATCCCCACCCCCTTTTGTTTTTTTTACTAAACCAAGATGGCGGTTATTAGCACAGGGAGCCACGTTGAATGCTTTGCGCTGCTCCCGATGCTCTAGGAACTCTATGTCGAAAACTTTCAGTACTTTTTAAGATCAATTTATCATGATAGTGATCCTCAGAGGGTTAAGCGACCCCAATGGTTCACATCTTATGGAGAGGAGCGATCTCTTGAGCGCATGATAATTTAATACCGGGAGCCTCAACCCTGACGAAAATGATTTGAAACACGAGCATGTTGGCGCTCCCTTAAGACTTGCTGTTGCATTCAAGCTAAGTACTCTTAAAAATTATGAATATGAACAAAAATAAAGGAAACTGTTGAAATAATAAGTAGAAAATACATTGAAACACATTGAAAAAAAGTATAAAAATTAAAATAAAAAAAGTTGATCCAATGAAGATCAGGTTCAATGATGTATATCATATGAACCATTTGGGATAGCTTAACCCTCTGAGGATCACTATCGTGATAAACTGATCTTAAAAAGTACTGGAAGTTTTCGACGTTGAAGTTATTACATTAGTCTCCAGTTATTGGATGGCCTAATATAATATTGCTAATACTAGGAACTCTGTGAGCATCGGGAGGGGCGCGGAGCATTCCGCGTGGCTCCCTGTGCTAATAACCACTATCGCGGTTTAGTGAAAGAGGGGACAGTCTTGAAGAGCTATGTCATTGGCCTACAAGCACAAATTGCGTGGAAGCTGGTTGCAGAGCTTTGGCACTAGAAAATAAAAGGCTTGGCTCCTAGCAAATTCCCACTTGGCAACCTTGCTGGTCGGCAAAACCAGTCGGTTATTTTGAAGGGACCTAAGAGTTCTAGATAACTCGCTGATTGTAGAAAGAGAAGCTTTACGAGGGGCCGCTGAAAAGTTCTCAGCCCAACCGTCAAAGCTGAGGCAGTCTCCGTCGAGGGCTAGATTTTCCACTTTTTTTTTTTTTTTTCGTTCTGTCAGAACAATGCAGAACTAAAAAAAAAATGGAAAATTGCTGGACTAAGGGCTCCTTTTCTTAAGGTGCGCTAGCGTTTTTAGCGCATGCAGGACATTACCGCCCGGTACGCTTCTAGAACTAACGCCAACTCGATGCTGGCATTAAGGTTGAGCGTGCGCGGTAGTGTAGCATGCGCTATTCCACGTGTTAAAGCCCTAGCTCACCTTAGCGCACCTTAGCACACCTTAGTAAAAGGAGCCCTAACTGTCCTCGATGGAGACTACCTCAACTTTGTTGGTTTTGGCTGACAACTTTTCAGCATCCCCTCAATTTCCCTGGCTCTCTTGAAGCTTTCAAGGTAATTTTTTTTTATTTTTTTTTTGTAGTTCTTTATTTATAAAGCCAAACAATACACAAGTACAAGTGGAAATCATCAGGCACAAAGCATGCCAACAGCGTGTTTCTCAAACAATAGCACATCTGCTTTGCCCCCCAGACAGGCCCAACCATGGGAACTGTCCACCCCACCCACCCCCAGTAACAGCGAGACAACCACCACCAATACCAAACCCTGATACCTCACCACACAGTCAACTCACCCCCCTCCCACCAGCAGAAAGAAAAAGAAATCCCCGTCCTCCCTATAAAGAAAGTCCCCTCAACCCTCCCTAACAGTCATAACTCCTAAAAATCCTTTTTACCCTCCTCTACCTCCAAATATCGGCCCCATATATCCAAAAATTGAGGCCATTTACGGGTCAATATAGCAGTAAGGTCATTTTTATAGTTGAGACAATATAGGGTTAAGTAGCTTACCCAAGTCACCCCCTCCCCCCCAAAAAAAAGTGCAGAAGTGGGATTCAAACCTTGTATTTAAACCATTAGGTTACACCTTCACTCAGACCACATCAGCTTTGATTATACCTCTATGTGGTCCTGTTCTGGCTTACTGATATCTGCCCAGCATCCTTACAAAGCATGTCTGAGGAAATCCTGCGAGAAGTATTGTTTACAATGCATGGGATACTCTTTTTGTTAGAGGACTGTTTCAAAGGTCGCACTGCCACGGTTAATGTTCCCTAGTTATAAGGATGCAACGTCAGTAGGAATCCGAAGAACAAAGAGAAGCAACACAGTCAGGCAAATTAATAACCTATCAGCTATGCAACTGTTTATCTAGTTTGTAAATATTAAAAAAAAAATCTGTTTTTCCCATCAGTTTTTTTCTGGCTGGAAGGGAGTGGGAGACTTGCTGTGAACACATTCCAGCTATCAGATAATACTAAAGGAAGACTTTCTCTGGATATAGATTTTCTGTAATTGAACCGCCCCATAAAGTTGGCTGTTGCTCCATCCCCCCAAAAAAAATCTGAGATCAATTTAAAGGGTCAGTATCTGAGTCACATTTCTGAACTTCAGAGTAACTTAAATTCGCAGCACTTGAGAGCACTGCTTGCGTAAACAAGGTTTAAAAAAAAGAAAAAGAATCCGCGGTTTGGTTTTGTCTTCATTTGCTGCTAATTGATATTCCAGCTTTGGTCAAACACGGATCTGAGATTGACGGAATGGTGATGAGACTCCATGTTTCAAAGCTCATCTCTTAATGTAGACCTGGGTTTGGCAGCCCGGCCTGTTTCCCGTTTCTGTATCCAATACAAATAACACTGCTGGGGGCACAGCTCAATAAATCTGAATGCAAAGTGGGGGACAGGAATCTTTGTGCTCTTCTAAGCCAATTCCTAGGCTTCCATTAAATGGTTTTGGTGCACAGGTTTTCTGCTGAAAAATTCTCAGCCCAACCAAGACGATGCAGAGCCATGAAACTTACAAGTTATTCCACACTTTTCATTTCAATGAGGCAAAAGGGCACAAGTATAGGGAAACCGAGCCATTGTGACATCACCGAGGAGATTGGCTCTTAGGCATTGGTGGAATGAGGCATTATGACATCACAATAGGAGGAGCCACTGAAAAGTTCTCAGCCCAACCAAGAAGAGAATGATGTGGAGCCATGAAACTGACAAGTTATTCCACACTTTTCATTTCAATGAGGTAAATGCATCTAGCAAATGGGCACAAGTATAGGGAAACCGAGCCATTGTGTCATCACCGAGGAGATTGGCTCTTAGGCATTGGTGGAAAGAGGCATTATGACATCACAATACGAGGGGCTGTTGAAAAGTTCTCAGCCCAACCCAGAAGAGAATGATGCGGAGCCATGAAACTCACCAGTTATTCCACACTTTTTGTTTCAATGAGGCAAATGCATCTAGCAAATGGGCACAAGTATAGTGAAACCGAGCCATTGTGACATCACCAAGGAGGTTGGCTCTTAGGCATTGGTAGAAAGAGGCATTATGACATCACAATATAGGGACCACTTATAAATTTCTCAGCCCAACCAAGAAGAGAATGATGCGGAGCCATGAAACTTACAAGTTATTTCACACTTTTCGTTTCAATGAGGCAAATGCATCTAGCAAATGGGCATAAGTATAGGGAAACCGAGCCATTGTGACATCACCGAGGAGGTTGGCTCTTAGGCATTGGTGTAATAAGGCATTATGATATCACAATATGAGGAACCACTTAAAAAGTTCACCAATAACATATACAGCAGTGGTCTCAAACTCGCGGCCCAGGGGCCACATGCGGCCCGTCAGGTACTATTTTGAGGCCCTCGGTATGTTTATCATAATCACAAAAGTAAAATAAAACAGTTTCTTGATCATATGTCTCTTTAGCTGTAAATTACAATATTATGATTAAGACTTAGCCAAAAGGAAAGATTTATAAATATAAAGATTTTTACCTCATGCAAAATTGTCATTTCTCTAATAAGACATTAACTAATTTTTCTGAGGCCCTCCAAGTACCTACAAATCCAAAAAGTGGCCCTGCAAATGGTTTGAGTTGGAGACCACTGATATACAGGAATGAAAGAGAGCAAAATAATCACAGCAAATACCCCTTTTGTATTAATTTATGTACCTCACACAACGAACTTAATCCGTTCCAGGAGCAAGTTTGTTATGTGAAACGTTCGTTGTGTGAAACGCGTTTTCCCATAAGAATACATGTAAAACAAAATAATTCGTTCTGCAGCCCTACATTTCCCTCCCTCCACCTCACCTCACATGCAGAGCCTGCCAGCCTTCTCCCTCACCCAGCCGCATGATCTGCAGGAGGCTAAGAACTTCGGGAACTGGGTCAGTTCCCACTGCAGCTCCATGTGACTCTAGGCAAATCACCTGACCCTCCAGTTGTCCTAGGTCAGTGGTCGGCAAACTGCGGCTCGCGAGCCGCATGTGGCTCTTTAGCCACTTGAGTGCAGCTCTGCACTTGCCTAGGGCCCGAAACTGTCAGAAGGGTCCCAGGGCTGGCGTAAGAGGGGGGAGCATAGATCTAAGGGGCCCTGCGATCCAAACTTCTTTATTAAACACCTAAATTTTCCTTTTCAGAGGGACCCCGACATGGCAGCTGTTCTCATAAACTGCCGGTAGCTGCCCCGAAGCTTTCCCTTTGCGGCGATCTGCCCTATCAGAAACGGGAAGTTGCAGCAGAGGGAAAACTTCGGGGCAGCCGCAGGCAGTTTGTGAGAATGGCTGCCATGTCGGGGTCCCTCTGAAAAGGAAAATTTTGGCTGGAGAGGGCAGTGATCTCTTGCCTTCCCTACTGCTCCTCCCCCGTACTGTCCAGCTTTCCCTCCCCTGCTGGCCAGAACTCCTCATCTTTCCCCCAAGAAATTCAACAGTTTTCCTTCCTCCCTCTTCGGCTGTACCAGCAGGTTAGTTTGTCTGCACAATATTCACTGCTGCTGTGCATCAGCGGGTCTGGCTCCCGGCACGATCTCAAAAAGCTGTGCACGCGCAGCTGCTGGAGTTGATCAATGTTCTCCTCTCCTGCAACTTCCGGTTTCCGGTTGCGTCAGAGGAGAAGATTGAACAACAGAGCATGCGCGCATGTGCTGCTCCCTGAAAGCGTGTGGCTGGCCGAAAAAGAAAGCCGGAAAACTCGGCATCCGAGGTAAGGTGAGGGTGCTGCTGTTCCCGGCTCACATTAGGAAGCGGCGAGAGTAGTTCCGCCCCCCCCCCCCCGGGCCCCTCGGGCGACTTCGTTGTGTGAAACGAAGTTCGTTATAGGGAGCAAGACAAAAAGTTCGTTATGCGCAGCGTTCGCTGTGCGAGGCGTCCGTTATGCGAGGCACCACTGTATATGTGTCACTGATTAAGATTTGTGAAGAATGCTCTTCTTTCAGCAAATGTCTCATAAATTGCTCCCTAAGTCACACTGGATATGGTAGAGGGTGTGTGTTGTCGTAGCTTAAAGGGCAAAGAAGTCAAAGTAATACTGGATAACTGGATAAGACTTCTCAGTATACAAATGAGCAAACTATATATCTGGCTTATAAAGTAAGTAAAGTGTTCACATACACTCAGAATTGTGAAATTTGACCAAGAGCGTTAGCTCCTATAGCCAAACCCACCGTCCCATCACTCTGGAGGAGTGTGTGGTGCAGGGGTTGGATCTACAGCCTCAGCACCCTGGGGTTGTGGGTTCAAATCCCACGCTGCTCCTTGTGACCCTGGGCAAGTTACTCAATCCTCCATAGCCCCAGGTGCGTTAGATAGATTGTGAGCCCACCGGGACAGAGAGGGGAAATGCTTGAGTACCTGATTGTAAAAACCGCTTAGATAACCTTGATAGGCAGTATATAAAATCCTAAGAAACGTGAAACTGTGTATGACTTATTTTGAAAAAGAGCTTGAAATGAACATACTGTTCAAATGCTCAACTAATTTTCAATGGCAAAAGAGAGAAAGAAGTTCCCACTTAGCTTTCAACTGTGTCAGCAGGTCCCGACATGGACCATGTTTCGAAATTCTTTCTCAAGGGACCCAGAGGGTGATGTGAACTGCTCAAAATGCCAAGGAAATAAGAGTGGTGTAATACGGGCAAAACACCTTATAATCATATACATAACGTAACTTTACTTCACTGTTCCTACATGAATTAAAGGGGAAAGAGCCTCAGATTCCCATGTGCTGTAAGTGTCAAAACTGAACAACCACGCTAGAAAGGGTAGCTACCTCATTGGCTCAAAAAAACCCTTCCTGTCCAAGTTCTATGGAGATTCAATACTTGTATGAAGAACTAATCTTATTCACTTGTTCATAAAGCGCTGAATAATTTAAAAAAAAACACAAACACTTAGCTTCGCGAATAGGGACCGGCAAAGAGAGCAGGAGAACGAAACACCTGCACAGAACAAGGGAAACCCTGTCCAAGCTAAGTGTCACAATTTCTAAGCTCAACATCCCCTCCCCCCCCAACATCTATGTAGGCAAAAATAAGGAAGTCCCTGATTGGCTCAGACGTCTCAGGCCCTTCCCAAGAGAGGAGGGGCCTTAGGTGTCTGAGCCAATCAGGACCTTAGGCCCTGCCCCATGCATCACAAGATGTGGCGGGGCCTAAGGCCCAGTGGCGTCGCAGGTGGGCGGAGGAGCAGGAGGTCTTTGCTGTTCCTCCTGCTCCTGTAGACAATGACAAAGGGGAGTGGGCATTGCAGTGGCAGGAGGGAGTGGGCATCCCTCCTGCCATTTTGATGCAGGGGGTGTTTGCGGGTGGGGGGTGTTCGCGGGGGAAAGTGATGTTGTTGATGGCAGGAGGGAGTGGGCATCCCTCCTGCTATATTTTTAAGCGCGGTGGCGGGAGCGTCGGGTGGAAGGAGGGGGGTGGGCATCCCTTCTGCCATTTTTGGGCGTTCGGGGGGGAGGGCTTTCTTAGTGGGACAGATGGTGCGCGCTTAAGTCATGCAGAACATCTGTACCATTAAAAAAATAGCTGAAGCTCTGACAGCAGTGACGGGAGGCTGCTTCTCCCGTCACTACCGTCAGGGCTCTGTGCTGACTCAATCGCTCACTCGGTGAGTTTGCAGGCCCTGATTCACTTGATAGTGAATGAATTGCTTTTTGCTAATTGGCCAGAGAATTAGCCAATAGTTACTGAGTCGCTTTCTTTAGTGAAGCTAGGCCTTACTGGCAGTGGCGTACCAAGGGGGGGGGGGGCGGGAGGGGCGGTCCGCCTGGGGTGCCAGCCCTGAAGGGGTGTTCCCGGCCTTGCCGTTCAGTCCCCCCCCCCCACGCCCGAAGGACCGCTCGCCCCACTGACCTTCCAGCACCACCTATGAAGCAGCCCGCAGCAGGATGGCGACGTCAGCGATCCCTGAGCTGCTTAGGCGCTGCTTCCTGCGCCGCGGTCCCACCCCTCCTCTGACATCAGGCATTAGGCTATGTAGTGATCGAAAGAAAAAAACAGACCTTTGCACATTTTTGCACTCTATGGTGGGTGTATGAGGAGATTCACATTTCCTGCACAGCTAAGTCCATGTGAAGTTACCTTGTGCTGTATTTGACATCTAGCAAGGTCTCTGTTTGAAAGGAAAGATCTAAACTTAAAAATGAAGTGGCCAGAAGTTATGGTAAAAGCAGATAGTGTAGCTGGTTTTAAGAAAGATTTGGACAAATTCCTGGAGGAAAAGTCCATAATCTGTTATTAAGACATGGGGGAAGTGTCTGCTTGCCCTTGATCGGTAGCATGGAATGTTGCTACTCTTTGGGTTTTGACCAGGTATTAGTGTCCTGGATTGGCTACCATGAGAAAGGGCTACTGGGCATGATGGACCATTGGTCTGACCCAGTTAGGCTATTCTTATGTTATGTTCTCATCTGTAGGGGCCTTTGTTTTCACTTTTTATTTTAATGTATTTTTTTTCTGGGAACTTATCAATGTTTTTTTATAATGGAAGAGAATTAATGTGTGTGGGATGAGGGGGTAACTAATTTCTTCAGCTAAATAATTAAATCCACTTCAAACAGACATAGGAGAACTCGCGCACCATTCACACACCCTCCAACCAAAAACGTCAAAAGAAAAAAACTGTTCGACAACCTCCTAGCCATTCGAGCTGCAACACTCGACCCCCAACCCTACAACCAATTGACATCGACCACATACTGCAAAACCTTCAAAAAGAAATAAAAACCCTTCTATTCAAAAAACACATAAAACCGAACTAACACAATCAGAACTGTCCCAAGCATCACCTGCAACTACTCCATATGTACTTCTGATGTCATGACAATTCAGACATAATTTATGTTATGTTATGTTTGGAATATAAGAAAATTTTCACTGCCTGTTTCTATTCTGACCATTTATTCCGTTTCATGGTCATTACAAAAAATATTTTTTTACATGGGGGGGTGTCAAAAAATGATGGGCCCCAGGTGCCACATACCCTAGGTACGCCACTGCTTACTGGTAACTGTTCTGTCAATAGGATCGGATCAATAGGATCGGAAAAGGCAGCACTGATTTCATTAGATTAACTTTAATACCTCAGAGATGGTAACGTCCTGAGCTTATATTACTCTTCTGGTCCACATGAGATGGATGTTTTGCTTAGGTGCCCTTTCACAAAACAGTGCACCCTCATGCAGGTCTTTCCCAAACACTAAGGCCATTTTTAAAACAGCAGTAAAAAGGCCGATTTTTGAGGTTTTGTATTCCTGGTTAAAAGCAAATGTTTCCATTAAAAAAAGATTAGCGTAACAGCCCTTTCTACCACGTATTTGGGAGGCGCTAATCAAGCTTGATTTTTCTATGTAGCATTCTGTACTAATTTGGTTTGTTCAGTTTTCACAATAGTGGAGGGAATATTTGTGAAAGGGAGGGGAGACAGGGGTTTTGTTGACCCTTGCTCAGTATTATTTGTGTTTATAAAATGACAATTGTACAGAATATTGTCTTTTTTATACTTTAATAAAATAAGTTTAGTATAAAATCATAACTGTTCGAGGCTTGTGTAGATGGGATCTGACAGTTTGCAGTGAGGGGACAGGGCAGTGACTGAGCTCGCGGGGACGGGGCAGGGACAGGGACTGAGCTCGCGGGAACGGTGATAAATTTTTTCCCCATGTCATTCTCTAATATAAACCACTTTGAATGCAGTTGTGTAGCTACAAAAAGACAGCATCAGTGGCACAGTCAAAAACATGCTGTTCACAACCCCGTCGGCTCTCCCACTGACGTCACTTCCGGGGGCTCATAGACAAACATAGAAACATAGAAACATAGAAAAAGATGGCAGATAAGGGCCGCGGCCCATCTAGTCTGCCCACCCTACTGACCCTCCCCTATTTATCTCTGTGCAGAGATCCCACGTGACGATCCCACGTGACGATCCCAAACAATCGTACGCAGGACTTCAGCGCGCTGAATTTCAACAGTATTTTAAAGTGCTGTGAGGCGGTGTCGGCACTCCCGTTGGGAGGGGGGTGGGGGGAACCCCCTCTCCCCAATACAGAGGAAACAGCCTTTTTCACTGTTTTTAGGGAAAAATTACTGTTTTCCTGTAAAGGGGGGGTTCCCCCTCCACCCCCAACAGGAGCGGCAACGGGAGCGCCAACATTTCTAAGTAAAGTGGGGGGTCCCCCCCACACACCCTCAGAGCGCTTTAAAATAATGTTGAAATCCATTGCGCTGATGTAAAAGTGAGCCAAGTAAAGGACAATCAAGCCATTGTGACATTATTGATAAGGTTGGCTCTTATTGGTGGAATGAGGCATGATGATGTCACAATACCAGCTCTGGTGATCAAAGCCTGAAACTTTTCACACTATTAGTTTATTCAGTTTTCTATACTGTTCTCCCAGGGGAGCTCTGAACGATTTACATGAATTTATTCAGGTACTCAAGCATTTTTTTCCCTGTCTGTCCTGATGGGCTCACAATCTATCTAATGTACCTGGGGCAATGGAGGGATTAAGTGACTTGTCCAGGGTCACAAGGAGCAGTGTGGGATTGTACCCACAACCTCAGGGTGCAGAGGCTGTAGCTTTAACCACTCTAGAAATCAAAATGTAGTAACAGTGAGCCAAGTAAAGGACAATCAGGCCATTGTGACATCACTGATGCGGTTGGCTCTTATTGATGGAATGAGGCATTATGACATCAGGGAAAGGAATTGGGACTTGTATACCGCCTCTTTGTAGTTTTATAACCACATTCAAAGCAGTTTACATTCAGGTACTCAAGCATTTTTTTCCCTGTCTGTCCCGGTGGGCTCACAATCTATCTAATGTACCTGGGGCAATGGGGGGATTAAGTGACTTTCCCAGGGTCACAAGGAGCAGTGGGGGGTTTGAACCCAAAACCCCAGGGTGCTGAGGCTGTAGCTTTAACCACTGCGCCAAACTAGAATTTTCACTGCAGCTAATGTCTGATTTCACTTCTCTTTGGAGATCTTTTTTTCATTTACATTCTAGTCAATTTGATCGCCTGTTTTTTTGATATTAGCTTTAGTACACGGCTCCCCGACCTGCTCTTCTGACGAAAACATCACGTGATAGACATAGTATGAGAATTTGAAGCATGGAAGATATTCCCCTCTTTAACTAAGGAGCGCTATGCTTTTTAGCGCACGATAAATATTAGCATGCATATCACGTGCTGAACGTTAATGCGTGCATGTTATCCTATGGATGCATTAGCGGTTAGCGCAAGCGTTGATTTAGCACGCTAAAACGCTTAGCGCACCTTAGTAAAAGAGGGCCATAGTGTGAAAGATATGATGAATAGTATAATAGAGTGAGCGAGAAAAGGTGACAGAATAGATAGACCCAGTGGTGTGGTAAGGAGGGGCAGGGGGCGGTCTTCCTAAGGGCACGGCACCCCTCCACCTACTCTCCATCCCCCCTCCCCCACTCCTCTCCTTGCCACGCGTGCGCACCCCTCGCCTTCCCCCATATTTTCTTACTTCCCCAGCGCGAGGTGGCCGCCCGCGTCGGCATCGGCGCTCTCTCTGATGTCACTTCCGTGGCCCGCGCCTAGGAAGTGACGTCAAAGAGCGAGCCGACACCGACGCTGAAGAAGTTAAAAAGGTATGGGGGAAAGGGAAGAGGGCGTGCACGCGGAAGGGGGGTGGGGAAGAGGGCGGGGGAGGGGGCGCATCTCACCTTTACTACGCCACTGGATAGGCAGATAAATAGATAAAATTATTTTGCCACTTAAATATTCATTTGTAGTTTTTATATTTCTTTTTTGTATTTATGCATATTAGCTTGTAGTTTATTATTTATCATGATATTCCATTTTTTTACATGTTTTTATTAATATTTCTATATTTTTAGATTTGGCTCTCTTTCCTAATTCATTTTTATTCATTATAGATTAATTTATGTATTATTTATCTCCATAATTCTAATGTGCAATTTATTGTTTGGGTCAATTTTTGTTCATGTGTTGTTTCAACATGTTATTATCATGCCTCCTCCCCTCCCCCTCAAATTTTTTAGCACAGGCCGGTGGGGTAAGTGGTCCGGTGCTCATAGAAATTCAATGAGCGTCGGAGCACGTACCACGTCAGCTCACACTAAAAACCTCCAGCGCAGCTTGATAAAAGGGGCCCATTGTGTTATTTCTGTTTTTTATTTAGCACTGACTCCTGAAACAGACCAATCGGCCGAAACACAATTCATGTCGGGTCATTGTTGGTTTAATAAAGCTTGTTTTTGCAGATAATAGCAAAGCCTGCTTTGAGGCTGTCCACTCCATTGTTGTCTGGTAGTAATTTTCGCATGGCGAACCTTTGCTCTTCTGTTTCTCGTCTTATATTAACATAGAAACATAGAAACATAAACATAGAAATAGACGGCAGATAAGGGCCCACGGCCCATCTAGTCTGCCCACCTTAATGTCCCTCCCCTACCTTTGCCCTGTGAATAGATCCCATGTGCCGATCCCATTTGGCCTTAAAATCAGGCACGCTGCTGGCCTCAATCACCTGTAGTGGAAGACTATTCCAGCGATCAACCACTCTTTCAGTGAAAAAGAATTTCCTGGTGTCACCTCGTAGTTTCCCGCCCCTGATTTTCAACGGATGCCCTCTTGTTGTCGTGGGACCCTTGAAAAAGAAGATATCTTCCTCCGCCTCGATGCGGCCCGTAAGATACTTGAACGTCTCGATCATGTCCCCCCTCTCTCTGCGCTCCTCGAGCGAGTATAGCTGTAATTTGTCAAGCCGTTTTTCGTATGGTAGATCCTTGAGTCCCGAGACCATCCGGGTGGCCATTCTCTGCACCGACTCCAGTCTCAGCACATCCTTGCGATAATGTGGCCTCCAAAATTGCACACAGTATTCCAGGTGGGGCCTCACCATGGATCTATACAATGGCATAATGACTTCCGCCTTACGACTGACGAAACCCCTTCGTATGCAGCCCATGATTTGTCTTGCCTTGGACGAAGCCTGCTCCACTTGATTGGCAGACTTCATGTCCTCACTGACGATTACCCCCAAGTCTCGTTCTGCTACCGTTTTTGCTAGGATCTCGCCATTAAGGGTATAAGACTTGCATGGATTCTGGCTGCCCAGGTGCATAACTTTGCATTTTTTGGCATTGAAGTTAAGTTGCCATGTCCTAGACCATCGCTCCAGTAGGAGTAGGTCGTGCATCAAGAACATAAGAATAACCTTACTGGGGTCAATTGCGCAAAAACTATACAAAGCAGTATAAAAAATATCACATCGCCCATAAAACAGCCCAACCAAAATCAGTATGCCCCAAAGACACGTCCAAGCATCCATGCTTTCAAGCATTTTCCAAAATGGAGATAATTAATCGCCTCTTCCCGTTCAACAGGTAAAATCCTAAAGCGCCCACTGGAGCCTCTTTGTGCCCCTGGGAAGATCACTTGGCACTCCATTGCCCCCCAGTACAAAAACTTAGATTGTAAGCCCACTAGGGACAGAGATAGGACCGGCATATCATGCGTACAGCGCTGCATTCGCCTAGTAACTCTACAGAAATGATTGATAGTAATAGCGGTAAATCATTTCACAACTCTGGGCCACTGTAAAAGCCTTGTTTTCTAGTAGATGGCAACCAAAATCTAGCCAATGAAGGCACTTGGATGCCTTTTAAAATTACCCTTATTCTGACAATATCATCTTCTTCAGTATTTAACTGCTTCCCCCCCCCCCCCACACACACACACAAAAACAAACCCCTATCTATCTAATGTACCTGGGGCAATGGGGTGATTAAGTGAGTTTGCCCAGGGTCAGAAGGAGCAGCGGGGGTTTGAACTAGAGAATGACACGGGGAAAAAATCTGTCCCCGTCACCGCCCCGTCACCGGCCCACCATCCTCTGCACCGCCCCGTCACCGCCGTTCCCTTCACCGCCCCGTCACCGTCACCGCCATCCCTTTCACCGCCCCGTCACCGCCACCGCCATCCCATTCACCGCCCCGTCACCGTCCCCGCTGCATCCTTTTCCCTTTCACTCCCTCCTTACAGTCTGAGCCGGGAACACGGGTGATCGCACGGTCCTCGCAGCCCCCACCCGCCTGCCCAATCGATCCTAGTGTTTAGCCAGCTCTCTCCCTTCTCCTCACCTTAATTTGCAGGCTTTCTTTTTCAGCGACCTGCACGCTTTCCCAAAGAGCCGCACACGCGTGGCTGCTCAGTGTTCAATCTTCTGCTCTGCTGCAACTTCCTGTTTCCGGTTGCGTCAGAGCAGAAGATCAACACTGAGCAGCAGCGGCTCTTTGATAGCGTGCGGGTCGCCGAAAAAGAAAATCTACAAACTAAGGTGAGGAGAAGGGAGAGAGCTGGCTAAACACTAGAATCGATTGGGCAGGCGGGTGTGAGCTGCGGGGACCGCGCGATCCTTCATGCCTCACTGCGGGGACAAGACCCATGCACCGCCCCGCGGGCGGTGAATGGCCTTGTCCCCGTCGCCGCAGCGACTGCTAGTTTTCTTCCCCGTTTTCGGCGGGTGACCCGCGGCTAAAATGCGGTGGCCGCGGGTAAACCGCCACCGTGTCATTCTCTAGTTTGAACCCACAATCTCAGTGTGCTGATGCTATCGCTTTAGGCCTACTCCCTATGAGTATTGACGGTCGTAAGACGCTTCTGGTTATTTTGAATCTACAAGTTGTGGATTTCCAAAAACACAGTTCCCTGGACGAGATAAAGAAATGCAAGTGAGGCAATGGAAAAATATCCCAAACGCACAGTGCGCAGCCTGGTATTTCTAGCCTCCGGCCCCTCCCCCAGAGATGTCAAATTTGGCTTTTTCATCTGCAGAACCTATAACCAAGAAAAAATGTAAAGACTCTAATCCTTCGGTATTCTCTGGATATTTGTGAACCCCTCTGCCTTCTAACAGGACCCAGGTCTCCCTATATACTGGGAAGGTCATTTTTTTCCTAACACATCCATTTCTTTATCCGGAGCTTAGTACAACTCAAACAATAATTTATAACGTTTAAGCTGCTTTTTTCTCCCTTAAGATGAAATGCCTTGGAGCCAAACTAAACCTTTAAATGGTATAAGAGGCATTCGGGGGATTTTTTTTTTTTTTTTTTTACCCAGCTGACAGTTTATAATCTGGCCTTTGTAAAGGCATTTGTCAGCCTGTATATTTCATTTTAAACTCGACCACCCATGAGGTTGGACAAGCAGGAAACATTTGCTCAGATGCAGCGAGAGCCAGTTTGAGGACTGGCTGCAGAGTAACAGAATCTAGTCACAGAGGTTAACGTTTTTTGGCATCGACCTTCTAACATCTCATTTGAAAAAGCAGCTCTTGTTTATACTACATGATTCCTGAACTCTAAATTTGGAAGTCCCATGTATTCTCCTAATCCTTTATTCTTAACTGGGATACTGTGTGTCTTTGGCATTAGAAAAGACGGACACTTTTTATTGGCTACACAAGACTCTTTTTAACTTAAATCACAGTTTAACTAGATGAGTGAGAGAAGAATATATATTTTACAGTGCAATTCTGTTAACTATACATTAACCATTCCATTTGCTGACTCGGGTCTTTTTTTTAAATTACACAGGGCTGGTAGAAGGGCATTAGTCTCCAGAAATGTACGGAGGCGCAGCTGGGCCCTGCGCAACGCACCCCCTGGTACCCTGCAACCAATAATCGAACTGAATGGATGGGGAAGAATTTTGGCGCCCCCGCCTCAGCTGTGGAGTCTATAGCTCGGCAGACACCTAGGAAAAAAAAATCACTTACCGTGTGTCAATCAAAGTTAAGCGCCACTTGTAGAATCACGCCTAGTGGCCCCCAAATCAACTTAGGCCCTGGTAGGCCTCATAATATTAGATGCGTAGCCTAATCTACCTAAAATTACACAGGGCTGGTAGAAGGGCATTAGGCTCCAGAAATGTACGGAGGCGCAGCTGGGCCCTGCGCAACGCACCCCCTGGTACCATGTTTGATAACCTTCTGGCGACGCAAGCAGTAAAACTTAACCACTCCATCTCCAACCTGTTGACGGCAACGGGCGACTTCAAAACTTTTCGAAAAGAAATCCTACTTTTCAAAAAATTTATCCAGATATCTTAACCCAACCCTTCCCCCTCCTCCTAGATAAATTCTCCCCCAAAACCTCCACTTAAATAATCTCTTCCTCCCCAAAACACCAACCAAGTATTCAGATCCCTGAAATGTAACTTAATCTTATTGTAATCTATTTGTTATATTACACAGTAACGTACAGTCAATTTAATATCCAATTTGCAAGTTCTTCCGGAATTAATTCAGGTACCTCTCCTCCCTTGTAACCAAAAAAAAACCCCAAAACTGTTGTAACTTCACTGGAAATGTCCAGATAGCTCTTTTGTAATCCGCCTTGAACTGCAATGTAATGTAATGTAATAATCGAGCCATTGTGACTTCACTGACGATGTCGGCTCTTATTGGTGGAATGAGGCATTATGACATCACAATTTCGGCTCTGGTTACCAGATACTGAAACTTCACACTACGAGGGGGTGTTGAAAACTTCTCAGCCCAGCCAAGAAGAGAATGACGTGGATATGGTTCAATCATTACATTAGTGATTTCTATTCCGCCGTTACCTTGCGGTTCAAGGCGGATTACACAAGGAGAGATCTGGCCATTTCCAGAGGAATTAGAGAGTAGAGAAGGTTGATACAGAAAGTTGAGGTGGTTCTTGTGGCGTTAGGTTGATTTCAGGGGCACTTAATGAAATCAGCTGACACTCTTTTCAGCTACAGTGGGAAAATATTGCTCAGAATTTAGGAAGTGGTAGGTTGGGCTGAGAACTTTCCAGCACCCCTTGCATTATTGAATATTAAATACCCCGAAACACACTTATGTAAACTATTTATAAATGATTCAAAGTACACTCTGATGGTTCTTTGAGTTTTTGTAGCTCTCAGGATCTATTGTTTTGTATTGGTAGCAGCTGCTCCTGACCACCTCCCTTAGAAGCTGCCACCCTAGGCAACTGCCTTGTCTGCCTAATGAGAACAATGGGTATAAAGTTCGTACATAAAGGCACATGAATTCAAAAAAAATATAAGACAGGTCCAAAGAAAAGGAAGGGCATTTCTGGCTAAAATCATTTAATTATGTGCCCAGACAGATGAAGAAGGAGGTGATATGCAAGTCATAACTGATAAGAAATGTTTAAAAATGTAAAATCAGTGATACTGGAATAGAAGAATGTGTTATAATGACTAGCACTCAAGTGTTATCGGTGGGTCTGGAGGGAGGAAACAGAGAGTTTAAAACAAGGACTGAAATATGGTCAGGCCAGGACTGTTCTGTTATAGGCAGAGCCACACCAAGCATTTATTAAAAAGACAAGATAATGGCACTTTAGCTTCATGAGGCCAGAACAGCGTCGGATAAGTAGAATATCGCATTGCCTGGTTTCTCAAAGACATGCACTTGACCTCTTGCTAGATTAATGGAACCTACGTGGAGTGTTTACATATAGATTATGAGAATGTTCGGAAAGGTTTAGGGTTTTTTTTAATATTAAATACTTGATATTTAAAATACAGCATTGGAGGAGAATTAAAAATGTTAACCAAATAATAAAGTCAAGCTTATTCATTGTACCAACACTACTGAAAGGAACTGTGTAATATTTAAGCCAAATTCCACTAGCGCTGAGTATAGCAGGGCATGGACACCCCAGACACACTTTTATGCTACAGAGAACATATAACAATAAATAAGGTAGTTATACACCATCTGATCCATTTGGCTCTAGAGCGGTTTACAATGAAGAACAAGAGATTTGCAAAAGCTTAACAACTCTAAAACAACAAATTAGTGGCCCAAAATTAGTAACCACTGTATAAAATTAGCTAAAGTACTTGAAAACCAACCAATCCTCTAGCTTTTTTCTAAATTTCTTTCTTTTTTTTTTTAAATAAATCTTTATTGATTTTTAAACTTTGACAATGCAATACAATTATCTGAACATAAATTTTTCATAAAACGCATTATTAAACATACAATTTATACTTAGAACAATCATTTTCTCACCCCCCCCCCTTACCAAATTACTACAATAAGACAAATTATGTACCGGTAATTACAATATTATAATTAAATATTTTAATAATTTCAAAGGGATGGCAGCATTAAAAAGCTTTTCAAATGGTGAAACTAATTAAACAGAAGAAAGTTCAAATCTGTTCAAATGCACTTAATGATTACATACCTGACATGGTTGATTTAAGGAGAGTTGACATGTAGTAAGGACAATTCCCGTTTAAAAGGTTAAAAGCAAAACACAGAATTTTAAAATCTGTTCTTGGCGCAACTGACAATGAAGGAGTCGCTCTTTCAAATGTATTCTTTTGCAAAACAGTCTTTCACCGTTGTGTTCGGCAAAACATGTAAACGAGATAATTGTGACTCTGAAATACCTAAGCATAAGGAATTACAGTAATCTAATTGAGAATAAATCAGTGCTTGCACTGGTTTCTGTAAATCATGTACAGAAAAGAAAGAACGCATCCTATATAATAAAGAGCTAGCCGCGCATACGCACTCCTGTTTTTGTGTTCTATGCGCTGTAGGTCTGTGGCCGCAGGAGTGCGCATGCGCGAGTCCCCAGCCTAGCGTATCTGAACAAAAACAGTTCATACCAAGGGCTGGATTCACTAACCTGCCCGATTGGGCCCGATCCGGGCAGGTCTGACAAATTCACTAAAGTAAAATATGCAGATGGGGGCGATCGGAGGAACCCCCCCCCCCATCTGCCTACATGGATTGCGCATGCGCAGACCATCGGAGCAGCGCGCTTTTTTTTAACTTTATACTTTTTGGGGGGATAGTTTTGAGCCCTGTGAGCCCGTGGTTTTAACCCGCGGGTTAAAATCATGGGCTCGCAGGGCAGGGAAGAGCAATGCAGGGCGGCAGGACTTCGGGGAGATTTTCAACTAGTAGATTCAGGCCGACTCTCCTGCTTCTCCTGCTCTATCAAGCCCTTATTTCTCCTCCCTCACCACAGACAGAACCATATGCCGGCACCTCCACTGACCCCCCAACCCGCGTGGCTCCCAGAAAGCTGGTCCCGCGCTTGCCGGCTGCCGCCTTCACCTTGCCTCTGTAATGTGGAGCACGAGAGAAAAAGGTTCCTCGTGCTCGCGGCTGATAAAAATAGAACAAGGAACTAAACTAACCAGTTACCAAGGCTAATAAAAAGATAAATGGAGTCCGTGGTTTTAACTCGCTTAGAGCCCGCGGATTAAAACCACGGGCTTGCACTGCGGGGAAGAGTGGGAGAGTCGAGGCAGGCAGGAAATCATGGCAGTTCGGGGCAGGCAGCAGTTTGGGCAGGCAGGATAAGAGCATTAAGAAGATGAGCAGCGGGAGATAAGAAGCAGGGCAGCATTCGGGGCGAGCAGGCAGGAGAGATTGCAGGGCAGAGAGCAGGGCTTCCAGTCGGAAAGACGTTTTCGGCTGGTCCACAGCAGTCGCTTCTTCAGGTGATCGGCCAGCCCAGTCGGATCGGAAATTTGGTGCAGTGAATCGGGGTCGCTGTCCAATTTGCATGCGTTTCACCTCATTTGCATGCACGGATTCGAAGCGGATCGCAGGAGAGGTACGTGAATCAGGCCGGATGGAAATTTGAAAGTAAAGGGGTCGCAAACCGATCAGCACACGATCGGTTTGCTTTGTGAATCTAGCCCCAAGTGATTAACCCGTGAGTGACCATCCCAAAGTAGAATCTAGCCAAACACCTAAGCTATGAAGTAGGACTAGAATTTGGCAGAGGAAATGTCTTTTTTCCTACCTATAGTAGTGAGGTTGTCTTAGGGCTCCTTTAATCAAGCCGCGCTAGCGGGGTTAACACGCCTGACTTTTCATCACGCGCTAACCCCCGCGCTGGTCTAAAAACTACCACCTGCTCAAGAGGCGGCGGTAGCGGCTAGCGCGGCCGGCGGTTTAACGCGCGCTATTACATACGTTAAACCACTAGTGCGGTTTGGTAAAAGGAGCCCTTAGTGTTTATTATCATGTAATACACTTCTTATAACACATTGTATAACAAAACAGTTTACAGATATACAGTTTCTCAAAATTAAAATCAGATAGAAAAGAATGCCATAGCTTCAAAGGACAGTCAAATGAAAAACAACCCTACAATTATTCTACACGTCTAAGTCCCAGTGTCTCAAACAAAAGCTTCTTCAAATGAATGGATCTTAAGCTGTTGGTTTGTTTTTGGGGTTTTTTTTTTAGCAAAAATAGGCTGATCTCTCGTGGGAGATCACGGGGAAGGAAATTTCACAGATGAAGCCCTTAAAAGTGAAAGGCGACATGGCCACTAGGAAGGTCTCTGGACTCAAGGGTCTCTCATACGAGGAAAGACTGGGCAAATTGCAGCTGTACTCTCTAGAGGAGCGCAGGGAAAGGGGTGACATGATTGAGACTTTTAAGTACGTCACAGGTCGTGTCGAGGTAGAAAACGATATATTCCTTCCCAAGGGACCCTCGGTCACAAGGGGGCACCCGCTCAAACTCAGGGGAGGGAAATTTAGAGGTGACATCAGGAAGTATTTCTTCACAGAAAGAGTGGTGGATCACTGGAACAAACTTCCGACGCAGGTAATCAAGGCCACAAGCGTGCTCGACTTTAAGAATAAATGGGACATCCAGTGGGATCCCTACGAGGGTCGAGTTAAGGAACTAGGTCATTAGCACTCAGACTTAATGGGGTGGGTCAGTAGAGTGGGCAGACTTGATGGGCTGTAGCCCTTTTCTGCCGTCACCTTTCTATGTTTCTATGTTTCTATGAATACTTTCAAGGCGCGTCTGTTTAGAAAACAGTAATGACAATAAAAATTCACTGAAGGAGCATAAGTGCCAAGATGGTTTATATCAGTGGTCTCAAACTCGTGGCCCGGGGGCCACATGCGGCCCGCCAGGTACTATTTTGAGGCCCTCGGTATTATAAAGAGTGACTCTATGGAAAACCTGTGCCTCAAGTGTCCGGCGGTCGTGTCCAGGAACATTACCCGCCTCACTGCTGTAACCTCACGCAAGCGCTTTCCTGCGTCTGTACGCGATTCTCCTCTCCACTCCATCTCACAATCGGGTGAGGCGGGCAACGTTCCAGAACGTAAGGTAACCACTGGAGGCAGTGCAGCTTGTGCGTGTGTCCGGTGCTGGAGGACACTTTAGGCACAAGTTTTCCATAAAGAATCAATCATCAATAATAATAAAAAGCTAGAGGCGCATACGCTCTTAAAAATTCGTGAGCGCTGGCGCCCTGAGGTGTGCTTCTGTGGCAACATTCTAAACCTCAGAGCGCATGCGGGGGCTGAAGGCGCGCGACTGTGCTCTCCAAACCTGGCTCCAGCGGCGTAGGCGGCTCCAGCGACCCTCCACAAACCTCCCGGCTCCAGCGGCGTAGGCAGCATTATAAACACGCTGCTTCGCCCTTCTACTGCCGATTTCCTCTGCCGTCGTCTCTGATGACATCATCGGAGACAGACGCGGCAGAGGAAATCGGCAGTAGAAGGCCGAAGAGCAGTATGTTTAAAGTGCTGCCTACGCGGCTGGAGCCTCGAGGTTTGTCGGCGGTGGGAGGGTCAGGAGCAGGCCAGATTGAGCAGGACAAGGCAGTAAAAGAAGGGGGAGGGGCCGAACGGAGCAGGGAAGAGAAGGTAAGAGAAGGGAAAGGGGGATGGGGGAAAATGCTGCTATTGTTTCTGCACAGGAAAGGGGGGGGAGATAGGAGGGAAATGCTGTTGCTGCTGCATAGGGAAGTGGGATGGAAATGCTGCTGCACAGGGAAATGGGGAAAAATGACAGACAGACAGCGGGAGGGAGGGAGGGAGACAGAAAGAAAGAAAGACAGGGGCAGGGAGAGGGTCAGAAAGACAGACAGAGAAAGGGGGCCAGAGAGAGAGTCAGCGGGAGAGGAAAAGGGGGCTGGTTTGGGGGGAGGGGTGTGCTTGAGGCAAACAGCTTTGCTCTGGGGGGGAAGACAGAAGGGGCCATGGAGAGACAGGGAGAGGGAAAGGGGGCTGCTTTGGGGGGAGGGGTGTGCTGGGGGAGACAGAAGGGGCCATGGAGAGATAGGGAAAGGGGGCTGCTTTGGGGGGAGGTGTGCTGGGGACAGACAGCTTTGCTCGGGGGGGGGGGGATGGGGAGACAGAATGATACAGACAGCGGCCAAGGAGAGAGAGATAAAGAAACACAGACAGACAGACACATCTATTCTAGCACCCGTTAATGTAACAGGCTTAAAGACTAGTTCTTTATAATACCGAGGGCCTCAAAATAGTTGGTCCAAAATCTTGTCTCTTGCAGTTGATACTTTGACAGTTTTTCACTTTCTGCATGTTGCACTGCTTTCTGCTGTGTACAGCTGAAATTATCAGAAGCAATTAAGGAAAGATCTAGAAACTAATTTCAGATAATCCACATTTTGGATCATGCGAAGTTGTTATTTCTTTAATAAGACATTAACTATTTTTTTTCTGCGGCCCTCCAAGTACCTACAAATCCAAAATGTGGCCCTGCAAAGGGTTTGAGTTGGAGACCGCTAGTTTATACGGACATGTCGGTGAAACTAAACAAAAAGGAGCTTCAGAATACAAAATCTTATGGATTAAAGTAAGACATTTGAATTGAAGAATGGTCTGAAATTTGGCAGCTAAAATTTCATGCTATGAAATGCAAGGTCATGCATTTGGGCTGCAAAAACCCAAGGGAACGGTACAGATTAGGGAGTGAAGAGCTTATGTGCATGACAGAAGAGCGGGACTTGGGTGTGATTGTATGTGACGATCTTAAGGTGGCCAAACAGGTTAAAAAGGTGACAGTGAAAGCTAGAAAGACACTAGGGTGAAGGGAGAAGTATGGCCAGTAGGAAAAAGGAGGTATTGGTGCCCCTCTATAAGACCTCATTTAGAATATTGTGTACCTTCAAAAAGATATAAAAAGGATGGAGTCGGTCGAGAGGAAGGCTACTAAAATGGTGCGTGGTCTTTGTGATAAAGTATATAGGGACATATTTAAAGATCTCAGTCTGTATACTTTGGAGGAAAGGTGGGAGAGAGGAGATATGATAAAGACATTTAATAATAATAATAATAACTTTATTTTTGTATACCGCATTACCATGGAAGTTCTATGTGGTTAAGAAAGAGCAAAAGTGGAAATGTCCAATCAGAATGGTGCACAAAAAGTGTCTTTCAACTCATCTGATAAATCCAAATGTCTTTATTCATCCAAAATAACTCATTCATCCTAAGTAACTCAATGACTCAACATGATCATGTTTCGGCCACCCGGCCTGCATCAGGAGTCTTAGGAGTCTTTGGGTATCAAGTGGATAAATATGCTCTAAAACACAACGATCGAACCGTTGTTCCGACGCTACAAACACTTTTTTTTTTTTTTTTTTGGCATAGCTACATTTACATTTTCGGCGACGCTACATTTACGGTGAAGTTATTTTTCACGTCGGTTACAATTGCAGAGAAGTTACATTTGCTGTAAGTTGCATATATATAGCGGAGTTCATACAGTAGTGTTACATACGGCGGTGATATATACTGCGGAGTTCGATAAAGCACAGCGGAGGCATTTAGTAAGGGAGGTAACGAAGAAGGGGTGATAAGTTGGATAGGGTGATCCATTTTGTTAAGCCATTTGGTGGCTGACAGGATTGGAGGAGTCGAGAGTCTGAGGTAAGTCAAGGTCCGAGGAGGAGGCAAGGAAGAAGGGGGGGGGGAGAAGTTAGAGGAATTTATCAAAAAGGTAGGTTTTGATTGACTTCCTGAACATTTGGTAGGGGGGGAATTGGAGATGAGTGCTGTGAGGCATACCTACGTGAAGTAAATGCGCATGAGTCGAGTCTATTTCAGTTGAAAGGAAGGTATGGAATGAGAGGGCATAGGATGAAGTTAAAAGGTTACAGGATTTGTGGACTCAGTAATTCATGGGGGGGGTTCTTTAAAACCCTCCTCCCTCTGCCTGTCTATCTGATGCTCGTCTCCAGCCGCTCCTCGACTCATGCGCATCTACATTACATAGGTATTTAAGCGTCTCTATCATATCTCCCCTCTCCCGCCTTTCCTCCAAAGTATACAGATCGAGATCTTTAAGTCTGTTCCCATCCGCCTTATGATGAAGACCACATATCATTTTAGTAGCCTTCCTCTGGACCGACTCCATCCTTTTTATATCTTTTTGAAGGTGCGACCTCCAGAATTGCACCCAATATTCTAAATGAGGTCTCACCAGAGTCTTATACAGGGGCATCAATACTGTATATACTGAAATATAAAGTGGGATTTTGGGGCCAAAAAATTGGCCCATAAATGGGGGTCCCAGTTTATATTCGGATCAATGCCTCCCTCCCTCCCTGCCCTAGCCTCATATGGTACCTCATCTTGGCGATCCGCAGTGGAGGTGCAGCGGGCAGGAGCAAACTTTCCAAGTTCCTGCCCTGCTGCTAACCGCGAGTTCCTTCGGCCGCTGAGCGACAGGAGCCAGTAAGGATGCTTCTCAGTACCAAGCAGCAGTGCCAAATCGCGCTTCTGCTCGTGTCGCTCAGCGGCCGAAGGAACTCGCGGCAGCCAGTTAGCAGCATAGTAACATAGTAGATGATGGCAGATAAAGACCCCAATGGTCCATCCAGTTTGCCCAACCTGATACAATTTAAATTTTTTCAATTTTTTTTCTTAGCTATTTCTGGGCAAGAATCCAAAGCTCTACCCGGTACTGTGCTTGGGTTCCAACTGCCGAAATCTCCGTCAAAACCTACTCCAGCCCATCTACACCCTCCTAGCCATTGAAGCCCTCCCCAGCACATCCCCCACCAAATGGCCATATACAGACACAGACCGTGAAAGTCTGCCCAGTAACTGGCCTAGTTCAATCTTTAATATTATTTTCTGATTCTAGATCCTCTGTGCTCATCCCACACTCAGTCACAGTTTTACTCTCCACCACCTCTCTCGGGAGCGCATTCCAGTCATCCACCACCTCTCTGTAAAGTAGAATTTCCTAACATTGCTCTTGAATCTACCACCCCTCAACCTCAAATTATGTCCTCTGGTTTTACCATTTTCCTTTCTCTGGAAAAGATTTTGTTCTACGTTAATACCCTTTAAGTATTTGAACGTCTGAATCATTCTCCCCTGTCCCTCCTTTCCTCTAGGGTATACATATTCAGGGCTTCCAGTCTCTCCTCATACGTCTTCTGACGCAAGCCTCCTCTGGACCGCCTCAAGTCTTCTTATGTCCTTCGCCAGATATGTTCTCCAAAACTGAACACAATACTCCAAGTGGGGCCTTACTAAT
Organism: Geotrypetes seraphini; assembly: GCF_902459505.1. Lineage (NCBI taxonomy): Eukaryota > Metazoa > Chordata > Amphibia > Gymnophiona > Dermophiidae > Geotrypetes > Geotrypetes seraphini. The sequence goes on along the minus strand of NC_047087.1, from coordinate 15,428,234 downwards.
GACCTGTACAGGGGCATCAACACCTTCTTCCTTCTACTGACTACGCCTCTCTTTATACAGCCCAGAATCCTTCTGGCAGCAGCCACTGCCTTGTCACACTGTTTTTTCGCCTTTAGATCTTCGGACACTATCACCCCAAGGTCCCTCTCCCCGTCCGTGCATATCAGCTTCTCACCTCCCAGCATATACGGTTCCTTCCGATTAATCCCCAAATGCATTACTCTGCATTGAATTTTAGTTGCCAGGCATTAGACCATTCCTCTAACTTTTGCAGATCCTTTTTCATATTTTCCACTCCCTCTTCAGTGTCTACTCTGTTACAAATCTTGGTGTCATCTGCAAAAAGGCACACTTTTCCTTCTAACCCTTCAGCAATATCACTCACAATGTCACAGCACTGAACCCTGAGGGACTCCACTACTCACCTTTCCTTCCTCCGAGTGACTTCCATTAACCACCACCCTCTGGTGTCTGTCCGACAGCCAGTTTCTAACCCAGTTCACCACTTTGGGTCCTAACTTCAGCCCTTCAAGTTTGTTTAACAGCCTCCTATGAGGAACTGTATCAAAGGCTTTGCTGAAATCTAAGTAAATTACATCTAGCATATGTCCTCGATCCAGCTCTCTGGTCACCCAATCAAAAAATTCAATCAGGTTCGTTTGGCATGATTTACCTTTTGTAAAGCCATGTTGCCTCGGATCCTGTAACCCATTAGATTCAAGAAAGTACACTATCCTTTCTTTCAGCAACACTTCCATTATTTTTCCAACAACTGAAGTGAGTTGGCCTGTAGTTTCCTGCTTCATCCCTGTGACCACTTTTATGAATAGGGACCACTCCTCCAATCCCCAGGAATCACTCCCTTCTCCAGAGATTTGTTGAACAAGTCTTTAATAGGACTCACCAGAACCTCTCTGAGCTCCCTTAGTATCCTGGGATGGATCCCGTCTGGTCCCATCGCTTTGTCCACTCCTGCCCGCTGCACCAACACCGTGGATCGCCAAGATGATGTACCATATGAGGCTAGGGCAGGGAGGAAGGAGGAGGCAGAGCCTGGGAGGGAGGGAGGGAGGGTGCAGAGTCTGATGGGGAAAGGAAGGAAGGGTGCTGGGTACAGAGTCTGACACGGTGGGGGGAAGGGAGGAAGGAAGGGGGCTGGTGCAATGCCTGACAGGGGAGGGGGGAAGGAAGGAAGGGGGCTGGTGCAATGCCTGACAGGGGAGAGAGGGAAGTGGGCTGGGTGCAGAGTCTGACAGGAGAGGGGAGGATGGAAGGATGCTGGGCTCAGAGTCTGACAGGGGAGGGGAGGATAGAAGGGTGCTGGGCGTAGAGCCTGACAGGGGAGGGGAGGATGGAAGGATGCTGGGCGCATAGCCTGGCAGGGGAGGAGAGGATGGAAGGGTGCTGGGCGCAGAGCCTGATGGGGCAGAACATTTGAATATTAAGCCAGCAGACTTATATTCGGGTCAACCATTTTTTTTTCCTCCTTTCATGGGGAAAAAAAGGGGGCCTCGACTTATATTCGGATTGACTTATATTCGCGTATATACAGTACCTCCTTTTTCCTACTGGCTATACCTCTCCCTATGCAACCTAGCATCCTTCTAGCTTTCGCCATTACCTTTACAACTTGTTTTCCTGGTTTTTACTTTTTATACAAATCTGTTTGTCTCTATATCTAAACTGTAACTTGTTTTCTTACATTGTTATTGGCAGACTAAGGATGTGTTTGAAATAAATAAGTTCTCTGAGGAGCAGGGTTGAACACCCCGATTTCGCTTCTTTTGTTTCCATGGTTTTACCTAGCAAGAGCAGCTGCTGAGGAGGGAAGCGGGCCAGGCCAGCAGGTCAACACCACGCTAAAGCATTTAATGGCACTGCTACTTTTTCTATGGGCTAAGGCAGGGGTAGTCAATTCCGGTCCTCGAGAGCAGAAGCCATGTCAGGTTTTCAGGATATCCACAATAAATATGCATGAGATCTATTTGCATGCAATGAAAGCAGTGCATGCAAATAGATCTCATGCATATTCATTGGGGAAATCCTGAAAACCCGACTGGATTGCGGCCCTCGAGGAGGGACTTTGACACCCCTGTTCTATATATAAGCTCTGCAGTATCTGCCAGGAGGCAGTGCATGCAAATCCATCTCATCATTATTCATTGTGGATATCCTGAAAACCTGATCTGGCTCCAGCTCTCGAGGACCGGAATTGCCTACCCCTGGACTAAGGGAATGTCCCTGCCATGGCACTGACCTGATGAAGGGACAGCAGTCTTTGAAAGCTCGTCATCCCTGAGTCCAACAACACAACAGGCTTCGGTTGATCCTGATTTTAGAAGCCCAACTGCTCAGAGGAGAAAGCAAGGTTGAAACAAACATGAAAGAATCTTAATGCGAGCGGATATTCAAAAGCACTTATGGATTGGCAGTGGGACTTTAAAATATATATATATAAAGACCACTTCACTAGTAATTTCACACACATAACTTGTTATATGGCCAAAATTATCCATTTGAGAAGAGAGAAGAATTTGGGGCATAATTATGGTAGCACCAGTTATAGGCGCAGTTATCAACGCAGGCTACTGTTAGGACATGCTATTTTAACACTGGTCCCATTGTATGCAATGAGGTCTGCTTGCTTATAACTGGGGATAACAGTAAAATAGCGCATTTTAATGGAAACCTATGTTCATAATGTCCTCCCATAATTAAAAGAAAAAGAAACATCTCTAGAAATTGAAATCACTGTTGTATGCAATAAACGTGAGTCCAGTATAGGACAATATAGCCATTGTGGCATCACCGATGAGGTTGGCCCTTAGGCATTGGTGGAAAGAGGCATTATGACATCACAATCTGAGCTCTAGAATGTTGCTACTTAGGATTTTAAAGTGTTTGAGGCTTGTGCAGATGAGGATGGAGCTTAGGCATTGGTGGAATGAGGCATTATGACATCACAATCTGAGCTCTAGAATGTTGCTACTTCTGATTTCAAAGTGTTTGAGGCTTGTGCAGATGAGGACGGAGCTTAGGTATTGGTGGAATGAGGCATTATGACATCACAATCTCAGCTCTAAAATGTTGCTACGTATGATTTTAAAGTGTTTGAGGTTTGTGCAGATGAGGACGGAGCTTAGGCATTGGTGGAATGAGGCATTATGACATCACAATCTGAGCTCTAGAATGTTGCTACTTCTGATTTCAAAGTGTTTGAGGCTTGTGCAGATGAGGACGGAGCTTAGGTATTGGTGGAATGAGGCATTATGACATCACAATCTCAGCTCTAAAATGTTGCTACGTATGATTTTAAAGTGTTTGAGGTTTGTGCAGATGAGGACGGAGCTTAGGCATTGGTGGAATGAGGCATTATGACATCACAATCTGAGCTCTGATTATACCAGAGACTGAACTCTTCACACTAAGGGGGGAAGTTATCAACATGGATTACCGTTAAGAAGTGTTATCTTACCACTAACTTGCTATTTTATGCAATGAGACCTCGTAGTTACTAATACTAAAATAACATGTCTTAATGGTAGCTCATATCTGTAGCATCCCCCCTTAATTAAACAAAAGATAAATGTCCCTAGAAATTGAAATCACTGCTAAAAACTTCAAAGTGAGCCAAGAAAAGGACAATCGAGCCATTGTGACATCACTGAGGAGGTTGGCTCTTAGGCATTGGTGGAATGAGGCATTATGACATCACAATAGCAGCTCTGGTTCCCAGAGACTGATGCTCTTCACATTAAAGGGTAAAGTTATCAGTGTGGGCTATCGTTAAGAAGTATTATGTTACCACTAACTTGTGCAATTTTAGCATAGGTCTCATTTTATGCAGAGACCTATTTATTTAATTCGATTTCGATCCCATTGTCCCCAAAGAGTTCAGAATGTTACCAATAACTGAGATTAACAGTAAAATAACATTCTAATAGTAGACCCCTTTATCTCTACTGCTACTTCTTATTATTTCTATAGCGCAACTAAACATACACAGTGCTGTACATCAAAACATAATAGAGAGTCCCTGCTCAAAAGAGCTTACAATCTAATCAAGACATTCAAACTGGACAAGAAGGTGCATTAATACACAATGTGCAGGCGGGAAAATTACAGAGAGAAGGATAAGATAGATTATTGGTGCTTAGAAGCAGTGGCATAGCGATGGTGATAGGGCCATGGTGCCCCTCACTCTGCCTTCTTCCCCGCTGTGCACACGTACACCCCTTCTCATTCCCCTTACCTTTTTAACTTCTCGCGAGCAGCATGCCCGCGTCGATGTCAGCTCGCCCTGTGACGTTACTTCCTAGGAGTGGGACCCAGAAGTGGCATCAGAGAGAGCGCCGATGCTGACGCGGGCAGCAACGTTGTTCACGCCAGAGAAGTAAAAAAAGGTACGGGGAAGGCAAGGGGTGCAAGCGCGCGGCAGGAAAAGGAGCAGAGGAGGAGGATTGCCAGCGCCCCTAGCAAGACACCCCCCTCCCCCTCCCACTACTTAGAAGGTGGGTTGGACTTTGGAATTGAGAGCAGCTTCAAAGAAGTGAGCTTTGAGTCTGGATATGAATACTGCCAAAAACAATTCCCCCCTCCCCCCCCCTCCGCTCCTATTTGTATATCTAAGATAGGAGTGGGCAACCACAGTCCTCGAAGGCCACAACCCAGTCAGGTTTCCTGAATTTGCACAATGAATACGCATGAAATTGATCTTCATGTACTGCTTCCATTTTATGCAAATAGATCATAGTTCATAGTTTATTCAAATTTGATAAAACGCTTCTCCTGGAATACAAAGCATTGTACATAAAAAATTTTAATACGAATAGGGAACAAAAAACAAATAATAAACATAGACCTTCCAAGATTGACATACTTGGTTGGGGTTGCGACATGAAAACAATAGGAAAAAAGGAAAGAACTACAATGTTGTTAAGAAAGAGCACATAAAAAGGAGGAACAGTAGGAAGGATATGACAAGTGATAATAAAAATATATATATATATATATGATAAAACAGTTGCAGGCATCTTTAAAAAGAAAGCATTTTAATCTACTCTTGAATTTATCCAAGTTTTGTTCAGCTCTAAGGTGTAAGGGGAGAGAGTTCCAAATTAAAGGGGCGGTAAGTGAGAAAATCAGCATTCGACGGGTGCCGGTTATCATGCGCATTCATTGTAAACATCTTTAAAACCCGATAGGGTTGTGACCCTCAAGGACTGCAATTGCCCTCTCCTACTGTGAGCAATGACATTTACGGTAAGTGTTAAATCTCAACACCAGCATGCAAATGGCGAGTGTAACTTGAAACAACTCACTTAGTCCAAATGATGCGAGTTTATTCAGTTACACCACTGAAACAGACAGCTCTGCCCAATCTAGGTACAATTTGAAAACATTTAGGTTAGATGTCTCAAATTCTACATTCACCACACAGCTTGGCCTGGCAGTATGCAGAAACCAAAAGAAAGAGCAAGATATATCCATAGGATGCTTCACGGGAATCAGACAAGCGATACCTTAGTTTCTCTCTGTAATTGTTGAGCAAACTGAGTCTTCTTGGGTTGTGTCCGTGCATAAGGAACAACTTCAGTCAGAGTTTTATGTTCCCGTTGAGAAAACCAAGAAGTTGCATGAATGCTTCCCCTGAAGCAGCCTTGGGACGAAACGTGGCCTTTTTATCTACTCAAAGACTAATTGATACATCTCACTGTTTCTTTTCATTCCTGGACATTCTGTCTGAGTTGTTCATGCCTCTTGATTGGGTTTGCCTGTTGGCAGTGGTCAGAAGCAACATTTTCTTTCTTGTAGCCATATAAGGATCCAGTAGGCCTCCCTGGCATTTTCTGCTGGCACCACAAGTTATCGGTTATGCCAAGTATATCAGAATAATATAGCATAGGGAAGCTGGGATGATCATCCCCTTTTTTAATTGGCAGTCACTGCCACCTTGCCGAGTTCCTCGGTTTATTATGTTCGTAAATTTCTTATAGCTGTGCTTATATAGACTACAAGAAATGATTTTGCTAGAAACTCAGTTATTCAAGGCTCTGAGCATGTTTGCCTTCTTTCACATGCAAGCTCCTCTTGAAATGATCCATAGCTATCTCTGAGACTATATTTACATCTAAACCAGACCTAAAACAAATGATTCCTGTCCAGGGGCTTCTGCTTACTATTGCCGTCTGTTTATGTTGCCAAAGATAACGCAAAGTTTACTTTGAAAATTAATATTAGTGGTCTGACTCAGTGTTACTGCTTCGTACAATGAATGCTGAAGGCCTGGGTTTGATTCCCAGGTCCAAATTCTGCTGGCCAGGATTGAGGATTGCTGCAGAGGAAGCTCATGACCTTGGGAAGGGGGGGGGAGGGAACCATAACCATTGCTCAGTAGTGACACCTACTGGTTGCGCAGGGTCTGTAGCCTTGGCTACAATGGGAGTTGTTGGGGGGGGGGGGGGAGAATTTCATGGTAATTGTTCATGATGATTTAAGGAGTAGCAATCCAAACTAGGGCTGGTAAAAAATGAAAAAAAAAACAAAAACAGTAATAGTTTGGAAATGGCAATTTAAACTTTTTCTTACATACGTACGTAAATAACGGCTATTCAGAAAATTTGTCAAGACAAACTAATGCCGTACCTTAATCGTCCCTGATACGATCAATAGTACCTGAATCTGTAATTCTTCTGGAATCCTCTTTTGTTATCCGTCTAGAACTGCCAGGTTAAGGCAGGATAAAAGTCACTCATGTAATGTAATAACTCTGCATAGCAAAGGTAGGAGGCGCAAAGGGAAGTGGCATTCCCCCTGCGCCCCCCGCACCCTCGCTCCTTCTGCGCCTTCTTCCCCTGCTCTTTCCCACCACCTATTCCATACTTGCACTCTCCCTCCCCCCCCTTCCCCAGTACCTCTTAATCTTTGCCAGCGCAAGTGGTTTCTGCAGCGTTGGATTTCCCTCTGATGTCACTTCCTGACCCCGTGACCCAGACATGATTCAGAGAGGAACCAGGCTGGCATGAGCAACAGGCAGAAGTTGCTTTCCTAGCAAAGATAAAACAGAGGTATGGGGTTGGGGAGGAAGGATGGCACAAGCGTGGTGTGGTGGGGCGGAGAGATACCAGCGCCCCCACCAACTTGGTGCCCGGGGCGGACTGCACCCCCCCCCCGCACCCTCCTTACTATGCCATTGCCCACTATCATGAACTGCGTTATCAAAACAACTTCTCAAAGACTTTTACCATGACATAAGATGAGGTGTTTTCCCCTTTGAGTCCAATATGTTGCAATCACACTATTTTCTTTCTGACATCCTGTGAGGTAGATGTGTTTACTACAGGGATTCGTTAGAGGTGATGCAAACAGGGCACTTGCTTTGGGCTCCCATGCCAGAAAGTACTTCTAGTCTGCCCAAAACTGAAAGCAACACAGCCTGCTGGCAAACTTTGGGGCTCCCTTTTGCTGTCCTAACCTATCTGGATATTCATCTGGTTAGCTCCCTTGCAAAGCCTATTCACACTGCCACGGGACAGCATATCCCCTATAGCTGAAGAGGAAAATAGGGCACGCTGAAGATCGCATGTAGGTATGAGCAGGAATCATGGCATCTGAAACCTTGCAAACAACCTGGTAGGTCAAACAGTCCTTCCCAAACCACACCCCCTAGGAAGAAGCAAAGGCGTTTCAAATAGATAACTAATGGCATGGAACTAGCAAACAAATCCACACTAAGAGGCTTACAAAACAGAAGGCATGTCGACAGAGGTGAAATGCTCATATTCCTAAGCTCTTTTTCCCTACTTTTTGCTAAATAACCTGAACCTGAAGAAGAAAACAGATAGTATTTAAAACTAAAGATGAGAACAAGTCAAAGATTTTCAGCTCATGTCATGCATCAATCTAAAAAACTTTTTAATGTATGCAAAGCAATTGTACACTTCCTAGGATCCATATGTTAACATGCTTTAAATCAATTCTGCACACACTTAAAGGGCACGATTCTATATAGGTCACCTACAAAATTGGCATCAACTAATGTGGTTTTAAATGCAATTCTATAAAGGTTAGATGCACTGTATTTACACCAGGATTTTCTTTGCCTAAATACCTGTGCCAAATTCAAAAAGAGGCACCTAACTTGAAAGCATGCCCACAATTCGCCCCCACAATGATTATGCATGAGATAAATTTGCATGTACAGTCTCCGTGATATACAGATTTTCTCATGCTTATTCATTGTGGATATCTTGATGACCACACTGGCTTGGTGTGTCCTGAAGACTGGGTTGAGAAGCCTGGGTTGAAAACCCTTGTACCTACTGCACACTGCCCTCTAACTCTAAAAGGACCCAGATTTCTTCTTAAGAACTTAAAAACATAGGAATGGCCACACCTGAACAGACCGAAGGTCCATCAAGCCCAGAATGCTGTCTCCAACAGTGGTCAACCCAGGTTCTAACTACCTGGCAGAAACCCAAAGAATAGTAACATTCCAGAGCTGGTATTGTGATGTCATAATGCCTCATTCCACCAATGCCTAAGAGCCAAACTTATCAATGATGTCACAATGGCTTGATTGTCCTATACTTAGCTCACATATGAACATAAGAATTGCCAGACCAAAGGTTTATCAAGCCCAGTATCCTGTTTCAAACAGTGGTCCAAGGTCCCAAGTACCTAGATAGATCCCAAATAGTAAAACAGATTTTATGCTGCTTATCCTTGGAATAAGAGGTGGATCTCCCCAAGCCATCTCAATAATAGCCAATGGACTTCTCTTCTAGGAAATTATCCAAACCTTTTCTAAACCTCGCTAAGCTAACTGATTTCACCACATTCTCCAGCAATGAATTCCAGATTTTAATTACACGTTGTGTGAAGAAATATTTTCTCTGGTTTGTTTTAAATCTACTACTTAATAGCTTCATCGCATGTCCCATAGTCCTAGTATTTTTGGAAAGAGTGACAAGCGATTCACATCTACCCTTTCCACTCCACTCCACTCAGTATTTTATAGACCCCCTGAGCTGTCTCTTCTCCAAGCTGAAGCGCCCTAGCCGCTTTAGCCTCTCCTCATAGGGAAGTCATCCCATCCCTTTAATTATTTTTTCTAGCCTTTCTCTGTACCTTTCTTAATTCTGCACCTTCCTTTTCTTTCACCTCAACTTACTACTGAAGTGCATGAGCCCTGCCCTTTGACCAGGCTTTTAAAAAAAAAAAAGCATCTGTTTGGAATACCAGACTGAAAAAAATAGAACTAATCCAACACTGACAGGAGTTTGGTTAAGTAAATAACACGAAACTCCTGAAACATATTCAGGAAAAGTTTCAGTCTGCAAGGAAGTTGACAAACTATAGTCTACAAACTTCAGTGGTTCATTAGCTTAAGGGGGACATAGGTAGCTCCTTGTCAGTGCAGAACTTCTGAGCTCACTTTGAGGAACCTCTAAGTAGAGGCCAGTCTCTTCCTAGGTCTCCTGTAAAAGGGAGAGAAGCAGAGAGCATGAATCTCATCATCTATGTGGTTTTAGCACAATAGAAAACTTGGAGATTTGTCAAAATTTAGAAAGGTTGGCATCAGAGGACGTCAATTCTGCACCACCTCCAGCATGTGTTGTCTGCTGACCATGAAAATTTACTGATGTCCTGTGAGGTCTCTGGAGTTGTTCCTGGTGCCCGCTCCTTTCTATCCTCTGCCCCAGCCCTGGTGGTTCTCAGTTGTGGGTCTATTGGTGACTGCATCTGAATCCCAGAGCCACGCAGACAGGCCCTGCCCAGCCTAAGTTCTGTGGATGCGAAACCAGAGGGTGGACAGACAGCACTGAAATGGTCTAAGATGATGAGGAGAGGTATAATCAGAGGTTTGGGGGAATGTGAAATGAATCTCAGTGGGTCCTGCCCAGCTCGTTAGCGTTTTCTCTGTAATCACCAGCTGCCAGGCTGGAACAGGAGCCGTGTTGCAATGTGGTGAGACAGAATGCCCTCCAGGCCCTGGGAAGCAAGACATCTCAATCAGAAGAGAAAACCAGACCGTGGCTTTGGTGTAATGAGAATGCAGTGACTGCCACTGACCCAGCAATGTACCATGTAGTTTTGGGATTAGAAACAGAGAAACAAAAATGTGGATGGGGTCACGTGAGGTGATTGTCACCTCTAAGCAGCAGCAGTGGAAATTCAGTTAATACACAGAGGGGTCTTCTGTATCAAAGCGCTGGTCATCCCACCTATCCAAGGTGCCTACTTTGTCAAAACTGAGCGTACATTATGGCACAATCATTACACCATGTGGTAATGTGTGTAAGCGTTGGAGGCCTACGTCTTTAAATATGCAAATGGACAACAATTCAGAGGGACACAAAAAGCTATATTCATATACTTACTAGTACTATTTATAATTTCTATAGTGCTGAAAAGCGTACACAGCGCTGTACAATCAATTTAAAAGCCAAATATACAGATGCGTGTCTTCGTCTTAGGCTTTTACAGTTCATGCTGCCAGCTCCTAAATGAATACACCACTATGAACAATGTACAAACCTTATCTTGCCCCTCTTGAAAACATAGCTTCAAACTAGAGAATAACACGGCGAAAGAATCTGTCACCGTTCCTATCCCCATGGATAAGTGCAGGAAGCCATGGCCATGTCATTCTTTAAGGAGAAAGGGAAGAATCAGAGGAGGTGGGCCCAACCACTGACCCTTAAGCCTGGCATTGAGGAATGCTGGTGGAGAAGGACTGAGGTTGAGATAGACACTAAAGAATGACAGTCTCTGGTATCCAGAGCAGAGATTGTGATGTCATAATGCCTCATTCCACCAATACCTAAGAGCCAACCTCCTCAGTGATGTCACAATGGCTTCATTATCCTATACTTGGCTCACATAAGAATCAGAGTACGGATGGGCCCAGCCACTGACCCTCAAGCCTTGCATTGAAGAATGCTGGTGTAGAAGGACTGAGGTTGAAACAGACACTAAAGAATGACATCGGATGTATAGAACATAAGACCATAAACGTTGCCATACTGCCAAATGTCCATCCTGTTTTTCAACAGAGGCCAACCCAGATCCCAAGTATCTGGTAGAAACCCAAAGAGTAGCAACATTCCAGAGCTGAGCTTGTGATGTCATAATGCCTCATTCCACCAATGCCTAAGAGCCAACCTCATCAGTGATGTCACAATGGCTTCATTATCCTATACTTGGCTCACATAAGAATCAGAGTATGATGGGCCCAGCCACTGACCCTCAAGCCTGGTGTAGAAGGACTGAGGTTGAGATAGACACTAAAGAATGGCATCGGATAGTTAGAACATAAGACCATGTGTGTTGCCATACTGGGACAGATCGAAGGTCCATCAAGCCCAGAGACCAACCTAGGTACCAAGTACCTGGCAGAAGGCCAAAGAGTAGCAATACTTCAGACCTGAGATTGTGATGTCATAAAGCCTCATTCCGCCAATGCCTAAGAGCCAACCTCATCAGTGATGTCACAATGGCTTCATTATCCTATACTTGGCTCACATAAGAATCAGAGTACGGATGGGCCCAGCCACTGACCCTCAAGCCTTGCATTGAAGAATGCTGGTGTAGAAGGACTGAGGTTGAGACAGACACTAAGGAATGACATCGGATGGTTAGAACATAAGACCATAAACGTTGCCATACTGCCAAAGGTCCATCCTGTTTCCAACAGAGGCCAACCCAGATCCCAAGTATCTGGTAGAAACCCAAAGAGTAGCAACATTCCAGAGCTGAGCTTGTGATGTCATAATGCCTCATTCCACCAATGCCTATGAGCCAAACTCATCAGTGATGTCACAATGGCTTCATTATCCTATACTTGGCTCACATAAGAATTAGAGTATGAATAGGCCCAGCCACTGACCCTCAAGCCTGGCATTGAAGAATGCTGGTGTAGAAGGACTGAGGTTGAGACAGACACTAAAAAATGACACCGGATGGTTTCCCAGAGTTATCTGCAAGAATAGGGGTGTGACAAAATCTGTCACCATGTCATTCTCTACTTCAAACCTCTACTTAGGTTCCTGGCAAGATGTAAGCTTAGCTTCCTACCTTGCTGGATAGCAGCTGCAAACCTTTCACTAGGTCCTTGTTAATCCTAGGCTCAGTTCTGGAGGAGTAGCATAACCACAGGGATCCTTGGAAGCCTGGGCTCTGCCACTTGGGACTCAGGCCTCCTCCAAAACAGCAGCACATTGAATAGCTAGGAGGATGCCCAAGTCCCCAGCTGAAGAGATTCACTTCCAAACCCCTTCCCCCATCTGTGCTACCACAGCAGTGAGGAAGTCAAGGGCATGCTTTCAGCCACCAATGCCGGTTCTTCTCGCCCAAACTTGGTTCATGCACTAACTGATGAGAAGTTCTGGCATCAGCAGCTGGAAAGCATAGCACCAACATATTCACTGCTGAGGTAACAATGGTTCGCTATCAAGAGTCCCCTGGATTCTATAAACGGTGTCCATATTTGGGCATCCAAATTTACATGCGATCCTGAGATCTATGCGCAAATAAATTAGCTAATGGGCCATTAACTGGCTGCTAACAATCAATTATTGATGCTAATTGGCGCTAATTTGGATTTGCGCATAGGTCTGGCTGCATGAGATTCTGTAACAGTCTGCGTCCAAATCCTCCAGAAGGAGGAGGGGCTTGGGCAGATCAGGAGCATTCCAAAGAATTGTACACAGCGTTATAGAGTTGGCGGATGTGAGCCCAAGCGGCATGCCAGGACTTATACCAGGTTTCAACTGGCGTAAGTCCTCGTTCCCCAAGGTAGGTGCAGGAATCCCCACTAGACACTCTTCTAAAAAGGGCCCTCAAACCAAAGCAAAAGCCAAAAAGAATGACCCCAAAGTATCCACAGAGAAGAAAACCCAGAGGAAAGCAAAAGAAACTCTGTGGAATGACGATGTTCCTTAAAAGGACTTTATCTGTAAATGTCAAAGTTCCAAAAGTGCACTAAAATCATCCACATAAAGACCTTAAAGGACCTAGTGGACTAAGTCCTTTAAGGTTTTTATGTGGATGATTTTAGTGCACTTTTGGAACTTTGACATTTACAAATAAAGTCCTTTTAAGGAACATCGTCATTCCACCTTTTCTTTTGCTTTCCTCAAACCAAAGCACCTTCTATAGAATAACCCAGTGCCTATTTTTCGGCACCACTAGTCCAGCCCGTAATGCACAGAATTTCACCGTTAGGTAGATAGCATCAGTGGTCAGATATCCTGCACCAGCCACTATCCAAATCCTTACATTCACCCATAAATAGCTTATACATGGAATACCATATGAGGCTATATGCGTAGCCATTAGGATGCGTCAATTGTAGAGAGAGATTTTTATTTTCTTGTAATTTTCCAAACCACCAGTGACCAAATTATGCAGTGTTGCATGCAGAATCCAAAGCTATCTTCAGAAACTACTTAAAGTAAGTCTTATTAAACTAAACTAAACTAAATCTTAAGCTTGTATACCGCATCATCTCCATAAAGATAGAGCTCGACACGGTTTATAGGTAATTCAATAAATGAGGGAAGGACATAATAAGAAATTAGAGGTTATGAACGTTTTGGAGAAAAGCCAGGTTTTCAGATGCTTTCGGAATAATTGGAATGAGCCTAGGTTCCGCAGTGGGGTAGGGAGGTTGTTCCAAAGCTCAGTGAATTTGAAGAAAATTTCCTAATTTACCTGCATACATGACGCCTTTTAACGAGAATGAGAAAGAGAGAAAAAAAGAAGAGAGAGAAAAAAAAGAGAGGAAGAGAGAGAGAAAAAAGAGACACAAAGAGAGAGAGAGAGAGAGGGAGAAAAAAGAAGAGAGAGAGAGAAAAAAAAAAAGAGAGAGAGAAAGAGAAACGAAACAAAACCAAACCTTAAGTCTGTATACCGCATCATCTCCATAAAGATAGAGCTCGACACGGTTTACAGGTAATTCAATAAATGAGGGAAGGACATAATAAGAAATTAGAGGTTATGAAGAGGATAGCTAGCTTTACATTTTAAATAGATAGCTTTACGTTTTGGAGAAAAGCCAGGTTTTCAGATGCTTTCGGAATAATTGGAATGAGCCTAGGTTCCGCAGCGGGGAAGGGAGGTGGTTCCAAAGCTCAGTGAATTTGAAGAAAAGGGATTTCCCTAATTTACCTGCATACATGATGCCTTTTAATGAGAATGAGAAAGAGAGAAAAAAAGAAGAGAGAGAGAAAAGAGAGAGAAAAAAAGAGGAGAGAGAGAAAAAAAAAGAGAGGAAGGAGAGAGAGAGAAAAAAAGAGAGAGAGAGAAAAAAAGAAGAGAGAGAAAAGAGAGGAAGAGAGAGAAAAAAAGAAGAGAGAGAGAGAGAAAAAAAAGAGAGAGAGGAAGAGAAACGAAACAAAACAAAACCTTAAGTTTGCATATCACATCATCTCCATAAAGATAGAGCTCGACACGATTTACAGGTAATTCAATAAACGAGGGAAGGACATAATAAGAAATTAGAGGTTATGAAGAAGATAGCTAGCTTTACATTTTAAATAGATAGCTTTACGTTTTGGAGAAAAGCCAGGTTTTCAGATGCTTTCGGAATAATTGGAATGAGCCTAGGTTATTCCAAAGCTAGTGAATTTGAAGAAAAGGGATTTCCCTAATTTACCTGCATACATGATGCCTTTTAACGAGGGGAAAGATAGTTTAAGTATGTGGGCGGATCTGGTAGTGTCAGGTCTCGAAGAATTCCAGGATAGTGGGATTAGGGGAGGAAGAATGCCATGTAGGATCTTGAAAATTAGGCAGGTACATTGAAAGTGAATCCTAGAAATCACCGGAAGCCAGTGAAGTTTTAACAGAAGTGGGGAAACATGATCGAATTTGCTTTTTGCAACATCAAATCACAGTTAAAATATGTAGAAATTAAGTCATATTTCTTTGAACATACAAATAGTCTGAACTACCTCTGTAGCCACGTAATTGTCTTTAAAATGTCATTTATGCAGTAAATTTAACAAAGTCCAGCAAAGAGGCCATATCTTGTTAGCTTCTGTTTCAACTTATAAGCTCTCTGCTGACCATCTGACCCCTTATATACCCCTCCTGTACTAACACATAGCGTGGGTTTTAGTGCCGCAGTGGTGGTAAATCCTCCGATTCTCATAGGAATTCTATGTTACTGTCGTTGCCAGTGTTAAAACCTGCTCTATGCGTTAGTAAAGGAGGGGGAATAATGTTTCATCTTCTCCTGATTGTACAGCTGATCATAAGAACATAAGAATAGCCTTACTGGGTCAGACCAATGGTCCATCGAGCCCAGTAGCCCGTTCTCACGGTGGCCAATCCAGGTCCCTAGTACCTGGCCAAAACCCAAGGAATAGCAATATTCCATGCTACCGATTCAGGACAAGCAGTGGCTTTCCCCATGTCTTTCTCAATAACTGACTATGAACTTTTCCTCCAGGAACTTGTCCAAACCTTTCTTAAAACCAGCTACGCTATCCACTCTTACCACATCCTCTGGCAACGCGTTCCAGAGCTTAACTATTCTCTGAATGGAAAAAAAAAAAATCCTCCTATTGGTTTTAAAAGTATTTCCCTGTAACTTCATCAAGTGTCCCTAGTCTTTGTAATTTTTGACGGAGTGAAAAATCGATCCACTTGTACCCGTTCTACTCCACTCAGGATTTTTTTAAATTTATTTATTTATTTATTTATACATTTTCAAATTACAAATCAAGTATACACTTGTACAGAAAGTTGGTAGACAAGACATTAATATTTCAAAGTATAAAACTTTACACCTTGATATCTTAGAATTGAAGAACATTTTTTTAGCTAACAAAACTCAAGTCCTTGGTTTTTGGATCCAAGATTTGAAACAAGCCAGAATTTAGGAAAATATATCTAGAATATGCTATACATAGTGCTGGAGTAGGAGTAACTTATTAATTTATAGAGCACTTGATTTTTCTACATCCATTTGGGACAAAGCCAAGAAAGCGGTCAGCTGTTGGGGTTCAAAGAAAACATATTTAACTGAGCGGTGGCAAATAATACACTGCAAGGATGACTCAAATAAAACGTAACCCCCATCAGGATGACCCCTGGTTTCAAAAGAAGAAATTCCCTGCGGCATTTTTGAGTTTCTCTGGAAAGGTCAGGATACATTTGAATTTTACATCCAAGAAATTCTTTCTGTCTGTTTTTAAAGAAAAGCCTCAATAACCACACTTGGTTTATCGAAAGAGCTACTGTTAATATCAATGTAGAAGATGTTACTATGTCCTTATCAGACGTTTAGAAAAGTTCAGATACATTCAATGGTGCATGATCAGATTCTTTTTCCTGTGATTGAGGTCCATTTTTATTTGGTAGGTAATGCACTTGAGTGAATGGGGGTAAAGTATCTTCGGGGACCTGTAGAACTTCTATCAAGTATCTCCTACGCATCTCCCTAGGACTTACCACCTTTAATCTGGGATAATTAATAAGCCTCAGATTATTGTTGCATGAATTGTTCTCAAGCATTTCCAACTTCCTTCTAAGGTTCACATTATCTTTAACTAGGGCCTCCTGTAATTGTTTAGAGCAGGGGTGCCCAACAGGTCGATCGCGATCGACCAGTAGCTTGCCAAGGCAAAGTGAGTCGATCATCCAGGACTCCCTTTGCCTTGGCGATCTATCGGGCCGATCAATCTTCCTCTCCCCGACGTCAATTCTGCCATCGGAGAGGAAGTTCGGGCCAGCCAATCGCTGCCTGGCTGGGCGGAACTTCCTCTCCGACGGGGAGAGGAGATTGGGGAGAGGAAGATTGATCGGCCCAAAGCAGAGAGAGCATGGGGCGGCAGTGGCAGCTTTGGGGCCTGTTATCCGTTGGTGGCGTTTGGGTCCTGTTCCCCGATGGCAGCGGCAGTGGCAGTGGCTTGGGGAAGGGCAGGGAGAAAGAAAGAAAGAAAGGGGGCAGGCAGGGAGACAGAAGGAAAGAAGAGAAACAGGAAAAAATGAAAGGGGGCATGAAGAGAGAAAGAAAGAAAGGGCAGGGAGAGAGGAAGAAAAAGTTGGGGGAAGGAATGAGGTCTGGAGGAGAGGAAGCATACAGGCTGAAAGAAAGATTGGATGCACAGTCAGAAGAAGAAAGTGCAACCAGAGACTCATGAAATCATCAGACAAGGTAGGAAAAATGATTTTATTTTAAATTTAGTGATCAAAATGTGTCTGAATTTATATCTGCTCTCTATATTTTACAATATGGTCCCCTTTTACTAAACCACAATAGTGGTTTTTAGCGCAGGGAGCCTATGAGCATCCAGAGCAGCGCTGGGCATTCAGCGCAGCTCCCTGCGCTAAAAACTGCTAGTGTGGTTTAGTAAAAAGGGAAGGGGGTGGGTTTTGTCTATTTTTGTATGGTTGTTACTGAGGTGACAGTGCATAGAGTCATCTGCTTTGACCTCTTTGAAAAAACCCCGGAATAGGAATGATAATTAACAATTCTATGCATACAGTGTGCATTGTGTTTTTTTAAAATTTTATTGTTGGTAGATCATTTTGACTTGGTCATTTTAAAAGTAGCTCGCAAGTCAAAAAAGTGTGGGCACCCCTGGTTTAGACAATAATAAATCTTGGTCAAGCTTGTGAACAGATAATTTTGAAACTGTGAAATCTTCTTTTAAGTCTTTAAGTTCCTTGGTATGCTGAATCAGCTTAGTCTCTTCTATATACTGGAAATTGGGGCTAATAGTTTTAGCAAAATTAGCCATTAAGTCCCATAAGGACTCTAGAGTCACCTGAGCTGGCTTCTCCCATATAGGAAATTTGTTGAGTGTAGAAATGCTCACCCTCTGAAGAGTTTCCCCAGTTTTGTTCCATCTGGGTTGTTCCACCATCCGCTGCTGGGCTAGCCTCTGATTCTCTTGCAGAAACTCCCTGTACAGGGTGTTCTGTCTCCATGCTCTCCATAATGATATTGATTGCCTCAGGAGAAAGGACCTCCCCCAGCTCCGGGGTTTCCTCACCCCTTGGAGAGCTGGTAATCTGGGGCTGCAGGGGAGGCACTTGGTCGTTTGGGCTAAGAGTGGTATTTGGCCCAAGAGAGACAGCTCCAGTCTCGCCCGGCCCCGGCGCTCTCAGCGAGCTGACATCAGACGTCGATGCTTCCACTCCCTGCATCTGCCCCAGTAGATGCTCAATGTTGCCGAGAGTCGGTACAGTGGAGCGCTACAAGGCACCAGCAGCACTCCTACCTCTCCTCTTCGGCATCGCAAGAAAATCTGGCTGCAAAAGACCCATGAAGAGAAAGGAATAATGAGGAGCAGAGCGGTTTTGATGCATACTTCTCAGTACATCTTAGCCGCGGCCATCTTGGATCCACCTCACACCTCCACTCAGGATTTTGTAGACTTCAATCATATCTCCTCTCAGCCATCTCTTTTCCAAACTGAAGAGCCCTAACTGTTTTAGTCTTTCCTCATACGAGGGGAGTTCCATCACATCTTGGTCGCTCTTCTTTGAACCTTTTCTAGCGCCACTATATCTTTCTTGAGATAAGGAGACCAGAATTGAACGCAAAGCTCCAAATGAGGTCGCACCATGGAGCGATACAGGGGCATTATGACATTCTTAGTCTTGTTAACCATCCCTTTTTTAATAATTCAGCAGCCTCCGTTGTCATTCTTACACACTATTCTATGGACTGGGTATGTGACGGTCAGTCTGGGACCACCATAGGCTTGCTCAGAAATGTTTTGACCTCTGCCGTCATCATGATACAAGTGACAGGAGTCTCCAGAGCTGCAGTCAAGTAATTGGGTGAATGTAATTGCCCCGGTGTTGATGGATTGTGTTTTCCTGGGTCTCATCCTGCTGTCTCCGGGTTGTATCTTCTCATCTCCCTTCACCGCTGATCTTCACTGTCTTCTGCACAGCATCTCTTCTCTCTTGTCCCTCTTCACTGCATAACACAGTTTGCAGAACAGACTCGCTGTAACCATGGCAATCTGACCTTCTCTCTGTAGGCGTGACTATCTTCCTTACCTCTTCACGCTGTTCTTTCAACAGTCGCAACTGGAAGAGGAGATGCCTGGGACCTTGTATCCAATTGCTATTTATTTTTATATTGAACCAATTTACCAACACAGAACTCTACAATCATTAAGTTTTTCAGATTCTTTCTTTTCGGATAATGCTTGGAAATCCATTAATATACAATGCAAACATACAAAAATTATCATCACAGCTAGGGTTACCAGACATCTGGATTTCACCGGGCATGTCCCCAAAGCAACCTCATCTACTCCGTATCTCCTCTAGAAATTACCAGATCTCTTCTTCATGTCATACCTTTTTTGTAATTCTTTTGTAATCTGCCTTGAACCGCAAGGCATTAGCAGAATAGAAATCTCTAATGTAATGTCCTACTTTTCGAGGATATGTCCAGGGGTCTGGACGGCTTTTGAAAACCCGGCATTTTGTCTGGATTTTCAAAAGCATCCCGTCAAAATCGTGTCGGGAAGGGACATCCGCGCATGTGCGGATGCAGTGTGGTGACATCACGGGGGGGGGGGGGCTGAGGTCGGAATGGGAAGTGACAGACAGAACGGGGCGGAACTGAATGGGGCTGGGGCTGGGGCAGGGCCCTGGGTCCAGATTTTCCTTCGGGAAAATCTGGTAACCCTAATCACAACACTTCAAAATATTTCAGTGATTTGTATATTTTTGCGTAATTTCCTAGAAATTCCAGGTAGGTAAATAACATATTACACAGAATATAAAGCTAGTTTGCTGATTTTCCACATGAAATTGTAACCATATTTTCGCTAATACTTTTAAAAATTATGACATCTCCAAAATTGACACACCCTAACAAACTGGCCCTATATATTCAGTTTAAATATTGACCTGAATGGTGCTAAGATACTCAAGATGACAGAATAATTTTGCCAGTCAGTGCATGGGACTAATCACATCTTCCAGTAGAAAGGTTACGTGGAAAGTGTTTAGTCCTGACCTCAAGGTAGGAACAGACACAAAATGGGTTTTCTCTATATATAGCAGGAAGGGAAACATAACATTTTCAGGGGAACAGACATTTCAAAATATAGTCATTTCGAAAAACCTTGTCTATCTGCTGTTTATGTGGGCTTCCTTCCAACTGCTGCAAGTTACGGAAAAAAACAGAGTGGATGCTTCTTCATCCGATGGATTCTCACGTGCACGCGGCTGGGTGCATTTAGCTATCTTGATAGAAGCAAACGACGAATTTGAACTCATAAAACACCACGTTAAGGTTAAAACCAATGACAAGCTAAAACAACTGGGTCAAAGGGTCATTTGTCCTAGAGGAAAATTCATTCTGTTTATCGGGAAACAATAACACTGCCTCAATCTTCTGTACCAGCACCTAGAAATGGTTTAGAAATACTGCTTTCCATTTTGATTTATTCTAAACTCTGCCTTTTCTTCCTTAAAAACCCATAAGCAGATGTTACTGGATAAAATCATGCACATTTTGCAGTGCTAAATATCATATTATGGACATTTTTTTTACATTCCATTCCATTGGTGACTTCTATTCCGCCTGTTCCTTGCAGTTCTAAGCGGATTACAGTAGAAGATAGCTGGACATTTCCAGGAATTTATAATTTAGGGGGCGTTAATTAGTAGAGGTGAAGGGGAGAAAATTGAGGAAGGGGGAGAATTGAGGATTACTAGAAGGGAAGAGGAAGTTTACGGTTGGTTACTTGATAGGGTCATTGGGGAGATATTAGTGGAGGGGTAGGAGGTCAGCGGTAGTTTGCGTAGAGGGGGGAGGATGCGAAGGGGGGATGTGAAGGTTGTATAGGCTTTTTGAATAGCAAAGTTTTGATTTCTTTTCGGAATGATTTAAAGTCACTTGAAGTTGTCAACAGGTTGGTAATGGAGGGGTCCAGCTTCGCTGCCTGCGTCGCTAGGAGGCCGTCGTACATTTTTTTGCGCTGAGTTCCCTTAAGTGGAGGGTGGGAGAATAGGATCTGGGTTCTTCGTAGTCTGGATATGCGGTTATGATTTAGAGACGGTTGTTGAGGTAGGTGAGTGCTGTTCCGTTTATTGCTTTGAATAATAGACAATAAAAAAATTTGAATTGGATTCGAGCTCATATCAGTAGCCAGTGTGAGTCTAGGTAGGCATTAGTGATGTGGTCAAATCTTCCGAGTGAATAGATCAGCCTGAGGGCTGTGTTTTGAATGGTCTGTAGTTGGTTTGTCAAGATTGTGGGGCATGGAAGGTAGAGGATATTGCAATAGTCCACTAGTCCCAGGACAAGGGATTAGACTATCATCCTGTAGTGGTCTTTTTCGAAGAATTTTCTTATTTTTCGTAGGTTGCGCATGGTGAAAAATGCTTTTTGAGTGGTTTTGTTGATTTGGAGCTGCATTGTGCAGCATCTATCTACTGACATAAGAACATAAGAATTCCCGCTGCTGGGTCAGACCAGTGGTCCATCATGTCCAGCAGTCTGCTCATGCAGCAGCCACCAGGTCAAAGACCAGTGCTCTAAATGAGTCCAGCCTCACCTGTGTACGTTCCAGTTTAGCAGGAACTTGTCCAACTTTGTCTTGAATCCCTGGAGGGTGTTTTCCCTTATAACAGATTCCGGAAACATAGAAACATAGAACAAGACGGCAGAAGAGGGCCGGCGGCCCAACAAGTCTGCCCACCCGAGAACCCTCCCTCCCTGGTGTACCCATCCTTTATGCATAACTCTGTAGCACCCCCACCTGTTTGTCCCATCAATTTTTGAAGTCGAGCACGCTACTAGCCTTGACCATATGGCGTGGAAGTTTATTCCATCGATCAATCACCCGTTCGGTGAAGAAGTACCTCCCGGTGCCACCATGAAATCCTCCCCCCCTAAGTTCCAGCGGATGCCCTCTTGTTACCGCGGGGCCCGCAAGAAAAAATAATTCTTCCTCCACTTCAATGCGACCCGTGATGTATTTGAATGTCTCTATCATGTCCCCTCTTTCTCTGCGCTCCTCAAGAGAATACAGGTGCAGTCTGGTTAGACGCTCTTCATATGTGACGTCCCTAAGTCCCAAGATCATCCTAGTGGCCATTCTCTGGATCGACTCCATTCTCTTCACATCCTTCTGACAATGTGGCCTCCAAAACTGGACACAGCACTCCAGGTGAGGTCTCACCATGGATCTGTATAACAGGCTTTCGGCTGACAAAGCTCCCTCTGATGCAACCCAGCATTTGTCCAGCCTCTGCCGAAGCCCTCTCCACCCGACTGACAGCCCTCATATCTTCTCGGATGAGAACTCCCAAGTCCCTTTCTGCAGTGGTTCTCGCCAAGTTTTCACCGTTCAAGGTGTATGTTCTGCATGGGTTTCCGCTCCCAAGGTGCATTACTTTACATTTTTTGGCATTAAAGTTCAGCTGCCAAGTACTGGACCATTGCTCCAACAAAAGCAGGTCCTTCTCCATAGTGCTGGGCCCGGTTGCTCCGCCCACAATGTTGCAAAGTTCAGTATCATCAGCAAACAATGTAATTTTGCCTCGAAGTCCCTGAGTTAGATCCCTAATAAAGACATTAAATAGCATCGGGCCCAAGATCGAGCCCCGCGGCACTCTGCTGGTCACCCCTGATGTTTTTGAGGGGATACCGTTCACCATCACTCCCTGAAGTCTGCCGCTAAGCCAGTCCTGCACCCATGCTGTCAGTGTTTTTCCTAGTCCCAATGAGTACAACCTGTTCAATAACCTACAGTGTGGAACACCATCAAAAGCCTTGCTAAAGTCTAAACACACGACATCCAGGGACTCACCCCCATCCAGTTTTTTCACTACCCAGTCAAAGAAGCCCACCAGGTTGGACTGACAAGACCCTCCCCCTGCAAAGCCATGCTGGTGGGGATCCCCTAATCTTCCACCATCCAGAAATGCGTCCAATCTGTTCCTGATCAACTTCTCCATGAGTTTACTCACTATTGATGTGAGACTCACCGGTCTACAATTTTCAGCCTCTGTCCTGCATCCCCCCTTGTGGAGTGGGATTTTGAGAGAGGGCTGTATGGGGTATTTGGTAAGGTTTATTTCTTGTTCTGTTGTGGATGGGGTTTTGTCCTTTACAAGTAGTAGAAATTTTTTTTTGTCCGAGTTCAGGTTCAGTTTTATGGTCTAGCATCCAATCTTCCACTGCTTCCAGTGTTGTTTTTAGGTTGACTAACGAGGTGGGGTCTTGGGTGTCGAAGGGGAGGAGTATGGTTATATCATCGGCGTAGCTGAAAGATGTTACGTTTAGGGTATCTAGAGTGAAGCCAAGGGAGGATATGAAGAGGTTGAAGAGCGTAGGCGACAGCGGTGATCCTTGTGGGACTCCACAGGGGTTAGACCAGGGTCCGATTTGTGGTCGTTTGACTTGACTCTGTAGGTTCTTGTTTTTAGGAATCCTTGAGATTCCTATGGCGTCTAATATCTGAAGTAGTATGGTGTGGTCTACCAGGTCAAATGCCGCTGAGAGATCGAGTTGAATTAGCAACATTCTTCTTCCTTTACTAAAGTGCTGTCTAGCTGTGTGTAGTAGCGTTGCTAATAGTGTCTCTGTACTATTAGCAATGCATTTGGAAACTTAGAAACATAGAAATAGACGGCAGACAACGGCTACGGCCCATCCAGTCTGCCCACCCCAATGACCCTCCCTATCTATCTCTGCGAATAGATCCCACGTGTCTATCCCATTTGGCCTTAAAATCTGGCACGCTGCTGGCCTCAATGACCTGAAGTGGAAGACTGTTCCAGCGATCAACCACCCTTTCGGTGAAGAAGAACTTCCTGGTGTCCCCGTGCAGTTTCCCGCCCCTGATTTTCCACGGATGCCCCCTTGTTGTCGCTGGACCCTTGAAAAAGGAGATATCTTCTTCCACCTCGATGCGGCCCGTGAGATACTTGAACGTCTCAATCATATCTCCCCTCTCTCTACGTTCCTCGAGTGAGTAGAGCTGCAACTTCCCTAACCGCTCCTCGTATGGGAGATCCTTGAGTCCCGAGACCATCCAGGTGGCCATTCTCTGGACCGATTCCAGTCTCAGCACATCCTTGCGGTAATGCGGCCTCCAGAATTGCACACAGTACTCCAGGTGTGGTCTCACCATGGATCTATACAGTGGCATAATGACTTCAGGTTTATGGCTGACGAAACTCCTGCGTATGCAACCTATGATTTGCCTTGCTTTGAATGAGACATATTATTGTTGGTCAACATAACCAAAAGAAAAGCAAAATCCAAGTGGTCTGCAGTTAAGAGCAGTCAGAATATGGACAACGTACAAGATGCAGGCTAGGTTTATTAAAACAATTATGGTTGCGGCTAGTGTCACCACCTGAATACAAACCAGGGGACCCGACATGGTCCGTGTTTCAGGGTTCATAGACAAAAGCGGGCAGGACATCAGCGCACCAGATTAAAAGGTAACTTTAAAGCGCTCCTAGGGGGGGATGTGGGAAGAAACCCCCATTAGAGAGGAAAGTGTAATTTTTCCCAGTGTTTTAGTGAAAAATTACAGTTTCCTCTGTAAGTGGGGGGATTCCCCCCCACCCACCCCCACCCAACGGCAGCAGCAACACTTCTAAGTAAAGTCCTGCGCGCATTTGTCATGGCGTTTTTGTCCGCACGCAATTGTCCAACGCGCTTTAGTCCCGTCACCGCGTTTCAGTGAACACGCCTTCATCAGGGGTCCCTAATTTGAAAGTTATCAGATTTGAACCGCAACAAAAATAAACTTAAGCCTGATGCGAGCAGTTATAAGTAGAAAAGCAATTACCCCACGGAGATATTTTGCCGGCGATTAATTTTGTTACCATCGGGCTTAAGTTTATTTTTTGTTGCGGTTCAATCTGACACTTTTCAAATTAGGGACCCCTGATGAAGGCATGTTAACTGAAACACGCACCGTATCGGGTCCCCTGGTTTGTATAAAAGTGGTGACTCTAGCTGCAACCAGGAGGAGGAGGAGGAAATCTTTACTCTTACGGGTCCCATGGTGACAAGAGGGCATCCGCTAAAACTTAGGGGAAGAAGATTTCATGGGGACACCAGGAAATACTTCTTTACCGAGAGGGTGATTGATAGATGGAATGGTCTTCCACGTCAGGTAGTCGAGGCCAGTAGCACGCTAGACTTCAAGAGACGAAGGGACAAGCAGATGGGGTCGCTACAGAGGTATAATAGAGGATAGTTTCTCGAGGGTGGGAGGGATCTTGATTGGGCCCTTTTCTGCCGTCTTATTCTATGTTTCTATGTAATTGTTTTAATAAACCTAGCCTGCATCTTGTACTTTGTCTGCAGGTTCTCTTTGTACGTATTATTGTTGTTCAGAAGAGAAGCAATATTGTTTGAAAGTGACAGAAGGCATCAACGTTCTTAGTTATACTGTTTTCTGTTAGTTCCCATCTGAAATGACCACCAGGATGGTCTCAGGACTCAAGGATCTCCCGTATGAGGAACGGCTGGGTAAGTTGCAGCTGTACTCACTCGAGGAACGCAGAGAGAGGGGAGACATGATCGAGACGTTCAAATATGTCACGGGCCGTATCGAGGTGGAAGAGGATCTCTTTTTCCTTGAAGGACCCACGGCAACAAGAGGACATCCGTTGAAAATCAGGGGTGGGAAATTTCATGGCGACACCAGAAAATATTTCTTCACCAAAAGGGTGGTTGATCGCTGGAATAATCTTCCACAACAGGTAATTGAGGCCAGCAGCGTGCCAGATTTTAAGAAAAGATGGGATTGGCATGTGGGATCTCTTCATGGAGGTAGTTAGGGGGTGGGCCATTAGGGTGGGCAGACTGGATGGGCCGTGGCCCTTTTCTGCCGTCATGTTCTATGTTTCTATTTGACATGTGGGATCTCTTCATGGAGGTAGTTAGGGGGTGGGCCATTAGGGTGGGCAGAATAGATGGGCCGTGGCCCTTTTCTGCCGTCATGTTCTATGTTTCTATTTGACATGTGGGATCTCTTCATGGATGTAGTTAGGGGGTGGGCCGTTAGCGTGGGCAGATTGGATGGGCCGTGGCCCTTTTCTGCCGTCATGTTCTATGTTTCTATTTGGCATGTGGGATCTCTTCATGGAGGTAGTTAGGGGGTGGGCCATTAGGGTGGGCAGACTGGATGGGCCGTGGCCCTTTTCTGCCGTCATGTTCTATGTTTCTATTTGACATG
Source organism: Geotrypetes seraphini (assembly GCF_902459505.1). Lineage (NCBI taxonomy): Eukaryota > Metazoa > Chordata > Amphibia > Gymnophiona > Dermophiidae > Geotrypetes > Geotrypetes seraphini. The sequence goes on along the minus strand of NC_047087.1, from coordinate 15,402,039 downwards.
TGGGAACTCTTCATGGAGGTAGTTCGGAGTTGGGCCATTAGGGTGGGCAGATTGGATGGGCCGTGGCCCTTTTCTGCCGTCATGTTCTATATTTCTATTTGGCATGTGGGATCTCTTCATGGAGGTAGTTAGGGGGTGGGCCATTAGGGTGGGCAGATTGGATGGGCCATGGCCCTTTTCTGCCGTCATGTTCTATTTGACATGTGGGATCTCTTCATGGAGGTAGTTAGGGGGTGGGCCATTAGGGTGGGCAGACTGGATGGGCCGTGGCCCTTTTCTGCCGTCATGTTCTATGTTTCTATTTGACATGTGGGAACTCTTCATGGAGGTAGTTAGGGGTTGGGTCATTAGGGTGGGCAGACTGGATGGGCCGTAGCCCTTTTCTGCCGTCATCTTCTATGTTTCTATGTAAAAAAAAACCTAGAAAAACTCATTTTTTTATGGAGGTTTGGGATCCTTATATTCAAAATCCAAGAATAAGAAGTTTAGTTCTCAATGATTCACGATGAAGCTTAGAGCTCCTTTTACCCCCGCGCTAGCTGGAAAACTACCACCTGCTCAAGAGGAGGCGGTAGCGGCTAGCACAGCCAGCGGTTTAGCGTGCGCTGTTACGTGCGTTAAACTGCTAATGCGCCTTCGTAAAAGGAGCCCTTAGGTTATCTAATTACATTCCAGATATTTATTTTATTTCTTTATTTTTGGCAACTTTCACCTGGGGTGGAGGGAAAGGTAGGGGGGGAGGGGATGGAATTAAAGGGGGGGTAGAAAAGAATGGATTAGTTCATATGGAAATTTAATTTGGAGGAATGATTTAAATATGTATGAAATATTATTATTATGATTCTTATTGTAATGAATGTATTTTTGTATTATCTTATTGTATTTCGTACTTGATTCTTTCAATAATAAAATTAAACGATGGAGTTGGTTCCTCCAATGCCAAAAACTAGGAGGATCTTTCTGTAATCAATATTGCAAAATGCATTTGGAGAAGGGGGGAATGTATAGAGGTATGAGGTGGGTAATATGGAAACATATTTTGGAGGAATGATAGAAATATGTATGAAATTAGTATTACGAATATAATTGTATTGAACATTTTATTGTATTACATTATTGTATACTTATTTGATTCCTTCAATAAAATTGTTATAAATTTTAAAAAAACACAAAAAAAACCTAATCACAATTTCTAAATCACAGCTCTAAATGAATTTATAGCAATAAAATAAATAAATTGTGTTTGTAAAGTGCTCAGACCCTTTAACCATCTGTTTACTGGTAACACCAAACTGTGGCTATTGTTGGGACTAGGGCTGCCCGATTCACGATTCGAATCGATTTAAATTTTTTAAAAAATTGGCTTCCCGATTCGGACCCTCTCCCCTCACCCCCTAAAGCAGGAGCGGCAGCGCTGCTCTTGCTGGCTGGCCGCTGCCACACCTGTTTTAGAGGACGAGGAGGGAGGGTCAGTCGGGAAGTGCTGCAGTCCGGCTTCCCTCCTGACCTCCCCGAAGGACTGCTCCCCCGAAAGACTGCGCACCCCTTCCCCCCCCCCCCCTGGGGAAGACCTCCGTGTTGCTCCTGGCCTCCCCGAACCGTTTACCTTATTGCTAGAGCCTGCAGCCGAAGATCATGGTTACAGCGTCTTTGTGCTCTGAGCTGTTTCCTCCACTGCGATCCTTCCTCTGACGTCAGAAGAGGACGGGACCGCAGCAGAGAAAACAGCTCAGAGCACAAAGACGCTGTAACCATGATTTTCGGCTGCAGGCTCCAGCAATAAGGTAAACGGTTCGGGGAGGCCAGGAGCAACACCGAGGCCTTCCCGGGGGAGGGGGTGCGCAGTCTTTTGGGGGGCAGTCCTTTGGGGAGGCCAGGAGCAACACGGAGGCCTTCCCGGGGGAGGTGCGCAGTCTTTCGGGGGGCAGGCCTTCAAGGGGTGGGACAGGCCTTGGGGGGGTGCAGGCCTTCAAGGGAGGAACAGGCCTTTAAGGGGGGAACAGGCTAGGGATGGTGATATAGGCCTTCAGGGGGGACAGGCAGGCCTTCGGGGGGGGAAGTCCTTCAGGGGGTGGGACAGGCCTTGGGGGGGTGCAGGCCTTTAAGGGGTGAACAGGCCTTTAAGGGGGGGTGCAGACCTTAAAGGGGGGAACAGGCCAGGGATGATGGCATAGGCCTTCAGGGGGAACAGGCAGGCCTTCAAGGGGGGGGACAGGCCTTCAGGGATGGGGGTACAGGCCTTCAACGGGGAGGTGCAGGCCTTCAGGGGGGGACATACCTTCAGGGGAAGGGGGCCCTGGTGTAGAAGTAAACGGAGGGAGGGAAGGGGGATTCAAAGAGACGTGCATAAGCCAGACTTTGGGGGGAAGAAATAATGGAGGAGGAGGGAGAGAGATGATGGACAATGGCATTTAGGGAGGGAAGGAACAGAAAGGGAGAGAAGTTGGACACAAGGGATGGTGTGGATGGGGGATAGAGATACTGGATAGGAGGGTAGTTGGGAAAAGAAAGGGAGAGATGGTGGACCCTGGGGTGGTGGGGAAGGAGGGAGAGATGCTGGATGAAACGGTAGATCTGTGGAGGGAGACAAAAAAAGAAAAGATGCCAGACCTCCTGGGGAGGGAAAGGAAACAGAAGGGAAGGACAGATATGTCAGATGGATGGTTAGCATGCAGAAAGAAGAAAGAAGGAGACCCTGGCAAGCAAGTTATCAGAAGACAACCAGAGCCTTGTACCAACAAGATTTGAAAAATAACCAGACAACAAAAGGTAGAAAAACTAATTTTATTTTCTGTTTTGTGATTGCAATATGTCAGATTTGAAATGTGTATCCTGCCAGAGCTGTTGTTAGACCGCAAACATGAGCTAGGATTTAACAGAGAGAGGAAAAGTCCTTTTTGTTTCTTTATTTTATTTACACCACAGCGCCAGTGTGTTTAGGAGAAGCCAAAGGGGGGTGAGAAAGCTTTAAAATAAACCCACCAGGATGTTTGAAAAAAACACCCAATTGGGCAGGAAAATCGAATCGAATCGAAAAACCAATTCAGTAGGCTGAATCGAATCGAATCGAATCAATTTTTTTTTTCCTGAATCGGGCAGCACTAGTTGGGACCATCATCGCCTTTACAGTCCTGATGCCACCCGCTCAATGCTAGATATTAGATAATGTAAAATCTCAGGTGGCTGAAGGAATGTATTGTCAATACAAACAACAAAAAAGGAACAATAATAGTTATTAATACAGTTTCAAAAATGGCGTTTAGAATCCAAAAGTAGAGTAAAATAACTCAGCATAGGGAAAAACCCTTTTATAAATTTTCATAGAATCAATCATTGCACCATCTTGTTAGAATAAATGATTTTTAAATAACTTCATAGATTCATAAGTAATTCTTAAATTTCCATAATGTGAAAATAAAGTCCAAAGTCCAAAGTTTTGTGAAAAGCTAATATAAGTAAACAGATTTAGTTTCAATGTCTCTGCAGCGGTGTATTGTCAATAGCCACAGATGAAAATAAAGTGCCAGTGCTTAAACATGCTGTAGTGAAAAACTCATAGCCATGTTTGATATATTTAGTACAAAAAACCTAATGAAATTTCATTTTCTGGCCATCAAGCTATTTTAATGTGTTCAACATTCACTGTTTCTAAAGCACTGCTGTCTCACTCAAAAAAATTACATCAGAGAGGCAGAGCGTAAACACAAGAAAACAAAACGATAGAAATGTCGTAAATCCAACATGAAATGACAAAACAGCCCTAAGGATCGTTTTCTCTCATGCGCAGCCCTCTTAAACACAGACTTTGCCCTGTGCGCATTCCTTAAACAACCAAAGGACGTTCCAGAAATCTAAAATCTGACTATGCAAAACGTTTGCGTTGTAAAGGCTGAATTTGAGAATTTTCAGGGTGAACACCAAACTTATTGAAACAGAGCAAGGGAGGATGGGTGGGTGGGTGGGGGGAGGGAAATGTACGTTGAGGAGTTAAATTATTTAATTATAATATTGAAATCACATCATATGTATTATTGTATTAATAGTTAAGATGAGGATGGGAGTAAATGATTGTTTAATGTAATAATTGTAGTTAGTGCGTTTTATGCAGTATTTTATGATTTACCAATTGCATTGCACTATCAAAGTTTGAAAATCAATAAAGATTTAAACAAAAAAAAAAAGGATCAGAGCCTTCAAGTCACCTTCATAAGCCACACCTATCATCTTAGATTAAACCATTTGCTTTGCAATCTTATATCAATGAGATAATACATTATTTTCTTTCTTTCTTTCTTTTTCTTAGATTTGATGATTTTTATTTATATATTTATTTAAAACACTTGTAACCCGCATATCGACCATCTCGGATAACAGATCCAGATCAGATCTCTTGAAAGTCTCCTCAATTTCAGAAAAGCAATAAAAACCTACCTCTTCATCTGAACCCCCCTGCCCTCGATCCACGGACTACAAAGAATTGTATATTGGTAACCGAACCAGTCTATGCGACGTAAGGATAGCTATACCTAATATGTGCCAACTACCGTGTTTCCCCCAAAATAAGACACTGTCTTATAATAATTTGGGGCCCAAAAAAGGCAATAGGTCTTATTTTCGGGGGATGTCTTATTTTTTTTCATGTAAAGATCATCTCTCCCTTCCTCTCCTCCACCCCAATTCTTCCTATTTCCTTTCTCTCCCCCACATGTGCAGTGATGTGGCAGAGGAACGCCCAGGCCACAAAGCAGCCTGTGTAGGTTGCTGACGATGCTGTTATAAGGTATTCCTGTCTCGCGGTTCAGATGGGAGAGAGAGATGGGTCAGCAGGAGGGGTGTGCTCAGCGGCAGATTGACGGACGGGGGGGGGAAGCGCTGCTGCTGCCAGTGACTAGGGCTTATTTTCGGAGTAGGTCTTATTTGGGGGGAAACACGGTAGGATGAAAACTTGCATTGTAATCTTGTACTGATATTATGTATGTTTAACCTGTAACCCATTCTGCGCTCTTTGGGGACAACAGAATAAAATAAATATGCGGATAACAACAATACATACGTAATTAAAACAGAACATAGCAGATCATTGTAATAAACAACTTACACATGTGGCTTAAAATAAAAGGCCAAGCAATGACAAGATGACAAAGTAACCAGATTTAAAAAGGCAAGTCGAAAAAAATAGGCTTTCAAACTTTACAGACCGCCAAAAAATCAGAGGTCAGACGGGTGGAATCTGGAACCGAGTTTATGATTGAATTGCAACTTTGGTGGCAGAACCAAGAGTGGAAAGAGCCAAAATTGCTCTGATAGGTATTGATTTATTTTTATTTATTTATTTGTTCATTTTTCTATACCGTTCTCCCAGGAGAGCTCAGAACGATTTACATGAGATTATTCAGGCATTTTCCCTGTCTGTCCCGGTGGGCTCACAATCTATCTAAGGTACCTGGTGCAATGGGGGGATTAAGTGACTTGGTCAGGGTCACAAGGAGCAGTCTAGGTTTGAACCCACAACCTCAGGGTGCTGAAGCTGTAGCTTTAACCATTCTAGAAATCAAAGTGCAGTAAAAGTGAGCCATTGTGACATCACTGATGAGGTTGGCTCTTATTGGTGGAATGAGGCATTATGATGTCACAATACCAGCTCTGGTTATCAGAGGCTGAAACTGTTCACGCTATTAGTTTATTCAGTTTTCTCTACCGTTTTCCCAGGGGAGCTCAGAATGGTTTACATGAATTTATTCAGGTATTCAAGCATTTTTCCCTATCTGTCCCTTTGGGCTCACAATCTATCTAATGCAATGGGGGGATTAAGTGACTTGCCCAGGGTCACAAGGGGCTAACGCACACCTAACAGTGAAAAAAGGTGGAATGTGGAATGTACCAGATCATTCAGTATTAATTTTTCCATCTGCATGAGCTAACCATGGGTTAATTATTGTTTTTGTTATGGGTGAGAGCATGTCAGGGGTGGAGAACGGTGTGGATGTGCTAGGGCAGGGATCTCAAAGTCCCTCCTTGAGGGCCGGAATCCAGTCGGGTTTTCAGGATTGCCCCAATGAATATGCATTGAAAGCAGTGCATGCACATAGATCTCATGCATAGTCATTGGGGAAATCCTGAAAACCCGACTGGATTGCGGCCCTCGAGGAGGGACTTTGAGACCCCTATCTAGGGTTACTAGACGTCCAGATTTCCCTGGACCTGTCCTCCTTTTGAGAACATGTCTGGGGGTCCGGACGGCCTTTCAAAACCTGACACTTTGATGTCATTGCATGGCATCCTTGCATGCGCAGAGTTCCTCCTTGCCCGAGAAGAGCAGGCAGCGGGGGGCGGGGCTAGGGCAGGACTGGGGGGCGAGATTAGGGCATTGCAGGGCGAGGCTGGGCGTAACTGAGCATGCCTGGGGTCCGGATTTTCTGATTCGAAAATCTGGCAACCATAGGATGTGCTATGATTGTTGGAGAGTTCCAAGCCTTATCTGAGTAAGAGGAACCGGCATTTCATCTATCGTGCTTTAGCTTTCTTCAAGGAGAAGATTCATAGCATGCCTGTAAGGGTGCATTGGAAAATGTGTTTTGAATTGTTTTGAATTAATTTGAGGGCCCTTTTACTAAGCTGCAGCAAGCGCCAACACGTGCTTTACTGCCGGTTAAAAATCACTACCGCAGGGTGTGCTCAGCAGTCCCGCAGTAGTTTGGGGATCTTCACACGCTTTTCAGGCGCTAAATCTAGATTTTCTTTTGAGCACTGGGGCGGGTCTGGGAGCAGAGAGTAGGCATGTTCCATGCTAGTCAGTTAACGGAGCCAGATCACCACACTAACTGCTTGGTGCATGATTAGCGGATGAGCCCTTACCGCCTAGGAAACAGGTGCCAATTGAAGCTTAATACAACTAAAACAGTGGTCTCCAACTCAAACCCTTTGCGGGGCCGCATTTTGGATTTGTAGGTATTTGGAGGGCCGCAGAAAATATAGTTAATGTCTTATTAAAGAAATGACAATTTTGCATGAGGTAAAACTCCTTATAGTTTATAAATCTTCCCCCCTCCCCTGAAGGCCTGCATGTTCCCCACTTCTTTGCAGCGTTCTCCAGCTTCCCCCTGGCCTCCCAGTCTTAGTTTCAGCTAATTAACGCAGCCTGCACAGAGGATCGCCGGTGCTGTAATGTTCCTTGCAGGCTGCCATCGGCCTCCGCAACACGTTCCTTCTGCCGCAGTCCCGCCCCCTCCTCTGACGTCAGGGGCAGGATTGTGGCAGAGGGAACATGCTGCCGAGGACCACGGCAGCCTGCAAGGATCGCTGCAGCACTGGCAATCCTCTCTGCAGGCTGTGGTAATTATCTGAAGGTAAGAGTGGGAGGCCAGGGGGAAGCCAGAGGACACTACAAAGAGCAAGCAGCACTAATAGAGGCTGCGGGCCGCAAAATAGTACCTGGCGGGCCGCATGTGGCTCCCGGGCCATGAGTTTGAGACCACTGAACTAAAACAAAGCTTTTGTGGTTAGGTCCAAGATTGGACTGTCTTCCTCCTACTGTAGCTCTGGTATCTGGGTCTTCCTTACCAATTGAGTTCTCTGCTAAGATATTGGGAGCCCTTTTTGATTCCTCTCTTTCCTTTAAGGACCAAATAAATTCCTTGGTCATGAAAAGCTTCTTTACTTTGCGAATGCTGAGGAAGGTTAGGCATCTTTTTCATCACCGTCATTTTTCTATCTTAGTTCAATCAATTATATTATCTCGTCTTGATTACTGTAACACCATCTACCTCGGCATTACAAAAATTTGTCTTCATAGATTACAATTAATTCAGAATACTGCTGCGAAGCTGATCTTTGGAAAACGTAAATTTGACCATGTGACCCCTTTGCTTCAGAGTCTTCATTGGCTCCCGGTTTATTTTAGAATTCAATTTAAATGCGCTTGTATTTCTTTTTAAAATTCTAAGTGGTATCTTTAATCCTCTTATTCCTTTATTTTGGAACGTTTACTAATTCTCCTTTGCAAGAGGTATCCAACAATTTAAACTCTGCCTTCCTTCTAAGAAAGGGATTAAAGGAGTCAAGATCTTCAGTCAATCTTTATTCTTTAAATTCTCTCAACTATGGAATGATCTCCCCTTTTTTTAAGGAGTTCCAGTTCGTTTCAATTTTTCCATAAATCTTTAAAAACGACTCTATTTGCCAAACATTTTGAAAATTCTTTTGAAATTTTGCTGTTATCTTCTATTTATCATTTGTAAATCATTCCCTGTAAACCGAGTCAAGTCTTCTCAGAATGACGACTCGGTAGACGAAGTTAAGCTTCAGTTTAGTTTAAGCACTCAGGCGCTAATGGCCATGTGCTAATGGGTAAATTATCATGCTAAAAATGGTCTCGGCGCGTAGGAAAGACCCTCGCTTGAGACACTGCTTAATAATCAGTTTTCTGTCCAGCTTGTTCATTTCATTTTGATCATATCATACTTATAGCATGCTCTTTTTGCATTTGCAATATTTTTTTTACAACGTTTAGGGACTCTTTTATCAAACTGCAGTAAAACGTGGCCTTACACGAGTCATTCCTTTGCCTTAAAGCTATTTAAAGGCAGGAACTGGCAGCGTTTTCGATTTTCTCTATTCTTTGGTTAGTTAGGGGTCCTTTCATTAAAGTGCGCTAACCGATTTAGCGCTTATTAAAGATTAGCACGCGCTTAAATGGTAAGGCATCCATTATGTTCGTTGGGCATTTTAGCATTTAGCATGTGCAAAATTGGTTGGCGTGCCTAAATAAAAGGACCAGTTCATTCGTTCGTTCGTTTTATATCCCATCCTCCCCAACGAGCTCAGAACGGGTTACAGGTTAACATATACCAAGGGTGTCAAAGTCCCTCCTCGAGGGCCGCCTTCCAGTCGGGTTGTCAGGATTTCCCCAATGAATATGCATGAGATCTATTTGCATGCAGTGCTCTCATGCATATTCATTGGGGAAATCCCGAAAACCCGACTGGATTGCGGCCCTCGAGGACCGGAGTTGCCCATGTCCGGTCTAGGGCCTAGGGGTGTCAAAATCCCTCCTCAAGGGCCGAAATTCAGTCGGGTTTTCAGGATTTCCCCAATGAATAAGCATGAGATCTATTTGCATACACTGCTTTCATTATATGCAAATAGATCTCATGCATATTCATTGGGGAAATCCTGACAACCCGACTGGATTGCGGCCCTCGAGGAGGGACTTTGGGGACCCCTGTGTTAATCGGTTAGTGTGTGGCAACCTAGCAGTGCTCACCGATTAGCACAGAGCATGCCTACTCTCTGCCTCCCCAGTCCCGCCCCCTCGGTGCTAAAATTAAATTCTGTTTTTTAGCACATGCCGATCCCAAAACTACTACAGGATGTGTGTGCAGTAACTAATTAAAAGAGGTACAGCGACGACAGCGTGCAGAACATTGCCGCACCGACAATTGCGTGCAGACATCTGTGTGCAGAATGAATGCGCGCCTCCGGTTACGCCGCTTTTACACATTACCGTTAGCATTCTGAGGGGGGGTGACCCCTCCAGTACACTTAGAATTGGTCGCGCTCCTGTTGTGGGGGTTTGGGGAGGGGGAACCCTCCCCCCAGTACACTGAAAACTTCAGCTCTCTCACTGTTTGGGAGTTTTCAGTGTAGTGGAGGGGTTCCCCCTCCCCCCCGCAGGAGTACAAGCAGTGGTTCCCCCCACACCCCCTCTCAGAACACTAAAGGTAATGCGTAAAATTGATGGAACCGGCAGCACACATTTGTCCGGCACGCAGATGTCGGTGCGCGATTGTCAGCGCGCAAATGTCCGACGCGCTTTTGACGTGCCACCGTAAAAGAAGCCCATGATGTTCTGTGAATAGGGATTGGGACTTATATACCACTTTTTTCTACTTGTACAACCACACTCAAAGCAGTTTATGTACAAGTACGGTGTTCCCCCGCAAATTCAGGGCTCGCGAATCGCGGGCTCACTCATGAGCAGTCTGCTCCGACCGCCTCTTCCTGTAGTAAAGTCGGGCTACACCAACTAGGAGTTGCACGTTTTGTGCACTCTTTTGGAAGACTGTACACTTTCTAACATAAGAAAAGCCTTACTGGGTAAGACCCAGGGCAGGATTGATTCATCGAGGGCCCCTAGGCACCCAAGTACACTGGGCCCCCCTGCCCCGCCCCACCCCACTATGCGCCTAGGCGGAAACAGGAAGCTGCGTCAGAGGGAAGCATGGGCAAGCAGCACCACTTGCAGAATTACAGTTCCCGTTGCCTTTCTTACCCGCATTGCTTGCTTGTCTTACTTTCCGTCAATGGGGGTGGGGCCCGCGTTGCTTATCGGGGGGGGGGGGCCCACGTTGGCAATCGATGCTGGAGGGGCCCATCGCTGTTTGGAAAAAACAATGTTGATTCCCTCCTTCATCGGGCCCCCCTGACCATTTCGGGTCCTAGGCACGTGCCTACTTGGCCTATTGGTTAATTCTGCCCTGGTCAGACCAATGGTCCATCAAGCCCAGTAGCTCATGGTGGCTAATCCAGGTCACTAGTACCTGGCCAAAACCCAAGGTGTAGCAATATTTCATGCTACCAATCCAGGGCAAGCAGTGGCTTCCCCCATGTCTTTCTCAATAACAGACTATGGACTTTTCCTCCAGGAACTTGTCCAAACCAGTGGTGTGCACATGCATGCATTATCGGGAAAAATTGCACTCTCTTTAAGAAAGAGGCCTTTCTCTCTCTTTGTGAACAATGCACATTCTTTGCCAAAAGTAAGCATTCTTGAGATACAAATTTTTCCTGTTGTTTTTTGGGGAAATGAATGGACATTCATAATAAAGGACTCCTTTCACCAAACCGCGGAAGAACTTCTTACTGCGGACCAGTGAGATAAATGCTCCGACACTCTTTCAATTCCTATGAGTGTCGGAGCATTTACCTCACCGGCCCATGATAAGAAGCTCTTCCGCGGTTTAGTAAAACCCAGCAAAAGGCGGGAGAGGGGAGATATGATAGAGACGTTTAAATACCTACGCAATGTAAATGCGCATGTGCCGAGTCTCTTTCATTTGAAAGGAAACTCTGCAATGAGAGGGCGTAGGATGAAGTTAAGAGGTGATAGGCTCCGGAGTAATCTAAGGAAATACTTTTTTTTACAGAAAGGGGGTAGATGCGTGGAAAAGTCTCCCAGAAGAGGTGGTGGAGACAGAGACTGTGTCTGAATTCAGGAGGGCCTGCGATAGGCACGTGGGATCTCTCGAAGACAGAAAGAGATAACGGTCGGTTACTGCAGAGGGGTAGACTGGATGGGCCATTTGGCCTTTATCTGCCATCCTTTGTAACTAAAGTTCTATGACATCACAATGCAGGTGTAAAGAGCCTTAGCCAATAGGGAGAGGAGATGATAGTGGATGCTGTGGATGGGCAGACTGGATGGGCCATTTGGCCTTTATCTGCCATCGTGTTTCTATGTTTCTATGAAAGACCATATGCTTACAGCAGCTTCCCTCTATAACTCTCTTCAGTGAATCCGAATCAGATATCACTTTGGCACTCTGTGTTTCTATGAATCTATACCACACGGAACAGCTGTGGGCCAGACTAACAAATCCCGTGCCTCCCCCAAATTCAAGAGTCCTTTCACTAAGGCACGCATCCATTATATTCTATGGACGCCTTAGCGTTTAGCATGCGGTAAATTGGTTAGCACGCCTTAGTAAAAGAGGGAGTCAGTTTTATACTTCCCTCCAATTCTATTAGGCTCTGTTCATAAAATAAATCACACCCTATTCAGATTTGATTGGCACCTTTTTGGAGCAGAGGCCCAGAACCAGGGAGGTAGAAGCAGAAGAAAAAAAAAAGTTTTTAATGCCATTGTACAGATCATAGGTGAAATATTCCTGCTACATCAGAAGGTCGCTAGTCATGGTACATGGGCGTATCGTGCCACTGGTGCTTGCCTGCCTCTCAGAAGCTGAAAGCTATGCCGTCAGCAGTTTCACTACCAGCAGGGCCTCGCAAGGCAGAGAGGTTTCAGCGGAGATGTCAGACTAAAGATGTACCACCCATCTGGGCAGCGTTGGAGGCGGAGGCGGAGGAGATGTTTGATGCGACAACATCGAATTTATATTGTGCAGAAGAAAGGCCCGGCAATCTAATTCTGTATTCTGCCACGGAAACTTGATGATATTCAATTTAACTTGAAAACTGTATGTTATGGATATTGGCATTAGATCCCAAGTAGGTATCGAGTTAGGATAAAAACTTGTACTGGAACTGCGGCAAACTTGTATACAGTATTGTGTATGTTGACCTATAACCCATCCTGGGCTCTTTGTGGAGGACGGGACAGAAAACAAATTAATTAAATTAATTAATTAAGTTGCTAGGACGCAAATATGAGTTGACGGCACCTAAGAACAGCATTGAACGGACATCTCTCCGCCTACTGCAAGAGCTTTCTTACTGCTTGATCTAAATAATATTAGATCAAGGTAATCACTTGAACCATTCTGTTCATACATATATCGCACACTCCTCCTTGGAATCACAGATTTTTATATTTACAACCCTAATATATAAGGAGAATGGTATATGTAAAATATAATACCTTTTGAGTTACTTGTTTTGGTAAAATAAGCAACAGAGCATCAACTGCAAAAACAAGGCTACAGCAGCAGTAAATAAAGCTCAGTCACTTTGCAGCTGATCCCTATTGAGTTAATACTACAAGTTAATGTAATAAAAATTATTAACTCTGAGCATAAAATCTATTACTATTAGGTTTCCCCACTCTGCAGTGTCGTGCTCAGTACTTCCATCTAGTGGTTGTTTAATGGTACTACTGGTAATAGCCAATTTGCCAAAGTCCAAATGCTGGGTTTGTCCTGTAGAACTGCCACTGGTCTGATTCCAGTCCTTTCTGCTCACTGCAACAAAGCACAGACAAAAGAATAGGGTAGATAAGAGAAAGTTTCTGCTTCATCTTATTTTTAGGGATCCTTCTGATGTGCTGGTTGTGGATTCATCTTGACTACTATCCCTCCCTCCCCCTCCCCACCCACTCCGAAATTCAGTGAGATTTTGGGCGGACCAGAGAGACACCATCTTGCTTCAATCATTCCTCACCATCCAATTGACAATATTAAGTGGCATTTAATTGGAGAGTGCTGCTGAATATCAGGTCTGACCACCCGTTAAAAAAATGTGATCGTTTAAATTTTTCGTTCTGGTGGGCAAGTCTTTGCTCTAGTTATAGATTTGAAAGAATAAATGCTGAAAATTTAGGACATGGTAATATATTTAAATTAATATGGGGCCCATTGGCATCTTATGTACCTCATTGTAATTGTTTGTTGACTGTGAATCAATTTGTTCTTTACTATGGTACATATCCAAGGCAGGGGGGAGAGGGATTCTTTATGTCATAAATTGATTTTTGAATATTCATAATTGGGATGGGTGAGAAAATATCATTATTCAGAATAAGGTAGGATATTTATGATAATAGGAATAGGAGGAGAAGTGCATAGATGGATTGGAAAATGGCTAGAGAACAGAAGGCAAAGGGTGAGCATAAATGGGCAATTCTCGGACTGGGAGAGAGTGACTAGCGGAGTGCCCCAGGGTTCGGTTCTTGGGCCTATTTTGTTTAATATTTTTATAAATGACCTTGAAGAGGAAACAACATGCAATATAACGAAGTTTGCAGATGATACAAAACTATGTCGGGTGGTTGGCTCTCTAGGGGACTGCGAGGATCTCCAGAAGGATCTAAACCAGCTGGAAACTTGGGCGAAAAAGTGGCAGATGAGTTTTAACATAGACAAATGCAAGGTGATGCTTCTAGGAAAGAAAAACAAAGAACATGAGTATAAGATGTTAGGGGTGACATTAGCCAAATGCGAACAAGAAAGGGATTTAGGGGTACTGATAGACAGAACCCTAAAGCCTTCAGCTCAATGCGCGGCGGCGGCGAAGAAAGCAAACAGGATGTTGGGCATGATTAAGAAGGGGATCACGAATAGATCGGAAAAGGTCATAATGCCACTTTACAGAGCAATGGTCAGACCTCACTTGGAATACTGTGTCCAACACTGGTCTCCATACCTTAAGAAGGATATAGCTCTGCTGGAGAGGGTGCAGAGACGAGCCACGAAACTAGTCAAAGGTATGGAGAATTTGAGCTACGAGGAACGTCTCAGAAAACTGGGTCTGTTCGCCCTAGAGAAGAGAAGACTGCGAGGGGATTTGATAGAGACTTTTAAAATATTAAAAGGATTTGATAAAATAGACCAGGAAGAAGCATTGTTAACATTTTCAGAAGTCACACGGACACGGGGTCATAGCCTGAAACTGAGTGGCAGCAGGTTCAGGACAAACGTCAGGAAGTTCTGTTTCTCACAGCGGGTGGTTGGAGCTTGGAATGCTCTCCCGGAGGAGGTTGTGGCGGAGACTACTGTTCTGGGTTTCAAGCGCAAGTTGGATGCACATCTTATTGAAAACCATATTGAGGGATACGGGAAATCCGGGTCTCCCAAAAGGTGTACTTAAATGGGCCACACTGCGTGCGCGGATCGCAGGACAAGATGGACTTCGGTCTGATTCGGTGAAGGCATTTCTTATGTTCTTATAATATATGTTTGTGTTATACTGAATGATTATTGTTTGGGTGGGGAAAAGGATGATTATGAACATGAGAAAGATGAAGGTGCTTTTATTGTATTACTATGAGTTGCATTGGTTGTATTGCACTGTTGTAGCTTTGAATATTAATAAAGAATTTAAAAAAAAGAAAAAATGGGGAGGTCAGGGGCAGTATGGAGGAGGCACTGGGGAGGAGACGACAGTTATGCAGGTAAGAACATAAGAACATAAGAAATGCCTCCACTGGGTCAGATCCGAGGTCCATCGTGCCCAGCAGTCTGCTCACGCGGCAGCCCAACAGGTCCAGGACCTGTGCAGTAATCCTCTATCTATACCCCTCTATCCCCTTTTCCAGCAGGAATTTGTCCAATCCTTTCTTAAAACCCAGTACCGTACTCTGCCCTATAATGTCCTCTGGAAGCGCATTCCAGGTGTCCACCACACGTTGAGTAAAGAAGAACTTCCTAGTATTTGTTTTGAATCTGTCCCCTTTCAACTTTTCTGAATGCCCTCTTATTCTTTTATTTTTTGAAAGTTTGAAGAATCTGTCCCTCTCTACTCTCTCTATGCCCTTCATGATCTTGTAAGTCTCTATCATATCCCCTCTAAGTCTCCTCTTCTCCAGGGAAAAGAGTCCCAGTTCCTCCAATCTTTCTCTATCTATCTCTCTCTATTTCTGTCTCTCTCCCTTTCTCTCTCTCTCTCTTTCTGTCCCTCTCTACTCTCTCTATGCCCCTCATGATCTTATAAGTCTCTATCATATCCCCTCTAAGTCTCCTCTTCTCCAGGGAAAAGAGTCCCAGTTCCTCCAATCTTTCGCTATCTATCTCTCTCTATTTCTGTCTCTCTCCCTTTCTCTTTCTGTCCCTCTCTACTCTCTCTATGCCCTTCATGATCTTGTAAGTCTCTATCATATCCCCTCTAAGTCTCCTCTTCTCCAGGGAAAAGAGACCCAGGTTCTCCAATCTCTCAGCGTATGAAAGGTTTTCCATCCCGTTAATCAGACGTGTCGCTCTCCTCTGAACTCTCTCGAGTAACGCCATATCCTTCTTAAGGTACGGTGACCAATATTGGACGCAGGACTCTAGATGCGGACGCACCATTGCCTGGTACAGCGGCAGGATAACTTCTTTCGTTCTGGTTGTGATACCCTTCTTGATTATACCTAGCATTCTATTCGCTCTCTTAGCGGCTGCTGCGCACTGTGCCGTCGGCTTCATTGTCATGTCCACCATTACCCCCAAGTCCCTTTCTTGGGTACTCTCATTCAATAACATCCCTCCCATCGTATAATTGTACCTCAGGTTTCTGCTTCCCAGATGCAATACTTTACACTTCTCAACATTGAACTTCATCTGCCATCTCTCTGCCCATTCCACTAGTTTGTCCAAGTCCCTTTGCAATTCTTCGCAGGCCTCCTTTGTCCGAGCTCCACTAAATAGTTTGGTGTCGTCCGCAAATTTTATTATCTCACACTTCGTTCCTGTTTCTAGATCATTTATGAATATATTAAAAAGCAGCGGCCCGAGCACCGAGCCCTGTGGAACACCACTTGTGTCCTTCCTCCAGTCTGAGTAATGGCCCTTCACCCCTACCCTCTGTTTCCTACCCTCTAACCAGTTTCTGATCCATCTATGCACGTCTCCGTCCACCCCATGGTTCTTCAGTTTCCGGAGTAGACGTTCATGAGGCACCTTGTCAAAGGCTTTCTGGAAATCTAGGTATATGATGTCTATGGGGGTCTCCTCTGTCCATCTGTTTGTTAATTCCCTCGAAGAAGTGCAATAAGTTAGTCAGGCACGATCTCCCCTTGCAGAAACCATGTTGGCTGGTTTTCAAAAGTTTATTTTTTTCAAAATGTTCATCGATGTTTTCTTTTATCAGTGCTTCTGCCATTTTCCCTTGAACCGAGGTCAGACTCACCGGTCTGTAGTTTCCCGGGTCACCTCTTGATCCCTTTTTAAAGATGGGCGTAACGTTTCCCGGGTCACCTCTTGATCCCTTTTTAAAGATGGGCGTAACGTTGGCTATCTTCCAATCCTCCGGGATCACACCTGTTTTCAGTGTTCAGTGCCAGGTGGATTTAGGACGGCTTTAAAGCCGTCCTTAGTCATGTAGTCAGGTTACGACCCCCATAGCTTTTTCAAACACTCACGCCCTGGATTCCCTCCCAACCCCCTCAGGAGCAATCCCCCCCCCACCTCCCAATCATCTACCCAAAACAGGTTACACCCCTCCTGATTTTCCCTGACCCAAATCCTCTCCTGGCACAGGGCAAAGGTCAACCCCCTGGTCCTGATAGGCTTCCTCCCAGGGTCAGAGAGAAGATAGGGATCCACCAGATATGGGAGAGAGCCGGCTATCTTCTGCTGTCCAAATTATGCAAGAGCTCCTGGTTTCTTCTGGGCACTGTGTAAAGCAGAATCCTGGTGCCCGATGCTGTTACAGGAGGCCCCCACTGTGTATAGAATCACTTCCCAAGAGGGTACAATAATTTTATAAAAAGTTACCTAAGTGTGATGTGCAAAAGTGTCAAAATAACACCTAGATTAAGGTTGCAGACACATATGTCCACTTGTGAACTGGCTAATATTAATATTTAAAATACATGCATAAATTGTGACTCCATCTACTTTTCCCAAGCTCCTCCCCTGCACACCTACTATAAAACTGTGTACAAGTGCAGGTCTAAGTGCATGGCACATGTTTTTACACGTGAGATAATTTTATAAAGCTAATCACATGCACGTACTGGCATGTAGGTACAAACTCGCCTTCAGTTGCAAAGAGAGCAGGTATAAGCTGAAACATCTAATTTGGACGTTTTAATTCCGATGTGACTAAACAGAGAGCAACACTGAACGTGGGCATAATTTCAAACCTTCTAAGTTAGATGCTTTCAAATTATATGTTGGCTGCGAAGCTGAATATTGGCATCGTTATATTTACATTTTTGAAAGACCTGGTACTTTAAAATAGTAACAATTCTTACCAATTTGTAGTGCCAGGAGATAGAAATTCTGTATGCCTTATGTGGATAATCATAATCTTTCAAATCCCTTGAAATAACACATGAAGGAAGGCCACTCTCAGCACAGATCCCTTCACAACACTGTATTCATAGCTGGAGCTCTTCTTCAGACCCTCGCCTGCATGCCAGAGGTGGTAATCTATAAGGTGCCAGGTTTTGAAAAGACGGCCGGACCCCGGGACATATCCTCAAAAGGAGGAGATGTCCGGGAAAATCCAGACATCTGGTAAGCATGGCTTCACAAAAGCTTGTATTCATTGCAAGAAAGCAAATATGTTTGTTGTACAGCTAAAAGGAAAACAAGATTTGCCCCTCCACCCCTCCCCCTTTCACTAAGCCGCAGTAAACGTTTTTACCACGGACCGACACAGCTCCTGGACAGACTTTCCAAAACCTGGCATTTATCTGGGTTTTGGAAAGCCCCTACACGCCTGTGAGCATGTGCGGATGACGTCACAAGAATCCGCGCGTGCGCCAGGCCCTCCAGACGCGGCTGGAGCTCATTGCAAAGAGAGGAGGCTTTCTGGGGATGGGGCTGGAGGTGGAACAGGGCGGGGTCATGCATCCGGGGTTTCCTGGAGAAAAATTTGGTAACCCTGTCCCAAAATTTTAAGGAAGCATCGGGCTCCCTTAAAAACTGAGCTCAGGCTAAGCCCCTGGTTTGCAAGTTCTCAAACAGATGCCTGTGACTGCAGCGGAGTAAAAGCAGTTTTGACCTTTCGCTGACCCCTGCAACTTCCAGAACAGGGGCTGCAGTTCTCTGCCTGACTGACAGGGTAAAAGGATCCAGCTCATGGAGGGAAAATCAAGGTTAGCATAAAGTAGGTGGGAAGCTTTGTTAATCTACGTTATTTTCCTTTCTTTTGTCTAGAACAGTGGTGTCAAACTCAAACCCTTTGCAGGGCCACATTTTGGATTTGAAGGCACTTGGACGGCCTCAGAAAAAATAGTTAATGACAATGTTGCATGAGGTAAAACTCTTTATATTTATAAATCTTTTCTTTTGGCTAAGTCTTAATAATAATATTGTAATTTATAGCTAAAGAGACATATGATCAAGAAACTGCTTTATTTTACTTTTGTGACTATGATAAACATACTGAGGGCCTCAAATAGTACCTGGCGGGCCACGAGTTTGAGATCACTGCTATAGGCTAAGGCTCTTTGCACCTGCATTGTGATGTCATAGAACTCTATGGTTATAGAAACATGATGGCAGATAAAGGCCAAATTGTTTATCCAGAGCATCCACTATCTCCTCCTCTCCCTATTGGCTAAGGTTTTTAACATTTGCATCTCCTCTCCCTATTGGCTAAGGCTCTTTATACCTGCATTGTGAGGTCATAGAACTTTATGGTTATAGAAACATCCAGTCAGCCCATCCGAAGCATCCACTATCTCCTCCTCTACCTATTAGCTAAGGTTTTTAACATTTGCATCTCCTCTTCCTATAGGTCAGTGGTCTCAAACTCAAACCCTTTGCAGGGCCACATTTTGGATTTGTAGGTACTTGGAGGGCCTCAGAAAAAATAGTTAATGACAATTTTGCATGAGGTAAAACTTTATACTTTATAAATCTTTTCTTTTGGCTAAGTCTTAATAATAATATTGTAATTTATAGCTAAAGAGACATATGATCAAGAAACTGCTTTATTTTACTTTTGTGACTATGATAAACATACTGGGGGCCTCATAATAGTACCTGGCGGGCCGCGAGTTTGAGACCACTGTTCTAGTATAAGTACTTACCCCAGGAGAAGGGTCATTGTCGGAACCATTACCCCTGTTGCCTAGCCAAGTTATAGTAAATCCTTCACAGTTGGAAGCCATCCTTGCTGTGTGAACTGCTTCATTGCTTGAGAGGCTGAGAATGGATGCTGTCAGCTGGCTCTCACTTCGATCCAATATAAATACATCTGTAGAGGCCACTGTGGTTCTACTTCTGAAAAGGGTTATGTGGAGTTAAGCAAGAAGTAGTGAGCGGCAGGGTGATAGGGAGGCCGCGCCCTGCAACTTGAAGATCAGCTGGGGGCCTGGGGGGTGGGGCAAAGGAGAAAGTGTCACTAAGTTTTAACCCCCAGGGCAAAAGGAAAATAAAAGAGCTGCAGACAACAATGTGATAGAGCAGCGTAGCGAGGGTGAGAGGCACCCCGGGGCGATGGTGCACTGCCCTCGCACTCATCTCTGCCCCTCCCCCACATCCCTTCCCTTCCCCCGCACCTCTAGCTGTTCACCACCGCAAGCAAACAAGAACTTTAACATGCTCCTCGCGACCCCGCCGTCTCTCACGCTGACGTCACATCCTATGAGAGGCACCCGCAAGGAGCGCGTCGAAGTTGTTGCTTACGGTGACGAACTAGAGGGGGAAGGGAAGGGGGCACGCGCCTGGCGAGGGGAGGAGTGGGAGGAGGAGGGGGTGCTGGTGCCCCCACTAACAGGGCACCCAGGGCGGACTGCCCCTTCTCCCTTACTACACCACTGATGTGATATGTGCCAGCAGGGACCTGCTGTGGCTGAACAGCTGATGATGCACCGGCAGGGACCCAAAGCCTTCTCCGCGACAGAGGCGGAGGCCTACCACTGGAGCCAGAATAGCAGCAGGCTCTGCATGTAGACTTAGGCCGTGGGGGAGGGAGGGGGGTTAGCTGTCTAAACACCAAAAAACACTCTGCACCTATGGTATCCCCAACCAACAATCGCACATTTTCCCAACTTCAATGGGGTGTCATAGATCAAATTCCGGCAACATTTAATGGAGATAAAGCCGCACATCTTTTCATGTGGGAAAACGACTGGATTTTTCACTTGAAAACTTCTGTTCCATATGCTCGTTGAGTTGTCATTTTCTTCTTTTTGATAAAGTTTTGGATGATGACGCCATTGCGTTACATGGGGTGCGTTGCCTTGGATTTCATTAGACGCCATTGCTCTTGCTCATTTTCGCCGTGACACGGAGGGAGTAAAATTCACTCAGTCTCTCCACTCAGTTTTGGGCAGGTGTCATATTGGGCAACCTGAGGACTTTTTCCTGCTCCATATGCTAAAGCAGGGGTAGGCAATTCTGGTCCTCAAGAGCCGGATCCAGGTCAGGTTTTCAGTATATCCACAATGAATATGTATGAGATGCAAATCTATCTCATGCAGATTTATTATAGGACTCTAAATAGAAAAAGCTTCCACTATATCTAAGTTTTAACATATACCATCAAAGAAGAAGCTAGAGTACTACAAATAATAACTTTATTAATTCCTTTCACTCTTTTTCAATAAATATATTCTTTACATGCTCATAATCACAAATTCTCATAGAACATTCCAGTATAAGACATCAAATTGCAACCAGGGTATACAGCCTTGTTCCATAGAAAACCTGGAACAACAATCCCTTGGTGTCCAGTCTCTGTAACCCAAATTTCTAACAATTTCAACTGTTACTGTATTGTTTATAAAATCTTATCACTCTGGATTTGCCTCTTGATGACTTCAGACAAAATAGTCCTCAGCCAGCTCAACACAATCTTGCGTTTCGCCTCAGGAGCTGAAGCCGCTTCAGGTTTTCAATCCATATGCGTCTATAATATAAATATCAGTTCACCATCTACATATTCTTAACTTTTCCATTTTTTCTAACTAATAATTCCATTACCTTAACTATAACAACACTAAAATGGCATTTTATGTATAACAATTTTTATTGAAAGAATAAAATAATCAGTACAATAGGATAATACAAAAATACATTCAATACAATAAGAATTACAATAATATTTCATACAAATTTAAATCATTCTTTCAAATTTAATTTCCATATGAATTAATTCAATCTTATCTACACCCCCCTTAATTCCATTCCCTACCCACTATCTTCCCCTAAATGAAATCCCTCACCCTGGATGAAAGTTGACAAAAATAAAGAATTAAAATGAATAACTGGAATGTAATTAGTAAACCTAATTTTCATAATAAATCATTAATAACCAAACTTCGTATTTTTGGTGAAAAATTCTGAATATAAGGATCCCAAACGTCCATAAAAAGACGAGTTTTTTTAGGCGAACCTCGAACCTCCCAACTCTCAAATAAAAATAAGCGATGTAATTGATTCCTTCAATGCCAAAAACTTGGAGATTCTTTCTGCAACCAAAATTGCATAATGCATTTATGCCCAATCATACAGGTTTTCTGAAATAAAAGACATTTTAGTTGGCCAAAAAACCCACAAGCTGATGCTTTACCAAAAATTATTCCCCTAGGACAACCCACTATCGAATTACCCCATAAAGAACCCAAAAATAATAGGATGACAGACCAAAATGAGTTGATCAAAGGACACAACCAAAAAGCATGAGATAATGTGCCAGGATCTTTATTACATTTAATACAAATTGGAGTATCAATTAAATTCGCATGAAAAGCTTGAATTTGGGAAAAATAAGCCCTATGTAAAATTCTATAAGTACATTCTCTCCAACCATACCCTTTAATAATCTTTGGTAGTCTATTAATAGATTGAGATGGCATTTAATCATTTTTTGTTTTATCATAAAGCAACCACAACAAAGGCTCAAAACCTCCCCTCCCGCTCAAGAGGAATAAGACATACTGAGACCAAATTTAAACTGCCCGCTTTTAAGCTCACAAA
Source organism: Geotrypetes seraphini (assembly GCF_902459505.1). Classification (NCBI taxonomy): domain Eukaryota; kingdom Metazoa; phylum Chordata; class Amphibia; order Gymnophiona; family Dermophiidae; genus Geotrypetes; species Geotrypetes seraphini. Next base: position 15,379,735 of record NC_047087.1, on the reverse strand, counting down.
CTCCACCCCTTAACTCCAAAACTACCCAATGGGAACACCAAATAGGGTATGCCAATCTACTTCTTTATTCAATCTGATTGGCTCAGTCGTTTTCCACTGATAGATTCGCTGTTCTTTTCATAATAATACCTCAGATACATTACCACCCCCCTCCCCCTAGGGAGATGGACCTGAATTAACATCTCAAATCTAACATCCTCCACCCTATGGCCTGTCTCCAACCAGTGACCAACTACACTTCTCCCTCCATATTCGCTGTGATAGGGGATTAAGAGACCCGTGAATACAGAAAAACCGCAAATAACTTTTTCATATGTTATTCGCTGTTTTCTATTAAAAACCATCATGAATATGGTGAAATCGCAAATAAGACGGTGGGAGACCTGGCCTGTTCTGAAGGAGAGGCAAAACACGGTGAACAAAGTGCTGGGAATCAGTGATTATTTTTCTGTAAACGCTTGGAATCAGCGATTTCTCTATGCAAGCTGATGTAATTGGGGGGGGAGGAGCCAGCAAGCTAAAAACCGTGAATAATCGAAACCGAGATTACTGAAACCACAAATACGGAGGGAGAAGTGTAGTGGGGTATCCTGTTTCAGCAACCTCAAATTGCTCAATTGCTAGATATTTTGTCACCAAGGACCAGATACAAATCCCATTGCAGCCCAGTGAGTTCCTCTCTCGCCTTCACAAAGAAAGATCTGGTCTTTGAATGTAACCAAATATCAGTTTTCCTTAATTCCACCCCCCCCCCTCAGAAAAACAAACAATTATGGAATGTAGCTTATAGGGCTGATGCTAGCCATAGATGTATATATAGCTCAGAAGACAGGACGATGCAGCTGAACGAACTTATAACCTGCCGCATGATAAAGCCAAAGCCATTTTCTAGGGTTTCACTTCATCCACAAGAGCACGGGCTAACGTAGCATAGCCAGGTGATGAATGACATCCAGAGACTTCAACCAGATGTTTTCGCAGGGAATTGTATTTTTATATGCAACAGGATAATTCACCAACGTAAATGGTAACTCATTTTTCTCTGTTTTTAGGGAAGGCTGGTGTTGGGGGTTGTAAGGGTGTGATTTTTTTTTTTAAATTTAACTACAGATAATTGTTCACAGAACTGCTGTAATACCAAAGGCGAGAATTCAAGCATTTAAATGTGTCAGATTTTCACATGTACAACACAGAGGATGTAATTGTAAAACAGTCTGCCTATAATTAGCGGTTAGGGACCCATTTAATAAAGAAGCTTAGGTGTTTAGTTTCCTGTAGAGCAGGGATCTCAAAGTCCCTCCTTGAGGGCCACAATCCAGTCGGGATTTCCCCAATGATCCCTGCTTTAGAGTATATTAGCAAAATACACCCTATAACTTAGGGGTGACCACATAGAGCAGCCATAAAGTGTCCTGTGTCTGCGCCCAAGTCCCAGATGCAACTGTGTTCCCTCCCCCCCCCCTTACCCTCTGCCCAGACACCACCCTTGTGAATGCCTACCTGCAAAATACGCATTATGTAGGATATCCCTGGATTCTGCAGATTGCAGCCAAAGTTGCATGTGCAAATCTTGGCTTAGTGCCAGTTTGCACATACAACTTATGAAGTCCAGCCAGCGAGAGTCTTGTGACCCAGCTGGTATTATGCAGCTCCCGTGGCACAAACTGAGCTAGTTTGAGAGAACTGTCTTTATTATGCACTTTGGTGGTGGTTTATGAATATTCCTAGGATAGGCAGCCTAAAATCCATTTTACTCTCTGGGATCTAGCTAGGTACTTGGGACCTGGGTTGGCCACTGTTGGGAACAGGAAACTGGGCTTGATAGATCTTTGGCACGTCCCAGTATGGCGATTCTTATGTTCTTATGTATAAGTTGTGTTTCCTTATTCACGGTAGATGGCTGCAGTATAAGGTACTACCTTTAAAGTTGATGGAGACATGCCCTGGGGTATCCAAGTTTGCACCCCTGATGTGGTTGTGGTTCTGAAGTAGAGTAAATGACATTTTACCATTAATTTTTTTTTTTCTATCTGACAGTGCAGAGTGGTATCGGTGATGGAAAAAGATAAAGTCTCTATAGGATGCAGCATTAATTGTAACTAATGCTAGTGAATTTTATTTGTCAAATAAAATTCTACCTTTTTAATCTGTTTAAGAAATAAAACTGTATCAGACAGATCGGATTACAGTGGAACTTGGGTTTGGAACTGGTAGAAGAGAAATTTTAAAGATGTGTAGGGGTAAATATTCTTAAATAAAAAAAAGGAAGGACTGGAGAAATATACCAGATAACTCTCATAGAATACGCCCCTTGGGAGCCCCTTGGAGCAACGAGGAGCTGAGGAGCAGGAACTCAGGTTGTATAAATATAATCCGCCAGGTCATGGGGAAAAGAAAGATTAAACCTAAAAGTTCAACACCTGCTTTATCTGGTCCCGTGGACAGGCATTTGACATTCACTACTAATAATCTCCCACAAACTTCATTGGATATGACATCTCCCATATCGGGGGCATCAATGAGTCCCCTTGAAAGAACCCCCCCCCCCCCCTCATCCAGTATCAGGTGATAGTGGGAAAGTCATTCCCGCTAATCCCACTGAATATGTGGGATCCTCTACTCAGATAAGTAAACTAGTTTTTACTGAAATACCTAAACCACTTGAATTTTCAAATGTAGTAGAAAATCAACCACCTACAGTGGAAACATAGGATATCACTCTTAAAGATTTGTGGTTAGGTATATCATCTTCTTACCAGCAACAAACCGCTTTCATAAAGCAAACCCACCCACAATGTCTTATCCTAACCCCACTATCCCCTTCTTCTTCTCAAATATGTAACTTTTCCCCTCCTTTCCCCTCTCCTTCACTCTCTAGTTTGTCTTGTAATTGTCATTCATGTTCACACAATATTTTTTTTTAATATGCTAATTTAATCTTAATCTTCCTATCTTTTAAATTTATTGTCAACCGGCCAGATATTAATTTGATAGTCGGTATATTAAAACTAATGAAACTTGAAACGGTGACACAAACATTGGACTTTCCACAATCTGTGTCTCAAAAATTTGAAAATGTGGATTCCAATTTGAGTTGTTTAGATAAGAGATTAAGTGTGGTTGAAACTCAAAATAATATACTTCAAGCTATCTCGGTATCTGCAGTTAAGGATTCTTCGGTGTTGCATTCAAAAATGGAAACGATGGAAAATGCCCATAGAGCGAGAAATCTCCGCTTGGTTAATTTCCCAGTAACTCATTTATTGTCTCCTGAAATTTTGTTAAGGAAATATTTTAAAGAAATACTGGGATTACCCAATGCGGAAAATTTCCAAATAAATAATTACTATTAGAAGAAAATACAATCCGCCCAGGAGGTGGATCACCTGGTTACTAATGAAATAAATTTGACGGAGTTTTTGGAGGATAGTCGGGATGTGATCCAGAGTAGGTCCACTCTGGTAATAACATGCATGAGTGAGATAGATAAAAGGTTAATAATGAAAACTTACTTCAAAAATAGACTGACAAAATTTTGTGGAGATTTGGTTAGGATTTTTCCTAATGTATCAAGAGCTACACAATTGAGAAGAAAAGAATTTCTAAAATTAAAAACAAGGGTATTAGCTTTTGAAGCATCATATTATTTAAAATTTCCATATAAATGTCTTGTCAAAATACAAGACAAAAAATAGAACCCTAAATGGAGGAGGTACAACAACAAGCTAACAAATGAAAGAACCTCCCTCACCCCAAGAAATCTGCAAAGATTAGGGAAAAGAGATGAAGTCCAACTCCAAACTAAGCAGAAAATGAAAATAATTCTATAATTTAATTTAAAAGCATTAACCGGACAAGCCCTCAGTCACACAGCAACCTCTGGAAACTCCAGGGAAAAGCTGTCGCGAATTTACACCCAGAAAGGTGTTGACTGCGAAACATCCCCGGGCTTGCTCCGGATAATGTTTGTGGTGCTTAACTAGTGCAAAATGTGCAATGTGTGAAAAAACTCAAATGAAAAAATTATCAAAATAAAGAAGGAATTCATCTCTTACCCCTAAGCTGGGGGCCAAACTGGAAAGTTAGTGTCCAAATCCAACCAAGCTCAAAAATACACAGGCTGTAAGAACTTAGCTTCTCCGTGTGTAATGGAAATGGTGATCCATAAGCAGTAAATGAAGTAAATGTCCAACGAACTTGAGAGTCATCGAGCAGTGCGGTTCCTGAGGAAGAGGGTTCACCCCCGAAACGGAGTCCGTTGGACATTTACTTCATTCACTGCTTATGGATCACCATTTCCATTACACACGGAGAAACTAAGTCCTTACAGCCTGTGTATTTTTGAGCTTGGTTGGATTTGGACACTAACTTTCCAGTTTGGCCCCCAGCTTAGGGGTAAGAGATGAATTCCTTCTTTATTTTGATAATGTGTGTTTTTTTCATTTGAGTTTTTTCACACATTGCACATTTTGCACTAGTTAAGCATCACAAATATTATCCGGAGCAAGCCCGGGGATGTTTCGCAGTTAACACCTTTCTGGGTGTAAATTCGCGACAGCTTTTCCCTGGAGTTTCCAGAGGTTGCTGTGTGACTGAGGGCTTGTCCGGTTAATGCTCTTAAATTAAATTATAGAATTATTTTCATTTTCTGCTTAGTTTGGAGTTGGACTTCATCTCTTTTCCCTAATCTTTGCAGACTTCTTGGGGTGAGGGAGGTTGTCAAAATACAAGACATTGAATATGTATTTTGGGACCCCATTCAATTGCAACAGTTTTTATTAGCTAGAAAACGGAAATAATTTTACTTTTCGTTGTTTCACAACTGAGAAATTGTAGGAGGTAAAAGTCCCAAGTAGTATTAAAGAGTTTAAGATTCATAAATATGAATCAAGAACCATTTCTTTGTTTTCTTCTTATCTTTTTGTAATTAGAAATGGTGCCATGTCTCCCCATTGTTGTGGGTTTTGAAAGAGAGCGCGGACAGGGGAGGGGCAAGTTAGGTGCACCGTTATAGAAGACACTCGATTCACGCACAACGTAGGAGGGCGCAGGGGCATAGGCCGGGTTTTCATTTGCATAAATGCCTGCGCCTAAATGTTAATCGTGCGGACGGACACTACGCGTGATTCTGTAAACAGTGCCTAGTTCTAGAGATGGTTTATAGACCCACCTGTTTTGACGCTGGCTGTGCTATCGAAATCAAAACCGGCGTTCCGCAGAGGGCTCTACTATCCCCCCTCCCCTATTAGTCAATCTCTACATTAGACCTGTCCTAGACATACTTTGCAAACACCAAATACAGATTCACTCCTTCACGGATGACATGTAACTATACCTACCGCTAGGAAAAACCGGTGAAACCCAGATTGCGACGCTCCTAAAATGCCTCTCGGACATCAAAAACCGGATGATCGTCAACAAATTACAACTAAACGCCTCCAAAACAGAACTCCTTTGGATCCGCATAGAAAACTGTAACCGCGCCTGTCCCTCACTGGGACTTGACCACCATAACCGCTATCATAAGAACATAAGAACATAAGTGTTGCCTCTGCCGGGTCAGACCAGGGGTCCATCGTGCCCGGCAGTCCGCTCCCGCGGCGGCCCCCCAGGTCCACGACCTGAAAGTGTTCCCTACCTAACCTAAAATATCCATACCCTATTCGCTCAATGTACGGTAAACCTCTATCTGTACCCTGTTATCCCCTTTGCTTCCAGGAAGTCATCCAGTCCCTTTTTGAACCCCAGAATTGTACTCTGTCTTATTACCTCTCCGGGAAGCGCGTTCCAGGTGTCCACCACCCTCTGAGTGAAGAAGAACCGCCTTGCATTCGTTGTGAATCTGTCTCCTCTCAGTTTTTCTGAATGACCTCTTGTTTTAGTTGTCCCTGCTAGTCTAAAGAATCTGTCCCTCTCCACCTTCTCTATGCCTTTCATGATTTTATAAGTTTCTATCATGTCCCCTCTCAGTCTCCGCTTTTCCAGGGTAAAGAGCCCCAGCCTGTCTAACCGTTCGGCATATGAAAGGTTCTCCATACCCTTTATCATCCTCGTTGCCCTCCTCTGGACCCTTTCGAGTATTGCCATGTCCTTCTTGAGGTATGGCGACCAGTATTGGACGCAGTATTCCAGATGTGGGCGCACCATTGCTCGATACAGTGGCAGGATAACTTCTTTTGTTCTGGTAGTGATACCTTTTTTGATAATGCCCAACATTCTGTTCGCTTTTTTTGAGGCCGCTGCACATTGTGCCGCCGGCTTCATTGTGTTATCTACCAATACCCCCAGATCTTTTTCTTGGCTGCCTTCCCCGAGTACCCTCCCTCCCATCGTATAGCTGTACCTGGAGTTCCCCTTCCCTATGTGCAAGACCTTACATTTCTCCACATTGAAGCTCATCTGCCATTTTTTTGCCCACTCACTCAGTTTGTTCAGGTCATTTTGCAATTCTTTGCATTCTTCAACAGTTCTGGCCCTGCTGGAGAGTTTTGTGTCATCCGCGAACTTGATAACTTCGCACTTTGTCCCCGTTTCTAGATCATTAATAAATATATTGAACAGCAATGGTCCCAGCACTGACCCTTGCGGAACACCACTTGTGACCCCTATCCAGTCAGAGTAGTGCCCCTTTATTCCTACCCTCTGTTTCCTGCCCGCCAGCCAATTTTTGATCCATCTGTACACGTCCCCTTCCACCCCGTGACTCCACAGTTTCTTCAGTAAGCGTTCATGGGGCACCTTGTCAAAGGCTTTTTGGAAATCTAGATATATAATGTCTACTGGGTCACCTTGGTCCAATTGCTTACTTATCCCCTCAAAGAAATGCAGTAGATTTGTCTGGCATGATCGGCCTTTACAGAAACCATGCTGGCTCGATCTCATCAGATTATTTTTTTCTATATGCTCATTAATACCTTCCCTGATAATTGATTCGACCATCTTCCCCGGAACGGAGGTTAAGCTCACCGGTCTGTAGTTTCCCGGGTCGCCTCTCGATCCTTTTTTGAAGATCGGTGTAACATTCGCTATCTTCCAGTCCTCCGGGATTACCCCTGTTCTCAAGGACAGGTTGCAAATATGCTGCAGTAACTGTGCTGTTTCATCTCTGAGCTCTTTCAGTATTCTCGGGTGGATCCCGTCTGGGCCCGGAGCTTTGTCCGTTCTCAATCTATCTACCTGCCTAAGAACGTCTTCGAGGCTTACCTCCATGCATGATAATTTCCCCTCTTGATCTCCACTGAAGATTTTTTCCGGTTCTGGCACACTGGATGTGTCCTCTATTGTAAAGACCGACGAGAAGAACTTGTTTAGCCTACCAGCCACCTCTTTTTCCTCTTTCACCACTCCCTTCCGGTCACCCTCATCCAGGGGCCCCACCTCCTCCCTCGCTGGCTGTTTCCCTTTCACATATCGGAAAAATGGTTTGAAATTTCTTGCTTCCTTGGCTAGTCTCTCCTCATACTCTTTCTTGGCTTTCTTGACTACTCGGTGACATTCTTTTTGTTGTTTCCTGTGCTCTCTCCAGTTTCCTTCAGTTTTGTCCTTTTTCCACTGACAGAACGAGACTTGGGGGTAATCGTCAGTGAGGACATGAAGACTGCCAATCAAGTGGAGCAAGCTTCATCCAAGGCAAGACAAATCATGGGTTGCATACAAAGGGGTTTCATCATCCGTAAGGCGGAAGTCATTATGCCATTGTATAGATCCATGGTGAGGCCCCACCTGGAATACTGTGTGCAATTCTGGAGGCCGCATTATTGCAAGGATGTGCTGAGACTGGAGTCAGTGCAGAGAATGGCCACCCAGATGGTCTCGGGACACAAGGATCTCCCATACGAAGAAAGGCTTGAAAAATTACAGCTATACTCGCTCGAGGAGCGCAGAGAGAGGGGGGACATGATCGAGACATTCAAGTATCTTACGGGCCGCATTGAGGCGGAGGAAGATATCTTCTTTTTCAAGGGTTCCACGACAACAAGAGGACATCCATGGAAAATCAGGGGCGGGAAACTACGAGGTGGCACCAGGAAATTCTTTTTCACTGAAAGGGTGGTTGATCGCTGGAATAGTCTTCCACTGCAGGTGATTGAGGCCAGCAGCGTGCCTGATTTTAAGGCCAAATGGGATCGGCACATGGGATTTATTCACAGGGCAAAGGTAGGGGAGGGACATTAGGGTGGGCAGACTGGATGGGCCGTGGCCCTTATCTGCCGTCTATTTCTATGTTTCTATGTTTAACTCTTGTCCCCTGATGAAGGCATCGTAGATTTATTTAGTCACTTTTCTATACCGCTCTCCCAGGGGAGCTCAGACAGGTTTACATGCATTTTATTCAAGTACTCAAGCAGTTTTCCCTCTCTGTCCCGGTGAGATTAAGTGACTTGCCCAGGGTCACAAGGAGCAGCAAGGGTTTGAACCCACAACCTCAGGGTGCTGAGGCTGTAGCTTTAACCACTGTGCCACACACTCCCCGCTTGGACCCTTGTTGGCGTATTCTCATAATAAAGGTTTCTTATTGGATGATTAGAACATCTCTGTTGCCTTTCTTTCTCCTTACCTTGTTCCGTCCTCCCGAGGCAAGTACTCTCTGTTTATGCTCTTCCGGAGGCTGTTATAGGGGAAAACACCCTCCAGGGATACAAGACAAAGTTAGACAAGTTCCTGCTGAACCAGAACGTACGCAGGTACGGCTAGTCTCAGGGCACTGGTTTTTGACTTAAGGGCCGCCGTGGGAGCGAAGGACCACTGGTCTGACCCAGCAACAGCAATTCTTTTGTGCTTACGTTCAATACACGGGCCTTACACAAAAAGAATTATTTCCCCCATTTTGTTCCAGGGGGGGGGGAAAATCCCCCTTTTCTTGATTGCAGCTGATGAGCAAACACTTCTCCGAGATTCTTTCAGGGCAATCTAGCTCTGCATTTCCAAATTCTTTGTTGCTCTAGCATTGCATTAGCTGTGCTCCATTCCTGGTGATCGTCCACTGAAAGGCTTTGGCAAACTTATTGTAACTTGGCTCCTTCAACTAATTCTCACGCTGCCATGACTGACGGGAAAAAAAAAAAAACCCTCTTCTTGACTCATTTGATCCCAGATTCCATAGAAACGGAAAACCATTGGCCCCTCTCGGATCTGAGCACTTGCCATTTATGCAAAAGGAGAAAACGATGGGAAAAACCTGCCCCACGGAGCACCTTAACCCTTTGTTCATTGGTTTAAATTCAAGGCCGCCGCTGCACCCTACTGACCGCCCTGGCTGCCTCTCAGACACTTACTCATTGTTGAACTAAGTTCTGCCATATTGAGCGGAGCCTTAACAGTGAAATCAACTAATGGAGTGAAAGACTGCAGTAAATATTGAAGAACCTAAGAATAGCCTTACTGGGTCCATCAAGCCCAGTAGCCTGTTCTCACGGTGGTCATTCCAGGTCACTAGTACCTGGACAAAACCCAAATAATAGCAACATTCCATGCTACTGATCCAGGGCAAGCAGTGGCTTCCCCCATGTCTATCTCAATATCAGACTATGGACTTTTCCTCCAGGAATTTGTCCAAACCTTTCTTAAAACCAGCTCCGCTATCTGCTTTTACCACAACTTCTGGCAACGCGTTCCAGAGCTTAACTATTCTATTTTTTTAATAAATTTTATTATTTTCCAATATGAACAGTGCAATATAAATATACAAGAATTTAAGCCCGTTACATTAACGGGTGCTAGAGTAGATGTGTCTGCCTTTCTTTCTTTCTCTCGCTCTCCTTTTCTGCTGTCTGTCTTTTTTTCTTTCTTTCTTTCTGTCTCTCTCTCTCTCCTTGGCCGCTTTCTACACTCAGGCCCAACAATTGTCCCTTTCTATTCCCTCCCTCCTTCCTATGTCCTTAGTGCCCCCAGTGCCTTCTTCCTATGTCCTTAGTGCCCCTTCCTATGTCCTTAGTGCCCCCCAGTGCTCCTTCCTATGTCCCCCGTCACTGCCTTCCAGCCTTTGTCCTACCCCGTCCCCCAAAGCTAGCCAGCCTACCTCCCTCCCTATCTGCCGGGGTAAAGCCAGCCTGCCTGCCTCCAGTGCCGAAGCCTGCCCTCCCCCCCCCATCCCGGCCCCCGCTGCTGCTACCTACCGTCTGGCCTACCGCTGCTTTAAACACCCACTCCCCGGTCTGGGCGCCGCTGCCACCCGTCACAACTAAAGCAAAGGGAAAAGGGTCTGCCACACACAAACCGCCACAGGCTCCAGCTGAACATGTCGAGCACTGCCACACAGCTACAGATCACGGAGGCAGGGATCACGAAGTTGTAAGTGCGCATGCGTGCTTAGGGTTTTATTATGATTGATGCATCTGAAACATATCAAACCATTACAAAGCACTTTTGAATTATAGAAATTAAAAGACATCATTTCCTCCTAGTTTCCCGGTCAGTTAAGCGTGCACTCTAGCAAAAACTTAAAAAATTAAACCTATTCAAATTCTATGCACCATATTCCGGGTTCATTTTCCGGTACGCTTACAAACATTTCTGCAGACAAAAACTGCCATTTTTGGACTATTTACTCACCCAGCCTGTCATTCAAGGGAGCTCTTCAGCAGAAATTCTGTCTATTACATATAGGGACGGCACTCGTCTCGGCCATGACTCCCTGTTGAATTAGCACCAGATGGCACCTAATTAGTCCGTCTGCAGCCCAGACTTCCTTCATGGCCAAGGGAAGAGGATGAGACTGAATTTAAAGCAGAGACCAGGTGGGCCATCCTCTGGAATCTCAGTGACCAGAGCTCTCCCCAGTATCTGAGGTTAAGTATTATATGAGAATTGCAGCGTTCAAAAGCCAAGGGCATGGGGTAATCCTTGTGCGTGTCACAGCTTCAAAACAGCCGATATTGACCACTGGAACTACCAAGGCACAGGGATGTCAGTCAATGCTTTGGCTGCCCTTTCAAACTCGTGCATTGCAAGCGAATTACTTGACATGCATTTTTTCTAAGCATCATTTGATTGTAGCCAACCAAAACATTGGTTGTGCTAGAAAAAAAACCCCAGAGAACGTTAATGAAAATGGCACAATTAATTTGTACTAGTGCAGTAACACAGTGCATGGTATGTGCGTGCATTTATGAAACATTTTGGCTTGAACAATTGTGAAGAACTCGGATGCAAAAAAAATATTGGCATCCAAAGATGCAATATATGGAGGGACATTTTAGAAAAGACGTCCAGCTCAGAATATGGATGTCCTGGTCAGTACGTCACAAATGGACCTCCATCTAAGGCTACAGCCTGTTCTGAAATGCATCCGAGATGGATATCCATGTGCTGGAACATACATTTTACAAACTGAACCATCCAAATTACAAGGGGGTGCTGAAAAGTTCTCAGCCCAACCAACCAACTTCCTAAATTCTGAACGTTATTTTGTCAGTGTAGCTAAAAAGCGTGTCATCTTATTTCGTTAAGTGTCAATTTACAGAAACAAAATTCTCCGTTTTGACATTCGTTCAGGACATTGATGGAACCATATCCACGTCATTCTCTTCTTGGTTGGACTGAGAACTTTTCAGCAGCCCCTCCTAGTGGGAAGAATTTTAGTGGCTGGTAACCAGAGCTGAGACTGTGATGTCATAATGCCTCATTCCACCAATAAGAGCCAATCTCATCAGTGAAGTCACAATGGCTCGATTGTCCTGTACTTGGCTCACTTTTATTACGTACGAGGAGATGCTGAAAAGTTCTCAGCCCAACCAACCAACTTCCTAAATTCTGAGCGTTATTTTGCCACTGGAGCTGAAAAGAGTGTTACAAAGGCAGGTTTTTCTTGATAACCCGCAATTGGAAAAATTGCGACCGCCTCAACTTTCCGTTTTGGGGGGCCAGTTTATGTTTAGGTTACAAATACGAAAAGATGAATGCAGATATGTTAGGGAATAGCAAATTATTTAAATTGGTTTGGGGCCCATTGACATCCTTTGTTAATTCACCATAGTTGTCTTTATTTATTTTTTCTTGTCTATTTATATACATATCCAGGATGGATGGAATGAGTGGGTGGGGGGGGATATATTTCTGGTTCATTTCTTGATTAAATTGTTGGATGGGAGGGGAGGGATATTTATTTTCTGTATTGTTATTAATGTATATATAATTCATGGCACTTTGTATTAGCTTTGACAATTAATAAAGATTTAAAAAAATATGTTAAACAATAACAAATAAAGATTTTTTTAAACTCAAAAAAAAAGAAAAGAAAATAGTGTTACCTTGTTTCGTTAAGTGCCAATTTACAGAAACAAAATTCTATATTTTGATATTATTTCAGATCATTCATTGAACCATATCCACGTCACTCTCTTTCTGGTTGAGATGAGAACTTTTCCGCACCCCCTTCCTATCAATGGGGCAAAATGAGGGACGTGGATGTCTCTGTGGTGGCAGAGGAACATCCATATTATAAAACGGCCACACACCCATTTATGTGCTGGAATAGTCCAATACAGGGCTGCCCAAGTCCGGTCCTCAAGATCTACTGTCAGGCCAGGTTTTCAGGATCTCCACAATGAACATGATTTGAATACCAAGAAGGCAGTGCAGGCAAATCTCTCTCATGCATATTCATTGTGGATATCCTGAAAACCCGGCCTGCCAGTAGATCTCGAGGACCGGACTTGGGCAGCCCTGGTCTAATAGTTAAAGTAGCCAGCTGCGAGCCAGTGCGGAGATCCAGAGGTTGCTAGTTTAAGTCCCACTGCAGATGTTTGATATTTATCTCCATTCAGTGAAGATCTGTTCGGTCAAAATACCTTTCTGTAACCTGATCATGCCAAGTACTGGGTCTAAATACGACTTTTTCAAATTTTTGAGCATTGATTGCCCACCTCCACCCCCCTTTTCTGGAATCAGAGCTGACTTTATAAAATTGGTATTTGGATGTCCATGGAATATGAATGACGAGGGGCTAGATCCACTAACCTGGAGATCCGTGTCCGATCCGTGGGCGATTTAGGGCAGGCCGACTGATTCACCAACCATCTGCATGCAAATGGTGGTGACCGGAGGCACGCCCCCATCTGAGGACATGGATCACTAGGTAGCGATCCCCCACTCATGCGCAGACCATCTATTTTGCCTGTAGATGGTCTGCGCATGCTTACCAGAGCTGCCTGAGTGTGCGATGGGAGGTGCCCGCGAGCAGAGCAGGGAGGATAGTGGAAGTCTGTGCCGCCCCGACTCTCCTGCTCTCTGCCGCCTAGTGCAGCCCCGCTTTAAACCCGCGGGCGTGCACTGCAGGGAAGGCAGCAGAGATTAGTCTGGGCGGCAGAGAGCAGGGCGGCGAGAGGAGCTAATGAAACATTTTCTCTCTCTCTCTCTCTCTCAGTTTCATAATTTTAAAGTTGCATCGCCACTGCAGCCTATTCCAGCTTCATTTGTCAGGGAGCCTACAACATCCTTTAATTTTCATCACAATAACAAGGCCGACGTGTTCATAATTTCAGGTCTGAGGAGCCTCTCGGCAAAACTTGTTTAGCTGTTTGCCCTTAACCTTTTCTTTTGTGAAGGCAGCTTCATGTTTGCTCCTGTCCTTCTAAACTAGAATGAAAGATTAGAGAAAACTGGGCCTCTTCTCCCTCAAGCAGAGGAGATTGAGAGGGGACATGATTGAAACATTCAAGGTACTGAAGGGAATAGACTTAGTAGATAAGAACAGGTTGTTCACCCTCTCCAAGGTAGAGAGAACGAGAGGACACTCTAAAATTGAAAGGGGATAGATTCCGTACGAACGTAAGGAAGTTCTTCTTCACCCAGAGAGTGGTAGAAAACTGGAACGCTCTTCCAGAGGATGTCATAGGGGAAAACACCCTCCAGGGATTCAAGACAAAGTTAGACAAGTTCCTGCTGAACCAGAATGTAGGCAGGTAAGGCTAGTCTTAGTTAGGGCACTGGTCTTTGACCAGAGGGCCACCGCAGGAGTGGACTGCTGGGCACGATGGACCACGGGTCTGACCCAGCAGCGGCAATTCTTAGGTTCTTATGAAACAATCCCTACACTAAAAACAACGCGGCCAACAGACACTGCTCTCCCCCCGGCCCCAAGGGCTTCTACAGCCCTTGAAACAGTGAAGGCAGCGAGAGCAGGGCGTGCAGAGAGCAGGGCGGCAATGGAGCTGGAGAGCGGGAAAGGACGTTTGCGAAGGGTCCCCAGCCGTCGCTTCTTGAGTTGATCGGCCAGCCCAGTCGGATCGTGAAATTTGTGCTGTGAATCACATCCCTGCCTACTTTGCATGCCGTTCCTGTCATTTGCATGCGCGGATCGGAATTGGATTGGCAGCGAGGTAAGTGAATCGGGCTGGAGTAAAATCAAGTCGCAAACGGGTCACTTTTCCTAGTGAATCTAGCCCTAAATGCTGGTTTTTCACATGTCCAAAACCGAACGGAACTTCTAACATCAGCTCCATACTGAAGAAAGGCATTTGAACCTTTGCTATTTGGCATGACGGAGAGAAAACATGACTGACAATACCTCTGTCCGTTATCCTTTGACACCGATATTTGTTTTGAATGGGACTAGCCCCAGGACCTTGCGTCTCACTTTTGCATATTTCCCCCAACGTTCAAGAATTTCTTTCAAGTCTTTCATGTAGACCTTTCAATAAAAAAATCTGTAATGCACACTAGAACTTTTAATGCATGCAAACTGATTGCACTTGTGTTAAATTCATAGATCAACGAGCTAAATCGATTTTTTTTTTGAATGCTTAATATTTAATTCTGTGCACGCTCCTGCCGTTGTGGTAGGATTCAAAGGCTCACTAAAGTGGTACAAAATCCAGATCTCATGCATTCAAATCAGCGAAACCTTAAACTGCACGACTGCTTGGCCAGTTTCACAAAGCTAAGTTTTCACTGAAAATCAAAGAGTTGCCTTTGCTTTTAAACGCTGCTGCTGGAATCGCCTGCATGGTCCATCCTATCCCTTGAATGTGCTTATATGGACATCTTGTATAATCCTACTGGCCCGTCGGGAAGTCTTCCAAACCTCATGGTATTTCCTTTTAGCGGAGTTTACACTGGGATTACCCACAGGTAGCCCCTCCCCCGCTCAGCCGCAGACAGTGCTTTCCTAATTGCGAGGGAGGACCAGTTAGCTGGTTACTTAAAAATAAAATGTAATTCTTCATAAATACAATACAGTTAGCTCATTCGGTAGCTCTGTTTAATTTTCAGCATTATTTTCCGTCCCATGATCTGTCCTCATACTCTCTACCACATGTCAAAACAAAACAGGCAAAAGCTGCTTACAAAAAGGCATTTTTTTCATATCAGTCAGAGGCTTCGTTTATGAGTACCAATCCGCTGCTAATTTCAAGATGGTTTGTGTTTGCTGCATGGAGACTGTGTTACAGGCGGGCCTGGTTTAGATTTCGTGTGTCACCGTGTGCTTTCCCCGAGAAATTCCAAATGCCAGTCTAAAAGCTGAGAGACGGTATAGGCCAGCGTTTGCATATAATGGAGGGAGTGCATGCAAATCAAGATTATGAATATTCATTGTGGATATCCTGAAAACCTGACTGGCAAGGGGGGGGTACTCCAGGACTGAGTTGAGAAACACATTTGCAGGCAATTTACATATTGCAAACAAAAAGAACCCGAGGCACAGAACGCTTAAATCTTGGCTTCCCAAACCTGTGTCAGTGACCCATCACCTGTTAGGTTTTCACTTTTCAGGTTAGCCACAGTGGATATTTATGAGCCAAAATTTGCATATACTAGATCTCAAATCTGTGCACATTTATCTCCTGCATAGTCGTCTAGATCAGTGGTTCCCATCCTTGTCCTGGAGGACCACCAGGCCAGTCGGGTTTTCAGGATAGCCCTAATGAATATTCATGAGAGAGATCTGCATATAATGGAGATGCCAGGTATGCAAATCTGCTCCATGCATATTCATTAGGGCTAGCCTGAAAACCCGATTGGCCTGGGGATCCTCCAGGACAGGATTGGGAGCCACTGGCATAGAGTGTGTTAATGGCTTCCATCTAAAGCAGGGGTCTCAAAGTCCCTCCTTGAGGGCCGCAATCCAGTCAGGTTTTCAGGATTTCCCCAATGAATATGCATGAGATCTATGTGCATGCACTGCTTTCAATGTATATTCATTGGGGAAATCCTGAAAACCCGACTGGATTGCGGCCCTCGAGGAGGGACTTTGAGATCCCTGATCTAAAGCATTGATTCCCAACCTTGTCCTGGAGGACCACTAGGCCAGTCGGGTTTTCAGAATAGCCCTAATGAATATGCATGAGAGAGATTTGCGTATAATGGAAGTGACAGGCATGCAAATCTGCTCCATGCATATTCATTATGGCTATCCTGAAAACCCGACTGGCCTGGTGGTCCTCCAGGACAGGGTTGGGAACCACTGGTCTAGATTTCCCCGGAAATGTCCTTTCCGAGAACATGTCCGGGATCCGGATGGCTTTTCAAAACCTGGCACTTTGTCCAGGTTTTGAAAAGTTTCTGATGGCGGGACATCACGCTCATTGCGCCGCATCCGTGCATGCGCGGATGCCATCCCGATACACAAACGGGTTAAGGGGGTGGAGCTAGGGAGCGGGGCGCAAGCGGAACTGGGCAGGCCTGGGGGTGTGGCCATGGGTCTGGATTTTCCTTCAGGAAAATCTGGTAACCCTAGGAATAGAAAGATGAGGCCTTCTGGGGGCGGGGTTGGGGGCAGAACGGGGCATGGTCATGCATCACAAAATAAGGTAACCCTGTCTTGGACCTCCCTGGCTCCATCTACATTCCATCCTGGCACTATCCCCATACTCCTGGATTCTATACAGATTGCCCAAAATTGAGTGCGGATCCCAGATTGGCATCCAAAATAATTAGTTAATAAACTCCAGTGATATTGCACTTAATTAGCATTAATTATGATTTGGGTGTGCAACTGAAAAGAGGTTGGGCACGGGAGGGTCATTGGCAGGTCAAGGTGGCCAGACAAGACGGATGCAGTGTTACAGAATAGCGGGAATCCGCTCCCAGTCTGCACGCCAGGATTAACACCAGGTTTCAGCTGGCGTAAGTCCTTGTGCGGAGCCCAAATCCAGCACCCAAAGTTGAGTACTGAGTTCAGGAAGGCGCAAAGAGTGGGGTATCAAGAATCCCAAATGCCGCCGTTACAATCAGATTAGCTATAGGGTTCCCTTTGGTATAAACTTAGCCCATTCAGGATTGACAGTAAAGTTGAGTTGACTCCCGATGCGAAACACGGCCATGTCGAGTTCTCCTCACCTAATTTCCTTGACAATAAAGACTGGATTTCCTTTTCATATGTACTGTTGGCCTTTTTCATTCTTACCCTTCTTTTTGTGCCTCCCTGTGCATTACTTTGTTGGGGCTTTTCTCCTGTCTAATAAAGAGTGCTTATCCTGGAGCACATGTTATATAATAGCGCTGAATAATAAATTTTTTCAGCACCTAATTTTTTATACCATTTAGAGAATGTGACCCATAGGGAGAAATTCTATGAGTTTTTGCCAGGTACAAAAAAAAAAGATTGTGAGCCCTGTAAAAAGAGAGTAAAGTACTTGCATAGTATATGTAAACCACTTTGGTTGTACCCCAGAAAGGCAATATATCAAGCCACCCCCACCCCTCTCTCCAGTTAGCCATGATGCCACACATTGAGGGGGAAATTCTGTATAGGATGCCTTAGGTATCTGGCCAAATGGAGTCTTAGGCCACTCCCATTGCATCCCAGGATGCACTGGGAAGGAGACCTAAGGCTCCAATTGGCCCAGGTGCCTAAGGCCCCTCCTATGGATCCATAAGTCTGACATATTATACAATTTATAATGAAACCATTCAGAAAAAGGCTTTGTTTAAATAACTAAAAAAAATCCTACATATTTTGGCAAAATTACGAAAAACTCCTCTTTTTTTTAAAGAAATCAGTTCTTATTTTGGCTCTCATGCAAGTTAAGACATTGTTCTAATTGCAATGGGTCAAAAAAATCTTTGTCCTGAAATTTCAATACACATTTACACGGAAACTTCAAAAAATATGTGACTCCCAAAGTTACAACTCTTGATTTTAATGCCAAAAATGCCTCCATCTCAATTGTGTAACTTTGGACACATCTGGCAAAATCAAAATTTTAGCTCCACAAAACTTAGCATATTTGTCTTTAAAGTAGGTTTTCATAATTAATGCTTTATCATTTTCATTCAGACATATCGCCAAAAGGGTGGACCTAGTTTGCATCTGATTTGAGAGTCCTCCAAGAATCCATTCAAATCAAAGTCTGTAGTTACCAACTGGTCCACCCCTAAATCAGAGGAAATCTTATGTTTTCTTATAAATGTTCTTTTGTAATCTGTTCCAGGCTTTTTTGGAAGGATAGGGTAAATGTCAAATAAATAAAATAGCATGCCTATGTTCCAACCATGCTCTCCTCTTCTTGCAATTACATGTTTTGCCACTAGAGGGCACCATTACGGAACAGTGCTGAAACACCTTGCTGTCGCTTTCACAGGTAAGTGCTAATGTTCTGCACATGTACATAGGTGAATATGGGCACCACTGTTTCCTCTAAGATGAGCAGGAGTCCTCCTACCACATTGCTGCCAGTGGCAGGTGGTGATCCAATATTGTGTTTTCAATCACTAGGTAGGTACAGGCTCTAAGTTCCCTGGAATCCTGTAGAGTAGAGAATGACACGGGGACAAATTTTTCCCCGTCCACAAGGGAACCCATCTTCCCATCCCATCCCCAAGTGTTCGTTTCCTGTCCCCGCCCCATTCCTGCAAGCTCTGTCCCCATCTGCACAAACCTCAAACACTTTAAAATCCTATGTAGCAACATTCTAGAGCTCAGATTGTGATGTCATAATGCCTCATTCCACCAGTGCCTAAGCTCCGTCCTCATTGCACAAGCCTCAAACACTTTAAAATCCTAAGTAGCAACATTCCAGAGCTCAGATTCTGATGTCATAATGCCTTATTCTACCAATGCCTAAGCTCCATCCTCATCTGCACAAGCCTCAAACACTTTAAAATCATAAGTAGCAACATTCTAAAGCTCAGATTGTGATGTCATAATGCTTCATTCCACCAATGCCTAAACTCCGTCCTCATCTGCACAAGCCTCAAACACTTTAAAATCATAAGTAGCAACATTCTAGAGCTCAGACTGTGATGTCATAATGCCTCATTCCACCAACATCTTAGCTCCGCCCTCATCTGCACAATCCTCAAAAACTTTAACATCATAAATGTTTGAGGCTTGTGCAGTTAAGGCAGAGCTTACAGGAATGGGGCAGGGACAGGGACAGAGACAAAACTCACGGGGACACAACGGGGAAATTGAGTTCCTGCAGGGACAGGGACAAATTTGTCCCCTTGTCATTCTCTACTGCAGAGCTTGCCTGTCCCTCACTATTAAAATGTGGTAGTGAAACAGCACCCTCTACTGGCAGGTATGTAGATGAAGGACTCCTGCCAGCTTAGAGAAAAGTGGTGGGCACTCAGTTATCCAATGTGAAAATATATTCAGCGATACTATCTGGATAGTGCCTCTAAATGCCCTGGTCAGCGGCACTATCTAGATAGCAGGAAATAATTAGGGACTAATTTTAAAGATTTACCTGAAAATTAGGACTTCAGTGGCTTCTGATGGCCTTCCTGTATGTCCTCGAGACACTTCTAGCTCACCTATCCCTGTCGGAAATCGACTTATTTTAGTTTGACTGTTTAATTTGGGGGAGGGTTGCATGCACTCTAAATTGTCTATAAAGAAATTACAAGAAAATGTTCCAGGGGCCTTGTAGGAGTTAAGAAATCCTCAGTTTCAGTCACCCAGTAAAGTTAGCATTAACATTATTCACTGACATAATTGAACAAATTCTGCTAGGTGGGAATGGGCTCTGTACAGGCTGGAGCAGAATCCCTGTATGCAGCCCGACTTTGGCCCAAATTCACTAAGCAAACCGATCATGTACCGACCAGTATGCCAGCCCTTTGCAATCCAATTTCTCCCCAACACGATTCACTAAGCTGTGTAGCGACCCTCTTCCGATCCGCATATGTAAATGAGGGGAACTGCATGCAAAATAGGCAGGGACGCAATTCACTAACCAGAAGTAGACTTTGGTGCTTATTGTAGAAGCTTTATTTGTGTTTTGGGTGTCTTAAAACCAGCATTCAGGCACCCCTACTGTATGAACATCCAAATCCTGTTTTTTTATAAAGCCAGAATATGGCCATCTAACACTGTAGAATGGCAAGGGGGAGTGGTCCAGGCATTTTGGGGGGTGGGACTAGGGAGAAGCCCAAAGATATACAGATTCTCTTGCAGAAGAGGAAGGGACGGCCATGTTCAAAAAGATGGATGCCTGTATTTAGATCTGGTACTTGGCACATTTGGGTTACACAAAGGTGTTCTGATTGAGCAGTTTTTCTCGAAATGAAGATAAAGGAAGTTACCGTTGCTATTTTTCTGGCCCTGGAGTGGTCATAATTGAAAAAAAAAAAAAATTACAAAAATCTGTAGTGGGACTTGAACTAGCAACCTCTGGCTCACAGCTGGTTACTTTAACTATTAGACTATTCCAGCACATAAATGGATGCGTAGCTACCACAGAGACATCCATGTCCCTTATTTTGCCCCATTGATGTAGTAATGTTCTAATACAAGGCAACCTCAGCACATTGACATTTCGCCCTTGTGTATGAATACTGAATCATTCCTCATTCCCCCCTCCCTTCTTGACACAAAACCCCTGTCACATATTAACCCTTATCTTAATTGAGCAGTCCTTATTTGTAAAGGACATCAGCTGACAGGCCTTGAGGACGTGCAAAGACTCAGGTTCTGTCCACATGTTAATCAGGCCCTTGTCTAAGTGCTGAGTTGGAAGATGATCACGAGGTAAAAGCACGAGGTAAAGGGAGGGTGATCACGAGGTAAAAGCATGTACCTTTCTTTGTATCCACCAATATAAAACCATGTACCTTTGTACCCACCAATCATGAGATGTGTAAACGAGAGAGTTACTATGATGTCATTAGCTTAGAAGCATAATAAAAAGGGACTTGGAGCTAGCCCCTGGCAGCGCCTCCTCCCGACTCTTAGACTGCGTGTGTGTGCTTCCTGTGTGACATCCCTACACATTGATAACATTGGCCAACGCTCATTTTGGTGCCTCAAATGTTAGGCCTGTTTCTGGGTATATTTGGGCTGCTGACAGTGACGTAGTAAGAGGGGGGGGCGGTCAGCCCCAGGCGTGGTCTTCCTAAGGGTGCAGCACCCCCCTACTCTCCACCCCCTGTTCCTCTCCTTGCCGTGTGTGTGCACCCCTTGCTTTCCCCCATATCTTTTTTACTTCCTTGGTGTAAGGCTGCTGCCCGCATTGGCATTGGCGCTCTCTCTGATGTCATTTCTGGGACCTGCGCCTAGGAAGTGACGTCAAAGGGCGAGCCGACACTGACATGGGCATGCTGCTCACGCCAGAGAAGTTAAAATGGTGCGGGAAAAGGGAATGGAGCGCACACGCAGCAGGGGGGGGAGGGAAGATGGTGGGGGAGGGGAGCCACTGCCCTGGGAGTCGCTCACCCTTACTACGCCCTTACTTACTAATTGTGTGTAGTTGTCTGAAATCTGTCCTGTCCACATGCGGTGAAAGATCAGCAGGGCATTAATTTTGGGCTTTTTGATAGTTAAATCACACCCATCTCAATCTATGCTCAGAATAGCCTTACTGGGTCAGACCAATAGTCCATCAAGCCCAGTAGCCCATTCTCACGGTGGCCAATCCAGGTCCCTAGTACCTGGCCAAAACCCAAAGAGTAGCAAAATTCCAGCATCTCAAAGAATAAGAAGATTCCGGAACCCCAATGAGAGCAACATACTAGAGCTGAGATTGTGATGTCATAATGCCTCATTCCACAGAGCCAACCTCATCAGTGATGTCACAATGGCTTGATTGTCCTATACTTGGCACACATAAGAGCATAAGAACAGCCTTACTGGGTCAGACCAATGGTCCATTAAGCCCAATAGCCCGTCCTTACAGTGGCCAATCCAAGTCCCTAGTATCTGGCCAAAACTCAAGGAGTAACAACATTCCAGCATCTCAAAGAATAGCAAGATTCTGGAACCCCAATGAGAGCAACATTCCAGAGCTGAGATTGTGATGTCATAATGCCTCAGAGCCAACCTCATCAGTGATGTCACAATGGCTTGATTGTCCTGTACTTGGTACACATAAGAGCATAAGAACAGCCATACTAGGTCAGACCAATGGTCCATGTAGCCCAGTAGCCCATTCTCACGGTGGCCAATCCAGGTCCATAGTACCTGGTCAAAACCCAATGAGTAGCAACATTCCAGCATCTCAAAGACTAGCAAGATTCTGGAACCCCAATGAGAGCAACCTTCCAGAGCTGAGACTGTGATGTCATAATGCCTCAGAGCCAACCTCATCAGTGATGTCACAATGGCTTGATTGTCCTATACTTGGCACACATAAGAGCATAAGAATAGCCTTACTGGGTCAGACCAATGATCCATTAAGCCCAATAGCCCGTCCTTACAGTGGCCAATCCAAGTCCCTAGTATCTGGCCAAAACTCAAGGAGTAACAACAATCCAGCATCTCAAAGAACAGCAAGATTCCAAAAATGGTACCAGTTTTCTCCTATCAGCTCTAGTTTTAGAGATACAGAACATGTGCCATATACCACTCTTCACTCTGCTCGTCCATTTAAAAATCTGGATATTTTAATGTAGTGTTTAAATTAATATCTTTTAAGCATGGAGGAAACATATTAGAAATTGAAAGAAAAGTGTACAACATGAAAATCTACTTATTTCATACCATAAGAACAAGTTTAGGATACAAATTTTCCAGTCACTCGACACACAGAAAGCTCCTTTTGTAAGACTTCTGAGAGCAGGATCTGCCAGGACAATCCCACATAAGATTTCAACAACAGTCTGCCATCTTGTGTGCATCCCATCTTCCTTGGAATCTGGCTTCCATTGCTTTTATGTCTTGGCGAAATCTTTCACCTTGTTCTTCGCTTAAGTCACCGAGGTTCTCTGGAAAGTGATCTACGTGGCTTTAACACTCATGTTTCAGCTAAGGGTTCATAGTCAAATGCGCGTGGACAAATGCGCAAAGACTAGTGAGCGCTAGACCTCTGAGCGCAAGACAACTTATGCGCATTTGACTTGCCACCCCAGCCAAGCCTGTAAGCCTGAAGTCGTTATGCCATTGTATAGATCCATGGTGAGACCCCACCTGGAGTACTGTGTGCAATTTTGGAGGCCGCATTACCGAAAAGATGTGCTGAGACTAGAGTCGGTGCAGAGAATGGCCACCCGGATGATCGCGGGTCTCAAGGATCTCCCTTACGAGGAAAGGCTGGATAAGTTACAGCTCTACTCACTCGAGGAACGCAGAGAGAGGGGAGACATGATCGAGACGTTCAAGTATCTCACGGGCATCGCAGCGGCAAAGAAGGCAAATAGAATGTTGGGCATGATAAAGAAAGGAATCTCGAGTAGATCGGAGAAAGTTATAATGCCGCTTTATAGGGCAATGGTCAGACCCCACTTGGAATACTGCGTCCAACATTGGTCTCCCTACCTAAAGAAGGATATAAAACTGCTGGAGAGGGTGCAGAGACGAGCAACAAAACTGGTGAAGGGTATGGAGAAACTGGAATACGAGGACAGACTTATAACACTAGGATTGTTCTCCCTTGAGAAAAGGAGACTGCGTGGGGATATGATCGAAACCTTCAAAATACTGAAAGGAATCGACAAAATAGAGCAGAGAAGATTATTTACACTGTCCAATTTGACACGGACAAGAGGACATGAAATGAAGCTAAGGGGGGACAGGTTCAGGACTAATGTCAGGAAGTTCTGCTTCACTCAGAGAGTGGTTGACATCTGGAATGCCCTCCCAGGGGAGATTATTGCGGAATCGACAGTCCTAGGCTTCAAAAGCAAACTAGATGCATATCTCCTTGAGAGAGGCATATAAAGTATGGTTGGCTATAAAATAAACCAGGTGTATACCTGGCAGGGCCTCCGCGTGTGCGGATCACCGGACTTGATGGACCGAAGGTCTGATCCGGAGATGGCGCTTCTTATGTTCTTATGTTCTTAAGTGGAAGAAGATATCTTCCTTCTCATGGGTCCCACGGCAACCAGGGGGCACCCGTGGAAAATCAGGGGAGGGAAACTGCACAGTGACACCAGGAAATTCTTTTTCACTGAAAGAGTGGTTGACCGCTGGAATAATCTTCCACTTCAGGTCACTGAGGCCAGCAGCGTGCCTGATTTTAAGGCCAAATGGGATAGACACGTGGGATCTATTCACTGAGTTAGGTGGGGAAGGGTCATTGCGGTGGGCAGACTGGATGGGCCGTGGCCCTTATCTGCCGTCTATTTCTATGTTTCTAAATTAAAGAGACTAAGCTATATCCTCTATAGTTGTCTGCTTTCTTGTTGCCAAGAAAGTCTTTCACAACAAGAACAAATGAAGACCAGGCACATGATTCGATTTCATTCATTGATGCTATGAAATGTCATGTTATGTCATTTATAAGTTGTCTGATCTGTGGACCATTGAAAATTCCTGCCTTCGGTTTTTCCATGGTAAGTCCAGGTAACATAGGCGCCATGTATTCAATGCATGAACTGTCTTTATTCAAAGCCTTTACAAATTGTTTCATCAAGCCTAGCTTTATATGGCAGTATGATTCTAGCTTCTGCTACCAAAGGTTCATTTTTCATATTTTATCTTCCAACCACCATATATTCCCTCAGAGGCCAATATTTTTTTGCCCTGTGTTCATGTTGGATCTAGTATCCCAAAGGCATATCTACTATCCCATAACCATATCTAAGAAACGAACTGAAATGGTCTATCCAATGCAATTTTCTGAATCAGCACCCCAAATAATCCCAAGAACAGGTCAAAAACCCAAGGCACCAAGAAAAAAATTTTTTTTGTTGGCTTGTTTAATTTGAACAGTTCAGGTTTTTTTTTTATGACTTAATTTCTTTATTAGTTTTATAATTTTGACAAACAAAATCAAAACATATGGAAAATTATCATGGAATTAGAAATATCATTAAATCTATCAAATCTATATAATTCAAGAAAAGGAAAATGAAAAAAAATTAATTACATGATATAGTTAGTCCACAATCAATGGAAACGGTGCTGAAATTGCTGAAAATTAACAAAGAATTTATAATCAGGAAAACCAAAAGGAGGCTCGACTGCCTTGGAACATTGCTTATAAACGGTCAGAGAATCAGAATTAATTATCACATACTATCTTGAGAAGAAATACATTTTGATAACTGCTGTGGTTCATAAAAAAACATATCTGTTCTCTTTAAATCTCATTACACATTTACAGGGGTACCTCAGAACAAAGGTCGCCCCCATCTGAACCACCTTTGGTCTCAGCAAGAGAAACTGTTTCCTTCTCCTCTGTGTCAGTCGTGAAACATCTGGGTACATTCTATTAATATCAGTCATAAAGGGAACATCTTTATATTTGAAGAATATTTTCAACATCCATTCCCTGATTCAGTATCAAATTGTACTAATAATGTTGCTGGTACCTGAGTCTCAGTTTCCGACCTCTCCAGGAAATCAGTTAAATCCAAACTATCTGCAGATAAGTTCTGCTGATTGGGATTTTGAGACCTAGATCTCATAAGTAAATAATATATTTGAGAGAGAGGTGGATGTGAGGAATCAGGTACTTTCAAAACTTCACTTAGGTAATCTTTTGCCGTTATGGAAAATAATTTTGGAAAATTATGGACCCCTGTTCGATTACAAAAATTGGATAGCTCTAAGTCTAATAGATGTTGGCACTGTCATCTCGAAGCAAGGGACTTTAGATCATTTATTATTCTATTGTCCATTTATTATGAATTTCTGGAGATCAATTTGGGACCAAATTAATTGTTTATTAGACAACCCTGTGGCATTATCATATGATACGGTGCTGTTTGGTATGGCAATGAGAGCAAAAAGTCAGATTTCTACAAATAATAACAAATTATTACTTATAATGACTGGGGTTGCCATTCAACAAATTACATATAATTGGAAAAACTGGAGATTAAATTATAATTTCTGGTGGAATTCCTTATGTTATGTTTATAAAATGGAAAGATTTATCGCAATACAGCGGGGATGTTTCAGGAAATTTCAAGATGTGTGGGAGCCATTAACAAAATATTGTTCTGATTAGATGAAATTTTTTTCCCTTAAATTTACAAGTTCAATTGTGATGGATGGAGGGGGGGTAATTTTATTGTTACATATTGTATAAGGTATTGATTATATGATAGGAAAGGGTAGGAAGGGTGGGAGATAAGAGAATATTATTTGTTCCATTGATGATTATTAAGTGTTATATTTATTGTTAATTTGTTTGGATATATTGTTACACTTATTGTAAATTTGAAAATGAATAAAGAATTTTTAAAAAAAGAAAATAATTTTGGAAAATTCATAACTCACAAATTACTTCTCCTAATGGAGTTTTCTACCATTTCTTGTTTGAAATGTAAACTTGCACTATCTTTAACCCAAGTTAGTGCTTGCGTTTCTAATGACTTTATTCTGGTGTCGTAGTCATCTGTTGTTTTTTTTTCCAATAACGTTACTCTATTCTTCAAATCCAAGTTTTCTGATAATACCGCAGTACAATTTTGGGAAAGTTGCTGTATCTGGTTCCCCAGAGTAAACTGGAGATTTGAAATAGCTTTCCAAAGAGTTTCCATGTTGAAGACTTTAGGTTCAGGTAAGGGCAAAAACTCAGCCCTGGTTACCCCTGGTAAGCTCAAAGTACTTGCGTTTGCTGCAGTTAATGTTGAAACAATTTTGGGCTGATCCTCTTCTCCTCGCGGCTGCTTAGCTGGAACCGCACACTCCCCCTGCTTCCGTATGGCTCAAGGAACTTCGCCCTGCCGGGCGACGTCTGCTCCTCTCCTAGCACTTCAGCTTCCGCTTTCGTCGCATCAGGGCGGGCCGGAGGACTCCGTTCCTCCGAAGAGAAGCTGACACCCTCAAAGGAGGTAGGAGGCGTCTCAGCTAGCGCTTCCCCTCCAGCCAAGGTATTGCTCTCCTGATACTCTCGCGTCCCATGGCTTTGCTGCACGAACTCGTCCATCGGGCCGACTGTAGGAAATCGTTCACCCGGTTGCCCCGGGCGCTTAGATTTTCTTTTAACCATTCCTGGTTAGGAAAAATAGAGCAAGTCCGCTACAACGTCGGCGTGCTGCTAAGAACCGCCATCTTGTCAAGCTCCGCCTCGAACAGTTCCGTTTCTTAAATGTTTGTTCACGCTGGATGTTTCCATCACAGGGATGTGATTGAGATGGCTTGGGGGAAATCCACTGCTTCTTCCTAGAATAAGGAGAATAAAATCTGTGTAGCATTTCTTAAATATGTATGCATGTAATTTTGTAAACCGCATAGTTTTTATGCGGTATGTAAATTTTTAAAGAAATAAAATACTCCTTGGGATCGTGCCACGTACTTGTGATCTGTGGCCATTGTTGGAAAGAGCTTCCCAAAGAGTTGCTCTGTCCCAGTATGGCAACTCTAATGTTTTTATGTTCTTATTTATTTAAAAAAGCAAGAGCAAAAGTGGAAATGTCCAGTCAGAATGGTGCACAAAAAGTGTCTTTCAACTCATCTGATAAATCCAAATGTCTTTATTCATCCAAAATAACTCTTTCATCCAAAGTAACTCAATGACTCGACATGATCATGTTTCGGCCACCCGGCCTGCATCAGGAGTCTTAGGAGTCTTTGGGTATCAATTGGATAAATATGCTCTAAAACACAACGATCGAACCGTTGCTCCGAATCTTGTGACGCTACAAACCAACACGACCTTGCTAGGTTTGATCGTTGTGTTTTAGAGCATATTTATCCAATTGATACCCAAAGACTCCTAAGACTCCTGATGCAGGCCGGGTGGCCGAAACATGATCATGTCGAGTCATTGAGTTACTTTGGATGAATAAAGACATTTGGATTTATCAGATGAGTTGAAAGACACTTTTTGTGCACCATTCTGATTGGACATTTCCGCTTTTTGCTCTTGCTTGTTTGATTTTTGTGGATTTGTTTCCCCTGTTTTAGTGTGCCTTATTTATTTAAAAAAAACATTTTATACCGCCAAAAATTTCAGCGGTTTCCAAAGTTATATTTTAGAACAGGCTGTTTCGTGTTCTAAAATACATGTGAAATGCAAATCCTGAATGAGATGTCCTTTTAAAAATGCCCTTCCACATCTTTATTTACCTCTCCAAATTTTCTGGGCCCCTGAAACTCAAAGGTGGTCTCAAAGAGATCCTTCCTTTGGGGGTGCAAAACACTGGAACTTACATGCATCCTTGCTGCATTTAGGCTGCCCCAGATACAGCAGGCCAACGTGCCCAGTATAGGGTCTTCCTGGGAATCCTCGGGACACCTAAATGGATGAACCAACTGAACAATGACCCCTTTGCTGCATTGACAGGTTTCTGAGTTACGCTTCATCATCAAGAATGCAGCAGGAAATGAAAACGGTAAAATAATTCATTCTGGAGTCTGTGAAAAGAGACACCCAGTGAATTGTCCCAAAATGCAAAACGCCAAGCGAGACCCATCTGGTTCGCATTGTCCTCAGCAAATAAAGCTATTAGAATTAATCTCAAGGAAGATGAGTCACTCACAGAAGCTACAATTGCATGAGAAAGTTCTTCCGAAACCTCGCTGCAGTCCCGGTGCCGAAATATTGTAGCAGAGCCTGGAGGAGCAATATTCAAAACTACAGCATTTACACAGGTTAAAAATGCTCTCCCAACATTAATCGGTTGTCTGAAGTGTGTCCTTCCCATATGCGGTGAAAGATCAGCAGGGCTTTTTGCATCTCAATCTATGCCCATTAGAACATAACAACATAAGAACAGCCCCATTGGGTCAGACCAATGGTCCATCGAGCCCAGTAGCCTGTCCTCACGGTGGTCAATCCAGGTCCCTAGTACCTGGCCAAAACCCAAAGAGTAGCAACATTCCAGCATCTCAAAGAATAGCAAGATTCCGGAACCCCAATGAGAGCAACATTCCAGAGCTGAGATTGTGATGTCATAATGCCTCAGAGCCAGCCTCATCAGTGATGCTACAATGGCTTGATTGTCCTATACTTGACACACATAAAGAGCATAAAAATAGGCATATTGGGTCATACCAATGGTCCATCTAGCCCAATAGCCCGTTCTCACAGTGGTCAATCCAGGTCACTAGTACCTGGTCAAACCCCAAATAATAGCAACATTCCATGCTACCGATCCAGAGCAAGCAGTGCCTTCCCCCATGTCTGTCTCAATAACAGACTATGGACTTTTCCTCCAGGAACTTGTCCAAACGTTTCTTAAAACCAGCTATGCTATCCACTCTTAGTACAACCTCCGGTAATGTGTTCCAGAGCTTAACTATTCTCCGAGTGAAAAAATATTTCCTCCTATTGGTTTTAAAAGTATTTCCCTGTAACTTCATTGAGTGTCCCCTAGCCTTTGGAATTTTTGACGGGGCAAATAGGCACAGGTGCTGCACCTACAGTATTTTTGCAAGGGATAGTCTGCACATATGTTCTCCTGGACAATTAGTGGAAAGTCTGAGGACAGAGAGAACCCGCAGACTTTTTTCTCCATGCAGACAGTTTGAAAATTACCCTGTAATTACTTCCTGGGAAAGTAACATGGACTGTAAATCTTTCTGCCGGGTAGCTGAAATGCACGCCTCCCTAACCTCAGCTTAAGACAGAGAATCCAGAAGAGAGTGTGGCTTCATTTCATCCATGTTTCCAAAGCGTGAATGAAGCTAGTCAGATATTCAGGTATAATTCACCTATCTATCCACTGAGAGAGAGGGATTTCAGAAGGTTGCCCTTGGCGTGTGGTCAATATCATGGTTATGTTTTAGACACTTCTTACGAGGGTGGTTTGAAAAGTTTGGTAAGAAAGCATCTTAAAGAACGTAGTCTCTGTCGAGTTTCCAATTTTTTTACGAAGCCGCAGCAGCGGCTTTAACGCGTGCAATGTTTAATCACACGCTACCCCCGCGCTAGCCGAGAAACTACCACCTCCTGCAAAGGAGGCGGCAGCGGCTAGCACATCCGGCGGTATAGTGCGCGGTATTAAGTGCGTTAAACCGCTACCGCGCCTTCGTAAAGAGCCCTAAGGGGTTGATTCTATAAATGCCTCCTAAAGCGGGGTGTCTCTTAGGCACCTAACTTCACCCCCCCTTTAGAAAACCACAATAATGGTTTTTAGCACAGGCTGGTGCGCTGAATGTTCTGCAGAGCATTTAGCGCACCGGCCTGCGCTAATAAAACGCTATTGCGGTTTTGTAAAAGGGGGAGTTAATTGGCAAAATACCCTTAATAGCCTCAATAACTAGTTTAAAAAAAAATTTTAATTGGACAATAGGTACTTACGCAATTCTATAAAAGATAGGCGCCCATTGCATGGCACTTACCAGCGCCTAACACCTGAGGGGGCATTTCTGTGGGCAGAGTGTGACTTAGGCGCCGCGAAGCGCAATTCTCCCAAAAACCTAGGCGCCTGAAAGGTAGGCCTTTAAAAGCCTCGCCTACGTTTCAGGCCTCTAAGGTTTTACATAGGTGCGGCTAGCCTCGATTCTGTAAAGGGCGCCTACGTGGGACCGACGTAATCGGCGCCATTTTTTTTAGGCTCCGGCCAATTCAGGCACCGTTTATAGAATCGGCCCCTAAGTGTATAGGGCCTCAATGGAGACTACGCTGTTTAACTTGCTGTTTTGCCAAATGTTTCAAACCACCCTCGTATATCTTCATTTTCCAACACCTAAGAGGGTCGAAGCACAAACATAGAAACACGACGGCAGATAAAGGCCAAATGGCCCATCTAGTCTGCCCATCCACAGCATCCACTATCATCTCCTCTCCCTATTGGCTAAGGCTCTTTATACCTGCATTGTGATGTCATAGAACTTTAGTAACAAAGGATGGCAGATAAAGGCCAAATGGCCCGTCCAGTCTGCCCCTCCGCAGTAACCGTTATCTCTTTCTCTCTCCGAGAGATCCCATGTGCCTATCCCAGGCTTTCTTGAATTCAGACACCTTCTTTGCCTCCACCACCTTCACCGGGAGCCTATTCCACGCATCTACCACCCTTTCTGTAAAAAAAAGTATTTCCTTAGATTACTCCGGAGCCTATCACCTCTTAACTTCATCCTTTGCCCTCTCATTAAGAAGAAATTAACGGTGTCGTTTTCATATCAAGCAGCTAAATGGTAGGATCTGCTACCCATAAAGTGTAAACAATTGTCTCGTTCTAGGTTGTGCTGTACACAGGGCAGGATTAATTCGTTGAGGGCCCCTAGGCACACAAGTACACTGGGCCCCCTGCCCCGCCCCACCCCACCATGCGCCCACGTGGAAACAGGAAGCTGCGTCAGAGGGAAGCTTTGGGCAAGCAGCACCGCTTGCATAATTAAAATTCCCGTTGCCTTTCGTATCCGCGTTGCTTGCTTGTCTTACTTTCCGATCAGGGTGGGGCCTGCGTTGCCAATCGGGGGGGGGGGGCCCACGTTGCCGATGGATGTTTGAGGGGCCCATCGCCGTTTGGAAAAAACAATGTTGATGCCCTCCTTCATCGGGGCCCCCTGACCATTTCGGGCCCTAGGCACGTGCCTACTGGGCCTATTGGTTAATCCTGCCCTGTCTGTAAATCCATAAAAACTTTCGCAGGCTTTTACTAAATCGCAGTCAAGGTTTTTACTGCAGGCTGACGAGATCAATGCTCCAACGCTCATAGAATTCCTATGAGCGTCAGAGGATTTACCTCGTTGGCCCCCGGTAGAAACCTTTAACGCAGCTTTAAAAATGGAGCTCATTGTCACTTAAGAAATTTGTATCGAAAAACTTTGAATAACTTCTTTTTAAAAGGAAAATGTGGTCAGTCCTAGTTTTCTTATTTGTAAACTGAACTGAACTTTTTTTTTTGGGGGGGGAGGGGGCAGTTTATGTGGGATATAAATATTTTTAATGAAATCTGACAGTGCAGGTTAGCATGAACCCACTACATCACAAACTTGCTATTTAGCCTGTAAGCTCCCTGTGGCAGGGACACAATATTCCTAAACACCACCTCTGTACAGCACTGTGCATGCCCAGCAGTACTATAAAAATGGTACGTAGAAGCATTAATAATTATTCCTATCACCACATTTTAAAACCCAATAGATTTTTATGAACTAATGTTGTTTTGGTTAAATGAGTTTAGCATTTTTGTGTCCCCAGGTGGCTGATGTTGGCTACAGCTTGTAGCAATTTATAAAACAAAAGAAATTTCTGGAGATACAGTTAAGTGCGTGAGCTCCCTGACACCCTCTTTCATTGGCTGAAGTTGTACTTATGTAAGATCTTTCACTGGCAGACAGTGACTCCTTTGGGACTGAATAAAGAAGTGGAGTGGTGGGCGTTTCTCCACTAGTTGATTGACATCTCTTCTCAAGCATAAATATTGGGTGCTCAGCTGAGCGCTCATGTGACAGGAAAAGAAAATTTGACTGATTTCAAACCAGGTACATTGCCTCCTGCGCCGAGAGTTTGGTATGAATTTGAGTTTTTTACACCCATTTTTACATGTACCATACTTTTCTGTCTTTCTTAGGATAAATAACAATATGCAAGATTGTTTGCGGGTTCTCTGAGGAAGCCAGTAAGGCGAAACGCGTCAGGACCCAGCCAAACTAACGCTAGCAGCAATCTTCAGCTAAGTTACTTAACCTTTGAACCATTCATACATTACAAGCAATTTGAAAGTGTGCAAGTTACAAAGTATTACTTATTTTATTCAATGTTTCAAAATAACTTTTCACAGCAGTCATGGTGCAATGATAGATACCACAAGAGTTCTGGTAGGGGTTAATCCCCCACTCTGAGTTCTTACATTCCATCTTGGATTCTGAGCACCGTTGAAAGTGGAAAGTATTTTTTGAACTGGTTCCTCTATCTGTTTATTTGTGATTCCGTTTTTTGGAACTAGGCTTTTTTGACCTAACCCAGTCGTTTATATTGAGAACATAAGAGCTGCCATACTGGGACAGACTGAAGGTCCATTAAACCCAGTCTCCTGTTTCTAACAGTGGCCAACCCAGGACCCAAGCACCTGGCACGATCCCAAGTAGTAAAACAGATTTTATGCTGCTTATAATTATCCTAGGAATAAGCAGTGGATTTCCCCAAGCCATCTCAATAATGGCCTATGGACTTCTCTTTTAGGAAATTATCCAAGCCTTTTTTAAACCCTGCTAAGCTAACTGATTTCACCACATTCTTTGGCAACGAATTCCAGAGTTTAATTACACATTGTGTGAAGAAATATTTTCTCCAGTTTGGTTAAAATCTACTACTCAGTAGGTTTATCACATGCCCTCTAGTGCTAGTATTTTTGGAAACAGTAAACAAGCGATTTACATCTACCCTTTCCCACAGTATTTTATAGACCTGTATCCTATCACCCCTGAGCTCAGTGAAGTAGTAAAGGGGGGCAGGGGGTGCCGTCTTGTTGAGGTCGCCATCACCCCTCCATCTCTCCGCCCCCACGCTCCTTTCCACTCCTCCCCCTGCCGCACGTGCGCCTTCACGTCCGCCCCATCATACCTCTATCGCTTCATCGGCGCAAGCAGCAACTCCAAATGTCAGAGGGAGAGCCGACGTCAACGCGGGCAGCAAGTTGGTGATGCTGCTCATGCTGGGGAAGGAAAGGGGTGTGCATGCCTGGCATGGGGGTGAAATTAAACGCTGCTAAAACCTTATTGCTCTGGGCTGGGCCAAGATTGGAAAAACTCCCTTCCTCTGTTATACTGAAAACGGGCATTTCACTACATGTAGATTTTTCTTCTAGACGCAGGGGTGTCAAAGTCCCTCCTCAAGGGCCGCAATCCAGTCGGGTTTTCAGGATTTCCCCAATGAATATGCATGAGATCTATTTGCATTGCACTGCTTTCATGGTATGCTAATAGATCTCATGCATATTCATTGGGGAAATCCTGAAAACCCGACTGGATTGCGGCCCTCGAGGAGGGACTTTGACACCCCTGCTCTAGAGTCCTGGGTATCATCTTGGATTCATCACTTATATTTCATGAAACAGATAAATTCTTTGACAAAAAACTGTTTTTTTTCATCTGCGTATATTGAGGAAGGTTAGATCATTATTCCATCAAGAACATTTTTCAGTGTTAGTACAATCCACTGGGCATGCCCAGCTAGATTACTGTAACTCAGTCTAGGGATCTCAAAGTCCCTCCTTGAGGGCCGCAATCCAGTCGGGTTTTCAGGATTTCCCCAATGAATATGCATTGAAAGCAGTGCATGCACATAGATCTCATGCATATTCATCGGGGAAATCCTGAAAACCTGACTGGATTGCAGCCCTCAAGGAGGGACTTTGCGACCCAAAACGACTTCGGTTAATAGAAAATACAGCAGCTAAGCTCATCTTTGGGAAACGCAAGTATGACCGTGTGTCCCCTCTGTTGAGAAAGCTTCACTGGCTCCCAGTCCACTTTAGGATCCAGTTTAAATGCGCATGCATAATCTTCAAGCTTCTCTATGGAATATTTTACCCCTTAGTCCCCTTATGTTGGAATACTTTTACATTCTGTCATTTGAGAAATACACAGAGATATAAGCTATCGTTCCCTTCCTTTAAGGGAATTAGATAATAATAATAACAGCTTATATACCGCAATACCGTGAAGTTCTATGCGGTTTACAAAGATTAAGCAAAGGTACAAATGGATTGACTTTAAGAGGGGAGGAAGAAAGAGGGTTAATAGGACAGGAAATCCATTTTTGAGGAGAGAGTGATCAATAGAACAAGTTAATCGCTATAGAGCAGTGATTCCCAACCCTGTCCTGGAGGAACACCAGGCCAATCGGGTTTTCAGGCTAGCCCTAATGAATATGCATGAGAGAGATTTGCATATGATGGAAGTGATAGGCATGCAAATTTGCTTCATGCATATTCATTAGGGCTAGCCTGAAAACCCAATTGGCCTGGTGTTCCTCCAGGACAGGGTTGGGAACCACTGCTATAGAGGGAGAGAGAAGAGAGGATCAGTTGTCTAGATACTTTAGGAACAGGTGTGTTTTCAGACGTTTCCTAAATTCCTCATAAGTAGATCTGCTGGGAAGCTCAATCGATCTTTTGTTTTCAAGTTAGTAGAGATCTGGAATGGACTTCCTGACTCTATTAGATTGATAGGCCAGCTACAACTATTTTGTAAAACCCTGAAAACTTTGCTGCTCTCGCAATATTTAAACAGCTTAACTACAGTATCAACGAAATGATAATACACTTCTCCCTCCGTATTCGCGGGGGATGCGGGCAGAACATAGCCGCGAATACCGAAAAACCGCGAATAACTTTTTGGATGTTATTTGGGGGTTTTCGGTAAAAATAGACCTGAAAAAGATAATAAACCGTGAATAACCCGACCTGCGATTTGCTCCGTACAACGCCGGGAGCAGCGATTTCCTTCAGGATCCACCGGGAGCAGCGATTTCCAATGTGGAACGCCTTGTTCATAAGAACATAAGAACATAAGAACATAAGCAGTGCCTCCGCCGGGTCAGACCATAGGTCCATCCCGCCCAGCAGTCCGCTCCCGCGGCGGCCCGAACAGGTCACGGCCTGTCTGAGTCACCAGAAGGGGCCCCCTTGCCACCTTGGTTTCCCATTGAGTCCTATCTTCCCATCGAAGTCCTAACCCTCCGGTCTTGCACATCCACGACCTGGTTGGATTTCTATACTTATTTCCTGGTTAGCTTTCTATACCTGTGTTACATCCCAGAACCTCTCTCAGTATCCCACGATCCCCCTATCCCTCAGGAATCCGTCCAATCCCTGTTTGAACCCTTGTACCGTACTCTGCCTTATCACTTCCTCTGGTAGCGCATTCCAAGTGATGAAAATTAGGGGGGCGGAGTCAGCAGCCAAAAAAATCACAAATAACCGAATCCGCAGATATGGAAACCACGGATACGGAGGGAGAAGTGTACTATAGCTCTCACTTCTCTTTTTCTCCTCCTTCTTAATTATATGTGAACCGAGTCGAGCTCCATTGGGAGATGACCCGGTATATAGACTGAAGATTAGATTAGATTAGTGGGGGGAGGGGAGAAAGGGGCAGGGGTGGGCTACCATCGCTCCGTGCAGTTCTCACCCTCACTAGGCCACTGCCTGAGCCTTGTCTTCTCCAAGCTGAAGATCCCTAGCCGCTTTAACCGTTCCTCATAGGGAAGTCGTCTCATCTCTTTTATCATTTTCGTCGTCCTTCTCTGTACCTTTACTAATTCCGCTATATCTTTTTTGAGATCTGGTGACCTGAACTGCACACGGTATTCAAGGTGCGGCCGTACCATAGAGCGATACAAGAGCATTATAACATTTTCCTCTTTGATTTCCATTCCATTCCTGATCATTCCTAGCATTCTATTTACTTTCTTAGCAGCCGCCGCACATTGAGCTGAGGGTTTCAACGTATCTTCAAAAATGACACCTAGATCCTTTTCCTGGGCAGTGACTCCCAACACAGAACCCAGCATCACATAGCTATGGTTCGGGTTCCTCTTTCCCATATACATCCCTTTGCATTTGCTCACATTAAATGTCATCTGCCACTTTGATGCCCAGTCTCCCAAGCTCCTCTTGCAATTTTTCACAATCCTCTTGCGATTTAACAACTTTGTGTCATTGGCAAATTTAATTATCTCACATGTCAGCACAGACAAACTTGATGTGAGGAATGATGGGATAGGGCGACTGGTGATCCATAGCCATATTCCTGTTTCATTGGTGCATGTTTCTGCCCCTTTCTATAACCTAGGAACTAATATTTGCATATGCATTACACATGTAAATGTGTAGAATGGGAGCATATGTATATGCTTGTGTGCAGTAACATACTTCTATGCTAGCATGCCATGTTCCAATGTGTGTAACATGCATAACGCATAACTACAAGGTAGGTAGGACATAGGGTAGGACATAGGTGGAGCTCCCACTTATGTAAATTACTTACAGAATACTGCATGGTATGCACATCCCCACTGCACTTAAGCACTTTACGGCTGGTGTAAGTGCAATCGCCTCAGTGCTAGATGCACCTACACTAGGTTACATTGGTATTGTACTCTATAAAGGAAAGTAGGCGTTTATTTTCCTTTATAGGCTATGTCCTATTGTGCGTCTTCGGCATGCCTAAGTGGAGGCAACTCTGTTATAGAACTGCCCTGTGAAGGCTTCGCAAGCTGGATTATTCCAGAGTTTCTGCAGAGGACTATGGAGGTTTTCTAGAACCTCAAGAATCTGAGCTATTCCATCCCCAATCCCAATCGGGAACGGAAAGATCAATGCCAGTGTCGTTTTGAAGGACCGACTGTCATGCAAGATCCAGAATCACTGTACAGTCAGAATTAGTGGTTTTATAATTAATGATAATGTAGCCAACATCAGCATAAAATAGAGCATTCAAGGGAGTGCCCAACCAGCCAGCTTCCTATATTCTGAGCATTATTTTGCCACTGTAGCTGAAAAGAGCGTTATCTTTGTTCGTTAGGTGCCAATTTGCAGAAACGAAATTCTGCAGATGATTGATTGAACCATATCCACGTCATTCTCTTCATGGTTGGGCTGAGAACTTTTCAGCGCCCCCTCATAGCAACATTCCACAGCTGAGACTGTGATGTCATAATACCTCATTCCACCAATGCCTAAGAGCCAACTTCATCAGTGATGTCACAATGGCTTCATTGTCCTATACTTGGCTCACATAAGAACATAAGAATAGCCATACTCGGTCAGACCAATGGTCCATCTACTCCAGTCTCCTGTCTCCAACCGTGACCAATCCAAATTCTCAGCCCAATCAACCAACTTCCTAAATTCTGAGCGTTATTTTGCCACTGTAGCTGAAAAGAGTGTTACCTTATTTTGGTAAGTGGGGAACCACAAGTACAAGGGGTCACTCGGAGAAATTGAGAGGGGACAGGTTTAGAACAAATGCTAGGAAGTTCTTTTTTACCCAGAGGGTGGTTGACACATGGAACGCGCTTCCAGAGGTGGTGATAGGCCAGAGCACATTACAGGGGTTCAAGGAAGGTTTAGATAGGTTCCTAAAGGATAAGGGGATTGAGGGGTACAGATAGAAGTAGAGGTGGGTTATAGAAATGGTCAGGAACCACTTCACAGGTCATAGACCTGATGGGCCGCCGCGGGAGCGGACCGCTGGGCGCGATGAACCTCTGGTCTGACCCAGTGGAGGCAACTTCTTATGTTCTTAAGTGCCAATGTGCAGAAACAAAATTCTGCAGATCATTGATTGAACCATATCCACGGCATTCCCTTTCTTGGTTGGGCTGGGAACTTTTCAGCACCCCCCTCGTAAGCGATATTTACATTGCTCTCTAAAAGACTTACCAAGATGGCTTATTTTCCACTGATGCTCCTGTCACTTTAGATAAAGCACTGAAAACCCCCAGGATGGAACAGTCTTTGTGTTTCTAAGAGTAAACTGATCTGTGTCCAATATCAGTATTTTGGGTGTCATCCATGCTAACACAGCACCCATTCCTGCAAACGCTTCCAAGGTTTTTAATGTCTCACCTGCCTGGATGCCTCTCTCTGCATGCCTTCTTTTAACAGAGCTCCACACTTCTATTCCAGTCAGGTAGAATTATATCTTTAATGCACTGCATATTTCAATATATTGTGCAAATATCGTGGATGCCAACAGCTGTACAGAGAGCAGATCTGTATTATTTATCTCTCCTCTGGATCCTTCTACTAGTGCGTAGTCCGTTAACACGAGGATGCATTTTTAATTTGCTTTCTGATTGAATGTACAGTATTTTGAAGGGAAAAAATGCTGCTGCCACCATCTGGGTCTTTCTGGAAGTTTCTCTGAAGACCTGCTGATGGAGAGTATTATTTTTTTTAAAAAGCATATTAACAAAGAAACACATTGTTATTCATCACAGTGGCATACCGACGAGGGGTTTGGGAGGGGGCAGCCTGAGAGGGGTGCTGGAGGAGGAGCTGGAAAATAAAAAAAACTAGAACACAGGCCTTTGTGATGTGGTGTGTGTGGGGGGGGGGGGCGAGGACAAATGCACACACTGCCCCACCATCCCCATCATACACCACTGATTTCCTGCGAACATCTTTGATAGGGATATGCACAGGGAAATCATTTTGGCTCTTTTTCAGCATTTTCAGAAATCTTGATTTTTGGTTGGACTTTTATTTTGGTTCATTTCAAACATTCAATTTAATTTAAAAAAAAAAAATTAACATGCATTAGATTTTTTTTAAGGCACGCAAATCACTCTAACATGCATTCATATGTAGATTTTCATGTGTTAAATTTTGGGCACTTTTTAGGGCCATTTTGCTAAAGTGCAGTAAAGGTTTGCACTTACCATATCTTAAGAGCAAAATTTAAGGTGCAGTGGGTCCAAACTCAAAGCCTGTGCGTTAAATGTGGGGAATGTGCCCTGAATCCATCCTGCACGTGTCACACTGGACAGACAGCGCACAAGCATCACATTACATGAAGTGGCACAGACACTGTGTATATCACAGTGTCGACCCACTCCAAAACAAAATAAGTCATTGCCACAGAAGCATCCCCAACAAACACACACACCTCTCAGGCATTCGATGCCCCTAATTCCCCCCCCCCCACTACACACACCCACACACACATCCAGAGGCATTTATCCAAAAAGAAACATGATGGCAGATAAAGGCCAAATGGCCCATCTAGTTTGCCTATCCACAGCATCAACTATCTCCTCCTCTCCCTATTGGCCAAGGCTCTTTTAACATTTGCATCTCCTCTTCCTATAGGCTAAGGCTCTTTACACCTGCATTGTGATGTCATAGAGCTTTATGGTTATAGAAACATGATGGAACATAAAGGCCAAATGGTCCATCCAGTCTGTCCATCTACAGCATCTACTATCTCCTCCTCTCCCTATTGGCTAAGGCTCTTAACATTTGCATCTCTTCCTCCTATAGGCTACGGCTCTTTACACGGTGTTGTGAAGTCATAGAGCAACCATTATCTCTTCCTCTCTCTAAGAGATCCCACATGCCTATCCCAGGTTTTCTTGAATTCAGACACAGTCTCTTTCTCCGCCACCTCTTCCGGGAGACTATTCCATGCATCTACCACCCTTTCTGTAAAAAAGTATTTCCTTAGATTACTCCGGAGCCTCTCACCTCTTCACTTCATCCTATGCCCTCTCATTCCAGAGCTTCCTTTCAAATAAAAGAGACTCGACTCATGCACATTTTCGCCACGTAGGCATTTAAACGTCTCTATCATATCATGTACTCTAGCAGGATCCAGATAGTGCCAAGCTAGTCTATAAAGATTTTCAGTGGCATTATAGAGGTGGAGTTGCTGAAAATCTCTAGATAGGTAAGGTGGCCAAACAAGTTGAAAAGGTGACGGCGAAAACTAGAAGGACGCTAGGGAGCATATGGAGAGCTATGGCCAGGACAAAGGAGGTATTGATGCCCCTGTATATGACTCTGGTGGGACTTCATCATTTAGAATATTGAGTACAATTCTGGAGGCCGCACCTTCA
Organism: Geotrypetes seraphini; assembly: GCF_902459505.1. NCBI lineage: Eukaryota > Metazoa > Chordata > Amphibia > Gymnophiona > Dermophiidae > Geotrypetes > Geotrypetes seraphini. The sequence goes on along the minus strand of NC_047087.1, from coordinate 15,339,005 downwards.
AAAAGATATAAAAAGGATGGAGTCGGTCTAGAGGAAGGTTACTAAAATGGTGCGTATGGGGACAGACTTAAAGATCTCGATCTGTATACTTTGGAGGAAAGGCAAGAGAAGGGAGATATGATAGAGACGTTTAAATACCTATGTGGCGTAAATGCGCATGAGTCGAGTCTTTCATTTAAAAGGAAGCTCTGGAATGAGAGGGCGTAGGATGAAGTTAAGAGGTGAGAGGCTCCGGAGTAATCTAAGGAAATACTTTTTTCTGCGTTGGTTCTCAGTACAGCCTCTTAAACCATAATAAGTGCTCTTTCTTATTTCCATTTATAATATGTGATCAATTTACCTGTTTATACATACCTACAGTAGTTGTACATACCTATATAAAAGATATCATATATTTATTATTATTATACCTTCTTATATACACATATAAATACATACATGCATCCATATTTAGTATCGTGTTCTGTCTTCCTATGTCAATTTGCGCTTAGTGTCTGTACCGTGATCTATGTTCATCTTGGAAGCTGTAACTTCCTGATAAATCTGGTGATAAGTTGGCTGCAAAAGCGCTTACGGTGAAGAGTAACCTTCGGCCCAATTTAAGCGGCATGCAATCAAGGGCTGAATACTGGCATTTAACCACATAAGTGCCAACTCTGCCCCTGGTGTGCCCACAAGTTTGGCTTCAGCACAGGCACTAACCATGAATATTCACCAGGCTTAATATTGGTGGTTGCAAACGAAAAGTTGACCCTTGGTGCTCCACAGAAGCAGAAGTCTGACAAGAACAAAAACACTGTGGAGAAGATGATATTCAAGATGCAGGCTTTACAGTGTTCCCCCGGTCATTCACGGTTCGCTGTTCACAGTCCCGGTCATTCGCGGATTTTCCGACCATGAATGACCGGGCAGGAGAGGGCAGCCGAAGCGGCAGTGAGTGAAGGAAATCTCTCGCGGTATGCTCCGACCTCCTCTTCCTGCACTAAAGTCAGGCCTCACCAATCAGGAGCTGCCCTCTCCTATCTCCCCCGCTAAAAAACGTATTTGCGGTTTTTCAGCATTCGCGGGGGTTCCAGGAACGGAACCCCCGCGAATATCGGGGGAGTACTGTATTTGAAAGTACAGTCCAATAATCCAAGGCTTTCCTATTAAATGAATTTTTTATGCACAAATTTAGTTCCCCCATTGTTCTGTTCTGTCATTTTTATACTTTCTAAGTCTATACCTTCTTTTATAACTATATGACCATTTTAGTTTTTAGCCTTTGACCCACGAGTTTTTGCATTAGGACCTTTAGGGTATGTATTTCATTACTTTAATATGGCTCTCCTTTCTTCATTATTAACATTATTAACATTCCGCAAATTGATAAAGACCCTCCTCTTCAACTAAAGATCACCCTCTGTCTTCTCCCCCCCTTAAACCCCCTCTCTCCTCTCTCCCCTGCCTATCTTCTCCCTAAATTTCAATATAGTCCTCTCTTAGTCCTTACACTGACAAACTATATCTAAACTCATAAAACTGTTCTTAAACTAAACTACTTATATTTAAAGTCTACTCTAAATTTGCTTATTCTCCCTTTATTTAAATTACATCACATTCTTGTAGTCCAAACATTTAAACCTGTTGTACTTCTTATATGTCAAATTACTCTCCATTGTGTATGTTCACTTGTAGACCGTTCTGAGCTACTGGGAGGACGGGATAAAAATCTAAATAAATAAATAAATAAAATAAATAAATAAATTATTTCCCTTATTCTCATCTTGGCCATTCTTAGGCATATTTTATCCATCACAGCATCTGTCATGCACTTCATGGGATAAGGTTCTTTTGACATCTAACCAGGACACTTTTCAAATGCAACTTTCACCTTTGCTATGCATGATGTTCACAGCATTTATTCAGTCACCTCCAGATATATTTTTAAGTATTTTTAAATACTTGTACATCTACAGCTATTCACAGGTTTTCTTAAAAAAACACACTTCTGACACCAGTCACCATTCACATGTTATTTAAAATCCACATTCTCACATATTTAATTACACTATTTTTCAATTAAATCACTTTAGGAGACATTCCATTTCTTATATTATCATTCATAGGACCCCTGAGTTTTGTCAAAACATGAACCGTGTTGGGTTCATAAGAACATAAGAATTGCCGCTGCTGTCTCGGGATCCAAGATGGCCACCGTTTACTGAGCAACCGCCCGTAAAAGATTTTTCCTAAAAATTCTCATTTTGACGTTGTTTCGTCAACTACATACCTCAGTATGCCGAAGAGAGAGGAAAGAGTGCCGCTGGAACCTCGCGACACTCCGGAGCAGCTGCCCTCGGCAATATTGAAGTTTACTGAGGCGGATGCAAGGCGCCTCGGTATCGTCAGGGTCGTTTTTGCCCAAGACGCTTCCAGGGAACGGAGATGAGGCGTCCTTGTGGGGTTTTGAGACCACTCTTAGTCCTGACGTTCGAGCACCTCCCCCTAATCCTCGGGCCACCAGCTCCCCGGGGGTTGAGAGGCAGCCGGAAATCGACTTGCGGTCTCCCCCAGAGGTTGCCAGGGATGGTGTGGCAGATACCGATTCAGGCTCCCAGGGTTTCCACCAGAGCCTGAATACGGCATTCACCCAAGGGTACTCAAGGAACTAAGGAACAAAATAGCAGAGCCACTTCGCCAAATATGTAACCTATCCTTAAAAACTGGAGAGATCCCGGAGGATTGGAAAATTGCAAATGTCACGCCCATCTTCAAGAAGGGTTCAAGGGGGGACCCGGGGAACTACAGGCCGGTGAGCTTGACCTCGGTCCCGGGAAAAATGATGGAAGCACTGATTAAGGACAGTATCTGTGAACACATAGAAAACAATGGACAGCTAAAGTCGAGCCAGCACGGCTTCTGCAAGGGTAGGTCATGCCTCACAAACTTATTGTACTTCTTTGAGGGGGTAAACAGACAGGTGGATAAAGGGGAATCCATTGACATCATTTACCTTGACTTTCAAAAAGCCTTTGACAAGGTACCGCACGAAAGACTGCTTAAAAAGCTGTGGAAACACGGGGTGCAAGGGGAGGTCCACCGATGGATCAAAAACTGGCTGGCAGACAGGAAACAGAGGGTTGGAGTGAAGGGCCATTACTCAGACTGGCATTGTGTCACGAGCGGAGTTCCGCAGAGGTCGGTGCTGGGACCGCTCCTGTTCAATATATTTATTAATGACCTGGAGGCGGGAACAAATTGCGAAGTTATTAAATTTGCGGATGACACCAAACTCTACCGCAGGGTTGAAACCATGGAAGACTGCGAAGATCTGCAAAGGGACCTAACGACGCTAGAAGAATGGGCCAAAAAATGGCAAATGAACTTTAACGTAGGGAAATGCAAAGTCATGCACGTAGGGAAAAAGAACCCAATGTTCAGCTACAAAATGGGAGGATCACTGCTAGGGGTAAGTAACCTTGAAAGAGACCTGGGAGTGATGGTGGACACGTCTTTGAAGGCGTCGGCACAGTGCGCCACAGCCTCAAGAAAAGCAAACAAAATGTTGGGTATCATTAAGAAGGGTATCACGACCAGGACAAAGGAGGTCATCCTGCCACTGTATCGTGCAATGGTGCGACCGCATCTGGAGTACTGTGTCCAGTATTGGTCGCCGTACCTCAAGAAGGACATGGCGGTACTTGAGGGAGTCCAGAGAAGAGCAACTAAACTGATAAGAGGTATGGAAAACCTCTCATATACTGACAGACTGAAAAAGCTGGGGCTGTTCTCTCTGGAAAAGCGGAGACTTAGAGGAGACATGATAGAAACCTTCAAGATCCTGAAGGGTATAGAAAAAGTAGACAGGGACAGATTTTTCAGATTATGGGGAACCACAAGTACAAGGGGGCACTCGGAGAAATTAAAAGGGGACAGGTTTAAAACAAATGCCAGAAAGTTCTTTTTCACCCAGAGGGTGGTGGACACATGGAACGCGCTTCCGGAGGCTGTGATAGGCCGGAGCACGTTACAAGGCTTCAAAGAAGGTTTGGATAGGTTCCTAGAGGATAAAGGAATTGAGGGATACAGATAAGAGTAGCGGTAGGTTATAGGGATAGTCTGGGACCATTGCTCAGGCAATGGGCCTGATGGGCCGCCGCGGGAGCGGACCGCTGGGCGAGATGGACCTCTGGTCTGCCTCAGCGGAGGCAACTTCTTATGTTCTTATGTTCTTATGGACGAGGATGGAGCAATATCGGGAACAGTTCCGACCCAGGAGAGAGGAAGAGAAGGGGATCTTTGGTTGGTGAGCAGAACCTTACATCATTAGACTTGCAATCTTTTAACATAGTAAAGCCCCAAGAAGTAACTTTGGACGCTTTGTGGGATCTAGTTGCCAATTTAACTAGAACAGTGAATATTAATCATCTTCAAATTGAAGGAAAGATAAAAATGCATGAGAAGGAAATTGTCCAAATAAAACAGGACCTTGGCGAATCCAAAATAAATATTCAGAATATTAAAGATGAACTCAAATCTTCCAAACTAATTCAAGAGACATTAATGAAGGACAATGTTAACCTAAGAAGGAAGATAGAAACATTTGAGAATTTCTCTAGGGGTAACAATCTTAGATTGATTCATTTTCCTCGAATAACAACAGTTACCCCACGAGAAATGTTAAAACGTTACCTGCTGGAGATCTTAGAAGTACCTGAAGATTCAATGCCGCCATTTACGCAGGTCTATCACTTGCCAAATAAAAACCAGAATCAACAACAGGAAAGAAACCAAGGTCCAATCGATGTATCAGCTTTACTTGAGATATCTGATACGGAAAGTGTCATACCAGCAACATTAATAGTGACTTTAGCTCTCACATTGGACAAAAATTGGCTTTTGAGACTTTTCTTTAAAAACAAAGAGAAAATGTTTTTGGATTTAAAAATACAAATGTTTCCGGCAAGAGATACACAAAAGCGCAGGAAATAATTTTTTTAATTAAAACCTGGAGTTTTAGCTCTTGGAGCAACTTTCTATCTTTGCCACCCATGCAAGTGTATAATACAGTATAATTCCCAGAAATATGTTTTCTTTGAGCCCATCAGGACAGACAGGGGAAAATGCTTCAGTACTTGAATAAATTTGTGTAAACTGTTTTGAACTTCCCTGGGAGAACAGTAATAAAAAACTGAAAAATAAATATGATATGGAACCATGAAACTTAAAAGTTATTCCACATTTTTTTGTTTCAATGAAACAAATGCATCTAGTAAATGGGCAGAAGTATAGGGAAACCAAGCCATTGTGACATCACCGATGAGGCTGGCTCTTAGCCATTGGTGGAATGAGGCATTATGACATCACAATACCAGGGGCAGCTGAAAAGTTCTCAGCCCAACCAAGAAGAAAATGGGGAGAGTGTGGCACAGGGTGACAGGTCAAAAACGCGCAAGACAATAGCGCGCAGACAAAATCGCGCAGACAAATAAGCGCTAAGACAATTGCGCGCAAGACAATTCAGCGCACCGACACCTCAGCGCAAGACAATTGAGCGCAAGACAATTGAGCGCAGTGACAACTCAGCGCAAGACAACTCAGCACAAGACAACTGAGCGCAAGACAACTGAGCACGCCACTAGAGGCCGCTTGACCATCGGAGGACACGCGCACGTACAGCACGTGAACACGTCATCACGTCGACGTGTGTTCAGTATGATTCCCTTGACTCTTTGCGTTTTCAACATAAATCACGTGAATGCATTTTCGTTACCATGGTTACGTTATCTCATGATATATATTCTCCGAACAGCATTTAAATACAAGTCACGTGAATGCATTTTCGTTACTATGGTTACGTTTCCACATTATATATGTCCTCCTTCCTTTCCCGCCTTCCTTTCGCTGCCTGACCGTGTCCGTTATAGGTAAAGATCTGGTTTTGCTGGTACTTGATCTATAACGAATATTTGTCTTGCGCGGATTTTTCTCGCCTCTGGTGAGAGCGAACGTCCACATTTCTTCATTTACAGGTATGTTTATATTTCCGCTTCACGCGCAACAAAAGGGAGGGTATGATCATAAAACTCCGCAAGAAAAGGGAGGGTATGATCATAAAACTCAGCGCAATTGATTATGAAGTTTATATAGGGTATGTTGATATTTACATTTTCAGTTCTTGTCTTGCGCTCAATTGTCTTGCGCTCATTTGTCTTCACGCTCAGTTGTCTTGCGCTCAGTTGTCTCGCGCTAGGTTGTCTGCGCGATTTTGTCCGCGCGCGATTGTCTTGCGCGAAATTGTCTTGCGCGCAATTGTCTATGAACCGTGGCACAGTGATTAAAGCTACAGCCTCAGCACCTTGCGGTTGTGGGTTCAAATCCACACTGCTCCCTATGACCTTGCGCAAGTCACCTACTTCTCCCATTGTCCCAGATACATTAGGTAGTCTGGGACAGAGAGGGGAAAATGCTTGTGTACCTGGATAAACTGTTCTGGGCTCAAGAACAGTATGGAAAACTGAATGAATGAATAAATAAATATTTGTAGCTACCCTGTTATTGATTGTAAACCACATTGATAGCTTCAACTAGCAGTAGGTCAAGATTTTAATAAAACTTAGGTACCCACCACCTAATTAATTTAATCTAATTATCAAGCCAATTAAGCTTGTTATCAATGCTAATTAAGTCTATCACATAATTAATCATAAAGGTGCCTAATTTCAGGTGCCATTTAGAAAATCCTAGGATGGGACGTATTGCGTGCTTAAAAAGAAGCGTGCTTTTGGCCATTTGCACTAACATTCTATAAAGAAAAGTAGACATCTACTTTCCTTGGCAGAACAGGATTGAGAGAGGCAACATAATCAGTCCTTTAGTAGATCCTTATTTATTTGGATTTTATCAACATGAAGAGATTCACTCAAAGCAGTTTATAATACAAGAAATAGTAATCAGGACTCTTAAGTATTTTCCCTATCAGTCCCAGCAAGCTTTAAGCCCGTTACATCAACGGGTGCTAGAATAGATGTATCTGTCTGTCTTTCTTTCTGTTTCCTTAGCCACTGTCTGTCTTTCTTTCTCGCTTCTTGGCAGCTGTCTATCTGTCGCTCTGGCCCCCTGTCTGTTTGTCATTCTTTCTGTCTGTCTCTCTCCCTGGCCCCTTGTCTGTCTGTCTTTCTTTCTGTCTGTCTCTCTCCCTGGCCCCTTGTCTGTCTGTCTTTCTTTCTGTCTGTCTCTCTCCCTGGCCCCTTGTCTGTCTGTCTTTCTTTCTGTCTGTCTCTCTCCCTGGCCCCCTACCTATCTCTCTCAGGCCGCCACTCAAGCAAACCAAGATTGATGCCTGCCCCCCAAGCACACCCCTCCCCCCAAAGCAGCCCCTTTTCCCTCTCCCCCTCCACTTCCCTGAGCACCAGTAGCAGCTGGATGCCTCGCAGCACCTCGAAGCACACCCTCCTGCCGTTGCTCTCACCGCCGCAAGCCAATGCACGCCGCCACGCACCACAAATGGAACTCAGCATGGAAGCACAAATCACGGCGGCAAGGATCACGCAGTTTCAACTGCGCATGCGCGGGTAAGGGTTTTATTATAGAGGATATGGAAAAAGGACAAAACCGGGGAGAACTGGAAAGAGCACAGGAAGCATAAAAAAGAATGTCACCTCGTGGTTAGAAGAGCAAAAAGAGAATATGAAGAGAGGCTAGCCAGGGAAGCACGAAATTTCAAACCGTTCTTCAGATATGTTAAAGGGAAGCAGCCGGCAAGCTTGACTTCAGTTCCGGGGAAGATGGCAAAAGCACTGATAAAAGACAGCATCGATGAGCATCTAGAAAGGAATAAACTGATGAAAACAAGCCAACATGGCTTCTGCAAGGGAAGATCGTGCCTAGCGAACTTATTGCACTTCTTCGAAGGAATTAACAAACGGATGGACAAAGGGGACCCCATAGACATCGTATACTTAGATTTCCAAAAAGCCTTTGACAAGGTACCCCATGAACGCCTACTACGGAAACTGAAGAACCATGGGGTGGAAGGAGACGTACATAGATGGATCAAAAATTGTTTGGCGGGTAGAAAGCAAAGGGTAGGAGTGAAGGGCCACTACTCGGACTGGAGGAGGGTCACGAGTGGTGTTCCGCAGGGGTCGGTACTCGGACCGCTGCTGTTCAATGGATTTATAAATGATCTAGAAACAGGGACGAAGTGCGAAGTAATAAAATTTGCAGATGACACCAAACTATTTAGTAGATTAAGGACTAAAGAGGACTGCGAAGATTTACAAAGGGACCTGAACAAACTAGGAGAGTGGGCGACGAGATGGTAGATGAAGTTTAATGTAGAAAAATGTAAAGTCTTGCATGTAGGAAACAGAAACCCAAAGTACAGCTACACGATGGGCTGGTAATAGGTGAAAGTACCCAAGAAAAGGACTTGGGGGTAATAGTTGATAACACAATGAAGCCGTCGGCACAGTGCACAGTGACCTCTAAGAAGGTGAATAGAATGCTGGGTACTATCAAGAAAGGTATTACAACCAGAACGAAAGAAGTTATCCTGCCGTTGTATCGGGCGATGGTGCACCCGCATCTGGAGTACTGCGTCCAATATTGGTCACCATACCTTAAGAAGGATATGGCGATACTCGAGAGGGTTCGGAAAAGAGCAACACGATTGATAAAAGGTATGGAAAACCTTTCATATGTTAAAAAATTAGAGAAACTGGGGCTCTTTTCCCTGGAGAAGCGGAGACTTAGAGGGGACATGATAGAGACTTACAAGATCATGAAGGGCATGGAGAAAATGGAGAGGGACAGATTCTTCAAACGTTCGAGAACTACAAGAATGAGAGGGCATTCGGAAAAATTAAGAGGGGACAGATTCAGAACCAATGCTAGGAAATTCTTCTTCACCCAAAGGGTGGTGGACACCTGGAATGCGCTTCCAGAGGGTGTGATAGGACAGAGTACGATATTGGGGTTTAAGAAGGGATTAGACGATTTCCTGAAGAAAAGGGGATAGATAGAGGATTATTATACAGGTCCTGGACCTGATGAGCCACCGCGTGAGCGGACTGCTGGGCATGATGGACCTCTTGTCTGACCCAGCAGAGGCATTGCTTATGTTATTATGATATATAGAATCACCCTCCAAGTGTCTGCATTACCCCACAAAGGAAGGGAATCGGGACTTGTATACTGCTTTTTTGTTGCTTTAGCATTTCAAAGCAGTGGGCACTGGAGGATTAAGTGACTTGCCCAGGAGCAGCACCAGGATTCGATCTCACAACCTATGGGTGTGGAGGCAGCAGCTCTACCTCTACCAGTAAACCACACCTTCAGTCTGTCTCAATATGGCAATTCCTATGTTTGCTGAGTACAGGACAATCAAGCCATTGTGACATCTCTGCTGAGGTTGGCTCTTAGGCATTGGTGGAATGAGGCATTATGACGTCACAATCTCAGCTCTGGAATGTTGCTACTCTTTGGGTTTCTGCCAGGTACTTGGGACCTGGTTTGGCCACAGGATACTGGGCTTGATGAAAGGGAAAGGGAATAGAGACTTGAATACCGCCTTTTTGTTGCTTTAGCATTTCAAAGCTTTCATTCAAAGCTGAGGGCACTGGAGGATTAATCAACTTGCCCAGGGTCACAAGGAGCAGCACCAGGATTCGATCTCACAACCTCTGGGTGCGGAGACAACAGCTCTACCAGTGAGCCACAGCCCTTCCTCTCATGGAGATGCAGAACCTGCTGGGGAGTCCTATAACCGCCTGCACGGTCAAGAAGGGCGCTCATGCTTTTCACGCCACAGCCTTTGGAGGTTTCCCCAAAATGAAAGGGTGTGAGTATCTTCGCATTTAAAATAATCCCAAGCTATCCACCCAACATACGTTTGCACCTGCTGGTTTGGGTGGATATATGTTCGGAATAAAATTTTATTACATTACATTCGTGATTTCTATTCCGCCGTTACCTTGCGGTTCAAGGCGGATTACAAAAAGGATCTATCTGGCCATTTCCAGAGGAATTATAGAATAGTTAGGGAGTAGTCAACTTGGTTCATAGAGATGAGGTGGTTCTTGTGGCGTTAGGTTGTTTTAGAGAGTGGGGAGGCAGAAAACTGGCAGGAAAATTACGTATCATCAATCCTCAATAATTCTAAGACACAGATCATAATTCGAATTCTTCTTTAGGTGTCTGCCTTCCACGTATCTTCAAAGGAAGGCCTCTACATACAATTGTGTTTTTAACATTCTCTTAAACTATAACCGGTGCGAACAGGTCCTCAAGATGCCAGGGAGGAAATTCCATAGTTTTACTCCTGCCAGTAATCTCCTTCCTTGAGGTCAATCTCACTGTAGCTTCAGACCTCAAGCATCTCGTCGGTTGGCATATCTCCCACAGAGTTTGAAACAAAACCATACAAACTCTGATGATGATAATAATAATAATAATTTATTCTTATATACTGCCAAACTGAAAAGGTTCTAGGCAGTTCACAACAAATAGAACTAATACATACAATGCAGATATAATACATCAAATTCTGAATGAAAAAGAACTTATTAAAAGTGAAAACAGAATGCATTAAGATACCAACCTATCAAATAGTTGTGTCTTTAACAGTTTTCTAAAATCAGAATAAGAAGAAACCTCTAACATAATTTTTCCAAGCCATACATTCAGTGTAGCGGCCTGAAACGAGAGGGTTCTCTCAAGGAACTTCTTGTAACGACAATATTTTATGGAGGGATATGCACCACTGATAGCACCTTAAAGCAGATCCTTTGTGCCACTGTTTGCATGTGTGTAATTCCAAGCACTATCCGAATCCTACCGCCAGGAAAGGTCTTCCTCTTCCCACATTGCACCCAATTCTTCTACCAACAGATAGGGTGAATGTTATAAAAGTCCATTTCTCTGGTTAATGCACTCTTTCACCTGCAGTCATGGCTTTGAAAATTCCCCTTCTGTGTCTGGGAAAAGATGTTAAAAGCTAGTTGACTTGACTGAAATATGAAATGGCCAAAGTCTCAGATTGATGTTCCTGGTTGTTTGCTCTGATGCCAGTCAAGATCAGTTTTAATTAAAAGCCATTACCACACAGGGGATCTAATGGCTGATGACTTTTGACTTCTGACCTAATGACCTTAGCTGTCCTGGCTACAGAAACTACTTTTTGTCCTCTGATAACCTTACAGACATAACTCAGCTGGACTCAGCACATCCTGTCCTCGTTTGCTGAAAAAGATTTCCAGTCTGTAAGTGAAATTGGCCAATGGGAAGGCAGATATACATCAGCAGGCATTAATCTGCACCTCCTTCGCTTCAAATGAGAACACCATCACAAGCTACATCAACAGTGATGGGATAATTGCGGGCATAGGTAAAAGAGGTGAACCAAGCTGATGTTTCAAAATGGGTGTAGATCTGCTTTGAAAAGAATCCCAGGAAATTGCATTCATGCAATACCTCTGTAAATTTGCAAATAAAAGCAAAACCCACCTTTTCAAGCAGTGAGTGTGTTAATGTACATAGGCTGAAGATACATAGCTTCATCTGCATATTAAGAACATAACATAAGAACATAAGCAGTGCCTCTGCTGGATCAGACCAGGGGTCCACCCTGCCCAGCAGTCCGCTCACGCGGCAGCCCATCATGTCCAGGACCTGTATAATGATCTCTATCTATACCCTTCTATCCCTTTCTTCTTCAGGAATTCATCCAATCCCTTCTTGAACCCCAATACCGTACTCTGTCCTATCACACCCTCTGGAAGTGCATTCCAGGCATCCACCACCCTTTGGGTGAAGAAGAACTTCATAGCATTGATTCTGAATCTGTCCCCTCTTAATTTATTCGAATGCCCTCTCGTTCTTGTAGTTTTTGAAAATTCGAAGAATCTGCCCCTCTCTACTCTCTCTATGCCCTTCATGATCTTGTAAGTCTCTATCATGTCTCCTCTGAGTCTCTGCTTTTCCAGGGAAAAGAGCCCCAGTTTCTCTAATCTTTCTCTATCTATCTCTCTCTATTTCTCTCTCTCTGTCTCTCTTTCTCTCTCTCTCTGTCTCTCTTTCTCTCTTTCTTTCTGTCTCTCTCCCTTTCTCTCTCTCTTTCTGTCCCTCTCTACTCTCTCTATGCCCTTCATGATCTTGTAAGTCTCTATCATGTCTCCTCTGAGTCTCTGCTTTTCCAGGGAAAAGAGCCCCAGTTTCTCTAATCTTTCAGCATATGAAAGGTTTTCCATACCTTTTATCAGTCGCGTCGTTCTCCTCTGAACCCTCTCGAGTATCTCCATATCCTTCTTAAGGTACGGCGACCAATATTGGACGCAGTACTCCAGATGCGGGCGCACCATCGTCCGATACAACGGCAGGATGACCTCTTTCGTTCTGGTTGTAATATCTTTCTTAATAATACCTAGCATTCTATTCGCCGTCTTAAGAGGCCGCTGCGCACTGTGCCGATGGCTTCATTGTCTTGTCCACTATTACCCCCAACTCCTTTTCTTGAGTACTTTCACCCATTACCAGCCCTCCCATCGTATAGCTGTACTTCGAGTTTCTTTTCCCTACATGCAAGACTTTACATTTCTCTACATTAAACTTCATCTGCCATCTCGTCGCCCACTCTTCTAGTTTGTTCAGGTCCCTTTGTAAATCCTCACAGTCCCCTTTAGTTCCAACTCCACTAAATAGTTTGGTGTCATCTGCAAATTTTATTACTTCGCACTTCGTCCCTGTTTCTAGATCGTTTATAAATATATTGAACAGCAGCGGTCCGAGTACCGACCTCTGCTAACACCGCTCGTGACCCTCCTCCAGTCAGAGTAGTGGCCCTTCACTCCTACCCTTTGCTTCCTACCTGCCAACCAGTTTTTGATCCATCTATGAATGTCTCCTTCCACCCCATGGTTCTTCAGTTTCCGTTGTAGGCGTTCATGGGGTACCTTGTCAAAGGCCTTTTGGAAATCCAAGTACACGATGTCTATGGGGTCCCCTTTGTCCATCCGTTTGTTAATTCCTTTGAAGAAGTGCAATAAGTTCGTTAGGCAGAAGCCGTGCTGGCTTGTTTTCATCAGTTTGTTTCTATCTAGATGTTCATCATTGCTTTCTTTTATCAGTGCTTCCGCCATTTTCCCCGGAACCGAGGTCAGACTCACCAGTCTGTAGTTTCCTGGGTCACCTCTCGATCCTTTTTTAAAGATGGACGTAACATTAGCTATCCTCCAATCTTCCAGTATGACGCCTGTTTTCAGAGATAGGTTACAAACCCGCTGTAGTAGTTTTGCTATTTCCTCTTTTAGTTCCTTCAAAACCCTAGGGTGGATTCCGTCCGGTCCCTTTTTAATCTATCTATCTGCTTATGTACGTCCTCGAGGCTCACCTCCATTGATGTTAATTTTTCTGCTTGATCTCCTGTAAATATTTTTTCAGGTTCCGGCACGTTGGATGTATCCTCTTTTGTAAAAACCGACAAAAAGAACATGTTTAGTCTATCCGCCACTTCTTTTTCTTCCTTCACCACTCCTTTCCTATCTCCGTCATCCAGCGGTCCCACCTCCTCCCTTACCGGCTGTACATAAAACAATGCTTTACCCATAATGAAACTTTGGAAATTATCTTCCCTTGGATAGACGATCTGGAAATGAGAACGACGAGTGAGGTGATTAAATTTGCCGATGACACTAAACTGTTCAAAGTTGTTAAAACGCATGCGGGTTGTGAAAAATTGCAGGCGGACCTTAGGAAATTGGAAGACTGGGCGTCCAAATGGCAGATGAAATTTAATGTGGACAAATGCAAAGTGATGCATATTGCGAAGAATATCCCCAATCACAGTTATCGGATTCTAGGGTCCACCTTGGAGTTAGCATCCAAGAAAGGGATCTGGCTATCATCGTAGACAATGCGATGAATCCTTCCACCCAATGTGCGGCGGTGGCTAAAAAAGCAAACAATATTCTAGGAATTATTAAAAAAGGACTAAGAATGTTATAATGCCCCTGTATTGCTCCATGGTGCAACTTCATCTGGAGTATTACGTTAAAATCTGGTCTCCTTATCTCAAGAAAGATATAGTGGCGCTAGAAAAGATTCCAAGAAGAGCGACCAAGATGGTAAAGGGGATGGAACTTCTCTCGTATGAGGAAAGACTAAAACGGTTAGGGCTCTTCAGCTTGGACAAGAGACGGCTGAGGGGAGACTGAAGTCTACAAAATCCTGAGTGGAGTAGAACGGGTGCAAGTGGATCAATTTTTCACTCCGTCAAAAATTACAAAGACTAGGGGACACTTGATGAAACTGCAGGGAAATACTTTTAAAGCCAATAGGAGGAAATATTTTTTCACTCAGAGAATATTTAAGCTCTGGAACACATTGCCAGAGGACGTGGTAAGAGCGGATAGCATAGCTGGCTTTAAGAAAGGTTTGCATAAATTCCTGGAGGAAAAGTCCATAGTCTGTTAATAATACATGGGGAAAGCATCTGCTTACCCTGGATCGGTAGCTGCTCTTTGGGTTTTGGCCAGGTACTTTGCCACCATTAGAATGTTAGCCACCATTAAGAACGGTGGCCAATCCAGGTCACTAATACCTGACAAAAACCCAAAGAGTAGCAACATTCCAGCATCTCAAAGAATAGCCAGGTTCTGGAACTCCAATGAAGGCAACATTCCAGAGCTGAGATTGTGATGTCATAATGCCTCAGAGCCAACCTCATCAGTGATGTTACAGTGGCTTGATTGTCCTAAACTTGGCACACATAAGAGCATAAGAACAGCCAATGGTCCATCTAGCCCAGTAGCCCGTTCTCATGATGGCCAATCCAGGTCACTAATACCTGGCCAAAATCCAAAGAGTAGCAACATTCCATGCTACTGATCCAGGGCAAGCAGAGGCTTCCCCCATGTCTTTCTCAATAACAGATTATGGGCTCATATAACCCTTTGACCCATCTTTGGTTAACCCCGAGCCATCCGCCTCATTACCTATCAGAGTGAGAGAAGCTCCTGTCACGCTTCATAATGAAGCAAGCTTTAAGCAGTGGCCTGAACAATAAACCAGCCGAGAGACGGATATGAAGGAAAGCAGTGCAGTAAGGTGTCCTCTGTTTTGACAGCAAATAGCTCTATTTATTGAGTGCAGGGCCTTCTGTCCTTGCCTACAGACGGTTGCTATGGAAGAGTGGCCTAATGATTAGAACAACTACCTCTGCACCCTGAGGTTGCGAGTTTGATTCCCACTGCAGCTCCTTGCAACTCTGGGCAAGCCACTTAACAATTCATTGCTGGGGTACAGAATAAGTACCTGTCTAAACCTGTCTAAATGTAAACTGCTTTGTTTGTAACCAAACAGAAAAAGCAGTATATCGTTTCAAGTTTCTTTATTTTTGATATACCGTCTATGAAAACAAGGGGACCCACAACCACTAGGGGTCACTCGGAGAAATTGAAAGGGGACAGGTTTAGAACAAATGCCAGGAAGTTCTTTTTTACCCAGAGGGTGGTGGACACATGGAACGCGCTTCCGGAGGATGTGATAGGCCAGAGCACTTTACAGGGGTTCAAGGAAGGTTTGGATAGGTTCCTGGAGGATAAGGGGATTGAGTGGTACAGATAGAACTAGAGGTAGGTTATAGAAGTGGTCAGAAACCACTTCACAGGTCACAGACCTGATGGGCCACCGCGGGAGCGGACCGCTGGGCGAGATGGACCTCTGGTCTGACCCAGTGGAGGCAACTTCTTATGTTCTTATGAAAGGGACCATGTTCATCAGGAACACTTTAGAGATGCCATCCCAACAGAACCAGATAGGGAAAGCAATGAAATGACACAAACCCAGGCACATGACGGATATTGTGTAGGAGAACTGATACAGGATAATTTAGAAAGAGAACGCTCACAGTTTGAGTATCAAATCAGCTCACACAAGCATTTAGACTCAGCACAGCCTTAAATTTCTGTACTTTGGACACACCTGAGGTTCAACACTGTAGTTCCGAGAAACTGATTTTGGAAAACTCTATTAGGCATCCTCTAAAGTTTGAGCCCACCGAATTACACACATCTGCCACAGCCTTGGTCCTTCCGTTTCGCGATTTATTTTCCCAGATCCTACCATTAACAGCAGTAAATCACTGGGAAAGCAAGAGAACCCTATCTTGCAAATGAGTTTCTGTAAATCTGACGACAGGTCGAGGACACACAGCGTGGTACAATGAAAAGCACGTTTTTCGCTCTCTTAAGGCCGTTTCATTGCAGGTAGGGATCTGAAGTGAAACTGGTCGTGCAGCCTTTCTGCAAGCCTTCAGGAATGATGGCCCATCATCGGATACACTTGGCCCTGTCTGCCACCCTGAAGTCCAGGGCTGCCCCTGCCTGGAGCCTACAGGGCTAGTAACCCTAGAGAGAGTGGTCTCAGCAGGTCAGAACAGAGGTCACTGGCAGGGCAGTGGCGGGGAAGGCCTGAACTGTGCCAAACTTCGCCTGGGGGATTAGTCAAACAGAAGACATCTGTTTTGTGACATACCAGTTTTTAACCTCTGGAAGCGCTCACAGAATCTCACTCCAAACAACGTCGCCCTTATAATTCTCTGACTAATCCAGGGTTTATTCTTTATGCGCTCTAGGGTTCTCTTTTTAACCATTTCACTATCGCTGCTTAATTAATGTTTTAATTTTGTCCTACCCTGTATTTTAAACCATTCATCTTTGCTAGGACTTTTTTTTTTTTTTTAAATCACATCAAATATCCTATGGGGAACTTATAGGTTAAAATGCTCAGGGGTACTTCTCCTCCAAGTGTGTAATTTACAATGATCCCAAATCAAACTTGTATTCAGCATTTACTATGGATGGGATTTCATTCTTTGGGGGCATTTCAATAAAGTGAGTCCTCCTTTTGGCAACTCAAAAGATTCCATCACCCCCCCCCCCCCAACATAGCATCCAAACTGCGCCTGTACACCCCCAACCGCTCCCTCTGCTCTGAAACAGAGAGATGACTCAGTATTTCCCCAGGAAAATCTCTGCAGTTGGAAACTGCACATAAACGCTCCTACAGCCATTTTCTCCCTCTGCTATGGAACCAGTTGTCCGCACAGATAAGGTCACTGGACTAACTGATGGCCTTCCGAAGAGCAATGAAGATCTTCCTCTTCTGTTAAATCTTCCACCAGCGGACGTACTGTTTCGTTAATCTTCCTTCTATGTGCTCCTTGTTTGTAACCAATCATGTCCTTAAATTTACTCTGTGAATGTCCTATTGTGACCCGTTCTGAGCTTCCGGGAGGACGGGATAGAAATCGAAATAAATCAAGGCAGAGCAGGGAGAGCCAATTCTATAATGGACACCAAAAAGGGAGCCCAAGGAGGCCTCAACAACAAGACAATCAAGGCATGAGAAAGGAGTCGTGAGGATGAGATGTCAATCATTCAGCCACGGGTGTAAAGTTCAACGTTCACGCTATTGATAGTTCAAAGTTCACTTTATTGATTGCAAGGACTCGAAGACTCAACATCAACAGTATTTCAGCATGTATGCCTTTGTCAAGAGTCTCAACAGCCGGTGTTTCTATCACATAAATAGAGCATTCAATACAGGTCAATTTTAGAAGCGAGCAGGGAAATAACTGGGTGTCCAAAGTGAAGCTGAGGGTCCCTGCTCGCTTCTAAAACTGACCTGTATTGAATGCTCTATTTATGTGCTGGAGCAGCCAGCCATTGAGACTCTTGACAAAGGCATAGATGCCGAAACACTGTCGGTGTCAAGTCTTTGAGTCCTCGCGGTGCTACTATCAATAAAGTGAACTTTGAACTTTACACCCGTGGCTGAATTATTGGCAATTCTACCATAGAATCAGAGCTCCCAAATTCCTACGTAGAATGCTAGTACAAACTGCATCAGTGTGCCTGTTTATGCCAAGTCCATGCCAGGTGGGAGTGTGTGTGTGACTTTGATAACTGAACTGTCCTATTAGGAACAACAGTTGGATTGCGCATGGCTTATGTGTTTATCGCCCACTCATAATAAAGGAGGATCCTTATTGCTCAGAAAGAAGAGTCAACCTGGAGCGTTCTAACTGAGCTATATAAATAAGGGTCTATGCTTGTTTTGCATATTGATTTCTACCCGCACTTTATGGATTTTTTGAGAGACTTATGAATCTTTCCCATTGTTCATTACAATCACTGAGTGGAGTTTTTTGGGCCAATGACTAGTGTCTGCTCACTCGACTACTTGGCAATAGCTTGAATTGAGTGGACTGCTGTATTCACTGAGGCCTTTTTCTCCACTTTTTTTTTGAACACTTTTCAGGCAGTGATTTTGACATCTTTGGATGAGAGTAGAGTATTTTGTACTTTATTTATTTGAAAATTCCCACCACTCCCCCCCTCTCCTTAAGCTGGAAAATTATGTGCTGATGGCCCTTTGAATTTGTAGAGCTATCAGGACTATTGGTTTGCTTTGACTGCAGCTCTTCTTCATCCCACCCCCAACCCGGAAGCTGCTGCCCCAGGCAACTACCTAGTCTGCCAAGTGGTTAACACAACACTGAATTGTAGGAAACAGGAAGAAACCACTTGCATAATGATTTTTCAGAAAAGGGAGATCTTGCGATATTATTGTTATTTTGCACTTGAAACAGGGCTTTATCCTTAAGTCTGTTTTCTTTCAACCCATCAAACTAAGCATGACGGATGATGTCATCTTGAAGAACAATTCTCATACGGTTAAAATTTTCCCAATTTAAAAATATTATTCTTTGTTTTTGTCAACTTTCATTGGGTTTGGGGGGATTTAGTATGATTCTTTCAATAAAAAAGTTAAAAACTAAATTTTGGGGAAGGATAGGGGGGAGAGGTCAATAGGAAAAGGGAAAGGGGGTAGGAATTAGGGGGAGGGTATTGAGAGATGTAATGGGTATTTTGGAAATATATTTTGAAGAAATGAAAGATATTTGATGGAAATTAATATGATGAATTTTAATTTAATAACTATTTTATTGTATTATAATATTGTATATTTACGGATTTCTTCAATAAAAATGTTATAAATTAAAAATGTAGATGAAATGTCCAATATGAAATAAAAAGATCAATACCATTATTGATGCTATCAGAAAACAACCTGATTTGTAGCAGATGTAAAATCAGATTATCTCAGATCTGAATCTATTATAAAAAATAATTCACCCCTCCCTTTATAGAGATATATACATAAATAACCTTTGTGTGATTCAAGATAAATACAGTAGCAATGATAGCACCAGCAAACCCTTAGAGGGGCATAATCGAAAGGGATGTCTAAGTCCGTTTACATCCATCTCGCAAGTCAACGAAAGTAAAAAACAGCTTAAGATACATTTTCGAAAAATACGTCCAACTTTTTTTTCGTTTCGAAAATTGTCTAATTATACGTCCTGCTGATCTGATCGTCCAAGCCGCTAAATCGTCCATCTTTATACCACATTTTCATCCAATTTTCCGTCCAAGTCCAAAACGCGTAGAACAAGCCCTGTTGGGCGTGGGAGGAGTCTGCAAAGTGATGGACTGAATATCCAGACATGGCACCTAAATAGTGGGGTACCTTACAAGGCACTGCTGTGAACTTCACAAAAAGGGTGCCATGTCTTCTCCTCCCTACAGCTCCCTTATAGGTTACGGTGAGCCCCCCAAACCACCTCCAGAATCCCCTAGACCCACTTACCTACCACCCCAATAGCCCTTATGGCTGCAGGAGCCACTTATATGCCAGTAAAAAAGGGTTTTGGGGGTGTATAGGGGAGTGCACATGTTTAAGTATCAAGGCATTGATTACAGGGGCTTATGGGCATGGGTCCTCCTCTCTATAGGTCCCTAACCCTCCCCCCCCCCCCAAGATGACTTAAGCCGCCTCTGTGCTGGACGATTAGGCTTTCCTATGCCAGGCTGCCAGGTGATGATGTTCTGGAGGCTGAATTTTAAATGTGTGATTAATATTTCTATGTGGGTGGGGGGGGGTCAGTGATTACTGGGGTAGTGTGTGGGGGTCTGTATTATGTATTTTCAATGCTTATCTGGTGACTTTAGGTGTTTTTTTGTGACTTAGACCAAGTTCCATCTAGGTTCTGTTGTAAAACTTTTGGTTATACATGCCCCGCCCAACTCCCACCCTCGACACTCCTCCTGAAACGCCCCATTTAGCTTTGGTCGTTCAGCGGCACTATGAAGGCCTAGGTCATGTAGAAATATGTCCAAAACCCGTTTTTAGTATTGGAACTTGGACGTTTTTGAGAAATGTTCGTCCAAATGCTGACTTAGGCCGGTATTTCTCTTTCGATTATGAGCCACTTAATATCTCAACAACAAAAGCATGTTAATATTTTTCTCTTGCTTTTAAACACACTGGCTAAAGTTTTCCATTTCAAAGTTGCTTTTAAAGGGCCAGTACCACTTTTTCTGCCAGGATTCTAGAGCTCGCCTTTGGAAAAACTCCTTGACAGCTTACCTTGACAACCCACACTACCTGATACACCATACACATCCTCTTTTTTATGCTCTGATATTCCTACTATTAATTGTTCCTTCTCTTTCTCATTCACATTTACCCTTGAATAAACTCATAATATCCCACAAACAGATCATTATTCTAGGATATTTTAACTTCTTAGAATATCGAAACGTGACGGGAATCACAGCAGAATTTATGGAGACACTCTGTAATCTCCTCTCCCACACGCTCTGCAGGCCACACCCTTGATCTAATCTTCATGCAAGAAAGCCAACTCCATAACCAGGCCACCTCGCATTGCACCACCAGCCCCAGTACACTGGTCTGATCACCATCTTATCACCTTCAGCTATACCATCAATGAAAAGCAACCCACAATGGCAAAAGAACCCCGATTCAAGAAGATATACAATGACAATTCTATAGACCTAGAAACTTTCTCATCTAGCATCACTCAACTAACAAAACCAGCAAAACTAGAAAGCATGAGCGTGAGCTCTCTCATTGGCGTTTTAAAGATTTTGGTTGCAGAAAGAATCTCCAAGTTTTTGGCATTGGAGGAATCAATTACATCGCTTATTTTTATTTGAGAGTTGGAAGGTTCAAGGTTCGCCTAAAAAAACTCGTCTTTTTATGGAGGTTTGGGATCCTTATATTCAGAATCTTTCACCAAAAATACGAAGTTTGGTTATCAATGATTTATTATGAAAATTAGGTTTACTAATTACATTTCAGTTATTTATTTTAACTCTTTATTTTTGTCAACTTTCATCCAGGGTGAGGGATTTCATTTAGGGGAAGATAGTGGGTAGGGGATGGAATTAAGGGGGGTGTAGATAAGATTGAATTAATTCATATGGAAATTAAATTTGAAAGAGTGATTTAAATTTGTATGAAATTCATTGTGATTCTTATTGTATTGAATGTATTTTTGTATTATCCTATTGTACTGATTATTTGATTCTTTCAATAAAAATTGTTATACATAAATTAAACATTAAAAAAAAAAAAAGATTTTCTTTGGAAAAATGTATTACTCACTTTTTCATGCCTAAGAGGAGAGGTAGGCAGAAGAGTTTCCCTCTGCCTCTGTTGGTATCAAGTTTCAAGTTTATTGTAGTTTTGATTTAAATGCAATATCAAGTATTTTCAATGCGTATAGCAATAATAAAAATTGGGGGGAACAAATAAAATCACTGAGACAATAAACATACAAGCCTATCCATAGTTAATTAAAGATACATAAGGAATATAAGGAAAAACTACATTTGTTTTAAAAGAAAAAAAACGAAAATAAAAAACATTTAGAAAAGGAACAACATTGGGAAGGGGATTAAAAAATATTTTAATGAAATTTGGTTTGGAAAAAAATGTTTAAAAAAAATAAAAAAGGCTTAATCTAGAAGTAAATAGGAAAATCATCAACGCCGCAACAAACTGAAATAACAGCTTTTACAGTTCCTTCAACGTCGGGCGTTTTCGCTGCTGGATCCCAGGAGCGATTCAGCTTGGAGAGTGAAGTTTCACTCAGCCCGCCTCCCGATCCTGGAGGATTGCTAAGGGAGGACCGAAGTTTTGAGGGACCTCGGCTTGGTTCGAGTGCTTCGGGGTCTCCAACGCAAGTAACCCAGGAAGGAGAAGTCACTATGGCTTCCGGTTCATCTCAACCAGACGAAGGGGACACACAGGGAGTGAGTGGAGCTGAACTCGGAAGAGGCATGAATCAGCGTGGGAAGCCACTAGCTGAACAAGGTCTTTGCCGGCTACCGGAGTTTAAGCCACTCGCTAAACCGCCAGTGGTGACAATGGATTCTCTATGGTTTGCAATCGACAACCTCCAATCAGTATGTATAAACTTTATTGCACCTTTGTCTAAAGTATCCAATAAGTTAAAGAATTTAGATGCTTTGGTACAGAATCATCAGGAGAAGATAGGAGAAATTCAACAGACTGTTCAAGAGTCTAAAAATACTATTAAACAGCAAGTGCTGGATAAAGCTTTTCTCCTTCGGAAAATAGAAAATTTGGAGAACCAAAAGAGGTCATTAAATCTGAGAATTTTGAATTTTCCGGTAGCTAAGTATAAATCCGCCAGAGAGACCTTTAGAGACTTTTTGCTATCTACTTTGAAAATTTTGGACACAAATATTCCACCTACTCAAAAAGTTTATTACTTAAATAAAACATTGAAAGAGACGAAAGCTGCTTCTCAGCAGGATTTATCAGCAATTTTGGAGACGTCTGAGGTCGAAATAATAGGGAGAGCTGCAATGATAGTTTCATTTGATTTTCATCAAGATAAAGAATCAATTTTAAGACTGTATTATACTATGAAACTGGTGTTCTATCTTGGGGAAAAAATCTATATATTTCCAGATGTGTCTAAGTGGACTCAAAGAAGAAGGAAAGGTTGTTTCTTTAGGGGCTACATTTCAATTACGGTTTCCTTGTAAGTGTTTTGTTCTGTACCAAGGTACCAAATATATTTTCTATGAGCCAGAGCAATTGCGTTTTTTTTCTTGAAGGGAAGGGGGTGTCTGCTGCACCCTAAGATAACCCATTGTTAATAGTGTCGGTACATATTAGAGTTTGAAGATACCTACTTATTTCCTTGAAATATGGGAATAATTTCTTTATTTGTTAGATTTCATTCTTATCTCTCTCCCCTTATATGAGGACTATAATATAACTGAGAATTGTTTCTTTTGATGTAACATTTAAAATCCAACTGTTAATCAGGATGTGATTATGTATTATTGTTGCTAGAGTTTCTGTAAAGCATTATTGCTTGTATTATTAAAAATTAAATAAATTAAAAAAAAAAAAAACAGCAAAACTAAATCTAGTCTCCATCGGTGATGCTGCCACAAACTGGCACACAAATCCCTCTACGACAACCTAGCCACAACCAGAGTTATTAAACAACACCCTTGGGTCACATGTTTTGGGAGTGTTCCAGAGAGCGGTCTTTTTGGAGGAATGTGTGGTCCTTTCTGTCCTCCCTGTGCCCTTCTCTACCTGCTTGTTCCCCGTCTTTAGCTCTTTTCTATGCTGGGGGTGATGTGCCCCTACTTACCCCTGGGCCTCGACGCTTCATGTTCAAAGCTCTCCTCTTAGCTAAGAAAGCGATTTCGATATCTTGGAGAGCGCAGGTGGCCCCTTCTTTTTCCCACTGGAAGCTGTCCCTCTATGAGCTTGCTCTCTTGGAACGCCGTGCAGTCAGGGCTGGATTTTCCTATAGGCTAACTAGGCTTCAGCCTAGGGCCTCAAGATCAAGAGGGGCCTACATTCAAATTCTAAAAACAGTGAATACTAAAACACTGAACCGAAAATAAGGACAAATTCTACACTTCGGATTGGAACCGGCTCTGGCCGCAACGGGGCGCCGACTCGGCTTCTCCCTTTTTTTATCTCGCCCTTGGAGGAGGATTGGGGAGGGAAAGACATCAGTCCGGAAACAGCTGGGCAAAGCCCTGCCCCGCAGGGAGAGAGGCAAAACGTGGATCCGTCAGGACATGGCGGCACAGATTGGCATCGAGGGGGGAGGGGGGTTTCAGTGGAAGGGGGATGGGAGGCAGGCAGGCTGGCATCGGAGGGGGGGTGAGGTGAGGAAGGACGCACTGGGGGCACAATGGACATAGGAAGGGGCAATGTTGTGTGTTATGTTTGATTAGTTATTGTTACAAGTACTATATATGGTGCTGAGAATAAATGTCCAAATAAGTGTTCTCAACTTTTTTTAATTTATTATCCGTGTCACATTTTTTTATAAAGGTTAGTACCAATAACAACATGTTTCATTTAACATATTGATATATATCACAGTAATGATGTATTTTATTATCTCTCATGTAATTTACAAACTTAAAAATTGGAGGTGAAAGGGCCTCATAAGTGGAATAGCCTAGGGCCTCTTTTCATCTAAATCCGGCCCTGCGTGCAGTATGCGTGTGGATGAAGGGCAGTTGGTTGAAGTTTCAAGATGTATGGGAGATTTATTGGATTTCCCTTACCCATAGAGCTTGGAGCCTACTTTTGAACTCTTATGGTGTTGGGGGTATTTGCTTGTGGTGTTCCTTCTTGTTCTCCATGACTTCTACCTGGGTTTCTTCTGCTTTTGTTCTCTGTTCTTGCTTTTCTTTTCCTCTTCATTGCTGGATCCTGCTCTATCCTGTTCCTTTCATTGGATATCTTTTGCTCCTATTATATTTTTTTTTTTTCTTTCCATGTAGTTCAGGTTCTGTACCTTCCACACAATGTAGGGAGGGTTGGGTGGGGTTTGGGGTTGGGTTTCTCGGGTTGTTTCTTTCTGCTTTTGTTTTTTGTAGAGAAAATGTTTGTATATATTAGGCATTGAGTGCTTTGTGTTCCTCTGCATTTTTCTGTTCTGTCCTGTTTCGCCCATGTTTGCCTTTTCTGTAATTTTTGGTGTTCACTTGTTCTTGCAGTTGTCGATATTGCAGACTGTTGCTCCTGTTCTTGTCTAATAAAAAGATTATTTCCAAAAAAATAACCCAACACCACCCTCTCCCTGGTTCACCGATCAGCTAAGAACCAAAAAAAGCTAAGAAGAGCCGAAAGAAAATGGTGCAAAACAAAACACCCCATTGATAAGACTATGTGGAAAGAACTACATGAGAACAATACAAATAGGTCATCCTTGAAGCGAAACAGACTTACTTCTCCCAGCAACTACTAAAGTCTCCAAAGAGATCATGAACCTATTTACGCTGACATTGAGATTTTTCACCTCATCCCAAGGAAACGATCAACTCCTAAACACCTACCTGGACAGTGAGACACTCTACCTTCTTCGCAGACAAAATTGATAAAATACGCTCCATCCTCAACTCCTCCATCCAACACACTCCTCAACCTTACATCAACCCCCTTCCCAACCAAAACATAACCAGCAATAACAGAAACCCTAACCAGCTTTGATGCCTTCTCCCACGAGGAACTCAGTTGAATTGTAGACACAATCCAGCCCTCAAACTCAATCTTGGACCTCTGCCCTTCGCATCTCCTATTGTCAGTCAAAGACTCCTTTATAAACTCTATCCTTCCACTCATCAACACATCACTGCAAACAGAAAACATGCCTGAAAGTTGGAAATCAGCAATCATAAAGCCAATCCTAAAAAAAAACATCCCTCGACCCAAGCACTCCAACCAACTTTAGGCCTGTCTTCAACCTGCCCTATATATCTAAGATATTGGAAAAGGCAGCAATGACCTTTTTGCCTAGTCACTCCCTCAACCCTTCACCAACATCAGTAAGTAATCCTATATGAAGATATATTGCAAGACACTAACACTGTGAATGTAAACTATAACCTGTTCTGAGCTCTTTGGGGAGGACAGGATATAAATCTGAATAAATAAATGTAACTAGGGTTACCATAAGGCTCCAGAAAAAGAGAACAGATTGAGACATCCAAGTTTTACTTCCATTGCTTTCAGTGGAAGTAAAACCTGGATGTCTCAATCCGTCCTCCTTACTTCCGTTGCTTTCAGTGGAAGTAAAACCCGGATGTCTCAATCCGTCCTCCTTACTTCCGTTGCTTTTAGTGGAAGTGAAACCCAGATGTCTCAATCCATCCTCCTTACTTCCGTTGCTTTCAGTGGAAGTAAAATCCAGATGTCTCAATCCGTCCTCCTTACTTCCATTGCTTTCAGTGGAAGTAAAACCCGGATGTCTCAATCCGTCCTCCTTACTTCCGTTGCTTTTAGTGGAAGTAAAAACCGGATGTCTCAATCCGTCCTACTTACTTCCATTTCTTTTAGTGAAAGTAAAACCCGGATGTCTCAATCCGTCCAACTTACTTCCATTGCTTTTAGTGGAAGTAAAACCCGGATATCTTAATCCGTCCTACTTACTTCCATTGCTTTCAGTCAAAGTAAAACCCGGATGTCTCAATCCGTCCTCCCTACTTCCGTTGCTTTCAGTGGAAGTAAAACCCGGATGTCTCAATCCGTCCTCCTTACTTCCGTTGCTTTCAGTGGAAGTAAAACCCGGATGTCTCAATCCGTCCTCCTTACTTCCATTGCTTTCAGTCGAAGTAAAACCCGGATGTCTCAATCCGTCCTCCCTACTTCCGTTGCTTTCAGTGGAAGTAAAACCCGGATGTCTCAATCCGTCCTCCTTACTTCCGTTGCTTTCAGTGGAAGTAAAACCCGGATGTCTCAATCCGTCCTCCTTACTTCCGTTGCTTTCAGTGGAAGTAAAACCAGGATGTCTCAATCCGTCCTCCTTACTTCCATTGCTTTTAGTGAAAGTAAAACCCGGATGTCTCAATCTGTCCTACTTACTTCCATTGCTTTTAGTGGAAGTGAAACCCAGATGTCTCAATCCGTCCTCCTTACTTCCATTGCTTTTAGTGAAAGTAAAACCCAGATGTCTCAATCCGTCCTCCTTACTTCCATTGCTTTCAGTAGAAGTAAAACCCGGATGTCTCAATCCGACCTCCTTACTTCCGTTGCTTTCAGTGGAAGTAAAACCAGGATGTCTCAATCCGTCCTCCTTACTTCCATTGCTTTTAGTGAAAGTAAAACCCGGATGTCTCAATCCGTCCTACTTACTTCCATTGCTTTTAGTGGAAGTGAAACCCAGATGTCTCAATCCGTCCTCCTTACTTCCATTGCTTTTAGTGAAAGTAAAACCCAGATGTCTCAATCCGTCCTACTTACTTCCATTGCTTTCAGTAGAAGTAAAACCCGGATGTCTCAATCCGACCTCCTTACTTCCGTTGCTTTCAGTGGAAGTAAAACCCGGATGTCTCAATCCGTCCTCCTTACTTCCATTGTTTTCAGTGGAAGTAAAACCCGGAGTCTCAATCCGTCCTCCTTACTTCCATTGTTTTCAGTGGAAGTGAAACCCGGATGTCTCAATCCGTCCTCCTTACTTCCATTGTTTTCAGTGGAAGTAAAACCCGGAGTCTCAATCCGTCCTCCTTACTTCCATTGCTTTCAGTCGAAGTAAAACCCGGATGTCTCAATCCGTCCTCCTTACTTCCATTGTTTTCAGTGGAAGTAAAACCCGGATGTCTCAATCCGACCTCCTTACTTCCGTTGCTTTCAGTGGAAGTAAAACCCGGATGTCTCAATCCGACCTCCTTACTTCCGTTGCTTTCAGTGGAAGTAAAACCCGGATGTCTCAATCCGTCCTCCTTACTTCAATTGTTTTCAGTGGAAGTAAAACCCGGAGTCTCAATCCGTCCTCCTTACTTCCATGGCTTTCAGTGAAAATAAAACCCGGATTTCTCAATCCGTCCTCTTTTTTTCTAGAGCCATACATTTAACCACACCTTACCCACTCATCCTTGTTTCTCATATATTTTAAATCTGCGGGGAAACCTTTTCACGTAAACACATGCATCTGATCTACTTGAAGATATCGCATATCCTTGAATCTTCAGAACTGCATACCGTGCTGTCATATTGCTATATTGGCAAGCAGAACTCATTTATATTAACAACATATGGCAGGGGTCAGTCCTCGAGGGGTGCAACCCGGACAGATCTTCAGGATTTCTCCAATGATTATGCATGAGATTGATTTGCATACAATGGAGGCAATGTGTGCAAATATAACTCATGTATATACATTGAGGAAATCCTGAAAACCTGCCTGGGCTGCGTCCTCAAGCACCAAAATTGAGTTCCTATGGCAGACAGTATAGAACTAATTAACACTAATACACAGGCATCTCTCAATCATGCAAAGCTATGTACATATGTGTAAGACAATTCTATAAGGCACACATAGCATAAAGCACCAATTTGCATGCCATTTTTGTAGCATAAGTGTTGGGGGAGCTATTCAATAACCTTGGTGTGTATGTTGTTTAGCATATAACCTCAAGAGCATCGTACCCATGAGTGGAGCATTGTAAAGTCATGGCTGTGTCACCGAGCAATACCTACAACTATTGGTTTTGCACATTACAAGGGACACATAGGTATGCCTACTTATGCCAGCCATTAACCTAGTGCAAGTGGTCATACCTAAATTACAATACAGCAGATCAGATTAGTATTGGAATTTCTATATTGGGAGAAAAGTCCATAGCCTGTTATTGAGAAAGACATGGGGGAAGCCACTGCTTACCCTGGATCGGTAGCATGGAATGTTGCTACTCCTTGGGTTTTAGCCAGGTACTAGTGACCTGGATTGGCCACCATGAAGAAGGGCTACTGGGCTTGATGGACTATGGGTCTGACTCAGTATGGCTGATCTTATGCTCTTATGTGTGCCAATCAAACCATTGTAACATCACTGATGAGGTTGGCTCTGAGGCATTATGACATCACAATCTCAGCTCTAGAATGTTGCTCTCATTGGGGTTCCAGAATCTTGCTATTCTTTGAGATGCTGGAATGTTGCTACTCCTTGGGTTTGGCCAGGTACTAGGGACCTGGATTGGCCACAATGAAGATGGGCTACTGGGCTTGATGGACTATGGGTCTGACTCAGTATGGGTGATCTTATGCGCTTATGTGTGCCAAGTATTGGACAATCAAACCATTGTAACATCACTGATGAGGTTGGCTCTGAGACACTGTAGAATGAGACATTATGACATCACAATCTCATCTCTGGAATGTTGCTCTCACTGGGGTTCCAGAATCTTGTTGTTCTTTGAGATGCTGGAATGTTGTTACTCCTTGGGTTTTGGCCAGGTACTAGTGACCTGGATTGGCCACTGTGAGGATGGGCTACTGGGCTTAATGGACCGTTGGTCTGACCCAGTATGGCTGATCTTATGCTCTTATGTGTGCCAAGTATTGGACAATCAAACCATTGTTAACATCACTGATGAGGTTGGCTCTGAGGCATTATGATATCACAATCTCAGCTCTGGAATGTTGCTCTCATTGGGGTTCCAGATTCTTGCTATTCCTTAGGATTCTGTATGGAATGTTGCTACTCTTTGGGTTTTGGCCAGGTATTAGTGACCTGGATTGGCCACCGTGAGAACAGGTTACTGGGCTTGATGGACCCAGTAAGGCTATTCTTATGTTCTTGGGCACACTGTAATGCCATTACAGGACTGGCACTAAGCACACCCCTTTGAGGCATCTTAATTTAGGTGCCTCTTCCTCCACCCAGGTACAAACATAGCTTGAGATGAAAGGAAGTTCCAGGCAACTGTGGTGAACAGCACATTCAAGTAGCTTGGATAGAAGGGGTGGGAGGGAGATGGGGCAATCGTTGGAGGGGTATGCAGGGTCTAGTGAGGGTTTTTTGAGGAGAGGTGTAACTGGCATATTTAAAGACATCAGAAACAGTTGAAGTGGTGAGTGATAGGTTGAAGATATGACAGATAGGAGGGATGGTGGTGGAGATATAGGGCACCTTTTACTACAGTGCGTTAGGGCTTTAACTCGCAGAATAGCACGTGCTACATTGCTGCGCGTGCTAGACCTTGACTCCAGCGTTGAGCTGGCGTTAGTTCCAGAAGCGTAGCGCACCTTAGTAAAAGGAGCCCACAGTGCTGAGTAGATGAGGGGGAACTGGATCAGAGGAGCTGGCCGTGGCTTTGAAGAAGGAGCGAAGATGTTCAGTTGCCTCTTCGGCGACTTTAGAAAAAGAAGAGAGGATGGCCAGGGTTGAGGGAAGGCTGGCCTAAAGGACAGATGGAAGGGAGGGGAGGAGTCCTGCTTGAGAACCACGCATCTAGGCAGGAGCAATGGAGCAATGTCAAGTAGAGCTGTTAGTAGATTTGACATGGTATCTTTGCTCCTCTCGTTCCTCTGCCATGGAATGTTTATAGATTTTCATATGCGAGAGACATTCGTCGATTTGAACTTTCTCTTCCTTCTAGGAAAGGAATTCAAGGAGTTAAGAATTGGAGCAGCTCTCTGACTGTATCTTCGTCTGCTGATGGTACCCCCCTCTGTTTTACGTATATGCCTATATTCACTGACTGTACCCCTTTGTTTACCAACATTCTTGGATTGAACCTTACGCAGACTGTCTTGCCCTTCTTTGTTGTACCTATTTTCGCTGATTGTACCACATTCGCTGATTGTCCAGTCCTTCTTCGTTGTAAACCGCCTCAAACTACCACAGCTTTGGCGGTATATAAGAAATAAATTATTATTATTATTATTATTATTACTACATTTCCCCAATTGTGGAATGAACTTCCCCTAATTTTGAGGTGTCCCAGTTCCTTCCAACTCTTCCGTAAACTTCTAAAACCTTTTTTATTCACTAAACATTTTGAAAACTAACTCTCTTGTATTTCAGTTCACTTAATTTTTTTATTTTTATTATTATTATTAACCATGTCGAGCGTCCTAAGTTTTAGTTCAATTTAGCCTGAAAGTCATGGGTTTGACTACTTTTATTTCCCACCATTAAAGGTCTGTCAGCCAGATTTTTTCCAAGTCTTGAGTCTGGGTGAATCAAGCCCTAAAGAATTTTCTCTGTGGCTGCTGACCTTTGGGAAAGCAGAGGCTAATGCAAAGAGATTTCTTAAAAGACACTTTTTTTTTTTTTTTTAAAGAAACATAAATAAGTCTGTGGGTTAGTGAAGCACCAACATTGGGATTTAGCTCTATTTTACACATGCATATGAAAACACTCCGTACTGCTACATATGAATTCACTGCTGCAGACCAACCACGAGTGCGAAGGGATAGAGACATTTTTCCTCTGTCTTTATGATGCCAGTGGCATCTTTCCATCTCTTTTGAAGATGTCGTACGACTCTGAACAGTTTGTTTGTGAGTGCATGTTTATAAAATTCGGACTACTCCCCGGAGACTCACATCTTCCTTTTTCCAGAAATACTGTATGGAACGAGGCCATTGTAGAAGGAAGCAGACATTCCTTGATGGTATCAGGAGGGAATAAGAGGCTTCCATTGATGAGAACTTAAACCAGGAAAGCTACAAGAGGCCAAAAGTTAATAAAATAATTCAGAGCTTGGCATTCTCATTTCAATGTGTCTCCTCAGCCTAGTCACACACCCGATTCTGAAGATCTCAAATAATAGAGAAGTTATTCTTTCGCAATATTTCTGATTTCATGGGAATGATTTGGTTGTTTCAGGCTAATCTCATTATCCAAGTGCAAAGCTTCCCAAACTTGATCTGGGGACCCCACAGCTAGTTGGGTTTTCAAGACAGCCACAATGAGTATGCATGAGATAAATTTGCATATGCTGGATCTCCAAAGTATGCAGTTTGTCTCATTGCTTGAATTAAGGCACATGTGTAAGTGTTTATTGTATGCTGTTATTTTGATAATCTGCTATATTCTATTTTATTATATAGGCATCGTTGTTATCGGCATAAATGGTTGATATGTGAGCTACAAGTGTTTTTATATATATATATATATATCCATAATAATAAAAGGCTAAGCGCGCATGCGCTGTCGAAAATCCGTGAGTCCTGGTGGCGTGAGCTGTGCTTCTGTGCCAGTGCTCACGGCGCCTGCGCTAGCGCGTGTGCCAGCGACTCCTCCCTCCCACTGCCGGTCCTCTTCAAAGCGGCCTGCTGAGGTTCGCCAGCCACTCTAGCGAACCTTGCAGGCCGCTCTAGCAAATCCAGGGAGGCGAAGGCAGGACGGAGGCTGCAATCGGCAGCGGCTGCTGCTGCTCCTCCTCCAGCCGCCTAGCTCCTCTCCGCCGGCCCCGGCTGGCAGCCCCCTCTGCCCAGTCCTCTCTGCTCTGGTGGCCCGCGCAGGAGAAGGAGCGGATGAAGCAGGGAGACTGTGCAAAGGGAAACAAGGGGGTTGACGGGATGGGAAGGGGAAAAGGAGGGGGGAGGAAGCCAAGGAATCTCTAGCACCCGTTAATGTAACGGGTGCTAGTAAAGCCTCCTTCCCTCACATGTCCCCTATTTTCAGCCCCATCTCCAAACCCATTTTTACCCCCCCCCCCCCCCAGTCCCCAGCCCCTTCTCCCATCTTTTCATCAGGAAGGAGCAAAACCAATTCAAAACTGTTCCACCCACCCCCACCCAGTGTTTAACTTCAAAGAAAAGCGCTGCGCCACGCTTTTGCTGGCCTCGGTGTCTTCTTTCCACTGCGGCCAGCCCTAGCGGAAACAGGAAGTTGTCAGAGGGCGGGCCACAGTGGAGAGAAGACGGCGAGGCCAGCGGCAGCATGGCGCAGCGCTTTTCTTTGAAGTTAAACGCGGCGAGCGGGTGAGCAGGCGAGGGGGAGAAGTTGATGCCGGCAGGGGCGCCTGTGCCCCCCCCCCTCCCCCCGTTCCGACGCCTATGGAGGTTTCTCTGACGGTGGGAGGGGGGGATTCGCCGGCGTGTTTCCTGCCTCCGTGTTCGAAAATGGAATTTGGCACGGATGGACACAGCACACTGTCAGGAAACACGCCGTTCTAAGTGCAAATGCGCACTTAGGATTTTATATGGCGTGGCTATCCTGAAAACCAGTGACTGTGGGGTCCCAAAGACAAGTTTAGGAAGCCCAGTCCTAGAGGCAGAAAGCGGCTGGCAACAGACTTCGAAAGCCACCCTCTGCTGTCCTGCAATCTCAGGGGTATTTCTGAGCCCTCAGTACAAAGGCTACGTCTGCATTGATGGTTGTCTGCATTGCCGCATTAGGCTTTTTTATCATAGGAATTCTATGTGCGTCTGAGCTCATACCGCCACTGCTGGCGATAACAAAAGCCTAATGTGGCTTTATAAAGTGTGGGGGGGGGGGTTATTGCTTACTAGGTATTATTGCATTTAATTTTTTTGACAATATATCATGTGCAGTGTAGCAATTTGTTACATAACTCCATAAATCATATATACAGTACATTTAAATAATTGTCTAATATAGCCATATAGTATGATCTCACCCCCCCCCCCCCATCAGGTTTGCTCTATAGACAGATTTCTAGCTTTTTCCATTTGTCTCACTTTTCAACTTTCAATGTGTTAATTGGGTTCTTATTTAATTATATCTGGTGGTTCCAAAC
Source organism: Geotrypetes seraphini (assembly GCF_902459505.1). Taxonomy (NCBI): domain Eukaryota; kingdom Metazoa; phylum Chordata; class Amphibia; order Gymnophiona; family Dermophiidae; genus Geotrypetes; species Geotrypetes seraphini. The sequence continues at coordinate 15,305,586 of NC_047087.1, read as the reverse complement.
TTTTCCCATTTTTCCCCTCTACCTATCCCCCTCAGTTTGATTTTTTTTTTTAACTTCTCCTACTCTTTTTCCTTCTCCCTTCCCTTTCAAGAAGCAAGAAAGAAACATAGAAGCATGATGGCAGATAAAGGCTAAATGGCCCATCCATTCTGCCCATCCGCAGTAACCATTACCTCTTCCTCTCTCTAAGAGATCCCACGTGCTTATCCCAGGCTTTCTTGATTTCAGACACAGTCTCTGTCTCCACCACCTCTTCCGGGAGACTGTTCCACGCATCTACCGCCCTTTCTGTAAAAAAGTATTTCCTTAGATTACTCCAGAGATTATTATCACCTCTTAACCTCATCCTATGCCCTCCAGAGCTTCCTTTCAAATGAAAGAGACTCGACTCATGCGCATTTACGCCACGTAGACATTTAAACGTCTCTATCCTATCTCCCCCTCCCGCCTTTCCTCCAAAGTATACAGATTGAGATCTTTAAGTCTGTCCCCATACGCCTTACGATGAAGACCACGCACCATTTTAGTAGCCTTCCTCTGGACAGACTCCATCTTTTTGATGTCTATGTAAGGAAAGAAACCTGGTCTCTACATCCAATGGGATGCAGGGACAGCAGAAAATAAACATTGAGCCTTGACTCCAAACTTTCCTAAGGCTTGTGATGTCTGGAAATAGCTCTTCAAAGTTATATAAAAGGGAACCAATTAGTAGAAGTGGGGAAGTGTGTGGTGCAGTAGTTAAAGCTACAGCCTCAGCACCCTGGGGTTGTGGGTTCAAACCCACGCTGCTCCTTGTGACACCCCCCCCCCCCCATTGCCCCAGGTACATTAGATAGATTGTGAGCCCACCAGAACAGACAGGGAAAAATGCTTCAGTACGTGAATAAATTCATGTAAACCATTCTGAGTCCCCTGGGAGAACAGTATAGAAAATTGAATAAATAAATATGATGTGGCGCCATGAGACATAATTTATTCCACACTTTTCTTGACATTTTTTAATGTCAATGAGACAAATGCACCTAGTAAATGGCCACAAGGATGGGGAAACCAAGCCATTGTGACATCACCAATGAGGATGGCTCTTAAACATTGGTGGAATGAGGCATTATGACATCACAGTAGGAGGGGCCGCTGAAAAGGTCTCAGCCCAACAAAGAGAATGGGTTTTGGTCAGGTACTAGCGACCTGGATTGGCCACCGTGAGAACGGGCTACTGAGCTTGATCGACCATTGGTTGACCCAGTAAGGCTATTCTTATGTTCTTAGTGTGGTGCAGTGGACAAAGCTACAGCCTCAGCACCCTGAGGTTGTGGGTTCAAATCTACACTGCTCCTTGCAACCCTTGGCAAGTCTCTTAATCCCCCCATTGCCCTCCCCCCCCCCCCCAGTTGGTTCCAGCGGGACAGACAGGGGAAAATGCTTCAGTACTTGAATAAATGCATATAAACCATTCAGAGCTCCCCCAGGGAGAACAAAATAGAAAACTGAATAATAAATTTTAAAAAAGTTACACACAGCCTTTTCTTCTTTTCTTTTGCTGACAAATTATCATTAAATCAGTTAATGTTAATTGCACAATTAATTTTCTGCCTTGGATTATGCATTTACCCCCAAATTCTCTATATAGCACCATAAGTTATATGCACAAATCAGTATGCACAGCCAATCTGCATATGCATCTTAATTGTTTAACAAGCCAATCGGCACCAAGTATTTGCAATTAACACCTCATAATTGACGCTAATTGGCAGTAATTAGGAGTTATGCGCCTACCTTGGTTCTAGTGCATGACTGAAAAGAGGGCACGACCAGGGGAGGAGCCTGGGCAGATCATGGGCATTCCTAAAAATTAAAAGTCAAGGGTGGATTGTCCGCTGATATTTGGTCTTTGGAAGTCAATTTGGTGACAAATAAATATAGGGCTCCTTTTATCAAGCTGCGGTAGGCGGTTAACGCGCAAAATATCGCGCGTTCAACCACGTGCCGCGCTAGTTGCTAACGCCTCCATTGACGAGGCGTTAGTTTTTTGGTGCGCCGCGGGGGATAGCGAGTGATGAAATGTCCGACGCGCTAACCCCCCGTAGCGCACCTTGATAAAAGGAGCCCATAGTCTTAGAATCAGATATTCCATTAACATACGAAGTAATAATTTGTGGTACAATTTTGCATGTTAAACCTCCCCTTGATAGATTTAAAAGCCGTCTTTTCTTGATTTTAACTGGAATTGAGGTTTAAATGATCACAACAAACTGGAAAAATCATGACAGGCTAAATTATACATTTTGGTGGACAAATGTATGTAATACATATAGATATGAGAGAATGAAGGCAGAATGTTTAGGGTTTAGTGTTTTATTTAACAAAATATGGAGTCCATAGGCTTTATTTGCTGTTTCACATTAAAAGATAATATAATACCTTCTGAGTTTTTTCATTACACATCTGGGATGGGATGTGGGGGGGGGGTAGGGTAGGGAAAGGTAATGAAAATATAGATATTAATTCTTTATATTAAAGATGTTTAAGATTGTCAATATTCATAATTGATGGAAAGGGGTTGGGTATAGCTATGATCCTATAATATTATTGTTTGAGATAATGTATTCTTTGTTATATTTTGTTATTTTCAATCTAAATGTATTACACTATTGTAACTAAATAAAATAATAAAAATGTTAAAAAAAAAAAAAAAGAGTGGATTGATGAAAGAAAGCCAACATGGTTTTGGTCAAAGGAAATCTTGCCTCACCAATCTATTGCATTTCTTTGAAGAGGTGAGTGAATATGTGGATAAAGGTGAACCAGTTGATATTGTGTGTTTGGATTTTCAAAAGGCGTTTGACAAAGTACATCATGAAAGACTTCTGAGGAAATTAGAAAGTCATGGGATAGGAGGTGACATCCTTCTATGGATTGAGAACTGGTTGAAAGACAGAAAACGGAGAGTGAGTTTAAATGGTCAATATTCTCAATGGAAAAGAGTAGATAGTGGGGTTTATAATCAAACCAAAAAAAAAAAAGCCTTTACCAGCCAGAAAATATAGGCTTGAATCGATCAGGCAGCATGTAAACACTTGTTTCAGGAGGAAAAGCCTCAGAACCCTGTTAGGGAAACCTCTCTCCAAACTGGAAAGGGTTGAGTACCATCAGTGACAAAATCCTCCTTCCCACCTGTGTTACAGCTGATGTTCTAAATTTAGCACAGATAAATGCAATACTTCAAAAAAAGTTCTGGCCGCTCTTAGCAGTCAAATAGTGGGGTTCACCAGGGGTCTGTGCTAGGATCGCTGCTTTTTAACATATTTATCAATGATCTACAGATGGGAATAACTAGTGAGATTATTAAATTTTCTGATGACAAAGCTGTTCAAAGTTGTAAAATTGCAAGACTGAAAAATTACAAGAGGACCTTGGGAGACTGGGTGTCAAAATGGCAGTTGGCGTTTAATGTGAGCATGTACAAAGTGATCCATGTGGGAATGAGGAACCTGAACTATAGCTACGTGAGGCAGGGTTCCCCGTTAGGAAAAGGGTCTATGTGTCATCGTAGAGGATATGTTCAAACTCTTAGCTCAACGCGCGGCAGCGGCTAAGAAAGCAAATAGAATGTCAAGTGCAGTGGTGCCTCACACAACGAACTTAATTGGTTCCAGGAGCAAGTTTGTTATGCGAAAAGTTCGTTATGTGAAATGCGTTTTCCCATAACAATACATGTTAAAAAAAATAATTCGTTCTGCAGCATAAAATATGCTAAGATGACATAAAAAAAGATAAATTTGTCAAAATGGTGAAAATGGTGGTCTTGCTGAGGCCAAACTCTTTGACGAGGTCACACTGTTTTACCCCACATTCACTCCTTCTAATTATTTCCCGTTTCATTTCAACAGAAATCACCTTCCTGCTTTTTTTAGAAGCCATGATATATAAAAAATATTGAGTTTATCTTAAAAGGACGACTGTATACAGTGAGAGAGGGCAGTTAAGCGCAGTGACTAACGACTGCCTGCAGTGCCTGCGCGGAAGGATGCAATACATCGGCAGCTCGGGCGACTTCGTTGTGTGAAACGAAGTTCGTTCTGTGAAACGAAGTTCGTTGTGTGAAACGAAGTTCGTTGTGTGAAGTTCGTTGTGTGAAACGAAGTTCGTTGTGTGAATCAAGATATGAAGTTCGTTGTGTGCAGCGTTCGTTGTGCGAGGCGTTCGTTATGCGAGGCACCACTGTATTATCAAGAATGGAATGGAAAACAAAGATGAAAATTTGTATCGCTCTATGGTACGGCCGCCCCTCGAATACCGTGTGCAATTCTGGTCGCCATATCTCAAGAAAGATATAGCAGAATTAGAAAAGGTACAGAGAGGGACAATAAAAACGATAAAAAGGATGGGACATCTTCCCAGTGAGGAAAACCTAAACCTGCTAGGGCTCTTCAGCTTGGAAAAGAAACAGCTTAGGGGTGATATGATAGAGGTGTAGAAAATACTGAGTGGAGAGGAAAAGGTAGCTGTGAATCGTGTGTTTACTCTTCCTAAAAATACTAGGACTAGGGGGCATGTGATGAAGCTACATAGAAAATATTTCTTCACACAACATGTAATTAAACTCTGGAATTCATTCGCAGTTATGAGAAACCTTAGACAAGTCCGAAAATTCTTCGAAAAAACACAATTTCAGCTCCTAGTACAATCTCTAATCCTAAGTATCCTAGACTATTGCAACATCCTCTACCTCCCCTGCCTTGCAATAATGATTAAACAACTACAGACAATTCAGAATACAGCTCTGAGACTCGTCTATTCATTAAAAAAACACGATCACATTACTGAGGCATTCATCAATTCTCATTGGCTTCCAATCCAGGAAAGAATACAATTTAAATTCTACTGTATACTATTTAAAACTATAAATGGAGACAGCCCACCCTACCTAAACGACCGCCTCATCCAAACCACCTCTACCAGGCATAGAAGAACACACACCCCATTCACTTACCCCCCAATCAAAGAAGTAAAATGGATAAAACTATACAACGGACTACTGGCCACTCAGGCAGCGAAGATAGACAACCAAGTCTCCAACCTATTGACAACAACCCCAGACTACAAGATGTTCAGAAAGGAAATAAAAACTATACTTTTCAAGAAATCCCTTAATAAAGCTTAATACCATGATAAAGCTTAACCCCCCTCTTACCATCCCCTCCCTAACCCCAGATCCTGCTTTTCCCTCTCTTGGAAACCTTCTCTGATCTAACGTTGTAACCCTTCTTCCATAACTCTTTTTGTAATCCGCTTTGAACCGAAAGGTAATGGCGGAATAGAAATCTGTAATTGCCAGAGAATGTGGTGAAAAAGGTTTGGATAATTTCCTAAATGAAAAATCCATAGGCCACTATTGAGATGGCTTGTAGAAATCCACTGCTTATTCTTAGGGTAAGCAGCATAGAATCTGTTTTACTACTCGGGATCTAGATAGGTATTTGGGACCTGGATTGGCAACTGTTGGAAACAGGATACTGAGCTTGACGAACCAGTATGGCAATTCTTATGTTCTTAGCCCCCAGGTAAGAGAATCACTAAATATCCTACCCAAATGAGAAAAAGGGACAGTGTCTGGAAAGCAGTATATATTAATGCTCAAAGTGTGGGAAACAAGGTTATGTATCTAGAGGTTGAGTTGGATTTAGTGGCAATCGCAGAGAAGTGGTTCACGGAAAACCGTGACTGGGATATAGTTATACCGGGCTATAATCTGTTCATGAAAGACAAGGTAGGTAGAAAAGGAAGGAGAGTGGTATTATATGTTAAAGATCATATTAAAGCTACTCAATTGCTGGATCTACAGGGTAAGGAAGAGGGAATGGAAAATGTATTTACATTGGTGCGATATACAGGCCTCCTTCACAGACAAAAGTGGACAGAAATTTAATAGTAGACATTCAGAATATACTGTAGATGTAAAAAGGGAAGTATTACTAATAGGAGATTTTAATATGCCAGATGTTGATTGGAGTATCCCTATTGCCTAGAAGTAAGGAGATCCTGGATTCTCTACAAGGAGAACTGTTCCGGCAATTGGTAATGGAACCCATATGGGATGGGGCCATAGAGGACTTAGTGTTTACAAATGGAAAAAGTGTTTCTGATGTTATACTGGGTGATCATTTGGCATCCAGTGATCATCGCATGGTGTGTTTTAATATTAAGACAGGGTAGAGAGGGCGCATTCAAAAGTGAAGGTTCTAAACATTTTTAAAAAACTAACTTTGTTCAGATGGGGGACTATGTCATGGATGGGAATATCTGGAAAAAGTAGGAAAGCAGTGAGCAAAACTGAAAAGAGCTATTGTAAGGGCAACAAACCATTTTGTAAGATAAGTAAGTAAAAGTAAGAGGAAAAGAAGGCCACTTTAGTTCTCAAAAGTAGTAGCTGAGAAGGTAAGGAATAAGAGGTTAGCTTTCATAAATTACAAAAGATCACAAAAAGAAGACAGACAAAAATATCTGGAAAAGTTAAGAGAGGCTGGTAGAGTAGTCAGGAAAGCAAAGATGCAAATGGAAGAAAAATAGCAGAAACAGTAAAATGGGAGGGCAAAGACATTTATAGATATATTATAGATTTATAATATTATAGAAATATAATATATTTTTATAGATATATTAGTGATAGGAAGAAGTGCAAAAGTGGCATTGTGAGACTCAAAGGTGAAGGGGAGGAATATGTAGCTGATAAAGATAAGGCTCAGTTGCTTAACAAATATTTCTGTTCTGCGTTCGCAGCTGAAGCACCAGGAGTGGGACTGCAGAAAACAAAAGCAAATAGGACTTGAGGTGTGGTAGACCCTGATTGATTTTCAGAGGATTGTGTTTGTGAAGACCTTGCTAAACTAAAGGTGGATAAAGCGATGGGGCTGGGTGGTGTACATCCGAAGGATGGAAGGAACTTAGAGAAGTTCTGGCTGCTCTTCTGGTTGACCTTTTCAGTGCTTCTCTAGAGTCGGGAGTGGTACCGGAGGACTGGAGAAGGGCAGATGTGGACTTTCTCCACAAAAGTGAAAGTAAGGAAGAAGTAGGGAACCACAGGCTGGTAAGTAAATGAATGGGAATGCTTTTAAAACAGAGAATAGTAATGTTTCTGAAATCCATGGATTCACTAGAGGCAGGTCTTGGCAGAACAAAACTGATTTTTTTTTTTTTTTGACTGGGTGATCAGAGAATTGAATAGAGGGAGAGCACTAGAAGTGGTATATTTAGATTTTAGCAAAGCCTTTGTCAGGGTTCCACACAGGCATCTTATAAATAAACTGAGTGCCCTTGGTATGGGCCCCAAAGTGGTGGACTGGGTCAGGAACTGGTTGAGTGAAAAGTGATAGAGGGTAGCAGTCAATGGAGATTGCTCTAAGGAAAAGGATGTTACCAGTTGTGTGCCTCAAGGTTCCGTTCTTGGACCTGTTTGGGGTTTGTTTGGGGTTTTTTTATATGTGATATTGCTGAATGGCTGACTGGTAAGATTTGCCTCTTTACAGATGATACCAAAATCTTCAAAAGATTATACACCCCTGATGGTATGGGAAAACATGAGGAAGGACCTAGCAAAGCTTGAGGAATGGTCTGTAATTTGGCAGGTAAGATTTAATGCTAAGAAATGCAAAGTAATGCATTTGGGCTGCAGGAACCCAGTAGGTGGCATGGATAGGCAGTGTACATAGGTCATATGGTCTTTTATCTGCCTTCATTTTTCTCTGTTTGGTTTGGGATGACAGGTTGTCTTGTCATACAGATTGTAGGTGAAAACTTCAAGACCCTGATCATTTGTTTAAAACTTTTTGGAAGAAAGGATTTTCCTTTAAAAAGGAAGGAAACTAGAGAACTCCTAATATCTTGCGGCATAAGCAGGAGACTCAAAAGGCCCAAAGGGGAATGGGGAAGGAAGGTTTCAGCCCATGAGGAACTACCAATGGGGAGATTTGTTCCAAGAGGGCAAAAATATAAAAGCTTGAAGTCAGGAAGAATTTTGTCCATATTAGAGAAAGGTTAGAAGAAAGAGTCCCTGCCTTAGTCTCCAAGATATGCACAACAATAAAAGATGAGAAGTTACGAATTCCAGTCTCCATGAACAATACCTGGCAATCAGAGGTTGGAATGAGGCAAAAGCCACTGGACATGTCCAGACAATGACCTTCTAATCGGGGCTCTTTCCATGTGACCAGCCAAATCATATGACATTACCAAGACCTAGAACAGAAACCAATTTTGAACTGTTCCTGAATCATATTTGAACTACTATATACCACGTGACTTCCAGTTCCTATAGACTATAAAAGGGAAGACTAACGGAAACTCCTTCCTTCTTTCAATCATCACTGGACACCTGCCCACCTTGCTGGACTTCTCATGTTCCACTACCAACCATTCTGCAAATAACTTTTTTCTTCTAGCAAGAACATGATCTCTTCAAGCCACGCTCTGCAGACCCCAGAATTCCTTCACCCTTCTAAACAGAAGCAATAGTAAGAATACCTTTCGGCCTTTATCAAAGTAAGTTACTTTTAATCCAGGTTAATAATTCATTCTGCTTTTCTAACAATATTTTATCTTGTTGTACGTTCACCTTGTGTAAAGATCCCTAAAACTGAAAGCTAAAATCACTGCACTGCCTGCATAATATTACAAATACAACTTGCTCTGTAAAATAAGAATCTAGTTCTTTCTTAATACGCTAAGTATATGGTTTTGAATACTTTGCAGAGATTTATAAGTAGTCAGTGCATTCCCCCAAATTAACCTCTATTTATATTATATTTCACGTTATGTGAGTATCCTTTCCCTTCCATTTCACAAGATGACCGTGACTGGGAAGTATGATGCCAGCCTTCAAAACACCACAAACAAATGTTTTCATAACAGCTCTCAGATTCCTTAAAATTTCATGGAACATTTTCCTCAGGTAGTATATTGTTAACCATCGATCAGTGATTGGCAGCCTCTCTTACACTTTTCATATCCGTACAAGTCTTGCTAGAGCTACAGTGCACAAGAAAAATGGATATGACAGGTTATACTTAAATATCACCAACACTCACAACTGATGAATGAGATTTTTTTTGGCATGGAAACATTTCAAGCCAAGAAAAACCCAACTAGACTGTTTGACCTCCCCGTTGCTTAGAAATTGTGGGAATCATATTTGAAATATATGCGTATATTTGATATATAAGCATAAATGCATTTCTGCTCTAAGTTCTATATATAAAACTGTTTACTTTGTAGCTAATCTTACATATAACTTGAGAAGGTATTTAGGAACGGAGCGCTTGGAGATCGCTGACTCTCAGGGTAACATTGCAGCAGAAACAATTGAATGGGAAGGAACCAGTCTGCGGAAGGATAGGGTTGGGGCACCACATGCCACAAGCGTATACGATATTTTTCCTCTAAACCAAAGCTCTTTTTTCTTGCAAACATAAACTAAGTTTCCAGAACATGCACTGCAATAATCCTTCGCTCCCCTCTTCATAGCCTTAGTTTAGAATATTTTTGCTGACATGCGTATTTCGTATAACAAATTCCAATTTATAGACTTTTCACTTGAAAAAAATAAAGGTTGGCTTCTTGACAGCTGTGACCGTGGAGTTTCTTGCATTGTCTATAGAAGTTTCACTTAGAATCATTCATCATTTGCTTCGTAAACCGGTGCTCCGCTGGTGGTTAAGAGGAAGTCATTTGTTTTCCCACAAAATATTCCCTGCCTCCTCTGTCCCATCTCATAAAGTGGGAATGGTTCCATCAACTTTGGGTTGTTGTTTTTTTTTAAGGCATCATCTGACATCAGGGCTAAACTTTATCTTAACAAACCTTCCTGAGTGATAGAAAGAAGCACTGCTTTACCCCTGTTTGGTATGGCGAAGTTGAGTCGGAACCCCCTCTCCCCACCATCATCATCCATCCTGGCACTTTTTCAAAACTCACTTAATGGATTTTAAAGTTTAAAAGCTGTAGATAAACTCTTTTCTACTGCTTTTAACTCCAGAAGCATAACCTGTTATGTGCAAGGGAGTAGTAATGAGCACAAGGCACATCCACACGGATGGGGGTCCATTCAAAGAGCAAAGCCCAGCACTTGTCTATAAGTTTTAAATGAAAAGAACAGACCCACTGACTGTACTACCATGTTTTGCAAACTCACACAGGGAATCAAACTGTGAAATTTGCAAGAGAAACTCAATCAAATTAAATAAGCTCTTTCTGTGAGCGCAATGAGTGGACGAGAGACTGATTGATCTGAATAATTGATATTCCACTCTATCAACATTTCTAGGCGGATTCCGACAAACGTACATAATTTATAACAAACAAATGCATTAAAACAACAATTACTTAATAAGCTTAAAAAAAACTTAGGGGTCCTTTTACTATGGCGAGCTAGTGCGTCTTAGCGCGCGCTAAATGATAACGCATCTATTATGGACACATTGGCACGCATTAGCATTTAGCGCCACGTTAAATTTTAGCGTAAAAGGACCCATTAATAAAAAAAAAATATTTAGAAAATCTGCATCGATATACCCCCCTAAACAAAAGTAGAGCTCTAGCTCCTTAACAGTAGTAAAAGGCAGAAATGAATGCAACAACTATGTTTAATATCAGTCACGTTTATCCTAATTTTTGTGATATTTGAAATCTCTTCCTGGGTATTCATAGTTCTTGATGCCACAATTTTTCATAATTGAGCATTAAGGAGACAGTGATTCACAGGTTCCAGAGGCTTTAACTCAGGGGTATCAAAGTCCCTCCTCCAGGGCCGCAATCCATTCGGGTTTTCGGGATTTCCCCAATGAATATGCATGACATCTATTAGCATACAGTGAAAGCAGTGCATGCAAATAGATCTCATGCATATTCATTGGGGAAATCCTGAAAACTCGACTGGATTGCGGCCCTCGAGGAGGGACTTTGACACCCCTAGGCCCTAGACCAGACAAGGGCAACTCCAGTCCTCGAGGGCCGCAATCCAGTCGGATTTTCGGGATTTCCCCAATGAATATGCATGACATCTATTAGCATACAGTGAAAGCAGTGCATGCAAATAGATCTCATGTATATTCATTGGGGAAATCCTGAAAACCCGACTGGATTGCGGCCCTCAAGGAGGGACTTTGACACCCCTGAACTGTTCAAAGCTAAGTCTATCACATACCTGCTTACAGTATGGAATGTGATAATCTCAGGCCCTGATTCTATAAATGACGCCTAGATCGGCACGCCTAGCAAATTTAGGCACTTAACTTAATTGTTTAAAAGGCTTAATTGGCACCGATAATTAACAAACTTGTCCACATGCTCATTTTCTCAGCGGTCAGTTACAGATGCGAAAGCTGGACACTATGGAACCAAAAGAGAAAGAAGATTGACTCGTTTGAGCTTTAGTGCTGGGGAAGGATTTTAGGTGTACCATGGACCACCAGAAGAACTAACAAATCGATTCTGGAAGAGATCAAACCGGCTATGTCACTCGAAGCCCAAATGATGACGTTACGACTGTCTTATTTTGGTCACACCATCAGAAGAGAGAGATCACTGGAGAAGGACATCATGTTTGGGAAGATAGAAGAAACCAGGCAAAGAGGACGACCTACAATCAGACGGCTGGACATGTTAAAAACAACCATGAGGATGATGCTGGACGACCTTTCCAGACTAGCACAAAACCGATTTCTTTTTAGATCCGCAATTTATCAAGTCACTAGGACTCAAGCATGCGTCAACGGGAGAGATCACTGGAGAAGGACATAGTCTATTATTGAGAAATACATGGGGGAAGCCACTGCTTGCCCTGGATTGGTAGCAGGAAATGTTGCTACTCCTTGGGTTTTCGCCAGGTAGTAGGGACCTGGATTGGCCACCATGAGAACGGGCTACTGGGCTTGATGGACCTTTGATCTGACTTAGTATGACTGTTCTTATGCTCTTATGTGTGCCAAGTATAGGACAATCAAGCCATTGTGACATCACTGATGAGGCTGGCACTGTAGAATGAGGCATTGTGACATCACAATTTCAGCTCTGGAATGTTGCTCTCATTGGGGTTCCGGAATCTTACTATTCTTTGAGATGCTGGAATGTTTTGGCCAGGTACTAGTGACCTGGATTGGCCACCGTGAGAACAGGCTACTGGGCTTGACAGACCATTGGTCTGACCCAGTAAGGCTATTCTTATGTTCTTATAAAACCTATGATTTTCAGGTTTGCCCAGAGTGGCCTCTACCCCCTATCTGATCTTATCAGGATGTGCTCTGTGAGCATCTAGCCCCTAACCTGGGCATCTCAGAGGGAAAGAACATCATCTCTTTCTGGAGACTATAACTTCCGTGTCTCTACTTCCTAACTCCCAGAGGTTATACTCGGGCAGTATTGGAACCCTTCCCTACCTTGAAAGCTAGAGTCTTTCCTTCATGCTAATCCTCAATGCCCAGGAAGGCCGCAGGGGTCAACCAGTCTCATGACAGCCATTCTCCTTCCCACTTTCAATGTGTGTGTGTGATCTCCATATGCTCTCTCAGACAGGAGACTTGAACTCAGATCTCACGTGCTGTCGTATGCGTTGTTGTTGCTGATGCATGGAAATAGCCCAGTGTGGAATCTGTTTTTTAAGAACCACTTCAGCTTTTGAACATGTAGAGTGCTAAATTGTAACACCTTCACATTGAACGTCATGCAGTGGTGTAGTAAGGATGAGGGGTGCCCGGGGAAGTGGTGCCCCTCTCCCACCACGGGTATGTCCCATTACCTTCCTCCATACCTTTCTTGGTGCTCTCTCTGATGTCATTTCCTAGGTGCAGGTCCCAGAAGTGACATCAGAAAGAGCACGAAAAAGGTACAGGGGAAGGCAAGGAGAGGAGCGAACAGGTGGGAGGGAAGAGAGGAGGAGGAGTGCTGCCGCGCCCTTAGACAGACCGCACCCTTTGCTATGCCACTGACGTCATGCTACGTGCCTCTTTTAAGCTACAGTAGTTAGAACAGCAATATGAAATTCAAGGAAGTCAGATTCATAAGAACATAAGAATAATCTTCCTGGGTCAGACCAATGGTCCATCAAGCCCAGTAGCCCGTTCCCATGGTGGCCAATCCAGGTCACTAATACCTGACCAAAACCAAAGGAGTAGCAACATTCCATACAGAATCTCAAAAAATGGCAAGATTCTAGAATCCCAAAGAGTAGCAACATTCCATACAGAATCCCAAAGAGTAGCAACATTCCATACAGAATCTCAAAGAATAGCAAGATTCCGGAATCCCAGTGAGTAACAATATTCTAGAATCCCAAAGAGTAGTAACATTCCAAGCAGTGGCTTCCCCCATGTCTCTCTCAATAACAGACTATGGATGTTTCCTCCAGGAACTTGTCCAAACCTTTCTTAAAACCAGCTACGCTATCTGCGCTTACCACAACTGCGTTCCAGAGCTTAACTATTCTTTGAGTGAAAAAACCTCACTTTTCCCTCCCTGCTGCTTCTTATGACCTTGGGCAAGTCACGTAACCCTCCATGACCTCAAGTGCAATTCAGATTGTAAGTCCTCCAAGAGCAGGGATATATCTCTCGTACTTCCTTGTAACTGGCCTCAAGTTCAGATTTGGAAACTGCAATTAATTAGTCTAAAATCCATATGCTTAATTAGCCTGCACAATGAACAGATTCAGGCAGAAAGTATCCTTAAATCAAGCAATTAGTTTTTGTTGATAAAGGCATTATGTCTAATACCGTTTCCAGGACTGTGGAATCCACGGCTGAAAAGGTACTTCTGTTGAGAAATGACACTATTTTTTTAACAATCTCAGCAAAATATTTTTTTTGATGAGGATGAAGGTAATGTGAAGCTGAACTGAACTTTTTTTCCTCTGTTACCCAAAGGTTGTGCTCTCCAAGCACAGATATTTCACCAGAAATCTTTTCCACTTAAAATTTCAATAAACAATAATATCAAGCTTACACGGCTATGGAAACAGGCAATGGTAGCACAATATTTGTGTGGTTCGAATCCTATTTGTCAAACAGACAATAATCTCTTCTGTTCAACAGCGCACCATCCATACTTTCACTATTTTATTGCTGACCTGTTGTTAGTGATCTATAACCTGTCGCTAAAATCGTCTGTAGTACCTGGAAATTGGAGGGTGGCCAATGTTACGCCGATTTTTAAAAAGGGCTCCAAGGAAGATCCGAGAAATTGCAGACTGGTAAACCTCACTTCCGTGCCGGGCAAAATGGTAGAAACAATTATAAAAAAAAAATTAAACTGTGGAGCATGATTTAATGAGACGGAGTCAGCATGGGTTCAGCCAAGGGAGATGTTGCCTCATCAATTTGCTTGACTTACATAGAAACATAGAAATAGACGGCAGATAAGGGCCCACGGCCCATCCAGTCTGCCCACCTTAATGTCCCTCCCCTACCTTTGCCCTGTGAATAGATCCCATGTGCCGATCCCATTTTGCCTTAAAATCAGGCACACTGCTGGCCTCAATCACCTGTAGTGGAAGACTATTCCAGCGATCAACCACTCTTTCAGTGAAAAAGAATTTCCTGGTGTCACCTCGTAGTTTCCCGCCCCTGATTTTCAACGGATGCCCTCTTGTTGTCGTGGGACCCTTGAAAAAGAAGATATCTTCCTCCGCCTCGATGCGGCCCGTAAGATACTTGAACGTCTCGATCATGTCCCCCCTCTCTCTGCGCTCCTCGAGCGAGTATAGCTGTAATTTGTCAAGCCGTTTTTCGTATGGTAGATCCTTGAGTCCCGAGACCATCCGGGTGGCCATTCTTTGCACCGACTCCAGTCTCAGCACATCCTTGCGATAATGCGGCCTCCAGAATTGCACACAGTATTCCAGGTGGGGCCTCACCATGGATCTATACAATGGCATAATGACTTCCGCATTACGACTGACGAAACCCCTTCGTATGCAGCCCATGATTTGTCTTGCCTTGGACGAAGCCTGCTCCACTTGATTGGCAGACTTCATGTCCTCACTGACGATTACCCCCTTCTTTGAAGGCGTGAATAAACATGTGGATAAAGGCGAGCCAGTTGACATAGTATATCTAGATTTTCAGAAAGCTTTTGATAAAGTTCCTCACAAGAGAGGCTCCTGAACTGTAATTCTCTGTAGCAGGGTATTTGTCAAAAAGAAATTAGACGCCTACAGAACACCGCTGTGAAACTTATATATATAAGGCAAATAAAATTTGATCATGTTACCCCTCTCGTTATCCATCTCCCACCGTCTGACATACAAAATCCCACATCTGAATCTAGGCACGATCGCTCCCCAGCTTTCATAGACAGACTATGGCTCAAACCTTCCCTCCGTTCCCTCATCCAGGGCTCCTTTTACGAAGGTGCGCTAGGGCCTTAACGCACGGAATAGCGCGTGCTAAATTGCCACGCGCGCTAGCCGCTACCACCTCCCTTTTGAGCAGGTGGTAGATTTTCGGCTAGCGCGCGCTCCTCCGGTGCGTGCGATAAAACCACTAGCGCACCTTCGTCGAAGGAGCCCTAAGTTTATGACACAACTCGCAAATCTATTGTCTCCATTACGGCAAGGCTGAGAGGCACCTGGGGCAGTGGTGCCCCTCCCCCACCCTCGTCTCCACCTCCCCCCCCGACCCTCCTGTCGCGCGTGCACCCCATTCCCTTCCCCCATGCCTCTGGTTGTTCACCGCGCGAGCAACAACTCCAGCGTGCTCCTCGCCACCGTGTCGGCTCTCCCTCTGATGTCACTTCCTAGGCACAGCACCAGGAAGTGACATCAGCGGGAGCCGTATCACCCTTTTTTTTTTAATAGGAAACAAATTTAACTAGTATCTCCTCCCTCCCTCCCTCCTGTAGCAAGTGTGTGTTTACCATTTCTATTTGTCTGGCCCTCTGACAATTTTCTTTCAAGCTTATTTTGTTTGGCTTTTATAAATTTGTAGGTACGCTGCCTAGACTTTTAGGTGGTATATCATAATAAAATTAAACTTGAAATTTGAGCACATTTAAGTTGTTGCTCACTGCAGTGAACAGCTAGAGCAGTGTTTTTCAACCTTTTTTGGGCAAAGGCACACTTGTTTCATGAAAAAAATCACGAGGCACACCACCATTAGAAAAAGTTAAAAAATTTAACTGTGCCTATATTGACTATATATAAATATATAGGAATCAAATAAACACAAAGAAAGTATTTTATAATGCTGCCACCGCCACTGGGGAATAGGCTGCCACTGCCGCCATTGGGAACAGGCCGGCACCGAGTTCTCCCTGCTTCTCTTCCCCGCAGGGCCGACCAACTCTCGCCACCCGTCGTCAATTCTAACGTCGGAGAGGACGTTCTAGGCCAGCCAGGCAGCGATTGGCTGGCCCAGAACGTCCTCTCCGACGTCAGAATTGACGCGAGTGGCGAGAGTTGGCCGGCCCCACAGGGAAAAGCAGGGAGAACTTGGCGCCGGCCTGTTCCCGATGGCGGCGGTGGCACTCAAGTGGCTAAAGAGCCGCAGTTTGCCGGCCTAGGGACAACACTGGAGGGTGGCCAGCTGTGCACCCCCTTGGGACGTAAACCCGGGGTGGGGCAGACCGCCCCCCCCACCCTGGTATGCCACTATCTGTACCTCACTCCCTCCCTATGACCAAAAATTCTCCTTTCTTCTATTCCCCGTGTACACAACCATCTCTTTCCCTCCCTTCCTCTCTCCAAAGTCCATGCCTTCTGTGTCCAAACACTCATTCCCTCCCCCACCTCAGCATCTCTTTCCCTCCCTTCCTCTCTCCCAAGTCCATTTCTTCTGTGTCCAAAAACGCATTCCCTCCCCCACCTCAGCATCTCTTTCCCTCCCTTCCTCTCTCCCAAGTCCATGCCTTCTGTGTCCAAAAACCCATTCCCTCCCCCACCTCAGCATCTCTTTCCCTCCCTTCCTCTCTCCCAAGTCCATTTCTTCTGTGTCCAAAAACGCATTCCCTCCCCCACCTCAGTATCTCTTTCCCTCCCTTCCTCTCTCCCAAGTCCATGCCTTCTGTGTCCAAAAACCCATTCCCTCCCCCACCTCAGCATCTCTTTCCCTCCCTTCCTCTCTCCCAAGTCCATTTCTTCTGTGTCCAAAAACGCATTCCCTCCTCCACCTCAGCATCTCTTTCCCTCCCTTCCTCTCTCCCAAGTTCATGCCTTGTGTCCAAAACGCACTCCCTCCCCCCTTTTGTGTTCCGTGTTTGCCTCCCAGCCCATCTTTGCAACTTTCTCAGCAAAACGAAGCTCAAGCCGCGAGGCTTGTCTTCTGCTTCCTGCCTGCCCTGCCGCGCACAAATAGCCGAACGGAAGTATTCTCCGACGTCAGCGCTGACGTCGGAGGGCAGGCTTTGCTTAAGCCCTCCCTCCGACGTCAGCGCTGACATCGGGGAACGCTTGCGATCGGCTATATGTTAGCTGCAGGGCAGGCAGGAACAGAAGACGAGCCTCGCGGCTCGAGATGTATTGAACTCTGCGGGTCCCCCGTCCAGCTCTCTCCTGTCCACGTGGGGCGGACCGCCCCTCTCCCTAGACTGGTGGTACTGCCCTGATGGCGGCCCTGACCGTACGGCACACCAGGCAACATCTCGCGGCACACTAGTGTGCCGCAGAACAGCAGTTGAAAAACACTGAGCTAGAGGTATGGGGGAAGGGAAGGGGCGGGGACACGCATAGCTGGGGGAGGAGTGGGAAGAGGCAGGGGGCGGAGAGGAGGAGAGGTGTGGGCGCTTTCCTATGCCAAGAAACTTCCTTGACTACGTTTAACGCGAACCTTAAAACTTTCCTATTTAAGGACGCATATAACATATAAGACAATTAAATTTTCTTCTTTTAATTAAATAAACTTAGATTAGAACAGGATAATTTAACCATTTTTGTCCTTTCCCTAGTGTGCTTTACCTCTGTCTTCTCTTTTTCTTTAAGAACATAAGAACATTTTAACATAAGAATAGCCTTCTTGGGGTCCATCAAGCCCAGTAGCCTGTTCTGACGGTGGCCAATCCAGGTCACTAGTGCCGGGCCAATACCCAAGGAGTAGCAACATTCCATACAGAATCTCAAAGAATAGCAAGATTCCGGAATCCCAGAGAATAATAAAATTCTAGAATCCCAAAGAGTAGCAACATTCCATGCAACCGATCCCGGCCACACAGTGGCTTCCCCCATGATTGTCTCAATAACAGACTATGGACTTTTCCTCCAGGAACTTGTCCAAACCTTTCTTAAAACCAGCTACGCTATCTGCTGTTACCACAACCTCTGGCAATGCATTTCAGAGCTAACTGTTCTTTGACTGAAAAAAATATTTCCTCCTATTGGTGATGTCACAGTGGCTTGATTGCCCTATACTTGGCTCACATAAGAACATAAGAATAGCCATACTGGCTCAGACCAATGGTTCATCTAGCCCAGTATCACGTCTTCATGAAGGCCAATCCAAGTCACAAGTACCTGGCAAAAACCCAAATAGTAGCAACATTCCATGCCACTGGTCCAGGGCAAGCAGTGGCTTCCCCCATGTCTTTCTCAATAACAGACTATGGACTTTTCCTCCAGGAACTTGTCCAAACTTTTCTTAAAACCAGTTACGCTATCCGCTCTTACCACAACCTCTGGCAACACGTTCCAGAGCTTAACTATTCTCTGAGTGAAAAAATATTTCCTCCTATTGGTTTTAAAAGTATTTCCCTGTAACTTCATCGAGTGTCCCCTAGTCTTTGTAATCAATCCACTTGTACCCATTCTACTGCACTCAGGATTTTGTAGACTTCAATCCTATCTCCCCTCAGCCGTCTCTTTTCCAAGCCGAAGAGCCCTAACCGTTTTAGTCTTTCCTCATACGAGGGGAGTTCCATCACCTTTATCATCTTGGTCGCTCTTCTTTGAACCTTTTCTAGCGCCACTATATCTTTCTTGAGATAAGGAGACCAGAATTGAACGCAATACTCCAGGTGAGGTCGCACCATGGAGCGATACAGGAGTATTATAACATTCTTAGTCTTGTTAACCATCCCTTTTTATAATAATTCCTAGCATCCTGTTTGCTTTTTTGGCCGCCGCTGCACATTGAGCGCTAACTCCAAATGTCTCTATTAGTCTGGCTGTTTTTACATAATTTGTAAACCGCTTAGACTTTTGATAGGCGCCATATCAAGATTTAAATAACTCGAAACTTAGTATAACTGAGGGCGCCTAACCGTAGACGTGCCAATGCCGGCTTGCGCTAATATTCTGTAATAGAATCTTAGTGCCAAGAAGCCGTCGCAGAATTGGCACGAAGCGCATGGCATTGGGGCGCCAATATATGGAGTGTAAGCCTGAGGCATAACTAAGCTCCGATGTTCCTTCCCTTCCCCTTCAAGGCAAAAATCCTCTTTTCCTTGGCACACCTGAACAGGACGGAAAAGCACAAGCCAGACTTCTTGGAGGACTGGTGGTAAATCACAGTGTGAGAGCTCGCAGTGACACAGGAAAATGTACAAGTTTGTCAGAGGTCACAGGGGGGCACACACTAATCTTAATATGACAGCCCCGTGTTGTTTTGTAACATTTTTTTTAACGGGCTTCGTGACCTCCTAATGCCAAAGGTCAGCCTTCAAAACTCAAATATAGACATTTCCATGCGAATTCCTTTTGGCAGGTCTAATTTGTTCTTGTGTAGTAGTTTTTTAAAAGGAAGGCAGCGTCCCTGGGGGGGCGGGGGGGGGTTAATCCCAGAATTTCCCAATCTCCTGATTTACGCATCTCTGCGTTTTGTGCATTTTTTTTTTTTTCCTTTGATTTTACTTGTTTCTAACCTGACATCAGGCACTGCTCCTGCCCCCCTCTAATCTCAAAATAAAGAGTGATTTCGGGTCCTTCTATGGATGCTGAGCTGTCAGTTACAGAGATGAGCCCATGTGCAGGCAGGATAAACAAGATAAATCCCCAGGGATTGACCAGTGTGTACTTTAATTGGTTATATACACATCTTTCCTAAAAAGCTACACAATCATTAGCAAAGCAAACATAAACTTAGTCAGCCCCCCCCATCCCCCCTCCCCTCCGCCGTGGTCTTGCACAGGGGACCAGTTATGTTGATAGAGTTTGAGCTGCAGCTTCGTATAATATCTCTAGACTTCGGCCCACCTGCTTATGAATATGCCCACGTCTGCATCTGGTTCCTGCTCTGTGTCATTCTACCATATGGTCTACACACATTATGAATCAACAATACATCCGACTGAGCCATTTATTCAAGTCACTTTAGAATTGGCAGTAAATGTTGAGGATCCAAAGTGATCGCCAGCCTGTGATGCTCTGCAGTACAAAATGAATGATACTCACTGTTCGCTTACAGGTCACGGTTATATCTTGGAATATAACCAGCGCCCTGATCTTGCAATTCGACCTGAGCAGTGCGTTTGACCTAGTCGACCACACCATTCTCCTGGAATGCCTGGCCCACATTGGCATCTCCGACCAGGTCCTCAATTGGTTCCAAGGGTTCCTACGAAACAGATCCTACAGGGTACGCAAAAATGACTCTTTCTCCTACAGCTGGGATAACTCCTGCGGTGTTCCGCAGGGCTCCCCCCTGTCCCCCACCCTGTTTAATATCTACCTCGCCTCCCTCAGTAACCTCCTACATAAACTCAAGCTCAAATTTTTCATCTATGCAGATGACATCACAATAGTCATCCCTCTAACCAGTCTATCCCAGGAACTTCTCGCCTACATCACTAGCATACTCATTCAGATAGAACTCTGGATGCTCTCCTTCAGACTAAAACTAAACCCGGACAAAACAAAATTCTTCCTGGCCATCCCCAAAGACAAAATCAAAGACACCACAATCCAAGTGAAAGGATTGGTTTTCCCACTCGAACAAACATTAAAAATACTAGGAGTCACGCTAGACAAACATCTATCCCTAGAAAATCACACCGATCTCACTGTCAAGAAAAGTCTCTCGATGCTCTGGAAACTTCGCACCATAAAAAAATACTTCGATGACACCGCAATCCGCCTACTAGTACAATCCTCTATTCTCAGCATACTGGATTACTGCAATATCATTTACCTAAGCTCCACAAAGAAAATCACCAGAAGACTAAAACTGATTCAAAACACAGCCGTCCGCCTCATTTTCGGCCTGAACAAATGGGAACATCTCACTCCTTTCTACCACCAACTACATTGGCTACCGTTCGAATCCAGAGTTATTTTCAAGTTCGCCTGCTTTTGCTACAAAACAGTATTTGGTCTACCACCAAAATACCTCTCTCTCCACTTCGTTTTGAAATTGCACCAATAAGAAATCCCGCAGAATTCAGCTGTTCGCCTTCCCCTCCTTAAAATTATGTCAGCTCAAAAGATTCCTCGACAAAACCTTCGCCTTCCAGGCGGCTAAGCTGAACCCTTGGCTAGCCCAAATGATCCTCGAGGCCCCGACCTATCTCGACTTCAGAAAACTCCTCAAAACATACCTATTCCGCGAACAGGACCCTTAACCCTCACTCCCCTGCAATAAACCAATCCCCGCTCTCCCCCTCCTTTCTCCCCCTCTCCCCCCTCCCCTCCTTTGTTGCTCTCTCCCTTCCTCTTTCCGTCCAATCCAACTCATCGCTGCCTGTAACTCCGATAAATTTCTGCTAAAATGTTCCAACATTTCCTTCCTCGGTGCTTGTAACTCTGACAAAATGTTGTAAATCCGTGTTCAGATCGGATATTAATTAATTGATGTGAACCGCCTAGAACTCATTGGGTATGGCGGTATACAAGAACATAATAATAATAATAATAATAATAATAGTAATATATATTGGTTTCAAGTTCATTCACTTTTCTGGTGGCTCCATGAGTTTAATCTAATCAGGGTTGCTTAATCGCACTTATCGAGTACAGGCGCACAGCAATTTACAAGATAAGAGGGGAAATAGTACATCACATTAGAGAGGAAGGCAACACTGTTACAAGAGGGGACTCAGTTACAATACATTGTGGAGAGCGGTTACATTGTCAAGGAAAGAGAGCAGAGTCATAAGAACATATGAATAGCTTTACTGGGTCAGACCAATGGTCCATCAAGCCCAATAGCCCGTCCTCACGGTGGCCAATCCAGGTCACCAGTACCTGGCCAAAATCCAAAGAGTAGCAACATTCCATACAGAATCTCAAAGAATAGCAAGATTCCGGAATCCCAGAGAGTAACAAGATTCTAGAATCCCAAAGAGTAGCAACATTCCATACAGAATCTCAAAGAATAGCAAGATTCCGGAATCCCAGAGAGTAACAAGATTCTAGAATCCCAAAGAGTAGCAACATTCCATACAGAATCTCAAAGAATAGCAAGATTCCGGAATCCCAGAGAGTAACAAGATTCTAGAATCCCAAAGAGTAGCAACATTCCATTCAGAATCTCAAAGAATAGCAAGATTCCGGAATCCCAGAGAGTAACAAGATTATAGAATCCCAAAGAGTAGCAACATTCCATACAGAATCCAAAGAATAGCAAGATTCCGGAATCCCAGAGAGCAACAAGATTCTAGAATCCCAAAGAGTAGCAACATTCCATACAGAATCTCAAAGAATAGCAAGATTCCGGAATCCCAGAGAGTAACAAGATTCTAGACTCCCAAAGAGTAGCAACATTCCATTCAGAATCCCAAAGAATAGCAAGATTCCAAAATCCCCGAGAGTAACAGGATTCTAGTATCCCAAATAGTAGCAACATTCCAAGCTACCGATCCAGGGCAAGCAGTGGCTTTCCCTATGTCTTTCTCAATAACAGACTATGCACTCCAGGAAATTGTCCAGACCTTTCTTAAAACCAGCTAAGTTAACCACTCTTACCACAACCTCTGGCAACGTGTTCCAGAGTTTAACTATTCTCCAAGTGAAAAAAAATTTCCTCCTATTAGTTTTTAAAATATTTCCCTGTGACTTCATCAAGTGGCCCCTAGTCTTTGTCATTTTTGACGGAGTGAAAAATCGATCCACTTGTACCATTCTACTCCACTCAGGATTTTGTAGACTTCAGTCATAGATGCTGAAGACCACTAATGACAGTCCCTAGTTGACTTAATAGAGAAGTGGTTGTCATGTAGCATTTCATGGAAACTGAAGGGAGAGAGGCAGTATGAGGCAATTTGCCTAATGGTAAATCTGAGTAAGTCGATGACTGCAGAGTTAAGTCA
Organism: Geotrypetes seraphini; assembly: GCF_902459505.1. Taxonomy (NCBI): domain Eukaryota; kingdom Metazoa; phylum Chordata; class Amphibia; order Gymnophiona; family Dermophiidae; genus Geotrypetes; species Geotrypetes seraphini. The sequence goes on along the minus strand of NC_047087.1, from coordinate 15,282,372 downwards.
CTTCCATTATGTCTTATGAGTCAGGATTGTCTTTGAGTAGATGCTGATGAAAATTGCATCCTTTCAGTCTACGGTCATAACCATTGCAATTTTCTCAGACTGTGGTAATTTACATCTTCAGCTGCAAAGGAAATGCACACAGGCCTTAAAATATCTGTTTTGCCCCAGACTGTTTAAGGCTTACTTAAATACAGGCCATCTCAGAAGAGGGAACCATGGAAAAGGCTCTTTTTGTGGAAGGACTTTGACCTGAAAGTTGCAAGTTATTCGTCACTCCCAATTTAACCTATTAGATGATGGCGTATAAAGACCCACACGGTCCATCAAGTCTACCCAACAAGATAAACTCATATGATTAGGGTTACCATATTTATGAAGATAGAAAAGAGGACACATGGCCAGTGGTGTTGTAAGGGGGGGTCCGCCCTGGGCGCCAGATTGGTGGAGGCACCAGCATCACTCCTCCTCTCTACTCCCCCTCCTCTACCCATTCCTCCCCTACACGCACGCGCACCCCTCCCCCTTCCCTTCTCCATACTTCTAGTTGAAGTTGTTTTTTGCGGCAGGCAACAAGATGCTCTTCGTGACCCCATCGGCTCTCCTGCTGATGTCACTTCTGGGTGCAACACATAGGACGTGATGTCAGAGGGAGAGCCGACGAGGTCGCAGGGAACACATTGTTGACCTCCGCAAGCAACAACTTCAACTAGAGATTTGGGGGGGAGGGAAGGAGGGGTGTGCGGCAGGCAGGATTGGGGAAGGAGCAGGGGTGAATGCAGCAGGCGGGATTGGGGAAGGATGGAGAGCGCATGCAGCTGGGGTGGAAATGAGGGCGGGGAAGGGGTGCCTCTGCCCCGGATGCCTTTCACCCTCCCCATCCACAACCCCACCCACACACCACCCATTTCCTTGGTCCCCCTCCCATCCTCTGTACCCTTTTAGTATTTCTCTCTCTCTCTCTCTCTCTCTCTCTCCCTTCCTCCAACCCTCCTCTCCCAGGGGTGATTCTCTCTCTTTCCTTCCAACCACCCTCTCCTGTGGGTGTTTCTTTCTCCTTCCAACCTCCAAACATCCCCCCCATACAGGTGCCCCACTCTCTCCTTCCAACCTCCTGTCCTGCCATTTCTGTCTCTTCCCTCCATCCAGCACTATCTTACCCCAAGCTCTTTTTACTAGCACTTTCTCCTTTCCTTAATGTTTCTCCAGTCCCCCTCCATGCTGTTTCTCCCTCCCTCCCTTTCTTCGTGTGGTTTATCTAGCCCCTTGCCCTCCCTTCCTCCCTGCTGTTTCTCCAGCCCCCTCCCTCTAGTCCTTCATGCTATTTTTCCAGCCCCTTTCCCTACATCCTACCAAGCTGTTTCTCAAGCCCCCTTCCTCCCTTCCTTCATGCTGTTTTTCCAGCCACTCTTCCTCTCTCCCTTCATGCTGTGTCTCCACCCCCCCCTCTCCTCTTTGACACTGCTCTCTTACTCCCAACTCCCCCACCTATTTCTTCCCCAGGCCAGCCACTGTAATTGAATCTTTGAGCAAAAGGAGGACATGTCCCTAAATGAGGAGAACCTGCTGCTTCTGGCCTGCCCTGGAAGTTGCCTTTCTGCAGCGACGTCCTGTTCCCACATAGGTGGGATTTGCAGAAAGGCAGCTTCTGGGGCAGGCCGGCAGCAGCAGGCTCTCCTTATCGCTACTGCTGGCTGCCCAAAGATTCAATTACAGCGACTGGCCCATAGAGGAGCATGTCAGGGACATTCCAACTCAGTGGCATAGCCCTGGGTGAGCTCTTCAGCTTGGAAAAGTGACGGCTGAGGGGAGATAGGACTGAAGTCTACAAAATCCTGAGTGGAGTAGAACGGGTACAAGTGGATCGATTTTTCACTCCATCAAAAATGACAAAGACTAGGGGGACACTCAATGAAGTTACAGGGAAATACTTTTAAAACCAATAGGAGGAAATATTTTTTCACTCCAAGAATAGTTAAGCTCTGGAATGTGTTGCCAGAGGTTGTGGTAAGAGCGGATAGCGTAGCTAGTTTTAAGAAAGGTTTGGACAAATTCCTGGAGGAAAAGTCCATAGTCTGTTATTGAGAAAGACATGGGGGAAGCCACTGCTTGCCCTGGATTGGTGGCATGGAATGCTGCTACTATTTGGGTTTTTGCCAGGTACTTGTGACTTGGATTGGCCTTCATGAAGACGCGATACTGGGCTAGATGAACCATTGGTCTGAGCCAGTATGGCTATTCTTATGTTCTTATGTGAGCCAAGTATAGGGCAATCAAGCCACTGTGACATCACCGATGAGTTTGGCTCTTAGGCCTTGGTGGAATGAGACATTATGACATCACAATCTGAGCTGCAGAATGTTGCTATTCTTTTGGTTTTTGCCAGGTACTTGTTACTTGGATTGAACTCTGTGAAGACGGGATATTGGGCTTTGATGGACTATTGCTCTGACCCAAGAAGGCTATTCTTATGTTCTTATCTACGGAAAAGCCCCAGATTACATGTCAGAACTGCAGTTGTACTCAGGTGAACAAGATTAGATACAAGAAAATATGTTTATTCTCTTTCATCTTTTTTAGCAGTGAATTATTGGAATGTGCCACTTTTAATGTTAACAAAAATGAGTGATTATAATAAATCTTTAAAATATTTTTTTGTCCAGAAATAAGTGTTACGAAAATAAGATGTGTTTGATTGGTTTATAAGATTATGGAATTTCCTGAGCATTCTCAGTTAATCCTATCGTAAGCTGCCTTGAACTTTATGGTAAATGGCGGATAAAATATGAAATTGTAAATTATAAATGGAGAACTTAGGGCTCCTTTCACTAAGGTGCGTTAGCGTTTTTAGCGCACGCACAAGATTAGCACGCACTATAGCGTGCGGTGGCCGAAAAATTACTGCCTGCTTAAAAGGAGGCGGAAGCGGCCAGCGCACGTGGTATGTTAGCAAAAACCGCTCGCGCGCCTTTATAAAAAGAGCTCTTAATTCCCGTGTTTTAATTGTGTAAAATCACTGTTTGGAGAGGGTAAACAGCCTCCCCGCCTCCACCCCCTACTTCTTTAAATCTTCGCCAGCGTGAGTAGCTTTTCCAGCCTGCTGCTCGCACCAACCTGGCTCCCCTCTGAAATCACTTCCGGGTTACGGGGCAAGGAAGTGATGTCAGAGGGAAAGCTAACGCCAGCACAAGCAGCAGGCTGGAGAAGCGGCTCGTGCTGGTGAAGATTTAAAGAGGTACAATGGGACGGGAAGGAACGAGTATGGCATGGGGGCAGGGAAGGAACAGGGGGGGCCGCTACTGCCCTGTAAGATGACACTCTTTTCAGCTCCGGTGGCAAAATAACGCTCAGAATTTAGGAAGTTGGTTGGTTGGGCTGAGAACTTTTCAAGACCCCCTTGCATGTAATAAAAGTGAGCCAAGTATAGGAATTGAAGCCATTGTGACATCACTGATGAGGTTGGTTCTTATTGGTGGAATGAGGCATTATGACATCACAGTCTCAGCTCTGGTTATCAGACACTAAAATTTTTCCCACAGGGTGCTGAAAAGTTCTCAGTCCAACCAAGAAGAGAATGACGTGGATATTGTTCAATCAATGTCCTGAAACAATGCCAAAAACATAGAATTTTGTTTCTGTAAATTGACACTTAATGAAATAAGATGACACTCTTTTCAGCTCCGGTGGCAAAATAACGCTCAGAATTTAGGAAGTTGGTTGGTTGGGCTGAGAACTTTTCAAGACCCCCCTTGTATGTAATAAAAGTGAGCCAAGCATAGGAATTGAAGCCATTGTGACATCACTGATGAGGTTGGTTCTTATTGGTGGAATGAGGCATTATGACATCACAGTCTCAGCTCTGGTTATCAGACACTAAAATTTTTTCCACAGGGTGCTGAAAAGTTTTCAGTCCAACCAAGAAGAGAATGACGTGGATATGGTTCAATCAATGGCCTGAAACAATGCCAAAAACATAGAATTTTGTTTCTGTAAATTGACACTTAATGAAATAAGATGACACTCTTTTCAGCTACAGTGGCAAAATAAGGCTCAGAATTTAGCAAGTTGGTTGCTTGGACTGAGAACATTTCAGCGTCCCCTCATATACAGAATAAAGCCCTAAATTCATGGTGATGCATCAAATGCACAGAAGACAAAGCTGCGCTGAAAGCACGCAATGACAAAAATGCGCCAGCCTTATCTTTTACGCTCTGGGGGGATGGGGGGACCCCCCCTACAGTTAGAAGTCCTGGTGCTCCCTTTGGGGGGACGTGGGGGAACCTCCCACTACACTGAAAACTCCTGGACAGGGAAAAACAGGAGTTTTCAGTGTATTGGGGGGTTCCCCCCAACCCCCCCAACCCCCCCCAAAAAAAAAAACAAGAGCGCCAGTATTTCTAACTGTAGTTGGGGTGTTTCCCACCCACACAACCCCTCAGAGCCTATAAGATAAGGCTTTAAATAGAGTGAACCAGCAACGCGCATATGTCCGGCACGTTTTTGTTGGCTCGTGCTTGTCGGCGCAGCTTTGTCTGCCACGCTTTTAACGGTGTACCAAATTCATAAATCAGAAGTTTGTAAAGATTCATTTCTTTAGCTGATTGGCACTTGGTGCACAATTCTGGAGGGGGCGGGGGCAATTATTTCCACTTATTATGAATATGTATTCCTTGATGCTGTTTAATTGATTGAATTTGGCATTCTTTTAGGAATTTTGCTATTTTTGTGCGTTGCATGATTCCCAAAATGAAAACAAGGAAAGAAAGTCTTTGCTCCTCCTCCCATCCTCTTTGGAAGCTGGCAAGTAAAAGAAATAGGCTGCAGGGATGGCTTTAAATCAGCTCAGATTAGGATTGGTATAGTCAAGGCTATAGACATGCAGATTTCCATCTTTTCTTCAGTTTGAGGTCTTCTTATTTTCCTAAGAGGGTTTCATTCCATTTTTAAGTTGGAAAATGCATAATTGAGGAGACAGTTGAGAGTCTCTGGGAAGCCTTCTAAAGATTTAAAACCAACGTTGCTTCAATGGATATTCTTAGAATTATAATCCAAGGTAACACTGGGGTTAATCCCTCACCCCATCAGCCATAACGACAGATCCAGGGCTAAAGGCACTAAGAGAATCAGTAAGACCGTGTGGGTCTGCACCGATCCGATTTTTTGGCCGATTCAGAAAGAGCTATTGATGCACTAAAACGTTTGCATGCAAATTATTCACGGGGCTCTTAATCGTAATCCCTGACTCTGCTGTCCAATGATCGCTGTGAGAACGACTCTCACGCATGCGCAAAGCCAGCAAGGGAAGCCCGAACAGCTGAGGGGCAGGGGAAGTTCCAAAAGCAGCTTCTTGCCACTCAACTGTTCGGGGCAGGAAACTTTTTTTTTTTCATGGGCACAGATGCTGAGCATGTTACACATGCACAATACCTGCCCCATTACAAAAGAAAAAAAAAGCCCCCTCCCCAAACGAACCAACGAACATGGCACCAGGAAGACCACCCATGCTAGCACAAAACGGCAGGAGGAATGCCCTCTTCCTCCTGCCATGCCGAATCCCCCCACTGCGAAAGAAAATTGGCAGGAGGGATGCCCAATCCCTCCTGCCAATGTGACTCCCCCCTAAACAGCAGCGATACAGCAAGAGGGAAGTCCACTTCCTCCTGCCATGCCGAATCCCCCCACTGCGAAAGAAAATTGGCAGGAGGGATGCCCAATCCCTCCTGCCAATGTGACTCCCCCCCTCCCAAATAGCAGCGATACAGCAAGAGGGAAGCCCACTTCCTCCAGCCATGCCAAATCCCCCCCCCCCCTCCACTGCAAAAGAAAATTGGCAGGAGGGATGCCCAATCCCTCCTGCCAATGTGACTCCCCCCCTCCCAAATAGCAGCGATACAGCAAGAGGGAAGCCCACTTCCTCCAGCCATGCCAAATCCCCCCCCCCTCCACTGCAAAAGAAAATTGGCAGGAGGGATGCCCAATCCCTCCTGCCAATGTGACTCCCCCCCAAACAGCAGCGATACAGCAAAAGGGATGCCCACTCCCTCCTGCCACCAAAGACCCACTCCCATGCCATGCACCCCTCCCCTATACCCCCTCCAAAAAGGTAGGAGGGATGCCCGCTCACTCCTTCCTGCCACCGGAAGGCCCCAGCCACCCTCCAAACCCCCCACCCTGTACCTTCTTGGAAATTTGGAGTAGGATGGAAGATCAGTCTGTCCTGCTCAGTCCGTCCTGGTCTTGACCAGTCATTTTTATGGATCACTAAAAACGATCACTTTTTTTTAATGCATCAGGAAGCCAAGTTAGAGCATCAATCGCTCTACTAGTTTACATAGCATTTTAATATTAATGAGCTTATTTGCATGGTCAGATTGGGGAATGAGCGATCGTGCAGAAAACCAGGTGGTGAGCCATTTCCTGCATCGGGTCGGCAAATGCGACTATCGCTAATGCGGTTAAAACAGGTTTAGCGACGATCGCTGGCTTTAGTGCATCTGGGCCTCAGTTCAGATTCTGCCCCATTCAATGCCTGTTGCTGTTTGCTGTCGGAAGTCCCGTCGGTGGCTGGCGGTGTCTCTTGCAGTTCCCCCGACCTTGATAAAGATAGGCGAAACGCGTTGGGACGGGGAACCAACGATAACATAAGATAAGTTATTTTGATATAAAGATTTAAATGAGTTGGGAGAAAACTGAATATAATAATAAGCTATAAAATTAAGCTATATTGAAAGGTTATAAACGTTCAGCTTTGAAGGGAATAATGAAGAACACCATTACTACCAATTTCGAATGAAATGGTGATATCTGAACTCCCATATAGCTGTTTTTGAGCGTTTAAGTATTGGATGACCCTTCAATGCCTGCTATTGTAGATCTTACCTACCTAAGAAAGGTACATTTGCAAGTGATTTAGGGTTACCATTGAACTGGACGAAAAACCGGGATCTCTCAATCCGTCCTCCTTTTTCTGGAGCCATATGGCAACCCTATCTTGATTTCTGCACATGGAATGGATCTAGGTGAGGTGGGAAGCCCTAAACCGCCAAGTCCTGCGAGTCAGATTTGTGCAGCATAGTAAATTAATCAATAAATATATAAAATTCAATTGTCTTCACCAGGACTAATGCAAGAGTATTGGGCACCTGAGATGAACCATCAGCCTTACATCCTCTCAATTAATTTTCGAGTTGCTAGCCTGTCATCTCCCTCCTCCAGGAATTTGATAAACACTGCAATCATTCAGCGTTGTTGTTGGGGTTTTGTTTTTTTTAACTGTGGTTTGGTTCTTTTCAGTTTGTGTGTCTGTCGGGACGACTGTTTTGCTTTATACAGCTGCTTTTTGCTGCTCCCACAGAAGCTGCCAACCACCTATAGTGCTGCCTACTCTTGGGCCAGGCCTGTTTTTTGCCACAGTCAAATTACAGGTCAGCTAAAATCTGTTTCAGCAAAGCTACAGAAGAATCAGGGAATCATGACATTGTGCTGCAAAGGGCGCCCTCTGCTGGAAATGCACTAGTTCAGACTCTGAAGGGCCTGGGATAGGCATATGGGATCTCTCGGAGAGAGAAAGAGATAATGGTTACTGCGGATGGGCAGACTAGATGGGCCATTTGGCCTTTATATCTGCCAGAGCACTTTCTTCACCTGCAAAACCGTGCAAGAAGTAAGAAATGATCTGGGAGAAAAATGGCCTGTGAGGGGGGGGGGGGGGGAGGGAGGGAGGGAAGGACTATATTAAACTGTTTCACTATTGAAAACGGTGACAGGTCAAAAACGCGCAAGACAATCGCGCGCAGACAAAATCGCGCAGACAAATAAGCGCTAAGACAATTGCGCGCAAGACAATTCAGCGCAACACAAGCTCCTAGAGCAGGGGTGTCAAAGTCCCTCCTCGAGGGCCGCATTCCAGTCGGGTTTTCAGGATTTCCTAAAGGAATATGCATGAGATCTATTTGCATGCACTGCTTTCATTGTATGCTAATAGATCTCATGCATATTCATTTTGGAAATCCTGAAAATCCGACTGGACTACGGCCCTTGAGGAGGGACTTTGATACCCCTGTCCTAAAGAGTCATGCTGTAATGCCAGAAGCCAAAGACTCAAGGTGTCGTTTGGCGGAAAGGGAGAAGGAGGGAGGGCTGAAGGGGCATCTTATTTCTGCAGCACGATGAGTTCTTCCAAAGGCCTCACGTGTATCATCGCTCCAACTGCAGCTAAGGAGTTCAATAATTGCAGTGTAATTAGAATATTTTCCCAAATTCACTCCTGATTATGGTGTGCTAAATGCCCTGATGATAGAGTTACACTAGCAAAATGCTGCTCTTGGATGCCCGGTCTGAATGATTTCTTTGTCCTGCGGAAAAGGTCGCCTGGAGCTAGAAGCTTCCTTTGCACATCTGAGAAGTTTGCAAGTCCGACCGTTTCGCATTTAAAATTCAACAGACTATTCTTCTGTGAAAGTCACGAAGCCCAAAGGTGATTTTCTGGGTTTGACATTTAGTAGAAAAAGCCCCGTTTACTTCTCTTCACCTTTTAAGTCCCATGCATATGCAGAATGGAACCTGCATGGGGCGATGCACCCTTTTGCCTCTTGTAGAAATTTGGGTACTAGGCACATGCCTAATCTGTTTAAGCCTTAATTCTGCTGAAAAGAATCATAACTTTGAGGTGGGGGTGTCGAGTTAGTGAGTGTGGCACAAAATGGCATAAGCAAGTGGTGAAAAATAAGGAACTACTTTTCCGAGTCTGACGTCACCCAACCACTCTATGCCTTAGTATTCTCCTGCATGGATTATTGCAATGCCCTATTCAACGGTCTCACGGTGAAGAACGTTGTAACATCTCCAGCGTGTACAAAGCGCAGCCATCAGACTTCTAAAAAAAAACCAAAAATATCTCTGCCCATGACTAATGCATTACAAAGAAATGTATTTTGGTACTAGATCCTGGTATGTGTCATGATAGGATATAAACTTGCATTAAAAATCTTGCATTGTAAGGATAACAATGGCAAACTGTGAACAGTATACAGGCAGTCTCCGAGTTACAGACACCCAGCTTAAGTACGACTCATACTTAAGAACATGCTGCAGCTTCATTTGATTTCACTGAGCAGTATTTCCAGTGGCATCAACTCCTACACTTCTCCTGCAGCAGATTCAGGAATGATGCTTGGCCACATTAAGGACAGTGTGTGGTTGTGCCTGCTGTTCCTTAGAGGGAACCCTGGTAGGGTAAGCAGCAAGAATCTGAGTTACATACAAATCCAACTTAAGAACAGCTTTAAAAATATAACTCGTTCTTAACTCGGGGACTGCCTGTATTATGTATTCGACCCCTAGTATATACTGAGTTAGGATAAAAACATGTATTGTAAAACTTGTACTATAATTATGGCAAATCATAACCTGATAACTGTATCTTATGTATGTTTAACCTGTAACCCATCCTGAGCTCTTTGGGGAGAAGGGGATAGAAAACAAATAAATATTTTATGGACTAATTTGTGGAAGTATGAGCATTTGAGCACCTGAGTCCACTTTGGCAGATGGATCTCCAACTCACAGAGCTATAAATCCACCATGGAAGATGATATCTAGTCGATATATTCAACATGGAAGCTCTGGAATGAGAGGGCATAGGATGAAGTTAAGAGGTGATAGGCTCCACAGTAATCTAAGGAAAAACTTTTTTACAGAAAGGGTGGTAGATGTGTGGAACAATCTCCCGGAAGACGTGGTGGAAGCAGAGACTGTGTCTGAATTCAAGAAAGTGTGGGACAGACATGTGAAATCTCTTAGGAAGAGGAAGAGATAATGGTCCAGAGGAAGTCTACTAGAATGGTATGTGGTCTTCATCATAAGGCATATGGGGACAGACTTAAATATCTCAATCTGTATACTTTGGAGGAAAGGCGAAAGAGGGGAGTTATGATAGAGATGTTTAAATACCTACATGATGTAAATGCTCATGAGTTGAGTCTTTCATTTGAAAGAAGCTCTGGAATGAGAGGGCATAGGATGAAGTTAAGAGATGATAGACTCTGGAGTAATCTAAGGAAATACTTTTACAGAAAGGGTGGTAGATGCGTGGAACAGTCTCCCGGTAGAGGTGGTGGAGACAGAGACTGTCTGAATTCAAGAAAGCATGGGAGAGGCACGTGGGATCTATTAGAGAGAGGAAGAGATAATGGTCAAGGCAGGATTAACCAGTAGGCCAAGTAGGCATGTGCCTAGAGCCCGAAACGGTCAGGGGGGCCCGATGAAGGAGGGCATCAACATTGTTTTTTCCAAACGGCAATGGGCCCCTCCAGCATCGATTGGCAACGCGGCCCTTCCCCCCCCTCCTCCCCCCCCCCATCGACGGAAAGTAAGACAAGCAAGCAACGTGGGTAAGAAAGGCAACAGGAACTGTTATTGTGCTGCGGTGCTGCTTGCCCAAAGCTTCCCTCTGACGCAGCTCCTGTTTCTGCCTGGGCGCATGGTGGGGTAGGGCGGGGCAGGGGACCCAGTGTACTTGTGTACCTAGGGGCCCTCGACTAATTAATCCTGCCCTGATAATGGTTACTGTGGATGGGCAGGCTAGATAGGCCATTTAGCCTTTATCTGTCATCATGTTACTATGTTTCTATAACCATTAAGCTCTATGACCTCACAATGCAGGTGTAAAGGGCCTTAACCTATAGGAAGAGGAGATGCAAATGTTAAGAGCCTTAGCCAATAGGGAGAGGAGGAGATAATGGTTACTGTGGATGGGCAGGCTAGATAGGCCATTTAGCCTTTATCTGTCATCATGTTACTATGTTTCTATAACCATTAAGCTCTATGACCTCACAATGCAGGTGTAAAGGGCCTTAACCTATAGGAAGAGGAGATGCAAATGTTAAGAGCCTTAGCCAATAGGGAGAGGAGGAGATAATGGTTACTGCGGATGGGCAGACTAGATGGGCCATCATGTTTCTATTTTTCAATTGGTTGCAGGTAGGACACGCTTTGCTCTGAGATGATGGAGTTTAGCTCTCTGCAGTTGAGGTTGGCACAAGATCGGTGATTGGAGGATGAAGCTGCCCGTACTGCTGAGATGAGGTGGAGTTACTATTTGGGTGCACCATGTAGTCTATGTTGAAATGTACCTGGCTCAGACAGTCTCTGTGAACTTACTGGTGATGATAGGATGGCATTTGGAAAGTGTAGTTTTACTGAAATATTGAGGCTTAGAGCAGTGTTCCGTCATTTTGGGCTCTGGTCCCTTCAGCTTTTCCCGCTCTCTCTTCTGATTTTTTGCAGCCATACAACAAGGGAGTACTCCCAGTCCAGCTAGTAAGATGACTGAGACACGATGTCCAAAGGAATTGTAAGTGAAGAGAACAAAGTAATTATTCAGCTGATAAGAAGCCGTTTATCGAAGTAAAGAGCAGAGCTCTGCTGATTAGCGTCCTCTCCGTTGCATGACACCACGTTTCAAGTCCTATTAATATTTTTAATCATTTCTAACATTCTGTTGGCTTTCTTAGCTGTAGTTACATACTGAGCAGAGGATTTCAATATATCATTAACAATGACATTTGGATCCTTTTCTTCGATGGTGATGTCTAATGAGGTGCCTTGGCACAGTGGTGTGCCACAAGGGATTCCAGAATTTTACTTTATTTTTAAAAATTCACTTCATAAGCATACACTAGAATAGATGACATGTACATTGCGTACGCAAGAGTTTGTCAATGTTATGAACGTCTGTGTGCGTAAGGATACAACCGCCCAGACTCGAATCATTCTTTGATGTGATTGGTCCTTGAAAACTAATGGCAAGTAATTTTATTTTTTATGCAGTGGTTATCCAAACTTGCGTAACAAAGCAATCAAAGCGTTGTTATTGTTTAGATCATCTTGATTTGTGTGAACTTGGATCTTCTGCTCCGACAGAAACTAAATCGAAAAAAGAGAACAATTGCACAAGGTGGATGATGAAATGCAAGTTTGCTTGTCCACTATCGAGCCGCGCTTTGAGTCAATTTGCCCTCAAAAACAAACACATCCAGTGCATTTATTACCAAGTCTATTTACTTTAGTTTCACTGTTGTGACATATCTTAAAGAACTTTAAAGAACTCTCAAATTTAATTTTTTGTTGGTTTTGCAATTTTATAATTTCAGTTATAATGTGCCGCAAAAAACATTTGCTCTGTTTAGTGCGCCAGAGCTAAAAAAGTTTGAGAGACGCTGGCTTCGAGACATGTAGATTCTGATGAGTATAGAACCATTAGCTGTAGACATTAACCCCCAAATTCTATAAATAGAAACATAGAAAGATGACGGCAGAAAAGGGCTATAGCCCATCAAGTCTGCCCACTCTACTGACCCACCCCATTAAGTCTGAGTGCTAGTGACCTAGTTCCTTAACTCGACCCTCATAGGGATCCCACGTGGATGTCCCATTTATTCTTAAAGTCAAGCACGCTGGTGGCCTTTATCATCTGCACTGGAAGCTTGTTCCAGTGATCTACTACCCTTTCTGTGAAGAAATACTTCCTGGTGTCACCATTAAATTTCCCTCCTCTGAGTTTGAGCGGGTGCCCCCTTGTGACCGAGGGTCCTTTGAGAAAGAAGATGTCGTCTTCCACCTCGACACGTCCTGTGATGTATTTAAATGTCTCAATCATGTCCCCCCTTTCCCTGCGTTCCTCTAGAGCACAGGTGTCAAAGTCGGTCCTCGAGGGCCAGAATCCAGTCGGGTTTTCAGGATTTCCCCAATGAATCTGCATGAGATCTATTTGCATGCACTGCTTTCAATGCATATTCATTGGGGAAATCCAGAAAACCCGACTGGATTCCGGCCCTCGAGGAGGGACTTTGACACCCCTGCTCTAGAGTGTAGAGCTGCAATTTGTTTAGTCTTTCTTCGTACGAGAGACCCTTGAGTTGTACGTGCAAATTTGGGCTCATAATTAGCTTCTTAATCAGTAATTATTAGCAATAATTGGTTTTAATTTCAATTTATGCACATAAATGTACGCACGGGATCTGTGCCTAAAATTTATATGTGGCCCCAGAATGGGGACATGGAAATGGGAGGCCATGGACAGATCAAGCGCATTTCTCAAAGCTACGCACGTAATGATAGACTAAGGGGCACCTACACCTATCTTTAGGCATAAGGTTTTATATTGCATTTCCACTGGTGCAGTCATGCCTAAAGTTAGACTCAGCTTATGGGTGTAAGTGCTATTCTATAAACCATGCTTAACTTTAGGTGCCATTTATAGAATAGCATTTAGGTGTGCATTTTATGGCACCAATTTTTTTTTAGGCACAATATATAGAATTCTGTTTTGAAGGCCGTATCTGGCTAAACCTGTAAAAAGACTTGACGCGGTTCCGAGAAAAGTGACGAAAATGGTACGGGGCTTGCGCCAAAAGACGTACAAGAAGAGCTTGGGAGACCTGAATATGTAAACTGTGGAGGAGAAGAGGGACAGGGGAGATATGATACAGACATTTAAATACTTGAAAGGCACTATCGGAAATGTTCCGTTTGTCTGCTCAACAACTGATTCCCTTGAGATTCCACCATGTGGGACTCCGAGATTGTCAACCAGGCATCAATTTTGAGATTTTGGCTGCATCTTGGGTGGAGGATCTTCACTGTACTGTCACCGCTTCACAAGTCCAGCAGGTTCAGAAAAATTTGGGGAAATTTTCTACTAATATACTGCACTGGGAAATACAACTTCAGTTACTTCTTCGTCTTCCTATTCCGCCCGTGCGAGCTTTCCGGATAGGCATTACACAATCACATAATTGTCCTAAGTGTGCTCAAGGACATGCCACACTGGGCCACATGTTCTGGTCTTGCTCACACATCACCCGGTTTTGGCAGTGTCTGGGCCAATACACTACAACAACATCTTTTAAAAAATTATTAAAAACTTTTTTGTTTCAAGACGCTTTTGATGTTTAATAAGCTTTATTTTGGACCCTTCACATTCTGTTACGGATATCAACCCCTTTCCCCTCCCTTTCTTTTTTTTTCCTTTTATGTTATTTCCAATATAGAATGAAGTTGTAACTTTTCCCCCCTTTCCCTCTTCAATCATGTCTGTCTTTAATAGGAATGCAAATATGTTAGTTGATTTATTTAATTTGTATGTTAAATTGTATGTGAGACCACTATCTAGTGGCTTTTTAAATTGTACATCGCTTAGAAAATTTGAATAAGCGATTCATCAAATGGTAATAAAACTTGAAACTTAAACTTGAACAATTTGGAGGAGGAGATGGACGCCCGCTCCCAGAGCTCTTTTTGGCTTTTACCAAACAGCGGCACCTCCACCCAAAGGAATGTTTGCATTTGTGGCACAGATTCAAGACAAAGTTAGACAAGTTCCTGCTAAATCAGAACGTACGCAGGTAAGGCTAGACTCAGTTAGGGCATTGGTCTTTGACCTAAGGGCACGATGGACCACTGGTCTGACCCAGCAGCGGCAGTTCTTATGTTCCTATGTTCTCATCCTTTCTCCCATTGCAGCTAAAATAGAAGATGGAGCCACCACTAGCCCAGAATGCTTCATTTTCTTTACCCCTGCTTAACTGCTGCTCAGATGGATGACTGGGGGAGAGGGAGCCTGACATATAGTGCACAGCCAAGACAATCAGGTATTGGATAAGGTCACAGAAAGCAACCAGATGCACAGCACGGAGGTAAAGCTGGAGTGAAGCACTGCACTGTCCCAGAGGAGGGTAGAACTGATCTACATAAGAACAGCCTTACTGGGTCAGACCAATGGTCCATCAAGCCCAGTAGCCCGTTCTCATGGTGGCCAATCCAGGTCACGAGTACCTGGCCGAAACCCAAAGAGTAGCAACATTCCATACAGAATCTCAAAGAATAGCCAGATTCCGGAACCCCAATGAGAGCAACATTCCAGAGCTGAGATTGTGATGTCATAATGCCTCAGAGCCAACCTCATCAGTGATATTACAATGGCTTGATTGTCCTATACTTGGCACACATGAGAGCATAAGAATAGCCTTACTGGGTCAGACCAATGGTCCATCAAGCCCAGTAGCCCGTTCTCATGGTGGCCAATCCAGATCACGAGTACCTGGCCAAAACCCAAGAAGTAGCAATATTCCATGCTACCGATACAGGACAAGCAGTGGCTTCCCCCATAGTAAATGAATGACGACAGATAAAGACTTGAACGGTCCATCCAGTCTGCCCATTAGTGATACTCATTTTAAAAATACATGATTAGATGAACTTGTCTCTTCTTTGATACTTCTGGGCCATAGACTTTAAAGTCTGGTATTGTCCTAGGTTCCAAATGCTTTAGTTGCCGTCCAAGCTCACTCCAGCCTATCCAACCATCCTGTTGTTTACAGGATATCTACCGTAAAGTCTTGCCAGTAACATCCTCATGTTCCATATTAGTGGAGTTCACATTGATGCCTTCCTCAACCTATCCTCCTCCTCCTCCTTTTCTTCCTACCCTGTCTTTCCTGAATAGATTATAGCCTGCTATAACTACAGCCCAGTCATGGTTATCCGTGAACCAGGCCTCCGTAATCACCACTAAAAATAACCTGCAAAGATCAACCATAGGAAAGGCTAATTAGGAATGTGGACTACAGTGAGATAAGAGGCACCTTATCATGTGGCAGTCATCTTGATACAATTTTGGTTTTAGGTATTGAGTATTTGTGAAAGTGATCATCAGTTCTGCCACTGTTCAGTATTTCACACTCATTGACACTCTGCTTTTATTTTTGTCTTGGAGGGAGAAGGAAAGGACAAAGAGGGGTGACGTGGATCGCCAGTAGAATCTGCAGAATGGCTATCACTTGAAAGTAAGCGAACATC
This sequence comes from Geotrypetes seraphini, assembly GCF_902459505.1. NCBI lineage: Eukaryota > Metazoa > Chordata > Amphibia > Gymnophiona > Dermophiidae > Geotrypetes > Geotrypetes seraphini. The sequence continues at coordinate 15,266,517 of NC_047087.1, read as the reverse complement.
TGGAGTCACTTGTGTCCTACAGCCTGTGTGCGACTCCGAGAGAGGAAGTTAGTCCTCAAAGCCATGACAAATGAATGTGCGGAGGAAGAGGTGTGTTCCACAGGCAGCAATCCATCTCCTTCTGAAAGGTAAAAGTGCTGTTTGGAACAGTAATTTACCAAGGAAATCCTTGTAAAAATGACAAGATTCACCACTCTCTGTCAGGCAGGGGGAAACGACAGGACCAATGAGTCCTGTGATGTGATGCTTTTGAGGTAGAATTGTATCTGCAACATCCAAAGATAAGGCCCAGTTTTTTTAAAAAAAAAGTCTCAGCTGTATCTCCTTTGAGGCGATCAAGGTTGTCTTCGTTTTAATTGCATTTCCTTTTGTTAATGTGAGAGCTGAAACCAGACGACAAAGACTCAGATCCTGTTTCTCCCATGGGCTTGACTGGTGACTTAGACAATGTCACTTTCTGTCCCATTGTCTTAAAGCACAAAATCTTTGTAATATAGGCTCGTATATATGTTTCTGATTTGTTGTACCTAGGGGAGGTGATTCTATAAGGAGCTATCCCTTCTATCAAAGAAGGGAAGAAGGGTCTTCAGCAGCAGATGGGCTAACCTACTGAAGAGGGCTTTAAACTAGAATCATTATGGCAGGGTGATCAAAGCTCTTGGGTAAGTGAATCACTAAATACCTTTACACAAATGAGAAAAAAGGGGCAATGTCTGGAAAGCAATGTATACTAATGCTCGAAGTATGGGAAACATGGTTTTGGATCTAGAAGCTTAGTTGGATTTAGTGGCGATCATGGAGGCGTGGTTCACAGATAACCATGACTGGGATATAGTTATACCAGGCTATAATCTATTCAGGAAAGACAGGGTAAGAACAAAAAGGAGGAGGAGGAGCATTATACGTTAAAGATCATATTAAAGCCGCACAATTGCAGGATCTAGAGGGCATGGAAGAGGCACTGTGGATCAATTTGGAAAGAGGGACTATATTTACATTGGTGTGATTTAGAGGCCTCCTTCACAGACGGAAGAAGTGGACAGAAATTTAATAGTAGACATTCAGAATATATCTGAAAAAGGGGAAATTTTACTAATAGGTGATTTTAACATGCCGGATGTTGACTGGGGCATCCCTATAGCAGGGTCTTCTAGAAGTAGGGAAATCCTGGATTCTCTACAAGGAGATCTGTTCCAGCACTTGGTAATGGAACCCAAATGAGATGGGGCCATAGTAGATTTAGTGCTTACAAATGGGGAAAGTGTTCAGATGGGGTTTTACATCAAGGAACTGTAGTCTGGATAGAAACATATGAGAGAAGTAGAAAAGCAGTGGGCAAAAATGAAAGGAACTATTGTAAGGAGAACAAACTATTTTGTAAGGAAAGTAAGTAAAAGTAAGAGGAAAAGAAGGCCACTTTTGATCTCAAAAGTAGTAGCTGAGAATCCAGTGGATTACATTACCCGAGACAACATGGATTCACTAAAGGCAGGTCTTGTCAGACAGACTTGATCAATTATTTTGACTGGGTGGCCAGAGAATTGGACAGAGAGAGAGCGCTAGATGTGGTGTATTTAGATTTTAGCAAAGCCTTTAACAGTGTTCCACACAGGCATCTCATAAATAAACTGAATGCCCTCAATATGGGCTCCAAAGTGACAGACTGGGTTAGAAACTGGTTGAGTGAAGGCGACAGAGGGTAGCGGTCAATGGAGATTGCACCGAGGAAAGGGACGTTCCAAGCAATGTGCCTCAAGGTTCAGATCTTGGGCCTATTAACATTTTTGTCAGCGATCTAGCTGAAGGGTTGTCGGATAAGATTTGCCTCTTCGTAAAAGATGCCAAAATCTGCAATAGAATAGACACCCCTCGGGGTGTGAATAACCCGAGGAAGGACCCAGCAAAGCTTGAAGAATGGGAAGAAATGTGACAGCTAAGATATGCAAGGTCATGCATTTGGGCTACAAAAATCTGAGGGATGAAGAACTTTTCTGCCACGAAAGAGGAGTGGGACTTGCGTGTGATGATGGGGAAAGCTAAAAGAGCCAGGCTTTCATCTTCTTGCTGGAGTAGAGATGAAGCAAAGACTTCTGGGAGAGCATTCCCTGTTGTGGGGGCTACTCTGAAGAATGATTGCTGGCAAGGGTCACATTGCGTGATTTCCATTGGAGAAGATGTGGATAGAGATAATCCTTGGGAGGACCTTAACTCGGGTTATGTGCGTATCTCCTGCATCTTGGTATGAGCTGTACACCAGGTCTGTGGCTGGTTTAAACACATATGACAGAAGGACAGAATTTGTCTCCGTCCCTGTCACGGCAGTTAACCACAGGAAACCAACCCCATGTCATTCTTTAACCCTTTCAGGACCAAGGGACATATTTGTCCCATAACTTTAAAATCCTATCAATTTTGATTGGGATAGTCTACAGTTCTAAATTTGATATGTACGGATTCCATATGATACTGCCTTTATGTAAACAAACTGGTTCCGACATTCATTCATTAGCGTCGTTACTAGATTGACGAGAAGATTCACTTGCCACACTGTCCATAAGCCAGAAGTGTGATTTTTTTAAATAAAAATAATGATATTTCACAAAAAAAATCAATTTTTTGGCATCTGCAAGCCCTTTTTACCATAAAAATGTCGTCAAAACCACAAAAATTGGCCTACGATCCTTATGGTCCTGAAAGGGTTAAGGAGAGAGGGAAGAAGAAGAGTGTGAATGGGCCCAGCCACCGACCCTCAAGCTTTGCATTCAAGAATGCTGGTGTAGAAGGACCGAGGTTGAGATAGATACTAAAGGATGAGACGGGGGGCAAATTCTGTCCCCGTATCATTCTCTACGACTGTTCTGCTACTGTTATGTAAAAGAAAATAGATTGCTCCTTATAGAATTGCTCTCAGGGTACTGTATAAATACCTAAATAAATTATTGGCCTGATATTTAAAATGATGTAAACAAGGTGGGTTAAGTTGCCCTGACCAGCTCTAGAGAAGACATTTGGGGCATTTAACTGGACAGTACTGTTGAAAATCTGCTCTGACTGCCATGGCAATTTCTGGTTAGTGCTGGAGTGGTCCAAAGGCAGAGTCAAGAAAATGAGCCTGATAGTTATCCAGGCATCACTGTCCTAACCTGCCCAGAAAATCCAGGTATTCATGGTGAATGTTGGCCAGGCTAGATCCAGAAATTCAGGGCCAGATTCTATAAATGGCACCCAAGTTGAGGCTGCCTAGCAATGCCTAATAACATCTGTGCCTAGCCTAAATGACTTCAATTTAGCTTAAATGGTGGGGCAATTGACCATGCTACTGAAGTTAATTGAATAATTAATTTTAAAAAATAAAATGAAAAGTTAGGCGTGGAATTCTGTGCAGCGCCTAGAGACCACTAAGTCAAAGGTTCTTCCGACACCTAATGATGCCTACCTGAAAAGTAGGTGTGGTTAGGGGTGGACACTTAAGTGTCGCTATATGTTCGAGTTAGGCCCAGTAAATCCTGGCCTAACATACCAGCACCTACCCCCAGGATGCCTAGATTGGAGAGGATAAGGAGACACGTGAAAGATCATTAATTGTTGGTCTAAGACCCGCACCCTAACTGAGACTAGCCCTACCAGCGCACGTTCTTGTTCAGCAGAAACTTGTCTAACTTTGTCTTGAATCCTTGGAGGGTGTTTTCCCCTATAACAGTCTCCGGAAGAGCGTTCCAGCTTTCTACCACTCTCTGGGTGAAGAAGAACTTCCTTACGTTTGTAAGGAATCTATCCCCTTTCAGCTTTAGAGAGTGCCCTCTTGTTCTCCCTACCTTGGAGAGGGTGAACAACCTGTCCTTATCTACTAAGTCTATTCCCTTCAGTACCTTGACTGTTTCAATCATGTCCCCTTCTCAATCTCCTCTGTTTGAGGGAGAAGAGGCCCAGTTTCTCTAATCTTTCGCTGTACGGCAGCTCCTCCAGCCCCTTAACCATCTTAGTCGCTCTTCTCTGGACTGCTTAGCATTATAGACCCCTGGCGCAGGTTTTTTTGCCAAAGCATGTGCCTTGCTGGATCATTTCAGTAAAAGTCATCTTGGCCCCCTTTCTTCAGGTTGTTTGTGCTATTTGTGTGCATGCTGTTTGTTCTGCATTGTTTGAATCCCTTTCTTTTTATGGTCTTGGACACTTCAATGCTGATAAATAGGCCTAAAGAGCTATAATGGTAGCTGTATATGTATTTCTATGAGGACCAATCTTCCTTCAGCTCTAGGAATGTACAGTCTCAACATATACTGATTCTTATAAACTACCTTATAAGCATGGAGGAGTTTCCTTGTTTGCATATCCAGTTTTTCAAGGTATTTAGAGGCCAGTTCACAATTCCAAAATTATAGGAAAATACAAGAATTGCAAGCTGCTTGATGGCTTGTATCTTATTCTTTGACGTTAGAGCACTTTTCAGTATTGATTTTAATCTCCTGTACTGCATTTTGCTTTATACTGGATTGTTCTTCCTCAACTCCTAGATATATTTATATAACCCTTCCTGCTCAGTAAGAGAGATGTTTTCAGTTTTGCTTAATTTCCCTTCTAGGAAAGTTGCCTTAGCATATTCGTCTGGACCAAGGGTTCTCAACCTAGTGCTCAGGAAACACTCAGCCAATCAACTTTTCAAGATATCCACAATCCACTAGGGCAGTGGTGGGAGGGTATGGGAATCCATCCCGCTGCCGAAGGGGGGGGGTGTCGGAGGGGATTGTTTGATGGCGGAAGCGGTAGGGAGTGGACATCCCTCCCACTGCCAGGGGTGTGTGTCAGGGGGATAGTTTGATGTTGGCAGTGAGAGGGAATGGGCATCCCTCCCGCTGCTGAAGGGTGCATCAGGGGGGGCTGTTTGACAATGGCAGCGGGAGAGAGTGGACATCCTTCCTGTCGATCTTCGATTTGGGTCGTTTTTTTTTAAAAAAAAGAAAAATTTGCGGGTGTATTCTGCACGTGTGCCGATTGCCATCACCAGTGTCTCATCCCATGCAAATTTAGCGACTCTCCATGAACCTCATTTGCATGCGTAGTTTTTGAAAGAATGACTCGTCTTTTTGAAATCATTACAATAGCGGCCCATTGCATTTTACCACGAGCATTAGAGAATCTGGTTCATAGACAAAACCGCGGAAGACAAAGGCACGCGCCGACAACTGTGCGCAGCGCGGAGGTGCGCGCTGAAGAAAATGACAGTTTTTAGGGGCTCCGACGGGGGGGTTTTGTTGGGGAGCCCCCCCCACTTTACTTAATACAGATCGCGGCGGCATTGTGGGTGGTTTGGGGGGTTGTAACCCCCCTCATTATACTGTAAACTTAACTTTTTCCCTGTTTTTAGGGAAAAAGTGAAGTTTTCAGTAAAATGTGGGGGGTTATAACCCCCCAAACCCCCCCACAACGCGGCGCGATCTGTATAAAGTAAAGTGGGGGGGTTCCCCACACACACACCCCCGTCGGAACTCCTAAAAACAGTTATTTTCTTCAGCGCGCGCCTTCGTCTTCTGCGGTTTTGACCTGATACCAGAGAATCTTCCCCATAGCGTAAGAAGGGATGTGCATGGGTAGGACTATCACTGACGCAGGCAACATAAAATAATACATGCATATCCCTGGAACTTAGGCGCACTTGCACCAGCTCTGTTAAGCTAGTGTTCTATAAAGAACAGCAGCAATATTGTCCCCTGATGAAGTCTGACTGATAGCTGAAACGCCCTCCAATGTTAGTTTTGGCGGGAAAGCCATTAAGATAAGTGTTGCTGTTCTTCTTGAAAACAAACATTGATGAATTGATTTTAGATTTTGGTACTATTATTAAAAAGAAAGAAAATAATATTAAACAAATGAAAAAGTTGAATCCTTAGTTTTTATATTAAATAAAATTTGAGGTTAAGGTTAGGAAGGAGGTTTTGAAGTAGACGATTACAGTGTTCCCCCAGTCGTTCGCGGTCGGCGGTTCACGGTCCCGGTCATTCGCGGTATTTTCGGACCGCGAACCGCCGACAAGGAGAGGGCAGCGGGAGAGGAAGGAGAGAGCAGCCGGAGCGCCGCGAGAGCAGGAAATCACTCGCGGTACACTCCGACCGCCTCTTCCTGCACTTCCTGCTTTGACACGCAGCACCTAATTGGATAAGGCCCAACTTAGTGCAGGAAGAGGCGGTCGGAGCATACCGCGACTGATTTCCTGCACTTGCGGCACTCCGGCTGCTCTCCTGCTGCCCTCTCCCACTGCCCTCTTCAGGCTCCCCCATGAAAAACCGTATTCGCGTTTTTTGAGATTCGCGGGGGTTCCTGGAACGGAATCCCCGCGAATATCGGGGGAGTACTGTACATCACATGCATTCAGGATGAAGACTTGAAATAACATCCATGTTATAAGAGGTCTCTTTACTGACAATAGGGCATTTTTTATGATACTTCAAACTCCTATTGTAGTTGCTTTGGGGTTGAGTTTGTTGCTAAAATGGGGCATCATTTTAATGATAAAAAGTAGTGGGCTAACAGAAGTGGTATTTCAATTATGAAATGGAAGCCAGACACTTATGTGTTAAGAAATTTTTCAAAAGTAAGTGTTGTATAAATTATCCTTAACCCCTACCCTCCCCCCCCTTTTTTTTTTTGATTAATGATATTTGATTGTGAGTTGGATAACTTACTAGGGGATCCGTTTGTGGCGTCTACATTCCCTTATAGAGCAGGCTCCTAACAAATGCCCAGTTATAGAACTATGTCCTAGATCAAGGGTAGGCAATTCCGGTCCTCGAGAGCCAGAGCCAGGTCAGGTTTTCAGGATCTCCACCATGAATATGTATGAGATGGATTTGCATGCACTGCCTCCTTGAGATGCAAATCTATCTCATGCATATTTATTGTGGAGATCCTGAAAACCTGGCTCCGGCTCTCGAGGACTGGAATTGCCTACCACTGTCCTAGATGCCCCAGCTGGAGACCTGAACAGTCACACCTTTCCAGATATTTTGCTTGGCTGCACTGAAGATTCCCCTAGAGGTAGATCTTGGGAATCCCACGTAGAGAGCATATTACCCAGCAGTTGCACTGGCTCCCGGTGGCACAAAGGATCTGCTTTAAGTGGTACACCAGAGTTTGTATGGATTCGTTCCATTGAATTTTCAAACTCTGTGGGAGATATACCAACCGAGGAGATGTCTGAGGTCTGACGGTACAATGAGATTGACCTCTGTGAAGGAGAATACTGTTCGGTACGTTAAATCAAGAATTGCAATGAGGTCTGTGGGGGGAGTAAAACTATTGAATCTTTTCCCTGGCATCCTGAGGCCCTGTTCGGACAGGTTACAGTTTAAGAAAAACACAACTGTATGTGAAGGCCTTTCTTTAAAGTTATGTTGGAGAGAAATACCTAATGAGGAATTTGAATTATGACTTCTGCTCTAGAATCACTGGAGATTGATGATATGTAATTTTCCTGCAGGTTTTCCGCTATTTTCAGTGGGCTAATGTGGTATATTTAAGGTGACCATATGTCCCGTTTTGAATGGGACAGGCCCGTTTTTGGATCCCCTGTCCCATTGTCCCCACACACAGCTTCAGGATGCCAAAATGTCCCATTTTCAGGGACAGCGTCCCAAAGCTGTGCACGGGGACAACGGGACAGGCAATCGCTTCCTGTCCCTCCCTGCCTCACAAAAAAAAAAAAAGCCTCCCTCCAGATCCGCCGCCACTGCTCCTCTGCTTACCTCCCTGCCACTAATCGCGCCCAGAAGCCTTCTTCTCGACATCAATTTTGACGTCGGACATTAGAATTGACGTCGGGAAGAAGGCTTCTGGGCACGATTAGTGGCAGGAAGGTAAGCAGAGGAGCAGCAGCGGTGGACCGGGGAGAAGTTTAAATCGGGCCTGAAGGTAGGCTTTTTTTTCCACGGTAGGGGGGGGAAGGAGGTAGGCAGGCAGGCAAACTGGCTGGCTGGCTTTTGCGCGGCAGAGAGGCAGGTAGGTAGGCAGGCAAACAGGCTCTGGGGGAGGTAGGCCGGCAGGATTTTGGGGAGGGGGTGGGACAAAGGCTGGAAGGCAGTGAGGGGGACATAGGAAGGAGGGATGAAAGAAGGAGAGAAAGAGGCAGAGAAGGGGGGGGGTTATAAGTAGAAGAAAGACTAAGAGATCAAGGCCTGGACCAAAGGGGAAAGACAGGATCCAGAAGCAGGACTTTGGGAGGTATAGACAGAGGGGGAGAGCCCCTGAGGAAGAGCAAAGAGAGGCAAGATCATAACAGAGGAGGGAGAGAGAGGGAGACTTGAAACAAAGGTACAAAGGAGAACTGACACTGGATCTGGGGGCACTAAGGACATAGGAAGGAGGCACTGGGGACACTAAGGACATAGGAAGGAGGCGCTGGGGACACTAAGAACATAGAAAGGGGCACTAAGGACATAGGAAGGAGGCACTGGGGGCACTAAGGACATAGGAAGGAAGGAGGGAGGGAATAGAAAGGGACAATTGTTGGGCCTGAGTGCAGAAAGAAATGAAAGAAAAGATGCACAGTCAGAAGGAAACGCAACCAGAGACTCATGAAATCACCAGACAGCAAAGGTAAGAAAAATGATTTTATTTTCAATTTAGTGATCAAAATGTGTCAGTTTTTAGAATTTATATCTGCTGTCTATATTTTGCACTATATTTTTCTATAGTTACATCTTTGAAAACCCCTCAAATATAAATGATAATTATAACATTTAAATGATAACATTTTCTCTGCGTATAGGGTGCTTTGTGTTTTTTTAAATTTTATGGTTACCATTATGAAATAATAAGATATTGTGTGTACATGAAAAATGAATGGAAGAAATTGGGGGCAGGGCTAAGGTGGGATTGGGGGCGGGACTGAATATTAATAGATGCCCTGTTTTGATGAAAAAATAAATGGTCACGTTAGGTGTATTGAAAGTCTATTATGAAAGTCTTCTTTTTGAAAAGAGGAGATTGAGAGGGGACATGATCGAAACATTCAAGGTACTGAAGGGGATAGACTTAGTAGATAAGGACAGGTTGTTCACCCTCTCCAAGGTAGAGAGAACGAGAGGGCACTCTCTAAAGTTGAAAGGGGACAGATTCCGTACAAACATAAGGAAGTTTTTCTTCACCCAGAGAGTGGTGGAAAACTGGAACGCTCTTCCGGAGTCTGTTATAGGGGAAAACACCCTCCAGGGATTCAAGCCAAAGTTGGACAAGTTCCTGCTCAACTGGAAAGTACACAGGTGAGGCTGGACTCATTTAGAGCACTGGTCTTTGACCTGGGGACTGCTGGGCGCGAAGGACCACTGGTCTGACCCAGCAGCGGCAATTCTTATGTTCTTATGTATGTTGTCCTCTGAACCATTGTGAATGTTTTATTTTGTTAACTGCTTACTTATAGGCTCTCAAGAAACTAAAAGGAAAAAGTGGTACAGGGACTTGGCAGGGCTTTAAGGAACTGGTTCATGAATCCAGTAGCAGATCTGCATGAGAAACCATTAAATATCATCCAAACTGGTCCAGTTTGTTTTTCCAAAGGACAAGGAGTTAGAGAAAAGTACAGAAAGGGTAACAAAAGGGATAAAAGGGATGGGATGGCTTCCCTATGAGAAAAAGGCTAAAGCGGCTAGGGCTCTTCAGCCTGGAGAAGAGATGGCCGGCAGGTGCGTAGCTGGTTTTAAGAAAGGTTTGGACAAGTTCCTGGAGGAAAAGTCCATAGTCTCTTATTGAGAAAGACATGGGGAAGCCACTGCTTGCCCTGGATCGGTAGTATGGAATGTTACTACTCTTTGGGATTCCGGAATCTTGCTATTCTTTGGGATTCTGTATGGAATGTTGCTACTATTTGGGGTTCCGGAATCTTAAGATAATGGAATTTTGCTACTCCTTGGGTTTTGGCCAGGTACTCGTGACCTGGGTTGGCCACCGTGAGAACGGGCTACTGGGCTTGATGGACCATTGGTCTGACCCAGTAAGGCTATTCTTATTTTCTTATGGTCTTTGATCACCCTGCCCCAATGATTCTAGTTTAAAGCCCTCTTCAGTAGGTTAGCCCGTCTGCTGCTAAAGACACTTCTTCTCTTCTTTTTTGAAGTGAATGAAGCAAATAGCAGAAATCTGTCCCTGATGAAGCGGTGAATGTGTGAAACGGTTGAGCTGCCGTCGGACTTACATAAGGACTCCATAGCCGACTCCTAAAGGATCTCTCTGGGCCTTTGGCCCTGCACCACTGTAAGTTAAGTTTGAATCCTGGTGAAAAGATTCACTTGATTTTTGCAATTAATAAATTAAATAATTAATTAAAAATTAACAATGATTTTGGAAACTCATTGGAGGGTGAGAGTTGGGTGTTTAAGGTCCTTTTCCTTGTTTTTTGGTAAATGTAAAACACCAATAGTATATCAACTTTCTCTCATTCTTTGGGTGACATTTTTGGGTACAGTACTCCCCCCGCGAATTTGCGATTCAGTGTTCACGGCCTCGGTCATTCTTATTCCTCCTGCTACTTTCGATCCACACACATACCATCAACTCATCCTGTTGATTATTAGTGCGGCTGCTGCAAGGGAGATTGGGGAGGGGGAGAGGAGATTGGTGGCAGTAGCAGTGGTAGAGCACACACACGCGATGGAGCCTTCCAGCCGACGGCAACCTATGGCAGCAGCTGCTCGGCTGAGAATGATGCGCCATCACCGTGGCAACAAGAGCGGGGAGGTAGGCCCTATAAGAAATTACACATTTTTGTACCACATCCATTTTTCGTGGTTTTTCACAATTCGCAGTCATTCCTGGAACGTAACCCCCGTGAATTTCAGGGAAGTACTGTCATTGAGTAAATTCTTTTTTCTCTCCTCTCAGTGATGTCTTTGTGACAGGAGATATGACAGAGGACTACAAGTATAAAATACTGAGTGGTGTGGAAAGGGCAGATGTGGATCGCTTGTTTACTCTTTCCAAAAATATTAGGACTAGGGGACATGTAATGATGCTACTAAGTAGTCGATTTAAAACAAACCAGAGAAAATATTTCTTCACTCGACATGTATTTAAACTATGGAATTCATTGTCAGAGAATGTGGTAAAAGCAGTCAGCATAGCAGGGTAAAAAAAAAAAAAGTTTTGATACTTTCTAAAACAAAAGTCCATAAACTGTTATTAAGATGGAGTTGGGAAAATCCACTGTTAATTCCTAGGGATCTTTCCAGGTACTTGTAATGTGAGTTGGCATGGCCACTATGAAACATGATATTGGTCTGGTGGACCTTTGGTCTATCCCATTCTTATGCTCTTATTAACCGCCTTTATGAAGAGATTTACCCAAGGTGGTACCGTTTCACATAAAACTGGCAATTTTGTTAACAGCATAACACTACTAAAATAACCAAATATAAATAAACATATCAATGAGGTAAACTCGATAATGGTAAATTAAGACTGAATAATAGGACTAATGTGAAACAGTTTAACAGCACTGCAGAACAGTCATATAACAGGAATATGATAAATGTCAGTACCAAACAAATAATGCCTTAATAGCACGGAAGAACATTCAAATAGCATAGATATAATATGTCAGCATAATGCCAATGAAGTATCTAATAAGCATGCATTAGAACATTCAGATAACATAGATATCTTTTTAAGGATGCATTCGATAATTAGTAAGCCAGTCTAGTGGCCTTATTTTAATTGCACTTTATAGCTTTTCTGAAGTATATTGATTTTTCCTTTCCTTGTGTTTTAATGGGTTTGTAATTGTTTATAATTAGTCTTGCAAGACTTAGTTTTGTCATTTGTTGTATTGTTCCCTAAATTTTGTAATTTTATTGATATGTACTTGAGGCGGTCCAGAGGAGGGCGACGAAAATGATAGGAGGCTTGCGCCAGAAGACTTATGGGGAGAGACTGGAAGCCCTGAATATGTATACCCTAGAGGAAAGGAGAGGCAGGGGAGATATGATTCAGACGTTCAAATACTTGAAGGGTATTAACGTAGAACAAAATCTTTTCCAGAGAAAAGAAAATGGTAAAACCAGAGGACATAATTTGAGGTTGAGGGGTGGTAGATTCAAGAGCAATGTTAGGAAATTCTACTTTACGGAGAGGGTGGTGGATGCCTGGAATGCGCTCCCGAGAGAGGTGGTGGAGAGGAAAACGGTGACTGAGTTCAAAGAAGCGTGGGATGAACACAGAGGATCTAGAATCAGAAAATAATAGTAAATATTGAAGAACTAAGGCCAGTACTGGGCGGACTTGCACGGTCTGCGTCTATGTATGGCCGTTTGGTGGGGGATGGGCTGGGGAGGGCTTCAGTGGCTGGGAGGGTGTAGATGGGCTGGAGTAGGTTTTAACGGAGATTTCGGCAGTTGGAACCCAAGCACAGTACTGGGTAGAGCTTTGGATTCTTGCTCAGAAATAGCTAAGAAAAAAATTAAAAAATTTAAAGTGAATCAGGTTGGGCAGACTGGATGGACCATTCGGGTCTTTATCTGCCGTCATCTACTATGTTACTATCGCTTAGAATTCTGATTAAGCGATCAATCAAATCCTTATTAAACCCGATATGATGCTAATGCTTTCCTATAATACAGCTTACAATATTAACATATGATGTCCCAAAAAATTTGAGACTATATCCTTCTCAATAGCATACTTTATGGGAAGGCTTAAAAGCAGTGATTAGGTGTTCATGCATCAAATTGGAGGGGGGGGAAGGATTGCCAGATTTTCCAATTGGAAAATCCAGACCCCCTAGACTCCTCCCTCCCTTCACGCTCTCCGGTCTTGCCTTTTTGTGCCAAAATCTTTCATTCAGCCCTGTTTTTGCAAAATATTAAAAAAAAAAACCCATTGTTGTTCCTGCCAACTTCTTCCAGGTATTTGGGCCATTAAGGCAGCTCAGATATTGGCAGTATAAAGGCTGGAAGGCCAACAGGCTCAGGCTACGGGTCCTCTGTTTTGGGTCTCTCTGGAGCTCTTTTAAGGACAGGAAATTTAGGGGTTGCTTCAGCCATTGTACATTATGTTAGCTATTTATTTTGGAAAACAGCCTTTAAAATAACCTTCTCCGCTCTCTTTTCCCATGTAAATCATTCCAAGTTTTGAATCAAGGGTCATTGCATGTTAACTGCTTCACTATGTTTGTTTTCCACTTGTATTCTAATTTAGCAACTCCACTTATCCACTGGCTGTGCTCGCCCCAAACTCCAGGAAAGAGAGGAAACGGTTCCTGCACACCAAAAAACTCTTTTCCTGTACACCGACACTCCGTCCGCTCCCTCCTGCCATCCCATAATGAACACGTAGCCATTCACTCACACCATCCGCACCTCAGTGCCACAACCCCTGACTGAAAGACACTGCCTGAATTCTCACTCGGCACCACAGTGGTGAGATCCTCCCCAGCACCTGGCGGAGGTCTAAATACCTTAGTTTAAACGTGAACCAAAATAAGAACAAAAATCCTTAACAAGCTCAAGAAGCCTCCTCTCAGGCTCTCTTTCCAGCATGGGATTTTTTAAATTTCATATTTCCTTCTGCTAGTGACCCTGTGAAATGCTACAGAGTAGATCCTGTATGCAAGTCAAGTATTCTTTGGAAAGGGGGAGAGGGGAGATATTATAGAGACGTTTAAATACCTACGTGACATAAATGCGCATGAGTCGAGTCTCTTTAATTTGAAAGGAAGCTCTGGAATGAGAGGGCATAGGATGAAGTTTAGAGGTGATAGGCTCAGGAGTAATCTGAGGAAATACTTTTTTACAGAAAGGGTGGTAGATGCATGGAACAATCTGGAAGAAGTGCTGGAGACAGAGACTGTCTGAATTCAAGAAAGCCTGAGATAGGCACGTGGGATCTCTTAGAGAGAGGAAGAGATAATGGTTACTGCAGATGGGCAGAATGGATGGGCCATTTGGCCTTTATCTGCTGTCGTGTTTTTTATTATTTTTATTATTTATCACTTTTCTTATTAACAATCAAGTATAATATATAACAACTTGAATTAGATCAATAATTTCCAAATACAAAAGAAAGAACAAAACAGAAAAGTTTCTGTTCACTTATATCGACTACAATATTTTGAGAACAGACTTCAGGAAATAATGCCATCATGTTTCTACATAGTAACATAGTAGATGACAGCAGATAAAGACCCAGTCTGCCCAACCTGATTCAATCTAAATTTTTAAAATTTTTTTCCTAGCTCTTTCTGGGCAAGAATCCAAAGCTCTACCCGGTACTGTGCTTGGGTTCCAACTGCCGAAATCTACACCCTCCCAGCCCATCTACACCCTCCCAGCCACTGAAGCCCTCCCCAGCCCATCCCCCACCAAACGGCCATATACAGACACAGACCGTGCAAGTCTGCCCAGTACTAGCCTTAGTTCAATATTTCATATTATTTTCTGATTCTAGATCCTCTGTGTTCATCCCATGCTTCTTTGAACTCGGTCACAGTCTCCACCACCTCTCTCGGAAGCGCATTCCAGGCATCCACCACCCTCTCCGTAAAGTAGAATTTCCTAACATTGCCTTTGAATCTACCACCCCTCAACCTCAAATTATGTCCTCTGGTTTTACCATTTTCCTCTCTAACACCTCTCTTGGGAGCACATTCCAGGCATCCACCATCCTCTCCGTAAAGTAGAATTTCCTAACATTGCCTTTGAATCTACCACCCCTCAACCTCAAATTATGTCCTCTGGTTTTACCATTTTCCTTTCTCTGGAAAAGATTTTGTTCTAGGTTAATACCCTTCAAGTATTGGAACGTCTGAATCATATCTCCCCTGTCCCTCCTTTCCTCTAGGGCAGTGTTCTTCAACCTTTTTACACCCGTGGCCCGCCAGAAATAAAAGAATTATTTTGTGGACCGGCAAACTACTAGGACTAAAATTTAAAAACCCCGTTTACGCCCCATCTCCGCGAGCTCGGTCCCCACAAACCATCTGATCCCATCTGCACAAGCCGCAATTATGATTTTATATTGAACGTATTTTATTAAAGTATAAAAAGAAACAATATTTTGAACAATTGTGATTTTATAAATACAAATATACAGAGCACGGACCAACAAAACCCCTGTCTCCCCTCCCCTTCACATATATCCCCTCTACTATCAAGAAAACTGAACAAGCTAAGTTATTATAGAATGCTACATAGAAATATCATGCTAACAGAATACTGCAGTCCCCAGTTATGTCTCTAGCAGGATATATATTTCAAATCTGATACAGTGGTGCCTCGCATAACGGACGCCTCGCACAGCGAACGCTGCGCACAACGAACTTCTTGTCTTGATTCGTACAACGGACTTCGTTTCACACAACGAAGTCGCCCGAGGGGCCCGGGGGGGGCGGAACTACTCTCGCCGCTTCCTAATGTGAGCCGGGAACAGCAGCACCCTCCTGTCTGAATGCAGTGTTCCATCATCTCCCTCCACCTCACCTTAGATGCCGAGTTTTCCGGCTTTCTTTTTCGGCCAGCCACACACTTTCAAAGAGCAGCACATGCGCAGATGCTCTGTTGTTCAATCTTCTCCTCTGACGCAACCGGAAACAGGAAGTTGCAGGAGAGGAGAACATTGATCAACTCCAGCAGCTGCGCGTGTACAGCTTTTTGAAAGCGTGCGGCTGGGTGAAAAAGAAAGCTGGCAAACTCTGCATATAAGGTGAGGTGGAGGGAGGGAAATGGCGGAACGCTGCGATCGGGCGGGTAGGGCTGCAGAACGAATTATTTTGTTTTACATGTATTCTTATGGGAAAACAGGGCTGCAGAACGAATTATTTTGTTTTACATGTATTCTTATGGGAAAACGCGTTTCACACAACGAACTTTTCGCATAACAAACTTGCTCCTGGAACGAATTAAGTTCGTTGTGTGAGGCACCACTGTATATTCTAATGACAAAATAGAAATAAAATTATTTTTTTTCTACCTTTTGTTGTCTCTGGTTTCTGCTTTCATCTTCTTTTCACTCTTTTCCTTCCAGCATCTGCCCGTTCCATCCAATGTCTGCCCTCTCCCCTTTCCATATGTATCTGACTTCTTTCTATGCCCCTCTTCCCTGTCCATCCAGCCTGTTCCTCCTCTCCTTTTTGACATTTTTCATTCCAGCTTCACTGCCTTCTTCATTTTTATCTCTCCTACACCAGATCTAGCATCTTTATCCCTCTCTCATTTCTCTGCTGACCCCCTTTCCAGCATCAATGTCTCTCTATTTTCTCATTCCTCTCTCTCCCCTTTCCCTCATCTGATCTCTCCATTCCACCCTGACCCCCTTCCCCTCCTGTAATCTCCCTGCCAGCTGTTTCCTTCCTTTCTTCTTTCTCCCTTCCCTCCTTCCCTTTTTCCTTCTCCCTTCCCTCCTCCCTCTATCCAAATTAACTCTCTTCCCATCCCATTCCCTCCTCCCCTCAGCATCTCTCCTTCTTCTCCCTTCCCTCCTCCCTCTATCCAACATTAACTCTCTTCCCATCCCTTTCCCTCCTCCCCTTCCAGCAGCATCTCTCCTTCTTCTCCCTTCCCTGCTCCCTCTATCCAACATTAACTCTCTTCTCTTCCCATCCCTTTCCCTCCTCCCCTCCCAGCAGCATCTCTCCTTCTAACTCTCTCCAAGTCCAGTAACAGCTCTCCCTTTATCCAACAGCTTCCCTGCCTCCTACAGTGTCTGTCTCCCCTTCCAGCAGCTCTCAGTACTTGCCTGCAGGACGTTGCCGGTAAATCACTGCCCTGGCAAGTAGGAGAGCTGGTGGGAGGGGAGGAAGTCACTGTGAAGGCTCCCCAGGATCTTGCTCGCACACGCTGACCATCTCCCTCCACCTGCACCTGAATCTGCAGCTCTCTCCGCAGCCCTCTTCAGCAACTCGGCAGGGGCGGCGATCAAGACAGGCTGCCACTTGGGACCTTCACTCTCTGAGTCCCGTCTATTTTGTTTCAACTTCCTGTTTCCGAACAGGCGAGACTCAGAGAGGGAAGGCCCCGACGTCGGCAGCCTGTCTTAATCACCTGAGGCTGGGAGGAACATTAGTGAGCAGGAACCGCAGTCGGCAGGAAATTTAACTGCCAAATTGATCTCGCCGGCCCTGCGTGGACCGGCAGAAATTTTCTGCGGACCGACACCGGTCCGCGGACCGGCAGTTGAAGAACTGTGCTCTAGGGTATACATATTCAGGGCTTCCAGTCTCTCCTCATACGTCTTCTGGCGCAAGCCTCCTATCATTTTCTATAACCATAAAGCTCTATGACCTCACAATGCAGGTGTAAAGAGCCTTAGCCTATAGGAAGAGGAGATGCAAATGTTAGGAGCTTTAGCCAATAGGGAGAGGAGGAGATAGTGGATGCGGATGGGCTATTTGGCCTTTATCTGCCATCATGTTTCTATGACCTCACAATACAGGTGTAAAGAGCCTTAGCCAATAGGGAGAGGAGGAGATAGTGGATGCTCTGGATGGGCCATTTGGTCTTTATCTGCCATCATGTTTCTATGTTTCTATGACCTCACAATGCAGGTGTAAAGAGCCTTAACCAATAGGAAGAAGAGATGCAAATGTTAAGAGCCTTAGCCAATAGGGAGAGGAGGAGATAGTGGATGCTCTGGATGAGCCATTTGGCCTTTATCTGCCATCATATTTCTATGCTTCTATGTTTCAACCTTTTTCATATAAAGGGCCACAATGTGAATTCGACAAAGCTCTGAGGGCTTCCGAAAGATTTCAAGCTTACACACACAACTAATTTTGTAAACCACTTTGACCTTCTTATTCAGACTGGGTATTAAACATTAAAAAAAATCAATACTAATACTGATTCTACAACACTTGACCTTGCTCGAGCTGAATTAAGATTGAATTATACTTTATTTTAGGTGATATAGTGTACTGGATTGGGATGTTGTATATTGTATGTTGGTTACAATGTGTTTGTTTTGTTGTACTCCACTTTGGGAAAAGCGGACTAGAAGTAAATAAACTATAAACTAAACTTCTAGGATATATTTTTAAAACTCACTTTATTTTGGATCGGCAACAGTAGAAAAATCTATAAATGAGACACTTAAGAGGTTGTTTGCACTTACTATATATCAAGTGGGCAAGATTGAAATGAACACACTTACTGGATTTGATAAGCATTTCAGACAACTGTCTGAGGGTCTCAATGGAGGACTTGGGGGTCCGCGTGTGGCCCTGGGGCTGTGCGTTGGAGACCACAGGCTTAGAGGAAAATCAGAAGTCTCTTGGCCAGATTCAAAGACAGACATACAGAAATGATTAAGCAGGCTTCTCGGGTTTTCAGCAGAGATGCAAGGAGAGACATCAGATATCCCAAGTGACAAATTCTATTCCTAGCCTCCACCCCTACAAAAATGTGGAATAAAGTCAGTCCTATAAGCCTGCTGTTCGACGGGGTGCTGAAAAGTTCTCAGCCCAACCAAGAAGAGAATGACCTGGATATGGTTCAATCAATGATCTAAAACAATATCAAAACATAGAATTTCGTTTCTGCAAATTGGCACTTAACGAAATAAGATAACACTTTTTTCAGCTCCAGTGGCAAAATAACGCTTAGAATTTAGGAAGTTGGTTGGTTGGGCTGAGAACTTTTCAGAACCCCCTCGTATATAATAAAAGTGAGGCAAGTATAGGAATTGAAGCCATTGTGGCATCACTGATGAGGTTGGTTCTTATTGGTGGAATGAGGCATTATGACATCACAGTCTCATCTCTGGAATGTTGCTATTTGGGGGTGCTGAAAAGTTCTCAGTCCAACCAAGAAAAGAATGACGTGGATATGGTTCAATCAATGGCCTGAAACAATGTCAAAAACATAGAATTTTGTTTCTGTAAAATTGACACTTAACAAAATAAGATGACACTCTTTTCAGCTACAGTGGCAAAATAAGGCTCAGAATTTAGGAACTTTCCATCCTTGTGCCCTCTACCACTGCCAGCCTCAGTTGGGATAACTTGTAAGAGCAGCTGGAACGTATTAGGGGTATCTGTGGAGGAAAATGAATCAAATTCATCTACGTCAGGAAAAACAAGACAATAAAAGTGGGTCACGTACTGCAGAATTTTTTTAAAGAACAGATCCTGAATGGTCTGGGTTTCTCTGCTGTATGATTTAAATAGAGTCCACAGAGGTGGCTAATGATGCATCAGTCCTGAATTTCCATCTCCCTTATTTAAGCAGATTAGTTATTCATTTGTTATATGCTGCCTAGGCCCGGTTTTTAACAGGCCTTCCCCAGCCAACTTAACAAGCAGTTGGTGGGGGAGGGGAGTAGCTGAATCCACTTTACTTTTTTAACTTGCCAAAAATTGGCCCCACAATCCCACCCTGAGGATCATACATGGATTCTCCCCACTACTACCCCTTTCACACGGTCAGCAACAAAGTCCCATCCAAACAGCAAAAAGGCAAAAAGTAAAAATGCCAAGAAAAAAAAACCACACTACATTCAATGTCCCAAAAATCAGGCACACCTACAGCGGTGAGGCTAGCACAGCTCACTTGGTCCCAGACTTGTGCTTCCAGGCAGTTCAAAAAGAAAAACCCCAAAATTCAAAACATAGAAAAAAGGTCAAGCGATTTCACTTAGCTTTCCTCCATGACTATGTCTTCCGGTTCCATGGCAGTATCCATAAACTCCATGGCAACTGGGCTAGCTGTCTGGCTGGCTTCAGGGACAGGAGCTGCCTCCAACATTTCAATGTCCTGGCCTTGTAATGTAATGTAATTTATTTCTTATATACCGCTACATCCGTTAGGTTCTAAGCGGTTTACAGAAAATATACATTAAGATTAGAAATAAGAAAGGTACTTGAAAAATTCCCTTACTGTCCCGAAGGCTCACAATCTAACTAAAGTACCTGGAGGGAAATAGAGAAGTGAAAAGTAGAGTTAGAGGAAAAATAAAAATAAAATAAACATTTTAACAAGACAGCATTGATCTAAATACTTTGGAAGGTAGAAGAGAGGAGAGAAAGGAATAGAAGCAGAAGGGGGAGCCGTTGAACAGTAGAATTCTGCAGCATCCACTATCTCCTCCTCTCCCTATTGGCTAAGGCTCTTAACATTTGCATATCTTCTTCCCATTGGCTAAGGCTCTTTGCCTGCATTGTGATGTCATAGAGCTTTATGGTTATAGAAACCTAGAAACATGATGGCAGATGAAGGCCAAATGGTCCATGTAATGTAATGTAATGTAATTTATTTCTTATATACCGCTACATCCGTTAGGTTCTAAGCGGTTTACAGAAAATATACATTAAGATTAGAAATAAGAAAGGTACTTGAAAAGTTCCCTTACTGTCCCGAAGGCTCACAATCTAACTAAAGTACCTGGAGGGTAATAGAGAAGTGAAAAGTAGAGTTAGAGGAAAAATAAAAATAAAATAAACATTTTAACAAGACAGCATTGATCTAAATACTTTGGAAGGTAGAAGAGAGGAGAGAAAGGAATAGAAGCAGAAGGGGGAGCCGTTGAACAGTAGAATTCTGGAGAAATTTAAATGATAGAAATAGAACAAAACAAAGACAAAAGGCAAAACAATAGATAAGATTAAAGATAAATCATAAGCTGGAAAGAAAAATAAAATAAAACTTTGTCTTCAATCCACGGTTTCAGCGTCAGTGATGAAGTGGAGCAAGTAAGTTTAGGAGGAGCGATTGACGTTTCCAGAAAGGGCTTCTTCAGGGAAGAGACTTGGCAGACAGTCCCAGGATGCCTATGTCTCCTCCCCTGCGATGTTCTCCCATCCATGCATTCCCTCCCAGACACACTGCCCGTGCCCCTTGTGTAGAGTCAGGAGCCCAGTCCTGCGAGCCTCCTTCCTGGGCTGACCCAGGGTAGACTGAATTGTTCTTTCTCAACTCAGCTTCTAAAGCCCTGAGCTGGACACGCCCTAACCTGTGAGGGGGAAGGGCAAAATGCTGTTTCTGCTGAGTTTTCTGTTGAGCCTTAATTGGACCCAGCAGTTGTGCATTACCTGAGCTAGGAGCCTGCCTCCTAGGCTGTCCCTTTTTGCAAGGCACCTCCTGCTGCTCCAGGCTGTTGTCCCAATATTCCTCCCCTCCCCAGGGTTCTGGATCATGCTGGTTCAATTTGAACTCAGAACCTCCTTGTCTGTCTGAGTAGAACCTGTTACACTGATCAGCCCTTTTAAGGGTAAGGCCTGGGTTTGGAGGAGATTTACCTGGCACAAGCTTAGCCTTAAGACTGGGGTTGTGACAATATCCAGCCCTTGAATCTGAACCCATTATGGGTGTAACACTGGACCAAAGCCTAACCATGAAAGACTTGGTGGACTCCATAATCAGAAAGGGTTTCTTCACTCTCTGGAAGCTTCGGTCCATTAGAGCATATTTTGATGTGTCATCATTCAGAATTCTGGTACAATCCCTCATACTGAGTCAAATTGATTATTGTAACATCGCCTACTTGGCAATTTCCCTGAAGAATATACGGCGACTACAATTAGTGCAAAATACAGCGATCAGACTGATCTTCGAGTTGGAGAAGTTCGACTATGTTACACCTTCCTACCGACTTCTGCATTGGCTGCCGATGGAGGCACGTGTGAAGTTCAAGTTTGGTTGTTTCTGTTTTAAGGTACTATTCGGTTTAGCCCCTAAATACATAACTGACCTTTTCTCTTTCTCAGCCAACAGACATAAGAGAAGTTCACACTTAAATTTTGTTTCCCCTCCGGTTAGAGGATGTAAATTCAAAAGACATCATCAACATCTCCTCTCACACCAGGCAGCATTATGGAATAAAGATCTAGAGCAATTGCTTAGGTCTACTACTTATGGGGAATTTAGGAAACGCCTAAAAACATATCTGTTCCTGAAGTATTTAGGCAACTGACTTGTACAATCTCATTCCACAATAACTGATCTCTAGAGTTGTTGATCACTAGCTTTTAACTTTGTTGAATCCACTCAATTTGTAGCATCTTTTAATTATTGTAAACCGCATAGAACTTCACGGTCATGCGGTATATAAACTGTTATATTATAATAATAATTATTATTATTATTATTATTAACACATCATTTTTGGGAAAAAAATTCATAAACATCATCTTTTGTTTTTGGAATGGCACAATTTAATTGATGGCTAAATACATTAAATCCCCATTTAAATTTTATAATGACATAAGTATTTTTAGATGTACATTTACAGAAAAAATTTATGGTAACTACCACTGTGTATCGTAAAAAGATGGCTCATAATTCCCTACTACATTTTGGAAGTTTTCATCCTTCCAATTTATGCAAAAGTCTTCCATTTAGTCAATATCTCAGAATCAGACGCATTTGCTCCTCTTTGGATGAATTAAAAATGCAAACAGAATTATTGCAAAAAATGATTTTTGGAAAGAGGATATCCTTCCTCTGTTCTTTGTAAAGCGTACTCGTGGGCATGCTGTGTCCAGAGAGAGCTTTTATTACAGTATCAAGAGAAAGAAAAGGCAGACAAGATTGTACGTGTTTTACCGTATTCTACTCTCTCTGCTAGAATTGTGTCTTTGATTTGAAAATTTTTCAACATGGACGGATTTTTGCTTTTGAAGAAGAAAGACTTTGGGTCAATTACTTTCCTACAGAAGACTGGATTGGGAAACACGAGAAAAGAGATGTGATAATTGCCAGTGGTGCTCAATCAGTCTCATTGGTTCATAATGGAAAGATTCTAGAACTGGGTGCCACAATTTTTTTCTCCAATGAACACATCATGCTCTTCAGCTTTCATGATATATATGATAATTTGCCAATGTAATGTGATATATGTTGGGTATAGCATTTGACAAGTCAAAATTAGATTAAATGAGCATAAATCAAAAATTCTCATTGGCTTGATTATAAACACTCTATTTCAGATATCCAATGGAGAGTAATTGATACTATTAAAGTTGGGTGGGTGGGTGGTCATCTTGAGAAAATTTTAAGTTATAAAATTGTATATATGATTAATAATATCCCAACATAATTAAACATACCTGTATATACTTTGTAGTAATTATATACAAGGGGCTATTAAATCTACTTTTGTAGTTCTGTATTTTTCTCTTTTTTTGTTCCTTCTGAAAAATATAGAACAAAAAATGTGGAAAATCACTGGACGTTCACATAAATTGAATAATAAGCCTAATTAACAACTTTAACAAGCAATAATTGAAAGCTAGATGTCCAAAGACTGTGTGCGATTCACAAAATAGACATCCAGAATTTCATAGATGCCATTCTGAAAAAGCTACTCCTAACGTGGTTTTAATATGGACGTCCGTTTACAAAATCACATGCCACTCAGTATCCTAACACATCTACAATCTGACCTAAAATGTAGGCGTTGCAAAACCAGGTCTACTTTTGGGTGTGGGTTGGGTGCTAGGTTGGCACAAGTTAGGCATCGGTTAGGCGTGCTGGGGGTGTCCAGATATAGTGGTATGGGTTTTGTTTTTTGGGGATAAAAAATACTCCAGTTTGATATTAAGGCAAAAAGATATTTAATAATTCATTACTCAAGCAAAGTACATGACAAAATATATTTCAAATTGTTGCAACCCCCGGGCTCCTGATCCCCGCAGCGAGCTGTGTTCACCGCGACTGTTATTGCTCCCAGCGCGTTCCCTCCAACTAAAGAATCCTTCAGGCCACCTAGGCAATGGCCTAGGGTGAAACCCGATAGGTAAAAGGTCCACAGTGAAAGCAGGCAAGGAAACCACACACGCTCAAAAAGGTTCAAAAATAAAGTTAGACTTTTATTCCTGACCCTGAGTCAGGTTGCTCTGAGGTTCTTAGTAGGCTGTAATATTTTCCAATACATTGGTGCAAAAACTAAACATACAATGCTGGGCCAACCTGTCAGAATGACCCTTATTTCCAACATCAAAAGGCAAAACAAAGAAGCACAAAAAAGAACCAAAACTATGGCTGGACTTCAGTTTCTACAGCTCAGTCCTCTTCACCAGCCTTTATGGGTCAAGATAAGTTCAGCAATGCTCTCTTTCCTGGGCAAGAGCAGTAAGGAAACATACACACAGTTCTGGTTGTATGGCAATAAGCTTTTCATAAGCCAAAAGTAAACTGTTAAAGCTGGAGGACTCTGACACTGGCTGACTGCAGTCAAGGAACTTATACAAACGGAGCTCCTCAGTAGCTGACGTTCCCTGTAGTGCCTTATCAGTGGTTAATTAGTCTCCAGCTGTGTGGAGAGGAGCCTAAGGAACAGGGTTCCAGTAGTTAAATGTTCAAGCAGTTTACAGCAAAAACAATATAACAAAAAATGCTTCAGAGGTTAGCTTTCAAAGACAGAAAATTCTGCTGTACACAAAATAAGCTTAGTCTCAGGATTTCACCAAGCAAAACAAACAGGTAAGAAAAAAAATAACAAAAATCCTTCCCACCTCTCAGCTTGTGTCCATATTACTTCTAACTTCTCACTAGGTTCACTGGCCAAACCAATATCCATCGGTTCACAACCATCCAACTGGTTCTTAATGGTGGGTTCAGACTCTTCTGAAAGATCCACCATCTCCCACTCTTCTCCTAGCTCCTCAGCATTCAGCCTGGGAAAGAAATCATGCTGGCTTTCAGGAACACGTTCCCAGCTTCTCTGCTCCTCCCCCTCTCTGGGTCTCAGTTGCCTTGTTTTAACAGGCTCCAATTCGCCCCTCCCTGCTTTGAAGAGGGGGAAGGGAGAAAGCTCCCTCTGCAGCTATGTCTGCTTAACTGACAGCTTCCTGCCAGTTCTCTGGCCTTCTGGGAGATGTAGTTCCCTGGCTCTTGAGGTCTTATGTGAGCTGACAGCAGGTTTGCTAGAATAACCTGCCGCTGGCCTGGACTCACCCTGGCAATCACTGTCTGGCTCATCAAAGTTAGTACAAGGGAAGTCAGCGCTTTCATACTCGGCCAAGCCAACCTGGTCAGCTCTCCTGCATAGGGGTTTCCTGCTCTTCCTAGTTAGACCTGAGACAAAGCTAGGAGGAGAGCTAGATTTGTCACAATACTAAACCTCATTCCCAAAAGGGATTTTTTTTGGTGTAAAGAGTACTCCAGTTTGATATTAAGGTTAAAAGATATTTAATAACGCATTACTGCACATGAACCTCATTCCCAAAGTTTAAGAAAATAAAAAGAGAAACCCTACTCACAATAGCTGTTGTTCAGAACAAGTGGACATGTAGGAACCTCTGCCTAAATGGAAGCTCCTGTGAGTCAGTGGTTAAATGCAGATCTTCCACAGATCATGGGATTAAATCCACACAACTGCACTGCTCCCCCTCCCCCCCCCCCCCCCCCCCCCCGCACACACAATTCCTTCACAGCTTATTTTTGGTCTCATAAAAGAGTATGGGTTGTGGACTTTGCCATTTACATTTGTGCTTTCCAGGGTCCAGATGGAAACTCATTTTTACTCTGAGATGGCTATGATCTCCTAAGGTATCATCCCACATGGCAGGAACCCCTGCCTAAAAGGAAGCTTCTATGGCTCAGTGATTAAAGGCACTTATTCCCTCTTCCTCAGGTAATAGGTTCAAATCCCTAGTATGGTTGGGTACCCCAGCACATACTCTGTCATCTAGGTACATATTGATGATGTCAAGATTGTGCATCAGACATGTCCACTTGCTCTGAACAACAGCTATTGTGAGGAGGGTTTCTCTTCTTATTTTCTTAAACTTTGGGAATGAGGTTTAGTATGCAATACATTTTATCATGTGCTTTGCTTGAGTAATGCAATATTAAATATCTTTTAACCTTAATATCAAACTGGAGTACTGTTTACACCAAAAAACCCAGAAGGTATAGTATGCAATATATATATTTTTTTTTTCATGTGCTTTGATTGAGGAACACAGAGGCCAAAGGAGTTTTTTTGGAAAGCAGCAGAGGAACTAGACAAGTGTTGGTACATGTTTGATATTTATCCTAGAAAAATGACTGCTTGTGAATCAAGAGGATATAAGCTTGGCTTTTAAATTGACGTGTGGTTTAATGGCTGAGTGTGTGGCACAGTGGTTAGCACCCTGAGGTTGTGGGTTCAAATTCCTCACTGCTCCTTGTGACCATGGGCATGTCACTTAATCCTCTCATTGCCCCAGGTATACTAAATAAGAGTTTGAGCCCACCAGGACAGAAGGGAAATATGATAAAGTAGCCAAATGTAAATACCACTTAGGATATAAGTGGTATATAAATAATTAAAAGATAAATGAATATAATAATAGTGCCATTTTACTGCATACAATTGTAATGTAAAACAACATCATAAAATCAGCATTCTAATGACATCATAATGCTAAAACACGGTAACGTTATAGGCGTTGCCAGGGCATCTATGCAATACCTAAAAGGCGATTCTATAAAGGACATCTGACTATATAGACATGTTTAAATTGGCTGGACGACGCTGAATGTGATTCTCTATTGTGCGCCTAAGCATTATAAAATCGCGCTGAGCGTTGTGCTCCCGGACATCTACACGACACCCAACTTTTAGGCGTCCTTTACAGAATTTGCCCCTAAGTGTATTGCCCTCAGTGGAGACTGCCCCAACTTTGTTGGTTGGGCTGAGAACTTTTAAATGGCCCCTTACATTGTACAAGTGAATTTCATACCATTTCTAGCTAGTATGTTCCAGGAAACTGTATTCATTAATGTGCACTTTGTTAGCATGTCTTAAAACTTTTATTATTTGCCAAATCTATTTAATGTCTATTAACCTGTGACTCAGCAGTGTGCAATCCATTTTTGCCAATATGACTCTGAAGTGAACTGAAAAAAAAACCAACCAAACAGGAAAAAAATCTTAAAAATCTGATAATAAGCAGAAAACTTTCTGCATGTGAACATCCTTAAATTCTTTGTTCCAAATTAAACACATTTCTCTCCATGTCACGTTGGCTATATTGACTCGCATGCTGCAATAACTAATCAGGTCCTCATTTCCCATGAGATCACTTGCAGACAGGCCTGAGGAGAGAGGGGCGTAGCCAGTACATCGCTCTAGGGCAGTGGTCTCAAACTTGCGGCCCAGAGGCCACATGCGGCCCGCCAGGTACTATTTTGAGGCCCTCGGTATGTTTATCATAATCACAAAAGTAAAATAAAACAGTTTCTTGAACATGTGTCTCTTTAGCTATAAATGACAATACTGTATTATTATTAAGACTTGGCCAAAAGGAAAGATTTATAAACTATAAAGAGTTTTACCTCGTGCAAAATTGTCATTTCTTTAAAGACATTAACTATTTTTTTCTGAGGCCCTCCAAGTACCTAGAAATCCAAAATGTGGCCCTGCAAAGGCTTTGAGTTGGAGACCACTGGCCTATAGGAAGAGGAGATGCAAATGTTAAAAACCTTAGCCAATAGGGAGAGGAGGAGATAGTGGATGCTGTGGATGGCCATCATGTTACTATGTTTCTATAATCATAAAGTTCTATGACATCACAATGCAGGTGTAAAGAGCCTTAGCCTATAGCAGTGGTCTCAAACTCGTGGCCCGCCAGGTACTATTTTGAGGCCCTCGGTATGTTTATCATAATTACAAAAGTAAAATAAAACAGTTTCTTGATCATATGTCTCTTATTATTATTAAGACTTAGCCAAAAGGAAAGATTTATAAACTATAAAGAGTTTTACCTCATGCAAAATTGTCATTTCTTTAATAAGACATTAACTTTTTTTTTTCTGAGGCCCTCCAAGTACCTATAACTCCAAAATGTGGCCCTGCAAAGGGTTTGAGTTGGAAACCACTGCTCTAGGGCCTATGAAGCTGAAACCCAATAAAGCCCAAGAAACATCACGTAAACTGAAACGTGTTGTTGTCTCGAAAAGGAGACGTCCTTGCAAACTAAGACAATGAACGGCGCGAGAACTTTCGTGTACAAGATCGCGAAGCGTTGAGTGAGCGCGAAGCAATAGAAGGTCATGACGATGACAAAATACTTTTGAGTGGCATAGTACGATGCATTCAAGATTCAACAAACAAAAACTTGTGAAAGTGACTATCAATGAGTGTTTTCACGTGTTCATTTCTAGCTCCAAATTTATTGCTTGGATTACTCCTTGCTTTCCCACTGAATCCCAGGAGGAAGAAGAAAACAGGACATGAGTCACCCTGATTCATCATGGACTGCAAAGACGACTTTACAGGACAGCGAAGGAAGAAATAATTCCACAGATAAAGTTCCCTGTAAATGCTGTAATGGGCCTAATGACATTGCGTGCCTTTTTGTCTACGTTATCGAGAGATTTGAGACTATAAATGGCTTGACGGCTAGCGGAAAGACAATAGCAATGTATCAATGTAATCTATGATTGGTAGAAATAAATAATAATATACACACATACATGTGTGTAGAATTTTGTATAAGGTCCCACACAAGTTCTTTGTACCAGGGCCCGAATTTTCTCTCGACGGCCCTGCTTGCAGAACATCTAAACATGACTTTTGCTAAAAGGAGCCATCACAACGGACACCCTTCTTTCAGCCATTTCAATTGTTCTGGGGCTGTTTGGAAGAAGCACTATCAAATGGTGTTGCACTGCCAGGACATCTTGGGTGTCATAATCTAATCTAATCCTTAGGTTTGTATACCGCATCATCTCCACATTCGTAGAGCTCGACGCGGTTTACAGTAGGAGAAATAGGAAGGAACTACAACAGAGGGTTAGAGGTAGAAGTGTGAAGAAAATTTAGAGGACTTGGGATGCCAAGATATAAGAGTTTCTTTGATTCCTAAGTTGGAGGGAAACTTACATTTTTTGAGAAAAGCCAGGTTTTCAGATGTTTGCGGAAAACTTGGAGAGAGCTCAAGTTCTGAAGAGGGGAGGTAAAGTTGTTCCAGAGCTCAGTGATTTTGAAGTGGAGGGAGGTCCCTAGCTTTCCTGTGTGGGAAATGCCTTTTGGTGAGGGGAAGGACAGTTTTAATTTGGGGGAGGATCTGGTGGTATTAGGGTTTGAGGAATTCCAAGAATCACAGCATGATGAAGCTCAAAATGATGAGGAGCGAGAGAACATCGAAGAATGTGAACTCTGGGATCTAGAGAGGAGGAAGACCCTGGATATAGACAACATAGGCAACTGTCTAGAGAGGACAGTACATTTTGAAAGTGCAGGGCCATATGTACTGTAAGTGCTGCTTCAACAGGGCACCCTGGGATCTTCTGCCTAGTCTTGTCCGTGGGATCCATATTCTTGAATTTGGCCCCGATGGGGACGGTAAGAGGGAGACTAACAGAACAGACCCAATATTCGGTCAGTTCTTTCCTCTTTTCATCGAGACTAGTTTCTTTATTTTCGATATACCGTTTATCAGACGGGTATCTAAACAGTTTACAATAAAATGAGATTTTAAAAAATAAAGTATCAGAATAAATGATGTTACTTATCTTCAGTTAAAAGGTACGGGGACAATAATCAGACTAACATGCACAAAATGAAGGGGAGGTAATAAATTCATCTAGATGAAAATAAAAGGGAGGCAAGAGGAGAGGGTGAAATACATTAGGGTAGGTAGCGTTTTGATTTTCCAAGTTACTTTGGTGATTAAGAGTTCAGAAAAATTCGAGGGTTCACCAAAAAGTTTCCACACTTTCATATTTTTATTTTTTTTTTAATTCTTTATTCATTTTCAAAATTACATTAAGTGTTAAATATAATCATACACATTAACATCACTTAAAAACATTGCATAAATTTTTATCCCTTCCCCTTTCCCATCCCTCCCAATCTTATATTCCATTATCATATAAAATATGCAATAATAAAATATTCCCCTCCCCACCCCTTAAACTGATAAATATAAGGGACACAATTTCATATTTTCGTGGGAAACGGTTGGGGCGGGAGAAGGGTACGAAGGTGTGGTGTAGAGTGTCATGTGACCAGTCAGTCTGGCAAGCCAGATCACCTTTCAGGTCGTGATGCAATTTGCTTCTGAGATATTTAATGAATAGTGTTTAAAAAAAATAAAAGTGCGGAAATATTTTGAAGATCCCTCGTAAGTGGAACAATCTGATTTTTTATTATTATTATTATTTATGCCATATTTATTTTTATAGTGTGTGATAGCTGAGACTGGAAGTAGCATTAGAAAATACTAATTCACGGAAGATACAGTAGCTGCACGATTCGGCTTCCCACGGGAAGAAAGCTGGTAATAGCTAAAACAATACCAGACAGCAGAAGACAACCATAAGCGATCCTGGATGGCCTGGAAAAGAATGGAAAGGCCATGATTTACTGAGGTCTGTGACCTTACACCCAGAAGCAAACGGAGCAGAGCAGCTCTACAAATGTTACGAACCGGCATATTCTCTCTTTCTGTCCTTAGTAGTCCAACATATGTGCTTTCTATATTAAACCGTATTTTATTTTAAACATAAACAATGCGGCACACTGGAACGGGCAATCTTTATCCCAGAACATGCGATCCAGACCTTTAACGTAAATAATGCCTTTTTATTAAGGCTGTGATTTGTGATCCCTGAGGTGGGCCTTCATTATCTCCCCACTGAAGACAGATTTCGAAGAAAGACAGAACATCTGCTCTTCCTATTAACCTTCCTCAAGTTGAGACGTTGCACAACGCTAGAGCAGCCAACACAAAGCAGACAGGCTTTTAATTGATGAATAATATTTAGCTGGCAGTGGAGGTGAAAGGGGGCTGCCCTGGACGGAGGAGGATGAACCGTGAACATAATTAATGACAATCAGAGATAAAAGCAGCGATTACTAAAACTTGATGGTATCGTTAGCTCTTGCCAGCCAAAAAGAAAGAAGGAACATGCAAGGTCTCTACACTTTTTTAAAATGAATACACTATGCAATATTCTACTTGCTGGATAATAATAATAACACTGCACAACAAATTTTAACTACTTTTTCTGGGGCAAGAAGAAAACGAAATTTACTTTACAGAATATGACCTCCTGTGTATGAAAATAGCCTCAGGTTTCTCCTGTCACGTAATCGCAAATATTTATAGCATGAACATAAGAAGCGCCATCTCTGGATCAGACCTTCGGTCCATCAAGTCCGGCGATCCGCACATGCGGAGGCCCTGCCAGGCGTACACCTGGCGTAATTTTTAGTCACCCATATCCTTCTATGCCTCTCGTAAGGAGATGTGCATCTAGTTTGCTTTTGAATCCTAGGACGGTCAATTCCGCAATAACCTCCTCTGGGAGAGCATTCCAGGTGTCCACCACTCATTGCGTGAAGCAGAACTTCCTGATATTTGTCCTGGACTTGTCCCCCCTTAGCTTCAGTCCATGTCCTCTTGTCCGTGTCACAATCTCAGCTCTGGAATGTTGCTACTCTTTGGGGTTCCGGAATTTTGCTATTCTTTGAGATTCTGCCTGGAATCTTGATACTCTTTGGGGGTTCTAGATTCTTTTGTTACTCTTTGGGATTCTGGAATGTTGCTACTCCATTGTACCATCACTGATAAGGTTGGCTCTGAGGCACTGTGGAATGAGGCATTATAAGAACATAAGAACTGCTATCTCCGGATCAGACCATCGGTCCATCAAGTCCGGCGATCCGCACACGCGGAGGCCCAGCCAGGTGTACACCTGTTGTAATTTTAGTCACCCATATCCCTCTATGCCTCTCGTAAGGAGATATGCATCTAGTTTGCTTTTAAATCCTAGAAAGGTGGATTCCGCAATAACCTACCCTGGGAGAGCATTCCAGGTGTCCACCACTCTCTGCATGAAGCAGAACTTCCTGATATTTGTCCTGGACTTGTCCCCCCTTAGCTTCATTCCGTGTCCTCTTGTCCGTGTCAAATTGGACAATGTAAATAATTTTTTTCTGCTCTATTTTGTCGATTCCTTTCAGTATTTTGAAGGTCTCGATCATATCCCCTCGCAGTCTCCTTTTCTCAAGGGAGAACAATCCCAGTCTCTTAAGTCGATCCTCGTATTCCAGTTTCTCCATACCTTTTACTAGTTTCGTTGCTCGTCTCTGCACCCTCTTCAGCAGTTTTATATCTTTCTTTAGTGGACACAGTATTCCAAGTGGGGTCTGACCATTGCTCTCTAAAGCGGCATTATGACCCTCTCCGATCTACTCGGGATTCCCTTCTTTATCATGCCTAACATTCTAATGTAACGCATTGCGCCAAATTAAGAGTTCCTATAAATATTATTTTCTAGAATCATTTTATTGTTGAAGTGCGTTTATAAATGAGATTAGGAGCGTCTCTAATTAATGTCCAACAATAGTCAGCCAGCATTGATGAATTCCGTCTGCCCCGATGTCGTTTCTCCATCGTAGTAACGTCCTGGTGAAACCTTTCCTTGTGCTCATCACTAACACTACCAAGATTATCGGGGGAGGAAAAAATCTAATTTGAGGCAAACTGTTTTAATATTTCACAGATTGTTATAACATTTACTCCAAGCATTAGAAAATATAGCGAAAATGTTAATTATAATGCTCTTTTGCCAAAAATCAGAGGGTTATACCGAAAAATTAAGGTCAGTTTTGAATTCAGCGACCTCCCCAAATCACTATAGAGCACCCACTACAATTCATGCCCCCCAAACTTCTGTTGAACAGTGTAACCTGCCCCTTTCTGAACCCTATCCTGCCTCCTCTGGTACCGATATGGGACACTGGAGTGCAAAAGATAACGGCTGTAAAGAATTATTAAGAGAGCCTCGTTTCCTTGGAAGAAGTGTTTTTCCGTACGGTTAAAGCCTCTGTGCCTGCCAGAAACATAATACTCTTACAATCAGACCTCCCTGATAGTGAAAACAGAATTATCTAAGGGGTCTGCAGTCTTCCACGCTGAGGCACTAGTCCAGACAGGCAACGCTACCTCTGAAAGCGCCTCAGAATGAATGTGAGCAATTCGCTGTACTTCGTGCAGGAAACAGTTGGGTGCGAGAACTGCCCCCGTTGGGAGCTTGGAAAACGGATTTTTTTTTGCAGCCACCAGGAGATGTCATCACTCACTCTTCTGAAAAACAAACCTCTTGAATTTCTAACTAGAGAATGACACGGTGACAAAATTCATCACCGTTCCCGTCCCCGCCGATTACCACAGGAAATAAACCCATGTCATTCTCTAGTGTCTATTTCAACCTCAGTCCTTCTACACCAGCATTCTTCAAAGCAAAGCTTGCGGGTCAGTGGTTGTGGCCATTCATACTCTGATTCTTCCCTCTCTCCTTAAAGAATGACATGAAGATGGTTTCCCGCGGTTATCCGCGGGAACGGGAACGGTGATGAATTTTGTCACCGTGTCATTCTCTTTTTCTAACAAGGGAGCTTGTCCGCATGCCATCCCGGATGAATCAGCAACACGATGCCGTTACTGTGACGTTCCCTGTGAATTCTGGCAGCAAAACGCAGGGGGGAACTATTGGGGTGTGAAGTAGAGGTCTGCAAGGGAACGGGGATCGCGGGAATCCCGCGGGTCCCGTGGGAATCCACCCCTAACCCACGGGACTCCCATGGGAACCCCCCTGTGGCCCATGGGACTCCCACGGGGACCCCCCTCTAGCCAACGCGACTCCCACGGGGATGGAAGGCTTTGGAAGCAGGGTTCATCCATATAATATAATGGACACGTCAGCCTTAGTAAAAGAGGGGGTTTATAAGTTAATTACCTGAACAGAAAACAAAAAAAGGGTTCCACCAAAGAGATTCCACAAGGAAAACAGCAGCGCAAACACAAAAGAAACTGTGGAATTGATGATCCTGCCAGAAGTAATTGCTGCTTTTTATGGGGACGGGCGGGGATGGAGGTAATTCCTTGCAGGGATGGATGGGGACAGAGAGGATCCTGACGGGGATGAGTTGGGATGGAGAGGATCCTGGCAGGGATGGGCGGGGACAGAGAGGATCCTGGTGGGGATGGGTGGGGACAGAGAGGATCCTGGCGGGGACGGGTGGGGACGGAGAGGATCCTGGAAGGGTCGGGTAGGGACGGAAAGGAACCTGACAGGATCGGGTGGGGACGGAGAGGATCGTGGCGGGGACGGGTGGGGACAGAGAGGATCCTGGTGGGGACGGGCGGGGATGGGTGGGATTTCTGTCCCCGTGCAACTCTCTAGTGTGAAGCAGCCAGAGATGAAGCACCACCTGCCATTGTCAGCAGTGTAGTGAAGGTAGGAGGCGCCTGGGGCAGAGGCATCCCCCACAACGTCCTCACCACCCCCTCCTTGCTCCTTCCCTACCCCCCCCCCCATGCCACACTTACATCCTCCCTTATCCCCATACCCCAATAAATCTTCACCAGCACGAGCAGCTTCTCTGGCCTGCTGATCACGCAAGCGGTGGCTTTCCCTCTGATGTCACTTCCTGGCCCCGCGACCCGGAAGTGATTTCAGAGGGGAGCCAGGCTGGCGTGAGCAGCAGGCCAGAGAAGTTGTTCACGCTGGTGAAGATTTAAATAGGCACGGCGGGGGAAATGGAAAGCTTAAGCCTGGTACGGGGGACAGAGAAGTGCCAGGGTCCCAACCAAGATGGCACCCAGGGCGGTTTGCCCTCATGGTCCCCCCCCCCTAACTAAATCACTGTGTAGGACACACACTTAGCAAATAATGATCTTCAGTTCTAGCACCTCCCACTGGTGGCTCAGGACCCATCTGGAGGGCCTCAAGCCACGGCCACTACTTTTAATGTGCTGCGGCTTGACAAAGTTTGCGAGGCACCGTATTAGAGCAAACAGTTTGTAATAGAACAATCCTAACCCCCATCCTTTTATGTGAAAAAGTAAAAAAGTTAACCTTTTCAGACTGCTTATGTACCATGACATGAAAAATCAGTCATTCACGACCTTTTGGATCTGAGACGTCAGTCACCTTTTCCCAGAAGATAGTCACATGCGTCTCTAGTGTGTAAATATGCCCCGATAACTTTACCGCCTAAAGGTTAGGAAAAAGTGGAGTTTTTGATGCATCTTGAACAGTTAATGCTGTAGCTATAGTTACCCCATTTATTCAGGTTTTTATACCGTTCTCCCAGGAGAGATCAGAATGGTTTACATGAGTTCATTCAGGTACTCAAGCATATTTCCCTGTCTGTCCTGGTGGGCTCACAATCTGTCTAATATACCTGGGGCAATGGGGGGATTAAGTGACTTACCCAAGGTCACAAGGAGCAGCGTAGATTTGAACCCACAACCTCAGGGTGCTGAGGTTGTAGCTTTAACCACTGCGCCACTCTAGATATCATAATGTAGTAAAAGTGACTCAAGTATGGGACTGTCAAGCCATTGTGACATCACTGATGAGGTTGGCTCTTATTGGTGGAATGAGGCATTATGATGTCACAATACCAGCTCTGGTTGTCAGAGGTTGAAACTCTTCACACTATTTATTTGTTCCATTTTCTATACTGTTCTCCCAGGGGAGCTCAGAACAGTTTATATTAATTTATTCAGGTACTCAAGCATTTTTCCCTATCTGTCCCGGCTGGCTCACAATCTATCTAAAGTACCTGGAGTAATGGGGGGATTAAGTGACCTGCCCAGGGTCACAAGGAGCAGTGTGGGATTGAACCCACAACCTCAGCGTGTGGAGGCTGTAGCTTTAACCACTGCACCACACTCTCCCCTTATAAATTTAATCTAACTCGCCGCAGCTTCATGCTAACGACTCGGCACGCTTGTCTTTCCTCGCTCAATAAGAGTAGCCCATCTTTTGGCAGCCCCCGAAGGCCTCATGCAGATTTCTTCTTCTTTTCTTCTTTTGCCACATGCGCTTTGTGTTTCCAAACTGCCCCAGGGAGTTATTCCTCACAGCCAGAGACAGTTGGCTCAAGGGGGAAGTTAGAGCAAAGCCTGAGAGGCAACGCGCGTGTCTGTTTCACTAGGCCTAGTGCTGAGTGGTTGCCGTTGACAGCTCTGTGTTAATAGAAACATGGCAGGCAGAAGCACAGAGAGACGGAGAGGCCCGTGCAGGAACCTTGTCTCAGAGCTACGTGCTAACGCTTAGCACATGAGTTCTTAATGCAAAAAATCGTGCCAAAACCTTCGCTCCCCAGTGCAGTAACCAGATAAAATGCAAACTGACCCTGTGCGAAAAATGTGCACTAATGTAACCCAAGTTTAAGTCTGAGCATCAGGCA
This sequence comes from Geotrypetes seraphini, assembly GCF_902459505.1. Taxonomy (NCBI): domain Eukaryota; kingdom Metazoa; phylum Chordata; class Amphibia; order Gymnophiona; family Dermophiidae; genus Geotrypetes; species Geotrypetes seraphini. The sequence goes on along the minus strand of NC_047087.1, from coordinate 15,230,409 downwards.
GGCTACACAAATACTTTTTTTTTTTTTTTTTTCTTGAACTGGTGGAGGGCAGAGCTGGAAGGCCAGCTGGCACCGAATCCACTCTCTCCGCAAGCTTCTCACAGTCAAGAAATCATTCCACACAATTTAATATGCTTCAAACTTGGATGGCTTCTTAACAAGGACTAGGCTTCCAGCAGCTACTCATGTCAATTGCACGAGTGAAATAAAAGGTAACACAGTCCTCTCAATCTTATTCTTTATTCTCCTTTCTTATTTACAGTTCTCAACATAGGACAATTGGTTTGGTATAAACGTGCATATAAGTAGGATGATGGATCATGGCGGTATTAATAACTCTGTATTGTAACACCACCACAGAGCTCCATGTTTTTCAGTATAGAGTCCATGTTTTGGAACACCTCACTCCTTATTGTAACATCTCTACAGAAGCTAATGCATCATAACACATCATGGAATATTCCTACTCCTTGGGTTTTGGCCAGGTATTAGTGACCTGGATTTGCCACTCTGAGAACGGGCTACTGGGCTACATGGACCATTGGTCTGACCCACTATGGCTGTTCTTATGTGTGCCAAGAATAGGACAATCAAGCCATTGTAACATCACTGATGAGGTTGGCTCTGAGGCATTATGACATCACAATCTCAGCTCTGGAATGTTGCTCTCATTGGGGTTCCGGAATCTTGCTCTTCTTTGAGATGCTGGAATGTTGCTACTCTTTGGGTTTTGGCCAAGTTCTAGGGACCTGGATTGGCCATCGTGAGGATGGACTACTGGGCTAGATGGACTAGTATGGCTGTTCTTACGCTTTTATGTGTGCCAAGTATAGAATAATCAAGTCATTGTAACATCACTGATGAAGTTGGCTCTGAGGCATTATGACATCACAATCTCAGCTCTGGAATGTTGTTCTCTTTGGGGTTCCAGAATCTTGCTATTCTTTGAGATGCTGGAATGTTGCTACTCCTTGGGCTTTGGCCAGGTATTAGTGGCCTAGATTGGCCACCGTGAGAACAGGCTACTGGGCTAGATGGACCATTGGTCTGACCAGTAAGGCTATTCTTAAGTTCTTAGGTTCTTTACAGAAGCTCATGTATTGTAGCGCCTTTGCAGAGGCTCATATAGACCGCTCTGAATTGACTCCCCAGTCATTAGTAGCGGTATAGAAGCGCTCAACAATCAACATAGAGTTGCTTCCAGCCAGATGAGTGTCTGGGGTGTAGAAACCTTGTACTTTGAGTCATTTCCTTGGCTCCAGTTGGGATTAGTAGCACCTTTTCCGGGCTTGGCTCCTCTCATGCATTGGTGGAAAACAAATTCCCATTACTGGGGTTTTCTTGAAGCTGTATGGCAACTTTATAGACTCCAAGGAGGGTTCCTACTCCCAGCTTCTCCAGGTCAGTGATTGTGAGGACGATGCAAAAAGCTACTTTGAGCTTAGCCCGTGATTACCTTGGGTTGTATACCTACGTTCAGGGCCGCCATCAGGGCAGTACTACCAGTCCTGCATTCAGGGGCCCGGAGGTGACAGGGGGCCCGGGCTCCCCCAGGGTCCTAGGCAGTGTTCCCTCTAAGGCAGCAGTCTCAAACACGCGGCCCGCGTGTGGCTCTCCAAGTTTTATTTGCGGCCCGCGGTCTGGAGGCATCATTCTCTTCCTTTTGGAGCAGCAGCCGGCTCGTTCGTTCAAAGCCGCAGGTTGGCGGCTCCTTGCGCTATCCACTCCTGCATCGGAAGCCTCTCTGACGTCACACCATCAGAGAGGCTTCAGACGCAGGCGCGGATCTTGCAAGGAGCCGCCACCCGCGGCTTTGAACGAACACGCTGCTGCTCCAGTGGCGTACCAAGGGGGGGCGGTCAACTGTTCTCCCTAGAATTCGGCTCGTCTAGAGCAGTGGTGCCCAACCTGCTTCCCTTCCCTTCTCACTGCTGCCATCGGGGATCAGGCCGGCACCGTGTCTTTGATCTCCCTGCCTTTCTTCCCTGCAGGGCAGACCAATTCTCGTGGCCCCGAGAGGACGTTCTGGCTAGCCAATCGCTGCCTGGCTGCCCGGAACGTCCTTTCCGACGTTAGAATTGACGTCGGGCGGCGAGAGTTGATCGGCCCTGTGCAGAAGAGAAGCAGGGAGATGGCTTGTTCCCGATAGCGGCGGCAGCAGCAGCCTATTCCGCGGCGGTGGTGGCAGGAAGGAAGAAAGAAAGAAGGGGGGGGACAGGGAACCAGAAACAAAGCAAAAAAACGGGGCACAGAATCAGAGAAAGACAGACTTAGAGAAAGAAAGAAAAAGTTGGGGGAGGGAATGAGGTCTGGAGGAGAGGAAGTATACAGGAGGCTGAAAGAAGGGAAGAAGTATTGGATGCACAGTCAGAAGAATAAAGTGCAACCAGAGACTGATTAAATTACCAAAGGTAGGAAAATAATTTTATTTTCAATTTAGTGATCAAAATGTGTCTGAATTTATATCTGCTGTCTATATTTTGCACTATGGCCCCCTTTTACTAAATCGCAATAGTGTTTTTTAATGCAGGGAGCCTATGAGCGTCGAGAGCAGCGCTGGGCATTTAGCGCAGTTCCCTGTGCTAAAAACTGCTATTGTGGTTTAATAAAAAGGAAGGGGGGTATATTTGTCTATTTTTGTATGGTTGTTACTGAGGTGACAATGCATAGAGTCATCTGCCTTGACCTCTTTGAAAAAAAAACAGAATAGGAATGATAATTAACATTTTCTCAGCATATAGTGTGCTTTGTGTTTTTTAATTTTATTTTTGGTAGATCATTTTGACTTGGTCATTTTAAAGTAGCTCGCAAGCCCAAAAAGTTTGGGCATCTCTGAGCTAGAGTGTTGAAACTGTGTATTTCTATTTTATCCCCCCTTTTACAAAACTGTGGAGCATTTTTTTAGCAGCTCTGATGCTCAGAATTCTTTGAGCGTCAGTGCTGTTACCACCGTGGCTAAAATCCACACTACTGTTTTGTAAAAGGGGGAGGGGTTAGTTTGTGATGACATATTCCATACTAGGCGAAGGTGTTTTCTGTGTTCTGTGTGTTCGAAAGACATGGTTTTCTGTTAGGATTGACGTTGTAGGATTGATCTGTGCTGGTCTGGCTTGTTTAGTTTTACAATGGGTATATTGATGTACTGCTCACTGCAATATGTAAGATGCTGCCTTTTCCTAGGTACTCAAGAGTGACGTGTGGCTTGTTACTAAAAATCATGTTTTTCTTACAGATGGGGGGGGGGTGCCAAAAAATGATGGGCCCCGGGTGTTACATATGCTACGGACGCCACTGTATGTAAAGATACCAGAAAGCTGGCGTAGCAAAAACTTTAAGTAAATTATTATTCTTCTAAGTTTTGAGTATTTAACCCTCCAACAATCTCACGGGCACTCGTTTCAAGTTTCAAGTTTATTGAGATTTTGATTTAAACGCAATATCAAATATTTTCAATGCGTATAACAAAAATAAATTTGGGGAAATAAATAAAACCATTTGAACAATAAACATACAAACATATCCATAGATGATTAAAAATACATAAGAAGTACAAGGATAAACTACATTTGTTTAAAAATGCGTCCTCCGCACCTGCTCATAAATTTGTGGTGTATGTAACTTGTCGCTCATGCATATTTTTTTTTGCACATACCTCATCAATCCTTAGAGGAAACATTGGTCCTAGGCCACTATAGCACAAATTCCTGTATTATGCTTCTGCTGTGCACAACAATAAACACTGCTGTCATACTTTTTTTTGTCCCCTGCCGATTTCCTGATAGCACCCCCCACCCGGACAAAAGTGGGGGGGAAGGGGTGCGTGGGGGGGCCCAATAGGATTGCTCAGTAAGGGGCCCAGAAATTTCTGATGGCGGCCCCGCCTACGTTACTTGCCGAGCAATGCAGAAAAGGGTTGAGCGCAGGTGGACAGCATGGCCGCACTCTCCATTTAAATGGATGATACTGAGGCCATTAAGCTCTTTGCTGCAGTGCACAGAAGGAAACAGTGACTTTGATGCACACGCCACATGGGAAATTTTTTTGCTAGGTCCAAGGCGGTATAGAAGAGCTGGTGTCTGTCTAGTGGCATTCTCTCCCTCCTCTGAAAGCTTTCTGCATTGGTCCCTAGGGTCTAGTGCAGGGGTGTCCAATGTCGGTCCTCGAGGGCCGCAATCCAGTCGGGTTTTCAGGATTTCCCCAATGAATATGCATGAGATCTATTAGCATACAATGAAAGCAGTGCATGCAAATAGACCTCATGTATATTCATTGGGGAAATCCTGAAAATCCGACTGGACTGCGGCACTCGAGGACCGACATTGGACACCCCTGGTCTAGTGGCACCTGTACCTCCATCTGTCCTCTCACCTCCCAACCCATCTAACCCCCCCCCCCCCCCCAACTTTTAAAAATTTCCTTGATGTTTGCATACTTCTCGCCTCAATTTACTTTCAAGCGCCTAGTCCACCCTACCCCCCCCCCCACATAAAAAAAATCTGGTAAAGTCAACAATCACGATCACAATACAAATATATGACTAGATACAATGGAGCTGATATTCAGACCTTAGAAGATAGCCGGCCTGACTCCCGTGGTCGACGAAGAACCTGGAAATTCGATGCTGGTGACTGGTATTGAATTTCCAGGATTTTTTGGGGGCTGCTAGAAACATAGCCAGTTAAGCCGATATTCATCAGCTGGCCAGCTAGTAGCAGCCAAAAATAGACGGGGCATTACAGTAGTCGAGTCGTGAAGTTATCGTGGCCTTGGAAAGGCATTTAACAAAATGGAAAATCATTTGTTTACCAAAACTTACATGACTAAAGGCAACAACTGAGTTAGAATGAGTTCCATGTACAGTATATGCATTCATGATTGACTCTGTAGGTTGGACCTCTTCTGAACTTTGACACCTGATCTACAAAAAGAAATGTGACTTCAGGGCAAAATGTTTGTAGATGTGATGTTCCCTCTTCCCACCAAAGATGATATGGAATCTACACCAGAAGCATAACCAGACCTCAGTTTTTGGGTGGGCCTGACCCCCACATTTCCACTCTAATTCTCACCCTGCCCCACCAAAACCGTAAAAATAAAAACCTTGGCTGGTGGAGATCCTAGGCCCCGCCAGCTGAGGCGGCCTTTCTGGAGTCCTGAACAGATCCGCAGCAGTGCGTTTCCAGCTTCCTGCACCAGCACTCCCCCCTGCCTCCATCCCTGGCACATGCTCAATTCAATCAGGATCCCCCAAACATGTATGCACAGGGGCTCCAAGTAAACTGAGCATAAGGGGGAGTGTCAGCATTGGCAGCTGAAAACATGCTGCGGTGTCAGGTCAAAAGCGCGCCGGGACAAAGGCGCGCGCAGACAATTGAGTGCAACGCGGAGGCGCGCGCCGCAGAAAATTACTGTTTTTAGGGCTCCGACGGGGGGGGGGGGGGGGGGAAACCCCCCCCACTTTACTTAATAGAGATCGCGCCGCGTTGTGGGGGCGTTGTGGGGGGTTTAGGGGGTTGTAACCCCCCACATTTTACTGAAAACTTCACTTTTTCCCTGTTTTTAGGGAAAAAGTTAAGTGTACAGTAAAATGTGGGGGGTTACAACCCCCCAAACCCCCCACAACGCCGGCGCGATCTCTATTAAGTAAACTGGGGGGGCTCCCCAACAAAACCCCCCGTCGGAGCCCCTAAAAACAGTAATTTTCTTTGGCGCGCGCCTTTGTCTTTCGCGGTGTTGTCTATGAACCCATGCTGCTGACTGCTGGGAGGATGAGTCTGCTCGGGACCCCAGAAAGGATTCTTTAGCTGGTGGGGCCCAGGGATCCCTGCCAGCTGCACTAACTGTGTCTCACCACTGGGTGGGCCCGAAGAGAAACTGAGTGGATCCCTGCCCACCCATGGCTTTGCACTGGCTGCACCAGATGTTTAAGAAGATTTGAATACATATGGGAGATATGATGCAGACATTAAAATTCTTGAAGGAAACAAAGTAACCTTTTGAAAAAACAAAGATACTATAGAACTTAAGATGTAAAGTGAAGCTGCAAGGAGGAAAGCTTAAAAATAACATCGGGAAATACTTTTTCACAGAAAGAGTGGTGGATGCCTGCAATGTTCTTCCACAGAAGGTGTGGGGAGGGGGCATAAGTCGCCTGGAGTCGCATATACAACCCTGGCTGCCTTTCTGAGCAGACTATATCAGCCATTCGGGTCTTTATCTGCCGTGTCCTACTACATTTCTATACAATGGTACCTCGAAATCCGAACACCCCAGAACTCAAACAACTTGGAATCCAAACTTTTTTTTAATTCAGTTTTGCCTCGGAATCCGAGCGCTGCTTTGTAATCCGAACGTACAGGAACTGCAAGCATTGAGTCAGCCTAAAGCTTCCCCTCTGACGCAGCTTCCTGTTTCCGCCTGGCAGGGAAGGTTTGGGCTGAGCACCGCTTGTAGTTGCCAATGCCTATCTTGCTACTTATGCTGGTGGGGGACCCGATCTTTTTTTTTTTTTTTTTTTTTTAATTCTTTATTCATTTTGAAAACTTACAGCAAGCATATAGGAATATATCATTAGTAACAACAATACACTTGTAATTCTCATATAATTCTAAAATCATAAAAATTATATCCCGTCCCACCCACCTTCTTTCAAGTATTATAATCAATTATATCATAAATATAATATAAACATATAATTTAGTGAAATTTTCAGAAAAACTCCCCCCACCCCCCCTATGTGTACATATATTCATCCAAGGAAAATGATGTTTACTCCTTACAATATCGTTCCAATGGCCCCCAGATCTTTATAAAATTATTATAGTTCCCTTTCTGTATTGCAATTGCTCTTTCCATCTTAAAAATATGGCATACCGAGTTCCACCAAAATGTATAATTAAGATTAGTATAATTTTTCCAGTTATTGGTGATATGCTGAATAGCAACCCCAGTCAAGATTAATAATAGTTTGTTATTAGGTGCTGATATTTGACTTTTTTTCCTCATAGACATGCCAAACAGAATAGTATCATAGGATAATGCAACATGGTTTTCTAATAGACAATTTATTTGAGTCCAAATTGAATTCCAAAATAATCTTATACAGGGACAATGGTAAATTAAATGATCAAGTGTCCCCGCTTCCAGATTACAATGCCAGCATTTATTAGACTTAGAACTATCTAACTTTTGTAAACGAGCAGGGGTCCAAAATGCTCTATGCAACAAAAAGAACCAAGTTTGCCTCATAGATGCTGATACTGTACATCTCATTCTCCAAGACCAAATTCGTGGCCATTGAGATGCATTGAAATTTGCTTAATCTCAATACTCCAAATGTCTTGCTGTTTCTGCCAGTGGGGCCCGATCCAGTGTGTTTACTGTTAAATTTATTAGAAAATTTGAGTTTGTGGGACCAAGGAACAGATTCATTCAGTTTCTATTATTTTCAATGGGAAAAACTGCCTCGGAACGCAAACATTTTGGAACTCGAACAGGGTTCTGGAATGGATTAAGTTTGGATTCCAAGGTACCACTGTATTACTACAAGGGTAAATCAAAAAGGAAAGACAAAATACATCAATGGCTTTAATAGAAATAACTGAGAGCAAGTGAACATATCACTTTTCTACATAGTCCCAATGCAAGACGATGCATTTGCTGTTTCGTTCAACCAGCTGTTGCATTCCTACAGAGGAGAAGGTTTTGGCTGCTCCCGAAGCCAGGTGAGTACCGCTTCCTTTACTTCATCATGCTTTCTCTTTTGCTCTCCACGTCGCAGTGATGCACCCATGTCTTGTCTCCGGTGATAGTTTTCTCCAGAATACTCGGATCTTCTTCATAACGTCTCGGGAACTGGGTCGCGACCTCTACACGCTGTTGCTTGTGCAGATCAGTCAGCTGTTTTGGAACCCATCATGAATCCCAAGTCATCGTGCGTTATGGCAAAATGCAGATCCATAGCCCAGGGCGGGATTAACCAATAGGCCAAGTAGGCACGTGCCTAGGGCCCGAAATGGTCAGGGGGGCCCGATGAAGGAAGGCATCAACGTTGTTTTTTCCAAACGGCAATGGGCCCCTCCAGCATCGATCGGCAACGCGGGCCCTACCCCGATCGGCAACGCCCCCCATCGACGGAAAGTAAGACAAGCAAGCAACATGGGTAAGAAAGGCAACATGAACTGTAATTATGCAACGGTGCTTCTTACCCAAAGCTTCCCTCTGACGCAGCTTCCTATTTCTGCCTGGGTGCATGGTGGGGTGGGGCGGGGCAGGGGAGCCCAGTATACCTGTGTGCCTAGGGGCCCTCGACAAATTAATCCTGCCCTGCCATAGCCGATATCCGATATCTGTCGTTCTTCTCTAATCAAGGCATCCACCCTGTTGTGTGTGTGATGTTGATGGGTGACCAGAACGACCTTTGTTGGTCACACCTGTTCTTCCCTTTTGAAAGCTTTTTACCCACTCATAAACCTTTCGTTAATTCAAGATGCTATGTCCATACTGAGTTGGTATCTGATGGTGAACGTCAACAGATTTCACTCCCTCTTCCCATAGAAAGGGAAAGGAGACTTCTATACCACCTCTTTGTGGTTTTGGAATTCAAAGTGGTGGGCACTGGAGGATTAAGGCCCAAATTCTGTAACCGGCGCCTAATGGTTAGGCACCTATTTTGGAGGCGCCAACTAGATAAGCGCCGATCTAAATTGAATAAATTAAGCCCAATTAAGCCCAATTAAGCCCAATTAAGCTTTTTCATCAGCAATAACTGAAACTTAGGCGCCTATCAAGAAAGAGCGATTCTGGAACAAGGCGCCTCTAAAAATTTAGGTGGCCTTCAAAAAAATAGGCGCTATGCACGGTAGGTGTGGGCGTGGCTTCGTGTTAGGCGCCTTGTTACTGAATCGGCTCTCTTACGCATGCTTAAGCGCTCACCTGGCCGCCTAACTTTTAGTTGTGCCTAGAGCTGGCCTATTTATTGGGCGCCTGCCAAATAGGTGCCGCTCAGCGCAATCCACTAAACGGCAGCCGATTGTACTTGAATCGCGCTCAATGGTGCCTAATTTGGCCCCTAACTTTTGGACGCTTCTTATAGAATTTGCCCTTAAGTGACTTGCCCGATTCGATCTCACAACCTCTGGGTGCGGAGGCAGCAGCTCTACCATTCAGCCGCAGCCCTTCCTACTGCATGTTGTTCTTCGGCGGTGCAGTCTTGCAATGGGGCGTCCGTGTTTCTGACCTCGTGGCTGCCACACGACTAAAGGCCGAGCGCTACACTGTGCGTAGATGAACTATTCAACAGGCAGTGTACGAGTACATCTGTTGCATTTCGCTAGCTCTGTTCCGGTTATCGTGTAATTTGCCTTTCATTTTTGATTCGTCCTCATAGATCATCAGGTATGGAGTTTGTTTGCTATGAAAATGGCTCACCAAAAGCAGAAACTGAGTGTCATTAGTTGGTTAGAGCATGAGTGGCCACAGGGGCCCTCCCAGAAATTGGCGGTCAGTCAGAGGAAATAGGTTTATTTATTTATTCAATTTTCTATACCGTTCTCCCAGGGGAGCTCATGCATTTATTCGGGTACTCAAGCAGTTTTCCCACTCTGTTCCGGCGGGCTCATAATCTGTCTTAACGTACCTGGGGCAATGGGGGGATTAAGTGACTTGCCCAGGGTCACAAGGAGCAGCGGGGGTTTGAACCCACAACCCCAGGGTGCTGAGGCTGTAGCTTTAACCACTGCACCCCTCTAGATATCATAATGTAGTAAAAGTGACTCAAGTATGGGACTATCAAGCCATTGTGACATCACTGATGAGGTTGGCTCTTATTGGTGGAATGAGGCATTATGATGTCACAATACCAGCTCTGGTTATCAGAGGTTGAAACTATTCACACTATTTATTTGTTCCATTTTCTATACTGTTCTCCCAGGGGAGCTCAGAACAGTTTATATTAATTTATTCAGGTACTCAAGCATTTTTTCCCTGTCTGTCCCTGTGGGCTCACAATCTATTTAATGTACCTGGGGCAATGGGGGGATTAAGTGACTTGCCCAGGGTCACAAGGAGCAGCGTGGGTTTGAACCCACAATCCCAGGGTGCTGAGGCTGTAGCTTTAACCACTGCGCCACACACTCCCCCTTTATAGAAGCTGCTAAGGTACAAGGGAGGTGGATTTGAACCCATGACCTGTAGAAGGCAGAAGAAGTGCCTTTAACCACAGAGCCACATGTGTCTCCTGCCTCCCCCACACACCTCCCCTCTGGCCACTCTCATTTTAAATCTTCAGGCAGCAGCAATGTCGTCGGCATAAGAACATAAGAATAGCCTTACTGGGTTAGGCCAACGGTCCATCAAGCCCAGTAGGCCATTCTGACGGTGGCCAATCCCGGGGGCCTAGTACCTGGCCAAAACCCAAAGAGTAGCAATATTCCACACTACCGATCCAGGGCAAGCAGTGGGTGGCTTCCCCCATGTCTTTCTCAATAACTGACTATGGACTTTTCCTCCAGGAACTTGTCCAAACCTTACTTAAAACCAGCTACACTATCTGCTCTTACCACATCCTGTGGCAACCTCTTCCAGAGCTTAACTATTCTCTGAGTGAAAAAAAATTTCCTCCTATTGGTTTTAAAAATATTTCCCTGTAACTTCGAGGGTCCTTTGTCATTTTTGACGGAGTGAAAAATCGATCCACTTGTACCCGTTCTACTCCACTCAGGATTTTATAGTCCAGTTGCTACAGATTGAAGACTTCCAGAGCAGCCCAATGGCGGCAGGCTTACTCACTGCTGTTACCCAAAGATTTAAAATGAGAGTGGCCAGGGAGAAGGTAGGTGGGGGAGCCGGGGAGCTGGAAAGAGAGGTTTAGGGTGGAGCTCCCCCCCCAAAAAAAAAAAAAAAAACCAAAAAGCATTCCGCTGCCTATGTGCTAAAGCATACATGTCAAACACACGGCTTGTGGGCCGAATCCGGCCCGCCTGGCCATTTAATGTGCCACATCCAAGCGCCTGACCCTGCAGCCTCAGTCCCAGTGGCACTCCCAAGAGCCTGAACGCGCTGCCCCAGTCCCGACGGTGCTCCAAGCGCCTCATTGCACTGCCTCGGTACCCATTTGCAGGTAGAAGGAGCCAGTCCCAGTGTAAAGGCTAGGGCGCTTCACACAAGTGCCTGACCGTGCTTGTTGTTATTTTCAGAACACGATTAATGCACGAGGATGGCGTGTGATATGGCGTCTCTTAATAAAAAAAATCGGCCCTGGACTTTGCCTGTGTTTTAGATTTCGGGCTCCTTATGTGCTTGAGTTTGACACCCCGGTGTTAGGGCACCATCATAATCTTTTGTAACCAAACCCTGTTACAAAGATGGGCCACTAATTCACTGGTGACATATTCACAGATGTCCAAATAAATGGAAAACATTTTGATCGAAAATCAGATTATCATCCTGAGCCTAATATTATTTATACCGGCAAGTTATAGGACCAGACTGAGCTGCAACTCTTATTTCAGTGCATGGTGTCTCACATAACAAGGGAAGAATGAAGAGTAAGACTCCGAGAACACAAAGAGTTAACGAAGGCATTAAGATCTTTCTCACAAATGAAAAACAGGTTCCTGTGACTAATCCTGTCTAAAGTTAGTTGTAAGCTTCAGGGGGAGGCTTAGAATTATGGTGTTACAGGGGTCAGCAAGAACCTGGCAGCTTCCAGTGGGCTGGAGAAAATTTATATGTGTGTTAAAACCCTAGACATGTGCCATGGACTTGGAAATCCCTTCCAGCAGCAAGGAGAGCGTGCCTGATCCCAGAGAGCTCCGAGCCTGGATTATTTATTCTAATTTAAAAAAAAAAAAAAAAAAAATGCATCCAAACGTGTTCACATTCTTCATAGTTCATCTGCCTCCTCCAGAAATCAAAGGCTAGATTGCACACCTCCTGCGAGAACCGAGAAAAGGAAGCCAAGCCGAGGGCGAGTCTGGGTTTGTAATGCCTGAGACACTGAAGTAAAACTCCAAAGGAGTCCAGGGCAGTAAATCAGGAGGGGGAGGGGCACCTACCCTGACTTGGCTTGACACAGGCCATGTGGCCTTGTTTTGGCTGAGGCTACTTCGGCGGTTTCTGAAAGATTTAAGCAAAGCTTAAGCTTTTTACAGTTTTACAAGCATTGCTGATTCCATCTGCTTTTCATTGTTGAAGTGGGGTTTTTTTTTTTTTTTTTAAATCATTTATATTCCACATATCCTACAATTCTACGCAGATTACAAATTATTCAGGTACTCAAGCATTTTTCCTAACTGTCCCAGTGGGCTCCCACTCTAACTAATGCGCAGGATTCGAACCCACAACCTCAGGGTGCCGAGGCTGTAGCTGTAACCACTGCACCAGTAATGTCATGTTACATTGCTGAGAAATTAGGCTGTCACCCACTGGGCATTAGCATTTCCTATGTCATTATTCCTAATTAGAACTATATAACTTGTACTTTGGGCACACTGAATTCTGGGAGAGTTGCCTTTCTGTCCGAGGAGCTTCATTAAGAACATAAGAATTGCCACTGCTGAGTCAGACCAGTGGTCCATCACGTCCAGCAATCCGCTCACGCGGCGGCCCTCTGGTCTAAGACCCGCACCCTAATTGAGACTAGCCCTACCAGCGCACGTTCTTGTTCAGCAGAAACTTGTCTAACTTTGTCTTGAATCCTTGAAGGGTGTTTTCCCCTATAACAGCCTCTTATTCAGAATACCGCCGTCCGCCTCATCTACGGGCTAAAAAAATCAGACCACATCAGCCCTTTCTACAGGAAACTTCACTGGCTACCGTTCGAAGCAAGGATCATCTTCAAATTCGCCTGCCTCTGCTTCAAAACCCTAACTGGCTCAGCCCCGATATATCTTTCACGCCACTTCACCTTCCCAGGCTCTAACCGTACACGCAATGCACACCTGTTTGCCTACCCCTCCCCAAAAGGATGCATCCACAAAAGATTCTTCGACAAAACCCTCTCTTTCCAAGCTGGCAAATGGAATGACTGCCTGTCCACTCTCATCTCTCTTGCCCCAACTTATCAATCCTTCAGGAAATCTCTAAAAACATACCTCTTTGATAAATTCCTCTAACCCCCGCCCCCCCGACCAAACTAATAATCCCTACCCTTCCCCTCCCCCCATGCAACAATTATTGGATCATTTTGTAATTGTCACTGGTTTAAACCATATAATTGTTAACTAATTCTCTGCACCTACATTGTATAAATCGCTCTGAACTGTTTTTCGATATGCTGTAACCTCGATGTAACTTCGCTATAACTAAGCTGTAATTTCGCTGTAAATGTACAGTCTCTTATCCTGTAAACCGCTCTGAACTGTTTTGTGGTATTGCGGTATAGAAAAATAAAGTTATTATTATTCCAGCTTTCTACCACTCTCTGGGTGAAGAAGAACTTCAGCAGCCCAGAGCAGAAGAAAGAGAAGAACAAAACCTCTCCACGTTTTCTGTTGCTTTCAGCTCAGATAAGCCAGTCCCAATGACCCATGTGTCTCAGAGCTGCCAAGGGGGCCTGTTCTTAAGCCACACCCCTAGCTCCACCCAGCCATGCCCCCGACTCCAGCCAGTTAAGCCTTGTCAGTTTCACCTCCTGTTTCCCTTTCCTGCAGATCTCAGCTGCGGCACCAACGAGACGCCTCCCCCTTGCGCAGCAGGAAATGTGTTAATAAGACATCATCTCCAGCTTCCCTGGGTCCGGTCTCACATGAGATGGGTCCCACGGCTGAATACAGGAGACTTGACAGATCTGCTGTCTTTTGGAGACCAAGCAAAGCATTGCTTATCGCAATAAGGGGCCCTTTTACAAAGCTGCAGCAAAATGTGGCCTTAACGAACCCTTACATGGATCTTTCCCATGTGCTTGAAAGGTCACTTGGACACACAAAGTCAGAGGCGTGAAGAAGTACAAGTTTTATTCACAGCATGCATGCTGGACCCCTGAGCTCCAAGATGGCTCAGAAGTGCCGAAACCAGGAAGTTACAGAGATATTTATTCATTTTTCTGGCTATACAACTGAATTCTAGAAAAAGCTTTTCACGTGTTACTTTTCTTAACACTCATTGGTTCTAAGCTCACACTAGCAGGTCACTAGCAGGACACTTATCTAACTCTAACAGTTAAATGTACAGAAGGGCAGGGTACATCATGGCTCAAACTCTTATCTATTCAGCTTACAATGTGGTAAGGTAGGGACATACATTTTAGGCAGATGCAGTCAATAGATTATACACTGTTTTCAGCTATGTAGGCCAGAGCAATATTTTAAACAACAGTTAACTATTTCATGACCCTACATTCCCCCCTTTCAGGCTGGCGTACCTAAGGAGCCAAGCCTGACAAAATAAAGTTAGGGGTCAGGAAAGTCGGGGTCCCCAGTGGGTAAGGGACGATACTGGGAGAGGGCCAATGCAGCAGTGGAACGTTTGACAACAGAGTCCATAGTTCAGTGGAGCAGCTTTATGGCTATGGGGACCATACAGGGCAGGCAGCAAAGGAGCAGAGAAGACAGGGCAGCAACCAGCAAGATGATCTTCAATGCTGAACCAGAGGGCAACCAGGAGCTGAAGGTACCAGAGATCCAGTCTGCAGTAAGGTCACGCCAGGTCTGGTCAGGAACATGAGCCAGTTTGGTGATACGATCCACATCGTTCTCAATCACTTTACTCAAGTTCAAGGCAGCAGTTGGAGAGGTTGAATTTATCACAGGCACAGCAGCTAGTAAATAGTCCAAAGCTAGACGATTCTGATAAATAGCAGTGCACATTTTAGCATTCGCTCTGCCAATGGTACTCAAAGCTCGGGAGGTCTCATTGGTTATCAGTTCAAGTACAGCTTATAGACAAATAATGCAGTTCAGCATATAGATTGGGGTCCGATAGCCCCAGGTGTCATCCTCGGTCCATGTGGCAGGTCCATAAGCAGCAATAATCCGTTCTGCAGGCCAGTCATCACCCCATTCACCTATTTTAAGGGAATTGGTGGAAGTAGACCACTTTTGGCGACCTCTGGTGTTGAATACAGGGGCTCCCAGGTGTTCACCATCGGGAAGAAGCTGGGACGAATCATGCGAAGCACACGTACCAGTCTAGTTAGCAGGCAATCAAGAGTAGGCAGACAGATCACAGAGCCAATATCAACTATCAGGAGCTGACCATAATTCATAGGAAGTTCCATTAAGCAGTGTCTGAAGGGCTGAAGACAGTGGGAAGCAACAATGGAGGTTGACAAGGCCCATCGTGAAGGTCGTGGACCTGACGTAAAAGTGAGGGTCTGTGAAGTCAGGTTTAACATGTCCAGCTGCATTGCCTCCCATAGCCACTGTTCTCCCATACCAGTCCCTCCTCATACAAAATAATTGCTAACATTAAGAGTCTGACCTATAGTTTCAGCAAACTATATAAACAGATTTCTAGTGATTACAGGATATTAGTATCTACTTTCATAATTTCATAAAACTGGGGAAACACCACAGAGTGATAGACAGGAGCACATGAGTGGGATACAATTCGGACATATACATCAGTACCTGAGTCTCACCTTTTACCATCAATATACAATGCCATGCAGTCTCTGGCCTTCTGGACTTGGACATTGGCATTCCAGTTATATGGGTCAGTGATAGTGAAAACCATGGGATTACAGTAGCCTGTAGTACACAAGGGGCCGGAGCTAGGACCTATAGTAAGGGAGGCAGACGGGGTATTCTTTCTCATAAAGGACAGGCTCCACCATTAGTGAAGGTTTCCTCATAGGGGCAGTTCTTAAAGGCATCAGGTTATACAGACCTATATACTTAGCACATTTGGTATAATAACGCTGTCAATCTAGGGAGCCACACAAAACTGAATTAGGGGTAGTACCATGACCTTGAGAAACATCAAATAGCACACATGTATCACAATACAAAGACACCAGGCGAGTGGGGTCTACAATAAGAGTCTAGTTGATAAGTGGACCCTCAACATCATCAATGCAGATTTCCGCCCACTTTTAAACTTCATCACCAGTAGGTTGGAAACAGAAAATACCCTCAAATGTTTGACATTTTCTGTACTTAACTCCTTCATGCAAACAAACATCAGGCAAAGGGGCTGCACTTGTTAAGTACAAAATACAGAAGAAAGAAACATAAGTGAGGGCAACACAAATATCATATCTATATATACTAACATAGGAAGCTCATTTTTCTTTCAGGCACAACCTAGAAAACTTCAAACAGTTATACTCAAGACACTTGCTAAAGGCAGTGTGAACCACAGGCAGTCAATTAAACTCAAACACTTATAAAGAATTATATTCAGAACACCTGCTAAGTACAGTGGTAAATATTCAGAACTTTTGAGGTCTTAGAAAGCTTCAGCTGAAGATCCGTGTTGTAGTGGAACCAAGTTTCATGTCCGGACACCTTGACAACTGTAAGAGAAGAAATTATTACAGTAAAAGGACCTATCCACCTAAGTTTCAGGGGGTCTGACTTCCAAGTTTTAGCCATACTGTATTTACAGGGACATACCCATGGACTTGTGTAGCTATCGATAGTGGGGGCCCTTTCCAGGACCCATTTGTGGAGCTCTTAAAGGGCTTTAGCTAAAGACTGGACCTGACTCTGGAGGATATCTGATTCCAGAGTAGCAAAGGAACCAGGATCTGGGTTCACAATGGGTGGTGGCCGGCCGGACATGAGCTCAAATGGGGCTTAGATGGGATGCATCTAATCTGAAAAAGAACAGAAAGCAGCAGGACAGGCCAGGACAGATTAGTTTCTTCAATTCATTTTGTGAGAAGGGTCTTAAGAGTTCTGTTTATTCTTTCGACCTGACCAGAGCTCTCAGGATGGTAAGCAGCATATAATTTCTATTCAATTTGGAGGGCCTGAGCAATTTGTTGGACAACATCGGCAATGAAAGCAGGGCCATTGTCACTGCCTATAAAAACAAGGAGATCAAGGCACGGAATTATTCAGGAGGTGTTTGGTTACGTCTCTGGCGCGTTCAGTGCAAGTAAGGAAGGCTTTGACCCATCTAGTCAGGGTGTCTGTGAAGACTAGGAAGTGACTGAGGGAACGGGAAATGGGCATGTGGGTAAAATCTACAGACAGAACCTGCATCGGATATGTTCCAATAGGTTGGTATCCAAGAGGTGGCAGTCATCTGATTGGGAATTTTATTCTAGAACCGACAACACACTGTCGGACCATATTCCGGACTAGCTGATCAAGGTGATTGATAAAGAAATGTCTCTTGAGAGTCAATTTTCATAGCGGGTTCTCCAGAGTGTGCCAGATCATGGCATCTTTTGACAATCGTGAAGGCCAGGTGTTGAGGAATGAATATGAGGGTACCCGCTGTGCTTGCGTTTGAAGTATCAGTGTGTGGGTCTGGATTGGCACTTGAATTGGTGCATTTTGTATCCACCCCCCTTTCAGGACAGACTGGCCCAAAATAATGCATGCCCAAGTCTGTTCCTGAGAAGCGTACTGGGGTGTAAGGGAATCCAGAAAAGGAATGATTGTATACAGAGGGGCCGAAAGAGGGGGCAGAGACTGGCAGCTCGGGCTGTGCGGTCGGCAAGGGCATTGCCACGAGAGACAAGGTCCATCACGCGTCTGTAAGCATGGCAGAGCATAACAGAAACACGTGAGGGTAGTTGTACGGCCTCAAGAAGGTCAAGAATGAGGGGAGCATGATGGATCAGGCGGCCGGAGGCTATAATGAAACCTCGATATTTCCAGATGGCCCTATGGGAATGCAAGTTAAGGAAAGCATATTTGGAGTCAGTATATATATTGCAAGACTGAGAGGCAGAGTGGCGCAAGGCAGAAGTGAGGGCATACAGCTCAGCTTCATGGGCAGAAGGGCCAGAGGGCAGGGGCCTGAGTCAGAAGTTTTTGGAGGCAGCGAAAAGACCGCTCCTGAAGTTGGGTCCAGACAAAAGGGGCTGAGTCAGCGCCTTTGGTGGAATCATACAGAGGACGAGCAATAGTAGAGAAATCAGGGATCCAGATGAGACAGTATCCTGCAATACTGAGAAAGGTGCTCAGAGCCTTGCAGTTATCAGGGACAGGGAGACTACAGACAGCCTGGACACAGGTGTAGGAAGGGACCTGGTACCCTGGGAGATTTGAAAGCCAAGGTAGGTGACACGAGGAAGGCATACTTGAAATCAATGTAAATATGGCCACAGGAAAATTTAAAAGGCAGACCCACTATCTGAAAGACTCAGATAAATAATAATAATAACAGTTTATATACCGCAATACCGTGAAGAGCTATGTGGTTTACAAAAGATTAGAGAAGGTACAAAATAATTGAACTTAAGATGTGTACTAACACATAAGAATTGTTCTCAATCCCTATTCTATATCAGGTTCCTACCCCAAAGAGCTGACTTATAAAATTAAGCTAAATGCAGTTCTGGATCCACCCACTAAGCAGAGTAGTCTGACACAAGCGCTCTCTAAAGCAGCAGTCCCTTCACTATCAGCTGACTGGCAAAAATATTTACTTCAATAAAAAAAGCATTCCTAAAAATTACATTGTTATACCTAAACTTACATTTTTTATATACAGAAATACAAAACAAAGATTGGAATATACAGTAAAACTTTGGATTGCAAATAACTTGGTTTGCAAGTGTTCTATAAGACAAGCAATGATTAAATTTTAACTTGCTATACCAGCAACGTCTTGCAATACACGTACATACAGTATAGAAGCATCACATTTTCACAACTGAGCCAATGGTTCCTCTCTATATGACGCTGCAGGAATGCAGTGACTGTTCCAAACGAGCAAGGGCTTGCAATACAAGTATGTATATTTTTGTACACTAGTGCCCTGGAATACAAGCATACTTCTGGAACAAATTATGCTCCCAAACCAAAGTTTTACTGTACTCACAAGTTTAAACATTGTTCATTTTTATTTTTTTTTACAATCAACATGGGTCTCAGTAGAGACTTACTCCCCCTTCCTACAGAATTTCACAAAGGAGAGAGAGTTGCTTAAAGATCAAAGAGATCAAATTACAGATGTAGTCCTTTTCAGAACTTTTAAATTTAGACAAATAACTACTAAATTTGGACAAAGAACTTCTTTTTAGCATGGAATATAAGTTCCAGAAATCATATTTTTCGTTTATATGCATTTCTGAATATGCATATACATTTTATAACATAGCCAAAAACTTCAAATGCAAAACCACTTATCTGTTTCAGGAGAAACCACATTTGAAGTGCTAAACATTTCATGGCCCTTATCAGCACAAAAGGAAAAGTACTCTCCTCTCATGCTGTGAACAACTGACAGTTTAAACTTCACTGATACATTTGAACAGACAGAAGTCATAAAGAACCCGGGATACTGCAGGACTTGGGAATCAGATGAAGGGAAGAATTTGGCAAGGTCTGAAGCAAGGGCAGTGCTGAATAGAGAGGGGCTAATTTTAAAGCCCTGGGGTAGACGGGTCCAGGTTACTTAGGAGGTTTGTCCAGTGGAAGGGTTTTCCCATTGGAATGCAAAATAGGCTGACTGGAAGAGGAACCGACAGCAAACGAATGCATAAAAACTTAACGGGTTATGTCCTCTTCCAGGGAGCCAGAGGGGGCCAGCCCACACCAAATATCGGCCATTCTAACTGGCACAGACAAATAAGGGTTGATTTGTTAAGTATAATCAAAGACAAATTCCTTTTTTAAAATTAGCTAACATATCAAGGGATCCCCACAGGTAGACAGACATCCCCCCATTGTGCAATGGAGGACAAAAACACTTCCCTGAATTCCTGGCCCCGCCCATCTCTGGACTAGGGAAACGCAGTACTAACAGGTCCACACTCGCTTCGTCCTCAAGGACGTCTCAGACACTCTCAAACACACAAAACACAACAGATTTCAGTTCAGTTACTCAACCAGAAAATAACAGTTCCTAGAATCCCTTTCCCACAACTTTTCAGCGACAGATCACGTGGCTTACTAGGCAGGAGACGAGAGACAGGATAGGGATGATCAATCCCCACTTACCAGATAGTGGCCACTCCAGGTACAGATACAGATACAGATACAGATTCTTGTACTTTAAACTGAGACTAGATAAGTCAGTTGAAGCGGTCCAACGTCCTGAGGTCTGCAAACCCCCCAAAAGGAAGGCAGCCGGCTAAGCAGACATATCAGCCGTAGGACCAGAAACAAGTGACCAATCGAGTAACCAGTGGTCAAGAGACCTTCAAGTCCCTGTTCGGAAGCCAAATGAAAGGTCACTTGGACACACAAAGTCAGAGGCGTGAAGAAGTACAAGTTTTATTCACAGCATGCATGCTGGACCCCTGAGCTCCAAGCTGGCTCAGAAGTGCCGAAACCAGGAAGTTACAGAGATATTTATTCATTTTTCTGGCTATACAACTGAATTCTAGAAAAAGCTTTTCACGTGTTACTTTTCTTAACACTCATTGGTTCTAAGCTCACACTAGCAGGTCACTAGCAGGACACTTATCTAACTCTAACAGTTAAATGTACAGAAGGGCAGGGTACATCATGGCTCAAACTCTTATCTATTCAGCTTACAATGTGGTAAGGTAGGGACATACATTTTAGGCAGATGCAGTCAATAGATTATACACTGTTTTCAGCTATGTAGGCCAGAGCAATATTTTAAACAACAGTTAACTATTTCATGACCCTACATGCTAAGGCCATTTTTACTGCATGGCCGCATTTCTGTTCTTTCCATTAATGGCTGCGTGCTAATTTTCCCGTTAGCACGTGGCCATTAGCGCATGAGCTCCCACCCTCACCTTTTGTAGGCAGTAGGGACTTTCATACTACACCTATGCTAATCGATTAGTGCATGGCAGTGCCAACGTGCTAACTGATTTGCATGGGCGTGTTCACTATCTGCCCCTCCCCCCGGCACACCTCCTCTATGGAAATTTTAAAAAAATATTTTGCACACCGTTTACATGTGCATGTGGAAAAAATTACCAGGGGACACAGCGCGCCCCATAATACGTCATTATAAGCTGTGGTAAGCATGCGTTAGTAATTCAACAGAAAGGTTTAAAGACAGTTCCAAAAGTTCAGAGACTCTGTGGCAGTTATTTCGCTTTTTCCATTTCATTTTTCAGTATGTTCTATATTTTTCAACTGTGGTTTTCAATTAAAAAAAAAAAGTTTGGAAGTTATAAAATGAGCTTCTGTATACGTGGGGGTGCTGAAAAGCTCTCAGCCCAACCGAGAAGAGAGCGACGTGGATATGGTTCAATCAATGAAACAATGTAAAAAATAACATAGAATTTAGTTTCTACAGATTGGCACTTAACAAAATAAGCTAACACTCTTTTCAGCTCCAGTGGCAAAATAACGCTCAGAATTTAGGAAGTTGGTTGGTTGGGCTGAGGACTTTCAGCATCCCCTCGAATAAAATGAGAGTGAGCCAAGAATACGACAATCTAGCCATTGTGACATCACTGATGAGGTTGGCTCTTATTGGTGGAATGAGGCATTATGACATCACAATCTCAGCTCTGGAATGTTGCTATTTGGTGGTGCTGAAAAGTTCTCAGCCCAAGCAAGAAGAGAATGACGTGGATATGGTTCAATCAATGTCCTGAACGAATGTCAAAACAGAGAATTTTGTTTCTGTAAATTGACACTTAACGAAATAAGATGACACGGTTTTTAGCTACACTGACAAAATAACGTTCAGAATTTAGGAAGTTGGTTGGTTGGGCTGAGGACTTTTCAGCACCCCCCTTGTAAGAAGCTGAATCAGAATTTATTCACACTGTGTAACATGCAAG